>NC_065581.1:152538351-153918351 GCF_024542745.1 Macaca thibetana thibetana | reverse complement strand
CAGGTTAAAAATGGTTATTCTGTTGAAAATATTGTGTCAAGTCACTATGATGTATGTGGAAGTCCTGACAGCACAGAACCTGTAAGTAACAGAACTTCATCAATCTACCCACGTAAGGGAAAGAAAACCCCAACACTGAGGGCTAGCCCCAGCCTCCCAAACAAAAAATATCCCCAGAAGCGGGAATTTGTTATGTCTTAGCAAGATTTGAGAGAAATTATGTTCAGACACAGGCTATGTATCTCTCTGGTTCCAATATTTACCATGTAATTTTCAGAAAATGAATCCTCCCAACATTTGTAAGTACGTATTCTGGCAATGGAGACCTATTTCTGTTAAGTAACTAGGTAATTCTGTCAAAATAAGAACTTTTTTCTATTGAAAAAAATAGGCATATAAAAATTGGCATTTAAGTTTTTAAGAAGTAATGTAGTTTTTGCTTTCCCTCTGGAAAGTCCTGACCCCAAGATTAATTATATCAAAATGAAAATGAACACTGAAGATCTACTAACAAGTACACTTTTAGAACTCTCTAAGAGGATGAGTGCTAAATTTTCCTTTTTTTGCTGCCTTTTTTTTTTTGTTTTAACCCTGAAGTTTTGGTAAGGAAATTGCAATATCAAACAGGATATAAAAATGTGTTAAATTTACTTCATTAAAACTCAGAAAAGGCTAGGGTAGGATGTAACCAATGTAGACTTATAAAAAACATGAAGTAACACTGCTATATTTTATATTTTATTCAATTTTAATAGGGTTTCCATTATTAACTTTTAAAACAAAATGATTTCCAGTTTAAAAAACAATGCACTGACCACATAATTCCTTTTTTATTTTACACAGTTATACAAATATTCTAAATACACATTTTGTGTTCAAGATGATGGCAAATAAGATTAACTGTACAGTACATAAGGAAAGAAAATATTTTAAGCATATTTAGAAGCAATAGAAATGTCTATACAAAACAAGCAAATGGAATAAAATTTTTTATTTTTAAAGTATTGCAACAGGCCCACAGGTTTGTAACAAAAATGTCTTTGCACAGTTCCTCACAATGCCCCATTAATAGCTAAAGCAAGACAGCATTTTTTAAAAAATAATGTTTCAAAATGCTACACATGGTACTACTGTTTGCACAGTTTGATCAAAATAACGATCTACTTTGAGTCAAGCAAAACCTAGAGGAAATATACCAAACAACTTGAAAATCATTTGTATAAAAGTCATTGCACATTATTTTACTCAGTTGTTTGAAAAGTAAAAAAGTGTATTTACAAAATATTTTGCAGTCAAAATTATAAAGTGAATGGATATCTCGAAGTAACACGTCTTGATACAGACAGTTCAAGGAAAACACACGAATGGTTTTTCTTTAAGAGGTTTTCAGTGCTCCTTCCACTGGGAAGTAAACATGATCTACTCAAATGGATTTACAAGGTGGTACACGTACTGGAGCAAATCCAACACCTGCATTATAAAACAATGTTTAAAAGGTGACAGAATGAGGAATTTGTACATTGTAAGAAGTGAGCTATTCAGAGATCAACAAGTACATTTTAATTCGGTTAGCATAGAAGTCTTCATAGTCTTCAGATAACAGACAGACAGTGAACATCCTTGACTCGATGAAAGTTAAAAAGCACCATGCACAACAGTTTAGTGGTAAACACTGAAAAAAATAGCACCTGTAATTCTCTGATACTGACAATTTAAAACTGGTCTAATAATTGCCGGAGATATGGTGCCTTGGACAATTCTCTGTTTACTCGGGAGACTTTGAAAAGTACTGGGCAGTTCAGAGAAACACACGGGATGTGTCGATCAAAGCAACCTGTACAGTTCTTGCATATCTGAAAGCATAAGAGAAATACAAAAAATAATAGGAAAATTTTTATGTGCACATGCAAACAACAAATTTCTATAATCCCTACTTTCTAGACTACCATAGATTACTGGCAGACATACATTATAGAAACTTTCATTAAGTTTAATCTCTTAGAAGCCTAGACTACCCTATGTTGAGACATTTCTAAAGGATACTATTTTGAAAACATAAGAGTACAAATTTCCCTAAGGATTCATTTAATTCCTAAGATTAACTTTCATTTACAATGGAATCCTATTAAAATCCACGTAAACTACCCAATTATCAAAGAATGTCTCTTAAATGAACTATAAGCACAATTTTTTCCAAATTACTTAGACTATGTTATCATATGCCAATCATAAAAAAAGTTATTCTTTTTCTTATTCCAGAAGAGAAAAGCCAGTATAAAAAAAAAAATCAAATGTGAATTTGAAAGTAGTGGTGCAGACCAGTGGTTCTTAACCCTGGCTAACAATGAGCTTAAAAATAAACAAACGCCCCATCCCAGACCCATAATGAGTCAGAATGTCTGGGCATGAAAGGCTAAGAATCTGTACTTCTTAAGGCTTCCCAGATGATTTGAATGTATAATAAGATCTGATCTTAAGGAAAGTAATAAATCATAAGGCAATTTTTAAAAAGAGAACTGTTATGTTTTACACAATGATCAGATTTTTAAAAATACTTAAAAGTCTCAAGTTGCATATACAGTTAAAAAAATATAAAACATGAACATAAAAAAATTAGAAAGATTTAAGTCTCTAATCCATCTTGAATTAATTTTCGTATAAGGAGTAAGGAAAGGATCCAGTTTCAGCTTTCTACTTATGGCTAGCCAATTTTCTCAGCACCATTTATTAAATAGGGAATCCTTTCCCCATTTCTTGTTTTTCTCAGGTTTGTCAACGATCAGATGGCTGTAGATGTGTGGTATTATTTCTGAGGACTCTGTTCTGTTCCATTGGTCTATATCTCTGTTTTGGTACCAGTACCATGCTGTTTTGGTTACTGTAGCCCTGTAGTATAGTTTGAAGTCAGGTAGCGTGATGCCTCCAGCTTTGTTCTTTTGACTTAGGATTGTCTTGGCAATGCGGGCTCTTTTTTGGTTCCATATGAACTTTAAAGCAGTTTTTTCCAATTCTGTGAAGAAACTCATTGGTAGCTTGATGGGGATGGCATTGAATCCATAAATTACCTTGGGCAGTATGGCCATTTTCATGATATTGATTCTTCCTATCCATGAGCATGGTATGTTCTTCCATTTGTTTGCGTCTTCTTTTATTTCACTGAGCAGTGGTTTGTAGTTCTCCTTGAAGAGGTCCTTTACATCCCTTGTAAGTTGGATTCCTAGGTATTTTATTCTCTTTGAAGCAATTGTGAATGGAAGTTCATTCATGATTTAGCTCTCTGTTACTGGTGTGTAAGAATGCTTGTGATTTTTGCACATTAATTTTGTATCCTGAGACTTTGCTGAAGTTGCTTATCAGCTTAAGGAGATTTTGGGCTGAGATGATGGGGTTTTCTAAATATACAATCATGTAATCTGCAAACAGGGACAATTTGATTCTTCTTTTCCTAACTGAATACCCTTCTTTCTCTTGCCTGATTGCCCTAGCCAGAACTTCCAACACTATGTTGAATAGGAGTGGTGAGAGAGGGCATCCCTGTCTTGTGCCAGTTTTCAAAGGAAATGCTTCCAGTTTTTGCCCATTCAGTATGATATTGGCTGTGGGTTTGTCATAAATAGCTCTTATTATTTTGAGATACATTCCATCAATACCGAATTTATTGAGAGTTTTTAGCATGAAGGGGCTATTGAATTTTGTCAAAGGCCTTTTCTGCATCTATTGAGATGATCATGTGGTTTTTGTCTATGGTTCTGTTTATATGCTAGATTACATTTATTGATTTGCATATGTTGAATCAGCCTTGCATCCCAGGGATGAAGCCCACTTGATCATGGTGGATAAGCTTTTTGATGTGCTGCTGGATTTGGTTTGCCAGTATTTTATTGAGGATTTTTGCATCGATGTTCGGGATATTGGTCTAAAATTCTCTTTTTTTGTTGTGTCTCTGCCAGGCTTTGGTATCAGGATGATGTTGGCCTCATAAAATGAGTTAGGGAGGATTCCCTCTTTTTCTATTGATTGGAATAGTTTCAGAAGGAATGGTACTAGCTCCTCCTTGTACCTCTGGTAGAATGCAGCTGTGAATCCATCTGGGTCCTGGACTTTTCTTGGTTGGTAGGCTATTAATTATTGCCTCAATTTCAGAGCCTGCTATTGGTCTATTCAGGGATTCAACTTCTTCCTGGTTTAGTCTTGGGAGAGTGTAAGTGTCCAGGAAATTATCCATTTCTTCTAGATTTTCTAGTTTATTTGCGTAGAGGTGTTTATAGTATTCTCTGATGGTAGTTTGTATTTCTGTGGGGTCGGTGGTGATATCCCCTTTAGAGACTTAAATGTTAGACCTAATACCATAAAAACCCTAGAAGAAAACCTAGGTAATACCATCCAGGACATAGGCATGGGCAAGGACTTCATGTCTAAAACACCAAAAGCAACGGCAACAAAAGCCAAAATTGATAAATGGGATCTAATTAAACTAAAGAGCTTCTGCACAGCAAAAGAAACTACCATCAGAGTGAACAGGCAACCTACAGAATGGGAGAAAATTTTTGCAATCTACTCATCTGACAAAGGGCTAATATCCAGAACCTACAAAGAACTCAAACAAATTTACAAGAAAAAAACAAACAACCCCATCAAAAATGGGCAAAGGATATGAACAGACATTTCTCAAAAGAAGACATGCATACAGCCAACAGACACATGAAAAAATACTCGTCATCACTGGCCATCAGAGAAATGCAAATCAAAACCACAATGAGATACCATCTCACACCAGTTAGAATGGCAATCATTAAAAAGTCAGGAAACAACAGGTGCTGGAGAGGTTGTGGAGAAATAGGAACACTTTTACACTGTTGGTGGGACTGTAAACTAGTTCAACCATTATGGAAAACAGTATGACGATTCCTCAAGGATCTAGAACTAGAAGTACCATATGACCCAGCCATCCCATTACTGGGTATGTATCCAAAGGATTATAAATCATGCTGCTATAAAGACACATGCACACGTATGTTCACTGCAGTGCTATTCACAATAGCAAAGACTTGGAATCAACCCAAATGTCCATCAGTGACAGACTGGATTAAGAAAATGTGGCACATATACACCATGGAATACTACGCAGCCATAAAAAAGGATGAGTCTGTGTCCTTTGTAGGGACATGGATGCAGCTGGAAACCATCATTCTCAGCAAACTATCGCAAGAACAGAAAACCAAACACCGCATGTTCTCACTCATAGGTGGGAACTGAACAATGAGATCACTTGGACTCAGGAAGGGGAACATCACACACCGGGGCCTATTATGGGGGGGGAGGGGGGAGGGATTGCATTGGGAGTTATACTTGATGTGAAACACAAGTTGATGGGTGCTGACAAGTTGTTGGGTGCAGCACAGCAACATGGTACAAATATACATATGTAACAAACCTGCACATTATGCACCTGTACCCTAGAACTTAAAGTATAATAAAAAAAAAAATTAAAAAGAATGCCAGTCAGGACTCCAAAGGTTAAGAAAATGCAGGCTGACTTTCCCCCTAAATAGTGTAGACAAGTGATTTTAAAAAGCAATACCAAATGGCAGCAACTACTCTGGATTGCCTTTTAAGAGAAATCAAATACGCTCTAGTGAACTCTGATCTATATTTATCAAAGGGTTTCAGTTTCAGGGATGGCTCACAGGCCAATGAATTTTTGTTCTTTGCCCCAGTTATCTTCCAGTCAACCGAAGGGCACATTTTTTCTAAGGAGACTGGTTACTGTATCCAATATTATGATATTGTCACAAGCAGACTGCTTAGAAACATGTGCTTCAGTATGCTCCATGAAGACCGAGTATGCTGTTCTATGATGAAGCCTTTGCTAATTAGATCTCTGCCAAGAGACTCAAATCTATTCCCAAATATAGAATTTCTGTATTACAGCTCTATGAATTGCAGTTACATTCAGGTGCCAGGACAAACTGATAAATATTTAAGCTCTTTCTGTGCTTGTCTGATAAATAAGCCAGGATGGAATTACTTGACGCACTAAATTTAACTCAGTGTTTAGTTTCAAGATCCTTTACTGGTGGTTTAAACCCTGAGCATTATAGCTTGAGTCAGGCTTACATTTAAAACCTTAAATGCCCCAACCTGGACATCTACTTTGTAGATCATAGGGAGGCAGGCACTTAAAAAAATACCTGCTTTAATCTTTATTCTTTTTACTATCCTTTGGCTTTCTTATTTAAACAAAATTCAGTTAAGGCTGGGCACAGTGGCTCATGACTGTAATCCTAGCACTTTGGGAGGCGGAAGCAAGTGGATCACCTGAGGTCAGGAGTTTGAGACCAGCCTGGCCAACACTGTGAAATCGTCTCCACTAAAAATACAAAAATTAGCTGGGCGTGGTGGTGCACGCCTGTAATCCCAGCTACTCAGGAGGCTGAGGCAGGAGAATCTCTTGAACTTGGGAGGCAGAGGTTGCAGTGAGCCAAGATCGCACCACTGCACTCCAGTCTGGGCAACAGAGTGAGACTTTGTCTCAAAAAATTTTTTTCAGTCAGATGCTTACTTCATTTGCTTTCATTCTTTCATGTTTATGATTAAGTGTTTAGGTGATGAATTTTTCTCTGCGATCTGCCATCTAGAATCTGATTTGCAGTGTTTTCATTTTGTTTAACAGAATGTGCAAGTGGAAGGATCACTTTGTTTTGTTTGTAATTACCGTTTTTATAGCATTGTATTGTATTACATTCATTTGTAATATTTCTACTTTTTGAAGTGTATTGAGGCTTTTCTTTCCTTTTTTTTTCTTTTTTATTTTTTTTTGAGATGGAGTCTCACTCTGTTGCTCAGGCTGTAGTGCAGTGGCACGATCTCAGATCACTGCAACCTCTGCTTCCCAGGTTCAAGTGATTCTCCTGCCTCAGCCTCCTAAGTAGTAGCTGAGATTGCAGGTGCCTGCCACCATGCCTGGCTAATTTTTAATTTTTATTATTTTAATTTTATTATTTTTGAAATAGAGTCTCACTCTGTTGCCCAGGCTGGGGTGCAGTGGCACAATCTTGGCTCACTGTAACCTCTGCCTCCCTGGCTCAAGTGATTCTCCTACCTCAGCCTCCCAAGTAGCTGGGATTATAGATGCCTGCCACCATGCCCTGTTAATTTTTGTATTTTTAGTAGAGATGGGGTTTTGCCATGTTGGCCACGCTGGTCTTGAACTCCTGACCTCAAGTGACCCTCCTGCCTTGGCCTCCCAAAGTGCTGGGATTATAGGCGTGAGCCACGATTGCCCTGCCGAGGGTTTCTTTAGACTATGACTTTTTTTTTTTTTGAGATGGAGTCTTGCTCTGTCACCCAGGCTGGAGTTCGGTGGTGTGATCTTGGCTGGCTGCAGCCTCCGCCTCCCGGGTTCAAGTGATTTTCCTGCCTCAGCCTCCTGAGTAGTTGGGAGTACAAGGCTCGTGCCACCATGCCTGGCTAATTTTTGTATTTTTTAGTAGAGTTGGGGTTTCTAGTAGAAATTTTGGGGTTTTAGTAGAAATTTCATGGTTTCTCCATGAAATTTCTCCATTTCAAATGCCTCAAACTCTGACCTCAGGTGATCTACCTGCCTTGGCCTCCTAAAGTGTGGGGATTACAGGCAAGAGCCACCGCGCCTGGCCAGATATGGCCTTTTTAAAAACATTCTAGAAATACTTAAGAAGTATATTTTTTGGTACTGGGTTACAGAGTTTGATATATAATCACAAAGTCTGACTTACAATGTTTAGAATTTCCATAACTTCACATTTCTGACCACTTGATTAGTCTTGGATTGAGAATGATGTAAAATCTCCTGTTTGGATGTGTTTCTAATTCTCACTACATCTCTAGTAATTTCTGCATCATTAAAAATTCTACAAATTAGTGCATGGGAGACATTCATTTGAACATTCTTGAAAAACACCTCAAATTAAAATAGCTCTTGAAAGATGACAACCATCATTATTTATAAATAGTATCGCTTTTTTAAAAGCGATATTTTATTTATAGATCCTAGGGTACACATGTAGGTTTGTTACATGGGTATACTGTATGATGCTGAGGCTTGAGCTTCTAATGATCCTGTTGCCCATGCGGTAAATGTAGTACCCGACAAGTGGTTTTTCAACTTTTCCTCTCCCCACCCCTCTTTTGGAATCCCTAGTGTTTATCGTTCCCATTTTTATGTCCATAAGTACCCAATGTTTATTATAGGTGAGAACTTATATGTGAGAACATGCGGTATTTGGTTTTCTGTTTCTGAGTTAATTTGCTTAGGATAATGGCCCCAGCTGCATCCATGTTGCTGCAAAGGACATGACTTTTTTTTTTTTTTTTTTTTGAGACAGAGTTTTGTTCCTGTTGCCCAGGCTGGAATGCAATGCTGCGATCTCAGCTCACTGCAACCTCTGCCTCCCGGGTTCAAGTGATTCTCCTGCCTCAGCCTCCTGAGTAGCTGGGATTACAGACATGTGCCACCATGCCTGGCTAATTTTGTCTTTTTAGTAGAGATGGGGTTTCTCCATATTTGTCAGGCTGGTCTCGAACTCCTGACCTCAAGTGATCCGCCTGCCTTGGCCTCCCAAAGTGCTGGGATTTATAGGCATGAGCCACCACTATGCCTGGCTGATTTTGTTCTTTTTTTTTTTTTTTTATGGCTGTGCCATCACTGTCTTTTAAACTGTATTTTTATAAGAAATAAGATGGCCGGGCATGGTGGTTCAAGCCTGTAATCCCAGCCCTTGGGCGGCTGAAGCAGGAGGACTGCTTGAGTCCAAGAGTTTGAGACCAGCCTGGGCAACATCGTGAGACCCCATGTCTAAAAAAAAAAAAAATTAAAAAATTAGTCAAACATGGTGGGATATGCCTGTAGTCCCAGCTACTTGGGAGGCTGAGCTGGGAGGATCACGTGAGCCCAGGAGGTTGAGGTTGCAGTGACCTGTGATCATGCCATTGCACTTCAGTCTGGGTGACAAAGTGAGACTCTGCCTCAAAAAATAAAATAAAATAAAAATAAATAAATACAAAGAAAAAAGAATGAACACCTAATGTTGAAGGAGGATGGGCTCTGGGTAAATTGATGGCACCAAGTAGTGATGTGTTTGTCACTGAGTGCAGAAACAACATAAGAAAGTCTAGGAAAGGACCATTTAACAGACTGACCTTAGCAGAGCTCTGGAGGTCCTGCTCTCACCTAGGCCTCATACTAGGATCCAACAAGGGAATTTTCTATGAGAGTTGGCTGCTGCCATCAGGACTGAAGTCTATAAAATAAATAGAAGCTGGGAGCACCCAGTGACTTCAGTGGTTGTACTAACTAGAACCACAAAACTGGTACAAAATGGCTGAAAGTTGGTTGGTAATAACTCCAGTGATATATTCCTTCTTTAATCATGCATTAAGTAGGAACTTGTTCATTCATTCAGTAAATATTTACAGACCAGCCCCATGGACTTGGCTATATGCTAGGCATAACTGACTTGACAGTGAAAGAACAGGAAATGTGTCACTGGTTCATTTGCTATTTAGTGAGAAAGACAGACGAACCCCAAATCATAGTACAGCAGAGAAGATTATGGCAGGAGTCTGCTGCAGGGAAGGCTTCACCCAGTCTAGGGGTTTCAGCTGATTCCTCAGATGAGGAAGGGTGGGGTGGGATGGGTGAAGTGTTCCTGGCAGAAGGAGCAGGGTGTTTAAAGGCCAGGAGGAGGCAGCGAGGAGCATTCACAGACCTAAGAGAAGTTCAGTATGGTATGGGTGGAGGTAGACAGAGTGTGACACAGAGAAGAGCAAGAAATGGTGACAGAGGGATAGCAGGTAGGGACAGAATGGAGATGACTTATCAACCATAATAACGAGTAATGATTTTATTGGGGGGTGTGAGGTGGTCAATTTTTCTTTAGATTTAATTCAACTTACTTCAAGATGTTTGTTGTTTATTTCTGCTAGAATTCCCATACTTTAAAAATTATCCTTGCATTTTATGTCTATATCCCACCTCAGCCACTTATCAGCACTATAACATGCAAATCACTTAAACTCTTTGTGTCAGTTTACTCACCTGTAAGGGTGCCTAGAACAGTCTCTGGCACACAGTATGACTCAATCATGTCATTAATCATCTGTCTGGACTCACAGAATTGTAAACCTTCCAAGTTTACTAGCAAGCAATTCTCTAAGACAACTAGGTATTTTCCTTTAAAGAATGGTAAGCACTAATAGAGCAACTGAGAGTTTTCCTTCTTTTTAATACTGTAGATTGAGTATCCCTTATTTGAAATGCTTAAGACCAGAAGTGTTTCAGATTTCAAATTTTTTCAGGTTTTGGAATAAGTGCATTCATTATACTTACTGGTTGAGTATCATTAATCTGAAAATCTGAACTCTGAAATGCTCTGATGAGCATTCCCTTTGGGAGTCACGTTGGTGCTCAAAAACTTTCAGATTTTGGAGCATTCTGAATTTTGATTTTTTTCTATTAGGGATGCTCAACCTGTATTATAAAAGAAATTGGAAGGATGGCCATTCTTGTTGTAGCTATTAAGAAACACAACACACTATTCCATTGAAAAAAAAAGTTATAAAACAAATTAAACCATTATTAATAGTTTAATTACATTTTTGAGATTTTTACGAAGTTTATCATTTAGACTCTTCATTTCACTTTTCATACCAGTTTCATATCTCATACTGTAATTCAAGAGTTGACTATATCTTCCTGTAAGATCAGACTGCTTGTGATTCCAGGCCTATGGAACAAAACTGTACCTTTACAAGTTGCTCCTGTTTACGTTCCAACTCCCGGATTTCTTGGTTGAGGATGACTGCAACGTGCTGAGGTTGGCTCCGACATTTACTACAGATGCCATGCTGAGTTAGGTCATCACACACAGGACAGTGTAAGGTAGTAAAATATTGTGAAATAGTGCCTTTCCGCCCTTCAGGTTCACTTCGCGAGGAGTTGGTAGCTTTATGGATCTATAAAAACATCCATTCAGAAGTAAGTCTGAGTCAGCTTCACAGCAGAGCTGCTATTTTCATGCTAATTACAGGTTTACTCAGGCATTATTTCATTCATTCATTCATTCATTCATTCATTCATTCATTCACTCACTCATTCAACAAATGTTGAGTAGCTACTATGTGCCAGGCACTGTTCTAGACACTGGAGCTACAGAAATGAATGAAGTCCTTGCTTTCATGGAACTTACATCTTATTATCAGATACATTTTTAAAAAATTACTATAAGTTCTAGGGTACATGTGCATAACATGCAGGTTACATAGGTATACATGTGCCATGTTGGTTTGCTGCACCCATCAACTCATCATTTACATTAGGTATTTCTCCTAATGCTATTCCTCCCCTAGTCTCCCACCCCCCGACAGGCCCTGGTGTGTGATGTTCCCCGCCCTGTGTCCAAGTGTTCTCATTGTTCAATTCCCACCTATCAGTGAGAATAGGCGGTGTTTAGTTTTCTGTCCTTGTGATAGTTTGCTGAATGATAGTTTCCAGCTTCAACCATGTCCCTGCAAAGGACATGAACTCATCCTTTTTTACGGCTGCATAGTATTCCATGGTGTATATGTGCCACATTTTCTTAATCCAGTCTATCATTGATGGACATTTGGGTTGATTCCAAGTCTTTGCCAGTGTGAATAGTGCCGCAATAAATCACTTTGTAAGAAAGTTATTAGGTTAGCCTCTTACAAATGTCATTGGGCTAACATTCTTGCTGGTGATGAAATGAACATTAGTAATGAAGAATATGAATTTCCTGCATTAGAGCCAGGATATGTGCTTAGAACACTTACAGTAACATACAGGTGGGCAAGATCATCTAACACAAAGCCTATTTTATAATAAAGTGTTGAATATCTCATGGAATTTATTGAATACTGTACTGAAAATGAAAAACAGAATGGTTGTATGGGTACTTGAACTATGGTTTCTACTGAATGCATATTATTTTTGCACCATCATAAAGTAGGAAAATCTGAAGTTGAACCATCATAAGTTGGAGAACAACTATAATGCTATTTTACCATTGCAGTAATTCTGGTTTCTTCAGGACTGTGTCTAGATACTAAATCCTACACCTTTCTTAGACATTCATTTCGAAGGAATTTTTGCTGTCCATTTATTTTCCATTAACTCGCTTATTCTACGTTATTTTGTGGCTGTTCACCATTGAAATTGTGGGATTTATTTTAATATTTCTATAATTTGGACAACTTGACAGAAGCTAGGAATGTGTTTGTAGAACACTTAAGTTTCTCTTTTAGGAAACCAGAAGAGCGTGGCATCTTTGCCAGTTTACGAGAGAGGATCTGCTTTGCTCTCATAGTGAAATAGGAAAGGTTCCCTTGTTCCCCTCGCAGGGTGTGCGACAGGGGGAATGGCTCGCTTCTTTAGTGCCCTGCTGCTCAAACCTCTAGGGGAGCATACAGACAGGCAGGTTGTGGGGTTCTGGCCCCACGGCAGTGTGTAGGGGTGAATGTTTACAGCTGAAGCCCCAGTGGGTGTGTGTTACAGGGTACTCTTTTAGTTTGCCGTCTATAGGTGGCTTGTGTTAACCAGCTCAATTAGACCCTCTAGCTTGTCTCAAGGATGGAGGGCTTTCTGTATCCCGGGTTCTTGCCTTGGTGTACCAGAAGAATCCAATCACCCGTGGGCTTGGAGACTGAGTGCAATGTTTTATTGAGTGGAAGTAGCTCTCATCTGATGGTGGAATCAGAAGGGAGATGGTTTTCCCCTGCGGTTGGGCTGCTAGGTGACTCCGTCTCTTCTCCGACTGTCCTGGCCAAACTCCACCTCGTTCTGCCAGTCAATGGCCTGCCAGCATGCCAGTGCCTCTCGGTGTGCTGTTCTGCTGGCATGCTCCTCTTGACAACCAGCCGCTTGGGTCTTCCACCGAAGTGTTCCTCATGACGTCCAGCCGCTTGTGTGTCTGCCTACTAGGGTCTTGGGTTTTTATTGGCCCAGGATTGGGGCGTGGCGGGCCAAGGTGGTCTTGGAAAATGCAACATTTGGGCATGAAAGCAGGAGCACCTATCCTCACCTCGGTCCGTGGGGGTGGAGCCCTAGCCAGGGACCCACCTTTCTCTACCCAGTACTTCCCTTCTCCCTTTCCGTATCATTTAACGGGACCACACTGTTCCCTTCCCAGCACTCCCATATCAATAGCACAAAAAATCTTTAGTTCTACTGAAAATTTGGAGTGAAATCTCTCCATAGTTAGAGTACATGTACTATTTGGTAAGCTTACCCTTGGTAATTCATGATACCAGCTGAAGACATCAATACCAATAAGTGAGAAGATTCTTGCTAAGGGTGGAAGGATTTGCTTGGTAATATAGTAAGTGGCATTCAGTCTCAGAGTTGGGTCCTGCAGGACTTCCACTGGGCGCCTTACAAGCTGGATAAGTGGTACTCCGGGGGTCCCATAAATGATGACGTATGGCACTCGCTCACCAACTTGAGGCTCGGAGCGCCGGTCATAAGTCAGCATTTTCCTATTCAAATTAAAAAAAAAACAACACCACACCCAAATACTGTCACGGAAGCCATCTTTCTCGCAAATTAAGTCAGAGTTAAACAACAATAAAACAATGAAAAAGCTACAAAAGACACTTTCAAAACATAATTACTATTTGAGAATAATATACATTTTGCTTAGTTGACACCAAGTATAGATATGCTACAGGAGTTTAAAAATTACTCCATAAATCATTGTTACCTGGAAAATAATGAGTTGGCAGATATCAACTAGCTTCAGATGTACTTTAGGTGGGAGTGGTGGCTCGTGCCTGTAATCCTAGCATTTTGGGAGGCCAAGGATCGCCTGAGCCCAGGAGTTTGAGACCAGCTTGGGCAACACAGTGAGACCCCCATCTCCACAAAAAAATTAGCCATCATAATGGTGCACACCTGTTATCCCAGCTACTTGGGCGGCCAACGTGGAAGGATCGCTTGAGCCTGGGAGGTCAAGGCTGCAATGAGCTGTGATTGCACCACTTCTTTCCAGCCTAGGCGACAGAGTGAGACTCTGCCTCCCGGGGTGGGAAAAAGATGTATTTTATCCCCTAAGAATGAGAACTACCTATCATAAATCTACCATGAAAGATAAGAGAAAATTTATCCAGTTAAACAATCTGATTCCAATATGATACCATCTAAATGCTTCGGTAGAACAATATTAAGGACTACCTAATCATTTTGATGTGGGAAAAACAAATGAATCAAGCACTGTGTCACAATTTCTTTGCGTAAGTTTCTGAAGGAAAGCCCAAAAGAGGATTTCCTCTTCACACCTTACAAAGTATGAGGGAGTATTCACTAACTTTCAGTGAGGCTTCATGTGCGCAGGTAAAGAAACAATTGTACTCTAGACCTGTGCAGAATCCCAGGACTATCCTGGCAAGGTACTGAGGGTATCATTACCTTGTAAGTTCAAGGGCTGGCACACAAGCTCCTGGTTTATAGGAAAAACTTCCTCTGTATTCCTTGGCAAAGATAAAGTCTTGTATGCTGGCCTTTCCTTCCAGAAGCTTCATACATTGTCGTTGAACATACTGTTTAATTAGACTTATATCTCTCGTTTCAAATAGCAGCTTTAGAGAACGCTCAAGTATCTTAAAACAAAACAGATATGCAAGTAAAGATAAAATATCTCCTAGTATGTTTCACCATTGTTATTATACTTTCAATTATGTAACTACTGGGTAACTTGCTAACCTACCTAAATAATCTGTTACTTACAATGATGGGATAATAAAAATTATTAAAAATTGAAAGTTATTTGAGACTTTATAGAGCTTGCTATTTCTAAAAATAGAATATCATGTAGTTTGAGGAAAATCATGTAGAATGACACGCAAATTAACATTTGCTATGTGATAAGCAACATAAAACACGCAATTTTTTTTTTAATAGTCAAAGCACTCTAGGTACAAGAAACCAGACACGAGCTCACGTATTGTTTTTTTATTTACCAGTATAGAAAGGGTCCTGATTCAGTCACAGGCAGCACAGAGAAGTTTAAAGATTACCAGGCAGTCAAATCCAAATCAGCCTTTTTGACTTTTTATGGTGTTGATAAATAACTGTGACAGAATTTTCTGTGTTGGAAATTTCTACTAGGAAATAACCAACATGCAGTGGATTTATGTAAGTAGATTAATTTTTTTTTTCCCCCCGAGATGGAGTCTTGCTTTGTCGCTCAGGCTGAAGTGCAATGGCATGATCTCGGCTCACTGCAACCTCTGCCTCTCGGGTTCAAGCAATTCTCCTGCCTCAGTCTCCCGAGTAGCTGGGACTACAGGCGCATGCCACCACGCCCGGCTACATTTTTGTTTTAGTAGAGATGGGGTTTCACCGTGTTAGCCAGGATGGTCTCGATCTCCTGACCTCATGATCCGCCCGCCTCGGCCTCCCAAAGTGCTGGGATTATAGGCGTGAGCCACCGTGCCTGGCCAAGTAGGTTAAATTTAAGTTAGTTCTAGGTGAAAGCTCTGTGTCTTATTCTGAATACTAGAACCAATGGATATTTATACAATAATCTTGTTAATTTAGCTTGGGTACAAGTCTGCCTACAGAGAAAGAAGGTACTGGATTATATCTCTTCCAGAAATAGTGCTGAAAAAAATCCCAAATTCACATATTATATATATGACATAATACATTGATAATATTCAATCCATTATGCTTTTAATGCTCTCACAAAACAGTATATAGAGTGCTATTCCCATTTATACCATTTATTTTTGTTTTGCTATAGAAGGAGTTTAGGCCCAAGTAAAGAAAAAGCCAAAATACCATGGTTATTATGGTTGAGAAATTTGAGTAATTTATAGCTAATTGTTTGGAAATCTTCCTAATTTGCATTTGATAATCCAAATAAGTGAAAGTTCAGTTAATCTGGAATGGATTATGTTACTTATGCAATCTCTCTGTTTCTCTTTTTTTTTATTTTGACGGAGTCTCACTCTGTTGCCCAGGCTGGAGTGCAGTGTTGTGATCTTGGCTCTCTGCAGCCTCTGCCTCCCAAGTTCAAGTAATTCTCACGCCTCGGCCTCCCGAGTAGCTGGGATTACAGGCATGCGCCACCACACCTGGGTAATTTTTGTATTTTTAGTACAGATGGGGTTTCACTATGTTTGACAGGCTGGTCTCGAACTCCTGACCTCAAGTGATCTGCCTGCCTTGGCCTCCCAAAGTGCTGGGATTACAGGTGTGGGCCACCACACCAGGTCTGTTTCTCTTGTTTATCCTGTTCTGCTTTTGGGAGTTGTTACAATATGACATATATGATCTCCAGGCAATAGGCAGGAAACTCTCATGTATTGCTTTTTAGTAATTTTGATAAAACATAAGGTATGGGGGGAAGTCAGAAACTTAAGGACTAAAATCAAATAAATTATTAGAAATAAAATTCTATCTACTCATGAGGCTGAGGCAGAAAGATTGCTTTAACCCAGGAGGTCAAGGCTGCAGGGAGCCAGGATTGGACTACTGCACTCCAGCCTGGGTGACAAAGTGAGACCCTGTCTCAAACAAACAAAAGCAAAACAAAACACTACAAATAAAATTCTCAAAATTAATGTAGTTTCTTCTATAGTTATATATAATTATACAGGCTATATTTTCACCAGATACTTTAGCCACTTCTTTCTCACAGATGATGACAAGATAGATAAACCTTACCTTAGAAACAGCAGGGCAGGAATCTCTTCTGACTGTTTCTATTCCTTTTGCATCAAATACCGGGTCCTTCTGATCCAGTGTTTCATACATGTAACCCACATACCTCTTTTTTGTTTGTAAAACACAGGGCAAATATACCTGTGGTAAAATTAATAAAATGCCTCTTAACCATTTTTCCCCCACCAAGAATATTTTATTTTATGTCTCTGTGCTTTCTTTAATCAAATAGCCATTATTAAAAAAATTCTAAACATGACTTAGGGCCCAACAAATTCATGATATAAGACGTGGGAGCAAAATGAATTGTCTTTAAGTTGTTACCGCTTGCTCACTCCTTTTCTTGCACTACCAATTTTGTTCTTTTGCACTACCAGTTTTGTTTATTTACTAAATAAAGTATAAACACTTCACCTTGGTATTCAAGACAGTCTATAGTCTGGTCTCAACTTTATTTTTCCAGATCTATCTCCTGCTACCCTGTATTTCCATACTGTGCTTTTCCAATTCCATACATGCCATTTTCTTCTGTTCAGAATGATTGCAGCCCCACGTCTGCCTACTGAAATTCTAAGCATTTTTCAAGACATAACCATTTTTCAAGACACATTTCATCGTTACTTCCTATATGGAGTCTCTCTATCCAGCCCAGGAGGACACAATTCCTCCTTTCCTTTGTGCTCTCACAATGTTTAAGCAGACTATTCTCATCTTGCTTTCTGTTATGTTTGTAACAAAAGAGAATGCTTATATAAATTAACCTTTCCTTTTAGATTTCTGGCTCTTAGAGGGCAGGACTGTGTCTTACGTTTCTTTGTATTCCACACAGTTCCTAGGCTAAGTATCTTTTATACAGAAAGAAATAAATACATATTTGATATCTAAAGGTAAGTGAAAAAGAGTTGAAAGTCCTTGTGGTAAACTTTGTTTTGCAAAGAAAGAATGTATCTTCCATCCTATGTGGTCTTGTTCCATTGTGACTTCGACATTCTTCCTATTAATAGTGGGGTCTATGTTCACTCCCTTTAAATCTAGAGAGGTGTGTGACACTGTGACTTTGAGCCTGGGTCATAAAAAACAAAGCAGCTTTTGTCTGTTTCTCTTTGGGATGTTCACACCTAGAACCCAACCCTCATGTTGTGAGGGAAAACCAGCAGCCCCGGTGAAAGGCCACTGGCTGATGTCCCAACTAGCAGCTAGCATCAATCACCAGACATGACTGGTAAGCAAGCTTCAGATGGTTTCAGCCTTTTGCTGTTGGTTGGGTTACCCCTAACCCCTAACAGTCTTCTCAGCTGAGGAACTAGATATTGTGCAGCAGGGAAAAGCCATTCCAGTCGCACTCTGTCTGAATTCCTGAGCCATAAAATCTGTGAGCAGAATGAAATGTTTGCTGTTTTACACCATTAAGTTTGGGGTGATCTGTTACACAATAATAGTTACTGGAATAAAGTTTTCATTTCCTTACATATATACATTACTAAACAAATTTTGGGAAAATTATACAAAAGAGAAAATACTTAAAATGTAATTTTTTTTTTTGAGACAGGGTCTTACTTTGTTCCCCAGGCTGGAGTGCCCTGGTCAATCACAGTTCACTGTAACCTTGAACACCTGGGCTCAAGTGATCCTCCCACTTCAGCCTCTGGAATAGCTGGGACTACAGGCGTGTGCCACTATGCCTGGTTAACTTTTTAATTTTTGTAGAGATGGGGTCTGGCTATGTTGTCCAGGCTGGTGTCAAACTCCTGGTCTCAAGCAACCCTCCTGCTTTGGCCTCCCAAGGCCACAGCAGGATTACAGACATGAGCCACTGCATCTGGCCCAAATTTAACACTTTAATAGACCTATATACTATCAGTGATTCTGAAAATGTACTGAACAAATCAGAGGTCTCTAGAAGACATGTGAGTTTTATATGTGATTACTAATATTACATTCCTCTTACCTTTTCAAACTTCAATTTCACTGGTTTAGGATTGGTAGCAGTTACAGCTTCGGCAATTTCCTGACCAATCTTAAAAGACTGCTCCTTAGTGGCTCCTTTCAGTAGCACAAACATACTAAGGGGATTAAAAATAAGGTAATGAGGAAGTCATTACAACAAAAATTTTATCAAGAGTAACTCTCCTGGCTATGACTCTGTCTAATGCCAAAGAAAACTCCCTTTCTCCTATTTACTCTTTCTTAAGATGCTTCCTATGTAAGCTTTCCTGTTTTATTACTTTCCATGTGTACTCATGATATATCTTGTTATAAATCTTTTAAGACATCCAATATTTCTAACTTAGCTACACACAGAGCAGCTCAGATATCCCAGCAGTCAAGAAAGTCCTGGATCATCCCTGGACATTTAAGGCTTTGTGTGGTACACAAGGGGTCACCAACCCCGAGGTGGCAGACTGATACCAGTCAGTCTGTGATCAGTGGCACATCAGACAGATCAATGGCAGCATCAGATTCTCATAGGAGCATGAACCCTATTGTAAGAACTGCGCACAAGTGAAAGATCTAGGTTGTGTGCACCTTATGAGAATCTAATGCCTGATGATCTGAGGTGGAATAGTTTCATCCCCAAACCACCCGGTCTGCGGAAAAATTGTCTTCCATGAAACCGATCCCTGGTGCTAAAAAGGTTGGGGACCACTGTGGTCCAGGCACAGGGGTTCACGCCTGTAATCCCAGCACTTTGGGAGGCCAAGGCAGTGGATCATCTGAGGTCAGGAGTTTGAGACCAACCTAACCAACATGGTGAAACTCCATCTCTACTAAAATATAAAAATTAGCCAGGCATGGTGGCATGTGCCTATAATCCCAGGAATTTGGGAGGCTGAGGCAGGAGAATCGCTTGAGTCTGGGAGGCAGAGGTTGCAGTGAACTGAGATTACACTACTGCACTGCAGCCTGGGACTCCATCTCAAAAAAAATAAAAAAGGTTGGGGACCACTGTGGTACACAGTTAAGTACATCACAAAATAAGAGACTGTGTGATTGTAAGAAAATAGAAGATGTACTGTGATATGGGAGAAGTTTCCTTAAGGCCAGAACCACTCAACTTAAAAAAGACAGACATTGGGCAGGGCGCGGTGGCTCACGCCTATTATCCCAGCACTTTGGGAGGCCGAGGCGGGCAGATCACGAGGTCAGGAGATCGAGACCATCCTGGCTAACACAGTGAAAACTCGTCTCTACAAAAAAAAAAAAAAAAAAAAAAGAAAAAAAAAAAATTAGCCAGGCATGGGGGCGGGTGCCTGTAGTCCCAGCTACTCCAGAGGCTGAGGCAGGAGAATGGCATGAACCTGGGAGGCGGAGCTTGCAGTCAGCCGAGATTGCACCACTGCACTCTAGCCTGGGCGACAGAACAAGACTCAGTCTCAAAAAAAAAAAAAAAAAAAAAAAAAGACAGACATTGGCCGGGCGCCGTGGCTCACACCTATAATACCAGCACTTTGGGAGGCTGAGGCAGGTGGATCACCTGAGGTCAGGATTTTGAGACCAGCCTGGCCAACATGGCGAAATCCCATCTCTACTAAAAAAAATACAAAAGTTAGCCGACGTGGTGGTGTGCTCCTGTAGTCCCAGTTACTTGGGAGGCTGAGGTGGGAGAATTGCTTGAACCTGGGAGGTGGAGGCTTCAGTGAGCCGAGATTGCACCATTGCACTCCAGTCTGGGTGACAGAGTGAGACTCTGTCTCAAAAAACAAAACAAAACAAAAAAAACAACAAAAAAACAAAAGACATATATTCTGTAATGTATGTTAACTGAAAAGCAGTTAAAAAAACATAAAAAGACACAAGGAAGAAAATCAACATCTGTAATCATGTCGTACAGAAAAAAGACATTACAAAGACGTGTATATCTGTAAATCTTTTCATTTGCTATAATGGATCATATTATTTGGTAATGAGTAATATTGAATTATATGAATAAGAAATACCAATACAAAATATACTCAAAATACCAATACTAAATATACTCAAAAATAACTGACAAAATGCATCTATTTTTCTATTTCAGTATATACTACAACCTGACCACCAACAGAAGTAATGGTTAATAAATATTTAAGTAAGATAGACTATAAAGTTCATCTTCACTTATATTTCTAGTGAAAAGACATTAAATAGTGGAAATGGATGATATCTTGAAATATGACTTTAAGATTCTTGTTTCTAGCCATATAAACCAATCTCATATTTCTGAAGTGTTTTTATACTGGATTTTTAAGTCCCATTTTGGATGGTTTATTTGGAAAAAGTTTCTGCTAATATTGGAGACAGTACTTGCCTGAGAGCCTATATGAAAAATTAAAAGAAAGGAAAAAAGTAGTTTACTCAACACTACTAAGTCTTTAAAATAAATATTGTCTCAATCTGAATTAATTTTAACATTCACTAAGGTAGAACAAAAATGCCTTAGTTAATTAGACCTTCAATCTAGGCTATACTTTGAACCATCTGAAGGTTTTTGTAGTTTCTTTATAGGCCATCTGATACTCATTTATACCAATACTATCTGATTTTAATTTTTTTTTTTAAGAGGCAGGGTCTCATTCTATTATTGAGGCTGAACTGCAGTGGCATAATCATTGGTTACTGCAGCCTCGACCTCCCTGTACTCCTTTGCAATCATTTTTCAGTCTATTCCTGGCCCCAGGTTCAATACATAAGACTTGCTTTCTGTTACAATAGGTTTTTTCCAAGAATTTTATATAAATGGGCTGGGTGTAGTAGCTTTTGCCTGTAATCCCAGCAACTCCGGAGGCTGAAGTGGAAGGACTGCTTGAGGCCAGGAGTTTGAGATGGGCCTGGGCAATAGTGAGACCCTGTAAGTAAATAAACAAAAATTTTACATAAATGAAAGTATATGGTATATACTCTTTTATATCTGTCTTCTTTTACTCAGCATATTTTGAGATTCATCCATGGTGTCAAAATAACAGCAACTGGTTTGTTTCCATTGTTGAGTAGTATTCCACTGTATGGATATACCACAATTTGCTTATCCAATCACTCACTGATAGACATTTAGATATTTTGCAGTTTTGGACTATTACAAACAAAGCTCCAATGAAGAACTGTACACAAGTTTTTATGTGGACATAGGTTTTCCTTTTCCTTTTTCGTTTTTGAGACAGAGTCTCGCTCTGTCACCCAGACTGGAGTGCAGTGGCGCGATCTCGGCTCACTGAAAGCTCCACCTCCCAGGTTCACGCCATTCTCCTGCCTCAGCCTCCCGAGTAGCTGGGACTACAGGGGCCCACCACCACGCCAGGCTAATTTTTTGTATTTTTAGTAGAAACAGGGTTTCACTGTGTTAGCCAGGATGGTCTCGATCTCCTGACCTCATGATCCACCTGTCTTGGCCTCTCAAAGTGCTGGGATTACAGGTGTGAGCCATCACGCCCGGCCAGGTTTTCTTTTTTCTAAGATAAGCATAAAGGAGTGGAATTGCTGGGTCATATGCTAAGGGTATGTTGAACTTCACGTGCAACTGCCAAACTGTTTTTATGTAAGATTATTATTCTTAAAATGTTCAGATGCAATGATGAGTGCAACATTTTTTTTTTTCCTCTTGTTGCCTAGGCTGGAGTGCAATAGAGCGATCTCAGCTCACCGAAACCTCCGCCTCCCAAGTTCAAGCGATTCTCCTGCCTCAACTCCCCGAGTAGGTGGGATTACAGGCATGCGCCACCACACCCGGCTAACTTTGTATTTTTAGTAGAGATAGGGTTTCTCCTTGTTGGTCAGGCTGGTCTCGACCTCCCGACCTCTGGTTATCTGCCCAAAGTGCTAGGATTACAGGCATGAGCCACTGTGCCCGGCCATATGCAACATTTAAAATCAGTGGACACACACATATTTCTATACAGTTTTATAATAGGCAAAACTAAGCTATGGTAATAAAAATCAGGTAAGTGGTTGTCTAGGGCATGGAGTGAGGGTGAGGGATACACTGTAAAGGGAGAATGAGAAAACTTTTTACGGTGATAAAAAGTGTTCTATATCTTGACTGGCATGGTAGCTGGTAACTTGGGCCTATACATTTTTATATTTTATTACATAATATTATACATGTTAAAAATTATAATTCCATAAAAATGATAAAGGTATATATACTTCACATCTTAAAAGTTATTATTGGCCAGGTGCGGTGGCTCATGCCTGTAATCCCAGCACTTTGGGAGGCTGAGGTGGGTGGATCACGAGGTCAGGAGTTCAAGACCAGTCTGGCCAACACGGTGAAACCCCATCTCTACTAAAAAAACAAAAATTAGCTGGGTATGGTGGCGCATGCCTGTAGTCCCAGTTATTCGGGAGGATGAGGCAAGAGAATTACTTGAACCCGGGAGGTGGAGGTTGCAGTGAGCCGAGATTGTGCCACTGTGCTCCAGCTTGGGCAACAGAGACTTTAAAAAAAAAAAAAGTTATTACTATAGGGTCTATATTTGAGACTTTACCCAGTAATGTGAGTTTGTTTGAATCCATCTAAGCTGTTTTGGCCACTTTGATTTGGAGCTAAGCTTCAAGAAGGCTGGACAGAATGAAGTTTTTGTCATGTAACAGAATGGAAGTGACTAGCCTACAATAAGAAACACTGTTTTAAAATGAGTTTCTACTCCTGTAATCCCAGCACTTTGGGAGGCTGAGGCGGGCGGATCACGAGGTCAGGAGATTGAGACCATCCTGGCTAACATGGTGAAACCCCGTCTCTACTAAATACACAAAAAATTAGCCGGGCATGGTGGCAGCCGCCTGTAGTCCCAGCTACTTGGGAGGCTGAGGTAGGAGAACAGCATGAACCCCGGAGGTGGAGCTTGCAGTGAGCCAAGATCGCGCTACTGCACTCCAGCCTGGGGGCAGAGCGAGACTCCGTCTCAAAAAAATGGAGAGAGCAATCACTCCTCCGGTGATAACTTGTCTCGGCCTCCCAAAGTGCAGGGATTACAGGTGTGAGCCACCGCCCCGGCCTTTTTCTACTAGGTTGCCAGGGGCTGGGAAAGGTACTGTGTATGTGTGGGGAAGTGCGGATGGTTAATGGGTACAAAAATATAGTTAGAATAAGACCTAGTATTTGATAGCACAACAGAGCGATTACAGTCAACAATAATTTATTGTACATTTAAGAATAACTAAAAGTATAATTGGAATGTCATCATAATTGGAAGGTCATTTGCCTTCATCTATCAGATTTCCTTCATTTTGATGAAGAGGTAACTAAGCCTCAGAGAGGCAAAATGACTTATTAATGGCTATGCCATCATCTAGGAGTATAATTAGAAAGAGAATCCAGGTCTCCTCACTCACAGTTGGGAACTCTTTTTTTTTCTGAGATGGAGTTTCACTCTGTTGCCCAGGCTGGAGTGCAGTGGCGCGATTTTGGCTCACTGCAACCTCCACTTTCCACGTTCAAACGATTCTCCTGCCTCAGCCTCCTGAGTAGCTAGGATTATAGGCATGTACCACCACACTCAGCTAATTTTTTAAATTTTTAGTAGAGAGGGGGTTTCATCACGTTGGCCAGGCTGATCTTGAACTCCTGACCTCAGGTGATCCACCTGTCTCGGCCTCCCAAAGTGCGGGGATTACAGGTGTGAGCCACCACGCCGGCCTTTTTTTTTTTTCTTTTGAGACACAGTTTCACTGTTGTTGCCCAGGCTGGAGTGCAACGGTGCAATCTTGGCTCACCGCAACTTCTGCCTCCTGGGTTCTAGCAATTCTCCTGCCTCAGCCTCCTGAGTAACTGGGATTATAGGCATGCACCACCACACCCAGCTAATTTTGTATTTTTAGTAGAGATGGGGTTTCCCCATATGGTCAGGCTGGTCTCAAACTCCTGACCTCAGGTGATCTGCCCGCCTTAGCCTACCAAAGTGCTGGCATTATAGGCGTGAGCGACTGCGCCCAGCCAGGAACTCTTTTGCACTCCACCAAATATTACCTATTATCCCAAGAGCAGTGTTTCTCAACCTTTCATCGTTGTCCTTCCAAGGCAAAATAAATAAATAAATTTAAATTATATTTAACAAGAGAAAGTAATTACTAAGGAGTAAAATATTGTTGGCCCACTGTGGGGCCAAAAACTATGGTACATTTTTTTTGGCCCCCTTCAAGAACTTACTTGTATTCTGCCAGGGTGACACTGTTGTGAACTGCCCTCATACAGATGTCACTAAACATTTAGGTTTCTTGTTTTTGAGACAGGGTCTCATTCTGTCACCCAGGCTGGAGTGCAGTGGCATGATCATGGTTGACTACAGCCTTGAACTCCCGGGTTCAAGCGATCTTCCTACCTCACAGCCTCCCAAGTAGCTAGGAGTACAGGTGCACACCACCATGGCTGGCTGATTTTTAAATTTTTTGTAGAGACAGGGTTGCACTTTGTTGCCCAAGCTGGTCTTGAACTTCTGGGCTCAAGCAATCCGCCTGCCTTGGCCTCCCAAAGTGCCAGAATTTCAAGCATGAGTCAGCATGCCTGGACAATGTTTGTTGAATGTATCAGGTAGTGAATAGTGATCAAAAGTTTTAATGACATTGCAAGTAAATTTCCTTTGACTGGAATCATATAATAACTATAAAATCTGATGTAGAGAGAAAGCATCAGTTAGGAATCAAAACACTGAATATCAATTCATGGCTCTTTACTGACTGCTTGCAAGATCTTAAATTTCTTAGGGAAATTTGTTCTTAATAAGCATCATTTGAGGCACATTCTAAGATCTCCCAATAGTATGAAAACTGCTGGCCTAAATAATATCAAAATCCCTTCCGGCTCTGACATTCTGTTATTTTTTGTAGCTTGACTTCTTATAGATCTTAAAGGGTAAATAATGTAACTACAATCAGAATCATGCTGACTTCTGAATTCTGTCAACAACATGGATAGCCTCTGAATTAAAATCAATAAGTTAAAGGATTAACATTTTTCCCTAAATATTTTTTAAGTTCTGCTAACAAATGCAGAGCTTATTTTATTAACTCTTATTTTGCTAGAATACCCAGCAGAAGTAGTTTCACAGAACAGTAAAATAACCAAAGCCAAACTAAGAAGTGGCTTTTTATGAGGAACAGGAGAGAATATGGATAATTAGGGCCTGGATAATTTGAAACTATCCCCACCTGCTGGTAATGAAACAGCTGCTCTATGAGGCAAAGTCTCATTCAGCATTAATATGATTATGCTGTCTGTATGAACATTTTAAAGAACTGGATAAGATTAAATGCTATTCAAAGATTACTTATAAGCTATTTAATGATTAGAAGCATTATCTCCTATTGCTCTGTTGGACTGTAAAGAGATCAGAGGTCTTGAGGCAGGTGCTCTTAGCATGTTCACACCGTGACTCTAAGTCCCCAACAGGGAAAAAATTTCACTGTAAGAAATGTGCATAGTGCCTACATTCTAGAAGAATTTCAATAAGCCATGCAAAAAAGATGTTACATAAATAACTGAAACCTGAAAATTATCACAGCAAACAAGGAAGCATGCAAGCTGGTGTTAATAACTTACATTATTAATAATGTGCCTTCAAATGCAGGCACATTATTTGCCAATCCATAAATAATGGGCTTGAGTAAGTCTGTGGACCCTCTGGAGTCAAATGGAAAACTGCATTTGCCTATATGCACTTCTCTTAGAAGGTCAACATATTCTGGGGCTGAGTGGTAAGTTAACCACTCACGGTTCTGGCAACTGCCCTTCAAAAACAGTTTAATTATTTTAAGATATACACTTAAATTCAGAGAGTTGCAGCTATATTAGAGGAATTATTCACATTAAAAGTAGTTTCTTTAAATAAACTAGACTCCTGCGTACACAGTTAGTTTACAGATCACTATCTACTTGGCTAAGAGCTACCTGGAGTGAAGCCACAGGAATCTTCACAGTTTGTGGCTCAGGACACAAACTGTCTCTTATGATCATATCTGGTAAATCAGGATCTGTGTTAACTCTGATCATGAGATCGTAAGGACTGGAAAGGACTCAGAACTCTATTTTTAGAAAGGATTCCCGTAAGCCATTTTAAACACTGAAATGAAGATGTGGACAGATGCAAAAAGACAACCACAAAACCAAAAACCCATTACCTGTCAGTATCGCCATATACAACCCTAGCCCCCCATTTCTTGGTATCATTCACCAGTTTAATAGCTCGTTCCAAGGTCTCTCTGGCTTTGTGAACAATACTATCGCCAACCTGTTGGTACAAACACATTGGAAATAATTTCTTAACATAGCTCAGTGTAAGTCAACAGACTTTAACATATAATACATTTAATTACTAAATATTTCCAGAAACGAAACAAGGAGAAAAGAACTTAAAAAAGAAATCAATGCATCATTCTTTCTCCAAGTACTCAAGAAGAAACTGAGGTGAAGAATTTGAAAGGACCAATCGATGTGCAGACTTGTCTTTGAGTGTAACAGTAAGTGGACTGCACTTGTTACAAGGTACACAGCTACACTGGATTCTTGGAAGAATAATTCTTGTTTATTCAAGTTCTTTTTTTTTTTTTTTTTTCCTGAGGAGTCTCACTCTGTCACCCAGGCTGGAGTGCAGTGGCGTGATCTCGGCTCAGTGCAACCTCTGCCTCTTGGGTTCAAGCGATTCTCTTGCCTCAGCCTCCTGAGTAGCTAGGACTACAGGCGCACACCACCATACCCAGTTAATTTTTCTATTTTTTTTAGTAGAGACGGGGTTTCACCATATTGGCCAGGTTAGTCTCGAACTCTTGACCTCGTGATCCGCCCACCTCGGCCTCCCAAAGTACTGGGATTACAGGTGTGAGCCACTGTGCCCGAACTATTCAAGAACTTTCTTACGTGCCCTTACAGCTCATTAGGCAGAAAAGCATTCTTTGTGGGTGCATGAGTATACATACGTGTATCTCTCAAAATTTTTCTGTTGAACTGTTGATGACAATGTTTCTCAATATCATTAAAGTTAATGCTGAACTTCAATCTTGTGACTAGTTATACAAGGAAAAATGTATCTAATTATATGATGGGAAATATATTAAAAGTGTTCAATTTAAATTAAATAGGTAGATATATATCTAGGAAGGTTTTTTCCATTTGTGATTAGTGAATTTTAACAGTGACCATGGCATGAATTTACAAAACAAGTAGATGCTGGGCCTTGACAAATATGAAAAGCATGCTAATGAGATTTACAGTTAAGTAAAGAGACTATATAACAATGCTGTTTTATTTATTAAACTAATTGAAGCTAAGAGTGGGAAAAGTTGTCATTCAACATAAAACATAAATGGAGCATTCCCTTTACAATTTTAAAATGCAAACTGCACATTTTTTGTTTTTTTGTGTTAAGAAGCAAACAATAGCAATAATGATCCTTCTCCCTTTACTGTAAAACTTGAATTACTAAATGTAGGATTGAATAGTATTTAAAAGGCTGTTTAAAGTTGCATTACAAAGGACATATTAGGTATATGAACAAAGGAATAAATAATAAAACTGGTAGAAATGAGTTGGGATTTATTTATTTATTCTGATTTATTTATTTATTTTGAAACAGAGTCTCGTTCTGTCGCCCAGGCTGGAGTGCAGTGGTATGATCTTGGCTCACTGCAACCTCTGCCTCCTGGGTTCAAGCAATTCTCATGCCTCAGTCTCCTGAGTAGCTGGGATTATAGGCGTGCGCCACCCTGCCCTGCTATTTTTCATATTTTTAGTAGATGGGGTTTGCCATGATGGCCAGGCTGGTCTTGAATTCCTGGCCTCAAATGATCTACCTGCCTCAGCCTCCCAAAGTGTTGGAATTACAGGTGTGAGCCACCACGCCTGGCCTTGGGTTTTAAATTAAGATTATGAATTCTGCTGAGACCTCTAGTACAATAGAAAATCTTGAGAATGTAAACTATAACTTAATACATTACAAAAATCATGTTATCTAATGGAAACTCAAATTGAATAAAATGTTCTGTTACCTGCCGCCACTTTCAAACAAGGTCAACTTTTATTTTATTTATTTATTTATTTATTTATTTATTTATTTATTTATTCATTTGAGATGGAGTCTTGCTCTGTCGCTCAGGCTGGAGTGCAGTGGCGCGATCTGGGCTCACTGCAAGCTCCGCCTCCTGGGTTCACACCATTCTCCTGCCTCAGCCTCCCGAGTAGCTGGGACTAAAGGTGCCCGCCACCACGCCCGGCTAATTTTTTTGTATTTTAGTAGAGGTGGGATTTCACTGTGTTAGTAAGGATGGTCTCGATCTCCTGACCTCGTGATCCGCCCGCCTTGGCCTCCCAAAGTGCTGGAATTACAGGCCACTGTGCCCGGACAAGGTCAACTTTTAAATATGTGAGGACAAAGAGTTGCATGAGCAAGCCATCTTAGCGTCAAAGTCAAATACACTTCTGAAATATATACTTACAAGTAAGTATATACTTGTACATATACATAGCGGTCTTAAATGTCTGCCTAATGCTCTTACTCTGACCCATTAAAGTTATACCCAAAAGAGTCAGAACTCTGCAGTTACCCCTGAAGACCATGTAGTAAGAATTCAGCAGCACTAGAGTGAGGGGGAGGTGGAAGAGGGAAGGAGAAGTAATTAAATTAACAGATTCTGCTACTTTATGGTAAGGTTCCTAACCTGAAAAGCATTACTTCATTAAAGGGCTAAGAGAGGATTTAAAAGAGGAAAAGAAATGGTTTCACAATTTAGGCCATGACTGGGGATGCTCAAAAGTTAATAAAAACAAATTTTTTTAAGTAAAAATTAATTTTCTGAAGAGACATAAAAAGAAATAAAGTTCAATTTTTAAAAAGGCACAAATATACCTTTATCATAAATATGAATGACCAATAGTTTAGTAGAAAACTGTCAACATACAAAAATTTTAATTTATGAAGTCCAACTAAGACAGAGGCATTAACCTCCACTATTAGCTACTTTATTCTCCATATTCTCTTCATAGGAATTTTTGCTGACAAAGTCTTGTCTTTCTCTATGATAGTACTGAGACAGAGACATTAACCTCCAACTATTAGCTACATTTATTTATTCTCCATATTCTCCTTATATGCTTACAAAATCTTATCTTTCTCTATGACAGTCCAGGTCTGCACTTTTTTGATTATGTGTTCTCTGAAGGAAAGCAGGAGACCACAGACAGTAATCCATTCGCCTCCCGCTTTTAAAGGTTTTAATTATTCTGGATAGATAACTTGTATATATATGTATATGTTGTACATATGATGTACACAGGCAGACAGTGTGTAATGATCAAATCAGGGTAACTGGGATACCCATCACCTCAAGCACTTATCATTTATTTGTGTTAGACATTTCAATTCCATTCTTTTAGTTATTTAAAAATATACAATAAGTTGCAGTTCACTATACTCTACTGTGCAACCAAATACTAGATTTTATTCATTCTAATTGTATTTTTGTACTCATTAATCATTTCCACTTTATCTCCCTCCTTCCCCACCTCACAGCCTCTGGCAACCATCATTCTACTCTCTATCTCCATGAGTTCGCTAATTTTTTTTAGTTTCCACATGAGTAAGAACATGTGATATTTGTCTTTCTCTGTCTAGCTTATTTCACTTAGCATAATGTCCTTCAGTTCCATCCGTGTTTTGCAAATGACAGGATTTTATTCTTTTTTAGGGCTGATTACTGGACAAATGGGATCACATAAAGCTAAAAACCTTCTGCACAGTAAAGGAAATAATCAACAAAGTGAAGAGACAACCCACAGAATGGGAGAAAATATCTGCAAACCACCCATCTGACGTGGGATTAATAACCAGAATATGTAAGGAACTTAAACAACTCAGTAGGAAAAAAAACCAAATAATTAGATTAAAAATGCACAAAAGGTCTGAACAGACATTTCTCAAAAGATGACAAATGACTAATATTACTAATCAGAGAAATTCAAATCAAAATTATAATGAGATGTCTTCTCACTCCAGCTAAAATGGCTTTTATCCAAAAAACAGGCAATAACGAATGCTGGCAAGGATGTGGAGAAAGGGGAACCCACTGTTAGTGGGAATGTAAATTAGTAGAGTCACTATGTAGAACAATATGGAGGTGCCGCAAAAATCTAAAAATAGAACTACCATATGATCCAGATATCCCACTCCTGGGTATACATCCAAAAAAAAAAAAAAAAAAAAAAAGGACATTGGGACATTGAATAGATATCTGCACTCCCATATTTACTGCAGCACTATTCACAATAGCAGTCAAGATATGGAAGCAACCTAAGTGTCCATCAACGGATGAATGGATAAAGGAAATGCCATATTATGTGTACAATAGAATATCATACAGCCATAAAAAAGAATGAAGCCATCTGCCCTTTAAAAAAAAAAAAGTGGCTGATACCTTCCATTGTTACTTGATTGGTGCTAACTTTTCACTTATTCATAAGAGGCTCTTTCTGTGATTTTTAGCTGCTTTTTCCACTCATGATTTCACCTAGAAGTTAACACTGTATTGTTGTGAAGTTAGCATATGATGAGGGGCCAAATGCATGCTTGCAGTCATTAACCTGAGAATAGCTGAGAAGACCAGGGTCAAGGAAGCAGGTATTGCTTGGCAGTCTGAGTTCATCATGCAAAGCAGGAACGTACTCCCTGGTGAAACTCTATTCCTAAACTTCCACTGCTAGTTCAAAAATCCTCCCAAATTCTGGTTATTCTAGAGTTACAGTATTTACATATTTTTAAAATAGTATTTCTGCATTGTTTTATTACTAAAATACATTAATAAACACTTTTAAAACTGAGAGGCGGGAAGAAATTAGGGAAATGTGGAAATGGCCCCTAAGAAAGGATTTGGGACAAGCATGTGGTTAAGCCACTGCACTCTAGCCTGGGCGACAAAGCAAGACCCTGTTTCAAAAAAAAAAAAAAAAAAAGGATATCTTTTGGTTTTCCATTAGTAATACCATTTCCATTTTTTTTCTGCTAGATCATATCGATCAGTGCTTTTCAAATGTATTAATATGAACCCTCAGGACTAACAAAGTATTTTTTATCTCACCTAAAAGTATACAAATATAAACCTAGATACAAACTTTTATTGCTTACAGCCTTTACAGTGCAACCATAAAAAAATTTATATAGCACAAAATCATATTACTGTACCAAAATATTCAAGTTAACAATATTAAGTTTTCACTAGAGATGGTATTTTGCTGCTTTCAATGTGAATATGCCACTCCTGCCTTGCTCATGTTTTTGGAGTTCATTTTGCCTACTGTGAGCTGTGTGAAGACTTTATGCTTTCTTTGTTTTTCTCTTACTGAACTAATGCAAATATGATATACCACAATGTCCTCTGGCCTTCATTTGGCACGAAAAGATCACAATATAACAAGCTATTCTGTTCTTTTCTCACTCAGCAGTATATTATTATATTACCCTGTCACACTATATTGTATTTGTATCAAATAAACACCTTAACTTAGTAAATAGGAAATTAAGTCTTATTCTATGAAAAATGTCTTTCAACTGTCACTCATCACTGCCAAAAAGGTTCTGCTTTACATCTACTGGTATACTAGTAAATATGGAATGATTGTTGTTTATTCTGACTTAAAACATTTTTTTTAGTTTTCAATTTTATGTATTAATAGAGGCAAGGGCTCACTATGTTGCTTAGGCTAGTCTTGAACTCCTGGGCTCAAGCAATCCTCCTACCTCAGACTCCTGAGTTGTTGGGATCACGAGTGTGAACCACCACACTTGGCTAATTGTGACATTTGGACAAGCCAATATAACTATAATCAGATCTCTTGTCAATACATAAAATGAATTATGCACTACCAAGGTTGTTGTAAAAACTGCTACAAAGGTGGCACTGAAATTTCATGCTAATAGCAAGTTAAAGTATAGTTATGAAGATAATGCAGAAATATGTGTATGCTAATTTCTAAAATGATCATTGGAATAAAGACACCGAGATACAGAGAAAAGTCACAGATCCCCAAGAATATGTACATATTGAGGCTTGGTATGAGAAAAACTGATCCTATGTCATAGAAATGAAATGGTTTATTAAAGTTTTAAAACAAAATGAAATGCTTGAATGAACAGGCATTCATTTAATGCTGCTTTAGTCTCTCTCTTTTTTTTGACACAGGGTCTTGTTCTGTCACCCAGGCTGGAATGCAGTGGTGCAATTATGGCTCACTGCAACCTTGACTTCCAAGGCTCTAGTGACCCTCCCATCTCAGCCTCCCAAGTAACTGGAACCACAGGCACATAACACTATGCCCGGCTAATTTTTGCATTTTTGGTTAGAGATGGGGTTTCACCATGTTGCCCAGGCTGGTCTCAAACTCCTGAGCTCAAGTAATCTACGTGCCTTGGCCTCCCAAAGTGTTGGGGTTATAGGTGTGAGCCACTTTTTTGAGACCAAGTCTTGTTCTGTCACCCAGGCTGGAGTGCGATCTTGGCTCACTGCAACCTCTGCCTCCTGGATTCAAGTGATTATCCTGCCTCAACCTCTTGAATAACTGGGATTACAGGTGTCCACAACCACACCCAGCTAATTTTTGTGTTTTTAGTAGAGACCGTGTTTCACCATGTTGGCCACGCTGGTCGCGACTCCTGACCTCGTGATCCGCCCACCTCGGCGTCCCAAAGTGTTGGGATTACATGTGTGAGCCACCATGCCTGGCCTTTTTTTTTTTCTTTAAGAGATGAGGTCTCACTGTGTTGTCCAGGCAGGATTCAACTCTGGGCTGAAGCCCCCCATACCACACCTTAGCTTCCAAAGTAACTGGGAATACAAGGTGAGTGCCACTGTGCCTCGCTATATTTTAGTCTCTTTTGAAAAAACTACAGATTTGTATCACTTACTTCAATGCATGGCATTCTCCCAGAAAAATTAGCAGCTGTATAGCCAAATGTGACATTTGCTATCAGCTTAAGTCCCAACTGACGTGCATCAAGCATTCGTGACAGGGCTCTGTCTTGCTTGTAAGCCTTCATTGACTGCTTCACCATAAATCTAGTCTTCAAAATTTCTTCAAGCATTCTTGGTAGTACACCTTTTCTTACTGAAGGCTATCATAAAGAAAAAAAAAATGTTTAAAACCCCTCAAACATTATAGATTTATATAATTAAGAAGGAAGCATAAAATATAATAATGGCCAACTGTCATGAATTGAAACATGCTAACAATAGAGTGACCATAGTATTAGTGGCCGTCAATATAAAATCATCACATTTTATTTCTTGGAAGAGTATTTTTCTCCTAAATGGTTCCTGCAATGTTTATAAATCTAATAGAGCACTTCCATGTGAGTTCAGAGACCTCCAGGGAGGAGGATGTCAACTAGTGCATAAGTGACCATACAACAAGTTCAGAGGGAAATTTTGTTCAAAACTTTGACAGAAACCCCCATTCTTTCAAAACGACAGATGGGACTTGTATCACTCATAACCAACTCAGTTTTTAAAGATCTCATCCTAATGACCCCACACAGAAATCTGCATGGAACTCCATTTATCTACCTTGGAAGAATGATGAGCTGGGTTGACTCTGCTGACATTCAAACCTGCAGTTCCAGGGACTCTAGGTATTTCAAATCTGATGCTTAGACCACTAAGCCATCCCCTCCGGCCTATATTTATTAGCAATCTGGAAGAGGGGATGAATAGTGAGGTGATAAAATTTGTTGATGCCAAAAAAAAAAAATCATTTGTATTAATCAAGACTAGGGAGAATTTATGAGAACTCCAGTAGGAATGAAAACCACAAAACAGTATTAACTTTGATGATGATTCACAGACACGTGCAAGGTAATGCATGTCGGACCTAGCAACCAAAATCTCAGGTATAGGATCATCACACACCTGAATATTTAAAAAATCCTATTTTTATTAAGCTTTACACACTGGGTCCAAAAGTAGACGCAAGTTTTAAAAAAAGCTGTTAAAGGGAGATAATAAGCTGCCAGATATGCGACAATGAGAACATACTCTAACCTCTAATTCATTTGGTGTACATTTTGAAGCAGCCATAATGTTTTAAGACATAAGATAAAAAGAACAGGGACCAAATTTGCAGAAATGTGATGTGAAAACTGATTTTTATATAAAGACCCATTTAATTAAAAAAAAATCTATTTCCATTTCTCCAAGTAGATCTCATCTACATCAGTCCCTAGAAATACTACATTTTAAAATTTTCCAAAAAGAAACATACCATGAACTCTTCGGTTAAAATTTTCTTCATCTACATTGCTAATTTTAGTTTAGCATTCCCTCTTACTGATAGAGAATGATGCCACTTTTGATATAGTACACCAGAATGAATTTGAGGGCTGGTGGGGTCCCCTCTACCATCAACCACTCTACTGTCTCATGATTCTAGTAAAGACTCACTGCTAAGAAAATAGAAAAGGAATGAAGTTGGCATATAAGAGGCAATATAATCTTTTAGATCTCTCTTATTTGTCTTTAATTTATAAAGTTTTCTTTTGTCTCTTTTGAGGGGAGATACAGGAGAGAAAAAAGGGATCCTATTTTTAGTTTGGGTATCTTCTTAAAAATATAATAAATAAGCCTATTACAGTATCATTAATTCTAAGATAGTCTTAATTTAAAATAATGTAGAAGAACAACTAGTAGCATCTATACATTAAAGAAATTTAAATCTCTGTAGGTAATATATTTTGACCATTAAGTTGCTATTTAAGTCGGCCTGGTTCTAATAAAGGGCAGAAGGTATAAGCGTATGTTTATTTCTTTCAGTATTTCATTAACTAAAATTTAACAATTTAAAGATTTAAAACCTAAATTCAAGAAAAATCAAGGTGACTGGTTTGTTCCTGAAGTGATTTCTTAGACGATTCTTGTATCTTTGACTTTTTGAGATAAAATATTCAAGCAAACTTGGTGTTTTTCTTTTCTATTATGTGCCAACAATATCTAAACCATTATCAGCTCTCCAAAAGTTAAGCCATAGTTGTTATCTTTCATTTACAAGAGAGTATTACCTTGACAAAAGCTACTCCATTGGGGGACACTGTGATATCATGCCTAACTTGGTAAAGTAAATCTGGAGGTACTCTCAGAGAGGTACAGCCAAATTTGAACTCATCATACCTGTTAAGAAAGAGAATATTAAGCAAACACTTCCTCAAATCATAGAACAGAGATTTTAGGCAATTTAAAAAATATTTCTAACTCCATTAGAAATTCATTTTCAAACATCTAAACGTGAATTCATGTACTTAGTAATATGTTTATTTGCCTCATTACCAAAACAGTTTTTCAAATATTCACAATTTATTACAATAAACGTTTCTTAAATGGTACTATCCTAAAATTTATGGGTAAAATCTATACTGAAAACCAAATTTCAACATCTGATCATCTTATTTTATTTATTTTATTATTTTTTGAGATGGACTCTCGCTCTGTTGTCCAGGTTGGAGTGCAGTGGTGCGATCTTGGCTCACTGCAAGCTCTGCCTCCTGGGTTCATGCCATTCTCCTGCCTCAGCCTCCCGAGTAGCTGGGACTACAGGAACCCACCACCATGCCGGGCTAATTTTTTGCATTTTTAGTAGAAACAGGGTTTCACCGTGTTAGCCAGGATGGTCACAATCTCCTGATCTCGTGATCCGCCTGCCTGAACCTCCCAAAGTGCTGGGATTACAGGCGTGAGCCACTGCGTGCGGCCCAATCATCTTATACTAAATTAAATAAAAATTTATTTTTATTGAACATCCTTGTGAACATATTTAAAGAAGAATTTAAACCTTAAATAGAAAGACTGTAAATCTTGTAAATTTTCCAAATTCCTGTTTTTAATAAAAAGACAGGATTACCAATATAATTTCCACAGATGCTTTCTATGAAGGAGTACAGCATATACTAAAACCAACACATGGTCTCCAATACGCAAAAATCAATAAAAAGGAAGACTCCGTATTTCCTACAAATCAAGAAAAGTATCTAATCCTTTGAGAATTTAAAATGTTATTATCAGTTTATGAAATTTAATTTACATTAATCAATAAAACCTACCATTTAATTTTTAAAATCCTGGACTATTTATAAGAAAAATAAAGAGGCGGTCATAGTTGGAGTTACAAGATCATAATCCTCAAACTGTTCCACTGCAAGGTAATTTATATCAACAATTTAACTTTCATTTTAAGAGAGACCATAGTTACATATGGAATGAAACAGTTGCAAGGCTGATCTATTCCCAATCCTCTTCATGAGTCATCCATCCATGAAGCTGGATTAATCAGACGGTGATCCATGTCAATTAGTAAGACAACTACAATGAATGGATTAGCTGGGATATAGCCCATTTATCTTGCCCATAGGGAAGGTGTCAAGAGCAAAGAGACACTCAGAAAGTGTCTAATTTTAGTAGGAAGTACAAAACACAACATTACTGTAAATGTGAAAAAAACCTTACTTTCCCAAGTTCTCCACATGGCCAAGGCAGGTGGAAAAGCAGTAGTTATATGCAATCACGATGGAAGGATAAAGTGATTGGAAATCCAAAACAAGAACAGAGTTGCTATAGAAGCGGGATTCAGGCTCCATAATTAGAGGAACACACTGTGGGGCTCTCATTTGGGATCTTTGCTGAACACTAGGTGTCACAGGAATATAGTTCATTGGTTTAGCAATACGCAACATCATTGATTCCACACGGTACTGCGGGTGAGAAGAGAAGAAACACAGTTTAAATACATTGGTAATTTGAATATACAATCATTTGAGGATAATCTGCTTTTCAGAATAAGACTGTATGACTTTTTTTTTTTGCAGTCCTAGTTTTTTTTTTTTTTTTTCCGAGACGGTGTTTCACTCTTGTTGCCCAAGTTGGAGTACAACGGTGCGATTTCGGCAATCTGCAACCTCCGCCTCCCGGGTTCAAGCGATTCTCCTACCTCAGCCTGGGATTACAGGCGCACACCACCATGTCCAGCTAATTTTTTGTATTTTTAGTAGAAACAGGGTTTCATCATGTTAGTCAGGCTGGTCTCGAACTCCTGACCTCCCGTGATCTGCCCACCTTGGCCTCCCAAAGTGCTGGGATTATAGGTGTGAGCCACCATGCCCAGCCTGCAATACTAGTTATTTAGTCAGCTTTCAGATGTGAAAAGGGATATATATAAATCCTTTTCCTATTCCTATGACTTTTATAAAAACTATAAAACATGTCAAATAACTTAAAAGATAAGTCAATTTTAAAGGACAGATGCAATTAGATCTCTTTTTATTTTTATTATTTACTTATTTATTTTGAGATCAAGTCTCGCTCTGTTGTCCAAGCTGGAATGCAACAGCACAATCTCGGCTCACTGCAACCTCCCCCTCCAGGGTTCAAGAGATTCTCCTGTCTCAGCCTCCTGAGTAGCTGGGATTACAGGCTTGCGCCACCACGCCCGGCTACTTTTTGTATTTTTAGTAGAGATGGGGTTTCACCATGTTGGCCGAGGGGGTCTTGAACTCCTGACCTCAAGTGATCCCCCACCTTGGCCTCCTAAACTGCTGGGATTACAGGCGTGAGCCACTGTGCCTGGCCCTCTTTATTTACAGTTATACTATAATAAAAAAGTGCAGGACAGACAGCTGTATAGTTTGACAATTTCATTTAAGAAGTTGGTCAATCATCTTGGAGACATTTATTTGGGAAAATTAAGAGAATGAAAAAGCTGTCATGAGACTTAAGATAGAAAATGTTATCCCAGTTTTTCAAAGAAACAAACAAAATGATTATAGAATTATAAAGTATTGAATGTGGCTTTTGTTGTGGAAACAATTAAAAAATAATAAAAAAAGAACTGAATAGTAATCAGCTTATTACTGGTCCTTAGCAAAACTGAATCAAGCAATTACTGGTATGTTTGTTTCTAATAATAACTATTAAGCAGATGGCCTGGGGTATCAGAAAAAAAAAATTACTCACAAGAACCAGCCTGGGTTCGAAGTATTCTCATGAGGTTTTAAGGTATCTTTGCCTTTTATTACAGGCTAGCTCAAATAGGTGTTAAATTTGATGGGTATAAATAAAATAAATAGCTTATAAGCAATTAAATGAAATAAACAGATAAAACTAGCTGGAACTCTATTTTTGCTATATTTACTGAACTGGTTGATTGAGGAATATTATAGACACAGGTAATTAAAATAATTAAGGATTTTACAAGGTTAAGGAATCTGAGTGTTTTAATATGGGATCCCTGATGCCTACCACAGTGCTTAACAAACTACAGGTATTCAAATACATATTTGTTGAATTAATACATAAAATCATTTTCAGCAAGGTGTTTAGTAAAAATCTCTCATTATATCTTTGGGAAATTACTTAGAAAGATATGAATTAAATAGCTTTTCATGTTTTTTTTTTTAATAACATTTTAAAAAGTTACATAGTCCACTTATATTGATTTTCAAGCTTTTATTTTTATATTAAAATTAACTACGGGAAGTTTTAAGAAGCCAAAATTAAACATGTAAAACAAAAGAAAGGTAGACTTTTTTTGTTGCTTCTCCAGTTTTAAGGGGCATCTTTAATCACAGTAACAATATACAGGAATATAATATCCTTAAGGGCATGGACATTTATTTTCTTAATACCATAAAACACTTGGCAGTGGCCGGAAAGCTGGCATAGAAAGAGAATAAAATAAGATTTTATTACCCAGCTATTGATTAGTTGGTACCAAACAGAAAGTTTAAAAAGTCAAATCACTTCAAATATCATAAAAGTGTATCACTCATACAGAACTTTCAAGTCTGCAAGAAAACTGATTTCCCACCTGTGAACCCCTTGTCAGTACATGTAAAAATTGAATGCCAAAAAGTCTAGCCATCTCACTGGTTTTCCCAATCAGGTCCAGTTGTTCCAACATTTGGAGATTTCCACGGACACGGCTAACATAATGATCAACCATTTTCCATCTGTTAAAAAAGAATCCACATTATGAACATCAGGGAAAAATTTGGACACTTGAAAACAGTACTTTTTTCCTGCCAAAAATCTACATGCTAAAAGTGTGGTTACTTAAGGAAAGAGTAATGATATAAGCCTTTAAGCCAAGTATGTTAAGGAATAAAACATTAGAAAATTTCAGGTATTTCAAGGGCATAAAAGCCAGGAAAAATAAGCAAAATTTAAAATAGTGCTTGTGATTAGGTGGTAAGATTAAGGATCACTATTTTTTGATATTTTGCTTGATGCTGCTCTATTCTTATTATAGAAAATTAACATTCTCCTTTAAGATACAGCTATGCGATTATGCATAAATTTTTTTTTTTTTTTTTTTTTTTTTTTTTTTTTTTTTTTTTTTTTTTTTTTTGAATTCTGGCTCTGTCGCCCAGGCTGGAGTGCATCCGGATATCTATAAATTTTTAAAGAACATGAAGGGTCTGGGTTATCATTGTAAATATAAGTCTAAAATAAAAACATGCACTATCTTTTCATGGCAAAAAAAGTAATTTGGTGAAGATTCAGAAAAATCAGTAACATAATTTTTAGTGAGATAATACGTGGGTTAAACATATTTCAAATAATTATTTTTTGTGAAAATATAAAAGTTTTGTTTTTCAGTTTAAACCTTAAAAAATTAACCTCTTTACCTTACCTTCTTAAGAAAATAAACAATAAAGCCCTCAGCAAATCCATAAAATGAATTTTGATATTATAAGATGTAAAAATGATCCAAAAGTATACTATAAGGAATACAATTTATTCATTTGAAGATTAAGGTTCACATATATTGTAATCTTTAATTATATTGCTTTTAGAACAATATAGTCACATAATTGTTCAATAAATGTGTTTAAAAACCTTTTCCTCTGACACGACTAATGCTTAATAGAAAAACTAGAAAATGAATGTGAAGGAAGAAAAAAAAACCCTATTATAAAAAAGATAATAACAGGTATTAGCAAAAAAGTGGAGAGACTGGAACCCTCATATACTGCTGGTGGGAACATAAAATAGTGTAGTTGCTTGGGAAGATAATTTGCCAGTTCCTCAAATAGTTAAACACAGAGTTACCATATAATCCACCAAAAATTCTACTCCTTGGTATACATCCAAAAGGAATGAAAACAGATATCTACACAAAACACTATATATGAATGTTCCAGTATTAATCATAGTAGCCCAAAGTGGAAACAACCAAAATGTCTATCAACTGATGAAGAAATAAAATGTAGTATATATCGATACAATACAGTATTATTCAGCAATAAAAGAAATACTGAAAGATGCTATAACATGGACAAATTTGGACAGCAATATGCTGAAAGAAGGCAGCCACAAAAGATTACATATTGCGTGATTCTGTTAACATGAAATGTCGAGGATAGTCAAATCTATGGGGACAGAAAGTAGATCAGTGGTTGTCTAAGGCAAGAGGTAGAGGGTGGGGGGACTCTGGTGGAGGGGGTGATAGGAGTGATGAAAGGTTGAAGAGTGGTGGCTACACGATGCAGGATTTCCATTTAGGGTAATTAAAATATTCTAAAACTTACTGTGATGCTGTTGTACAACTTTGAATATGCTAAAACTCAGTGAGTCATATACTTTAAATGGGTGAATTGTATGATATACAAATTTTATCTCAATAAAGCTGTTAAAACATTAGGCAAACATGAAAAAATCCTAAACTCTATAAATAATGGTTTAACAAAATAAACAGAAATTCTGTTTCATAATTTACATTTTTAACTTAATATACTGACTCCCCATATTTGTTTTGTAGCTATCGAGTATGCTATTGTATAATTATAACATATTTAATCGAAACATTTACTGAATATCTTTTATTACTGTAAGCAACGCTGTGATGAACATTTTTAAAGCTAAGTCTTTGTACAGATGATTAAATAATTCCTTAAAATAAATTCCCAGATTTGGTCAGTTTTCAATACCTAGCAATACACTGCTTTCCAGAAAAGTTTTAATAATTTATATTCATACTACTGATGATAAAGTGCTTGTTTCCTTGTATATTTGTCAACAATGAAGATTATAGTTTTTAAAGTTATGAGTTTGATAGACAAAAAATGGTATCACATTTTAATCTGATTTTTTTTTGTTTTAGTAACCCCTCAACAATACAAAACTGCAAAGTGTAAATCTGAAATAATGCATTATATATAAATCAAATCAGTCCCTTTAAAATAAAACAAAATGGATTTAACGGCTCACCACTCCTTTAGGATGTGTGGATTTATCTATGGCTAGTGCAGAAAAATGAGATACATTTACACTTTGCCCTCTCAACATATGAACAGAGAGCTGACCTGGAGAAACGTGCCAAATGAGATACCAAAATAGTGAGACACCAACATAATTTCTGAAAATGCCAGGCAGCACACAAGCATTTTGCTGAGATTTGTAAAAGATGAGAAAAGTGTTAAGTCTCAACCAACACAGGTTTAACAGAAGACTTTAAAAAGGTATGTGTTACACAAAACTTATATAAGAATCCGTCTCAACAGATTATCATGCTGACTAGGCATGAATATTTCCTTGAAATCTGTAGGTGGTGATTCAGGAGAAGAGTTACCACTTGAAGTATGTTGATGATAATTTGTTTTGGAAAATGTGTTTTAAAACATACTGGTTTATTTTCATTGTTTACTCCAGCCTAAAGTCCTTTTTTTTTTTTTTTAAATGAGACTGATTTTGCCAATTGGTTTTTGTAATTCATGGTACAATTAAGAACATAATCAGCAGATTAAGAATTCCTTTAGTAAGGTATTTATTAAGGCATTTATACACTGTATATGAGGTAGACATTTGAATATTTCAGGATTTTTTTCCTTTGATAGTTGTTCATGTCTTTTACCCATTTTTTTTTTTTACTAATTTAAAAGTATATAATACAGTTAATATACGTAACTGTTATGGTGAAAATGGTTTTCCTAGGTTGATGTTAGCTTTTTACTTTTGTTGATGTTATTTAATGAGGTACAAAAAGTTTGTTTTTTGGGCAAAAATGGTGAAAGTAAGTCTAAATACTTTGTATACAAAACTAATTAAACTGAATCTTTAAAGGCTCCTGATTTAAGTTATTTGACTAAGATCGACGCCATTTTTTGAGGCAGTATAGTCTATTAGAACTTAAATAAATGGGTATAATAGTATATTTCAAAAGAAATATTTTTACTATACTATATATAACTTTTTTTTTTTAAGTGGAAATGGTTTATTTCACATTTTGAAGAATACAATCTAAGAGATTTTCACACATTGGTTGACAGCACAGACTCTGGAGTGAGATAGTCCTAGGTTCAAATTGTGGCTCTGTTGTAAGCTACTATGTGACCCTAGGCAAATCATTTAACTCTCTAGCTCTCAGTTTCAGTATGTGTGAAACAGTGGTAATAATAAGGTTGTTGTAAGGTGTTAGGCAAAAGCAAAAACTTAATAACCTTTGCAGCTCTTATTATAATTATGGTAATTACTATTTCATTTCATTCAGAATCTAATTCTCTATCCTGAAAAGAAAGACGTACCAATTAACATTTATTGAGAGACTTCTGTGTGTTCAAGACTCATACTATCTCATTTAATTCTTACTTCACTCCATGAGGTAGAATATATTAACATCTCTCTATTATAGATAAGAGAACAGAGGATTACTGTAAGCCTAATCTGTCCTAGTTTACAAACCTTGTATACTAGAAACTGAGATTTTGGTCAAGTAAATGAAAACATGATGAAAAGAAAACAAGATAATACATTACAAATGAGTAACTATCTTATTAAATTTCTATCACCACAGCAAATTACTCATTTCCTCACTAACAAAAATGGTAGACCATTTTGTGAAATGAATAAGCATTCACTATTTGGTGAAATAAGCATTTCACTAAATGTATTCCTCTCTACTGACTGGTAACCAAGTAATATACACAAATTAGATGCATCTTATCTTTCATAACTAAAGGTTAATTTCACAAGGGACATTTTAGCTTGTATAATTTATCTAGCAGGTAACAACTGCTGTTTTCTGATCTAAATCTGCTGACCTATAGGCATGAACATAAAAAATACTTTGAATGGCTAATTTTTTAAAAAATGCATTTAAAAAGTAGACTTTTTAATTTAAAACAGTGATCTTTCTGAAATAAGATCATCATCATTTCTACTTTCGGGTCCTATCTCACTAACCATGTAACACAAAAGAGAAAGAGTAATTGCGGCCTTTACTTATGGTTAAAGGACAAGATAAGACTCTTGTTAGTTTTTAAAATTGTTGTTAAAGAATTATGCCATCCTCTTAATGCTTTGTGAAAGTTAAGGGTAATAAATGCAAGTTTTGATCTGGAAAGGAGGAAGGGAAGCATAATTATAAAGCACATGCTACTCAAGATAGGCCTGGGTAGTGTTGAAATGCGAACTTAGAACATTCTGAAGGCATGGGTACTTTTCAAGATAGTTCATCTGGGGAGAAGGTGACAAAAAAGGAGACAGGAGATTCCCGAGTACAAAATTCACTTATTCTGAAGTTTTTCTGTGGACTGACTCTATTTACAGCAAATATAAAATAAAATTTCTTATATTATCTTCTTCAGCTACACAACTCTGCTCCCAGGACATACCTCTTAGCTCAGAAACTGGAATAGTATTTAATAACTATTCCATGGATGACAGATAAAATCATGCTGGTATTAGGAATTATCTAGATTAGTAATATTAGAGATTAGGAAAAGTTTTATAGGCTGGCTTGGGAATCTAATCACAAGACATTATTTTATGAAAAAATGTGTTCTAAGCTCGAAACAATAAAATGTTGGGAAAATAACTCATTCACATAAATCAGGGGCTTCCAGGAGACCAAAATCTGGGTTTATTAAAAAAAAATTAGGGTACCCTTTGTGTTTTACAGCTTTAACACAAAAAAATCCTTGACTAGCAAGTTCTTCTCATTCTAAGTCGATTTACAATATATATGTATGTCCTTAAAACACTGTAGAAAGCAAATGCAAATCAAAAGGGGTTACCATACTTACCAAAAAAGTAAGTGATACTTACTTTTTTGTATTCACTTAAAGTTAATATGTATTCATTTAAATTTGTTAGTATTCACTTAAATTTAAGGATGAAGTTGTCTGATATTTCCAAGACTACTCAAAGAAAGAGCGCATGGTCTCTTCGTATAACATAATCCATTTAACATAAATGGTATAATTTCTAGTCTAAGTCCCTTCTATACAATGTTAGTTCCAGTTCTCTAGTTCACTTGCCAAAAACAGTTATCATCCTAGATAATACCTAATTAAAGGTGGTAAAACATGCATTTAGAGACTCCGGGGCTCATAAACAAACCACTGAATATAGTTTTCAATGTTAAGTTAAATATCAAGTTTTATTTATTGGTGTGTAACTTCTCCTCAGCTTTTTTTTTTTTTTTTTTTTTTGAGATGGAGTCTTGCTGTGTCACCTAGACTGGAGTGGAGTGCAGTGGCGTGATCTTAGCTCACTGCAACCTCTGACTCCTGCTCCCGGGTTCAAGTGATTTTCATGCCTCGGCCTCCGGAGTAGCTGGGATTACAGGTGTGCCTGGCTAATTTTTTGTATTTTTAGTAGAGATGCAGTTTCACCATGTTGGCCAGACTGGTCTCCAACTCCTGACCTCAGGTGATCCACCCACCCCAGCATCCCAAAGCGCTGAAATTACAGGTGTGAGCCACCGCACTTGGCCAACTTCTCAGCTTCTATTTCTATAAGGCTTTGATAGAAGCTAAGTGCTCTCTGTTACTTCACTTCACTTCTCTGAGATTCCTCAAAAGGGATTGGATGACATGCTCAGGAAGCAGTTTCCCCAGATATTACCAAGCTGTTTTCAAAGATATACTTTTTCCATCCTCACCACCACACAGCCTTACAATTCAGTAAGTACAGTTGATTCATTTAAAAAATCAGACACATTAATTTCAGGACTTTTCCTACATACAGTGCAGTGTGCCAGAGTCTATACAGAGCAAGGCTGTCCTACTAAGCCAAAGATGAAGAGCTCAGAGTTCATTTAGGCAGCTCACAGGTAGAGTCTGTGGGATGGAGTATGAGAGAGAAAGGGAGTTGTGCAAGTGGCAGGAGTTGGGGGGTCAGAAGTACAGGTGGATTCCCTGTGAGTGACAGCTCAAGGCTGTCCTGAAAACCAGCAGGATGAAACCACATGAGGCTGAATAGAGAGCAGCTCACTGGGGGTTAAGTGTGGGCAGAAATGGTCAGATAGTGCTGGGGTTGGAAGCTCACCAATGCCAGAGTGGAGACCTCATCACCCTCTTGTTAACAACCCTGGCATTCAGTTGTGAGCCTAGGAAAAACAGACGCCTTTGCCCTACAGAAAGGCCTACTCTAGATAAAACTTAAAACCAAATGCTGACAATATGTACAGATGACAGAGTTTGGAGATTGAATCCCACATCAAGTTGGAGAAGCTTAGGAACACCTTGGGCTTGGTATACTTACCTGTTCCAACCATAGGCTTTGAACTAAATAATAAGCAACTGGAAAAGTGGCAGGAAAACTTCCTGTCATAGATTCCAGGCAAAGGAATAGTATCATTGAGAAAGGAGCAGAAGAAAATGCTATCTGCCCCAGGGGGAGGTCAGGAAGTTTACTTGGGCCCAGGACCTGGCAGTGGTACAAAGCAGAGGTCTGTTGCCACTGTGGGAAGAGCAGGAGTGCTGAGCAAACCCCAGAAGAACAGGAAGAACCAAAGACTGAGGTTAGACAGGAGAACTGAGAAACTCCCCTGCCTCCACTATAAACCTTGCAGAGAGTCATAAGCAACATCGGTCAACCACTCAGTAAATCTGACTTTGGAAAGAAAATGAATCACAAATACTAGAAAAATGAGAATAACTGTTGACTTCTCATCAGCAAAAAGAGAGGCTGGAAGAAAAGGGAACAAAATCTTTAGAGTGGTGAAAGAAAAAAACGCAACTGAGACTGAGAAATTATCCTTCAAAAATAAGGGTGAAATAAAGACATTTTCATACAAACAAGGGCTGAGATAATTTTTGCCGACAGACTTGCCAAAGAAAACAGATTAAGTTTCTTAAAATATTAACACACAATAGCCATATGACCCAGCAATTCTATTCCTAAGACATATGAAAATGTATGTTCACACGATGACATTATGCAGATATTTATTGCAGTTTTATTCATAATAGCCTCAAACTAGAAACAACCCAAATGTCCATCAACAGGTGAGTGGGTAAGTTCTATTCATATAATTGAATACTATCTAACAATAAGAATGAACAAACTATGCAACAGGGTAAATCCCAGAAAACAGTATGTTTCCTGAGTTTCTTCAAAGCCAAGGTTGATTATGAATATTTCCATTAATATGAAGTTCTAGAATTGGCAAAACTAATCTAGAGTAATAGAAATCCAATTAGTAATTATCTAGATGATTAGGGAATCTTCTGGGTGTCAGATATGCTCCTTATCTTGACTGGAGGAATGATTACAAGATAAATGCATTTTTCAAAGTCATTGAACAATACACTTCATTTATTTATATATTTTTTGAGACGAGTCTCACTCTGTCGCCCAGGCTGGAGGGCAGAGGCACGATCTCGGCTCACTGCAACCTCTGCCTCCCAGGTTCAAGTGATTCTCCTATCTTAGCCTCCTGAGTAGCTGGGATTACAGGCATGCATCACCACACCTGGCCAATTTTTGTATTTTTAGTAGAGACGCGATTTTGCCATGTTGACCAGGCTGGTCTTGAACCCCTGACGTCAGGTGATATGCCCGCCTCGGCCTCCCAACGTGCTAGGATTACAGGTGTAAGCCACCACAACCGGCCTGAACAATACACTTTAAATGTGTGTATTTTATTACATATAAATTACATCTCAATGATGATTTTATATTATCTTCTTCAGAGTTATAAAACAGTACCTGTAGAGATCTGTCTTGTTATCAAACCAATCTGACAAGACTCGAAAGGTAAAGAGGGGAAAACGCTGATGAAGAACATGAAAGCTCACATTTTCAAAGGTGTAGTTAGTTAGAGCCACCTAAAACAAAAAGGCAAGACATCATTATAATAATGCTTATGTTTATGTAGCAAATTTTGTTCTAAAAGATACCAATATCACTTTAACCTTTTCATAGTAGATATTAAAGCTACTTGTAAAATTGATGTGTGGTATAACTGAATCATAATTCAAAACTATGTAGAGCCTACTGGACAGAAATGTTCATAACAAATTGGAAAATTAATTAGAGAAAACAGACCTGATGAGATTCAACTTGGTCATATAAGACTTATTTTAAGAGATCCTAGTTCTTATCATTTTTATACTCTATGATAATATGCATATTGACAGAAGCATTGTCAAGCAAATTAATTTTTTGTTCTTTCCATACTTACTTTTTGGTTCTTGATGACATGCTGATTAATGGGATTCCACAGATTTGAGGATAAGTTATCTAGTTAAAGGCAGGCATTCTCCTCCCAATAATTACGTTACTAGACCCCACTACACAGGCATTATTATAGAGACACTCAATTTCATTCCAAAAGCAAAATATTAAAATGTCAGAAATGTCTCCCCATCTTCAAAATATATAAATGAAAGCTGTGTTAATGGGTAAAAGATCCTGCAAAAGGGCCCAAATTAATAAATATGTACTTTCAGCTAGATGATTTCTCTGAAATATCTACAAGACAAAAGCAATCTAGACAATGGCAGGTATTTCAATGCAAAATGGAAATTAAGGAACCAGTGGTCTCCATTCTTAGGTCAATTTGGGATTCTGAGAAATAGTTCAAACAGCACTTCACAATTGTATATTACAATTTTAAATTACTTTCTTTTCCACTCCTGTGATCCAGGAGGTACAAAATAGGGACTGAATGTTAATCTTATCTCAGTCCAGTGACCCAAATTGGTCTTACTTTATCTACAATTTCTGTCAATCTTCAGAACAATGGCAGTACAATGCAGCATACTTCACAGTGTGTGCATGTACTTGTGTATGTATACATATACACAGATGCCCCTCATAGGTTGTAAAAAGGTAGAGAGTAATAGAATGAGGAAAATGCCACAAGATTAAATGAGGAAGGATTATAAAATCACTAACAGAATGAAAAAACCCATATTGAAAGAAGATAATAGCAGAATAGTTCTACTAAAAGTCAAGTTAGGAATATGGAAATGTCTCAACATGCAGATAAAGAGAATGAAAAGATGAAAATGAGAAGAGGGAAGATACGGGGAACAGAGAACAGAATGTTAATATATAATTAGGTTCCTAAAGGAAAGCTTAATATGGAGACAGGAGCAATAATCAAAGATATAATTAGCTGGACCTTAGATTTCTCCTCTGCCGTACTACATTCCAGAGGTGAATGGCACTATATCTATTTGAATTTTAAAGGAAAAAGACCGCTGTTATTTTATATGCAGTAAGTGTAACAATTATGTGGGAAGAAACCAAAGATACTCCTTGACTCCTCGAACTCCTCTTCTCTAACGATTTTGTCCTCCATTCTACCTAAGCTACCCACTTCCATAATCATACCCCAGGATCTATCAACAGGTGTACTCCCTCCAAAATCTCATGCATCCCATTCTCCGACCATCATCTCCTGTGCTTCCAGCTTACTCCCCTTGGTGCTCTGACCTCTCTGCTCCTTATTTAGTTTAAATTTCATAGTCATTCATGGTAATCATTCCCCTGCATGTACCATTCATTCCCTTGTCCCTCTCCTGCTGCTGCTGCTGCTTTTTATTTTTTTTAAGTAAATCCATAACCATTTGTGAGTGATGGTCAAATCTAACTTGAATCTGTGAATTTAAACATAGCTGGTGGGTATATCACTTTAATTTCCTAACCCAAATATCAAATAGACTCTTAATGTGGCCCAGTGTTTATATTTTCTCTCAAATTCTCCTAATAACCATTTCAAACTTCTCTCTTCTCAAACCCCAAAAGCCTCTCCACAATTCTCAGTTTCAGCTAAGAACAGTAACTGCTATTCTACTGAGAAAATGAATCACAAGAGAACTTCCACAGATTCTCACTGCCATATCTCTACCTACCAACATCCATACCCATATATTCTGCCTTCCTGTCTGTTACTATACTCTTACTTTATCTAAACCCAGGCCCTTCAACCAGTGCACTAGAGATGGCAATCAGTAAATATTTGTTGAATTGAATCAAGTCTGTTTCCAACTCACTTGGCAAATTCTTGAAAAGCCTAGATTGAGTTGACATCCAGAAGGCCTCTAAATGTAATTGTCTGGGGAAGAGCCATTTATTGTCATTTAAGCAGTCAACAAATATCTAATAAAGATTACTATTTAAGAGGTATTTTGTTTTGTCACTACAAATTCAAAGTCCATAAGGAAACTGCAGGAGTTCTATGTTCAAAGTAAAGCAGGAAAAATAAATCTAGTACCTGTATATTAAAAAACAAACAAAATTTATTATTACTATTATTTTAAGAGATGGGGTCCTGCTTTAGCTCCCAGGCTAGAGTACAGTGGCTATTCACAGGCATAATAAATAGTACACTACAGCCTTGAATTCCTAACCCCAAAACGTCCTCCCATGTGAGTCTCCTAAGTAGCTGGGACTATACGTGTGTGCCACTGTACCCAGTTCCAAATTTTATAAAACAGGTAAATTATCCAGCTCATAACTTTCTTATAGTTGTTTCCCACATTTGTATAAAGATCAGAGATACTATATATACATCCTAAATAAGAAAACATTTGACCCTGAATTTTCAGTGAGGACTAGACAAGGCCCTAAACTTTGAAAAAAATATATGTTCTCTAATTTCCGATTTTAAGCTACTAGTGGATATACAGGGATGAAAAGACCCCTGAAACTAGGATTCAATAATTTACTTTTGTGTTTATACACTTAAAGTATGTGTTCATCTCAAGCAATATCAGACTATAGATTAAAATACATAGTGAGGCCGGGGCAGTAGCTCACGCCCGTAATCCCAGCATTTTGGGAGGCCGAGGTGGGCGGATCACTTGAAGTCAGGAGTTTGTGACCAGGCTGGCCAACAAGGAAAAACCCCGTCTCTACTAAAAATACAAAAATTAGCCAGGTGTGGTTCAGGCACCTGTAATCCTAGCTACTCGGGAGGCTGAGACAGGAGAATCGCTTGAACCCGGGAGGCGGAGGTTGTAGTGAGCCGAGACTGTACCACTGCACTTCACCCTGGGTGACAAAGCGAGACTCCATCTCAAAAACAAATCAAATTAAAAAAAAAAAAAAAATATATATATATATATAATGAAATATACACACCAAATACATTACAATCTCTGTATCTCCTATATCCTGTGCTGTATCACTAGAAATTACTTTAAATCATTGGGGACTTACACTCTTATTACTTTAAGAACAACACAACAAGATAAAATTATTCTCAAGCAGAGTCATGTTGTATATTGCATACGGCAGCTTAGAAAGTCAAATGTTTTATATAAATCCAAAGAGCTAAGAAGACAATAGTGAATAATAAGTATATAATAGAAAGTGTCTAATGAGAAAGTAATTTCAAAGAGCAGAAGCAATTGTAGAATTAGCTTTCTTTGAAATATAAACATTTTAGTTGATACTATCCAAATTCCAAAGTGTAAGAATAGACCAATTTATACTAGGTATCTTTGTTTCTGTTTTGTCTTTTTTGAGATAGGCTCTAGCTCTGTCGCCCAGGCTGAAGTGTGGTGGTGTAATCTCAGTTCACTGCAACGCTGCCTCTGAGGTATAATATTACAGTGCACTGCAGCCTTGAATTCCTGGCCTCAAAAGGTCCTCCTGGCTGAGTCTCCTGATAAGCTGGGACTATATGTGTGTGCCATTGGCTCTCAGGATCAAGTGATCCTCCCACCTCAGCCTTCCAAGTAGCTGTTGCCTGGCTACACACTAGGCACACGCTACCATACATGGCTAACTTGTATTTTTTGGTAAAGATGGGGTTTTGCTGTGTTGCCCAGCCTAGTCTCAAATCCTGGACTCAAGTGATCCACCCTACTTGGCCTCCCAAAGTGCTAGGATTACAGGTATGAGCCACCATGCCCAACCTAATTGTTTATTTTTTATTTTTAATAGAGACAAGGTCTCGCTATGTTACCCAGGATGGTCTTGATTGAACACCTGGCCTCAAGCTAACCCCTCCTGCCTTGGCCTCCCAAAGAGTTGGAATTATAGGTGTGAGCCACCTTTACACTTCAAATAAGAGAAATTGGGTAACTTCAAGGATGCAAATATTATCCAGGAAAATTCCATGATCTTACTTTTTTTGTGTGAAATAATTCCTTTTTTAAGTGAATGCAAATTAATGTGATAGTTCATTGAAATTACTCTACTAAAAATCCTTATCTGAGCCCCCAAAGCCTTAATTATTAACTATTTCAAAGTACTGTCTCTTTAATTTATCTTATTAATCTGACCCAGTATTTAAATATAGTTCGTTTGAGAAGCTCCTTCCTATTTCTTGACTAAATTTTTCTTACTATAATAAATCAACGAGGCCAAGCTGAATTCATCCGGCTTTAAGTGCAAAAATGATTTAAGTGAAAAAAAACAAAACAAAACGGTGAAATTAGACAATATTCAACGTGTACAACACAATATTTTATTTTATTTTGAGACAGGGTCTCGATCTGTCACCCAGGCTTGAGTGCAGTGGCATGATCACGGCTCACTGCAATCTTAGCTGCCTGAGCTCAAATGGTTCTCCCACCTCAGCCTCCCAAGTAGCTGGGACCATAGGCATGTGCCTCCACATCCAGCTAATTTTTTTAGCTATTATTTGTAGAGACAGGGTTTTGCCATATTGCTCAGGCTGGTCTGGAACTCCTGAGCTCAAGGGATGCCCCTGCCTGGGCCTCCCAAAGTGCTGAGATTACAGGTGTGAGCACCGTGCCTGGCCCCAATATTTTATTATAGTTTAGACCTTTCTAATTATTGCTACCTCAGACACAAAGAAAAAAAAAATAAAACTCACCTGAAACATTAAAGTCTAATACCTCTGTAGTTTTGCATTTTAGAAAGTACTACTTTAACTCTACTTAAGTATAATAGTAATTGACAAACGCATAAGCTATATAGTAAATCTTACTAATACTCTATAATGATTAAATCATTATATTGACTGAATATCTTATTTCCAAACAACATTTTGGATAAATCACCTACCTCATTTCTCATGATTCTCCAAAGATTTAGTGTAATTCGGCCAACAATATTTATCTCACTCATTGTATATGATCCATACTCATCTCTTTCAGCTGCAAATCTGTTCTCAATTTTGTCATCTATAGAAATGAAAACAGATTGTATCAGGGCTCACAGAAAACAACTTTCAATAAAATTATGCCAAGGAAAATGAGAATAAACATTAAGGATGAATATTAAAGATGACATATAATTCACAATGTATGAAAAAATTTTGTTTACCTGAAGTCTCTCCCTCCCTCCTTCTTTCTATATTTAAATAAGAAACACTTTTTTCTTTAAATTTAGTAATTTTTGGCACTACCTTTTTTCTTCATTTTTTAAAAGAGACAACTCACTATGTTGCCAGGTTGAGTGCAGTGGCTAGCCACAGGTGCAATCATAGCACCCTGCAGCCTCAAACTCCTGGCCACAAGCAATCCGCCTGCCTCAGCTGCTCGAACAGCTGGGACTACAGGTGCATCATGCCTTGCCTGACGCTACCTTTATAAACACCTAATGCTAACATTTGCTTAGTTTTAGCATGAGAAAGGTCCATAGTTAATCTGGTAATTTCTTGGAAAAAAAATCAGTTCAATTTTTAACCTAAACGATTCTCTGAAAATTTGTTGACATCATGTTCATATTCAGGATGAAATTCTCTTGAATGCCTATGGAGAACTAGAAGAAGGCATATGGAGAATTAGATGAAGAGTTCCTCATAGCAAATAGAGTTCTGAGTCTAGTTTCTTAGGAGGTGAATTTTACCTAGAATATAAATTAAAATGTGTCTCTCCTATATAACACTAGGTGTATGTGAATGTTGATGATTAAAGGTTCCAGAATAATAAAAATATTTACCATATTGAATATTTATTATGTTCTAAGAATTTTGCCAACATCATTTATTTTAATACAAACATTACTTCCTTTAACACAACCACTTAAAAAGTAAAATTTTCATTTTGTATTACAGAAAATTCTACTCAGAAATGTTATATCTTGCCCAAGATCTTACAGTAAGAAAACTAGTATTCTAAACTAGGATTACCTGAATCAAAAGACCATGTACAACCACCCAATTCTCTTTATTTTAAAGAGATAATGTTTAAAAGTTTGTTTTTCATTTAGCAAACAATAAAACATATACTCTGGTACTGTTTTAAGTTCCTCACAATCACCCTATGAAATAAGTTCTACTGTCCCTATTTTACAGATGAATAAATTGAGGCAAGGATATTTAAAACCTATCCCAAAAAAGATGTTGAAAAAAAAAGATATACCACTATTCCTATCATGCAAAGGACACACAAGCTACACAAAAATTCATGCAATGAAAAGCTAAACTTAAAGCATCTCTGTCCCCCGCTCCCTTTTTGTCTTGTTCTATTGCCCAAGCTTGGGTGCAGTGGTGTGATCATAGCTCACTGCAGCCTTGAACTCCTGGGCTCAAGCGACTGCCTCACCTCAGTCTCCTGAGTAGCTGGGACTACAGGCACATGCTATCACACCCTTTTTTTTTTTTTTTTTTTTTTTTTTGGTAGAAATGGGGTCTCACTTTGTTACCTGGGCTACTTTTGAACTCCAGGGCTCAAGCAAGTCTCCCATCTTGAGCTCCCAAAGTGTTGGGATTACAGGTGTGAGCCACTGCACCTGATCTTTTTATTCCAATTTTTTGCAAAGTTAAAAAACTTTACTGTCCTGGAATCTTCCAGCTTTAACTTTTCCCAAGTATACACTACTTTGTTTTAGTTAGACTTGTGGGAACCCTTGGGAACAAATTTATTAAAAATCCCAGGTTTATAAAGAAAACCTAGTTTTAAAAAATGCATTATAAACTACAAATAATTTTGGTATGAATATTATTACTCCCTTTTCCAGTCAGAATCAAACTTTGGGGAATGGGTTTCAAAATTTCTGCAATATTTTTAGCCTGATATCCAAATAAAAATCAATGATTAGTTAACTATTAGTGTTCCTCAACCCATCCTGCCCTTCTTCACCAACAAAATGAATAAAAAAAAAAAAACAGAGCCAGGCACACAATAATATTATGGTACAAGTCAAAGAAATGCTATGTAGCTTCATAGTAATTATGAAGACTATTTCATAATGCAGAAAAATATGTGTGGTAAGACACTAGATAAAGGAAGCATAATAAAAATGGAATATATGGTATGATTATTTAAAAACCACTACATATGTATATGAAAATTGACTGAAAGGAAAAAACTCAACAACTATACTAACAGTATATATAGCAGTGAGACTAGAATATTTTTATTTTATTTTTAATTTTTTCTGCAATGGAGTTATGCTGTATCTAAAACACAACTTAATACTTAAAAATTGGGCTAGAACGTAAGTACCCTTTAACATTTTGTCTTTATTTCCTTTATAATTTGCTCTGTAGTTGAATGACAACACATTCACAATGATACAGACCTGGCACCCGAGAGATCATCTGACATAAGTCAACACTTAAAGCGGCAGCCCTTTGTAAGAGGTAACCCCAGGAATGCATCTGAATCTCATATCCTAGCAGAATATCAGGATCATACCTAAAACAGGAATTAAAAAGTTATATAAGTACCATACATTTGAACCTTTAACCAGAGTAATTGTTTCTTCATGATGTAAGGTATGAAAATAAAAACCTGTGTTCTCTAATGGTTCCCAGATTGAGAAGGGATGATACAGTGGTACCTACAGAGTTTTTATACAGGAAGAGATGGAGGGTTAAGAGTACTTGATTTGAAGCTACTTTGTTTCTTTTATTTTTTTTTTATTTTTTTTTTTTTTTTTTTTTTTTTTGAGACGGAGTCTCGCTGTGTCTCCCAGGCTGGAGTGCAGTGGCGCGATCTCGGCTCACTGCAAGCTCCGCCTCCCGGGTTCACGCCATTCTCCCGCCTCAGCCTCCGAGTAGCTGGGACTACAGGCGCCCGCCACCACGCCCGGCTAATTTTTTGTATTTTTAGTAGAGACGGGGTTTCACCGTGTTAGCCAGGATGGTCTTGATCTCCTGACCTCGTGATCCGCCCGTCTCGGCCCCCCAAAGTGCTGGGATTACAGGCTTGAGCCACCGCGCCCGGCCTCTTTTATTTTTTTGAGATGGAGTCTCACTCTGCTGTCCAGGCTGGATTGCAGTGGCATGATGTTAGCTCACTGCAACCTCTGCTTCCCAGGTTCAAACGATTCTCCTGCCTCAGCTTCCTAAGCAGCTGGGATTACAGGTGCCCCACACCAAGTCCAGCTAATTTTTTGTATTTTTAGTAGAGCCGAGGTTTCACCACGTTGGTCAGGTTGGTCTCAAATTCCTGACCTCCAGTGATCTGCCTGCCTCAGCCTCCCAAAGTGCTGGGATTATAGGCAATTTGATGCTACTTTTGTAAAGTAAGCAGAGTTTTTACTTAGACTGTGTATTTGTTTGATACAAGTGGGAAAAGAGGCTGATGGAAATTGGGGTGGAAGGCAGGCCATTACCACCGAAGTATATGAGTAAAGGTACAAGTGAGAATATAATGTGGGCAGGGGAAGGTGAAGTGTGAGGGTGTATGTGGGTATGGTATTTTGAAAAAGATCCCTAGGTCATTCCTGTTGTCACTTATCTACCCTTGTAATCTATACCACCCTTAAAGTTTTAATGCTGAGAAAAAAAAATGAAAATGCCTTATTTTTCTCACTTAATTTTAGTAATGACTTGGTTCTCATACAAAATAAGGCCTAAGTAATGACAAGTTTGTCCTTTAAATTTAAAAGGATGGTGATTCAACTTAATGGAAGAATAAAATATTAATAGAGGTGGGATTAAGGTGGGGAAGGTAAACATCAGAATCTAGAAGAAAAATGTGCTCCTTGTGGTCAGAGCTGCACTGGCAAAACGGAACCGACAACCTGTGTCTAATCCAGAAGGAGCCTCTTTGTGGCTCCTCTTAGGACCTCCATGTTGTGACCACCAGAGAGAAATGTTTAGTTATAAATATGAAAATTTATCTTGAGTGGAAAATTGTGTGGGGGAGAGAGGAACTAATTATAAGTTTTGAGAGCAAAAACTACAGTAAGTAGCTCTATCAATTAGTAGCATTATCTTGTTCTTTATAAATGCCAAAAGGCCAAGTGAAATATCACAGAAATTGAAATCGTTGAGTTTTACACAACTACTCATGAAACACTAAATTGTGAGATGTGTAGCCTGTCCAATTTAAAGCATTTAATACCCTAAGCCTCAGCCAATGTCTACAGTATTAGACTACATTAATTTACTGATATAAGCTATCTATGGCTACTCTGCAAGTCTGGCATAACAATGGATCATGACCAGAACACCAGATCTGCTTTTAGAACCAATATGTTAATGTTTTATCATAATTCCATAGCTGTCTTCTAAAAATGGGTATTGAATGGCTTTCGTTTTTACCTAGTCAATAAAAATTGGAATGTCACAATAAATGTTTTCTGATTTTTAATTCTGGAGTATTTAAGTGGCTGATGTCAAAAGAACTAGGTTCAAACTTCTGCAACAGCATACTTGCAAATTTCCTATTCCCTAAAGGCCCTATGAAAGTACATTCTGTAGTAAAAATTTTAATTTTCTGGTGATCTGTTCATGATCCACTGTTATCCACAGACTTGCTGAGCAGTCTTCAAGCTTGTTAGGAGAAAAAGATATTAAACATATTACTTATGTGCTTTTCTCTACATAAATAGGATTGACATTTCTGAGAAAATGGCTTAATTTAATAAACAGCTATTGAAGCAAGGCAATAAGCAACAATGGCATGAATATCCAGAAAGATCCCAGGGCACTCAAGGAAGGAGAAATATCCCAATACTCTTTCTGTTTAGTCTTCCAACATAACACCCAAACCCTTAACCAACTCTTTGATACTGCCTTCATCTCTTTCATTAAACTCTTCTTAGTCCAAAGATAGACTATCTACTTGTCCAGTGTGTCTCCCTTTAAAACTAACTGTGTAATGAATGGCTACATTTGAGAATTGGGGCAGAAGTATCAAGTGGCTCTAAGGATCACCAGGGGTCGCAGACCTGAAGAATTCTCATACGCACACAACAGAACCCACACAGTTGTCTGCTAAGTACTCAGAGTGGCTCAGAACAGGCATTACAATGTGGCCACAGTTGACCTTGATCTTAATAATTTGGAAGATTCCTGGAATGCCTATCACATAGTTACCTATCACACATCACATAGTTATATATCACATAGTTACACAGTTACAACATGAAGAGGATGCCAGATGATTACACAGCCCTTCTGTTTTAAACGTTATAGTTCTTCTAATTTCTTCATCTGAATCGTTCTCATTTATGCAACATCTTGTTATTGCAAGAACTTATTCCAGTCAGCTGTTTGTTCTGTTGTGGCAACTAATGGAGCTGACTAAGTACACTTTTTTCCAAAAAATAATGCATTGAAAATAACTGTTTCAATTAAAAAGTTGTCTATTTTTATAAACTGCTACAGCTCAGAAATGACTGCTGAAAAAAGTTAGCCTGTGCTTCTCTTCTTAGATTTATTTCACAGATTTTGTCCCTTTGGAAGAATTGTAAAGTTGTTTCAGGCATATTTTTCAGATATATTACATATATTTATTTTTTGACCTGGAGGCTGTTTAGTCTTAAGAGACTCTTTTAAAGCTGATAAAACACCTGTTTTCAAGTTCAAAAGCCAAAGGATTCCATTCTTCTTCTCTAAAAACATTTGGAGTGAATAACAAGGTCTTGACTTGTTCTTCAATTTCTAGTGGGTTTTATTCATTCTATCAGGTTTCTGAAAGTTACAGAAAGAACAAGGTTGGGTAGTTGGGATTAGTGGTGAACACAACCCAAAACTGTGGATAAAATAGAAGCAGAAGAAATAGGAAAATGGTTTTATTTGCTTAGGTAGAAAAAAGATGCCTCACAGTATTTTAAGCCACTCACTACCATCTACACACATGATAGATAAGGGTACTCCAGCAGAGGCAAGGGGCACGGAGGGGAAGGAATCATCTTGAAAAAGAATTCTGAGGTTAAATGGATATGATGTAAAATAAACGTAACAGTATTTAGGGAAGAGGAAAAGGGAAGAATCATAGTTTATATTTAAGTTAGGGAGACCAGGCAAAGTAAATAGTCCAAGGAAATACAGAAAGAGGAAAACGATTGTGACAAGATTATAGATTAAGTTTTGCTTGTTTAATATCACTTTATATTACTTTTTGTGTTTGCCACTTGAGAAAGTATTAAAAATGGAAAAATAAAGATATATTTTATTCATTTTTATAGTATACCTAGCACTGCCCCTTACACACAGTTAACATTTATGTACTCACTAAGTACCAGACATGAGTTTAAGAGTTTTATGTGCATTATCTACCCATCTTACAGATTAGGAAAACAAAGTTGAGAGAGTTAAGCAACTTATTCAAGACAGAAACACAGGGCTGGCTGACTCCAAAGGCTGTGTTGAGTAAGTACACAACAAATAGTGTGAAAGAATGAAATAATCAATCTTTTTGCAGGGTTGCTTGGACTAATATATAAAGAACACTATAGAATTGAAAAGTTGACATTTAAACATTTTCCTTTTTATGACAGTTTTGTTTACCCCTTTTTCCTTAATTACTAGTACATTTCATTTTATGGACATTTAAGAAAGTTGTACTTGCAAATGACTGACACATTTCTCGATGCTGGTAGGTAATCCTATCGTTGGGAATATACCTAACAAGGAAAAGGCAAGCATACAAGTCCAGGGATGTTACTGGACATGTGCTGGTACACAAAATAGTATTGACTGAAACTCTTACATATTTCTTTTTCTGAGTTGCTTGCAGAAATAAAAGAAGTGTGGATACTGAAAGCATCTGACATGTTGATGACAACCTCTGTGAGAAGATAAAAGGTAGGACTGACAATGACGAAACTCAAATAGATGGGACTCTATCTAGTCACCAGTGCTATAAATAGTAAAAATACTTTACTCTTTTTTCCTTCATAGTCATGGGTAGTAGCATACTATTTTTGATGCTCTGTCATTTAATTTTGTTTTGTAGAAAACACGTTTTGGTTTTCTAATTCTCAGAATGGTTTACGTTAACTCATCTGGGAATCAATCTGATGACAAGTCTGTAGAATATCATCTTAATCTTTCGTGTAGAACACTGATTTAGTTTTTATAGGATAAAGTTCAACTATATAAGCAAAACAAAAAAGGGTGAGTATAACAACATGCTCATGGACAGCTTTTATCTGTACATCAGGATCCAAAGGGTGTTTTCTATCTTGCTTTAGACATCTAAAAACCTAAACCTAGCAATGGGCAGAATCCTTAAGTTTCTACAAAGTGAAGCATTTAATAACAGAGTCTATGGCTACCAAGAGTTACACTCTTGAGAAAATGCAAATGATCCACTTAATGATTTTATTTTTAAATTAAAATATTTTTGTTAAAATTCTTTTCATAAGCTTGGACAAGATTCTACTATCAATCTGAGGACCAACTACCAAATGGTCAAAAGAAGATTTTTAAGGAGCTCTGTGCACAAGAGTATGTAATAGACAGTTCAACATTTATTAACAGATAAATTTATACGCAGAATGCATCCCAAAGGTTTTTGAAGAGATTGGCTTGTTTAGAACTCAGAAAACTTTAAAAAAGAAAAACAAAACAAAACAAAACAGAAAAGGTACTGAAATGGTGGCTGGCTCCTAAGGTAGAAACCTAGTTAATGAATAATACAATGGAACTTTATACAGTTCTCCATTATTTCAGCACTATAGAAAAACAAACCTCAAGAACACCTGGGAAGTTAGAGGCTAAACAAATATTTGTCTTTCACTGGCCCCTCAATCTTGAGAACAGAACACTGCTTTTCCTATCTTGTCTGATGAAAATAGTGATGGTGGTGGGAAGTGAATATAAAATTTTTCCAAGAGTAACTCTGCTTTCAAGGCCCATAGGAAGGGATTCGTTTTCTTCCTACCTTCACTTTTGTCTTCACTATTATCTGCAATAGCATGAAACGACTCTCTGAATAAAAACTGGAAAAATCAGATAATACAAAACAATACCTCTTTATTATATTTGCAATTTCATGAAAAAGTGCCTTCTCATCAGCAGCATAGGTGACTTCGAGTCCTGTAATTCCAGATCTAATAAGTAATGGAGTCTGATATCTGATATCTAAAAAATAAACAAAATGTCTATTATATATAACATTATGTAATAATATACCTTCATAATATAAAAGTAATATTATAGCTTACTTTTAAGTAAAATTGTACTACTGAAATACTTCAAATTAAGAAAACATCCCACCAAGTAAAAACATAATTAACCCAATGTCTTTAAAAAACTCTCAAAAGATTTTTTAGTTTCATATACAACTGAAAATTCAAATTTTATATTTTCAGCTATTCTCCTGAAAAGACTGCATTCACAAAATTTCCTAGAAAATGACATATCACTGGGTGGGCACAGTGGCTCAAGCCTGTAATCCCAGCACTTTGGGAGGCTGAGGCGGGCAGATCACGAGGTCAGGAGATCAAGACCATCCTGGTTAACATGGCGAAACCCCGTCTCTACTAAAAAGTACAAAAATTAGCCGGGCATGGTGGTGGGCGCCTGTAGTCAGCTACTCGGGAGGCTGAGGCAGGAGAAAGGCATGAACCTGGAGAATGGCATGAACGCATGAGGCGGAGCTTATAGTGAGCTGAGATCACGCCACTGCACTCCAACCTGGGCAACAGAGCAAGACTCCATCTCAAAAAAAAAGAAAAGAAAAGAAAAGAAAATAACATATCACTTGTGAAGAACCTGTATTACTTTGTTTCTGTCTTTACTCTTCCTAGCAGGAGAGCTTTGCTTAGCACAGGACATTTTAATCTCTGGTATGATGAAAATGTTTAACCACCAACTCTGTAGGAAAAAAAAGAAAGCCTTAATTTTTAGTGCTGGCCTATTTCATGATGTAAGGACCCCTCCCCGACCCTATGGCTGATTTCCAACTGCCAAAGCGACAGCAACTAGTTTGAAAAATTCATGAAAATCCAAGAACTGGCTGTGAGCTGGTATGTGTCAGCTCAAGCACATCACTGAATAAATTGCAAATTCTTAATATGGTTGTATTCTGTGCTAAGACTTCCTCCTCAGTGGACTGAATTCACTTGTAATGGTGACCACTGAAAGCTGCAGAGGGACAGTAGGTATTTTATAAAATGCCTTACATGGCATTCTGTATGAAGAACCTCTGAATCAAAAGTATATGTACTTAGAAAGAAAGATAAAGAGATATAAGCAAAGTAAGAATACATCTTAACAGTATCTTATGAACCATTAACTTATAGTAGTAAGATAAACTCTCCTATCAGCAAGAAAATACTTGCATATGCATACATAAGGAAGACTGTGCACCTAATCTAGGGATACATAATAATGTGGACTCTGTATCAGTAATAATTATTTTTATAATACTTAGAACAAATTGTATAAGCTAATTATAAATATTGAGATCTTTATATTGCACTGCTTCTAACTTAAAAATAAATAAATAAATGGGGTCTTGCTATGTTACCCAGGCTGGAGTGTAGTGTCTATTTATAGGCACAATCACAGTGCACTACAGCCCCAAACTCCTGGACTCGAGCTATCCTGTTGCCCAGCCTCCCAGGTAGCTGGGACTACAGGCAGGCACCACTGTGCCTGGCTGCTTCTGACTAATTCAAGTAAGAATAATACATCTAGGACAAAGTTATACACAATCTTCTACTCCTATCTCAGCAAACATTTTAGAAAAGAGTCCTCAGGCTTGCTTAGATTGGATCTTCAGCATAGGAATTCCTCATTAAAAGGTTCCTCCTAGAGTGGGGAGGTATATCATTAATAAAAACAGACAATACCTTGACTGAAAACTGTCTTGTCTTTATCAATCACTATTACACCCGTGAGTTCTGTTTTTTCTGTATCTGGCAGTGGAGCGTCAGATGAGATGCAGTAAAACAGAGCACAGATTGGGTCAAATTCGGGATCCGGTTCTAAGTCTCGTCTGGTTCGAGCATGCAACTCCACACTGATTAGGGTAAGATTTTGTATCTATAAAAGCAAATAAATATTATGTTTTTAAAACATTTTTTAAAGACATGCTCAAAGAAGTATGTTTCACTAAGGCTCTAGAGAAATATGTATGTAAGATTACAGAAAAAATGGACATAAAGGACAAAGTCACAACTCAGCACTCCACAGATTAAAACAAAAGATTTTTACTCCCAAGATTAGATCAATTCATGATGTTATTTCAGAAAATCTGCTCTTGCCATAATTTCTCAATGACAATATTTAGACTATTTTTCTCAAATATATGCAGGAGCTCTCAATTCTTGTTTGAGAAAGAGAATGACTAGTCCAAGTGGTTATACATTGAAACCAAAGTCTGTCACGTTTTACTCTTCATGTAGGTAGCTAAACTATATGGTTTTACCTGTAGTTTAAAGTAAAAAGAGAACTTTTATAGAATTTAAATTTCCTACCAATTAATTCACTACTACTTCAGGGCTACTTAGACTTTTGCATACACTAGGGTAGATTTTTAATTATAGTTTTTCCTGGAAAAAAAAAAAAGAACTGTTATGGTATCAACTACACAACAGCCAGATTTTTACCCATGCACATTTTCTCTTTAACATATAATGCAAAAAATGTTAATATTTGCTTTTCATGCTTATTTTTCTATGCCAATAGAAACTTTTAACTGTAATTCTTAGTTTTCTTTCTAAAATCAATACAGAGTAAGAAAAACAAAATATAGGTTAAATTCATGATTACAGATAGAATTATACTTCATCTTTTTATCATGTACATGTACCTGGCAATGGAAAACAGATTACTGTTACAATATTGGTAATTGTTCAGATCATATAAATTTAACAAAGGATTTGTGTTTTGTATTTATCTTGCATGCAAAATGTTGAAGAAACGTAAATTCAAGTCTCTCCCTAGCGACAGGAGTAGAATTTGGTAAATCTCTATGAAAATTAAAATTCATTGATGTGGCAATCCTATCCCTGAAAATTTATCCTAGAAATAGATATACATGTAGACAAAATATACGCACAAGGATGTTTACTCAAGAATATAATAGCAAAGACCGGAAAAAAACTGAAGTTTACCTGTTGGGGACAGGTTACATAAATTATGTGGTATCCATAAAGGATACATACAATGGAATATTCTGTAACCTTTAAAATTTTCAAGGGAATGAGGCAGATCTATACGTCCTAATATAAAAAGAAACTATAATACACTGATAAATGGAACCAGTAAATATAGCAAACTTCTATACACGAAAAAATGGAAGCACATTCATAGAAAATTTCTGAAAAGTGACATAAAAATGTAGACATACTTATTGCTTTGGGGGAAAGAAATTGCTAGCCTAAAGTAGGAGAAGTAGGAGGGAAGCTTACTTTTCATTGCAAATTTTTTTGTCCTGATTATTTTTGGTACGTACCGTTGCACATGCTCATTAGTAAATTTGTTAAAGATTTTTTTTTTTTTTTTGAGACAGGGTCTCTCTCTGTTGCCCAGGCTGGAATGCAGTGGTGTGATCATAGCTCACTGCAGCCCTGAACTCCTGGGCTCAAGTGATCCACTCACTTCAGTTTCCCTACTAGCTGGGACTCTAGGTACATATCACCATGCCCGGCTAATTTATAAAACTTTCTGTAGAGATGGGGCCTTGTTGCTCAGGCTGGTCTCGAACTCCTGGCTTCAAGCAATCCTCCTGTCTCGACCTCCCAAAGTGCTAGGATTACCGGTGTGAGCCACTGTGCCTGGCCACTAAATACTTTTTAAAATAAAAAGAACATCAATTATGCATGTATAAGGCATAATAATAAAACAAATACAAATCTACCACTTTCCTCAGAAACATATACTGCTGTCTCTACTTTAAAATATTAGGATTAAAAAAAATCAAACCACATGAAATGGAGAACTAAGTGAAAAAACTTTTACTTTTAAATGCATACTCTTCAGAATTTAATTTTAACAATAAGCATGCATTAATTTAGTAAATAAAAAATTTTTAAATGGAAAACTCCTCCCACAAACCCAAATAAAACAAAACAACTAGTTTCATCAGAAAGGGATGAACATATGAGGCCGGGCACGGTGGCTTATGCCTGTAATCCCAGCACTTTGGGAGGCTGAGGCAGGTGGATCACCCGAGGTCAGAAGTTCGAGACCAGCCTGGCCAATGTGGCGAAACCTGGTCTCCACTAAATACAAAAATTAGCCGGGTGTGGTGACACATGCCTGTAATCCCAGCTACTAGGGAGGCTGAGGCAAGAGAACTGCTTGAACCTGGGAGGTGGAGGTTGAAGTGAGCTGAGATCGTGCCATTGCATTCCAGCCTGGGTGACAGAGTGAGACTATGTTTCAAACAAACAAACAAACAAACAAAAAAAAAAAAAAAGAAAAGGGTGAACATCTGAAAAGACATAAAGACTCTGAAAACAATTTTAGGTTAAAATGGTCTTAGAGGTTGATTTTTGTTTACTAGATCAAATTTTCACACTCAAAATTTGCATTTCTATTCCTTGATAACAAAATGCATTACTGTGCTTAGGGAGTATTTTTTTAAAGCAAACTATATAAAGACATGGCTTGAGAGATTTAGTGAGTGTGACTAGGCAAGAGGGAGGTGAGAAAGGGGGACAAAGATTACAACCCTTGTCTTCTGCACTGAGTGTTGACGTGAGAAGAAAGAGAGATTATCCTAGGGTAATGGAAACAGGGAGAAAATGCCACAAGCACAATTTCCTAGAGAAAGGAAGAGAACAGTGTTGAGTTTTTCTTTGGTTTATTCCTGTTTCAACCACCGGGCGGCAGTTCGGAATGTGCCTTGAGATGAGGAAAGCCCGTTAACTGGAGGAAGAAGCTGTCAGAGCAACTAGTGAGACCTCCTGAGTGATTTTAACTTCCAAAGGGCCCCTGGTTCTGAAACAGGGTTACCTAGGAAAATGTAGAAAAGTATACTTTTCAAATAAGAGAATAATCAAATGTAACACATCTTTTTGCTATAGTCTATCAAATTTGCTTTAATACATATTTTTAATAGTTTTAAAAAATTTGCTAATCTCAAGTGTGCATTTGATGGTATGTATTACTGAATTTATCACTGAATTTATGTAGGCTTCAGGGGCCAGTATAGACATAGGTATAAAACAGAAAATGTATGGATGTTGTTGAATGAGAAAAATGTGCAAATGAATAAATAAGAGACTATGTTCCGACCTAATTCTAAAAAAACATAATTTTCAGTTCAAATTTGAAGAAAAGAGGAGGACAATATTAACATTTTTCCCTCAGGCCAGGCGCGGTGGCTCACGCTTGTAGTCCCAGCACTTTGGGAGGCCGAGGTGGGTGGATCACGAGGTCAGGAGATCGAGACCATCCTGGCTAACACGGTGAGACTCCATCTCTACTAAAAATACAAAAAATTAGCCGGGCGTGGTGGCAGGCACCTGTAGTCCCAGCTACCTGGGAGGCTGAGGCAGGAGAATGGAGTGAGCCTGGGAAGCAGAGCTTGCAGTGAGCCGAGATCGCGCCACTGCACTCCAGCCTGGAGGGCAGAGCGAGACTCCGCCTCAAAAAAAAAAAAAAAAAAATTTTCCCTGTTTATGTTAATCTAACCCCTAGAACAGTTTACAACAGAATTGACTTGAGAAAAAAAACTACACTTAAAAATTGAATTATAACTTAAAGGTGATTACTAATCTTCTGCTTTAAGAGCAAAGACATAAAATGACTGTATAAAACTAGCACTGTCCAACAGAAATATAATAAAAGTCACATGTAACTTAAAGTTTTCTAGTAGTCATATTTCAAAAAATAAAAATAGGTTAAATTAATTTAAAAACACTTTGATCCAATATATTTAAAATATTATTCTTTCAACATATAATCAACATAAAAATGACTAATAAAATATTTTATTCTTTCCATGAAGTCTTTGAAATCAGTATGTATTTTATCTTTCTAGCATCTCACTGTGCATGCTAAATTTTCTACAGAAATACTTGATCTATACTTAATTTCATAAAACTTAGAGTAAAAAATAGTATTACATACCTAAGTTGTTCCAAACATACTTTGAGTCAACTATGTTTTAAAATCTAAATTAAAATTAAATAAAGTTTAAAATTCAGTTCTTCAGTTGTATAAGCCAAATTTTAAGTTCTCAATATCCATGCTGGTAGTGGCTACCATATGACAGCACAGGTGTAAACAATGAAAATATACTTCGATTTCTACCTTACTGCCAGTCAGATATGTACTTTGAGTTTGTTTTCTGCATACAAATAAATTTATAGTGACCCATTCACATATTCTTTCCAATGCATACTGTGGCTGACGTATATTTTTGCAAAGTCCTAGTCTTTGGCAGACAGCCTGTGCTGTGAAGATAGCTGGGTTATATAGAGAGTATGTGAATGAATGAATTTATCCTCTTTTGTAGCAAGCTCTAATCCACTGAGCCAATCAAACAGAAAATACAAGTAAATATCACATTTCAGATGTGATATAACATCTTAATATAATAATCCCCAAAATACAGTCTTTTTTTGTTTCTCCCCAAAGAGACAGAGTCTTGCTCTGTCTGTAGCCTGGGCTGGAGTGTAGTGGCACAATCATAGCTCACTGCAGCCTTGAACTCCCAGGGTCAAGTGATCCTCCCACCTCAGCCTCCCAAATAGCTGAGACTATAGGTGCGTGTCTAATTTTATTTTTATTTTTTGGTAGAGACAGGGTCTTCCTACGTAGCCCAGGATAGTCAAACTCCTCGACTCAAGGGATCGTCCCACCTTCACCTCCCAAAAATCTTTTCTTATTTTAATGTCCATAAGCTGAATTTCAGTTATGAGATTTGTGAAAGATATGAAATCACAAAGCAGTCTCAGCAACTTAAATTCTTTAAGTTTCTCTATTGTACATAAACATGTAAATATACAAAATAGTAAGAAAATGAGAACAAGATGAAGATTAATAGGATAGAATTCAATATATTCCTTCCTCGTTAAAAAAATTCCATACTTGTTTTATAGAATAAAAGAGGAGTTAAATTGAACACAATGTATGTGTCCTTACTGTTGCAGTTTTACCTCATGTAAAGCTTTTGCCTCCTGTAAGTTTTGTATGCTGACTTTGAAACCGTAAGTATTGTTTAAAGATGGTCCATCAATCTGAGAAGTTTCTTTCTGTGGGGTATTTACTGCTGCAAATTGATTCTATAAAAAAAAACACACACACACACAGCCAGAAAAAGATACGTGAGCAATCATTTTTCTTTTGATTACTTATTCCCACATAATATGCTTTATGTGTTTGGTAATAAATGGTAAACTAATATCATCTCTAAATTCAAGGAGAAACTGTATTTATTAATGTTATTTTCATGCTAACAAAGATATCAGAACTGGATATATGTGGAAATATAAGTAAACCATATGTTATCTCTCAGTTCAGAAGCCCCCAATACTGAAAATAATAGTTTTGTAGGGAGTTGACATTTATACCACATGGACATTTATCTTGACCTTTCTTGAAAGTAAGACAAGCAAGCAATCAATATATTTCCAACTACTTTGGCTAAAGTTTGAAAAAGATTTGAAATATTGATTTGTATTTTACCCTAATACAACATGTGTCTGAAAGATGAATTAAATAAGACAATGTAAATAATCTTCAAAGATTCAGAAAAAAATGGCATCTTTCCTTTCCTCACAAAATTTTTTTTTCTGATTTCTAAATCTATTAACTGTTTCTCCCAAAGTGTTATGTTCACAACACACTGATACAGTATTTTTTAATATATGTAGCTTGTAATTCAATACTATTTTATAAATGAAAGTTTAAAAAGTTTTATAATCTCAAAGAAATACTAAAATATATTTTATGTAGTTAACGACATTTATAAGAAGTCGCCAATATGTAAGTGATTTCTAGCATATATTTCCAAGGATGCCTGTCCAATGTATACTTCTTTCATATAACCATATAATTCTAAGTTTTGTCATATTTTTAGTATTTGAATAAAGACATCTACGACTTTCCAGAGTTTCAGTAGTAAATAATGTTGCTTTCTTTTGCTACTTAGTAAAATAAATTTTAAAAAATCAATAAGGTTATATTTTAGAAAAAAGTAATAAACCAAGAAAAAGGATATATTTTTGGTGGGATCAAAAATCACTTACTTGAGCTCTGCTGTCATTGGATTGTTCTGATTTTGCCAGTAATCAGTTAATGTATTTGTATCCTCATAATCCACATTTTGGCTATCATATTCACTTTCTCTGTAATATTTGTATTTACATATAAGAATCTTTTAGATCCCAACAGCAAAAAAAAAAAAAAAAAAAAACTAAAAAAAGGCAAATTTTTGTTGTCTCAAAGATATGCAAATAATGATGCAAAAATTTAAGTAACAAAAATTTTTTAATTGAGACATAGTTATCAATTATCTAACTGAAATCTAGGAATAAGACTGGATCTTCCACTGATCTTTAAAAATGTTTAGTATAGTTACCTTTGCTTGTGTTAAGAGTACTCTTCTAAGAGTGTCAGTATTACTTCCTTTCTTATTACTCAACTTCTGTGTTTTTGGTTCTGTAGAAAGAAATTTCATATTTAACATGTATATTAAAATTACCTGCTTCTGGTTTTTAAAAAACTTTTTGTTGTTCCAAACACTTAAGTACCACTTGTGGGTGCTGTCCTATGAATTCCCCCCAAAATTTCATAATTTAAAAATGAAATTCAAACCTCTGATACCCACCAAAATAACATTTTAACATTTTGTATTTTAAATACGTTTATATTTTAATTACTGAGTTTTATACCTCAGTCATTAACCTACAGAACTGTTTAATTCATTTATTCACTTACTTATCAAGTACCTATGATGAGGAAGAAAAGACATAATCTGTGCCCTCATGGGGTCTAGAGAGAGAATCAGACATTCATCAAACTAGAAAAATAAATTTATAACTGCATTAATACAACAAAGGGGAATATAATTGGGAATTTTTATGTAGTCGAGATTAGGGAAGGTTTCCTGGAGGTAAAATCTGAAGAGAGTAGTAATTAACTAGGAACAGAGTGGGGATTTTTCCCTGATTACTGTGCAAAAGAATTGGAAATTACTTAGATAAAATGGCTGGTGCAGGAGCCCAGACAAGAGATGATGACAGTATGGCCTAAAGTTGTGGTGGAAGAAGTACAATAAAGTAAATAGATCTGGTTTACTTAGGAGATAAACAAGTGATAAGGCCTGGATAGGGACTAGAAACTACAAGGTGGGTAGTGAGGGAATGAGGTATTAAAAATAAATTCTGTATTTCTTACTTGTGTAACTGAGAGATGATGGCACTATTCATTGAAATAAGGAAAACTGAAAGAAGGCCCGATGGGTTTTTATGTGGAGGCATGTATACATAAGTATGTTGGGGAAGTAGTGGTGAATGGATGCAGTGAGATCATGAATTGGTTTTTAAAATACTAATCTTGAGGTGCCATTCAGCATTCAAGTGGAAATGTCAGATAGGTAGTTGGACATAGTGTTCTCGAGCTTAAAAGAGAGGTCTGAACTGGAAATATAAATTTGCAAGTTATCTGTAGTAATCCTGAGGACAGGAATTAGATCATTTAGAGAAAGATGTAAAGAAGGCTTAAGATCAAGCCTTAATAAACTCCAACATTTAGATAACAACTGAGAATAATGAGAAAATCAAGTGGGAAAAAACAGAAGTAGGAGGAAAGCCAAGTGGAGAAGCAGCTCCAAGAAGGAAGGTAGGGTCAATGAGAAAATGGCTGCTTAGAGGACATATGGTAAGACTCAGGAACATCTACTGGTTTTAGCTATAAGTTTACTGGGAATCTTTACAAGAGCTATAATGTAGAATGACAGGGGCAGAATTCAGTTTAGAGTGGGCTGAGAAATGAGTAGGAGGTAAATAACTGGAGTTGTCAAATTAGATAAATCTTTTAAGAAATTTGGCTTTGAAGGGGAGGAGAAAGAGTAGAAGCTGGCTGGAGACGTGAGGTCAAGGCAGGTTTTTTGTTTCTGTTTTAAAATGTGGGAGACCTGGGTATGTATAAAAGCCAACAGGAAAGTCAGGTTGAGAAGATAAGCCTTTTGAGAGGGCTCCTGTATTTCACCCACAAGGAAGACAGGATGGAAGCAAATATAAGTAGATTACACAGCAGAGAATTGTCATGTGACGACTTTCTAAGATACAACAAAAAATACTTGCTGAGCTATACCTTCATTTAAAAAGCTCTGATTTTCATTTCAGTCTAATGTTATCTTCATTTCTATTTCTGAAGAACAATTATGGAGACTTCCTGTTATGTGTACACTTACCTGTTGATAATGGGCTAAGGCCAGTTGCTTCAGGAAGCCTTTCCAGAAGTTTTCTCTGTATGATTGGTGTACTATGAAGGCAAAGTGATTCACATTTCTCAGTTCTTGCCCTAGCATTAATTGGAGATATCACTAGAGGCTCTTGAGGCTCACTGCAGGGGCTTTTTTGTATACCATCTTTTATTGGTTTTAAGAAGTTCTCAACAGCCAATGAAGGCAGCTCCTCTACTGGTGATGAGGGTCTATCATCTCCATTTAATGCTTTGGAATCTGGGGATACTGGTTGTTGCCAAGGGGGAATTACAGGAGAATCAGGGGAGCTATAATTAATGTAATAGTTATCATCATCTTCATCTTTTTCAGGATCACTTGAAGAGGCAACTGGTGGCAGCATCTGACTTTCACTTGCAGTTTGACTACATCCCGTGGTTGGTGCTTGTAAAGCAATCCGAGAATTAACATCCTCCTTGGTATGTGCTGTAGTGGGGAGTATACGTGGACTTACATCCATTTTTGGAGGCACTACAGGTTTGTCATCTGGGTTAACTGAAGAGCTAAAGTTCTCAGCAGATTTTACAACTCCAGTTGGCTTGGTTTTAGGCAGTTTCTTGGAACGTTCATATTGTTCTTTGGCTTGAAGCCACACTTGAACCAGTTGTCGACTTGGGGCACATTTGCAAGGCATAATCACAATTTTTTTATCTTCAACCATCTTAGGGCTATTACTTGACCCTTTATTGACAACTCCTTGGCCACTGCGAAGGGGTGACCCTGGCCTTGGATTCTGAGTCATTGCTGAGAATGCTGTTTTCCAAAGACGAAGTCCTTCCAAGGAAAAGTCTCCCTCAAACTCAGCCAGATCATTTGCAAGTCGAGTTTCTACCATGAGGAGCCGTCCACCAATCTCCCTATAAACAACATATTTTAGAACAACTGTTTTGTTTCAAAGAGCAATTACTAAAATATTTAACTCCATATCCTAGATAAAGTCCCTTTTGGAGTCTCAAAAATGTCCATTTCTATCTTCCCTGCCCCCTCTATTTTATGTAGGTACACTCTATCTTTAGTCTCAATATGCTTTTCCTCACAGGTATATGACTACTTAATTTCCTTTGGAAGGTACCATTAATCTTAGGGAGAGAAGGTATTTTTTGTTTTATTTTAATGCCCAATGAAGCCTTCTGTCCTTCAAGGAGATGAAACAAACTTTTCAGATTCCTTCCCTCTCCTAATCTTAAAGTAATTTTCCATTATTACCACATATGAATAAAAACAATAAAGTAATTTATCATTCAAATACTATGTCCTAGGATATTATTCATAGCTTCTTCCTATATTCTCCAGTATTTGTAGTTTAGCAAAGCGAGTCAATTCAAATGAATCTTCGTACTCTCAAATCCCTTAAACATTAAAAAAACATACCAACTGAGTGAGGTAAATTATCTAATTCTTTCTTCCCATTCCATGGTAGGGATTAACATTGACATAACTTAGGAGATGGCAGAGCCCACAGGATACATGGCTTAAATGTTACCAATGTATGAATATGTGGGAAATCACTAATGAAAACAGTCTGGTTTCATTTCCAAAAGCTATAAATATTAAGTAAAACCTCTTTCTCTAATCCCTTGATACTATTTCTGCTTACTACAGCAACATAAAATAATTCTACTTCTTCATGTTAACTTTATTATGGATATAAAGATAATTCATAGTTTTTTCAATCACTTCTCTTAGGGCGTGATTCCCCAAATGTCCCCATCATTCTCTACATAAAACTCCACTAACTAGATTCATGTTTTCAGATCTGAAGCTGAAGGAAAAGCATTAGGGCTACCCTGTCTCCTTTATATGAATAGACTTTAGCCCCTACTAGTTAACTCCATAACCAGCATCCAGCACTGTCCCTGCATCCACTCTTGGCAATGTGAAAAATCAGAAACAGAATTATGATTGGTGTTGAAGAATTAATGCTGTTGAAGGAAATGAATACACATACCAAGTGACCATACCCAACTCTAATACTAAGGATAGAGAAGTCATAATGAGGTCAAGAATAAAAAATGGTGAGGTGTGGTGAATTCAGTTTTCTTACGTACTGTCAGCAGCATGGTAATTGCTATAATTCACTAGGAAAAAAAATCTCCTAATATGTAACAAGAGTCTTATATTTTCCAGTAATCCTACTTCTAGGGCTATAAGGACAAACTCCAAAATACAAGAAATGCTTTAAGAAGAAAATGCTAATATCTTCTTAACATACATAATAATATACATACTATCTATAGTGGCAAAATCACAAACAATCTTTCTGCCCAATAATATATACATGATGCAACATATGCAGCGATTAAAATATTCAAGAAACTCATTTGGAAAATGTTTACAATATAATGTTAAGTGAAAAATGTGGATAATACTGTGACTACAATAAGATCACACTTCACAAAACAAAACAAACTAAAAACTATACTTTTAAAGAAAACAGGAAACACATAAAAATATTATGGTGGCTGTTACTATATGGAAAAATGGTGTAATTTTTATTTCTTCTTCTTTCATACTACCTAAATTTTCTATATTGAATATATAGTTTCTTTTTTTTTTGAGACAGAGTCTTACTCTGTCACCAGGCTGGAGTGCAGGAGCGTGATCTTAGCTCACTGCAACCTCTGACTCTCTGGTTCAAGTGATTCTCCTGCCTCAGTCTCTTGAGTAGGGATTACAGGCACATGCCACCATGGTCAGCTAATTTTTGCACTTTTAGTAGAGACGGGGTTTCACCATGTTGGTCAGGATGGTCTCGATCTCCTGACCTCGTGATCCGCCTGCCTTGGTCTCCCAGAGTGCTGGGATTACAGGCGTGAGCCACAGTGCCCGGCCTACAGTTTCATATTTTAAAAAATATTTTTCAAAAATGATTATTTTTTATTTTAGCTGTAGGACAAGTGTCAAAGTTGGACAATAACAACATAAACATAATGACTAGCACATAAGTTTGGTAACTAAAAGTAAATATACCATAATCACTACTGATAACACCAAAGTCCCCAAAATGATGCAAACTAATGTTTAAGGAACAGACTTCATATGCCCCAGCAGTGAAATAAAGAGTTCCATGTGGGTACTAAACAAAACTGTGTTGAAAAGGGGCTGGGAGGTGAACATTTCTACCCTTCACTTCAAGTCATTATAGGAGAGAACTTTTATTCTACATTTCTGATAACATTTTCTCACCCCTTTATTAAAAAAAATAAATTTTTATCATGTATATTTAAGGTATAAAATATGATATAGTATATAGTAAAACAGTTCTTACCGTGAAACAAATTAACATATCCATCATTTCACACTCTCACCCCTTTTTTAAATGGATTCCTATAGGAATTACTGTGAATCTGCTGGGTAAAAGCCTGGCATTCACTGTCGTGTTTTTTTAATTTAAATTTTTTTGAAGATATTTTAACAGCTTTAGGTTGACAGCAAAATTGAAAGGAATGTACAGAGGTTCCCATATACTCCTTGTGTGCCCACACATACATGCCCTCCCTCATTATCACCATCTCCTACCACAGTGGTACACGTGTTACAATCAATGAACCTATTTTGACACATCGTAATTGCCCAAAGTCCATAGATTATATTTGGGTTCGTTCTTGGTGTGGTACTTTCTATGGCTTTCAACAAATGTGTAATATTCATATTGTATCTTTCTTTTTTTTTTTTTCCACTGGAGTCAGGAAGATGGTGCTGCCACAGGTCAGTGCATACATGCAGTGTGGCCTCTGCTGCTCTTCATATCTCTTTCCAAGATTTAGACTAAAGCAGGGCCTGCCTTAGCAGTTCCAGCCATCCTCTTCTGCTTCTGAATGGATGGTTGAAATGAACTGCCTGCTCTGCAACTGTTTAAGTATATGAGATCATGGACACAGGGGCAGGAACAAGAACCATCATTCAAACTTTCTGGATTAAGCCACGTTACCCAATTTAGCTTTTATCAGTTATGTCCTAACTTGGCGATGAAAGTGGTACACAATTACTCAACTACAGATAAATAAACCACTACTGTGATTTCTATTTTGCTATTTGCTGCATGTGTGCGTGTGCTCACATGTTTGTCTATCAATTCCCTGAAGAGATTTTTTTTTGAGATAAAGTCTCTTTCCATTGCCCAAGCTGGAATGCAGTGGTGTGAACACAGCTCACTGCAGCCTTGACATCCTGGACTCCAGTGATTCTCCTTCCTTAGCGTCCTGAGTAGCTGGGACCACAGGTGCATGCCACCATGCCCAGCTAATTTTTTTTTTTTTTTTGAGATGGAGTTTCACTCTTTGTTGCCCAGGTAACAAAGTGCAGTGGCGTGATCTCGGCTCACTGCAACCTCCACCTCCTGGGTTCAAGTGATTCTCCTGTCTCAGCCTCCTGAGTAGTTGGGATTACAGGCGCCTGCCACCATGGCCAGCTAATTTTTGTATTTTTAGTAGAGACAGGGTTTCACCATGTTGGCTAGGCTGGTCTTGAACTCCTGACCTCAGGTGATCTGCCCACCTCGGCCTCCCAAAGTGCTGGGATTACAGGCGTGAGCCACTGTGCCCAGCCTACTTTTTTGTAGAGACAGAGTCTCACTTTTTTGCCTGGGCTGGTCGCAAACTCCTGGGCTCAAGCGATCCTCCCACCTTGGCCTCCCAAAGTGCCAGGATTACAGGTGCACACCACCATACCTGGCCACCTGAAAAAATTCTTAAAAGAAAGGAGAATGGAAACCAAAGTCCATTTGCTAATAACTGCATAAACTATAATAACAATATAATGCAAGATATTGAAACCACATGAAAAGTGGTTTATAATAGAAACAACTTAAAATGATCTTCATTTAGAGATATATCAGAGGAATACTTAAAATACATATATGCTCATTTTCAAAACATTTGAAAATGAAGTTCTTTTAAAATGGTATAAAAGTTTAACATTTAAAAATTAAATACCATTTAAACAATGATCATTGTAATCCTTTTAAAGTATCATGACATCTTTAGAGTGAGCACCTCTAATTTTTAATGAAGACATAGTGTTAAATAATGGTAGATCCAAGTCAACTTACATAAACTTCTCCAGGTGTAACCATCCAGTTAATTTTTGAATTTTCTTAGTAAGTCTGTAATCAGAAATACTTTCCACAATGATATACTTAAAAATACAGTATCACAGAAAACTAGTAATCAGGTAACCAAATGTTATATTCTTTACATATACACATTATATTCTTTTTTTTTTCAATCCCTATAGCATAATTTTATATATTATAGTAATTCAGAGTGACCCAAGGGAAAAAAATAACTGATTACCTGGGCTTTTCTGGTACATCAGAAGGATTACTGCAAAATGGTTCCTGGTAAATAGTCTCTGAAAGGTCATGATCCAACAAAGTTGCCATAATTTCTTCCCTACTTGGTGGGGACATAAGTGGTTTCAGAATGTGAGCAGTTCGTGGGGTGAAACTGCCATTTTTAGATTGTGAAGGAGAACTAGTAGATCTTGGTGAACTATCAGGAGTTGGTGTCAACATATCATTGTTTCTTGAAACATACAGTTCTAAATCTTCACAGGCCATGTCCACAAGTTCACCATCAGGGGAGGAGAGTATTGCAGTAAAAGAGGTATTGGCTGAGTCAAGAGACCGTCCCATTTCTTTTCTGGTATGACCTTGAATCCAGTCTGAATTGTTTGGCTGTGGGAGGCTAAGAAACACTTCTTTGCTTACTGAACTCCTATTCAATCTAGATTTTTCATTTAGACAGTCTTCTGCCTGCTGAACACAGAAAGAATCCATTATTGAATTAGACCGAGTTGTTAGAGGATGAAAGCTATTTTTCCACTGGTTGTGGCGATGATTCTCAATACTATCTATGGATGATTTCTCAAAAATTTCAGGACTTAAAGTACCAGATCTAATCCATGAGGCTGAGTCCGTAGTATGCTTGTCTTCTTCACATTTCTGGTTGTCATGACTTAAAAACTCATTTTTTTCTATAGCTTGTCCTGGAAAAAGATCCTGAACAGCATCACTTAGGAACTTCTGAGGCAAATTCTGATCAGCTGGGACAAACTGACTTCCAGAGTAAAAGCTACAAAATCCAGTCTGACCTATTGTGTTAATATCAAAATTATAATTATGTTCAGGAGATAAACTATCTTCAAGTGAATAACAACTTTCAAAACCTGGATCTGAAAAAAAGATGGGACTATCATCTGATACGGAGTTATCCAACTGGCTAGAGTTTTGTAAATTTAAAGAGTCTACTTTGAGAAGTTTGGGGATTTTTTCTTTTGGTTTTGTACTTCTGGGAGTTCGAGGTTTTCTTGGGGATGTTACCGATCGTGTCCGTTTATTTGCTTTGTTATGTTCAAGAGAACCAGAAATATTTTTATTTGGTTGGTGTTTATTAGATAATGGGTCTTGTATAATATTTGCATTTTGTGCTTTCTGCTGTCTTTTTTGTAACAATTCTTTTAGAACTGCCAGTCCAGACTGTCCTTCACCAAATGCTGAAGGTGCTGACACATTTCGATTTTTACACTGAGAAAGTGCTTTGGTTTGTGAAATTGCTTCTGATAATGACCTCTGTTTTACTCTTTCAGGTTTAAAATTTGACACATCTAAAATAAAGCCCCTTTGCTTTTGCTCCCATGCTATTTGTTTGATTGGACTTCTCAAGGAAGTTACAAAGCAATTATTAGGCATTTGGCTTTCATCTGAAGCTGTATTTCCCGGAGAACAAGTTTCACTGTGCTTTGACTGCTCTGCTATGCACACAATCTGCTGCTGACTATCTTTGCAATGCAAAAAATTAGGGGTATATGCTTGGTCCAGCTTTGATTCTAGGGAATTGCGATATTCACTTAACTTTCCGATTGATGACAAATAGTTTTTTTGTATATTATTTGTATTATCTTCTATCTTTGAAGACATACCCGAAGATATCTGTGTATTCTGTGCTACCTGAGACAAATGGTTGGAAAGGTCAAATACATTTTTCTGAATTAAGGTTGATTCCTTTAGAGTAAATATAGCACTTTGATTATGAGGTCTTTGAACATTAATTTTTGAGATTCCAGGTCCTATAGAATTACAAACAACTGATGGATGCAAATCATCTCGTGAACTGGGGAATGTCTGCACATCTACAGACTTCTTGCTTTCTAAGAAAGAAGAAAAGCAGCCAGATAACTTCTGTTGTGCATTAATTCCAGTGGGTAGGGGAGCAGAAAGGGGATGATCTACAGCAGAGCCCATTAGTGGCATATCTTTCTGTTTAAAAAGTAATTGAGCGCCTCCAGAACTACTTGCAAATTCAGACACATTCTGGTGTTTCAGTACAAACTTAACTTCAGCACCAGACTGAGATTTTATTTTTTCATCCTTAAGTGTTATATGCTTTCTCGATGTACCTTTCGCATTTGTTTTTTGTTTTGCTCTTGGTTTCTTTTTTCCATCATCTACTAGTTTATTTGTCTGATTTCGTTTGTTCCTTTTCTTAGTAACTACAGAGGGATTAACGAGCTTTGCTTTTGATTTCTTAACCTGTGCTCTTGCGCGACTATTTTTTCCTATACGAGAATTAACAGTCTTATTATACACATTAGGACCCTTAAAAAGCATTGCCTCTTTTTCTGCAGCAGCCATGATTTCTTCAGCTCTTGGATCTGTGGGAGACCAGCAGCGAGGTGGAGAAGAATTTATGGGACTTGTGCTTCTCTCAGAAAGAAAACCTAGTTTAGACATAACATCACTATAATTCAAGTCACAATCTTCGGTTTCAGCATTGTAAGATGGCGAGGGAGGAGAAAGAAGAGCATGTGACCGTTTTTTCCTGAAAGACAAAGTTCTCTTGATATTTTCATTATTTGTCCTTTGTTGCTTACCAGTTTTTTTCTTAGCAGACTTATGTTTTGACTTTCTTCTGTGACTTTTCTTTGGTGTTAGTGGATAAATGGGATATTTGGTTGCAGGGGAGTCGGGAACTTTTGGCCAAAAGTCCTTCAAAGGTGCAAGCTTTTTATATAGTTCCATTTTTTCTTCTGTTAATATTACTTGTTTTTCTTTAGCGTCTATTTTTCCTAGCTTCACAAGCATATTTTTTCTCCCTCTAAATCTATTAATAATAATATACTTTATGATGACAGGAGGCAGCTTTTTAGACATTTTTCTTCGTTTTCGAGATTTGAGAGTTCCATCTAAACTTTCACCAATTTCCATGGGATGAGGTAGACTAATTTTTGAGTTGTGTGTTACAAAACTCGACTCACTATCTTCAGTCTCATAATTTACCTTGCGTTTGGCTCTAAGTGTGTATTTATTTCCATATAGTCCAAAGGACTGCTCAGTTTCTAACGTTCCATCTCCAAAGTGACAGTCTATAAAACCATCTGTGGGTGTTTTATTTTCAAAAGCTCCACGAGAGGTTTTAGTTAAATCACTGGCGAATGCACTATCCTTCTCAGGATTACTATTACAAGGATTATTTTGTATACTATTATCTTTCGTGGATCCAGTCTCACTACTTTTGGTAAAAGTCTCCTGATGACCTGCAAGTTTCTTTTTATTCAATTTTAACCGGGATGGTTTATTGCCAGGTTGTAGTTTATATGTGACAGGAGATAGTTTCTGTGGTCTAGTAAGACAGTTAGAAAGAACAACACTGGGAAAAAACATATAGTGTGCTGCTTGCTGGCTGAGGCTTGGCTTTTCTGTTTTATGTTCTTGAAATTCTTCATACCTAATTTTAAGTTTATTTAGTCCACTTTCATCAGCAGTGCTATTAAGAGAATGCACCATAGTTCTATTCTCCCCTGAGCATGACAGCAATTCACAATTTTCAGTAAATGATGAAGGGAATAAACTACTCAGAGCTGTGCTGTTTCCTTTTTCATTTCCTTCAGAGGACACTTTATTTTTTGAATGATTCAAGTCAGAAAAGTTGAAAGAATTTTTGCCCAATGTATTCTCGTTAGGGTGACGGTGCATATGTATAAAAGGGGAATCCTTTTCGATTTTTCTAATGTTTGTATATTTTCTACTTGGTACTTGTCTTGTAACAGATGGAATATCTTCTTCATAATCAAAAATACTACTTTCACAGGAAGACACTGGGAGGATCTCTTTCTTACTATTCTCTTTATGAGAATTTTCTGAATGAACAGTACTGCTTAAAGATCCAGGGTATTTCACAGAGTAAGTGCTTTCGTTTGTAAAAGAAGTGACTGAATTATCTAGACCTTTTTCTATATTTTTATTTGTCTGTGAAAGGTCTTCAATTAAATCTTCCTTGTTCAAAACATGGGAAGAAAGGGCACTTGTGTGTTTACACTGAAAGGTAATCTTAGCAGAAGATGAGGGTTCTAACGTAGCAGCATCTTTGTGAAAGATGGAGGGTTTAACTGATAGCTTGCTTGTTGCAATTACAGAAGAGTGGGTTCTAGAGTTTTCGTTGTTCAATGGATTGTCTGAAATGAGGAGGGAAAAACAGTTTATTTCATTTTACTCTTAATTTTTAAGACATTTTCCCACACCAAGATATTAATGCTATCACTATGAAAAAATTACATAAAATTAAGTTTGCATGTTTAAAACGGCTATCTTAACAAAAAGGTAATGTTTATCATTAATGACTCAATCTAAATATAGTTACAATTATGAGTCATCATTTTAAACACACATTCAATTGATCAGAAATAGATTATATTACTATTTAGTGCCTTTGGGGAATAAGGGAAAAATACTGTCACTTTAAAAATGTTCATAAAGTAATATGCTTTACATTATCACTTCAAATAAACTGAGCATATTTTTTAGTTTATTATTCTACTTACACAACAAACATTAAAGTTTTCAAAGCTTGAAATCAGTGATCAACAAATGTTATATATCCTTTTAGAAATGAGAAACAAACCATATATCTACATTCTTTCAAAAGAAAAAAATCCTGAGGGACGAAACATCACTATAGCCTCACTTAGCCAACTATATAGAAAGTATGATTACAGTTTCAAAATCAATAGAAAGTATGATTAAAGTTTCAAAATCATATTTATTTATTTATTTATTTATTTATTTTTTTGGAGGCAGGGTCTTGCTCTGTTGCCTAGGCTGGAATGCTGTGGAGCAATCACAGCTCACTGCAGCCTCAAACTCTTGGGCTCAAGTAAGCCTCCCACCTCAGCCTCCTGAGTAGCTGGAGCTACAGGCATGCACCATTATGCTGGGCTAATTTTTTTTTTAGTTTTTTAGAGACAGGGTCCCACTATGGTGCCTAGGCTGGTCTCGAACTCCTGAATTCAAGTGATCCTCTCACCTTGGACTCCCAGAATGCTGGGATTCCAGGTGTGAGCCAGAGCGCCTGACCTCAAAATCAAATATATTTTTAGATCCTAACTAACCAATTTCTCACAGTAGACTTGTTTACTTACCACTATTTTCATCTGCAGTTCCATCTAACTGAGGTATAGAAAGATTGGCTAGAAGCAAACTGTTATCACTCCATTCCATTTCTTCTTCTGAAGATGAGTCATCATCTTCAGTTGAACTTCTGTGGGTATTTCTGCACAGTGATCTGGAGAATATTAAAATTCACTAGTGAGCATGATCATTAGAAAAGACCATCTCAGATGCAAATCATGTATCTAAGTTAACTCTATAATAATGTAAGTTAACTATAATAATGTATCTAAGTTACTCTATAGTAAAACAATAAAAAACCCCTGAAAATTGTAACTTCTAGAAAAGCATATTTACTTTGCTTTATTAACATGTCTCACTATAGCAACTTACAAAGAATTATTATAATTACACTTTATAATCTCTTTCATGTGAGCTGAAATACACCACAATTCCTGCATTCTGAATTGCAAGAAATAAGAACAAAGAGATGAGTGAAGGGGCACTGAGGTCAGGGCTGAAGAGAAAATATTGAAGAAGAGAGAATAAATAGGAAGTAGTAAAGGTGTTCAGTCAATCTGACAGTAACTATAAAGTAGGGTTACTGAGAAATTCAGAGGGACAGTGAAGTCCAGTTTCTTTAAGTTTCATCTCATATTGATATTAACTTGATGCTTTCCCTTTTAATTGAATGGGCAAACTTTTTTCCTATCCATATCCAATTTTTTCTTTCACTAATCTCAACTATTTGAAATTATTATTATTTTATTATACTGGAACTCTTTTTCCACTAAGCCTTTGCAAATCACAATTTATCATAAAAATCACTCCCTTAAGAGCTGAAAGAGGTATCAGAGGTCTAGTCCAACTTTCTATCCAATGCAAAAACGTGATTTTTTAATGAACCTGAGGCAATCTCTGTTTTTACATAATCTATATAAGGGGCTTGCTGTCTCACAGGGCAATCTTTCCATTGTTAATAGCTTTAATTGTTAATAGTTGTCTTCTTGTAATACACAAACTCTTTCAACTTCCATACATGATTCCTATTTTGTTCTCTGTAGCTATACACAGCAGGTTGATGCCATTTTCCACACGATAATCTTTAAAATACATAAAGGCATTTCTCATTCATCTTGTAATTCTAATTAGATCAAACAGTCTCCATTCAAAAGTTCTTCAAAAGTGACAATGCTTACAGATCCTTCTAGTTTTCTTCCTCTTCTTTCCCTTTCCTTTTTCAGTATTCTTAAAATATGGTGATCAGCACAGAATATAATATCCAATATAAAGAGTAGAATTAACTAAATCATTTTCTGGACACTATGCTTCTACTATTCAGTCTCTCTCTAATAACGTGTACAAAATGTTTAGGTTTGTTTTCCCAAGATTAAAGTGGGCATGGTTTTCACTAAATTGGTTCAGCCAATGAACATATAAGCATAAATGTAATCATAGGATCGACAATGCCTATTATTAGAGCAGTGACAATGTTAGAGGAAAGAATTTAACATCACATCTGGAGATTTCTATATCTGATTTATTAAACAGAAAAATCAAAACTTCTGTCATATACATGTAAACACTGAATTTATGGATTAACTTCTTTCACCTTTCAGTGATGGCTTTGGGGTTGAAAATTTCAAACACAGACTAAAAAAGTTCTAATCTAGCCTACAGAAGTTTAAAGGAGAGGCATACTCAGTCTTTCAGGCTCACAGGCCTAGATTTTTCGATACACAGAGCATATAACTAAAGGGCAGACTCAAACCAATCAAGTTCACAGAGAGTGATTTAGAAAACCACAACACCAACTTATTCACTGATTTTGAGAAACAAACCACAACACCAGTGTTTCCTTCTCAGTCTTTTATTTATTTGTTTTTAACCTTAGTTCCCTTAGTCTAATCAGACCCCAAAGCCATACCCTATCTTCAGTCTGACTCTATACATTGCTGCTCTGATACTCAACAACAGCTCAACTATCACAGGGCATTCTTTTTGTCTAGTTCTAAGAAGGCACTCCAATTTTGCCCCATTTATCACTCACATATGTTAATAATGTGTATATAAATGGATAACTTCTAAAAGTTAGGTTAATCTCTTAAAATGTAGCAGAACTTTATTTTGCTTGGAATATGGAGTATATGCCACATGAAAAACAGATCACTAAAAGGGAATTTTAAAACACCAATTTAGCTCATAAGGTATTTTATACACTGAACAATAGTAACAAGTAATTTCTGATTGAAGGATGATAATGCTAAAAGTTAATAAAACAAATGAAATAACTAAAAAATTACCTCTTTTTGGCACAATGTTCTTCAATATTGCTGTCCCATCTCTGGGACATCACCAAACTAAGCTCCATTTCCTCTTTTTCAATCTGTGGTTCATTTTCTTCATCATCACTATTTTGGGGATATTTATTATTTCCAAAGGAGCGACACGGTGATGGCATCCTATTTCTTTCCCCCCGATATCCATCACTTTCCAAACCAGCAAGAAGATGTACCAGAGCCTCATCAGGACTACTGTCCACTACAAAACAAGTACAATAATCACCAACAAATAACTCAAGTTTTCTTTTTTTTTTGACACGGAGTCTTGCTCTGTCACCCGGGCTGGAGTTGGAGTGCAGTGGCGGATCTCGGCTCACTGCAAGCTCCGCCTCCCGGGTTCACGCCATTCTCCTGCCTCAGCCTCCCAAGTAGCTGGGACTACAGGCACCCGCCACCAAGGCCAGCTAATTTTTTGTACTTTTAGTAGAGATGGGGTTTCGTTGTGTTAGCCAGGATGGTCTCGATCTCCTGACCTCGTGATCCGCCTGCCTCGGCCTCCCAAAGTGCTGGGATTACAGGCATGAGCCACCACACCCAGCCTGTTTTCTTAATAATCCAACAATTCAGATCACTTAGAATAAAATAACAACATCATAGATACTGGCACAGGCTGAAAGAATACAGTTGGTACAAAGGCTCAGGTGTTGAGGTAGCTCTCCTATCAAAGTTGATCCTTGGACCACCTGCATTAGAGTAATTTAGGGACATCATTAAAATAACATTGTTGTGTGCTCCGGTCAGGGCTGCCTGGGACTGCACAGGGTTTTGGCCATGGGGACAGCTCAGCACTGTCAGCCCCTAGTTGGAAGGCTTTGCCAGCGAAGGCTGGCAGTGGCTGCAAGAAGTCTGAGATACCGCTCAAGGGGAGGCTGCTGAAGGACTGGTTGAGCGCAGCCCTGGCCAGCGAGATGAGGAGGCTGGGACCGCAGCCCTAGCAACCCATGTTTCCTCCAGTGAAATCTGTGATACTCACCAAGAAAGAACCACTTATGGTGTTTCAGTAATGTACTGAACTTTGCAAAATATTAATTCAAAATAAATGCATTCTCCTTCTAAACTAATACGGTTTTCCCTGAATCAAAGTACAGTTAAAAAAAACTATTTTCTTTCACAAAGTTTTTTAAGCTGTATAGAAAAAAAGGCAAAGCTACTTGATTTAATGCAAGGTTTCATTTTCATATTCAGTAGAGTGCTTATTGAACATGCAACATTTACCTCTTCAAGTCAATAAAAAAAAAAAACCTCTTCACAACACACATTTTCTCTGAATTACAATACTGAATATTTATGGTAGCACTGTTACTTACTGAAAACAGGTGACTCACTCAGTCTTTGGGTCAAAGGCTGAAAAGTCTGACTATTTTCCATGAGGTTCAAAATTGCTTCTTCATTAATAAGAGCTTCTTCCACTTTGTGTCTAGTGTGACCTTAATTTGACAAAGAATTAAAAAATTAAAGCAATGGCCTAAATCCAAAATTTATCATTTAGGATTTGTGTAAATTTGGAAGCATTACCATATAAACCTATTTTAAATTTCAAAATGTTAATGACGCATGCCAAATAAAAACATAATAAAAAGCCACAGAAATATTTAACCAGTCACATGGATTCATCAAATCAAACACTGAATCTATAAATCACCAAATATTTATAACCTCTTTAATCCTACTTAATGCGTGTAGTTCTATTAGTCTGATAAAAATCACTGCATATTCAAATATATAAAGTGAAAAGGAAAGATAAACTATCTTATTTGAATACTAAAATTCTTTATTCTCTATGGTTCAAAAACAACAAATTAAGAATAAATGTTTTTCAACTCTTCTAAGAAAAAAAATTGACAGCGCTCATTATTTGACAAATGTGTACTGGACTCTCTTCCGAATGCATAAAAAATAAAGAGCTTAGTGTAATTCCTAATGGGGTGTGTGCTGGTTTTTCTGCCTGTTTGTGAACTGTAGTTGTGGTTTCCCATTTCATTGTCATAACTGGGCAGAAATAGTTTTTAAGTGCTATAAAAACACAAAGAAATGGTTAAGCAATTAAAAAATTCATTTTACATTATATATTTCTCAGAAAGCTTTCATTATATATCACATTCATTGTATTTTCATGATATCAAAAAATAGTAGTCTATATGGCCATATAGAACCCTCCAGCAATTGCCGTCCCCTGCAGGAACACCAAACTGAACTATCCACACAAGCAAGCACCTTCATTAGAATAAAAAATCAGGAGAGCAATCACAGTACTTGGTTTTAACAACATATCAAGGAAAGAGACAGTGAAGAGGGTAGAAAAGACAGTCATGAATTGCTGATAGCACCTCCCACCCCTCAGGCAATGGTCTTGTGGCACAGAGAGAGAAATCTGTGTGCTTGGGAGAGACAGAACACAGTGAATGTGGGGCTTTGCATTGGAACTCAGTGCTACCCTGTCACAGTGGAAAGCAACATGGAACAGAATTTAGCCAGCACCCATGGGGAGAGGATTCGACCAGCCCCAGTCAGAGGCAAACTGCCCAATACAGCAGTCCAGAACCTGAGGTGCAGCCAGCATTACTACTATGGGCTAAAGCACTTTGGGATCCTAAATAAAGTTGAAAGGCAGTCTTATCCACAAGGACTGCAATTCTTGGGCAAGTCCCAGTACCGTGCTGAGCTCGGAGCCAGTAGACTTGGGGTACACACACCTAGTGAGAGAGTAGCTGGGGAAGCCAAGGAATTACTTGTGACCCCTCTTCCCCACCCCGCACAGTCCCAGGCAGTACAACTCACAGCTCCAGAAGACTCTTTCCTACCACGAGAGGACACGAGAGGGAAGAGCGAAGAGGACTTTATCTTGCAACTTGGATACCAGCTCAGCCACAGTAGGGAAGGTAGAGTCGTGACACACATATTCCAGGCCCTAACTCCTGGATGACAACTCTAAACACACCCTGGACCAGAAGGGAACCTGCTGCCTTGAAAGGAAGGACTCAGACCTGGCAGGGTTCATCACTTGCCCACTAAAGAGCCCTTTGGCCTTGAGTAAACACAAGTGACACTCAGGCAGTACTTGCTGCAGGCCTCGGGTAAGATCCAGGGACATGCTGACTTCAGGTGTGACCCAGTGCATTCACAGCACTGGGAACAATTGAAAGCCCGTTCTCTAAGATCTGGAACAAGACAAGGATGCCTAGTTTCACCACTGTTATTCAACACAGTACTGGAAGTCCTAGTTAGAGTAATCAGACAAAAGAAAGGAATAAATAAACTGCATCCAAATTGGAAAGGAAGAAGTCAAATTATCCTTATATGATCTTATATTTGGAAAAACCTACAGACTCCACTAAAAAACAAATTCAGCGAAGTTGCAGGATAGAAAATCAACATATGAAAATCAGTAGCATTTCTATATGCCAACAGTGAACAATCTGAACAAGAAATCAAGAAAGTAATCCCATTTACAATAGCTACAAATAAGATACCTAGGAATAAACTTAACCAAAGAAGTGAAACATCCCTACAATGAAAACTATAAAATATTGATGCAAGAAATTGAAGACGACACCAAAAAATGAAAAAGATATTCCAAGTTCATGGATTGGAATAATCAATACTGATAAAATGTCCATACCTACCTGGAGCAATCTACAGATTCAAAGCAATCCCTATCAAAATACCAATGTTATTCTTCACAGAAATAGAAAAAAATAATCCTAAAATTTACATGGAACCACAAAAGACCCCGAATAACCAAAGCCACTCTGAGCAAAAAGAATAAAACCGGAGGTCACATTACCTGACTTCAAGTTATACTACAGAGCAATAGTAATCAAAACAGCATGATACTGGCATAAAAACAGGCACACAGACCAATGGAACAGAGAACCCTGAAATAAATCCATAACTACAGTGAACTCTTTTTTGATGAAGGTGCCAAGAACATACCTTGGGGGAAAGAACAATTTCTTCAAATAAACGGTGCTGAGAAAACGCTGGATATCCACATGCAGAAGAATGAAACTAGACCCTGATCTCTCACCATATACAGAAATCAAATCAAAATGAATTAAAGACTTAAATTTAAGACTCAAACTATGAAACTACTAAAATAAAACATTGGGGAAACTCTCTAGAATATTCGCCTGAGCAAAGATTTTTTGGGAAATATCCCCAAAGCACAGGCAATCAAAGCAAAAGTAGACAAATGGGATCATATCAAGTTATTATACAAAGTTTCTGTACAGCAAAGGAAACAATCAACAAAGTGAAGAGACAACCCACAGAGTGGGAGAAAATATCTGCAAACTATCCATCTGACAAGGAATTAATAACCAAAATATATATAACTCAATAGTAAAAAATCTAATAATCCAATTAAAAAATGGGCAAAAGATCTGAACAGACATTTCTCAAAAGAAGATATACGAATGGCAAACAGGTGAAAAGGTGCTCAACATCACTGATCATCAGAGAAATGCAAATCAAAATTACAATGAGAAATCATCTCACCCCAGTAAAAATGGCTTTTATCCAAAAGACAGGTAATAATGAATGCTGGCAATGATGTGGAGGAAAGGGAACTCTCGTACACTGTTGGTAGAAATGTAAATTAGTACAGCCACTATGGAGAACAGTATGGAGGTTCCTTAATAAACTAAAGATAGAACTACCATATAATCCAGCAATCTCTCTACTCGGTATTTATCCAAAGGAAATGAAATTGATATGTCGAGTTGAAGAGATATCTGCACTCCCATGTTTATCACAGTCCTATTCACAACAGCCAAGATTTGGAAGCAATCTAAGTGTCCATCAACAGATGAATGGATAAAGAAAATGTGGTACATTTACACAATGGAGTACTACTCAGCCATAAAAAGAGTGAGATCATGCCATCTGCAACAACATGGATGGAAGTGGAGGACATTATGTTACGTGAAATATGCCAGGCACAGAAAGACAAACTTTGCATGTTCTCACTCACTCGTGGGGGCTAATTAATAATTAAAACAATGGAACTCATGGAGATGGAGAGTAGAATGATGGTTACCAGAAGCTAGGAAGGGTAGTAGGGTGGGGGGTGGGGAAGTGGGGTGGTTAATGAGTACAAAAAAATCGAAGGAATAAGATCTAGTATTTGATAGCAGAACAGGGTCACTACAGTCAACAATAATCTATGGTACATTTAAAAATAACTAAAAGTATAACTGGAATGTTTGTAACACAAAGAAATAAATGCTTGAGGTTATGGATACCCATTTATCCTGATGTGATTATACTGTATGCCTGTATAAAAATCTCTCATGTACCCCATAAATATATATGCCTACTATGTACCCCAAAAAATTAACAAAAAATTAAAAGTAAAAAGTAAAATTTCAAATGCATTAAAGACCTAAATATGAAAAACCAAATTGTAAGCACACATAAGCCTTAAAATGAATACTTCAGAGAAAATTTTCATTACATCAGGGTAGGGAAGGTCTCATAAATCACATACCAAAACTAAACCATAAAGGAATATTGTAAACTTGACATTAAAACTGAAGACATGTAAAACTCCAAGGATAACCTTTTTTTTTTTTTTTTTTTTTTCAAATGGGGGGAAAAGAAGTTAACATTTTTTTTTTGAAGATTTTTACAAGACAAGCCTAGATGGAGAGAAGATATCTCTACAATAAGTATAACTGACAAAGACTTAATATCTAGAAAATATGAAGAACTCCTACAAATAAGAAAAAGAAATGACTCAATAGAAAATGAGCAAATAACATAATTCACAGAGAAACCCAAATGGCCTTTAAAGATGCTCAAATTCGTTAGTAATTAGGAAATGCAGATTAAAATGCAGAGATACTATTTCAAAGAATCAGAGCGGCAAATCTTTTACATCTATTATTTTATACTTATTATTTGATGCTATCAAATGTTGAGGTTTCGCTTGCCTAGTAAAATTGCGTACGATACAATGTGACTTCTGGGTAAAACTTTTATTATTGTCTTGTTTACTAACCATGTATAAGCTAATTGCATTATAAAAAAACTGTTAGAACAGATGCTATCTAGGTAGAGTACAATGCATACACCCGAATATTCAGTAACTCACTCTTCTGCATGTGTTTGGTAGAGAAACTCCTGCATATAGCCATAAGGAGACAGATATAGCACTAAGTGCAAAAGTAAAGACCATCTAATACTTGTTGAGAAATAGATAACACTGTTGTTTAGTCTTAAAATGGAACAGTCATCAGCAGCTAAAATGAATGAACAAGGATAAATTTCAAAGTTATAATGTTGACATAAAAGATGCTCAACATTAGTAGTAATGAGGGTAATGAAAATTAAAACCATAGTAAGATTCTATTTCACACACTAGGATGACTACATTAAAAAAGACAGATAACAACAAGTGTTAGTGAGGATGGAGAGCCTGAGAAACTCTCCTATATTGCTGGTGGGAAAGTAAAACATTGCTGTCACTTTAAAAACAGCTTGGGAGTTTATTTTAAATTAACTCAAATTAAACACAAATATACCACATGCCCTAGCAATTCTTTTGCTTGGCAGAGGTAATCTTTTTAGTGAAGTTTATTCTTAAACTGTTTCGTTTGTTACTATTTATACCATTTTACAACTCTTTTTATGATATTTATCCTAAAATTTATGCTTTACTGCTTATAGCAGCACTTTTTTTTGTTTTTTGTTTGTTTGTTTTTTGTTTTTGAGATGGAGTTTTGCTCTGTCGCCCAGGCTGGAGTGCAGTGGCATGATCTTGGCTCACTGCAACCTCCACCTCCCAGGTTCAAGCCATTCTCCTGCTTTGGCCTCCTGAGTAGCTGGGATTACAGGTGTGCACCACCACACCCGGCTAATTTTTATATTTTTAGTAGAGACAGTGTTTCACCATGTTGGCCAGGCTGGTTGCCAACTCCTGACCTCAGGTGATCCGCCCGCCTCAGCCTCTCAAATTGCTGAGATTACAGGCATGAACCACTGCACCTGGCCAGCGGCACTATTCTTACCAATCAAAAGTGAAAACAACTCAAATGTTGATCAACTGATAAATGGATTAACAAAATGTGGTATCTCCATACATACTGATAGATACTACAACATGTATAAACCTTGAAAGTATTATGCTAAGTAAAAGAATCCAGACACAAAATACTATATATTGTATGGTTTCACTTACATAATACACAGTATCTATACAAGGCCCATGTATTATTAGTGGTTACTTGGGGTTTGAGGTAGAAACAGGCATAACTGCAAATGGACACAAGGGATCCTGTGGACTGATGGAAACATTCTAAAATTGGATTGTGGAGATGTTTGCACAACTTTATAAATTTACTATAAATCACTGAATTATACACTTAAAATGACTGAATTTTATACTATGTAAATTAAACCTCAAGTTGCTTAAAAATATAATGCTGACTGAAAAAAGCAAGTTGCTTCATCTACACCAAGTAGAACATCATTTATGTAAAATTAAAAACTTAATGGTATATATGGTGGGCAAACATTATAAGAAAATATAAAAATTATATATGGTAACAGTTTGCACTAACTTCAGGATACTCCTTACCTTTAGAGATGCAGAAAGGGTGACAGAATGGGAGACATTTTTGCTATATTCACAATATTTATTTCGTAGGGAAAAAAATTCCTAGCAAACTCAATCAAATATTAACATCTCAGTGCTAGATATATGTTCTAGTAGCTTCTTTATACATGAAAAGCAAATCTTACCTTTGCTTGATTCTTTGTCTTTGTGAACCTCTACCATATTGGCTGGTGTACACTGAAGCATTTCAGGAGACAGAACCTCAGAGTGCAATGTTAACTCAGCAGAGAACTCCTGGGATCCATCACTGTAGTCCACAGATCCTGATAATGTTCTGCTTAATTAAAACATATCCTTTATAACAGACTAGATAACAAAGGAATAAAATTAGTTCTGAGATCTATAATAAATAACCACTTACACAGAGAAATCATTCTGTTTGAGAATTTCCTGAAGTCTCTTCTGAAATTTTTTTTCACTTTCTGTTGCTGGCACAAACCTGTGATCTTTGAATTTTAAAAGTGCATTAAAAAATGTAGATAGCAAATGAATGAAATATTTTCCTTTCTCCTAAAGTAGCTTTAAAAATGGTAGCAATTTCTTATCTTTCTCTAAATATATATAATACAACCTAACTGTAGTCTTACTATAGAATCACACAAAAGAGAAATGGTTGCTACTAAAGTTACAAAATTAGGCATTTAAACTCAGTTCAAGATTAAGTTCTATAATTATAATCTAAATCTGAAACAGAAAAACTGTTCTCTACCTATAAATACATTGTATCCTAAAACTAAAAATAATCCCCTTATAAAATATATTTCTATTTTTAAAATAAAAGGCACTCAAAGTTTATCAAAACATTTTAGTGCGTAAGATGTAACAATTTTAATTGAACTTCGCTATAGGCTTACTGCTGTGTTTTGAAATAATGTATCTGTCTTTTGAATGATGTCTTTCATTCTTTTACCTTTATTTTTAAAATTCTGTTGTATCCATGGTATTATCTGAACCCCCTCAAATTCTTTTTGAATGTGGCACCATTTAGTAATGAGTATTTCTTTAGAGCTGTACATAATGAACGAAGTGAGAGCTTATATGACATACTCAGAAAATAAACTGTGGGCAGCATTTCAATGGCTACATTTTCAAAGCTTAATGTATTAAACAGTGTTCCTAAGTTGAAATTCATGATCTTCTGTGAGTTTTCTATAGTTCATTTGGAAATACAGAGGGCTAGAACACACTAGAGAATGAAAACAAAAAAGTGAGGCAAGAGGACAAGGTACACTAAAAACAAAGAATAGTAAAAATGTCAACTTCTTACAGAGAGAGAGAGATAATAAGTGACAATTTGGAGATAGTTATAAAGATAAATACTGGCTGTACAGCAATGACAATAAGAAAAATACAAAACAAAAGGTCATTTGAAAAGTAAAATCTAATGTCAAAGGAACAACTCAATGACAAACTTTCCCATTAAAATACTTGGTTTAAAAGAATAATCAAAGCACTATTAGGTTTATACCTTGTGACTCAGGTTGGCTAATTTGAGAAGTTTCATTTCTGTTTCTTCGCCGTTGCTTTTCATCTTCCCATATAGCCTGTAGACCAGGGTTTCCACCAATTTGAGCTGTAATCACAATAATATTTCAATATTACAGGGTCAAAGTAAAAAAACGCCTAAAAAAATCTAAACTTTTCTTTAATAAATACTGCCTTTAAAAAAATCTATCATATATTTTGTGTAATAAAGTAGACAAATTATCCCAACCTACACTTATTATGTTACTCCTTTTTAAGCTTTCTTCCTAGTGGTTCCCCAAAATCCAGCAAGTGAATACAGTTCAAACACCTGATGACAGTCAACAGACCTAAGAATACCCTTGCTGATATACAATATGAAAATTAAGAAATTAAAAGGCAGAGTACATTAAATTACTTTATATTAGCTAATTTTATTTAGTGTCACCCTTATTTTAGTGTATCTATTCAAATATAGTCATTTGGACAAAAATATAAACAAAAAATTAATTACTATCTCAGTAGAAGTATAGAAGCAATCTTCATAACATTTTGTATCCTCCTTCTATAATATCTTAGTTTCTTCGTAAAGTTTTCTTTCCTACTTTTTCTATTCTACTTTGGTCATTAATTTTTTTTTTTTTTTTGAGACAGAGTCTTGCTCTGTCACCAGGCTGGAGTGCAGTGGTGCGATCTTGGCTCACTGCAACCTCCGCCGCCTGGGCTCAAGCAATTCCCCTGCCACAGTCTCAAGAGTAGCTGGGACTACAGGCGTCTGCCACCACGCTCAGTTAATTTATTCTATATTTTAGTAGAGATGGGGTTTCACCATGTTGGCCAGGATGGTCTCGATCTGACCTCATGATCCACCCACCTTGGCCTCCCAAAGTGCTGGAATTACAGATGTGAGCCACCACACCTGGCCGGTTATTCATTTAAAAAAATAAAAACATGTATTAAGAACAATTGTATGAACCTTCAATGTCCAGACGATTTAAGATATCAGCAGCTACAGCATCCACTTCTAATTCACATGTACTCTGTGGTTCAACACCTTCCAATATTAAAGAGCTGCAATTAAAGGATATAAAAAACATAATAATTATGTGAGCAAATTTTCTAAGATTTTTCTTACTTATACAATTATCTTATGTTTAGCTGGTACCCAGAAAACCTGATTAATACACAATTATTCATGACAAAATTGATACTTTGTGTATATATAAAGAAAAATACAATGAGAAAAATACAAAACATATACTGACAACCCTATTAAAATCCTATTGAAGTATATTCTACATATTTTGGTTCATTAGATTTTATATAAAAAGGAATATAAAACGTTTTAGCATACGGTCATACCCGGGGCAGAATGGGATAGGATAATATAAAAACCACAGAGGAATGCATAAAAAACCATGCACATATGAAATCAGTTGCCTAGAGACATCTTTTTCAGTATTCAAAAAACAGGGGAGAACGTGCAATAAGAGATAAGGGAAGGTGAGCACACTGAGAAATGGGCAAATGATAATTCACCATCCTTCCTGCCCTCAACTACTGCTGAGATGGGGAATACTTTAAAATTCTTCATAACTACAGAATTGATAAACTACATGAATGATCAACAGTGGGATCATAGCTAGGAAAAGTAATGATACCATAAGGTCATTAATTTTTATAAGAACTACAAAGGATTGTTTCCCATTCAGGATCTTTGACTCAAAAGCATTTGCTTTTCATCAGTGCCCCAAAAGAGAAGATAAGGAAGATACCACATAATTGATCCTACTTAACAGAATGAAGAGATAACATCTAGTGTGGCTCCTAGTTTACTCATTCCAAAATTTAGGACTTGTACAAAAACAGACACCAAGTGGAAAAGGGGAGATCCATAATTTTACTACAAAGTGGGTGATGACACATTTCATTAACTTTTTATTTCAAACACTTTGTTTTTGTTTTTTTTGAGATGGAGTCTCACTCCGTCGCCCAGGCTGGAGTGCAGTGGTGCGATCTCAGCTCACCTCAACCTCCACCTCCCGGGTCAAGTGATTCTCCTGCCTCAGCCTTCCAAGTAACTGGGATTACAAGCATGTGCCATCATGCACAGTTAAGTTTTGTATTTTTGGTAGAGAAGGGGTTTCATCATGTTGGCCAGGCTGTTCTTGAACTCCTGACCTCAAGTGATCTGCCCACCTCAGCCTCCCAAAGTGCTGGGATTATAGGTGTGAGCCATGGTGCCCTGGCCTTGAAACACTTTTTAACATTTTAAGAAAAACATGTTAGCAAAACCTCATTTTCCATCGTCTATTTTAAAGGAAATTTTAATGGAATATTTTATGTTAAGTTTGTTAAACCACAGAATTTTTACAACTTAAATAATATATGTATATATGTACTCACGGGTATATATTTAGATATTCATACACACATATCTTTTCACCATTGATAGAGAAGGAATATATTAGTCAACCTATCATAATACATCCCTTTCTCTTTCAAAAAAAATATTTCCCAATGTAGATTGTCAGCTGGGCTTGGTGGCTCATGAATGTGATCCCAACTTTGGCTTGGGAGGCCAGCCTGAGCAACACAGTGAGACCTCATCTCTACAAAAAAATTTTTTAAATTAGTCAGGCATGGTGTTGCACACCTGTAGACCCAGATACTTGGGAGGCTGAGCAATACAGTAAGACCTCATCTCTACAAAAAATTTGTAAACATTAGCCAGGCATGGTGTTGCACACCTATAGTCCTAGATACTTGGGAGGCTAAGGTGGGAGGATCACTTGAGACCAGAAGGCAGCGGTTGCAGTGAGCTGAGATTGTGCCACTGAACTCTGGTCTGGGCAACAGAGCAAGACCTTGTCTTGACAACAAAAAAATGTGAATTGTCCTCTTCATTCATACAACTTAACAGAAATTGAACAGATTTAAAAATGTTTATGATCAACAGTTTTCTTATATAAAAAAGTTTCGTAATTTGAAATAACTATGTCGTAAATGTCAAGGATGAATATTGCAGAAGTAGCACATTTGAGAGAAAGGAGGGAAACAATAACATCAAAAAATATAATCTCACAGTAGAAATTTACAACTTGCCCTTATTTCAAAACTGCTTCAGACATTCAGAACAGGAGCTAATTAAAAATTAGCACCAGTAGATAGAAAATGTAGTAAAAAATTTGCATAAGCAAATACATAGCTGCTTTGCAACAGAAAAATCCAAGCATTTGGAATATACTGTCTCCAAAAAAAGTCTAATCAATAATGAAACAAATAAATTACAAATTATATTATTCAAAAATAGCATGTCAAAATAATTTATTACATATTTAATATTTATAAATTTTAGGGGTTTTTATTAAAAATATTTAGATTTTTGTTTTAAATTACTATTTTATCATAAATGTAAATTTTTTTTACAAGTTATAGGATATCAAATTAGAATGGACAATGAAGATGAATGCTGCAGAAAAGTATAACAATATCTACCTCGTATTCCTTTTGTTAAGTAGGTAATAACTAGGTACATTTTCATGGTCTGTTTTTTAAATCGTTTATTCCTTGTAATACACTAATGTCAAGGTTTGCTTTTTTAAATAAGTGTATAGATTAAAAAGATCCAACACAATAAAAGGTTAAAATTTAATCATGGTAACCACTGATTTCTGATCACAACTAGGATATATGTAAAATTTTCATTTCCTTTACAACATTAACTAACCTTGGTATTTCCTCTTGTTCCCACCGAAATAAAGTACCAGCAAGAGAATTTCTTGATAAATGATTCTTGCAGGATCCAGTTGCATACAGTGTATTACCTAGGAATAGAAAAGTAAAAGGAATAAATTCTACTTTTAATTTTTATATAATTACTTTTTAGAAGATAAATGTCTTTTTTTTTTGAGACGGAGTCTTGCTCTGTCACCCAGGCTGGAGTGCAGTGGCACAATCTTGGCTCACTGTAAGCTCCACCTCCCAGGTTCACGCCATTCTCCTACCTCAGCCTCCTGTGTAGCTGGGACTATAGGCACCCGCCACCACGCCCGGCTAATTTATTTTGTATTTTTAGTAGAGACAGGGTTTCACCATGTCAGACAGGATGGTCTCGATCTCCCGACCTCGTGATCCACCCGCCTCGGCCTCCCAAAGTGCTGGGATTACAGGCATGAGCCACAGCCCCTGGCCAGTAAATGATCTTTAAAAAATTTTATTACTCATAAATTACAGATCCCTTTTTATTGATACATAATATTTGTACATATTTATGGGGCACATGTAGTATTTTGATACATGCATACAACCTGTAATGACAAAATCAAGGTACTTAGGATGTCCATCAGCCCGAACGTTATTCATCATTTGTGTTGAGAACATTTCAAATCTTCTAGTTATTTTGAAATATATATCGTTGTTAACTATAGTCACTCCTGTATGCTATCAAACACTAGAACTTATTTCGTCTAATTGTATTAACCAGTCTGTCTTCAAATCTTCCTGGAACCCTTCTCATACACCCTTCCCAGCCTCTAGTAACTACCATTCTACTTTTTATTTTTTTGAGATGGCATCTTGCTATGCTGCCCAGACTGGAATCAATCTCCTGGACTCAAACAATCCTCCTGCCTCAGCCTCCCATGTAGCTGGGACTACAGGGGTGCATCATGACTCCTGGCTAAAGGTGAACTTTTTTTTAGTTCCCACATCAGTAAGAACATGTGATATTTGTCTTTCTGGGCCTGGCTTATTTAACATAATGATCTCAATTCTATCCATGTGGCTGCAAATGACAGAATTTCATTTTCATAAAAAATAAGGCAGAACAGAATTCCATTGTGTATATATATCACATTTTCTTTATCCATTCATCCACTGATGTATACTTAAGTCATGATTCCATATCTTGGCTATTATAAATAGTGCTGCAATAAACATGGGGGTATAGGTATCTATCTTTGACATATTGATTTCCTTTCCTTTGGATAAATACCCAGCAGTGGGACTGCTATATCATATGGTAGTTCTGGTTTTAGGTTTTTGAGAAACCTCCGTACTGTTTTGCATAATGGCTGTACTAATTTACATTCCCACCAACAGTGTATAAGAGTTTCCTTTTCCTTGCATCCTCACCAGCATTTGTTACTGTCTTTTCCATAACAGCCATTCTAACTGGGGAAAGATGATTGCTTATTGTGGTTTTGATTTGCATCTCCCTGATGATTAGTGATGTTGAGCATTTAAAAAATATATCTGCTGGTCATTTGTATGTCTTCTTTTGAGAAATGTCTACTCAGATATGAAACTATTTTTTTTCTTGCTGAGTTCCTTATATATTTTGGATATTAGTCTCATTTCATGAATAGTTTGCAAATACTTTCTCTCATTCTGTAGGCTGTCTCTTTACTCTGTTGTTTCCTTTGCTGTGCAGAAGCTTTTTAGTTTACACAGTCCCTTTTGTCTATTTGCTTTGGTTGCCTGTGCTTTTGAGGTCTTAGCCATAAAATTTTTTCCCAGACCAATGTCCCAGAGTATCTGTCCTACAATTTTTTTTTTTGAGACAGGGTCTCACTGTCATCCAGGCTGGAGTGCAGTGGTATGATTATGGCTCACTGCAGTCTTGAGCTTCCAGGCTCAAATGATCCTCCCATCTCAGCCTCCCAAGCTACTAGGACAACAGGCATGCGCCACCATGATTTGCTAATTTGTAGAGATGGGGTTTCACTATCTTGCCCAGGCTGGACTCAAATTTCTGGGCTCAAGTGATCCTCCTATCTCAGCCTCCCAAAATGTTGAGATTAGAAGAGCAAGCCATCATGCTCAGCCCGTGTGTCTGTTTTTATACCAATACCATGCTGATTTGGTTACTAAAGCTTTGTAGTATTATTTTGCTCAGCCTATGTGTCTGTTTTTATACCAACACCATGTTGATTTGGTTACTAAAGCTTTGTAGTATTGTTTTGCTCAGCCTGCGTGTGTGTCTGTTTTTATACCAACACCATACTGATTTGGTTACTAAAGTTTTCTAGTATTATTTTGACCTCAGGTAGTGTGATGTCTCCAGTTGTTCTTTTTGCTCAGGATTGCTTTCGTTATTTAGGCTCTTTTGTGGTTCCACATGAAGTTTACAATTTTTTTTCTATTTCCATGAAGAATGTCATAGGTATTTTGTTATGAATTGCTATGAATCTTTAGATTGTATTGGAAAATATGGCCATTTTAACAATATTAATTTTTCTGATCCATGAACATGGGATATCTCCATTTGTCTATTTCCACTGTTTACTTCCATTAATTTTATCAGTAATTTCTAGTTTTCCTCCTATAGAACCTTTACTTCTTTGGTTAAATTTATTAGTATTCTTTTTGGTAGCCATAATAAATGGGACTGTGTTCTTGTTTTCTTTTTCAGCTAGTTGTTATTGGTGCACAGAAATGCTATTGATTTTTTGTGTGTTTTTAAAAAAAATCTGCAACTTTACTAAATTTGTTTATCAGTTCTAACAGTTTTTTTGCTGGAGTCTTCAGGTTTTTCCATATATATATCATGTCATCTGCGAAAAAGGGACAAATTGACCTCTTTTTTCCCAATTTGGTGCCTTTTATTTCTTTACCTTGCCTGATTGTTATGGCTAGAACTTTCTGTACTATGTTGAGCAGGAGTGGTAAAAATGGGCATCCTTGTCTTTTGAGGTATGGTCCTTCTGTGATTAATTTGTCAGGAGTTTTTATCATGAAGGGACATTGAATTTTATCAAATAACTTTTCTGTGTTAGCTGAGATGATCATATGGTTTTTGTCTTTCATTCTGTTGATGTGATATATCACATTTATTGATTTGCATATAATGAACAATCCTTGTACCCCTGAAATAAGTTTTTTTTTGAGACAGGGTCTCACTCTGCCACCCAGGCTCGAGTACAGTGGCATGATCTTGGCTTACTGTAACCTCCACCTCCCGGGCTCAAGCCATCCTCCTACCTAAGCCTCCCAAGCAGGTGGGACTACAGGTGCATGCCACCACACCCAGGTGATTTATTTTTTTGTAGAGACTGGGTTTCACCATGTTGCCCAGGATAGTCTCAAACTCCCGGGCTCAAGTGATCTACCCACCTCAGCCTTCCAAAGTGCTGCTGGTATTATAGGTGTGAGCCACTGTGCCTGGCCCTAGGATAAATTTTACTTGATCGTGGTGTATTTTTTTTTTTTTTCATGTTTTGTTGGTTTCGATTTGTTATTATTTTGTTGCGGATTTTTGTGTCTATGTTCATCAGTGATGCTGACCTGTAGTTTTCTTTTTTTGTTGTGTCCTGTCTGATTTTGGTATCAGGATAAAGCTGACATCATAGAATGAGTGAGGAAGAATTTCCCTTTCTTCAAATTTTTGAACTAGTTTGAGAAGAATTGGTGTTAGTATTTCTTTCTACGTATGGCAGGATTCAGCAGTAAAGCCATCCAGACCTGGGCTTTTCTTTATTGGCAGACCTTTAAATTACAGATTCAATCTTGTTACTTGTGATTGATCTGCTCAGGTTTCCTTTTTTAAAAATTTAAAATAGAGACAAAGTCTCACTGTTGCCCAGGCTGGTCTTGACCTCCTAAGCTCAAGCCTTCCTCCCACCTTGACCTTCCAAAATGCTAGGATTTCAGGTGTGAGCCACTGTGCCTGGCCAGGTTTCCTATTTCTTCCTGGTTCACTCTTGGTATGCTGTAATGTGTCCAAAAATGTATCCATTCCGTCAAGGTTTCCCAACTTGTTCACATATAGTTGTTCATGACAGTCTCTGATGATCTTCTGTATTTCTGTTTCATAAATTGTAATGTCTCCTCTTTCATGTCTGATTTTATGTGGGTCTTGTTTTTTCTTGGTTAGTCTAGCTAGCGATTTATTGATTTATCTTTTCAAAGCACCAGTTTTTTCATTTCTCTGATCCTCTGTATTTTTTTTTTTTTAGTCTCTATTTTGTTTAGTTCTACTCTGATCTTTATTATTTTTTTATTCTTCTAATTTTGGCTTTGTTCTTGCTTTTCTAGTTTCTTAAAATACATCATTACAGTGTTTATTTGAAATCTGTTTTTTTAATACAGGCATCTATTGCTATAAACTTACCTCTTAGTACTGTTTTTGCTGTATCTCATAGGTTTTGGTATGCTGTTTCCATTTTCATTGGTTTCAAGAAATTTTTAAATTTCCTTCTTAATTTCTTCATTGATCCAATAAAGGTTCAGGAGCACTTTGTTTAATTTCCATGTATTTGTACAGTTTCCAAAGTTTCTCTTTTTATTGATTTCTAGTTTTATTCCATAGTGGTCAGAAGACAATAAATATGATTTCAAATTTCTAAAATTTGTTGAGACTTGTTTTGTGGCCTAACTTACGATTTTTTCCTGGACAATGTTCCATATGCTGATGAGAAGAATGTGTATTCTGCAACTGCTGGATAAAATGTTCTGTAAATGTCTGTTAGGTCCATTTGGTCTAAAGTACAGTTTATTTATTTATTGAGACAGTGTCTTGTTCTGTCACCAGGCTGCAGTGCAGTGGTGTGACCATAGTTCACTGCAGCCTCAACTTCCCAGGCATAAGCAATCCTCCTACCTCAGCCTCCTGAGTAGCTGAGGCCACAGGTGTATGCCACCTCACCTGGCTAATTTTTAAATTTTTTGTAAAGATGAGGTCTCACTATGTTACCTGAGCTAGTCTCTAACTCCTGGGCTCAAGCAATTCTCCTGCCTCAGCTTCTCGAAGTGTCAGGATTATGATGCCTGGCTCTAAAGTGAAGTTTAAATCCAAAATTAATTTTTGATTTTCTATCTAGATTATCTGCCTAATGCTGACAGTGGGGTGTTGAAGTCCCTAACTATCAGTGTATTGTATTGGCTAGTTGGGGACTTCAACACCCCACTCTCAGCATTGGACAGATGCTAATAATCAAACCTAATAATATTTGCTTTGGATCTAATATTTGCTTTATATATTGGGTACCGTGGTGTTAGGTGTATACATATTGAGAACTGTTACATCTTTTCAGCACTCTACATGTTCAGAGAAACTTCTCTAGTAGCAAACTATAGGAATGATCCCTTTAAGTAAAATAATATATAAATTATGTGACTAGTTACTAAAATTGTGTCCTAAAAACTCATACACAGGAAGAAATACACACCCAGGAAGAAACCATTGAGACTAATCGTTCAAAACTAAGAGGAGAAAAAAAACTGCGATGTATAAATCCAAGGAAAAAATGGCCACAATACTTTCATAGTAGAATAAAAGTATGATACATAAAATGCTATTGTGGTAGATATACTTAATATCTTATTTGCAAAATAAAGAAGAATTACAAATTCTTAAATATTTTAATCTATACTCCTAGGGTAATAATCTACATGAGCCTCAACTAAAATTCAAATGGAAATTCCACATAAAATTCAAAAGATACTTTTAATACTAATCCCCGAACAAAAAGAAAATACACAATGCATTCCAGAAGTAATGGCAGTAACAATGATTGGAAACCTGGGTCAAATGCAAATAGAATTTGAGCTGCAACTGAAGAGACTACACATTTCTGCTTAGATGTCCCAGTTTCAGAAACTGTCCTGAGGTCATTCTTTGGAAGTAGTTTCTAAATTTTAGTATCTTTGTTGTGATTTCTTATGGGAATTTAAGTTTTTGGAGAGAAAGCTGACTGGGCACAGTGGCCCACGCCTATAATCCCAGCACTCTGGGAGGCCAAGGTGGGCAGATTACCTGAGGTAAGCAGTTTGAGACCAGCCTGGCCAACACAGTGAAACCCTGTCTCTACTATAAAATACAAAAATTAGCTGGGCATGGTGGTACATGCCTATAATCCCAGCTACTCGGGAGGCTGAGGCAAGAGAATTGCTTGAGCCCAGGAGGCGGAGGTTGCAGTGAGGCGACACTGTGCCACTGCACTCCAGCCTGGCTGACAGAGTGAGAAAACAAAAAGAAAAAGAAAAAGAAAAAGAGAAAGAGAAAGAGAAAAAGAAAAAGACAAGAGAGAAAGACAGAAAGATGGAAAGAAGGAAAGAAAGAAAGAGAGAGAAAGAAAGAAAAAGAAAGAAAGAAAGAGAGAGAGAAAGAAAGAAGAAAGAAAAGAAAAGAAAAAAGAAAAGGAAGGAAGGAAGGAAGGAAGGAAGGAAGGAAGGAAGGAAGGAAGGAAGGAAGGAAGGAAGGAAGGAAGGAAGGAAGGGAGGGAAAGAAAATTGAATGAGTGGCATCAAAAAGAATCCCAACATTAAGATACTAAATTTACAATCCTCTCTAGCTAAATTTAGTACTTTGATTTTCTTATTTGGCTAGGTGCATCACAAGATAGTATAGTTAGAATGATACAAGGCATTAACATCTTTGCTATTTTGACAAAACGTATGCCAAAACACGCAACTGGTCTTATACACATTCAGAAATTTCAAAAGGCTTTGCTGCAGTATGGATAGGGCATTTATAATAAATTACTTTGCAAGTTGTAAATTACAACAAATATTATTTTCTAATAAATTGACACAAATAAATAATCTACACAAGTTTACTGATTCAGTTACTACACCGTACTGTTTTAGCATATTTCCCTAAAGAACATGGAAACTCCCAAATTTAAATATATGTAATTCTATATTACATATACATATGTTTTTCAACTGTGGATGTTAAAAAAATATAAAATGCCTCTGTGGTGCTTAAAACATTTGCTCCATTTATTCCTCTTTTACCCATGTTGGGCAAAAAAAGAAAAAAGAAAAAAAAATTTGTCCCATTTACATACTTTATACACTTCACTTTAACAACTACAGTAATTAGCATCATTTCCATTTCATTTGACCACTGATTACACAACTGAGTGCTCAGGCAAAATTGTATATGTACATATAATATACAAATTTCTAAATCATTTTCGCTTTTGAATATATTTTACTTTCAAAAGTAAAACTCCATTAACATGTATTACATTTATCAGGTAAAATGAAATTCTGCATATATGTAACACATGTATTTACTTACAAGAAGTTTACTGTCAAGTTAAACTGTAATATGCCTGAGAAAACATGACAAAATAAAATAAAACAAATTATTCATTGATTTTGTCCATGATTTCAGCATAATCTTTTATCTTACACTAAACAAAAGCAAAAACCTGAGGGCTAACTATATGATGAAAGAAGACGTAAATCTTTTATCATACTGCAATTTCCCTGTTTTTAATTTCCCTTCTATTAGGATGGTACACAAGTAATTGTGATTTTTGCCATTGAAAGTAATAGCAAAAGCTGCAATTACCTTTGCACCAACCTAATAAATTTCACATAATGATGCCTTCAAATCTGTAAACACTTCCTGTATTCTGAAAAAAAACCCTTCTGAGTACCATTCCAATAATTTAACTTTTATAAATAAAATAAATGGTTTCTGTATATTTGCTAATTCAAACTATTCTTGTGCTTTTTCACCTACTGGAAAAAACTAATTATGAAAATTATCTCCTCTTTCTCTAATACCTAATTATATATTCTAGAAACTCTTCCATTCCTCAATCTGCCTTAGATTCTCGGTTATACTTGACAATGATAACTATTCGTTTCCCCAGTAACCTTTTTATTTTTGAATAATTTTAGATTTACAGAAAAGTTCCAAGGGTACTACAGACAGTTTCCATATACCGGACACCTGGTTTACCTCATTGTTAATGTATTATCATGGTATATTTGTCAAAACAAAGAAACTGACACTTGAAGATTACTATTAACTAAACAAAACATTTTATTTGAATTTCACCAATTTTTCCACTAATGTCCTCTTTCTGTTCCAGGATCCAATCTAGGACACCACACTGCATTCAGTTGCCATGTCTTCCCAGGCTCCTCTGGTCTATTTATCTGTCTTTCCTTGCTTTTCATGACCTTCGCAGTCATGAGTACTGATGAGATAACCTGTAGGACAACTCCCAATTTGGGTATGTCTGATGTTTTTCTCATGAGTAGACCGGGGTTATGAGTTTTTGGCAAGAATATCACAGAGGTGAAGTACTTTTGTTATCACATCAAATGAGGGGGCACATGACACCCACATGACATAATAACTGGTGACATTAAACTTCATCACTTGGTTAAGGTATATCACTTGGTTATAGAGTTTGAAGAATGAATAGTCATGTATCCACCAACCCAGAACTGTACAGAGTAATTCCTTCACTCTTAAAAAGTTCCCCTGTACATCCCTTTGCAGTCAATACTTCCCTCTCTCCTAAACCCTAACAACCAACAGTCCATTTTCTACTTCTATAGTTTTGTCTTTTCCAGAATGTCATGTGAATGAAGTCACACAGTTTGGATCCTTTTTGGTCTGGCTTCTTTCACTTAGTAAAATGCTTTAAAGATTCATCCATGTTATGTGAATCAATTGTTTGTTCCTTTTTATCACTAAATGTTATCAAAGTTTATCCATTTCCCTGTTGAGTGGACATCTCAGTTGCTTTATATTTTTGGCAATTATGAATAAAGTTGCTATAAACATTTGTATACAGGTTTGGGTGGACCTAAATCACTTAGTTAAACATACCTAGGAGTGCCATCACTGGGTCGTACTCTAAGTCTATGTTTAGTGTTCTGAGAAACTATCTGTCTTCCAAAGCGACTGTACTATTTTGCATTCCCACCAGCAAAGAATGTCAGTGCTGCTGTTTCACCTCTTGGTCAACATTTGTTATTGTTAGTCTTGTGAATTGTAGTCATTCTAATAGGTATATAGTGGTAGTTCTTTGTAGTTTTAATCTCCGTTTCCCTAACGACATATAATGGTGAATATCATCTTTTCAAGTGTTTGCCATCCTTGTATCTTCTTTGGTGAAGTGTCTGTTTAGGTCTTTTCACCATTTTTAATTGGACTGTTTGCTTTCTTATTGTTGATTTTTAATAATTCTTATATATTTTATACACAAGTCCTCTATCAGATATGTAATTTGCAAACATTTTCTCCCAGTCCATGACTTGTCTTTTCATTTTTTTAACACTGTTTTTCACAAAGTAAAAGTTTTTAATTTTGATGAAATCTAACAGTAATTTATCTTTTCATGGATCATGCTTTTGGTGTTATATCTGAAACTTCATGGCCAAACTCAAGACTGGACACATTTTCCCTTTATTTTCTGCTAGAACTCTGATAGGTTCATAATTTACATTTAAGTTTCTGAAGCATTTTAATTATTATTTAAGGTGTGAAGTATATGTGATGTATAAGGTGTGAAGACCATATAAAAATATGTTTTTATTTTTATTTTCTGGCATATGGACATCCAAATTATACCAGCACTATTTGTTGAAAAGGCTATGTTTTTCTCCATTGAATTACCATTATGTCTTTGTCAAAGTTAAGACGACTATATGGGTCAATTATGGATTTCAAATATAAAATTAGTAACCAATTAGTAACCCTACGATGGCCTCTAAATGTTCAAATGAAAGGAAGAGTCACATGTCTTCACTTTAAATAAAAAACCAGATATGATTAAGCTTACCAACGAAGGCATGTCAGAAGCCAAAATAAGCCAAAAGCTAGGTCTCTTGTGCCAGTTAGCCAAGTAGTGAATGCAAAGGAAAAGTTCTTAAAGGAAATGAATAGTGCTACTCCAATGGAACACACAAACGTATGAAACAGCCTCACTGTAGATAGGTGAAACAGCAAGGGCTGATGCAGAAGCTGCAGCAAGTTCTCCAGAATACCTAGCTAAGATAACTGATGAAGGTGGATACACTAAATAACAGATTTTCAATGTAGATGAAAACAACCTTATCTGTGAAGAAGATGCTGTTTAGAACTTTCATTGCTAGAGAGCTGTCAATGCCTGATTTCAAAGCTTCAAAGGACTCTCTTGGCAGGGTTAGTTAATGCTGCTGGTAACTTGAAGTTGAAGCCAATGCTCATTTGCCATTCTGAAAATCCTAGGGCCCTTAAAAATTATGCTAAATCTACTCTGCCTGTGTTCTATAAGTGGATCAAAAAAGCATGGATGACAGTATACCAATTGTAGCATGGTTTACTGAATATTTTAAGCCCATTGTTGAGACCTACTGCTCAAAAAAAAAAAAGATTCTTTTCGAACTATTTCTGCTCACTGACAATGCACCTGGTCACCCAATAGGTCTGATGGAGACGTACAAGAAGACTAATGTTGGTTCCCTGCCTGCTAACACAACATCCATTCTGCATCCCATGGGTCAAAGAGTAATTTTGACTTTCAAGTCTTATGATTTAAGAAGTGCATTTCATAAGGCTATAGCTGTCACCGAAAGTGATTCCACTGATGGATCTGGGCAAAATATATTGAAAACTTTCCAGAAAGGATTCACCATTCAAGATGCTCTAGCCTTCTCTCGTCTGTAACTTTTCATTCCCACAGTAAAAAATCTGGGAATCTCCTAATTTTCACCTCAGAAAGTTACAAATGCAAAAGGAGAAATAAATTTGTTTTGAGAGGAAATCAACTTATTCAAATAACCATGTTATTCTGTTTTGTTCATAATATCAAAGGCTCTATAAATAAACAACTTTAAAGCAGTACCAAATTCACCCAGAGAAAGCTCTGCTTGCAATATTTTTCAGGTCATGTCACACAAAGAAATACAATAACGCTTGCACGACCCACTGAGATAAAATGGACAAGGATGTTCATTGGTGGAGGTGATGGCTCAAGGGACTTAAGAATCCGTCTGGAATGCTGAGAGACCAACACCTCCACTAACTTACAGCTATTCACCTCATCAGGGAAGTGCTGGACTAAAGTAACAAGGCTCTAACAACTCCAGGGATTTCTAGAATTGTGTATCATACACTATTCCTAAAATATAAAAAGTAACATTAAGGTCTGAGGTTAAAAAAAAAAAAGAATCACAATACATATCAATTGCTAAGCAACGTAAAGGGTTCACTTTTGCAGTGGTCTGGAACTAAACCCACAATACCTTTTAGGTAGCCTGTATACTAAAAACCATCAAACTGTCCTCTTTAAATGGATATAAATTATAACTCAATAAAGCTGTTACTAAAAAAATGTTTTTCTGAGATGCTTTTTCTGACAATCTAATTCCACTGTGCAAATATTTCTTTTCATTCTTTAGTCACTCAACATTTATTTTCTAAATATGTATTTTATAAATCACTGACTATACAACACTTGTTTCAAACTTTGATTGAAAATTAACCTTACTTTTCCTTCTTGCTTTTCGGAACTTGACAGCAGCCAGATTTATTAAATTCATGCCATAAAGATTGTAGTCAATGAAGAGCTGTAGGAGGTAGGGAATATGCGCTTCATGAGGCTGGTAAAATTTATTCATTATGGCTCCACTTTGCAAAAGTTCACATATCCTAAATTAGAAAAAAAAAGTTTCATCATAAAATTATGTTCCCTAAAATGTTGAATATAGAAATATAGAGAACAAAGTACTTATTAGCACACAAAATTTTCTTTTCAGTTTTACTGGAAATTTGTATTTTGTCAGAAATTAAAAGTTTCAATCAAGTTTTAAAGTAAGCAACATGTTCTGAATAACAAAAACTGCATGGATGAAGAATATTTTGTCTTAAGCCAATTTGATACTATGTTTAAAAATTAAAATACCAAAAGGTTTTTAAAATAAAATTTTTCTTTTAAAAATAACAAATAATTTTGAAAAGATTAAATATTCAAAAAAGGGAAAGAAATCATTACTTATAATCCCACCACTCAGAGGTATTGCCATTTTGATATTTTTCTTTCCTGAGTTTTTTTTTCCTTCACAATGATGAATACAAACAACAGACAATTATACAAAGCATAGTTAAGTACTACGTGGGGAAATATATTAAACATCTAGAAAAGATACTAATCAGATAGAGGTGCAGAGGATGTTTCTGCAAAACCTTAGAGAAAGTCTCTAAGCAAGAAACTAAAAAAGAGGCATTTTTTTCTCTGAAGAGAGGGAAGAGTATTCATGTAAATAAAACTGCACATGTAAAGGGTCACGAGAAAACATGGCTTATTTAGGAACTGAAACCACTGAGTAAGACTGTGACCTAGTGTCAGAGGCAGGGATAGAGAAGTAATGAGAAGAGTGAGCATGCAGAGCCTGTTAAGACATTTGAAGAGGCAGTGAAATTTGTCTGAGAGGTGAATAGCAGAAAAGTGACATCACCAGACGAGCTATAGAACACAGAAGACTACAGGTAAGGAGTAAATAGGCTGTTGTGGAAAAACTAAGGATGGTGGCTATAACAAGGATCATAGAAATGTATTGATTCAGGAAACACATAAGAGGTGAAATGATCAGGCCTTGATGACTAACTAGATGAAGGGTGAGACAGAAAAGGGGCTGAAGGTGATGCCTAGATTTCCTGCTTAAGCAGCTGGTTAGTGGTGTTGCAATTATTTGAAAGGGGAAGAACTGTAAGAAAAATTGGTTTGTTTGGGATTTTTTGGAAGGGGAATAAGGAGAAACTCAAGTTAGACACAAGGGCATTTAGGTATAGTGGGGATCCAACAGTAATACTGGAAAAGAATCACAAAGAAAATAATAATCATTTTATCAACATAGCAAAGGTAACTAACATATTTGTGATCACTATATATTGGATACTGTGCTAAAGTACTTTATTACAAGTAACGTTTATTACAAGTCTGTGGTACAATCATCTCCATTTTACAAATAAAGAAATTATCTCAGATTTAAAAATCACACAAATAAAAGGCAGAAGAGCTCTGAGGTGGGAGGACCTCCCTTGAGCCTAGGAGTTCCAGGTTACAGTGAGGTATGATAGCGCCACTACACTCCATCCTGGGCAACACAGCAAGATCCTGTCTCTTAAAAAAACAAAGGGGCTAAAATTCAAATCAAATTTTCTCTGCCTTGTGAGCCCTCACTCATAACCACTGGGCTATTCCATCTACCCAGTAGGTGGTTTGATATATTGTTTAGAAGCTCTAGAGAGAAATTAGGCTACTCATATTCATTTGGAAGTCAAAAGCATAAAGATAAACAAAAACCAAAACCAAACAAACCCATGGGAGTAGATAAATCTGTAGAGGGAAGAGAAAATATGCAGAGAAAAGATGAAAGTCTAAGGCAGAATTCTAAGAAACAACCATAGATGTTAAAAGGGAAACCAACAAAATGGCAGAAATACGAATGATCAGACTGGTATGAGAAAAACTAGAGGTGGTATATATCACAGAAGCTGACATTTAGGATTGTTTTAAGGCATCATAAGCATCACCATGAGGTCAAAAAGTAAGGACCTAAAATTGGATTTAGCAACACAGAGGTCATTAGTGAAAGCAATTTTCAGTAAATGGTTGGGGTAGAAGCCATATTGGAATAAATTAAAGAGTGAATGGGAAAACTGAGAACAGTGGCTCGTTCCTGTAATCCCAGCACTTTGGGAGGCTGAGGCAGGCAGATCACTTGAGGTCAGGAGTTCTAGACCAGCCTGGCCAACATGGAGAAACCCTGTCATTACTAAAAATACAAAAAAATTAGTTGGACGTGGTGGTGGTGCCTGTAATCCTAACTACTCAGGAGGCTGAGGCAGGAGAATTGCACGAACCCGGGAGGCTGAGATTACAGTGAGCTAAGATTGTGCCATTGCCCTCCAGCCTGAGCAACAGGGCAAGATTCCGTTTCAAACAAACAAACAAACAATGAATGAGAGGTAAGAAGTTGGATAAATCTTTCAAGGAGAATGGCTATAAGAGAAAGGTGTTTCTATGAGTATGAACGTGTGCGTATAATTAGCAAAGTTTTATTAACATTAAAATAGAATTGGAAAGAAAGATGGGAATAGCCGATAGATGGAAGAGATTCTTGAAAACATCAAAGACCTCCTGAAAAAACAGTACTTAGTACACCTCCAAGGCCACTTTTACCCTAGCTTGCTACTATACATAGTGAAAATCCTTGTTTTGAATCTGAAAGGATGATTAAAATCTTCCATATATGTGCCCTTCCCTGCCCTCAATAACCTGGGCTCCAAGATGATTGAGAGGATAAACTAGAGGCAGGGAGACTAACTGAGAGAAGAAAAAACAACCAAAACCAAAACTAACAAAAAACCTGGAATACAAAATTTCACCAACATCTAGTAAAAAGAGTCAACAGGTTTCTGAGATCTCAGAAGCCCTCTCGCTCTGGACTCATTCCTACACATTTCTCCTTGCTTTGATGCTAAAGAGCAACTTTCTCTTAATGCTGAACTAAGGTCTGGCCAGAAGAGGGCTAACATCATACATGGCAGCATAATCTCTCCTTACTTACTTCTATGAACTCTCTAATCTGTAACAGGAAAGCAGTAGTTGGGAGCCTCCACCTCTAAAACATCCTTCATAGAGTTCAAGCCACTGGCCTCTCCCTATACACATACATGTGTATTTTACGGTCTCTGTCTTTAATAAGACTACAAACTATAGAGGCCTTCTTTCTAGATTTTTTTTATTATTAAAATACTTAAATGATAGTTATTCATGTTTTGGTTTCATTTATTTTTGTACCTTTTCACCACTGCAGGATTGTAAAGATAGATCTTCATAAAGTGTCTTTCCTTCTCATGATAACCATAAAAAGGCCTGAAATATAAGAAAAAGATATTACAAATGATTTTCATAATTCAGAGATGAAATAATGCAACTTACTGCCCTAATTAGATTCAGCTGGCCAAATTCAGTCTTACATTTAATATTATCCACCCCCACAAAAAACAATTATAAAAAACCCAAACCTTTCAGTTAAACCTAGCACAGGTTAACATATGAAATACTAAAGCTTTTTTAAAAAGTGTAAAAAATATCACTTTCTTTGCATTACTGATGATGGGAATTAAAAATTATCACTCTGAAAAAACTATGGACAAAAAGGAAGAGCAAACCATCCAACCCTTAATCTCAAACATTAAGACTTTAAGTGGTTTTTTGTTTTCTTTACTCCACATATAAGAAAACATATTTTTGTTTGCTTTACTCTACATATGAGAGAAACAGACCTTTCAGTCACCTTCTTCTGGCTCTCATTTTTTTGTTAAAAACTGAAGTTCGGGCCGGGCGCAGAGGCTCACGCCTGTAATCCCAGCACTTTGGGAGGCCGAGGCAGGCGGATCACAAGGTCAGGAGATCGAGACCATCATGGCTAACACGGTGAAACCCCGTCTCTCCTAAAAATATAAAAAATTAGCCGGGCGTGGTGGTGGGCGCCTGTAGTACCAGCTACTCGGGAGGCTGAGACAGGAGAATGGCGTGAACCCAGGAGGCAGAGCTTGCAGTGAGCCGAGATTGTGCCACTGCACTCCAGCCTGGGCAACAGAGCAAGACTCCATCTCAAAAACAAACAAACAAACAAAAAGAAAAACAAAAACTGAAGTTCTTCATCAACAAAGTCCTTTAACAACACTTACATTACTTTCCTTATTCAGCTGTTTATTATTAATTTTATAAGTTCAATAGGCAGAGACAATTTACCTATTATATGTACACACAGCATATATTTCAGTAGCTGACATGAGTAAAACTGCAATACACAACAATATCAAGAGAAGCCTCTGAAAAAACTGTGTAGACAGGAACGTAAGAGACTGAAAAAGACCATGAACTTACTTAAGCAACCTAATCATGTTATGGCTGAGTTTTTTCTCAGGGTATCAGCTGGAATGAGGAAAGGGGGAAACAAAAGACTACATAACAGGGAGAGAAATCCTTGGTGCAAGATGAAATAAGCTGAACTCTCACATCATTTCAGGAGGATCTGAAACTACACTACAACCTCTGATATACAGAAAACTATTTTCAAAGATGATTAATTAGAAACAATACATAAACAGGTATAAATTTGTGAATGAAATAAAAGGCTTTGTATTGGCTTAAAAGTGGTCTGTTAATACATGGTTAAATCTTTAGGTGGATAAACCCAATCACTCTTCATTTAAAAACATTGTTCCCTTATGACAGGCAGTAGATAATAGAATTTACTCTCATTAGGACACCACCTCTCTGTGATGTCTAATAGTGTAGTGGACATCAAATAAAGGACTAATTTGGTAGCAGAGTCATTATTTTGGGTATAAACAATTTTTTAAGTTGTTTTAAGCCACCTGTATTATTGCTATAAAGTAATTTCTGTTTAAAAAAAAAATCCAACTATTTACCAAGGTCTAAAGGGTTCCTCATCTCATCCTTGCCTCTCACTCCAATCTCAAGTCATACCATTCTTCCTTCTCCTCCAGCCACTCTTAACATTTCAGGCCCTCTAACTCGATCCCTCAAGTGGAAAGCTCTGCTCTGGACTTCCGCATGGCTTGTTTAATCTTCATTCAGAACTCTACTTAATTTACCTTCTCAGAAAAGTCTCACCTGACCATCCCTCCCTCTCACCCTTCACCCTTTTCTTAACTTTTTATAATACCACTTCCGGTCTAGTTTGCTGCTGTTCACCCTATTTTGTTGCCATGAAGAATGGGTTAAAGAAAGACACATTACATAAATGATATCATTCTCTCTCACTAGCAAATTCAACCTTAATTACAGCCCTTTCCTGCTATGGTATGTTTCATACATACAAAGGTAGCTCTCTGGAAATATGGGCTATCTTCAGCCAGATGAATGGTTTTGCCAAAAGAATTCCTTATCAAGGAGATTCTTTGGGGGGAAAAAAAGTAGAATGGAAGAGTTTGAAAGTAGATGTTTTCATGTTTAAAAAAATCGTATCTCGTAATTAGAGTTAGTTTTTAAAGTATATCAACAGGAAGGAAAATGAGTGTGGACAGTGAAAAATCTCACCTAATTAATTTTGATGGATTGAGAATCTCTTTACAGAAGATTCTCTAAAATCATTGAGTAAGAAGAAATCCCAGAAATTTGCCCAAGGTCATGATCCTATCTCTTAACTCAGCCTCAGGATAGTGATAGTCTAAAATGAATACAGTTAAACCTCATATAAATGTTAATTTGGTAGCTAGATGCAACTTTATGTAACTTAAAGTAGGAAAAATTGAAGGAGTAAAGGAATTAGAGAAGGTAGAGTGAATGAGAAGGAAAAAGGGGATCTAGGGAAGAAAATGACCAAAAAATTAGAAGAAAAAAGAAAACTGCAATGAAAAATTAGAGTGAGCAGCTCATCTTTTGCCCCATGTATCCAGATTTGTAACTCAACTTCTCTAAAAATGTGGCAATGTCTTTAACAAATACAAAAATACAGGAAGATTAGTGACTATGCATTTCACTGGGCTGTTTGGAGACTCAACTTTGAAATGAGGATATATATAGGAAAGTTATTAGAAACTATCAAGAATAAACAAAACTAAAAGATAAAGTAGATAATTATCCCTAACATAATTATTGCTTCTGTTATAGGATGAGTGTAAACTTTCACCTCATTCATTTATCCAACCAAATAGTTATTGAGCCATCTCATAACATGCTAGTGCACGAGCATGCAGTTTACATGCTAGTGGAAGAAACACATAAAAATTAAGTAAATAAATGAAAATTAAAATACCTGCAAACTGTATTAAGTGCTAAAGAAAACAAATAATGGGCTGAGATACAGAATAATAAAAACAACAACAATAATAATGCCCTACTTAAAATACCTTATTTTAAGTGGGATAGTCAAAGAAAACTTCTCTGAAGAGGTCAACGATCTGAATGCTTGGGGAAGGGTAGAATACTCAAGGAAAGAAACTTGTATATACAAAGAACTTAGGTGAGAAACAACTTGGATAGCAGAGTAACTGAGAGAAGATCACTGTTTCTGAATGGAATACAGAAAGCAAAGTTTCAGAGATAGACAGGGGTGAGGTCACATAGGTTATGGCTAGAAGTTTAAATTGTATTCTATTAACAATATGAAGCCACTCAAGAATTTTTAAATGATTTTAAATTTACAGTATAAGAAGAGTACTTCTGTTGCTCTGGAATGAGATAAAAATAGAACGAAATTCAATTAAAATGATACTATCATGGTCCAGAGGAAAGCCTAGATTAAGGTGGAAGAAAGCAGAGATTTAAGGTCTCCACTTGGATTTCATACAGAGATAAAACAACTCAAATGTTCCCGTACGAGCTCCAGAGCTTTCCTGTCAGTTGGCTCCACCTCCACCTTCCGTCTTACTAGCAGAACACACTTAAATTTTTGCAGCCAACCTTGATTTCTCTCTCACAATCCTTACCCAATCAAACAGCAAATCTAGTATATTAACTCAACCTTCAGAATAGATCCAGAAGCTGATGACTCCACATTACTTTCCTGCTACCACCCTAGTTCAAGCCACACTATTTTCTTTTTTGTTTTAATTTTAATTCCTAGGTCTTTTCTACCTTAATATCAAGCCACCATATTTTCTTACCCAGATTAATGTCCTAATTCTCTCCCTGCTCTTATTCTTGTCCCCCTACAATCTATTATTAATACAGTTGCTAAAGTAATCCTTTCCAGTTTAAGCCAGATCTTGGCTGCTTGAAATCACGTAATAACTTAGAGTAAAAGTCAAAGTCCTTATGTTAGCCTACTGAGTGATAACCAAACATTTAAGCAGGCATAAGAATCATCAGAAAGGCTTATTAAAACACAAATTGCAGGGCCCCAAGAATGTAGTATTACCAAGTTCCCAGGTGTGTTAGTCCGAGTCCTCCAAGAAGTAAATGCCAAATGTAAGAGAAAATGAGAAGGGAGCCAGAAGCTGGCATAGCCACCAGACCTAGATACCAGTCTCATCTCAAGTGGACAGAGGGATGTCTTACAGATCTGCTTTAGTATCTTTGCCATACTCAGTCACAGGGTAAGAGTAGCCTATGGAAAGCAGGTCATGCGGAGTGAGACTGGAATTGAGCGTATAGTAGCTGGGGCCATTCACTCATTCTCTATGTATCTGGAGATCTGACAGGTATATTCTCATGGCTGTCAAGCTAGGTAAAACTAATGATAGTAGGTGATACTAGGAAACCAAAGTATGGAAACCACACTTTGAGAATCACTGGTCCTCACAATCTCTAACCTCTCATTTAGTCCAACTCTTCTTTACTCTTCCATTTCAGTCACCTGGCTTCCATGCTGTTCCTACTCCCTCACTTTGCCAGGTCTTTGCTCAGATGTTGTTACTTTATCAATGACACATTCCCTGATTACTCTAAAATTGTCACTAGTCTACTTCCCTACCCCATACTACTGATCCTTCTTATCCTGCTTGTATAGATTCTTTCCTTACACCGTTCTAATTATCATATAGCAAATAAATTAATGTAATGTTGTATTTATTGGTTATTATCTGTTTCTCATAGCAGAATGTAACTTCCACATGGGCAGGGATCTTTGTTTTGTTCAGCAATATATCCCAAGTACTTAGAACAGTGCTTAGCATATAAAAAGTACTTAATAAATATCTGCTGAATAAATTACATGAATTTCTATAGTTCTAGGAAGCAGAGAAATGGAAAAGGAAACAACAAAAATCACTGTTGACTCTCTACCTTCCACTGACATAAAAATTCATGTTAAAAAGTTACAGCAAGAAATTCACTGCAGTTGCATTAGACTAGAAGTAAAAGAAATAGAGTATATCAACTGAATGTGTTTTCCTCTAAATAGAATAGCAACATAAACAGAAATTATAAAATATATTATCATATACTTACATTCCTGATACTAATGACACTTTGAACACATGCTGAGCAGTGGAAGATGGATTGCCTAAAGCCACATTAAGTGCTCTGTCGATACTGAATGCCATCTGAGAAAGATAGCTTTCTGGCTGCTGTCCATAACCATCGTATGGCACATAGAGGTAAGGAAAGATGCCATGTAGATGAAGACATGTCTTCTGACCTAAAATGTAACACATTATAAAGTTTAGCTTCCAGACACAGTTTAACAATACAAAACTCAGCATGAAACTCATTTAAATGTTATAATGGCAACACAGCTTATCTAAGGGAAGAGTTGAAAAAAATTAACCCATAGTTGAAAGTAACCGGTATTAACTACATTTTACAACAGAACATTTGGAAACATTCTGTAAATACAAGCTTTGTATAATAGTATGATTTAAACAGTAGTCTTGATGAATATATTTTGACTATTTTACCCTCATAATCCAACTAGTTTTGTGTACTTCACTGAATCATCTATAAATACCACTTAGCACAGTGTTATGAAGGTTACAAAAATTCACAAAAAGTTTACTAAATAAATCAATGAATGCCTTTCTTGGCATTAATGTTTTCAAACAAGAGCCTTCCTTAAAAGAGAGGCAGCTCTGGGAGAAAGGGGGTGTAAAAGCAGTTCCAGTGTGTGGAATTTTGCTATTGCAGTGGGAAGGAGGGTAAAAATGAAATTTTGCCATTAAAAGGAAAAAAAAAAAAGACAAAACCAAATCAAAACAAAATCTCTACAGATCAATTACCTGTAATGGATTTCGGGGTATCTAAATTTTGTATTTGGTGGTATGGAACAAGGGGAGACAAAATGAGAGGGGAAAAAAGCCAACATGCACACTTCTCAGAAACCAGTGTATCAGTCAAGGTGCCGAAAGGGTAAATGGTGCTGACTTGCCAACAGACAATCCAGCATAGCCATGATAAAGAAAGTAATATGAGTGAGAACCCACAAAAGAAATGCCACAGAAACAATGATGTGTCCATGACAAGGTTAAGTAACAACAATGGCAACAAAAAGCAGATGCACCATTGCTCTCATGAATCTGGCAGGGCTGTATGGAAGTGGTTACTGTCCTCAGAGCATTGTCCCTAGTTCCCTTTGGGTATGTGCCATTTGTCTAATTCAAACAGAGGGAACAGCAGTGATGGAAGAACACATCCATTTTTCTCATGCTGTCACCCAGTCTCACTGTGGTGCTCCTACCAACACAAGCCTCAGGCTTCTTCCCCACCCCTTATCCCTCCTCACTCTGCTTCACTGGGCCTTTTCTTTTGGTAGGAACGTAAATATTTGTTTGATCACTATTTCCCATTTATGATTTAGAATGATTTATATAAAATATAGAGAAAATAGTTCTACATTGTGTTGATATCTTAATGTTTACATTTCTTATAAAGAATAACATTAGCTTCTCTTATTTTTAAGGTACACTTATGACAGAAAAATAAATCTGGAACAGTTATTACATAAAGCATAGCAAAATTGGAAAGATCAGTCACATAATGAAACAAGATTTGATTCTCCCAAGGGTAATATTCTGATGTGAACTACCAACTGTCATGCTTTTGAAAAATTACAAACCTGTGTTGCTGTTATACCAATTTCAGTTTCTAGTTTGGCTATTTCATTTCTAAATACAACATGGTATTAATCCCTAAATTCTATAGTTTTTCAATTCTTCAAATAGAGAACATTCAAACTATATTGATGAGTCTTAAGAAAATAGATTTAATCAATTTACTGATGACTTACTTGACTGCTTTTTAAATATCTCAAGAATAAATGTTATAACCATTACCTTTCCGGACAAAAACCACAATTTGACTAAGAGTAACTGGTATGCTAAACTACAAGTTGAGGGAGGTGGGAAGACAGTGAAGTATTTCCTCTTAAGTTGACAAATTCAAGACCAGTGATTACAGAATTACTGGTGCAATGCCATATTTTACAAGCAATACTGTAAATTCCTAAGGTATTTGTTTATAGTCAATATATCTTAATAATGGAATTTTGGATAAATTTTACAAGAAACAATTACAAAACTGGACTGTACTAATAGTTTATGGGCAGAGTGTTCACAAAGTGTCTTAAAAATAATTTTATATCCAGTTTTCACATCGCCTGTGAAGTAGGGGCCAGAGGAACTGACTTTCTATTTATAGGCTTCAGAATTACAACAATTTAGGGATGTACAACTTAGGAAAAAGGAAGAAATTATTTACTCAGCAGGTACTAGGGTAAGTGCTTTACCTATGTATTTCTAAAACTTAGGATAATCTTGCAGTATTGATGGAGGTTAATGTTCCCAAAGTCACATAACTATTAAGCAATAGAATCCGGATCAACAAAACCTAAAACCAATACTCTTTCCATTAACCATGCTGGTTCAATGTTTTAAAAAAAGTCAATGTTGGCTTCCTTAATTCCTCAGTTTTTATTTCGTATTATAATTGCCTGTTTCCTTATCTGACTTTCCCATTTGATGGCAAACTCTCAGGGAGGTGATGAACACTATGTCCCCAGAACTCAACAAAAAACACATGGCATGTGCTTAACAAATATTTATTAAATGAATTAAAGAACCCACAACAAAACAGAATAACTGCTTAAGAAGAAAGGAATGATGTGAAAGAGTTTGAATATCTGAAGAAACACATCCATGAAAAAAGAGAGACTCTGATACAATTAATGTAACTACCATTAGGGTTACAGGAGGACATGGGTGTGTGGGGTTGAGAAGGGTCCCCAGCTTATTGCACTTTCCTACCCTGAATGACCTGAAGTGCCATCCAAATCTGTAGTCACTCTATCACAAAGACACACCTCTCTCTCCAGTCCTCCTGCAGCTAGAGATGGCTCAGTGCCTTACTCATCAACCTTCCTCAGGAACAACCTCCTGAAGAACAGCCACAACACAAGAAATTCTTGGCATAGCACTAACAGCTCTAATACAGAATAAGAATGATATAAAGCGAAAATGAAAGAAACAGGATAAAATAAGAAACTCAAAAGTTAAATAAGGAAAGAGAAATGTGTAAAAATGAACACGAGAGTCAGTTGCTTTTTGGAAATAGTATGTCTTTTATTACCATAAAATTTGTAGTTCTGTAATAGCATTGCTTTATCTTGACCAGATACAGACTTCTATTTATTTCCCTCCACTAGCTCTACCTCACACAAATGTGTGGAGATACAGAACTGTAAAGTCTTTAGAGATAAACTAGTCTACTACAACTCTCGTTAGTAAGGATTAGGTTAAACCATGAGAAAATGCCCCCAAATCAGTGGATTTAGCATTAAAATTAGTGGCTTTTCTCCTAAAAGAAGTCCAGAGATAGGTAGCTGGTACTAGAAACCCAGCTTTTCTCAACATCTAGTTAGTGGTCTAGTTAAGAACTTGTGACTTCAGTCCAGGTATTTTTCCACTATACTTCTAGAAGTTCTATATACAAGATGCTTTCAAGAATGTTTTTATAAAATTAGTGAAAGTTACGGTATTTTGAAACCTTCTACTAAATGATTTTGGATTCTTAAAGGATTCGGGACATTAGATATTTCTAGGTAACATATAGATTTAAGGAAAGAAAATATCCCTACTCCCTCAACTCTATTAAGGAAAACTGATACATAAAAATTGTACATATATATGGTATACAACATGACACTTTGATATGTACACACCATGAATAAATCGAGCTAACATATCTATCACCTCACATACTTATTATTTTGTCGTAAGAATACTTAAAATCTAATCTCTTAGCGATTTTCAAATATATAATACATTATTAACTATAGTCACCACGCAGTACAACTGACGTCCAGAACTTATTCATCATGTCTAACTGAAACTTCATACCCTTTAAGCAACAACTCCCCTTCACATCCTCTGAAGGTTCCCTCTTATTATCATGGCAAATTGAAGTGAGACAAGTCCAACCAGAAATAAGATCGTCTTTGGGAGAATAAGCCCATGTACACAGGTTTCAAAAATTGAAGGGTTTGAATCTTCCAATTTGATTGATGTTCCCTAATTCAGAAACTACAAAAGTTATTTTAAAAAGCGCCATCAACACTTGACACCATGGCAAAACTGTGGAGCCGGCTACTTCCCACTGTGTGTAAGTACATAACAAACTCTGTGGTGTTGGCTACTTCCCATTGTGTGTAAGTACATAACAAAAGGCAGATGCCTCTTCAACAGGGAGTATGTGGGTGCTCTGAATTTCATCTTTCACAGAACCCAGAATTATTCTAAACATTAAGTCATCAGCTGGGCATGGTGGCTCACACCTGTAATCCCAGCACTTTGGGGGGCTGAGGCGGGTGGATCACGAGGTCAGGAGATCGAGATCATCCTGGCTAACACGGTGAAACCCCTCTCCACTAAAAATACAAAAAATTAGCCGGGTGTGGTGGTGGATGCCTGTAGTCCCAGCTACTCGGGAGGCTGAGGCAGGAGAATGGCGTGAACCTGGGAGGCGGAGGTTGCAGTGAGCTGAGATCTCGCCACTGCACTCCAGCCTGGGCGACAGAGCAAGACTCTGTTTCAAAAAAACAAAAACAAAACAAAACATTAAGTCCTCTATATCCCAACATTTCTATGTCATTTTTCAACATTTTATTCTGCAATTTAGGTGTCTTCATTTGATCTCTAAATTGCCCATCTAAAATCTTGTTAGCCTATTTGTAGCAAAATTACTTGGGGTATTTTTGTAGATTCAGTTTCAATAAACACAAAGACTAAATGTACCATTCCTCTAATTTGGGGGTCTGCAAACTTTTTCTGGAAGGTGACAGTAAATATTTTAGGTTTTATGGGGTATGCTGTATCTGACACAATTACATAACTCTGCTTTTGTAGCCTGGAAGCAGCTGTAAGCAATACTTAAGAGAACAGGCATAACTGAGTTAAAATAAAACTTCATTTACAAAAATAGGCAACAAGAAGGATTTGGCCCATGGATAGTAGCTTGCCAATCTCTGCTCTAATTAATTAGACTTCTTTCTCTATCATCATCTGGAATAGAAAAGTTTTGTTTTTTTTTTTTAAGCTGATGGATAATTAAAATAAAAATAGTGATAGCCTAAGAGTATCTTAGGAGAATAAGAAATATTTATTGTGTAATTTGCATATCCCATCTCCCAAATCTTAAATTCAATCTAAACAAGGTTTTAAACAAACCTCAACAGAGCTGTAAAACAGAAAAACTTGGCATGTGAGCAAGAAAATTTATGTTTATAAAAATTTGCATATTTTCTTATTCCTGGAACATCTCAAGTTTTATATCACTATCATTAACTCAATCTGTTTCCTTCCAGTCTTCCTTTGCTTCTGTCTTTCTAAGTTTTATTCCATCTTTCTTATCCCATCTCCACAAAACCACAAAACAAACTAAACAAAACTCAGTCACAGAAAGTGTTAAATTACCTATTCTCATGGAAAAAAAAAAAAGTCATAAGGATGTACTCTTAGCCTCAGAAATTAGGCTTTCAGAATTTATCCTAAGGAAAACCTTCAAAACGTACACAAAGATTCAGATACTAAGATGTGAGGCGAGTATGACTAACAACAGTGAAAAAAAATGAAGATAATCTAAATTTCCAAAAATAGGGAAATAAGTAAATTATGTTATATCTGTATAATAGCTCTGTGGCTCTGTAGCAAATGCTGCTTGCTGTCTGATTTTGTAAATAAAGTTTTATTAGAATACACCACAGCCATTTAGAATGGTCTATGGCTGCTTCTGCTATAGACAGAGTTGAGTAGTAGCAACAGACACCCTACAACTCTCAAAACCTAAAATATGTGCTATCTGGTTCTTTATAGAAAAAGTCTGCTAACCTCAGCAACAGGAGATGTTTAAGTGTATTTCCTAGCATAAGAAAATGTTTATGATGTATTTATAGTCAGATGAAAATTAGTTATAAAATAACATAGTACATGAGACCAGGTGATAGCCGATTGTTTTATATATATATTTATATTATAAATATATACATATTTTGCCTTAAAGGCAAAACAAAGCATAATATGTAACAGTTTCCTTTCATTTTCTCCTTTTATTTGTAAAAATACTTATGAGTTTCACATTTATTTATGCCATTTTATTTCTTCAAATAAAATATACAGAACTTTATCTAGAATCATTGGCTTTAAATGATTAATCCCACATTACTAAGAGAAACTATATCCCTGAAATACCAGATGTTTCAAAAGTCTACTTTATTCATACATTTGTCTAATGTATCTTTGTATATATAGTGCTGGGTATAGTTGGTTCCTTTATTCATAAATGTAGTCATGATTTCTCTACTCAAGTAATTTGTGGAGACCCAATGTTCAGTACTAAACCACAGGCTGCTTATAAAACAGCCACTGCCTTCATGGACTTTACAGTCTACTTGGAGAAAATAATGAATAAATAGGCAATTACAGTATGGCATGACAGGTGCTCAATAAGTACAAAATCCTATGGCTATATCCACAAGTATCTAACTCAGACTTGTGAGAATCTAGGAAGGCTTATCAGAGGAAGTGCTTTTGAGCTGATACCTGAATTATGAATCAGATTAAGCAAAGCAAATGAAGAAGAATGTTTTCAGTATGTACAGAAACCTGACAGCAAGAGAAACATGGCATCTGGGAATAGGAAAAGTGTAGGTGGGATGAAACAAGGAGTGCAATGGAGAGAAAGAAAAGGAGTATGAGGTCGGGCGCAGTGGCTCAAGCCTGTAATCCCAGCACTTTGGGAGGTCGAGATGGGTGGATCACGAGGTCAGGAGATCAATATCATCCTGGCTAACACAGTGAAACCCCGACTCTACTGAAAAAAAAACACACAAAAAATGAGCCAGGCGTGCTGGGGGGCGCCTGTAGTTCCAGCTACTTGACGTGAATCTGGGAGGCAGAGCTTGCAGTGAGCCAAGATCGTGCCACTGCACTCCAGCCTGGGTGACAGAGCAAGACTCCGGCTCAAAAAAAAAAAAAAAAAAGTATGAGAGAGAGGAACAGTGTGTGTGTGTGTGTGTGTGTGTGTGCGCGCGCGCGCGCGCGCGCGCACATGCATGTACTAATGACCTGTATGGATTGGCATTTTATAAAGTTCTCCGTGGACACATTGTGGGGACACTGGCAACAGAACTACAGAAAGGAAAATCTGTTTAGGAGGCTGCTGGAGGAATTCAGTCGAGATATCAGTGGAGGTGGAGAAAAGGTCAAGGATATAGGGAGTTGAATCAAGAGGCTATGGTAACTGGAATTTGAGAGTAGGATAAGGCAGAAGAAATCAAAGATGACTCTTACATTTTTGGCTTAGGCAACCGGATGGATGATCATGTCATTCAAAGAAAACTGTAAAATAGGGGCGGGTTGACTTCTGTTTTGCATTTATAGAATTTTACATGTCTACAGAATTTCCAAATGGATATTTAAATGAAACACATATAGATATGGAGCTTAAGAAAGAGATCTGGGCTAGAGAAGAAGATAGATTTGCCAATATGAGCAACAATTAGGTAAGATTTCTTAGGGAGAATGGATATACAAGAGAAGGGACCTAAGCAAGAATCCTGAGGAATACTGATATTTAAGAGAGGCACTGAGTATTTTGATTTATGTGAGATGTAAGAGACAGAGCCCTGAGTGGGCTACCAGGCAAGAAGGGGAGGCTAATAGTGAAATTTTGATAATATAAGCATATTAGCCATGGAACCAGTGTTCCAAGGATCCAGTAGAAATATAAGAGACAGGTAAGTAACAAGAGGCTGGATCAGAGATTGGCGGCAGGATGTAGATAAAAGTACATAGGACTGAAAAGAGGCATTTACAAAATTGCTGAGTAAGGATCTTTCAATATCTGTTCCTCCATAAAAGCAACAAGAACACTGGCAAAAACTGTCAAAAGCAACCTTTTCCCGAACTCTGGAAATTAAAGGTTTGCAACAATCCAAGAAGTATTTATTCAGGAACACCAGATGAATGCTAAAACAGCAAGCTTTGTGGCATTTAACTTGTTCTAATCTGATCCCTCCCTCTGCAGCTTCAAAACAGTCTTGAAAATGAAAGCCTTGCATCTACAGTAGCTGTAAAAACTAGCAGCCAGGCAGCCATTGGACAAGCCAGAACCCATCTGGAGCTCCTCCAAAGCTGTAGCTACCCTCAGAAAACTGCCACTGTTGGACTTGTGTGGCAGCTTGTTGAACAACACTACATTCCTAGCACTTGCCTTTTTTTGATTTGACTAAGGGCTCACTCTACGTGAAGAGCCCTATATGCTGCAGAGTCATTGTGGAACACAATCAACAGCAATTATTTAACACTGTAGCTTCATGGAGGAATTTTACCAGTTGGGTCTAACAACAGGCTGACCAAAAAATTCAAAAGTACAAACTGAGGAATGAAATGTCCACCAGGGGCTTGGAAAAACTTTGATACAGTCAAAGGAATTTAGAAGGCCATAAGCATATGTAGGGCTATGTACATGCCCGGGAAAAACCTCAGATGACTAATATTTTGCCTCTTGTTGATCTTGAGGCTCTGCCCCAACATACTCACAGAGCCCTTCAGCAAAAGCTGAGAAAAGAGGCATTTAAAGCAATCTCTGGACAACCATTAACTGACCACTATGCCAGCTGAGCAGAGACTTCAAAGAATAGAGACTATACAAAAATTAGCCCATGAAAATCACTAAAGAAATAAACCACAGCAACAACAAAAACAAACTGGGGGCGGGGGGGGGTAGGGAGGAATCTAAGTTCCAGAAATGATACATAATTTAAAATGTCTGGTTTTCAACAAAATTATAAAACATATAAACAGGAAAATATGGTGCCATACATATATATACACACACACATACATATATATATATATAAAAGCAGACAACAGAAACTGTTCATGAAGAAGCCAAGGTGTTAGACTTACTGGACAAAGACTTTAAGCCAGCTATTATTAGTATTTCAAAAAACTAAACGAAATCATGTCAAGAGAGTTAAAGGAGAGTATGAGACCAACATCTTACCAAATAGAGAGTACCAATGAAGAGATAGAAATTATAAAAAAGAACCAAATGGAAATTCCAGAGTTGAAAAGTTCAATAACTAAAATGAAAAATTTATAAGAGGGGGTGTGATACTATGATAAAAGAAGAAAAATATATTTGATCTTTGCCCCTGGTCCTGGTACACAGCTCCTAAAACGTTTGGACTCTTTTAAGTGTTAAATGTTTATCTGTGTACCAATGAGAAGACTGGTAGCTGGGGGCTCCTGGATAGCCTCAGGTAGGGCAGAAGTGCAGGGAGCCTAGGGACTCCATTTGTGGCTGGTGTCTTAAGTGAGCAGTACTATCAGACAGAACCCTTACCCTGTAGGGTATGCATTAGTAGTAGCCAGTGTCAGAACTGAATAGAATTGTAGAGCACCCACAGTTGATGTCGGAGAACCAAGAATTTGTTACTGTAAAACTGATGCACAGGATGTCTTTTTCAAATTGGGTGGCCTCTAAGAAGGCTTTCAACTGAGTCTAGTAGAAATTTTGATGGATTTAAATCTCACTTTCTCCTTATAAAGTATTTTCTTTCTCCTTATAAACAATGAAGACATGTATAACGTCCTAACATCTCCCCTTTATGTAAGGGAACTAGAAGGGAATCAATTAACCTATTTATACCAGAGATTGCAATTTTTTGTGTGTGAAAAATCAGACTTTGGTGATGACCTTGAGCAGTAGCATATAAAGAACTCCCACAAGCTTAGCAGCCCAATAATGGAACACTAGGCATAAATGGATTAAGGGTCAACCTCCAAACTGAACAACAGTAATTTTATGATTAATATAATTCTTTTAAGATTAATATGTCAGAAATCTGATGAAATGCTGTATCCAAAGTTCATAAGCAATTTAATATGCAATTATTGTTACAGAAAGTAAATCAGAAATTCTCTTGATTTTCAATGACTATGAAACTATATGGGTACTGCTCAAAGGCACACACCATGGTATAACTTTTTCTAAAAAGCTCAGTCTTAAAAAACAAAGCTTCTAATAGTAGTTTCAAGCACAAATCTCCAAGAAAATGTGCACCTTTCAGACTAAATGTCATAAAAGTAACTAGTATTATTAATCTTAGTGAAAAATAAAATTCTGGCTTGTAAGACAAATACTTTTTAGTTTCAGATAATTTAGCCAGAATGGTAACACACATTAATTTTTGTAGTATTTTAACTGAAACATAAATAAACCAAAGTCTCAAAAAAAAATTCTGATTATGACATGAAAATTCATCTCAGACAATTTAAAGCAACATTAAAAGTTAAGATAAACTTACTGTCTGGTCAAATTTGTATATAAATATCTAAATCCTCCTTCAAATGCAAATAAATAAAATACTATGGGTAATTAACATTATATGCAAGTCTAGTAAATTATTTAACCATATTTTATGGTAGCTGAATACTGAAGGACCTTAAGCTTTTACCTGTCTAAAAGAAAGTTGAAAAGACAAAGCACAGAATGAAAAAAAAATTGTGAATCGTATATTTGATAAGGGACTTGTATCTAGAACAAACAACTCTTACAACTCAATAATAAAAAGACAATACAATTTAAAAATGGACAGAGACTTCTGATTCTAAAACGGTGGTATAGAAGTAAGCTGGCTTCACTCACCGCCACAGAAAACCAAAACCACATATACAGTGCTGACGTGATCATGAGCAATATCCCAGAACTCAAATATGAGAAGGAGACAGTTCCCAAGACCACAAAGAAGTGAAAAAACTCTAAGCAAAAGAAAGCAAATTAGACTTTCATAATCACAGTGCCCCTCCCCTCAATCGGTCCAGCACCAAGCATGCAGAAAACTTTCCCAACTCAGAGTTGCTAAATTGCAAAAAGTATAACTGAGGTGGACAACTGGCTTCTCCACCATCTTGGGTTTGTTGGCAACAGACCTGTCCCTGTCCTAATAATCGGGAGCAGTGGAAATACCTAAGGGAGAAATATCCCTGAAAACAGGCAGAAATAAAGAGAGGAGGTGGGAGGTGGGACTACCATCCCTAGTCCTGGAAACTCTGCTTTGTAACTCAGCCAAAAGAGATGCCAGGTTGGAGTGGGTGTTCAGCAGTACCACACTGTAAGAGGTTCGTTTCACAGGTTCACTGGACATGAATCTCTACCCAGCCTTCACACACTACCAGGATATCCCCTTTGGGACCTCCCTCATTCAGGATGGGCAGCATTCTGATTGTTTACTAGAATGTATGCAAACTTGGGCTTAAGGCACTACCTAGTGCTGAAAAGGAGGCAGCAACCTAGCAGATTTAAGAATAAAAAAAGAGAAAATTAACAGGTAAACTTCAAAGAATCTCTAAGCAAGCATATTCAATAAAAACCAAAACACGCCAGACAGAGAAGACTAGAATGAATAACTAATCCTTGAATGTAAAGACACAGATGTATATCCACAACAAACAACCGAAAACAGGGAACCATGACCGCAAACAGACAAAGCAAGGAACCGGTGACTGACCCTAACAAGATGGTGACATAAGCTTTCTGACCAAGAATTCAAAATACCAGGTATAAGGAAATTCAATAACCTACAAGACAACGCAGAAGAGTAATTAAGAAATTTATTAGAGAAATTAAGCAAGGAGATCGAAATAATACAAAAAAAAAATCAAACAGAAATCAAAACTGAGAAACACATTTGGTGAACAGAAAAATTCATTAGATGCTCTCAACAGCACGATGGAAACTCAATAACCTACAAGACAACACAGAAAAGTAATACAGAAATTTACTAGAGAAATTTAACAAGGAGAGTGAAATAATACAAAGAAAACAAACAGAAATTGAAACTGAGAAATATATTTGGTGAACTAAAAAATTCATTAGAGTCTCTCAATCACAGGATATATGAAACAAAAAAAAGTCACTGAGCTCAAAGACAGGCTATTTGAAAATACATGAGGAGAAAAAAGAAAAAAACAATGAAAAGGAATGAAGGTTGCCTTTAATACACAGAAAATTACCTCTAAAGACAAAATCAAAGAAATTTATTGGTATTTAAGAGCAAGTGCTCTTGTTAAGTAAGGGCAAGGGGTAAAAAGCTTATTTCAAGAAATAACAGAAAAAAATCCCAAAATTTGAGAAAAAGATAAATATCCAGGTACAGGAATAAAGGTGAGACAACACCAAATAGATCTGATGCAAATAAGACTACTCACAAGTTATATAATAATCAAACACTCAAAGGTCAAGGACAAAGAAAGCAGCAAGAGAAAATAAGTAAATGATGTATACAAGTGCTCTAACTTGTCTGGCAACAGACATCTTAACAGAAACTATAAAGGCCAGGAGAATGGAATGCCGTCTTCAACATGCTTTAAAAAAATGCCATCTAAGAATAAAGTATTGAGCAATACTATCTTTCAAATATAAAAAAGACGGTTTTTGTTTTGTCTTTTCATTTTTTAAAACTTCTTTTGTAGTGATGGGATCACGCTATGTTGACCAGGCTGGTTTTGAACTCCTGGGCTCAAGCAATCCTCCCATCTGTGCCTCCCAAAGTGCTGGGATTATAGGTGTGAGCCATTGTGCCCAGCCAAATATATAGTCTTTCCCAGACAAACTTAAGCTAAGAGAATTCACCACTACCAGAACCATCTTACAAAAAATGCTTATGGGAGTTCTTCCAACAGACAGAAAAAAACACTAACTTACAAAAAGAGAGCTTGTAAAGCTATAAAAACCACTGGTAAAATTAAGCACACAAACAAACCAGAATACTCTATTACTGTAATTTGTGGTGTGCAATCCATTTGTAACTCTGGTTGGTATGAAGTCCAAAAGACAAATCTACCAAAGACAATAATACTTACAGCAACCTTGAGAGAGAGGCAATTAAAAAATATAAAAATTAACACAACATAGTGTCAAAATGTAGGGGAGGGTGGTGGAGTTATAGTAAAGAGGGTTTCTCAGCTTCTCGAGCAGGGCTTCCCAGGCCCTGCTCCACCCTGGGCCGGGACCGGAAGTGGCGGGCCTGGGCCTGGTGCGGCTGGCAGGCACTGGGGCTCCGTCGGACATGGGCAAGAAGCACAAGCAGCACAAGTCGGACAAACACCTCTATGAGGAGTATGTAGAGAAGCCCTTGAAGCTGGTCCTCAAAGTAGGAGGGAATGAAGCCACCGAACTCTCCACAAGCAGCTCAGGGCACGACTCCAGCCTCTTCGAAGACAAAAACGATCATGACAAACACAAGGACAGAAAGCAGAAAAAGAGAAAGAAAGGAGAGAAGCAGCTTCCAGGGGAAGAAAAGAGGAGAAAATATAAGAGTTAAGGAAGATAAAAAGAAGCGAGATCGAGACCGGGTGGAGAACGAGGCGGAAAAAGACCTCCAGTGTCACGCCTCTGTGAGATTAGACGTGCCCCATGAGAAGCCTCTCACAAGCACTTTAGCCAAAAAAGAACAGACACCCTTTCAAGAAGCTTTGAATCAACTGGAAAGACAATTGCAGAGAAAAGATCCAAGTGCTTACTTTTCATTTCCTGTGACCGATTTTACTGCTCCTCATTACTTCATGATCATTAAATGCCCAATGGATTTTAAATGAAAGAAAGAAAAGATCAAGAACAATGACTATGGAATAGAAGCAAGATGGCCGAATAGGAACAGTTCCAGTCTCCAGCTCCCAGCGCCAGCGACACAGAAGACGGGTGATTTCTGCATTTTCAACTGAGGCACCGGGTTCATCTCACGAGGGAGTGCCGGACAATCGGTGCTGGTCAGCTGCTGCAGTCCGACCAGTGAGAGCTGAAGCAGGGCGAGGCATCGCCTCACCTGGGAAGCGCAAGGGGGAAGGGAATCCCTTTTCCTAGCCAGGGGGACTGAGACACACAACACCTGGAAAATCGGGTAACTCCCACCCCAATACTGTGCTTTACCAAGGGTCTTAGCAAATGGCACACTAGGAGATTATATCCCACACCTGGCCGGGAGGGTCCCACGCCCGGGGAGCATCCCTCCTTGCTAGCACAGCAGTCTGCGATCTAAAAGCAAGGCAGCAGCGAGGCTGGAGGAGGGGCGCCCGCCATTGCTGAGGCTTAAGTAGGTAAACAAAGCCACTGGGAAGCTCGAACTGGGTGGAGCCCACAGCAGCTCAAGGAAGCCTGCCTGTCTCTGTAGACTCCACCTCTGGGGACAGGGCACAGCTAAACAACAACAAAAAAAGCAGCAGAAACCTCTGCAGACGCAAATGATCCTGTCTGACAGCTTTGAAGAGAGCAGTGGATCTCCCAACACGGAGGGTGAGATCTGAGAACGGACAGACTGCCTGCTGCTCAAGTGGGTCCCTGACCCCTGAGTAGCCTAACTGGGAGACATCCCCAACTAGAGGCAGACCGACACCCCACACCTCACACGGCGGAGTACACCCCTGAGACGAAGACTCCAAAGCATGAATCAAACAGGTACACTCGCTGTTCAGCAATATTCTATCTTCTAGAACCTCTGCTACTGACACCCACGCAAACAGGGTCTGGAGTGGACCTCAAGCAATCTCCAACAGACCTACAGCTGAGGGTCCTGACTGTTAGAAGGAAAACTAACAAACAGGAAGGACACTCACACCAAAACTCCATCAGTACATCACCATCATCAAAGAACAAAGGCAGATAAAACCACAAAGATGGGGAAAAAGCAGGGCAGAAAAGCTGGAAATTCAAAAAATAAGAGCGCATCTCCCCCTCCACAGGAACACAGCTCATTGCCAGCAACGGATCAAAGCTGGACGGAGAATGACTTTGACGAGCTGAGAGAAGAAGGCTTCAGTCCATCAAACTTCTCAGAGCCAAAGAAGGAATTACATACCCAGCGCAAAGAAACTAAAAATCTTGAAAAAAGAATGGAAGAATGGATAACTAGAATAATCAATGGAGAGAAGGCCATAAACAAACTGACAGAGATAAAAACCATGACACAAGAAATACATGACAAATGCACAAGCTTCAGTAACCGACCTGAGCAACTGGAAGAAAGAGTATCAGCGATTGAGGATCAAATGAATAAAATGAAGCGAGAAGAGAAGTCTAAAGAAAAAAGAGGAAAAAGAAATCAACAAAGCCTTCAAGAAGTATGGGATTATGTGAAAAGACCAAATCTATGTCTGATTAGGGTGCCTGAAAGTAAGGGAGAAAATGGAACCAATTTGGAAAACACTCTTCAGGATATCATCCAGGAGAACTTCCCCAACCTAGTAAGGCAGGCCAACATTCAAATTCAGGAAATACAGAGAACGCCACAAAGATACTCCTCGAGAAGAACAACTCCAAGACACATAATTGTCAGATTCACCAAAGTTGAAATGAAGGAAAAACTGTTAAGGGCAGCCAGAGAGAAAGGTCGGGTTACCCACAAAGGGAAGCCCATCAGACTAACAGCAGATCTCTCAGCAGAAACTCTCCAAGTCAGAAGAGAGTGGGGGCCAATATTCAACATTCTTAAAGAAAAGAATTGTTCAACCCAGAATTTCATATCCAGCCAAACTAAGTTTCATAAGTGAAGGAGAAATAAAATCCTTTACAGATAAGCAAATGCTTAGAGATTTTGTCACCACCAGGCCTGCCTTACAAGAGACCCTGAAGGAAGCACTAAACATGGAAAGGAACAACCGGTACCAGCCATTGCAAAAACGTGCCAAAATGTAAAGACCATCGATGCTAGGAAGAAACTGCATCAACTAACGAGCAAAATAACCAGTTAATATCATAATGACAGGATCAAGTTCACACATAACAATATTAACCTTAAATGTAAATGAACTAAACGGTCCAATTAAAAGACACAGACTGGCAAACTGGATAAAGAGTCAAGACCCATCAGTTTGCTGTATTCAGGAGACCCATCTCACGTGCAGAGACACACATAGGCTCACAATAAAGGGATGGAGGAAGATCTACCAAGCAAATGGAGAACAAAAAACAGGAGGGGTTGCAATCCTAGTCTCTGATAAAACAGACTTTAAACCATCAAAGATCAAAATAGACAAAGAAGGCCATTATGTAATGGTAAAGGGATCATTTCAACCGGAAAAGCTAACTATTATAAATATGTATGCACCCAATACAGGAGCACCCAGATTCATAAAGCAAGTCCCTAGAGATTTACAAAGAGACTTAGACTCCCATACAATAATAATAGGAGACTTCAACACCCCAATGTCAACATCAGACAGATCAACGAGACAGAAAGTTAACAAGGATATCCAGGAATTGAACTCATCTGTGCACCAAGCAGACCTAATAGACATCTACAGAACTCTCCATCCCAAATCCACAGAATATACATTCTTCTCAGCACCACATTGCACTTATTCCAAAATTGACCACATAACTGGAAGTAAAGCACTCCTCAGCAAATGTACAAGAACAGAAATTATAACAAACTGTCTCTCAGACCACAGTGCAGTCAAACTAGAACTCAGGACTAAGAAACTCAATCAAAACCGCTCAACTACATGGAAACTGAACAACCTGCTCCTGAATGACTACTGGGTCCAAAACGAAATGAAGGCACAAATAAAGATGTTCTTTGAAACCAATGAGAACAAAGATACAACATACCAGAATCTCTGGGACACATTTAAAGCAGTGTGTAGAGGGAAATTTATAGCACTAAATGCCCACAAGAGAAAGCTGGAAAGATCTAAAATTGACACTCTAACATCATAATTAAAAGAACTAGAGAAGCAAGAGCAAACACATTCAAAAGCTAGCAGAAGGCAAGAAATAACTAAGATCAGAGCAGAACTGAAGGAGATAGAGAAACAAAAAACCCTCCAAAAAATCAATGAATCCAGGAGTTGGTTTTTTGAAAAGATCAACAAAATTGATAGACCGCTAGCAAGACTAATAAAGAAGAAAAGAGAGAAGAATCAAATCGACGCAATAAAAAATGATAAAGGGGATATCACCACCGACCCCACAGAAATACAAACTACCATCAGAGAATACTATAAACAGTTCTCTACGCAAATAAACTAGAAAATCTAGAAGAAATGGATAATTTCCTGGACACTTACACTCTCCCAAGACTAAACCAGGAAGAAGTTGAATCCCTGAATAGACCAATAGCAGGCTGTGAAATTGAGGCAATAATTAATAGCCTACCAACCAAAAAAAGAGTCCAGGACCAGAAGGATACACAGCTGAATTCTACCAGATGTACAAGGAGGAGCTGGTACCATTCCCTCTGAAACTATTCCAATCAACAGAAAAAGAGGGAATCCTCCCTAACTCATTTTATGAGGCCAACATCATCCTGATACTAAAGCCTAGCAGAGACACAACAAAAAAAGAGAATTTTAGACCAATATCCCTGATGAACATCGATGCAAAATTCCTCAATAAAATACTGGCAAACCAAATCCAGCAGCACATCAAAAAGCTTATCCACCATGATCAAGTGGGCTTCATCCCTGGGATGCAAGGCTGGTTCAACATACACAAATCAATAAACGTAATCCAGCATATAAACAGAACCACAGACAAAAACCACAGGATTATCTCAATAGATGCAGAAAAGGTCTTTGACAAAATTCAACAGCCCTTCATGCTAAAAACTCTCAATAAACTAGGTATTGATGGAACGCATCTCAAAATAATAAGAGCTATTTATGACAAACCCACAGCCAATATCATACTGAATGGGCAAAAACTGGAAGCATTCCCTTTGAAAACTGGCACAAGACAAGGATGCCCTCTCTCACCACTCCTATTCAACATAGTGTTGGAAGTTCTGGCTAGGGCAATCAGGCAAGAGAAAGAAATCAAGGGTATTCAGTTAGGAAAAGAAGAAGTCAAATTGTCCCTGTTTGCAAATTGTCCCTTTGCAGAAGTCAAATTGTCCCTGATTGTATATTTAGAAAACCCCATCATCTCAGCCCAAAATCTCCTTAAGCTGATAAGAAACTTCAGCAGTCTCAGGATACAAAATTAATGTACAAAAATCACAAGCATTCTTATACACCAGTAACAGACAGAGAGCCAAATCATGAATGAACTTCCATTCACAATTGCTTCAAAGAGAATAAAATACCTAGGAATCCAACTTACAAGGGATGTAAAGGACCTCTTCAAGGACAACTACAAACCACTGCTCAGTGAAATAAAAGAAGACACAAACAAATGGAAGAACATACCATGCTCATGGACAAGAAGAATCAATATCATGAAAATGGCCATACTGCCCAAGGTAATTTATAGATTCAATGCCATCCCCATCAAGCTACCAATGAGTTTCTTCACAGAATTGGAAAAAACTGCTTTAAAGTTCATATGGAACCAAAAAGGAGCCAGCATTGCCAAGACAATCCTAAGTCAAAAGAACAAAACTGGAGGCATCACGCTACCTGACTTCAAACTATACTACAAGGCTACAGTAACCAAAACAGCATGGTACTGGTACCAAAACAGAGATATAGACCGATGGAACAGAACAGAGTCCTCAGAAATAATACCACACATCTACAGCCATCTGATCTTTGACAAACCTGAGAGAAACAAGAAATGGGGAAAGGAATCCCTATTTAATAAATGGTGCTGGGAAAATTGGCTAGCCATAAGTAGAAAGCTGAAACTGGATCCTTTCCTTACTCCTTATACGAAAATTAATTCAAGATGGATTAGAGACTTAAATGTTAGACCTAATACCATAAAAACCCTAGAAGAACCTAGGCAATACCACTCAGGACATAGGCATGGGCAAGGACTTCATGTCTAAAACACCAAAAGCAAAGGCAACAAAAGCCAAAATCGACAAATGGGATCTAATTAAACTAACGAGCTTCTGCACAGCAGAAGAAACTACCATCAGAGTGAACAGGCAACCTACAGAATGGGAGAAAATTTTTGCAATCTACTCATCTGACAAAGGGCTAATATCCAGAACCTACAAAGAACTCAAACAAATTTACAAGAAAAAAACAAACAAACCCATCAAAAAGTGGGCAAGGGATATGAACAGACATTTCTCAAAAGAAGACATGCAATACAGCCAATAGACACATGAAAAAATGCTCGTCATCACTGGCCATCAGAGAAATGCAAATCAAAACCACAATGAGATACCATCTCACACCAGTTAGAATGGCAATCATTAAAAAGTCAGGAAACAACAGGTGCTGGAGAGATTGTGGAGAAATAGGAACACTTTTACACTGTTAGTGGGATTGTAAACTAGTTCAACCATTATGGAAAACAGTATGGCGATTCCTCAAGGATCTAGAACTAGAAGTACCATATGACCCAGCCATCCCATTACTGGGTATGTATCCAAAGCATTATAAATCATGCTGCTATAAAGACACATGCACACGTATGTTCATTGCGGCGCTATTCACAATAGCAAAGACTTGGAATCAACCCAAATGTCCATCAGTGACAGACTGGATTAAGAAAATGTGGCACATATACACCATGGAATACTACGCAGCCATAAAAAAGGATGAGTTAGTATCCTTTGTAGGGACATGGATGCAGCTGGAAACCATCATTCTCAGCAAACTATCGCAAGAACAGAAAACCAAACACCGCATGTTCTCACTCATAGGTGGCAAATGAACAATGAGATCACTTGGACTTGGGAAGGGGAACATCACACACCGGGGCCTATTATGGGGGGCGAGGGGGGAGCGATTGCATTGGGAGTTATACCTGATGTAAAGCACAAGTTGATGGGTGCTGACAAGTTGATGGGTGCAGCACACCAACATGGCACAAGTATACATATATAACAAACCTGCACATTATGCACATGTATCCTAGAACTTAAAGTATAATAATAAAAAAAAAAAAAAAGAAAAATGACTACCAGTCTATAGAAGAACTAAATAACTTCAAACTAATGTGTACTAATGCCATGATTTACAATAAGCCAGAGACCACTTATTATAAAGCTGCAAAGAAGCTGTTGCACTCAGGGATGAAAATTCTTAGCCAGGAAAGAATTCAGAGCCTGAAGTAGAGCACAGACTTCATGGCTGACTTGCAGAAAACTCGAAAGCAGAAATAACAGACACCTCGCAGAGTGGAGAGGACAGAGGCTGCTAGCCAAGAGAGGACTCTGGAGATGCCGAAATACACGCTTTCAAGAGTCCCAGCAAAGAAAATAAAAAGAAAGACAAAGATATGCTTGAAGATAAGTTTAAAAGCAATAATTTAGACAGAGAGTAGGAGCAGCTTGACTGCATCGTGAAGGAATCTGGAGGAAAGCTGACCAGGCGGCTTGTGAAGTCAGTGCGAATTTGAAAGAAGAAAACCAGACAGAACAGCGATGTTGGGACTTCTCCATCCTGTGGATCCCACTGTAGGAGAGCCAGGCTTACTGCTCTGTGAGACTGAGAATGACAACTGGAAGACTTCAGTATGGAGTGAATACTCTGCAGGGGTTCAAAGAGGATAAAAGGAACAAAGTCACTCCAGTGTTGTATTTGAATTATGGGTCCTACAGTTCTTATGCACCGCATTATGACTCCACGTATGCAAGTATCAGCAAGGATGATTCTAATTTAATCTATTCAACCTATGGGGAAGACCCTGATCTTCCAAGCGATTTCAGCATCCATGAGTTTTTGGCCACATGCCAAGATTATCCATATGCCATAGCAGGTAGTTTACTGGATGTTTTAACAAAAGGAGGGCATTCCAGGACCCTGCAAGAGATGTAGATGTCATTGCCTATACGTGGAAGGCCATACTAGGACACTTGACACAGCAGAAGAAATGGGGATTAAAGAAGTAGAGCCACCAGGGTGTTTGGACTCCAATACTCAAGACAGGCTCATAGCGCTGAAAGCAGTAACAAACTTTGGCATTCCAGTTGAAGTTTTTGACTCTGAAGAAGCTGAAATATTCCAGAAGAAACTTGATGAGACCACCAGACTGCTCAGGGAGCTAGCTCCAGGAAGCCCAGAATGAATGTTTCAACACCAGACCCCCTCCCAACATGATCTGTCTCTTGGGTCCCTCATACAGAGAAATGCATCTCACTGAACAAGTAGTGACCAATCATCTTACAGAACTTGCACAGCAAGTAACTCCACAGGTGATATCGTAAGCACGTATGGAGTTTGAAAAGCAATGGGGATTTCCATTCCTTCCCCCGTCATGGCAAACAACTTTGTGGATTTGACAGAAGATACTGAAGAACTTAAAAAAGACGAACGTGGCCTGGTGGAAGTTGAGGCCACCTGGTATTTGATTATATATTGTGTACATACTTTTTCATTCTTAACTTAGAAATGCTTTTTAGAATATACTAAATATTTGTAAATTGTGTTTTTAATTAAACTTTGCAACAGTGAATTTGAATGTTCCAGAGGTTGGACTTGTATTAGTTAATAAAGCTGGACCTGAGGTGGGAAAAAAAAAAAGAGGGTTTTTTAAAAAAAATTTCTATTCTTTGTTTTGTAATCTAAGATGTTTTTATAAGTCTCATGGTTACCACAATGCAAAAACCTGTAATAGATTCACTAAAACTAAAAAGCAATGAATTAAAACATACTACCAGAGAAAATCTCCTAACCACAAAGGAAAACAGTAAGAAAAGAAAAAAGGAAGAAAGGAGTTCTAAAACAACAGAAAACAAGCAATGAAATGACAGTAGTAAGTTTACTTGGCAACAATAACACTGAATGCAAATGGACTCAATTCCCTAATTACAAGGCAGAATGAATTAAGTGTCTAAACAGATGAAGCAAGAGTTAAACTATATGCTGCCTATAAGAAACTTTCCTCACCTATAAAGCCACACACAGACTGAAAGTGAAAGGGTGGGAAAAGATCTTCCATGCAACTGGAAACCAAAAAGCAGGAGTAGCTATATTTGTATCAGATAAAATAGACTATCGAGACTGTAAAAAGAAAGAGGGTCACTATGTAGTGATAAAAGGGTCAATTCAGCAAGAGAATATAACAATTATAAATTCTATGCATGCAACACCAGAGCATCTGAGTGCATAAAGCAAATATTAATACATTTAAAAGGAGAGACAGACTGCAATACAGTAATAGTAGGGGACTTCAACACCCCATTTTCAGTAATGAACAGAGCATCCAGACAAAAAATCAACAAAGAAACACTGGAGTTAAGCTATACAGTACACAAACAGGCCTAATCAACATTTATGGAACATTTTACCCATGCTGCAGAAAACACGTTCTTTTCATCAGCACATGGAACATTCTCCGAAACAGATCATATCTGAGACAAAAAACAAGTCTCAGCAAATTCAAAAAAGTAGAAATCATACCAAGTATCTTATCTGGCCGCAATGGAATAAAACTAGAAATCAGTAACAAAAGGAAGCTTGAAAAATACACCAACACATGAAAATTAAACAACATGCTCCTGGATGACAAATGGGTCAATAAAGAAATTAAGAAGGAAATTAAAAAATTTCTTGAAACCAATGGAAATGAAAACACAACATACCCAAACCTATGGGATACAGCAAAAGTCGTACTAAGAAGGAAGTTAATAACAATAAATACCTATGTCAAAAAGTAGAAAGACTTCAAATAAACAACCTAATGATATATCTGAAAGAACTACAAAAAGAACAAAACAAACCCAAAATTAGTGGAAGGAAATAAATAGTACAGATCAAATCAGAAATAAATGAAATAGAGACTAAAAACCAATACAGAACATCAACAAAATGAAAGGTTGGTTTTTTTAAAAAAAGATAAACAAAATTAACAAACCTTTAGCTAGGCTAGAAATAAGAGGGAAGATCCAAACAAATAAAACCAGAAACAAAAGAGGAGATAAAACAGCTGAGACCATAGAAATGCAAAGAGACTATTATGAAGAAGATAATACGTGACAGACTATTATGAAGAACTATACACCAACAAACTGGAAAACCTAGAATAAATGGATACTTTCCTGGACACAGCCTACCAAGATTGAACCAAGAAGAAAGAGAAACCTTAATACACCAATAATGAGTAAGGAGACTGAAGCCATAATAGTCTCCCATCAAAGAAGAGTCCAGGACCTAATGGCTTCATTCCTAAATTCCGTCAAACATATAAAGAACTAATACCAATTCTACTCAAACTCTGCAAACAAAATTGAAGCAGAAGGAATACTTTAAAACTCATTCTATGAGACGAGCATTACCCTGATACCAAAACCAGACAAGGACACAACCAAAAAAGAAGACTATAGGCCAACATCCCTGATGAACACAGATGCAAAAATCCTCAACAAAATTCTAGCAAACCAAATTCAACATCACATTAGAAAGATCATTCACCATGATCAAGTGGAATTCATCCCAGGGATGCAGATTGTTCAACATAAGCAAATCAGTGAACATGATATATCATATTAACAGAATCATGAACAAAAAAGCCTATTACTTTTTCAACAGATACTGGAAAAGCATTAAATAAAATTCAACATCACTTCATGAAAAAACCCGCAACAAAGGAACATCCCTCGAAATAATAAAGAATATATATTACAAACCCACAGCTAACACTGTACTCAATGGGGAAATATTAAAAGCCTTTCCTCTAAGATCTGGAGCAAGACCAGGATGCCCACTTTCACTACTTTTATTCAACGTAAATACTGGAAGTCCTGTCCAGAGCAATGAGGCAAGAGAGAGAAATAAAGAGCATCCAAATTGGAAAGGAAGAAGTCAAATTAGCCTTGCTTGCAGATGACATGGTCTTATACTTAGAAAAGCCTCAGGAACTCAACCAAAAAAACTGTTAAAAATGATTAATGGGCTGGGCACAGTGGCTCACGTCTGTAATTCCAGCACTTTGGGAGGCCGAGGCAGGCGGATCACGAGGTCAGGAGATCGAGACCATCCTAGCTAACACGGTGAAACCCCATCTCTACTAAAAATACAAAAAAAAAAAAAAAAAAAAAAAAAAAACAATTAGCTGGGCATGGTGGTGGGCGCCTGTAGTCCCAGCTACTCAGGAGGCTGAGGCAGGAAAATGGTGTGAACCCGGGAAGCAGAGCTTACAGTGAGCCAAGATCGTGCCACTGCACTCTAGCCTGGGCGATAGAGCAAGACTCTGTCTCAAAAAAACAAAACAAAACAAAACAAAAAAAGATTAATGAATTCAGTAAAGTTGTAGGATACAAAATCAACATACAAAAATCAGTAACATTTATATATGCTAACAGCAAACAATCTGGGAAAAAAAAAAAAAAAACAAGAAGGCAACCCCACTTACAATAACTACAAAGAATAGAAAATATCTAAGAATCAATCTAACCAAACAGGTAAAATATCTTGCTAGAAAAATGATAAAACACTGATGAAAGAAATTAAAGAGGACACAGAAAAATGAAAAGATATTCCATGTTCATAGATTAGAAGAACCAATATTGTTAAAGTAACAATTCTGACTGATAAGGTAACTCACACCTGTATCCCAGCACTTTGGGAGGCTGAGACGGAAGGATCGCTTGAGCCCAGGAGTTCAAGATAAGCCTGGGCAACATGGTGAAACTCTGTCTCTACAAAAAATACAAAAATTGGCTGGACATGTTAGCACACGCCTGTAGTCACAGCTATTGGGGAGGCTGAGAGGTGGAAGGATTGCCTGAGACCAGAAGTCAAGGCTGCAGTGAACTGTAATTGCACCACTGTACTCCAGCTTGTAAGACACAGCAAGGCCCTGTCTCAAAACAAAACAGAACAAAACAATTCTACCCAAAGCAATTTACAAAGTCAATGGAATCCCTATCAACGTATAAATGACATTCTTCACAGAAATAGAAAAAACAATCCTAAAATATATACGGAACCATAAAAGACCCTGAAAAACCAAATCAATCTTGAGCAAAAAGAAAGCTGGAGGCATCACACTACCTAACTTCAGAATATACTACAAAGCTATAGAAACCAAATCAGTGTGCTATTGGCATAAAAACAGACATACAGACCAATGAAACAGAACAGAGAACCTACATATAAATCCAGACATTAACAGCTAACTCATTTTCAACAAAGGCATCAAAAACATACAATGGGGAAAAAAAACCAGTCTCTAACAAATGGTGCTGGGAAAACTGAATAACCACATGCAGATGAATGAAACTAAAAATTGAACCTTATCTCTCACCATATACAAAAGTCAAAATGGATTAAAGACTTTAACACCAGAAACTATGAAACTACCAGAAGAAAATATTGGGGAAATGCTCCAGGACATTGGTCTGTGCAAAGAATTTTTTTGGGTAAGACCTCAAAAGCACAGGCAACAAAGCCAAAAATAGACAAAAGAATCACATCAAGCTTCTGTAGAGCAAAGGAAACAATCAATGAAGTGATAAAGACAACTCATAAAATGGAAGAAAATATTCACACACCATTCATCTAACAAGGGATTAACAACCAGAATATATAAGGAGCTCAAACAACTCAGTAACAACAAAACAATCTGATTTTTAAATAGGCAAAAGGTCTGAATAGATATTTCTCAAAAGAAGACATTATGGCCAACAGACACATGAAAAGATGCTCAACATCACTAATCATCAGAGAAATACAAATAAAAATCATAATGAGATATCATCTTACCCCAGTTAGAATGGTTTTTATCAAAAAGACAATAAATAATGGATGCTGGTGAGGATGTGGATAAAGGAGAATCCTCGTATACCACTGTTGGGAATGTAAATTAGTACAGTGACTATGGAAAACTGTGGAGGTTCCTCAAAAAACTAAAAACAGAACTATCATAAATCCAACAATTCCATTTTTGAATATAAACCTAAACGAAAATCAATATATTGAAGATATTTCTGTACTCCCATGTTTATTGAAGCACTATATTCACAATAACCAAAATTATTAGAATCAATATAAGTGCCCATCAGTGGATGAATGGACAAAGAAAATATGGTATATATACATAATGGAATATTATCCAGCCATATAAAAAAATGAAATCCTGTCATTTGCAGCAACATGAGTGAAACTGGAAGTCATTATATGTTAAGTGAAAAAAGCCAAGTACAGAAAGACATTATCACATGTTCTCATTCATATGCGGCAGCTAAAAAAGTGGATCTCATGCAGATGGAGAGTAGACTGGTAGTTACCAGAAGCTGAGAAGGGTGGGGGTGGAGGGATGAAGAGAGGTTGATTAAGGGGTACAAATATAGAGTTCAACAGAAGAAACAAGACCTAGTGTTTGGTAGATCAGCAGGGTGACTATAGCTTACAATAATATTATGTTGTATATTTCAAAAGAGCTAGAAGAGCATAAATAAAATATTTCTAGCATAAAGAAAAGACAAATATTTAAGGTGAGATGAATATCCCAATTACACTGATTTGATCTTCACAAATTATATAAATGTATTATCACATGTACCCCAAACATATATATATCTACTATGTCTCAATAAAAAATATTAAATATTTTAAATGGGCAAAGGATGTGAATAAACATTTTCCCGAGGATATATCAAATGGCAAATAAGCACATTAAAAGATTCTCAACATCAACAGCCATCAGCAAAATGCAAATCGGAACAACACGCTCACTAGGACAGCTATAATTAAAAAGTCAGACAATAACTAGTGTTGTAGAGAAACTGGAAATTTCATACACTACTTCTAGGAATGTTAAATGGTGTAGGTGCTTTATAGAAGAGTCTGGTAGTTCCTCAAAAAGTTTAAAAAATAGAGTTATATGACCAGCAATTCTACTTCTAGGTATATGTCTAAGAGAAATAAAAATACATGTCCACACAAATACTTGTACATCAATATTCATAGCAGCATTATTCATAATGGTCAAAAGGTGAAAACAACTCAGATGTCCACCAGTTGATGAATGGATAAATACAATACAGCATATCCAAAGAATAGAATATTATTCAGCCACAAAAAGGAATGAAGTGCTGATAAATGCTATACTATATATATTTAAAATATTTCAATTAAAAATTGTATACTAAAATTTTTATTAATTTTTTAGTATTTTTATTAATATTTTAGTATTAAAATTTTTTACTATACAATTTTTAATTAAAATATTTTAATCATATTATAAATATAGAGAAAATTTTAAAATATTATGCTAAGTTAAAGAAGCCAGACACAAAAAAATCACATATTATATGACTCCATTTATATGAAATGTCCAAAATAGGCAAATTTATAGAGACAGAAAGGACATTAATGGTTGCTGGGGCTTAGGGAATTGGTGGGAAATGAGTAGTGACTGCTATTTGATATAGTGTTTCTTTTTAGGGTGACAGTGTTCTAAAATTGATTGTACTTATGGTTGCACAACTCTGTGAATAAAGATCACTGAATTGTATACTTTAAATAGGTAAAATGTGTAGTATGTGAACTACATCTCAATAAAGTTACATAATTTTTTTGAGACAAGGTTGTCCTCTATCACTCAGGATGGAGCATAATGGCAGGATCACAGCTCACTGCAGGTCTGACAACCTGGGCTCTAGTGATCTTCCTGCCTCAGCTTCTTCAGGTATGTGATACTGCCTAATTTTTTTACTTTTAGTTTTATTTTTTGTAGAGACAGGGTCTCGCTACATGCTTAGGCTGGTCTCAAACTCCTGGGCTCAAGTGATCCTCCTGCCTCAGCCTCCTAAGTAGCTGCCCTGCCTCAAAGTGCTGGGATTACAGGTATGAGCCACCTCACCCCGCCTGTTATATAATCTTTTAAACCTATCTATACTCGCTGTTTTCTTTAGCAGATGCTAATGAGAAGACCTAATTTTAAATATACCGTTAGAGAAAATGCACTCATTAAAATAAATTATTCAATTTATATCACAGGAATTATGAATATACAGAAATATAATCATTTGCCACTAAAACCACTTACATATCTTTTATTTCATGATGCACTAAATATAGTATTTTTATTTTAATTATTTTTTTAGACAGAATCTTGCTGTGTTGCCCAGGCTGGGACTGTAAGTGTGCACCAGTGCACCTGGCTTTAAACCCTGAATCATATTAAGATTTAAAAAAAAAAAAAAGAGAGGTAAAGTGATCATTACCAAAAAATAAACAAAGAAACTAAAGATTAAGAAAGAACTGTTAATGTAAGAAAGTCTTCTCAGACAATAAAACTAAATGACAATAAAACAATTTAATATTTGCACAGGATCCTCACATCCCTCAAAATCCCGTATCCCAACCCGATATCCTATAACTTTCATACATGAATTAAAGAAAGGTTTTCTTAGGACTATGTTTAATTACTTAGAGTACTGGATTGATATGGCAAGTGAGTTCTACTAAGCATACAGTTGGTCTCACGGGGTCCTGAATAAGGCAAAATGATAAATCATAAAAATCCGAAGACCAAAGCTTTGGGCAAAAACATATTAACTAAACTTGTCAAAAACAATGTAAACCAGAAGTCAGTGGAGCAACATCTTTAATGTATTAAAAGAAAAAAAAAGTCAATTTTTTAGTGGTTACCCTGGAGTCTGAAGTATACATTTGCAACTATTCTAAATCTACTTTCAAATAATACTGTACTGCCCCAAAGGTAGCTTATATTAGATTGGTGCAAATGTAACTGTGGTTTTTGCATTGTTGGAATTTGCCATTTGATTGGAATACATTCTTAATGTGATTAGGTTATACATCCTTTTAATGGGCATTTCTCACAGTATGTTTTTTTGCTAATGACTTATTACTTGCTGTTCATTTTATGTTTATTTTAGGCTATGGAAATGATGTTAGACAAAAAGCAAATTTGAGCGATTTTCTTATTTGAGTTCAAAACGGGTTGTAAAGTAGCAGAGACAACTCACAACATCAACAATGCATTTGGCCCAGGAACTGCTAACAAATGTACAGTGCAGTGATGGTTCAAGAAGTTGTGCAAGGGGAACAAGAATCTTGAAGATAAGGAGCCTGGTGGCCGGCCATCAGAAGTAGACAACAACCAATTGAGAGCAATCATCACAGCTGATCCTCTTACAACTACATGAAAAGTTGTCAAAGAACTCAATGTAGAGCATTCTATGGTTGTTCAACATTTGAAGCACATTGGAAAAGTGAAAAATAAGTGGGTGCCTCATGAGCTGCAAGAAAATAAAAAAATTGTTTTGAAGTATCGTCTTCTCTTATTCTACACAATAACAACAAACCATTTCTCGATTGGATTGTAATATGTCACAGAAAATGGATTTTATATGACAACCAGTGACGACCAGCTCAGTGGCTGGACCAAGGAGCAGCTCCAAAGCACTTCCTAAAGCCAAATTTGCACCAAAAAAAGGTCATGGTCACTGTTTGGTGGTCTGCTGCCCGTTTGACCCACTACAGCTTTCTGAATCCAGGCAAAAACCAATACATCTGAAAAGTATGCTCAGCAAATCGATGAGATGCACTGAAAACAGAAAGGGCCCAATTCTTCTCCAAGACAATGCCCGACCGCACAACCAGCGCTTCAAAAGTTGAAGAAATTGGGCTATGAAGTTTTGCTTCAGCCACCATATTCATCTGACCTCTTGCCAGCGGACTACAATTTCTTCAAGCATCTGGACAACTTTTTGCTGAGAAAATGCTTCCACAACCCACAGGATGCAGAAAATGCTTTCCAAGAGTTCACTGAATCCTGAAGCACAACTTTTTTTTGAGACAGAGTTTCACTCTTTGCCCAGGCTGGAGTACAATGGCACAATCTCGGCTCACTGCAACCACCGCCTCTGGGGTTAAAGTGATTTTCCTACCTCAGACTCCCTCCGAGTAGCTGGGATTACAGGCACGCACTACCACGCCCGGCTAATTTTGTATTTTTAGTAGAGATGGGGTTTGTCCATGTTGGTCAGGCTGGTCTCGAACTCCTGACCTCAGGTGATCCACCCACCTTGGCCTCCCAAAGTGCTGGGATTACAGGCGTGAGCCACCGCGCCAAGCCCTGAAGCACAGATTTTTATGCTACAGAAATAAACTTATTTCTTGTTGGCAAAAATGTGTTGATTATAATGGTTCCTATTTGGATTAATAAAGATGTATCTGAGCCTAGTTACAATGATTTAAAATTCCTGGTCCAAAATCGTGATTACTTTTGCACCAGCCCTCCTATCCCTTGTAAAATTGCTACCTTTAATTTCACTTATCCCTAAGCTATAACTGAATGCATTGCTGCTATTATTATTTTGAACAGTTACCTATCAATTAAGAACAGGAAAATAAAAGATTTTACCTTTACTTATTCCTTCTCTAATACTCTTCCTTTCTTTATGTAGATTCAAGTTTCTCACCTGTATCATTTTCCTTTTCTCTGGAGAACTTCTAACATTTCTTATAAGGCAAGTAACATTTCTTACTGGCAACAGATTCCCTCAATGTTTATTCGTCTGAGAAAGTATTTTATTTCCCCTTCATTTTGAAGGATAATTTCACTGCACACAGAATTCGAGGTTGGTGGTGTTTTTCTTTCAACACTTTAAACATTTCACTCCTTCTCTCTTCTTGCTTGCATGGGTTGTGAACAGAAGTCCAATGTAATTTTTGCTTTCTTCACATATAAGTAAGGTGGGTTTTTTCACCTCTGGTTTCTTTTAAAATTTTCTCTTTATCTTTGGTTTCTTACAGTTTGAATATGATATGCGTAGGTGTTTACTTTTGGAAAATTCTCAATCATTATTACTTCAAATATTTATTTTGTTCTTCTGAAGAGACAATCAAAGGTATTCTTCATTTCTGTTATAGATTTTATTTCTAGTATTTCCTTTTCTTACAATTACAATCCCTATGCCTCCATTATCCATCTGTTCTTTTTGTTATTGGTGGTGATGTTGTCATTGTTTTTGAGACAGGGTCTCGCTCTGTCACTCAGGCTGGAGTGCAGCGGCGCGATCTTGGCTCACTGCAGTCTTGACCTCACGGGCTCAGGCAGTTCTCCCACCTCAGCCTCCCAAATGGCTGGGACTACAAGGGCATATACCACCATACCCAGCTAATTTTATTTCTTGTAGAGATGAGGTCTCACTATGTTGCCCAGGCTGGTCTTGACCCCTGGGCTCAAGTGATTCTCCCACCTTGCTTCCCAAAGTGCTGAGATTATAGGTGCGAGCCACTATGTCCAGCCACTCATCTGTTCTTGTATGTTGTCTACATTTTTTATTACAGACCTTACTTACCCTATTACTCATAATTATTTTAAATTATCAATCTGACAATTCTAAAATCTGTGCCATACCTAGCTAGGAGTTAAGACTGTCATGTTTACTATCTGCTGTAGTTATAGGTGTTAGAGGCTAATATTTTCTCTACTGTCCTTGTTTTTGTCTCATACTGTCTTTGGGTTTCCCTATAAACTCTTTACATAGTGTGAGTCTAAGCTTTGCAGTTCTTTCAGTGGTAAATCTTCTGTTATTATACAGGAGCCAGTCGACATGAGGGGAGGGGAAGAGCCTGCTGATGTGCGATATGGGGAGAAGATAGTGTTCTATAGCCCTGTGATTACGTTTCAGTCTTTAAGGGGGCCTGTGCCCCTGGGGTGTGACTGTCACAAGTGCTTTTCAGCTTTTCCCCCCACTTAGGTGAAACAGGAAGAAAAAAGGAGGCTGGAGTTAGATACTTCCCTTTCCCTGAGTTGGTTAAGGCTCTGGTGGTTTCCCTTGGCGAATGTTACATGTGACCTTGTAAACAATGTGTATTCTGAAGTTAATAGGTAGGTGTAGGGTTCTAAAAATGTCAATTAGACTGAGTTCGTTGAGACAGTGTTGTTCAAGTGTTTCATATACTTACTGATTTTCCACCTACTTGTTTTATCAAATGCTGAAAGAGAGTGTTGAAGTCTCCAACTGTAACACTGGCTTTATCTTTGTCTCTCTTTTGTTCTCCCCTTTGTCTCTCCCTTGATGTCAGTATTCCATCAAGTTTTTTGAACTTTTTGTCTTTTTGAAAACTTGAACTTCTTATTTTTAAATATTCCTCTTTAATTCTGATAATACCTCTTACCATGAAGTCTACTTTGCCTGATCTTTAGATACTCCAGTGTTCCTAGTGACTTTTCCTTGCAGAGTACATTTCTCCATTGTTTTACTTTTAAACTGTCTATATATTAAGTATGATTCTTATGAGCTGCTTATAGTAGTGCTTTGCATTTTAAGTTAGAATAATAAGTCCACGTAAAACTAATCCAATTATTTAAGTAATAAGGTTTGAGGTTATGTCTTGCCATTTTGTTTTCTATTTTTCCTGCTTATTCATTGCTCACTTTTTTCCCTAACCTGCTCTCTTTTGGCCTGATAAAATTTTAGATTCAATTCTACCTTATCGGTTGTCTTTAAGTAGTTGTTGTAGGATTTACAATATGCTTCCATTTTTCCCTCATCTTTTGTGGTTTTTGCTCCCATAAAGTTTACTTCTACATGTTATAAGCCACATAATACATTGACATTATTTTTGCTTTAAATAACTATCAAGGAAATTAAGAAGAAAAATAAGATATTTAAATTTGCCTACATATTTACCATTTCTGGTGATCTTCATTTCTTCGTGCAGATCTGAGTTTCCATATAGTATCCTTCCTTTTGCCTGAAGAGCATCCTTAACATTTCTCATAGTTCAAATCTGCTAATAATGAATTTTTGCAGCTTTTAAAAATGTTTTAATTTGCCTTAAGTTTTGAAGCATATTTTAATTGAATATAGAATTATAGGGTTTTCTTTCAGAAATGGCATGCTTTATTTGTAGTAAGTCATCAGTAACTCTTTTTTTGTTGTTGTTGTTATACTTTAAGTTCTAGGGTACATGTGCATAACGTGCAGGTTTGTTACATATGTATACTTGTGCCATGTTGCTGTGCTGCACCCATCAACTCGTCAGCACCCATCAACTCGTCATTTACATCAGGTATAACTCCCAGTGCAGTCCCTCCCCGCTCCCCCCTCCCCATGATAGGCCCCGGTGTGTGATGTTCCCCTTCCCAAGTCCAAGTGATCTCATTGTTCAGTTCCCACCTATGAGTGAGAACATGCGGTGTTTGGTTTTCTGTTCTTGTGATAGTTTGCTAAGAATGAAGTCATCAGTAATTCTTATGATAGTTTCTCTGTATATGGTTTGAGGGATTTTTCTTGGCTGCTTTAAAGATTTTTATTAATTTTCAACAATTCAATTATGATGTGCCATGGTGTCCGTGTGTGTGTGTCTTGTTTAGGGTATGTGGTGGTGTTTTTTGTTTCCAGGACAGGATTTCACTTTGTCGCCCAGGCTGGCTGTGTTGTTATTTACAGGTTTTGTTATATTGTGTTTTCATTAAAATTACTAAACACACTTATAATACCTATCTTAAAGTCCTTTTCCTTGAATTTGATCATATATTGCATTTCTGTTTTTATTCACAAGACTTTCTCCTTTTTATAGATTACACTTGCCTACTTCTTTATATATCTAGTTTTTTTTAATTTTTGTTTTTGTTTCTTAAAACAGAGTCTCTCTGTCGTGCAGGCTGGAGTGCAGCAGCTCACTGCAACCTCCACTTCCTGGGTTCAAGCCATTCTCCTGCCTCAGCCTCCTGAGAAGCTGGGACTACAGGCGCCGCCACCTTGCCCAGCTAATTTTTGTATTTTTAGTAGAGACGAGGTTTCACCATATTGGCCAGGCTGGTCTCCAACTCCTGACCTTGTGATCCACCCGCCTCGGCCTCCCAAAGTGCTGGGATTACAGGCGTGAGCCACCACGCCTGACCATATCTAGTAATTTTTAAATAGATGGTGAGCAGTGTAGACACCTGCTTATATGTGGATTTTATGGTCTTCCTTTCAAGAAAGTTTTGTCCCAGCAGGCAACTAATTTACTTGCAGATCAATCTGATTGTTTTCAGCCTTGTTTTTAAATTTTGTTAGTGCAGGTCCAGTAAAGCCTTTATGCTAGGACTATATTAGCCCTACTCATAAGATGTGGCCTTTCTGGAGTTTCTACTGAATGCCTGGTGTATTCAAGAAGGTTTCAATACTCTGAATAGACAAAATGTTCATATTTTGCAGATGTCTGCAAACTTTGGTAGTTGCTTAATTTATGGTTTTTCAGTAGTTATCCTTTCACTGAAAATTGTCTGGCCTTACAGGGTCTTAACCTGTCCATATACAGCTTAACATTCAGCCAAAGGCTGTTCACTTATTCATTTCATGAAGGAATTTAGAAGAGACTCTATCCTTCAGTCTGATACATGACCTTAATGGTGTAGGCCAGAAATTCTTAATTGTTTTATAAAAAGGAGTTAATTCTATTTCCCAAAGCTCTGAGGTCACAGAGAACTGATTTTAAATATTCCAAACCAAACAGAAAACAGAGTACCATTATTGTCCATGTTCCATTCCCTCTATAAAATATGGGCAAACAACAGAGAATTAACAAAGTGTGTATAGCAATGGTAACTGATGGAAGTGTATCATGTAGACAGGCCTTCAAACATCTACTGGCAGATTAGGAAGTATTGGATAAAAACATAGGTTCATAAAACTATAGATCAGCGGAAAAGGAATCGACTGCCCATTGCATAGTGCTAGACCAACTGGTTATCAAGCTGGGAAAAAAGGTAGGGTTAGATTCCCAAAATCATACTGCCCAAGAAATCAATCCAGATAGATTCAAATCCAAGTATACACAAAACATTTTTAAAGTCTTTGTCTAGAGGAGATTTTTAAAAATAGGCATAAAAGGCTTAAACTACAAAAGAAAAAGCTATGACCTTAAATTAAAATGGACACGAATACCAGAAATTAAAAGACAAACACCTGAAAGAGATGTTTCCAACACAGTTAACCACAAATGATCAGTATCCAGAATATATAAAGAACTCCTACAAATCAGTAAGAAAGATAGCAACCCAAAAGAAAAATGGTCAAAGAATATGATGGGGCCATTTCCACAGAAAAGGAAGAAAAGGAAAGTAGAACAACTGATAATATATCAAATGATAACCAACCTTTAGGTTTTAGGTTCTGAAAATTCCTACAAACTTCCTTCACTCAAAACAAAACTTTTTGATACAGCCAAGATAAAATGCCTAACTAGGTAAGGTTAGTTGCTTGGTGTAGGCTTTCTCTACTCCAGTACAATAAAATTAGACTTATTTGAAAGGAAAAAAATGCCAGGGCTATAATATCATCTAATTTTTCCTTTTTGTCATTAGAAAAATTTCACACAGCAGTTAATGTTTAAGGTATATTTTCCTCAACAGGCAAAGAGAACTGAATACTGTTCATACTACTTCTTCCCCAGAAGTATAGTGGCCAAAGCAAAGGAGATTTATGGAAGGCAATGATTAACCCAGTGAACTAACCTAGGCAGTCAAGCAACCGATTACCTCATCATTTTCAAGAATCAACTGCAGATAATAAGATGGCAGCAGGAGAGAAATATAGGAAGCTCTTGGCATGTGGCAAACTGCCTTGGAAGGGAAAGAGAAACAGAAACTTTTGAGCTGGATTTAAAAACTCAATGAGAATATACTTCTCTCTGAAGAAAAAGTGTTAACAAGAATGCAGGTGGGAACTACTAGAAAGGAAAGGTAGGGAGTGGGGCAAGGATTAAGTAACCACTGGGTGCTATGCTCACTACCTGGGTAATGGGGGTCAGTCATGTCCCAAGCCTCAGCATCACGCAATATACCCATGTAACAAACCTGTATACGTACCCCTGAATCTAAAATATAAGTTGCAATTTTTTTAAAAAACAGATAAAATAAAGAAAATTAAAATTATTAAATATATTTAGGAATTGGAGTATTAAAGTTACTCTTAAAACCTTACAAAGAAAACCATTTTTAAAATATTTTCTGTCTGGTTATTCTAAATGATTAGGACGGTATACCAACAATTCACCATACGCTTTTACTGAACACCTAAGTGTGTACAAGGCTTTATAAAAGTAATGTGGATTTCAAAATGAATTAAGTATGACCTCTAACTTTAAAGAGCTGGGGATAGGGTTGGTGCAAAAAGTTATACTGCAAGACAGAGATGGAAACAAAATGCTTAGGGAGCCCCCCCAAAAAACAGAAACTAACTGGAATGGATGTGGCAAGAAAGGCTTCATAGAAGTGTTATTTACACCAGTCTTTAAAGGATGGGTAGGAATTCAACAGACATAGGAAAAGGAGACTAGAGAAGGTAGAGTACACAAAAAAATAGAGGGAACAGTTTAAAGCAAAGGTATGGGAGTTAGAAAAAGCATAGGATAAATTCAGGAAATGCCAAGCATATGAGTGGGACTGAAATATAAGATTCATGGTAAAGAGAAAGAAAAATGGGAAATAAGTCTAGAAAAGAACAATGGAGACAGACTGAGGAAGTCCCTTACCACAACATAAAAAGTTCATTTTCAGCTGTGGGGATTCAAATGATTTTGTGCTGTACAGACATACATAACATAGCCCTTTACTCTCAGATGGGCCTGTGTATGAGTTAAGTTTCATTTTAACTTGTGCTATCTTGTGGTCATTAATCCACCAACTCCCATAAGAATTAACAGTTAATCGGAATAAATGCTGAGGTTGGTTAAATGCTAAATTTTAAAACAGATCCAGCTGCTCTATAGTCAATATGATTCTGTTAATAGAGTGACAATATAATTTCTTGTACAAACTGGATTATTGAGAATAAAGGTGGTTCCTATTAATAATAATGCTAGTGTAAATTAGGAACATCCCAACACACTGGGATGAAGTGACCTTAGTTATAAAAACTCCCAAATCAGCTGGGCATGGTGGCTCACACCTATAATTCCAGCACTTTGGGAGGCCGAGGTGGGTGGATCACTTGAGGTCAGGAGTTTGAGACCAACCTGACCAACAAGGTGAAACCCCATCTCTACTAAAAATACAAAAATTAGTTGGGTGAGTTGGCAGGCACCTGTAGTCCCAGCTACTCGGGAGGTTGAGACAGAACTGCTTGAACCCAGGAGGCAGAGGTTGCAGTGAGCCAAGACCACGCCACTGCGCTCTAGCCTGGGCAACGGAGTGAAATTCTGTCTCAAAACAAACAAAAAACTCCCAAATCACAGGGACTCTACTTTTCTTCCACAAATTCCCTTCAGTGGGAATCTCCTTTTGTAAAGCCTTAGGATAATCTAGTATTTAATATTGAGATTAGTGGCTATGGCATTTTAAAGAGATAGGCATATATTAAAAATGAACAAATCTACTCTTTATATAGTAGCAGAGACTTGAAGGATGAATAACTTCGTGTAAATCTATACGAGACTTCTTTACCTTAACTAATGACAACCATGAAGACACAAGAACTACTGATCGCTAATCTCACAAGTATAATTAGACTCAGATGGTATTTCCTGAGCTTGTGTTTAATTTTTATATTTGAAAACAGAGTTAATTTTCAAATATACCCACCATTCCAAAATATATTAATCTTTGTTTTAGCATACTGAAGGAAAAAAATCTGTTTATTGCTAAAATTACAGAATACATTTGATGGTTTGCAAAAGACTTAATACGAGTGGTTGCAAAACTTAGCCTTTAGCCTCTTGCCAAATACCATACCACATGTGTTCTGAATCACCAGCAAACCTGGATGCCCTCATGTGAGATTATTTCAACTCCAACTTTCAAATGCTTGCTATCAGAAAACACTTATAGAGAAAAATGCAATCTCACTAACTAGCAATTAATAAAGAGACAAAACAAACCCATGGTCTTAATGAGCAAATGAATCCAAAAACTTCAAATGTCAGGACTCTAGGAAAGTAATTTAACCTCTATTAACTTTTGTCAAAGTCTACGGCCTGATTAAAGATGGTTTTTACCCTGTAAAAAATTGTTAACCTCTTCACATTAAAAAAAATTCACCTTATGTCAGGGGTTGGCATCAGGTGTAACAGGACAAATGGCAAATATTTTAGGCTCTGTAGTTCACAGTGAATCTATGGTACAATGACCTCCTGGCTGAAGCATGACAACAGCCATTATAAGTAATCAATGTGAAGGGCTGTGATCCAATAAAGTTTTACTTAGAAAAATAGGTGGCTGGACTGGATTTGGCTCACAGACTGTAGCTGGTCAACCCCTCTTTCAGAATATAAGCTCCTTTGTATTCCCAGTGCCTTGGGCAGTACTTGACACATACTAGATGCTCTGTAAATGTTTATTGATCATATTATTTAGTAAGCAAAAAACTTAACCAAATGTCTCTACTACTATACAAACACTGTGTTCATTGAGTATTGAGACTTAACTTCCTAAGTTAGAATTTATAGGTTATTTCCCACACAAAATCCTTACTTTAAAATTTTTTTAATTAAAATTTTTGCTTTAATTGTATTATGAATTATGGAACACTATCATGTCAGTATTGAACTCTGTTCACCCAAGATATGAATTTTCTGGCTCCTTGGGGCTGTTCCTATAAATAAGCAATCCAACAGTCTAGTGTAAGGACTAGAGCTGAATGGTCATGTTGAGTTAAGGCCACAGTTAATACCCTAACAGGCAAGTGAGAGCCAAAGAAAAATGGGAAGAACTGTGTGGAAACCGGTCTGCAGAGAAAACAATGGAAGAGAAGTGAGACTTGTTTATACCATGCAACGAAGATCTGTGAGATTTCCCTATATTGTAATAATAAATCCCCTTCTTATTAGAGGTTTTTTTTTTTCTTTTTTTTTTTTTTTTTTTTTTTTTGAGACAAGGTCTCGCTCTGTTGCCCAGGCTGGAGTGTAATAGGGTAATCTTGGCTGACTGCAACCTCTGCCTCCTGGGCTCAGATGATCCACCTCAGCCTCCTGAGTAGCTGGGACCACAGGCACGTGCCACCACACCCAGTTAAGTTTTGTATTTTTTGGAAAGACAGGGTTTCGCCATGTTGCCCAGGCTGGTCTTGAAATCTGGGCTCAATTGATCCACCTGCCTCGGCCTCCCAAAGTGCTGGGATTACAGGCGTGAGCCACCATGCCTGGTCATTTTCTTTTCTTCCTGAGACAGGGTCTCACTCTGTCACCCAGGCTGGAGTGCCGTGGCACAATCACGGCTCACTGTAGCCTCAACCTCCCAGGATTAAATGATCCTCTCACCTCAGCCCCCTGAGTGGCTGGGAATACAGGAGCACACCACCACACTTGGCATTTTTTTTTTCTTTTTAATTTTTAATAAAGATGAGGTCTTGGTATGTTGCCCAGGCTGGTCTCTGACTCCTCAAGCAATCTTCCTGCCCCAGCCTCCCAAAGTGCTGACTGAGATTACAGGCGTGAGCCACCACACCTGGCCAATTACAGCTTTTTTGAAAGAGCTTGTGGTCTTTGCAAACAAATCATTCCTGAATAGAAAATGGAATACGAAACACTTCAGAGAGGATTTAATGCTTGAGCTTAAACTTTAAAAATGAGCAGGCAGGGTTTTGAGTCAAGGTGAAGTAACAGGGAATAAATTTACCCACTGCCTGAAATAACTAATAAACAGAAAAGCATGTAAATCAATGGTCTTTACACAGTAGACATTGGCCAGCATAGGACAGTAATCCCTGAGAGACAGGAAACAAACATTGTAAGTCCTTCTTCAATAGCTCCTCACTTAGAGCTTTCACGGAGCAGAGAGATAAGAAACCCGGGTGGAAGCTGTAATCTCCCTGAGTGGAGGAAACAAAGTTGAAGGCCAAGCTTGTTAGAATTTGCCTGGTAGAGTACCGGGAGAAGAGAATTGCAAAGAGGCAGACAGGAGTAGATCTGCAGAGGGTTCCCTCAAGTTTTTACTGAAAAGTATCAGCATGTGCTTTGTACCTAAAGCATGTGCTTTAGGAATGTACCTAAAGCAGAAAAATAAGTAACTAAAATGGGCAGAGGGAACAATCCCAAGGGCTCACACAGTAGCAGGAGTAATTTATGTTTCACCTAGGAAGGAAACGTACTTCACAAGGCATCGAGTAGAATAATCATAAGATTACTGACTCAGTAGTTGGGCAAAATTAGCTCTAGTTAAGTATGCTCTGTTCCCACCCAACTAAGCATAAAAAGACTTGGAAGGATTATACTATTTCCAAATAACTTAACAGTGTCCCAGAATAAAGCTCAAGAATATTTCTAAAAATACAATGATATCCAGAACACAAGGTAAAATCCACGTCTGGCATCCAGTGAAAAAATCTAGGCATGTAATAAGCAGAGCAATATGAGCCATAATGAGGAAAAAATGTAGCAATAGAAACAAGCCAGGAAAGGATACAGATGATGGAATTAGTAAGCAAAGATATTAAAATAGTTATTGCAACTGTAATCTATATGTTCAAGAAGTAGAAGAATGCCTAAATGTATTAAATAGAGACGCAGACAATAAAAAAAAATCAAAATTTTCATCTCATGAAGGATGAAAAATAAATGAAGAGGAAAAATATGAGTAGAATTAAGAATATATCAGAAATGCCAGAATTAAAGATTAATAAACTTGAAAACAAAGTCATACAAACCATCCAAAATGAAGCACAGAAAAAGCCTGAAAATACATGAACAAGGCTGGGTGCAGGTGTGGTGGCTCATGCCTGTAATCCCAGCACTCTGGGAGGCTGAGGCAGGAGAAATGCTTGAGGCCAGGAGTTAGAGCCCAGCCTGGGCAACACTGTGAGACCCCATCTCTACTAAAAATTAAAAATTTAAAAATTGGCCAGGCACGGTGGTGCCCACCTGTTGTTCCAGCTACTCAGGAGGCTGAGATGAGAGGACTGCTTGAGCCCAGGAATTCGAGGCTGCAGTGAGCCATGCTTGTGCCATTGCACTCCAGCCTGGGTGACAGAGCAAGACCCTGTCTAAAAAAAAAAAGAACAAAACATTAGTATCCTATGTTACAACTTTAAGCAGGCTTATATATGTATAATTTAAGTTTCTGCAGTGGCGGCTAAGTGCTATATACAATTACCAAAAAAAAAAAAAGGTAGAAAAGTATGGGCTTAAAATGGTACACAGAGCAAACTATTACATATTATGGAGAGGAAGAAAGTAATGAGAAAAGCTGTACATTTGGACCATTAAAGAAAAAAACTGTGAAAAGACAGAAATCGTTTTACATTTTTGTAAATCACTCTAACGTCTGGGTTTCAGAAGAGAAATCTGGGTTCTCATATCTGCTTTTGTCCAATCTGTTGCTTATGCTGTTTTGGCTGGGAAAGACAACCAACCAGTCTGTGTTATGCAGAAAAGTGGAATGAGATATTACCTATAAACTATCCTAGTCGGCTCATAACAGAAAGAATCAGAGAGACTATTTATTAAATTTATCCCACACAGGTGATAAGGCAGAAAGGAGACAGAATCATAATGAGTTTCTATGAAAAACATTATAGGTTCACAGTTCTTCCTGCAGTGTAAGGGGATACTCTCGGTCTGAGCTGGGTGTTAGTTAAATTCTAAGTGTAAGAAGCCAAATTGCCAGAGGTCACAGAAGAAAAGGGGGAAAGGGACCAAGTAATGAAATTACAAAGGTGGAAAAGCCAGAGCAAAGTTGAATCTAGTTCAGAATATCTCACAATATTGTATTTATTATATAAACCAACATACTTCAAGTTGAGTGAGAACATTTTAACTGGTTTTGTCATTCGTATTTATATAAATCTGTCACTTTCCCAACTTCTTCTAGGCTTAAATTCCCTAACAAAAGGCATTCTATAACATTCATAATCCTCTCAGGTCTGATTCACACAGAACCTATGTTCATATCAGTAACTCAGAAAATGAGTGAAAGATAATTTTTAGGTACACTTCTGACAGGCTGGCTTACATGTTAAAAGTGTTACCCTAAGAGCAATTATCCCTGGGCAGATACCAACTCTAACCAGGAGATCAGAAATTAAAATCCTAGGGCACAGAATAGCTCTGTGTTGCCTTCTACTGATACTCTGCCCATATCTAAAGTAAATTTTGGGCCAAATACTGAAGGAAATTTTTATAAAGCTACTTCACAGCTTAAAATAATCAAATGATCAAAATAATCTCCATTAATATTTCTAAAAAGAAGTACCTAATGATAACTTAGAAATCAAAACACAATCTGGTAAGAACAGAGGACATAAAACTTCTACAAGAAAACAGAAAACATTTGATATTTTAGGTTAGGCAAAGATTTCTTAGGTCACCGAAAAGAATCAATCACAAAAGGAAAAAAAAAGAGAGAAATTGGACTTTATCACAGTTTAAAAACTTTACTCTTCACAAGATATCACTAGAAAAATAAGAATGCAAGCCATAGACTGAGAAAAAATATCTGCAAAACATATATCTGATAAAGGACTTGAGTCCAGAATGAATAAAGAACACAATAATATGAATGTCCTTAATGCCACTGAATTGTACACCCAAAAAGGGTTAAAATGGTAAATTTTATGTATATTTTACCACATTTTTAAAAAAGACAAAATTCATGAAGGTAAGGACCTTGGCCTGTTTACTCAGCTTTGTTTTCTGTAGTTCCCAACATTGTTTTGTTTTATTGTTAAATTGTGTAACCATCACCACTGTTCATCTCCAGAACTTCTCTATCATCCCAAACTCTGTATCCATTAAATAATAATAAATCCCCATTCCTCCTCCATCCCACCCCCGGTAAACACTATTGTTTCTTCTCTATAAATTTGACTATTTTGGTATCTCATATAAGTGGAATCACGTATTTGTCCTTCCTTCCTCAGTTTTTTCTAATTTTTTTTGAGACAGAGTTTCCCTCTTGTTGCCCAGGCTGGAGTGCAATGGCCCGATCTCAGCTCACCGCAACCTCTGCCTCCCAGGTTGAAGCGATTCTCCTGCCTCCTGAGTAGCTGGGATTACAGGCATGCACCACCACGCCTGGCTAACTTTGTATTTTTAGTAGAGACAGGGTTTCTCCATGTTGGTCAGGCTGGTCTCGAACTCCCAACCTCAGGTGATCGACCCACCTCAGCCTCCCAAAGTGTTGCGATTACAGGCGTGAGCCACCATGCCCGGCCATTTTTTCTCATTTTTAATGCACGTGTAGGCAATAAGCACTAAGGACACAAACAATGGCAGCATACTGAATCTGCCCTCATGAAACGCACACTCTAAGAGGCAAGTCAGACATGTTAAAAAAACAAAAAGTCTTGCAAGTTAATGTGATCACTGCTTTAACAGGGGTACAAAGTACAATGATGGCACAAAGGACTGATATGACTAAGGGAAGTCGGGAGACGCTTCACAGTGTAGATGATATCTCAGGACAGTCTTGAAGTATGAAGAATTCACCAACAGAAAAGGCCATTCCATCCAGAGGAATGGCATTCAGTCGTTTCATAAGGGATGACACCACACCAGACACTGAAAACCTACGACAGCCAACGTACCTGCCTTCATTAAGCTAACATCACATGCAAAGTCATGAGGTATATACATTTGAGCAAGAGCAAGCAGTTCAGACTGAAAAGCAAAGTGCTTGGGGAAGAAGCAGAAGATGAGGCTGAAAAGATAGGCAGGTGCTCGATCATGAAAAAACTTTATGTTGTCTAGAGTTTTATTTTGGGTTATAGGCCAGGGCTATAATCTAAAATATATAAGGGCTGAATTTGAAAACAGGTAAAGTTAGAGACAAACTGGGAGGTCATTATGATGATCCATGCAAAAGTAATGACACCTCAATTAAAGCAGTAACCATGGAAATGGACAGAGAATGGATCTGAAAGTCCACAATCTACATGTAAATGATTGTCACCTGTTTATGATTAAACACAAAGAAATAATTTCTCTTCTTCAATAAATATCTATCAAAGCCCCAGAATGTATTTAAAATTATTGAGAAAAACATATTAGAATAAAAGAACATAATGCATTTTCACTTTTCTTTTATATATGTGTGGGTGTGTAGAATCAGGGCTCCAATTACAATCAGGTGCCACATAACAATGTTTCAGTCAAGATGGACTGCACATGCAATGGTGGTCCCCTAAGATTATAACAGAGCATATCGAAACCTCATATATGGCACTTGATATTGACACTGCAGATCAAGTAGAGAAAATAGCTGATATTCAGTAATGGTGCTGAGACATTTAGTTTTCTGATGTAACATACAAATATATTTCTATTTATATATATTTTTTTCTACGTTTGTGTAATATACTCTATGACGTTCACACAATGACAAAATCGCCTACCAATGCATTTCTCAGAACATATCCCTGTCGTTAAGCAACATACAAGTAAAATTAAGTAATTTTAGAAAGAGTCTTCCTTTTTACCAGAGGAAAACCAATTCCTTGTTCCTGTTCTACAACTGCAAAAGGAGTGCCAGAAAGAGTTACAGTTGTCAACAGAAGCTTGACCCTCTGTTCTCAAGTATGTGCTGGGGATGTAGTGGGAATTTAACACACTAAACAAGAAACTGTCCATAATCCAGTTTACTTCAATTTTTAAGAAGAATCTGTATATAAATACTGAGGCTTTCTGCCAAAAAAGCAAATGCTTCATGGATTTGGCTCCTTGTCTTTTCTTGTGGCTGTTCTCCAATATCAACTTGGAGATGTCCCCATCTCAAAATCTGCCAGCTACTGAAACATGGGTCAAACAAAACACTTTCTTTTCTGTAGAGTTTAATGTATCTTGACAATGAATCCTATTAGGTAAAGCAGAGATCACATTTTAAAAATGCATAAAATAAGTAGTTCCCTGAAAACAATCTTTTCTCAGATACTAATACTCATTCCACAATATTAAATTTCAGATTTAAAATGTAAGGTTTTCTATGATTAAACTTTCAGACACTGGAATCAGACATATCCAAAGAATCTTTGGTAAATGTGACACACCTGAATTGATGTAAATTTAATAGAAGCATATCTTGCTTTCCTTTTCAGGTAATATTCCTTTTCACTTGACTACCATATAATTTTAAAAAGAAACCAGAATAACTCTCATTCATCACTTTTAGTAGTTCGAAAAGTCTGAATCTACTCAAAAAAATCTCCACACTTTGAAATTTCCAAGTTTTAAGTTTGTTTTATTTACACTAATTCAAGTTTATTACCTTTCAGGGGTCTTAAATATTTTATGCACTACAAAAATCTTTCTTTAAAAGGCATCCCATTTATACTTCCAAACCGCTTTCTTAACACAAACGCAAATTAACACACTCCAGAAAAAAAAAAAATTATTGTTAATTCCTTAATTGTATTGTACCTCAAGTCTATTTAATTCTATATAGTTATAGGAGAGAAAAATAAAAACATCTAGGTCTAGCTACTTGATAATAGGTAAATTCTTTATTCCAAATTAAATATATAACAGTGTAATAACTACAGCATAATTCAGAAGACAATCAAACGACATTCAAGTGATCTCACAGAAAAATAAGAAAACATTTTGATACAGAAAATGAAAAAAATAGCTTAGTTCATAAGTCATTAGAGTTATTACATTACATTTTATCTTCACAACAATAGCCACAACCCCAGGCTATATCTCACGTTCCCTAAATCTAAGCAGATTGTTTTTAGTTGGGAAAAAGATTAACATAAACTTACATTTTACTAATAATCTGAAAGCTCTCAAATATGCCAAGAAGCCTATATCTCTAAAATATAGCTTCATCTTTTGAAATAATTGATGCTGCAGGAACAGCAATAATAACCGTTATCATCAAAGTAATTTCTCTGAAAAATCTCATCACATTAGGAAAAAAGTATTAAAAAAAACAAAAATGAAAGCAGAACAAAGCATACAAGAGCAATAAGACAATTATTAAATGGCCCATATACATGTAATTGAAATCACAGAAAGGAAAGAAGAGAGAACAGGTCAGATGAAATACATGAAGAGATAATGGCTGAGAATTTTTCAAATTAAGTAAAAGATGCCAAACTACAGAACCAAAAACCTCAGAGAAGACCAAACAGACCAACAAAAGAAAACAGACATATCACATTCAAAATTAAGATACATCATATCTAAAGACAGAGAAAATCTTAGACAGCCAAAAGAAAAAATAAATTAAATGAACAAAGGACGCTATATGCAGAGAATCAAAGACAAATGACAAAAATTTGTAACAGTGCAAAAAATCTCAACAAAATACCAGCAAACCAAATCCATCAGCACATCTAAAACTTAATTCACCATATTCAAGTAGACTTTATTCCTGGGATGCAAGGTTGGTTCAACATATGCAAATCAATCATTGTGATTCACCACATAAACAGAATTAAAAAGAAAAACATATGATCATCTCAATAGATGCAGAAAAAACTTTTGATAAAACCCCTCAACAAACTAGGTATCGAAGGAATATATCTAAGAGCCATTTATGACACACCCACAGCCAACATCACACTGGATAGGCAAAGCCTAGAAACATTCTCCTTGAGAAATGGAAGAAAACAATGATGCTCACTTTCACCACTCTTAAGATAGTAACGGAAGTCCTAGACAGAGTAATCAGGCAAGAAAAAGAAATAAAAAGTATCCAAATAGGAAAAGAAGAAGTCAAACTATCTTTCTTTGCTAATGGTATGATTCTATACCAGAAAACTCTAAAGACTCCACCAAAAGCCTCCTTGAACTGATAAACAACTTCAGTCAAGTTTCAGGATACAAAAATCAATGTACAAAAATCAGTAGCATTTCTATATAACAATAACCTTCAGGCTAAGGGTCAAATCAAGAATACAATCCCATTTACAAGAGCCACAAAAACAACAAAATACCTAGGAATACATCTAATGAAAGTGATGAAAGAGCTCTACAAGGAGAACTACAAAACACTGCTGAAAGAATCAGAGATGACACACACAAATGAAAACATGTTTCATGCTCATGGATTGGAAGAATCAGTATCATTAAAATGACCATACTGCCCAAAGTAATTTGCAGATTCAGCATTATTCCCATCAAATTACCAATATCATTTTTCACAGAATCAGAAAAAACAACTCTAAAATTCATATGGAACCAAAAGAGCCCAAACAGCCAAAGCAATCCTAAGCAAAAAGAAAAAACCTGGAGGCATCACATTACTCAACTTCAAACTACACTACAAAGTTAGAGTAACCAAAACAGCAAGGTACTGGCACAAAAAGAGATACACGGACCAATAAAGCAGAAGAGAGAACCCAGAAATAAAGCTACACACCTACAACCATCTGATGTTCAACAAAGTTGACAAAAGTAAGCACTAAGGAAAAAACTCCCTATTCAATATATGGTGCTGGGATAACTGGCTAGCTATATGCAGAAGAATGAAACTGGACTCTTATCTATCACCATATACAAAAATTAACTGAAGATGGATTAAAGACGTAACTGTAAGACCTAAAACTACAAAAATCCTAGAAGAAAACCTAGGAAATACTTTTCTCGACATCAGCCCTGTCCAAGAATTTATGGCTAAGTCCTCAAAAACAATTGCAACAAAACCAAAAACTGACAAGTAGGACCTAAGAGCTTCCATACAGCAAGAGAAACTATTAACAGAGTAAACAGATAATCTACAGAATGGGAGAAAAAATTCATAAACTATGTATCTAATAAAGGCCTAATATCCAGAATTTATAAGGAACTTAAATCAACAAGTAAAAAACAAATAACCCCATTAAAACGTAAGCAAAGGACATGAACAGACACCTCCCAAAGAAGACATATAAGTGGCCAAAACACATATTGAAAAAATGCCCATCACGAATCATCAGAGAAATGCAAATCAAAACCACAATTGAAATACCATCTCATACCAGTCAGAATAGCTTTTGTTAAAAAGCCAATAAATAACAGATCTCAGTGGGGCTGTGGAGAAAAGGGAACACTTTTACACTATTGCTGGGAACGTAACTTAGTTCAGCCACTGTGGAGAGCAGCCTGGAGATTTCTCAAAGAACACAAAATGGAACTACCATTTAACACAGCAATCCCATTACTGGGTATATAACCAAAGAAAAATATATCATTCTACCAAAAAGACACATGCACCCACATGTTCATCACAGCACTATTCACAACAGCAAAGACATGGAATCAACACAGGTGTCCATCAACAGTAAATGAGATAAAGAAAATGTGGTACATATACACCATGGAATACTACACAGCCACAGAAAGAATAAACTCAAGTCCTTTGCAACAACACGGATGCAGTTGGGAGCCATTATCCTAAGCAAACTAATGCAGAAACAGAAAACCAAATACCACATGTTCTCACTTACAAGTGGCAGCCAAACAATGAGAACATATGGATATTAAGATGGGAACAAGTAGACACTGAAGAATACAAGAGGGGAGAGAGAGGCAAGGATGGAAAAACTACCTATTGGGTACTATGCTCACTTCCTGGGTGACGGGTTCAATCGTACTTCAAACCTCAGCATTATGCAATATACCTTTGTAACAAACCTGCACAGGTACACCTGGAATCTAAAATAAAAGTGGAAAAAGAAAAAAAATTTAATTCAAATAAAAATGTATATGTAAAAGCCATATAACAAATAGTAGAGTGACATATTTTAAGTACTGAAAGAAAAGGCAATCCAGAATTCTATTTCAGCAAGAATATTTTAGAAAAATAAAGTCTTTTTGGGAGAAACAAAGATAATTTATTACTAGCAGACTTGTCCTATAAGAAATGTTAAAAGTTCTTCAGGTAGACAGAATGATACCAGACAGAAAACTTGGATCTACACAAAGATATGAACAACAGTATAAACGGTATAAATGAAAGTAAATATAAAACTTCGTATTTTTCTTATTTGCAATTGCTCTAAAAGATAACTGTCTCTAGAGCAAAAATGCATCCATGTACTGCATAATGATATTTAATCGACAAGGGACCACATATATGATGGTGGTCCCAGAAGATTATAATGAAGCTGAAAAATTTCTATCGCCTAGGGACATCCTAGTTGTACTAACATTGTAGTACAATGAGTTACTCATGTGTTTGTGGTGAAGCTGGTGTAAACAAACCTATGCTGCCAGTTGTATAAAAGTATAGCATATACAATTATGTTAAGTACATAATACTTGATCATGGTAAGTTACTAGCTTATATATTTATTTATACTTTATCATTATTTTAGAAGGTACTCCTACTTACATAAAAAAGAAGTTAACTGTAAAACAGCCTCAGGTAAGTCCTTCAGGAGATATTACAGAAGAAGGAACTGTTATCATAGGAGATGGCAGTTCTATGTGTATAACTGTCCCTGAAGACCTTCCAGACAAGATGTGGAGGTGGAAGACAGTGATATTTATAGCTTGACTCTCAGTGGGCCTAGGGCTAATGTGTGTATTTGCATCTTAGTTTTTAACAAAAGTTTTAAAAGTAAAAATTAAAAATTTTTAAATAGAAAAAAGTTTATAGAATGAGGACATAAATACTTTTGTACAGTTGTACAATGTATTTGTTTTAAGTTATTATACAAGAGTCAAAACATTTAAAAAACTAAAAAGTTTATAAAGTAAAAGTTACAGTAAGCTAAGGTTAATTTATTATTGAAGACATTTTTAAAATAAATTTATTATAACCTACATGAACAGTTCTATAAAATCTATAGCAATATACTACGAAGTCTTAGAGCAGTAATGTATTATATGCTGATTGCATATATATAAAAGTAAAACGTATGACAAAAAAACACAAAAGACGAAGAGGAGAAATGGGAGTATAGAACTATAAGGTCCTAATACTACATATAAAGCTATGTATTATTATATCAAGAAAACTGCAATTAATTACAAATATACGGAAAACCCTACGGCAACCACTAAACAAATTTCAGAAAGAGGTATAAATAAATGAGCAAATAGCGGAGAGAAATGGAATAATTTTTTAAAAATCCAAGTAATCCAAAACAAAAAGAGAACAGAGAGACTAACATAAACCAGCTAGCATGGTGGTAGATTTTAATCCAACCATATCACCAATATTGATACATAAAAACAATCTAAACACACTAAATAAAAGAGACATGTCAAAATGAAAGACAGAGATTATCAGACTGGATGAACAAGTAAGCCCATCTATATGCTGTCTATAAGAAATCCATATTAAGTTGATACAGATAGGTTGAAAGTGAAAATAAAACAAAAAACGAAAACAAAAAAAGATATGTTGGGAGACAATTCTCCATGGGTCTCTGTTGAGGTAGCTGCCTTTGAACCTACTTCTCAGTATCTGGCCTGCAACCATCTCCACAGTTACTCCTTATTAATAAGTGATAAAATGGAAAGATGGAAATCTCATGTCTACTGCTAGCATCTATGAAATTCATAGCAAACTTCAGTTTTTGACATGATATACCATGTAAATACTAATCAAAAGAAAGCTGAAGTGGTTATATTAATACAAGGCAAAGATTTCAGAACAAGGAATATTACCAGAGATAAAGAGGCTGTTCCACCAGAAAGGCATACCAATCTTAAATATATATGGATCTAACAAACTTTCAAAATACATGAAGCAAAAACTGATAGAACTGGAAAGAGAAATAGACAAATCTATTAAGTTGGAGACTTCAACACATCTCTCAGTATTTTACAGAACAAGTAGGCTATAAACATGGAAAAACTCAATTTCTCACTAGTGATAAAAAATATGCAAACCTACAATGAGATGTTTTAAATTAATTCCTAATTTAAAACTTAAGTCTGACAATCCTAAATATTGGTGAAGATGTGGAACATCAGAAACTCATACACTTCTGGTGGGAGTATAGGTTGGTATGATCACTTTGGAAAACAATTTGGCATTACTTAGTAGAGATGTGCTCATATTTATAATTTAAAATTCTTATGAAGAATAAATAATAAATATAGATTCACCAAGCAAATATTAAAACCAAAATAAATAAAGCCACAAAATGTAAGTACAACACCTCCTGTTAGGCCTAACTAGACACCGAGACTCACATAACCCAAACAGCTTAGTTATACTTAACATGTCAGGCAGGCGTGCTCAGTGCAATTCAGGGGCTAGTCTCTTTGGCCCTCTCAGGTGGCAGATCAAGTGTAAGAGAATGACAGCATAAGATCCTTGCAGTAGCTACTCTAGCTTACAGGTACCAAACAGCAACCAGTATCTCCAGTCTTATAGGCATAGTTTCCTGAGCTTCAGGAACAGATTTACTTAGTTACAAGAGTTATTACACTCAGGGAAGTCCAAAGCTGTTAACAGCATAGCTACCAGTATTTACAATTCATTCACAGTCTTCCTCTGGTCTGTATGCAATTTAATAATCATGAGTCATTATTACCATAAGCAATCGTGCTTGGTTATGTAACTGACATTCTACCTTATCAAGCTTCCAAGTGAACAAAGCTAGGAAGTTAACCCAAGGTCAAAACTGTCCGAAGAGAAGAAAGGTTAATGTTACAACAAATAAAGAGATTCAATTAAGAATGGCACTAAGCTAAACAACTATTAATATATTTCACTGAATCCAAGATGCCAGTGATTATGACATCATTAATTTTTGTACTACTAAGAAAAGTGCTATTAAGTAAATATGGTGCCCTACTAATTGTAAGACATATCCCAATTACTGAGATGCACAAATGGAGGGAAAATATACTTCTTAGAATTGATGAAATACAGAATAATCCTTCTCCCAATGTTTCACTAAAATATTTAAGACATACAGTAAATCTTCACTTAACTTTGTCGATAGGTTCTTGGAAACCTAAACTTTAAGCAAAACTTCATAGTAGATCTTCAAATAACATTTTGTTCAACTTCATTTTATTATAACAATGAAAAAAAAGTGGTTTCATTATATGTCATTTCACTTAAAGTCACAATTTCCAAGAACCTGTCACAGACATTAAGCGAGGGCTTACTGTATAACTCTGTTCTCTACCTTGGGGACATGGTCTGCTCCAACAGAAACCAGTACCCTACTAAAAATTTTCTAAGACATCTAAGGTCATACTCTCTCACTTAATACCTCTGTTCATCTACTCTAAAAACAAAACACCCAATATCAACATAATTGACGCAGCATAGCTGTCTTCTTCCTGGCATGTTAAATAGCATCCAAAATCTAAATAAATGAATTAGCTCCCATCACTGATTAAATCACTAAAAGTCCTAAGGGCCTTTACAACCTAGAGGCTTTCATGCAATGTTGTGGTAAAATAAATAAATAAATAACAAAATTAAAACAAAAACAAAAACAAAAAACACACTGTCTCAGGTTACCCATATATATGTTAGTTGCCATATACCAGAGAACTGTGCAACGAGAAAAAAACTTAAATCTCAGTCCAGTAGAGGTACACTAAATGAATGTTTTCATCTAAGTGGGTTGTATACGATCATTAGTTCTTTATGCTAAGGAAGGCAATTCTATCATTTTATAAGCAGAAAACAAATATGATTAAAGTGAACTTGCCACACCCTATCTACTAGCAAACTCTAGGCTTGGAAAAATAGCCCTTGTTCATAGATATGTATGGAATGGGACCTAAACAAATATTCAGCAGCATAGATAAAACATCTTCTTAAAAATGCCACAGAAAAGCATCTGTGATAATTTATATTTAGAAACAGAAGACGTGGAAAGTATATGCTGTATATTCTCAATAACATACTACAGGAAGAAATAAAAAGACAGACTTATATTCTAAGATATAAATGGAACTCTAAGAGACAAGAAAAAAGAATAGAAATAACAATAAAAACTACATTTTGGTATATACACTTTTTTAAATGAGTTCTGTTATCTACGTTTTCCAAAAAGGAAAGCATGGCCAGGCGCGGTGGTTCACGCCTGTAACCCTAGCACTTTGGGAGGCCTACGCAGGCGGACTGCCTGAGCTCAGGAGTTCAAGACCAGCCTGGGCAACACAGTGAAACCTCATCTCTACTAAAATACAAAAAACTAACAGGGCATGGCAGTGTGCGCCTGTAGTCCCAGCTGCTCGGGAGGCTGAGGCAGGAGAACTGCTTGAACCCAGGAGGCAGAGGAGTTCGAGACAAGCCAGACCAACATGGTGAAACCCCGTCTCTTCTAAAAATACAAAATTAGCTGGGCGTGGTGGTGCGTGCCTACAATCCCAGTTACTCGGCAGGCTGAGGCAGGAGAATCGCTTGAACCAGGGAGGAGGAGGTCACAGTAAGCTGAGATCACACCAGAGCACTCCAGCCTGGGCAACAAAGCAAGACTCCGTCTCAAAAACCAAAACCAAAAGACAAACAAACAAACAAACAAGCAAAAAAAACTTTAAAATCTCCCTTTTAAAACATCTTGAGATGGGTTTAAAACTGAAGTGACATAAAAGGATTAAAAATAGTGATGAAAAATGATTTATACCATATATCATAGAAACAGTCAAACTGAAAAGAAATAGGAATAATAATTTTGACACAGCACAAAAAGATTTTAAGAAGAAATGAATTAGTCTCTCTATATTACTAAAAAGATCTCTATAGTGCTACTCAAATGCCATCTATGAACTAGCTGTTTGCTACAGCTATGCAACAAGACAATGTACAAAGCTCAAAACTTAGCATTTAGAAACTCTTAACAGCAGTCTGACAGGGAAATTTTATAACTGTTAAATAAAATAATTTTTAAAAATGGAGGTTGTATTACTATTTTGTCAGTTATTCTCATTTCATTTATTTCATTTTCCAGTAATTCCTTTTTAATGTGTTATAATGAAGTATCAGAGTTAAAAAAAACCTGATTCTTCACCACAAATAATTTGAAAAGCACTGCGATAAAAGACTTATCAGTCATGAAGCTGGATGTGCCAAACAACACATCAAAATATACAAATTTAAAACAATTACAGATGCAAGGCAAAAATGAAGGACAAATGTTTATTTGGGAAGCAAACTCATTCCATGACACATTAGATTAGATTTTTTTTTAAAAAAAGCACATAGAGGAATTTTAAAATGTCATGTTTTCTCTAAGAAGTCACTGATTATAAACATCCTATCAGTTTAATATCAGCTTTTCAGGGGGGAAAATTAAATGTACATACTGTGAGATACATTACAACCTCGGAAATGTTAAAATTGGGCCAGGCGAGGTGGCTCATGCCTGTTAAGCCCAGTACTTTGAGGGGCTGAGATGGGCTGATCACCTGAGGTCAGGAGTTCAAGACCAGCCTGGCCAACATGGCGAAACCCCATCTCCATGAAACATACAAAAATTAAACAGGTGTGGTGGCACATGCCTGTAGTCCCAGCTACTTGGGAGGCTGAAGCACAAGAACTGCCTGAACCCAGAATACGGAGGTTGCAGTGAGTCGAGATTGCACCACAGCACTCTAGCCTGGGAGACACAGTGACACTCCGTCTCAAAAAATAAAATAAAATTAGAAAAAAGAAATGTTAAAATTGTTTAAAAAGGATTAATCAAGAAAATAACAGTAAGTCAATAATTTGGTATTAAATGAAAAACTTCCTTTCAATTTTCAGTGAAACATGTATAAAGATGTTAACAATAAAGCAAACGCTAAAGAATACCTCAATAACGTTTAAAAACTAGAAACTATGTAAAGCATGGTTAAAAATACTGGCTTTCTGTCATGCCCCACCAATCACTTAAGGATTCCTATTTGTTTTTGATGCTGCTGGGTAAAATTACATAAGAAGAAAGGGTTTGACAACTTTAAAATGTTTAAAACTGTATTAAATTACTCAAAACATGATTATCTGTCCAGCCTCACAGTTTTCTAATATCTTTTTATACAAAAGTCGAGGGAAAAGGTCAAAGTACTTCATAATGTCAGATGTGGCACAAGAGGTCACAGATGCCTCTGCCACCTTCTTCCTGGCTCCCCACAATCTCAGAAAAAGCTAGGATATTATTTGGGCAGTAGGTAGCATTACCGCATTCTCAAAAAAGTCTACATTCTGCGTGTTTTTCTTCTATGTGGTCCACTGCTAAGGGCTACTCTAATCTAGCCATCCTAACATGTGGTTGATGAGGTCAAGGTTGGCTGAACAGATTGAAAATTATATAGCTGGCCCTCCATATCTGTGGGTTCCACATCTGTGGATTCAACCAACCACGGATCAAAAATATTCAGGGAAATAGTTGCATCTGTACTGAATGCGCACAAACATTTTTTCCTTGTTATTATTACCTTAAACAATACAGTATCACAATTATTACACAGCATTTACAATGTAGTAGGTGTAAGTGATAATTTCAAGTACTATACAGGAGAATATGCTTAGGTTATTTTATGCAAATACTACACCATTTTATATAAGGGATTTGAGCATCTGTAGATTTTTGTATCCTCAGGGGTTCCTGCAACGAATCCCCCAGATACTAAGGGATGGATACTGAGGGAAGACTGTACGTAAGCATAGAGCATTGCTAGAACCACTACCATGATCTATGTATGTTTTATACACATCACACACACAAACACACACACACACACACAAAATGAAATTAACAAGACTCAAAGCAACATTATTAACAATTTATTCTAAGTGACATAGAGTATTTTCCATCTATCCTATACAATCTCGTCATCTAAAAACAGCCCTCCAGAGGGTATGATCTTACTGCTTGAACTGCCTGGTCAAAAGGACTGATGTCATAATAAAATCAAACCTAAAAGAGGAAAAAAATAAATCAAAGACAGGATCCTTTTGAAGTTTTTCATTTTAACTATCAAGAGTTTTATAAAGTTCTCTGCAGAAGATCTGATAATGCCAGGATCTTTTCCTTCCATTCCCATGCCTAATACTTAAACCTAGCTTCATTAAAATGTGATTTAAAAGCCTAATTCAGATATAAAGATTATTTATGAAATGAAAAAAAAGATACTACTTAAATAAAAAGTTACCAACCATAGAACTAACTGAGGAAAACATGGAACTCAATTTACAGATGGAGATGAACTTTCCTAATATATGAAGGCTCTTTGGAATCAGTAAGGAAAAGACCAAGAGTCTCGACAGGAAAATGTGTAAAAGATAAACAGTACGCTGATAAGGAAATACCATAAGTGCCTCTCAAGCATTGAAAAAACACTCAATCTCACTCATAATAAAAGGAATGCAAATTAAAACTACACTGAGATCAATTTCATATCTATTAGATTGGCAATGATCAAAACATTTGAGAACATAATCTTGATGAAGACATGGAAAAAGTCTCCTATTGCTGGTGGGAGTACAGATCAAAACAACCTCTGTATTAGTTTTTCTCATTTGAAGAAATCCTTGTAAGATGTTTAAAAATGTAGCAAGTAAGGTACATTTAGCCTGGTGTGGGCTGTTGGTCATATTCAAAAAATTGTTACAGTTTTCTACTTTTATAGAATTTTGTTCACATGATGAAGCAGACAGGTAGGCCACTTTTAAAAACTTGGATGACTGGTCAGGCGTAGTGGCTCATGCTTGTAATCCCAGCACTTTGGGAGGCGGAGGCGGGTGAATCATTTGAGGTCAGGAGTTCAAAACCAGCCTGGCCAATATGGTAAAACCCCATCTCTACTAAAAATACAAAAAATTAGCTGGGTGGTGTGGTGCATGCCTGTAATCCCAGCCACTCAGGAGGCTGAGGTGGGAGAATAGCTTGAACCCGGGAGGTGGAGGGTGCAGTGAGCCAAGATCACACCATTGTACTCCAGCCTGGGCAACAGAGGGAGACTCCATTTCAAACAACAAAATAAAACAAAACAAAAAAAACTCGGATGATTAAGAGAGTAGTCTTGCTCCATCTGCTGCTCACCTCTTGATACCTTATTGTGCACTTAATGGGTGCTCAATAAATATTTGTTGAGTTGAATGAAACTAAGAATAATGTGAAGGATGATGAAAATGGAATAAAAACGAGTAAGAATAAGGAATTAGCTAAATTTATCTGAACTGTTGAATAAATTGCTTACAAAATCACTACTTTAAGAAAGGAGCAATGCCACGGTGGCACATGCTTCCTGAAAAATGAGTTAGCCAGCAACAGTTGGATAATAGATTGTTGCAGTAATGGCCCCCTAATTAACTCCACTCCGTTAAGAAACCCCTCCCATACCTACTGTGGAATTGGCCATGTTGATCTGCTTTGGCCTATGGACAACAGAAAATATATGAGGTTTGCCATCACTAGTTACTTCTATAAACCTTACTACTGCCTCCAGGTGAAAGAGCCATGCCTAGCCTGCTGGAGACACATGGCCCCCATCACCCAAGCCAACAACCAGTATGAATTATCCAGACATAGCTATCCTAGACCAACCAGCTCCCAGCTGACCCATCAGCTGACTGTGGCCACATCAACAAGGCCAGATATAGCTGCAGCAGAATCGCTTAACTGAGCCCAGCCCAGAATCAGGCTAACAAATGCCTATTGTTTCACAGCACTATGTTTTGGGGAGGTTTATCATACAGCAAAAGCTGATCTAAGTAGAGAGGGGAATAGGTGGTCAAAGAAGATTTTTCCCTTACGTGTTCTGCTTTCTATATTTCACAATGAGAATATATCTACATACTATTTAATTACACTGAACTTATAAAAATTGCATATCGGACTGATATTAAAATTCTACTATCACCTTGTAAACACATATACATTAATTCAGTCCAAATGGGAGCACGAATTTGAGAGGAGACATTAATATTGCGTCAGAAAAAAAATGGGTTAATAGAGTACCAGGGTTTACTATAACACACACACACACACACACACACACACACACACACACACGAATGTGAATAAGAGTATATTCACGGTCACTGTCACATCTCAATAATGGTTATTATCAAATTCTGGAAGTGTTAGAAGACACTCATCTCAGATTTTGCTTCACTCTTTCTTCTGTTTAAGTGGGTAATGGCCTAATACACATTTTCTCATTTAATCCTCATATGGTATGAGGTAAACATTACGCTACAACACTTTAGGCAAATTAACCTCTCTATGCCTCATTTCCTCAACTGTAAAATGGGGATAACAGTTCTATTTTACAGAACTGTTGTGAAAACTAAATAGCTTAGAACAGGGCACGCAGTCCTTACTCAATAAATGGTTTACCACCTCTTTTAGTAAAATGATGTAAAATTAAGGTCTTTTAACTATAATAACATGACTTCTATTTTCAAAACATTAAGCATTATCAACTAAGGTGTGAGACATCATAATTAATCTGGATACCTTTCTAACGACTTCATTTAAAAATTAAAAGACATGCCGGGGTGTGGTGATGGCTCACGCCTGTAATCCCAGAACTTTGGGAGGCCGAGGTGGGCAGATTACCTGAGGTCAGGAGTTTGAAACCAGCCTGACCAACATGGTGAAATTTCATCTCTACTAAAAACACAAAAATTAGCCAGATGTGGTGGCACGTGGCTGTAATTCCAGCTACTTGAGAGGCTGAGGCAGGAGAATCATTTGAACTTGGGAAGTGGAGGTTGCACGGAGCTGAGATTGCGCCTCTACACTCCAGCGTGGGTGACAGAGTGAGACTTCATCTCAAAAAAAAAAAAAAAAAAAAAAATTAAAAGACAATGTTATTAAACAAAACCTAGGAATGTATGTAGAAAATACATGGTGATGAGAGGTGAAGCTCTGGGCAATAATAAATCATTTAGTCCACATTCCACAATCCTAAGTAGGTTTAAAATACAAAGGCTTCCATTTTTGTGTGTGTTACAAATTCACAAGAAGAGAGCAATAAATCCTATTGAAATGTCACTTTTACTGTGACATCTAGCATACGTACTTTCAACATGTTCAATCATGTTTTTTTTTTTTTTTTTTAAGGCAATACTGATGGCTTTGGAAAATAAGGTTCTTTTCAGGCCCTGATGGACCACTTATAAAATATAGCCACATTTTTAAAAAGTGTTTTTAAACAGGCAATTACCTAACCTGTAGATATGTAAAAAGTCTCACACCACAATGTGCAGATGTTTTAGTTTCTCCCAATGTGAGGAAAAATTCCATCTTTCATTTCAATTCAAACATTTTAAAGAGCATTCAGTATATGAGGTAATGTAGCAGATTCTGGAGATAAGACAGGTAAAGTAACATAAGTAACATTTATGTTACTATATATGCCAGACATTTGCTGGTTATCTTATTCAATCATAATAACGCTGTGCTGTAGAAATTATTAAAACTCACTTTACAGAGGAGGAAATTAATGCTAACATAAGTATAATAACTTGCTCAGGACCTCTCAGCAACAGAAGGCAGTGGGGTTGAGAAGTATGAGGTGGGGCCCATGAAGATAGCGCCACATGACTATTCTTAGAGACAAACACAATATTCATTGTAATAGATCGTTTAACAGCAATGTGGAAGGGGACGAAGACTTGGAAAACCAAGGAGATAATCTTTGGGAATGGGCAAAGGAGTCACAGAAGGCTTTAGAGGTTGATATTTAAGTTGTTACTTAAGGATGAGTAGGATTTACCAACTTCAATGCCAAGGCTCACCCCCACCCCCCTCACCCCCAATATATTAACCAAAATAAATTACTTACTTGAAATTGAGAAAAACAATTTTGAGAGAAATCTTCCTCAGATATATTATTCCATAGTTTTAAAACAAATAATATGATGACAGTTTAATTTTTAAGTTGCTTTTATGTGGCTTGTCTTGGGTTTTATTCTGAAATGAAATTTAGATTAGTCATTTTCTTGTTCTGAGAAACTAGGAGTATGCCAACATGTTTTAACTGTACATTTTTCACATATCAACATGTATTCTTATTTACAAAGTCTTTCATTTCACCATCTCAAACAAAACCTAATTTAGTATATAAATTACTTTGAAGTATAAAAATGTATATGCAAAACAATATATTTATTTTAATTCTTGTTATACTTCCTTGGTAATTGTAATAAATGGAAGAAAAATAGAAATCTTGTGAACTGTTATATATTACACAAGGCATTTTTGAGGTAACACACTTTCTTTTACTATTTGAATTGTTTATATAGTAATGATCTTTGAACCCAAAGAAAATTAAATAACTGCCCCAAAGTAAATTGACCTCAAATTCTTAGTATTTCCCAAAACTATCATCCAAAAAGAAAACAGAATTGGCCAAAAAAAAAAAAAAAAAACCCCACGAAATTTTCCATTGACAATTACTACTCATTTTTCTCAGAATTTACTTTGCTAGGCGTGTATTCAATTTCTGCTACAGAAAACAGTCCAGTTTACCAATCCTAATTAAGCAACAAAGTATTTTTCATTTATAAAATGAAATATTTAAAAACCTACAGAGAGCTGGAAGAAACACAAGATCATCTGGAAAACTTAGAAGAAATGACAGAACACACACACACACCCCAAACAAAAACACTAAAAAGGTTAAATAGGCTGTCATTAAGAGGGTCTTACTTTTACTTACTTTTACTTATAATACTTATGTTTGGACAGTAGACAGAGTTCTTTCTAATTGCCTAAGACACTCATTCCTGCCTTATCTGTATTTACATGGAAATTACAAGTTAACACAATTTCACCCAAAGTTCACTGTTCCTTAACTCCCATTATTTCCTCTTATTATCACTATGATGTTAAAATGGCAGCGAGATACCAAAGTGACATACCCCATACCACAGCCCATTTCTCACTTTATAAGTAAGTTATATTTCTTTGAAATATCCAGCGCCAATGACAATATCCTCTAAAACCTACTTTAACCCAACCTATTTAAACTTGAATCATTTTTCACTTAGATTATCTTTTCTTTTTTTTTTTTTCTTAAAGAGATAGGGTCTTGCCATGTTGCCCAGACTGGTCTCAAACTCCTGGGCTCAGGCAATCTTCCTGCCTCTGCCTCCCAAAGTGCTGGGATTATAGGTGCCCAGCCCTAGATTATCTTTAATTCAGTGAATTCTAATCCAATCAAAATCAAGATGAGAGAATATTTAATTATAGCACCAGAGGAACTTGAAAGGTTTCATATATTCCCTCCTTCCTTTTTTGGAAATTGCATACATACAATTTTAGTATCAATTTTTGTTTATGTTTGCCCTAAACTCCTTTTGCTGTAATCTTGTTTTCTTAAAGATACAGCCAAATCATCATAAAACAAATCCTACCATAATCTATTCTAGATTATAGATTAATATTATTATATATAATAATATATATTACATATTATTATATAAGAAGATTCTAAGCACTATTAGACACCGTAGGGTCTCAAAGATTTCTGAACTACATATGTGCAGTTCTTTTAATAATTCCTCTGAGGTTCTGTATTTTTGTCTTTCAATTATTATCAATGCCTTCCTCCAACATTTCCTCATGTTTTGCGGGGAGAGGAGGTCAGTGTGAGGAGATGAGAGCTGAAGAGTCAAGATCCAAGATCCCCCATTTTCAAATCCAGCCTCACACCAACCAACACTAGGACACTGGACAAATCCCTGAGCCTGCTATGTAGACTTGTTTTCTTTAAGTAAAACGAGTACATTTGACTAGAATGATGTTTCTCACCCCTTTTAACATTGCAAATAAAACTTGTTAGCAAAAAATTTTTTAGCACACTGCGACAACAGGAGGGCATCTGGAGGCATTTACATAGTGCCTGGTGAAAAAAAATTATATTTTCTAAGTACAGAAGATAAAATTTAAAGTATTATGGTAGATATTTTTGACATATGTAATGCTGAAAATTTTAATATGAATTTCAAAACCAAACTTTTTCCCATCAAGAATATTTCAAAATTAAAATCATGCTTTATTTCTGACAAACATACATGCACTATTAGGCAGTCACCTTGCAGAGCACATCAAACGCATATGATGAGCAGCATCCAATACAGGTGAATACAGATAGTGAGGCCTGGCGCTGGGCCACCAGGGACACCCTCCCTGCTTCCTTGTCCTCTCACTGTAAGTGGGTTGCACCTTGTGGTAGGTGGCATGTTCCTTTGGCACCGTGAATACAAACTCCAGTAACAATTCCATGATCCCTTTCCCACAAGAGGCAGCTGTACACTGTGGCTGGCTGCTGAAGTAGATTCCAAGTAGTAAGGCACACCTCATTTAATGCACTTAAAATATCAAAAGGAGCAGTAACTGCTGGTTGTCACTCACCATGCTATCTGTTCACAGGAACCCCAATGCCTTCCTTCAGCCCCCATTCCACTAGGACTACCCTTCTGTGAGCCATGTAACAGCAACTGAAAACTTTGAATTAGAAGATTTCTAACAATACCTAAAGTTAAAAACAGTATTGCAGTAATCATTCGTTTGTAACAACTATTATGGTCTTTTATTTTTAATTTCTTACCAATTCCTGTAAGCAAAACATAGCTTAAAAATATTAACTTTGAATAGTATTACATGCACGTGATTTTAAAATACTGAAAAATTACCAAACTGTGTACTTAAAAAGTTAGTCCACCTTTGTCCTCTAGGCAACCACTTCTACACACTGGAGGCAACTACTGTCATCAGACTCTCCCGTATCCTCCCATGCACATTATGTTCCATATCTGCGCATATATATATATATATATATATATGGATTTTATTATAATAAAGAATTTTATTCTAATACATAGGCATATATAGTATACAAAAAATACATATTTTAACCACACAAATGGCAGCAAACTGCCCACGCAGTCATGCCTCTTGCTTTTTTTCCTCGTATCTTAGACATGGCACCACAGCAGTACACATAATATTCTCTCATTACTTTTAAAGGCTGACTAGTATTTTGTAGAACACATATACCATAATTCACCCAACTACTTCCCTACTGATACATGCTTAGCTTGGTTCCAATCTTTTGCAGTAACAAATAATGCTGCCACAAATATTCTTACATATTTATTTGACATATATGCAAAATCTTCTAGAGAATAAAATCCTATAATGGAATTACTAGAACAAAATATATCTGTGTTTTAAATTTTGGAAACCATTTTCAAACTGCTTTCTATAGAATATGAACACTTTATAATCCCACCAGCAATGTATGAGGCTGACCATTTTCTCTTCGTCTCACCCTTCCCGAGTTACACTATACATAACTTTTGCTCATTTGATAGGTGACAAAGAGTATGTTGAAGCTTTAATTTACATCTTTATTATATTATAAATAAAATTGTACATCTTTTCATATGAATTCTCTTTGCTAATTTTTCTACTGGATTATTTTCTAGTTCTTTGTATTAAGAGGAACTTAGCCCTTTGTGAAGTCTACAAATAAGTTTTACTAATCTGTTTCTCTTTAACTTTGTTTGATTTTTCCCCCTATACAGAATTTTATTTTTATGTCCTAAAATCCAGCAATCTAGTATGCTATTAAAGGACTTCACCAATCCTGGATTATGTAAAAAATAATTGCCCTACATTTTTTGTTTCGTTGTTTCATATTTAAATCTTTAACTCCTCTGGAAGCCAACATTATTTTTCCAGATGACTAACTGGCTATCCCAACACTGTTTATTAAATAATTATTCTTTTCCCTACTCATAAATGAAGGTGGGATCCATTTTCATATACAAGTTGAATATCTCTTATCTAAAATGCTTGGGACCAGAAGTGTTTCAGATTTTTTCAGATTTTAGAATATTTGCAAATACATGAGATATCCTGAGGATGGGACCAAACCTGAATGTAATTTTATATAATTTTAAATAATGTTACACATGAAACAAAGTTGTTTTGGTTGTTTTTGAAACAGGAACTTGCTCTGTCACCCAGGCTAGAACGCAGTCGTACAATCATGACTCACTGCAGACTTCACCTCCCGGGCTCAAGCGATCCTCCTGCCTCAGCCTCCTGGAACCACAAACGTGTACCACCCTGCCTGGCTAATTTTTGTATTTTTTTGTAGAGATAGGGTCTTTCCATGTTGCCTAGGCTGGTCTCGAATTCCTGGGCTCAAGCAATCCTCCTACCTTAGCCTCCCAAAGTATTGAGATTACAGACATGAGCCACTGCATCCAGCCTGAAACAAAGTTTTGACTGCGACCCCCCATCACAACAAGGTCAGGTGTGGAATTTTCTACTTGTGGCATCCTGTTGGTGCTCAAAACATTTCAGATTTTGAAGGATTTCAGATTATGGAGTTTTGGATAAGGGATGCTCAACCTGTATTAAGTTCTCATATATATTTGAGTTAATTCTAGTCTTTACTCTGTTTTAGTGCTGTCATGTGCCAAAACCATGTTACTTTTCAAAACATTTTAAAATTAAAAGTACTTTACATACAAGTAAGAATAATAAAACCAGAAATTACTGGCTTGCTTTAATATATGAATCATTTTGCAGTTCCTAAATGCAATTTATATAATTAAGTTCAATATAATCATCATGCAATCATACATTTTGGTTGACACATGTTTTGGAGACCATTACGAATCTCATGTCTCTTACTACATTTCTGGAACCACATCTAGAAAACCAATTTTTCCTTAATTTTGCACATGGATTTTTTAAAATTATAAAATCAGTACATGTTCTCTGTAAAAAATCTGAAAATATAAAATATACCTTCCAGAGATAACCAACTTTTATACTTTGGTGTATCTTTTTCCATACTTTTAATAAGTGACTATTTTGTAAACTAATTTTTTTCACATAATACAATGACAGCACTTTCCCATGTTATTACACATACTTCTAAAACATGTCTTAAACACGTCCTCCCAAATGAATATACCCAGTTTATGTAACCATTTACCAATTGTTGAACGTTTAGAGTTGTTCTCTGTGATGATTATCATCTATTTATTAATCATTGCAACAAATGAGTTGCAAGAATTAATAGATGAGTTTCAAGCACTGTGGTAAACATTAACTCTATAATGGTGAGGAAAAAGAAACACATTATCAGGATTTCTGGAGCTTACAATCTATTTGGAAAAACATGTTAATCTCTAAGACATAAAATTACAATGACAGCAAGTGCTATGAGAAGAGTTCATGGTGCTTTGAGAGTCTATGATAGGGAAGGCTTCCCTGAGGAAAGATAAACCGAAGTTTAGGTGAAAGACAAGTAAAAACATTCTAGGCAGGGGCAACGGCAGGTACAAAGCCCTCACTGTGGGAAGCAGCATGGCAAGAACAAGGGACTGAGATAAGGCCAACATGGCTGGAACAAAAAGAGTAAGTCAAGAACATGGCTCAAGTCATGACTAGACAGAAAGGTAATGGCCAGACTATGCAAGACCTTGTAAGACAGGTAGATGCCACCATATAAGACATCCTGAATGCAATGGAAAGTTACTGAAGCATATCAAACAGTAGGGTGATGTAATCAGGTTTGCATTTTTAAAAGATCCCTCTGATTACAGGAAACAGATCAGAAGGGGAAAAAGTAGATTGGGATAAACCAAGATTAGGAGGCTACTGTACTAAACTTGACCAAAAATGCTAGTAGTTTAGGGTGGTGATGATTATGAAAAGAAGCAGATGGATTCAAAAGACAATCAGATTTGCCAAAAGATTTATGTTCATAGATTAAAATCCCTAAAACTATAATTATTGGGTCAAAAAAGAACATTTCAAGGATTCTAATATACATTGCCAAACCGCCCTGCAAAGAGCAGTTTTCTTAATCTGTCAATTACCTTGTAGCTGTTCCTCTATCTGAAATTTTAAGTTCCTTAAAAATTCCTTTAACATGACTAATCCGTATTTCCTTCACGAAGTCTTCCCTGACTCCCCTTTTTGCCTGGATATAGAATGTGTCTCCCACTGAATCCTTGCTCTGTCTTACACACATTTCTATAGTCCAGTCATACTGCATTTGACTTAAGTTTACATGCCCATCATCTCTACTACACTGTGAGCTTCTGGAGGGTAAAGCTGTTCTTAAGGCACTTAAAGCTAAAATAACTTGCTACTCAGGGCTTCAAATACACGCTAAAAAAAAGTGACCAATTTGTTTGTGATGAGTCATCAAATCTCCATAGTGTTCCTGAAAATCTCTCCAATAATTGTAATCAAATAGGTGTTATACGATCTTAAAATATTTTTAAATAACTTAGTAAAAAACAAAGTATGAACAAAGCAGATTCTAGTACAGAAATTTTTGAACCTGAGTTGTTGATACACGCTAGTTTTTAAAATTATTCTTATTGCAAATGTAACTCCAATTTACCAAAAAAAAAAAAAAAAAGGTTATTCTGGTAGTTTCTTATATTTAACTTTATAAAATATAAACAATGAGAATATATTTATAATTTGAATAAGCATCTACGTAAACTTACATAGCATTTCAGAATTATCAATTTCTTATGTTGAAAAGTTTGATTTCATGGCTAACAGCATCTAGAAGGATCTATCAAAATCTTCTCTAAGCTAGAGGAAGTGGCAGAGTTCCTTAGAGTAATCTTAAAGACAAGCAGCTCCCTCTATAGTCTGTCTGGCCTACTTTGTTTAATTACTTGCTTTGTGAACATCTCCCATTCTTCTATTTACTCCTACTCTGCATCTCAGCAGGGAAGCTCTTTGAAAGGATAGTTCTGTTTAACCTGGTGCTGAGGAAACTGTGAGAGCTGTCTAAACTCAGCATGAAGTGAGTAACATCAAGCAACTAAGCAAGAGTAGAGATGTGGAAAATGGACAGCTTCCCAAGTCTACCTAAGTCGAATCCTCAAATGAAGCCTGATGATTTTATCTGTAGTGAATTCTCTGAGTGGTCACACCTATATTCAAATCTAAATGAAAAAACATTGTCCTATACTTTATTCATAACCTTTCTTCCCTCCATTAATACGTTATCAAAATGTTGTTATAAAAGAAAAAGTTAACAATTTCTTCTGTAAATGATATTGCTCAATTTGATTATGTCAAAATAATGTTCAAGACATTTAAAAAACTAGTTAAAGAAATGGAGAGGAAGTTTGCTTTTGTTTTTTAAAAAATTCCATAACTCAGATGAAGAAACTTTACATGATTCCCTTAGGAATCAATATCCTCAGTTGGCAAGGGATTAAATCACTCAGGATTTACCATTCAAATCTGAATATCCCACTTTTTTTTTTTTTTTTTTTAAAGGCAGGGTCTGGCTCTGTTGCCCAGGCTGGAGTGCGGGGGCGGGATCTTGGTTCATTGCAGCCTCAACCTTCTGGGCTCAAGCAATTCTCCTGTCTCAGCTTCCCAAATAGCTAGTACTACAGGTGCACACCACCACGCCCAGCCAATTTTTGTTTCTTTGTCTGTTCGTTTTGTAGAGACTATGTTGCCCAGGCTGGTCTCCCACTCCTGGGTTCAAGGGATCCTCCTCCCTCTGCCTTCCAAAGTGTTGGGATTAGTGGCATGAGCCACAGCACCCAGCCCTGAATATCCCTCTTTTTAAAAATACCTTTTCAAATTTCACCAACTTAAGACATGGGAGTTTTTAAACCCAAAACACTTTATTTCTTAAATTACTCAAGATACGTCCTCAAAACACAGAACAATCAAAAGTCAACTGGACTGTTTTCTAAAGCAGAAAAATGCTTTTCATGCAATAATGGAAAAACTAAACTAGTAAAAGGGTATTAATCCAATCAGTTCAGAATTTGTAATATAATTTTGAAATGGCCACTTCATTTGAGAAAAAATATCTTTGGTTGCCATTTTTCAGGATCTCATTTGTAAGGCAAACTCAATTTTAAAACATTTTCTCTCCAAACCAAGGTAAAGCATTAAGGACCTCCCAAAATAATTCCTATATATGAAAAAAGTACGTTTATGGTATTTTACGTAGCATAGGTTTATCATGTGTTACACGTTTTTATTACCTTATTTTACTTGTTAGTAAAGATATAAACTATAAGGATATAATATAAACTACGTTCATATCTTTGCATTATGTTTACATCTTTACTTTTAAACATATCTGTCTTCATTAAAAATTCTAGCATTCAGTTTTACTAAGTCAGACTGGCCTCTCTTTTATATTAATAATTTTCACGTTTTATTTTATTGGACTAGTTTTCCGTGGGGAGATAATTCAAAAGCAGATAATTCTGCAGTTTTTGATTATGTTTAATTAATATTAATCTCACTGGGAGTTTCTGACGTACTAATAAAAATGCTGGCTTGGTTTATGAAAAGTGTAAACTCTAAATGTATGCCAATGACTTCAAATTTTTTCTTGTTGAAACAAACATTTTTGTTGCAAACTGTGAACTATATAGCAAATTCAATTTGATAATCCTTAATTTAAAATTTGACTTTCTCTGTATCAAGTTTTATGTCTTTCAATGTACATATAAAAAGTGTCACTTTTTAATTCATTTAAAATATAAATTTCAAAGTATATACCAAAAAAAAAAAAAAAAAAAAAACCACACAGTGGGGGTTTTTAGTCTTTGGTTTTTACGGGTTTTTTTTTTTTTTTTTTAAATAAGGGGCTGGTAATCTATTGTGGGATGTCCATGAAGGATGAAATAGGAAACAGTTAATGTGTCTTTTTAAAAATATTCAGAAAAACAAAAGCATATAATATTCTATATTTTTAAGGAGCAATTTCTCACGTTATAGAATTAGTTAGCTTATAGTGAAACTCATTTATTTCCACAAACGAAACTTTCCTATGAAACAAAGCTTGACTATCTCTCAGGTAAACATATTTAATGACTTGTGTGGAGGAGAAAAAATTATGTGTGGAAAAGTAATTCAAACAATACAAGCTGTAATACACAGAAATGCCACAGTATATCCTACTAGCATGTCCCTTTATGATTCGGAAATCTGGCTGAACAGAGCCATATCAACTTCACTATCTTATCCTTCCTCTGCATCTGAAGTGAGAACAGAGCATTACAGTGAAATTCCAATTGGAAACAAAGACAGCACCACTACATCTAAAAGGGCAGAAAACCTATTTTATAGAACACTTCATCTCCTCGATTTCCCAGCCTCCAAAGTTTCAAGTGTTACACTTTCAACACGTTAAAAGCACTCAAATTCCCCATCTTTCAAGGTTCATATCAAAATCATATTCACTAGTTTAAAAAGGAATATGCTACCAAATCTCACGACATTGACATTTTAACAAAGAGAATTCACATTAAAAGATAACAGCTTAGAATGAGTGCTTGTGTTTGGGAAAGCGCTATTATCTTGGTAGTCCACAGAAACTGACTGTAGTAACAAGATGAATGGTGATGAGGGCAAGGAGCATCAAGTGGGAAATGCTATCTAAAATCCCATAGGGCAATTCATAGCTAGAGGGAAGAGCATCCTTTCCTAGGAGGCATTATTTCCTAGAACTCCATTATTTCATGGAAGCAGTTCAAAGCATACAAAAAAGCAAAACCATTTTAAAACACCTAGTAAATTGGGCCTCTATCTTTTTTATATTATCATAAACCCCAAGAGTTTTTGAGAACGTACCTTCTGCACTGCTGTCTCTCCCCTTCTCACCCCTTCTTCAACATAGTTGTGTTTAAAAAATATACCTGTACTTAAAACGCAAGCCTACAGCCCAGTCTAGGAGCCTTTCAAAATGTCTGTGCTGCTGAGTCGGGCTGTGGTTCTTAATAAATTCACCCCGTTAAGTGTGATATTTTACGTTGGGCAACATAAACACGCATTTCCTACTTTCATGGATGAACATTTCCTGAAAGCATTGCACCTGAGGATGCTGCCCTGTCCCCAGACGCTCTGGCACTAAACTCTAAGGAATCAGACCTGCACTCACAGCAGAGTCACACGGTCACCCCAGTGAGAAAGATTATCTGGCCCCAGGCGCCACTCTCTTCGGCCCACTGCATCTCCGGAAGGGGCAGAGGAGAGCGAGGGTGAAAAGAGGCCATGGGGAGCGACTGACAACAAGGCTGACACTTCCCCGTTTCCAGAAAGCGGCACTTCAGGGACACAAGGGATGCCCGGGGTCCCACTAGCGACCGACCTCAGAGCGGACCCTACGAACCCGTCCACCGATGGGCATGGCGCGGCCACCTGGCCCGCCGTCCGGGGCGCTCGCGGCTTTCGCTCCCCCGGCTCGCGCCCTGGAGTGCGGCTCCCGCTCCCGGCCGCCACACGCCGTGTAAACACTCGGCGCTCGCCGCCTCCCTGCCCGGGGGTGGGGGCGCCGCGCAGCGCTCGCGCGGACCCACATTTTTGCGCCTCTTGTCACGCGCGAGAGAAAAGGCGAGGAGGGCGTAGGGGAGGGAAGACGCGGCAGCGATCCACGGAGACGGCCGGCGCCGGCGGCGTGCGCGCGTGTGCGCGGCGGGGAGGGCGGCCCCGGCGCCCCGCCGACTCCCGCTCCCGCCCCGCGCCCGCTTACCTGCCGGGGTCGCTCCGAAGATTCGCACCACCGGCACCTTCTTGACAGGGGCCTGGGTGAGGGGGGATTGGCAGGTATCCAGCCCCTGCAGCGGGCTGGCCATGTAGTAGTCTGCAGTCACTATCCTCACTGAAAACATGTTAGCCGCCGCCGCCACTGCCTCCCTTCACTGGCGACCCGGCAGCGGCAGCAGCAGCGGCGGCGGCTCCCTCCGCAGCGGCGGCGCCCCCTCCCCTTCTTGGCTCGGCCCCCTCCCCTCACACACAGACACCTCGAGGAGCGGCGGCGGGCGGGGCGGTGTAGGCGCTGCTGCCGCCGCCTCCTCAGGAGCACCCGGCAAGAGGCCGCAGGAGAGAAGCCCTCGAGCTTTCGTCGGTGCTTGTGCTGCCGCCACTGCTGCGGCCGCCGGGAATCACACGGGCTCCTCGGTCCCAGGCTGCAGCTCTTGTTGCCATGATGATGATGTCACGGACGCAACCACTGGGGGAGGGGGAAAGGGGGGTGTGTGTGGCGAAGGGAGGGCTGCGAGTAGTGCGGGGGAGGGGGCTCGGCGGGAAAGGAAGGGAGCGGGCGGGCGCCCGGGCGGAACACGGAGGGCGGGGGCCGAGAAGGTGCTTTCTCCCCCGCCCCCGGGGCACGCAGTGAGGGAGGCGGCCGGAGGCCGACAGGGCCCGCGCGGGATCGATGACTCGGCCGGCGGGCACGGTCACCTGGGTGAGGGGCAGCGGAAGGGGCGGCAGAGCACCGATCTCATGGATGGGCTTCGAGGGGCTTGCGGGAGGGGTGCGCCAGTGTTCGGGGCCGTTTTGGCGGCTATGCGGGATTGGCAGGAGCTGCGGTGCTCACAATTGCCTAGCCGACCGCCATTTCACATCCAGCAGAGGAGGCGGGGGCAGCCGCGGAGACGGTTTTTCACAAGGTAAGAAAATCCGCCCGCGGGAGGAGGGAGGCGAGGCGCAGATCTCGTGCCGCTGCGGCCTCGCGGGAGGGAAGGGCGGGCTGGCGGGCGGGCGGCGGAACGGGAGGGGCCGGGTGCGGAGGCAGCCGGCCCTTCTCAGGTAACGCCGCGGCTCCGCGCGTGGCCCGGGGGCGGTGCGAAAGGTGGGGGCGCGCGGGCGCGGGCTTCGGCCTATAAAAGGGCCGCCCTGGCGCTCCCCCTTCCCGAACGTGCCGCGCGAGCCGCCGTGCTCCCTCCTCCCTGCTGCTGCAGTGTCTGCGCGGGGCCATTTAATGAGATTTGTTCACGCACGGCTCTTAGCTTTGCGAGGGGTTGGCGTATCCAGTGCACAGGGATTTCCCACTACCGTGTTTTTCTCCCGCCCCCTTCCTTCGCTCTCGCCCTAATATATCCTTCGTTGGATTCCTCGGCCCCGCAGGCTGCGTCCCGGGCACGCGCAAGTACATGTAAGGACATGTCAGCTCCCGGTGACCTTCCTCCTCCCTCGTCGCTCCTCCCCCAGCGGAATGTAGGATTAACAGCCTTTCCGAGAAAATTTTGGCCAAAGAAAAAGGCCTGTGAAAGTCACCGCGTTAGACGTGGCCTCCTCGTGTTTTTCAGTAACAGGTTATGCAGGGTTTTACTACCCGAAGGCGTAAAAGCACCACCTTGGGGAAGGGCCGTTTTGAATAAACAACTTTATTCAAAAATCGAGAGGGGGTGAAGCGATGCAGTTAGGGAATTTTTGTTTTAAAGAGTAGTAACATGCAACTGGCTTGGCTATTAAATTAGAACAAAGGGGTTCCTCTCTGACTTGGCTACTGATAGTGGGCATGACCTTGGACAAATAATTTTGTTTCTTTGGGCTCAGTTTCTACATATGTAAAACGGGAAGGTTTCTCTTAAAAACTCACCCTGAAGGGTTTCTTCTCAACAAAAAGATGTAAACTGTAGGAGGCGGAAAGTGTGGGTTCAAGTTCGAAATTTGCCCCTGAATTAGGACCCTTGACACATTTCTAATCCATCCAAAGTAGAGATGGTTGTTTTACATTTATGTGTTATACAGGTGCATTTGAATAGTTACCAGGTTGCCATGTATTTGAAGTGGTGTGAGAGCTACTCGTTTGGAACCGTTGTGGATTTTCAAATAGGAAAATCAAAAGGCCCAAAAGGGACAGGTCACTGGTAAGAAGCTGTCTATAAATTCCCTAGCATATAAATGCTAATAAGAACTTACGCCCCGAGGGATTTGAGACTGATTACTACAGTAAATTACCTTGTAGTTTTTAACCTCAGAGCATGATTATAAACATAGGTGGCAAGATTTCTACTAACATGCTGGAAATTAGTTAATATTTTTAAGAGGCAAAATCTCTTAATTTGAAATTTTAGAAGGCTATAGAAGTGATTTTAAAATATGACTACAATGCTAAAATATATTTTTGGTAAAATAAATATTTTGTACATGCCGAATGTCAGATACACAATACCAGTGATTCTCAGTGTTCCATGACACCTAGCATTCTTTAAATGTTAGTATTTTGGCTCTTACTGAATTACATTTTTGGGTATGGGGCCTGGGAATCTGTATTGTTAGCAACACTACCTGCCTCCCCGTGATTCTTAAGCAAAATAAAATTGAGAATCCTTGTACTATATTATAATCAGTGTATCCATAACTTTTAAATTATAAAATTCCTAACTAGAAAATGATAAAAGCATCAAATTAACAGAGTTGCTATTTCTAGAAAATGGTTTCTTTCCCCTTACCTCTTGAATCAATATTATTTACTTTAAGAAAAGGCAGTTGCAACCACAAGTCAAATCCTTCTAGAACTCCAAGAATGTTCACTCTTGAAGAAAAACATTTGCAGCATGAAATTAGGAATGTTGTGTTCATTGCATGTAATTTAGTTTTAAGTTGATGCTCAAATTGAAAACCTGACAGTAACCCCCTAATTAACCACTATCAAATGGGTTTTATAAATATATTCTTCCTGAAGTAAGAAAATGTTCTGGAATTTTGAGTCAGAGAATGTGAACTTTAAACCATCATTTAGCTAAGTGATCACTTATTTTTTGGAATTTTTTTCCTCATCTGTGAAATGGATAGTAATTTCTGTTTTAACTTCTCAGGGATGTTATAAGGCTCAAACGAGATAATGTATGTGAAAATATGGTAAAATGTTCATATCCAGAAGTCTGATTCATCGAGAAACAGTAAAATCACTTGGAATTGCCTTATCTACATACAGTATGAGAAATGCAAAAATTGAACTCTATACTTAATATCCTTAATGCTTTTTCTTTTTTTTTTTTTTTTTGAGACAGAGTCTTGCTCTGTTGCCCAGGCTGGAGTCCAATGGTGTAATCTTAGTTCACTGCAACCTCTCCCCACAGGTTCGAGTAATTCTCCTGTCTCAGCCTCCCGAGGAGCTGGTACTACAGGCATGTGCCACCATGCCTGGCTAATTTTTGTATTATTAGTAGAGATGGGGTTTCACCATGTTGGCCAGGCTGGTCTTGAACTCCTGACCTTGTGATCTACCCACCTTGGCCTCCCAAAGTGCCAGGATTACAGGTGAGAGCCACCGTGCCCGACTGCATTTTTTTTTTTAAGTGGCTATTTCTTGCCAGGAGATTTGAGATACGTTGGGAAACAAAACAGATATGGTCCCTTCCCTTATAAGGTTTATAGTCTAGCATCCTAAAAATGTATTTTAATCATATCAATTAACATTTAGTCATCTCTTCTAGTTCACTGATGTGTACTTACCATGTTTGCCTTTAGTAAAAGCCTACCAAGTCTCCTTTACTGATACTGTTCAACATCTGTTAACATCTGCCTGTTAGCAGTTTATAATCTAGAACAGACAGTAGTAGCTACCATACTTTTGTGGCAGATACTATAAGATGGCTGATTCAGTATTCATCTAACTCTCTTTTTGCTTATTTTTCTGTACTTTAAAAGATGGAAAACAAACTACAGTTCTCAGACTCCCTTGCAGCTAGATTGCTGGAGTGAGATCAATGGTGTGATCAGTAAATGTTTAACAATGGCTCAAGAAGAGGGAAGGCCCTAATTTGTAGCATTGGCCAATTCAGTTTGCTTTCTTTTTTAGGAACAGGGTCTTATGATGTTGCCCAGGCTGGTCTTGAACTACTAGGCTCCTCCCACTTCAACCTCCCAACTAGTTGGGACTACGTGGTACAAATATGCCCCCTACCAGAGTGACTTCAGTAAATGTGGAGTTAGTTGGAAAGGATGCTGACAGTCAGAAGCTGGCTTCAGTATATGACCTAGTTTCCAGCAATCAGATGTACCCATGCAGGACATGGATGTGACAGCAAGCAACATGATGCTTCAGCTGCACTCAGGGAGATAGTATCTTCTGACAAATACCATGAAGGAGGTATTGGGTTCTTCTGGGTAGGTAGGGAGGAGTTGTGGCATCTGTTTTAGAGTCTTAGGTGCTGACTGGCAGGCAGTGCTGGGATGGGTTTCCACTAGAATAGCTTTGTAATGTGGGATGGGTGGGTGTTCTTTGTGGTTTGTTTTTTCTTGGATGTTGTTTCTAGCTATGTTTATCTAAGTCTGGTTCTCTGGCCCTCTGAGAGATCTGTGAGCTAAATAGTATCTTTTAATGCCTTTTTGCTTCAACCAGCCCAGTCACAGCCAGCTACATAATTTGTGGGGCCCAGAGCAAAATGAAAATGTAAGGCCTCTTGTTCCAACACAGGGGAAAATGTGCTATTATCTGTACTAAAATATAAAGCTTTTTCTTTCTTCTGTCTTTGCTCTCTCCACTTGTCATAGTGTTTTTAAATTTACTTTTTAATGTCATTCTACGAGAAAAAAAATTAAATTTTTTAATTCTTAGGATGAATTTTACCATTTATCTTTATATTATGTAATGCCATTTTAAAATGCAAGTATAAGAGCATTTCAATTGTATTTGGAATCACCAAAATTATACAATTCATAGCTTGTAAATGCATATGTATTTTGTGCTATCAGAACAGTGTAAACTCTGCACAAAACCAACTCAACTATTTTTATTTTGCTTCTTAATGTGCACATATTCTACCAATATTCTCTGTCTTCTGCTTACTGATGAGTAAGGAAGGATGAGAGGAAAGGGAGCGCTGAGTTGCCCTACTTGCCTTTCATTCTTTGTCATCATTTTTCGTGTAAATGGTTGACTAATAGTGGGAAGTAACACATGAGTAAGGAAGGATGTGATGTAGTCACTTGTGTTTCTTAAAGATGCTGTTGCCTTCTTTCTGCACCTGAAGCAAGTTCTGATTTAAATGAAAACTGTAGCGTCTTGGAACTGTCTGTGCCTCCACTAACTCAGTCATAGATGTTATATGCTTGTTTTGTATTAAATTTGTTACTCTCTTGAGTTCCTGCACCTCATAGGTCCACCAGAATCCTTTGTCATGAGGCATCATGGAGACCATTTGCAAATAGAATGGCAAGGAAGAAAGCATACATACCTCTGCTTGCATGTTATGCTCTGCTATACCACTGGACTTACAAAACAGATAGTCAAACATAAAAGTATTATAATTTTCAAGACAGTGACTGCAGAGCATTAAACCAAGCACTGGGCCCTGTGTGACTATACATGTCGCATGTTCATGAAGTTGATGACTCTGAGCTCTTGGGTTTCTCAAATGGGACTTCTGGCATTTGGGTGAAACAGTTTTTCGTTGTGCAGGACATTTAACATCCCTGGCCCCTGTGCACTACATGCCACTGTAACAATGAAAAATTCCCCATGTATTTCTAAATGTCCCCAAAGAGAAGTTGCCACTCTCCACTGAAATCCTAGAGTGGACTCCACTGTGTATAGCTATGAACCATGAGCCACTACAGAGTGGAGTTAAAAAGGATTTCAAATTTTTATACCCTGGACAGCAGAATTATGATGACTTTTTCCTATTGTCAGAAAAATAATACCACCTACATTGATGATGAAACAAATATTTGAGATAACAATTCAAAGGTGGTTAGTGGGTTCTGTGTGTCACGTATAAATGGTAGTTGACTCCAGATAGATGGCAATTTCTGATAGTTTAAAAAAAAAAAAAAAGCAGAGTACCACAGAAAAGCAAAGAGAACCATCTTACCTTCATTATCTTCATCAGGTAGCCCCCCCCGGAAAAACTAAGAAAGTTGTCATAATAAGATATGCTACTCTTATTACGTTGGATTTGGAATTTAGTTTCATTATGTCTATTTTTTTTTTAAGGTATAGTTCTTCATTTAAGAATATTAACATTGTCAGGGCCGGCACAGTGGCTGAACCCTGTAATCACAGCACTTTGGGAGGCCAAGGCGGGAGGATTGCCTGAGCCCAGGAGTTTGAGACCAGGCTGGGCAACATGGCGAAAATCCATCTTTACAAGAAATACAGAATTTAGCTGGGTGCGATGGTGCATGCCTGTAGTCCCAGCTACTTGGGGGCTGAGGTAGGAGGATAGCTTGAGCTTGGGGAGGTCAAGACTGCAGTGAACCTTGAGCTTCATGAGCAAAGGATTCTGGTGGACCTATGAGGTGCAAGAGCTCAAAGGAGTAATAAAGTTAATGTAAGACAAACATGTTACATCTGTGGCTGAGTTACTGGAGTCATAGTGTTGCCACTGTACCGCAGCCTGGGCAACAGAGGGAGACCCTGTCTCAAAAAAAAAAGTTCTAGTTCTATAGACCTGATTCTGCCTTTGCTAACTATGAACGTCGGTTTCTATGAACCTCAGTTTTCTCTGCAATAAAACAGGGGCAAAAGTATACTTACCTTAGGTTCTAAATCATTTCATCAAAAGTGAATTCATTAAAAATGTAAGTTTACCAAGAATACATTTATTGGTCAGGCATGATGGCTCACACGGTGGGAGGCAGAGGTGGGAGGATTGCTTGAGCCCAGGAGTTTGAGACCAGCCTAGGCAACATGGTGAAACCCTGTGGGACTGAGAGTTTGCTTGGTTGAGAGGTGGGGGGATCACTTGAGCCCAAGAGGTCGAGGTTGCTGCACCACTGGACTCCAGCCTGGGTGGCAGAGCAAGATCATGTCTCCAAAAAAAAAAAAAATACATTTATTAAATACATTCAGGGTGAATATTCTCTAAAACAAGTATTTGGTAAATGTAGCAAACGGATTCATTGGCAAATTACCTTTTAGCAAATTGGACTGCTTTCCATTCCTATTAGGGATATTATAACGATTAAACGAAGTATTGCCAAAAATACTTAGCGTAATTCTGAATACTCCTTAGCTGTAATCCCCCCGCCAACATTCATAATTCAAGTCCTGCCTATTCTTTCTCCTGAATATTCCCCATTTCTGCCCACATAATCATTGTCCTTTTGTAGCCTTTCACTAGCTTTAGGTATACTATTGCAGTAGTCACTTGTTTGGTCCCTTGGCTTATTCCTCACTAATTTTATTTTCTACTGTACTGCAAGGGTGATCTGTCTACCACATAAATTTTAAGTTATCATCTATGTCAAATTATCATCTGTTGCCATGAAAACAGTGTTTATGGCATACCACCTTCATGATTTGACCTAGATAGATATTCGGCTTCATACCTTTTCACCTTTTCCATTTATCTTCTAGTACCACTGAGGTATTATAGCTTCGTAAACATGCCATTCTTTTTGAAAAACTATCAAATCTCTGCATTTGCCTTTCTAACTGGCATAGTACATTCTCCCTTCTTGTTTCCTGGCAAAATTCTTATTTATCTTTCAAGTTTTAGCTCAAATGCCACTTTCGTGTAAAGGTTTCCCTGATTTCCTCAGATTTAGGTGTTATTTCTAGCCTTCCACTTCTTTTTGTACATGCTTCTATTATAATGCTTACATTATTGTAGTTGTTTGTTAGTCTGTCATTCTAATAGACTGTTATCTTCTTGAAGGAGCAGACCATGTCTTTTCATCTTTTATATACTAGATCCAAGTATAATGCCTAGAATATAAGTTATCAGCATTTATTGAATTAAAAAAATTTAAAAATCTGTTTGCAACTCTCTCTACTGCCTGCCCAACAGCCCTCCATTACATAGCAGTAAGCTAAGACCCAAAGAAATAAAGCTGTTTAGTGAGAACACATGCCTCCAAACTCCAGATTTATTACTTTTACTCCTATACTTAGGGAATCTTCTGAGCAGCGTCTATATAAGTAGTCATTTCTGTTGTCAGAAAGACTTGTCTTGTCACTGTTTTTTCATTCATCTTTAAGGAGTAGGTAGAAGGGCATAGTGATTTGACAAGAGTGGCAGTATTTTCTTTCTTATTCAATCATTTAGATACTTTATTTGTTTTCTGGTAAATTTGGTTGAGTTCAAGCAAAATTTTTTTTTTTTTTTTTAGAAATTATTTTAATAGAGATGAGGTCTCACTATATTGTCCAAGCTGGTCCCAAACTCCTGGGCTCAGGCGATCCTCCTGCCTCAGCCTCCCAAAGTGCTGAGATAACAGGTGTGAGCCACCATGCCCTGCTAAATTATTCTTTATGAGACAGGGTCTCACTGTCACCCAGGCTGGTATGCAGTGACCCAATCTCAACTCACTGCAGTCTTGACTTCCCAGGCTCAAGCAATCCTCCCACCTCAGCCTCCTGAGTAGCTGGGACTACAGGCGTGCACCTCTACACCCAGCTAATTTTCGTATGCTTTTAGAGACGGGGTTTCACTATGTTGCCCAGGCTGGTCTCGAACTCCTGAGCTCAAGTGATCCATCTGCCTTGGCCTCCCAAATTTCTGGGATTGCAGGTGTGAGCCATGGCACCTGGCCTCAAGCTAAATTATTCTTTTTGTCATCCCTTCTCTTTCCTTCACTCTTAGATAACTCAGTTTTCTTAACTACTGTAGGGTCAAATGTCTGAATCATTTGGTCCAGTGGTCCTCAACCAGGGGTGATTTTTGCCTCCCTAGGGGACATTTGGCAAAATATCTGGAGGCATTTTTGATTATTACATCTTACAATGCATAGGGCAGCCCCTACAGCACAAAGAATTATCAGGTCCAAAGTGTCAATATTGCAGGTGTTGAAAAACCCTGGCCTAGTTTAAAGTAAATTTTTACCCAGCCCCTTCATCCAGTCTCTTGCCTTTATGAAACCATGATGGAAAAGAAACTCATTCCCTTTCACAGGGATTTGGAAGGCCTAAATAAGTATGACAAACTTTAGAGGCAATTGCTGTCAACCATACAAAGTCCCAAAAGGCTTTATGCAGGTTTCTGCAGTTTCTCCATAGAACCTTCCTGGGTACAAGGTAGGCACATAAATATTTATTGCCTAAATGAATAGTAATAAAATAATTCTTGGCCAAAAGATGTATTTCATGTCTTTTATTTTTTTCTCTTTAAACTAAAGGAAAGTCAGATTTATTATGTGGTGAGAGATGAATTTCCTGAACAGAGATCTCTCTATTCGTTTTAACCAATTAATTTACTCGGTTACTCAGAGAAGCAAAACTTTTCTGAAACAACTCTTCCACTTCTGTAAATTAGCAGTAATAGTCTTAAAGAAGGAACCGGTGAGCGTATAAATTAAAGATGATGTTTGAGGAACAAAAAATTAAAAAAACTTTCAGAATAGAGTAATATTAGAACTGATGCCTGAGCTTTCCAGGACCCTCATTTAAATTACATATCCGGAATTGATACCGGAGCATTTCCAATGGATTATATTACAGATAGGCAGGAGGAGACCAAACACACATAGAGTAAGGATAGATAAAATTCCCAATTTAAATAATTAAGATGCAAAATCTCAGAAGCAAGGTATCTATTTGGATCAACATATCTCAGGGTAGTTTCCCCTGGCCCCAAAGTTTATTGCATTTTAATAATCACAGTGTAAATCACATTCCAGAAAAACTCCCACTAGAAAGCTTTTTACTGAGACTGGGCAGGGTGGCTCATCCCTGTAATCCCAGTATTTTGGAAGACCAAGGTGAGATAATTGCTTGAGCCCAGAAGTTTGAGACCAGCTTGGGCAACATAGTGAGACCTTGTCTCTACAAAAAATTAAAAATTAGCGAGGCGTGGTGATGTATGCCTGTAGTCCCAGCTACTCAGGAGGCTGAGGCAGGAAGATCGCTGGAGCCCAGGACGTTGAGGCCGCAGTGAGCCATGATCACCACTGCACTCCAGCCTGGGTCACAGAGCAAGACCCTGTCTCAAAAAACAAACAAATGCAGAAAACTTTGCTATTGACACTGGATTCTCCTAGATTTTGCCTTACTTTACAGCCTCATTCCAGAGGCCAGAAAAGACTACTTATTCTCAGATGTATAAATATAGATGTCCTATTTCTTCATTTTCTCAATAAAATGTATTTTTCCAATTTTAAAAGTTTTAAATGCATAGCATGAAAAATATGGAAGACAATAAAGAAAAATAGAGCATTCAGTCTCACCCAGTTGAAGTCAGGATTAACATTCTAGTCCATTCTGTTTCTAGAAAATTTTTCTGTAAATATATTACATAGAGAAAGTAATGTCCTAGTTTTTTCACTTTGCATTAAAACAAGCATTTTCCATGTAAATTAAAACTCTACATATACATTGTTTTAATGGCTGCAAAATATGCTGTGTTGTGGACATATGATAATTTACCTAACCATTTTCCCACTGTTGGCCAACAACAGAATCGTTCAAATTTTATATTATCATATATATCACACTGAGCATTTTTAGGCTGAAAATTTTGCTCCATTTTGGATCCTATCCTGAATTTTTCAAGGAACTTACTTTATAGTTCACTGTTTGATATCACCAGTTCTTGGTACGTGGCATGTTCTTTCTCCACAGAAGAGAGAATTGCATGTAATACTCATTCTGCCTAGTTTGCTCTTCCTTTCCCTGTCTCTTTTTGCCCAGTTAACCCACTCTTTTCTTTCTTAAAGATTTCAGTAAGTAGGAGTAGGGACCTTCCTGTGACAGTACTTACTCAAAATACTATAAAATTGGAATAGGAAAAAGATATTTTAGTAGAGATTTTTTTTGTTGTTCGTTTGCTGTTTTTGCTTGAAATTCTGGGATACATGTGCACAATGTGCAGGTTTGTTACATAGGTATACATGTGCCATGGTGGTTTGCTGCACCTGTCAACCCATCATCTGGGTTTTAAGCCCCGCATGCATGAAGTATTTGTCCTAATGCTCTCCCTCCCCTTGTCCCCCACCCCTCAACAGGCCCCGGTATTTGTTGTTCCCCTCCCTGTGTCCGTGTGTTCTCATTGTTAATAGAGGTTTCATATGTTATAATTACATCAACTTAACTGTTATCTCTTCACTCAGTCACCTATTTATTTTATTTTACTTCATTTTATTTTATTTTATTTTATTTTATTTTTGAGACAGTCTCACTCTGTCACCCAGGCTGGACTGCAGTTGCACAGTCTTGGCTCACTGCAACATCTGCCTCCCGAGTTCAAGCAATTCTCCTGCCTCAGCCTCCCAAATAGTTGGGATTACAGGTGCCCAACACCACACCCAGCTAATTTTTGTATTTTTAGTAGAGACGGGGTTTTGCTATGTTTGGCCAGTGTGATCTCAAATTCCTGACCTCAGGTGATCTGCCTGCCTCGGCCTCCCAAAGTGCTGGGATTACAGGCGTGATCCACTGTGCCTGGCCCTGTCGCCTATATTAAACATGCATTTTATTGCTCAGTTCTAAGCTTTTTGTATTATTTTAACTTTTTATTAACTCACTGATATTTATAAAATCCTATGTTAAATGATGTGGTTTTTTGTTTTTGTTTTTTTTTTTTTAAGAGTAAGACATGGTCCTAGACTCCAGTATTATATAATTGACCAATAAGCTATAAGTTTCTTTACGTTAGGAATCATATTCTACAGTTTCCTTTTTTCTTTTAAGACAGGGTCTTGCTCTGTTGCCCAGGCTGGAATGCAGTGACACAATCACACTTCACTGCAGCCTTGACCTCCTGGGCCTAACCGATTCTCCCACCTCAGCCTCCTAAGTAACTGGGGCCACAGGTATGTGCTACTGCTCCTGGCAATGATTTTTTTTTTTTTTTTTTTTTTTTTTTTTTCGAGACTGAGTCTTGCTCTGTCGCGCAGGCTGGAGTGCGGTGGCGTGATCTCGGCTCACTGCACGCTCCACCTCCTGGGTTCATGCCATTCTCCTGCCTCAGCCTCCTGAGTAGCTGGGACTACAGGCTCCCGCCACCAATTTTTTTTTATTTTTGTAGAGATGGAGTCTCCCAATGTTGCCCAGGCTGGTCTTAAACTCCTAGGCTTAAGAGATCCTCCCAGCTGGGCCTCCCAAAGTGCTGGGATGGATGATAGGCATGAACCACCATTCCCGGCCTGTTTCCTTTTTCCCTTTGCACAGTACCAGATATATGGTTGGTACTGCAGAAATAATTTCCCCCTGCCCTCTACGTTGATCATTTAATGACCAAATAGTGTCCATCTAGACACTTATTTATGACTTGTACAAAACATTCCACTTTCTGAGGTAGACAGTGATATTCTGAAGCCATAGGTAAGAGTAATTTTCAGTTTGTTGAAAGTGAACATTCTTTGTATAAAGGTCGGCCTGTCAGGAAATAGCATGCTACTGTGTTCTTTTAAGATTATTTTTAAAAACCTTTGTATATGTGTGTTTTTACGCTTTAAAAAAAAAAAAGTAGTGAGAAACTACACCTAGTAGTCTCACCAGCTGTTTTCAAATCAGAACTGGGGTAATCTAGTTGTAATTTATTTTCACAAATTTATGAGAACAAGAGCTGATATTTTTCTTACTTGAATTAGCAGGTAATTTCATTCTCCATTCCTCTTTAGCAGGGAAAATCTAGCCTTAGGATGAAAATGTGAACCAGAGGTCCTTGCCAAGTCTGCAGAGCAGTACAAAGATTGGTTTTATGAATGAAGGAAAACACTACTCATTTTTCTTAAGCAACTGCTTACTTCTGCATTTGTATAAAATGTTTTTAGACTGAAAACTCATAGAGAAAGGGGAAGGATCCTCATTCCAGAATATCTGCTCCCCTGTACTTAGCATATTCATAGTCTTTCAATACTTAATTTATTAAAGATGTTAAAGACTTTGGCACTTGGCTTACAGTCTTCCTCCTTCACCTAAATTCCTGCCCTCATCCTGAGTGAATTCATCACCCAAGTAGACAGCCCATCTAATACTATTGGGAAGGGAAGGTTATTCTGTGTTATGTATTAGTCTTTACGTTATGCTAAAGTATGGTGTTACAATTCTCCTTTGCAGACCCAAAATTAACAATAGGCTGAATCATTTGATCATCATTCCCTCTGACTGTAACGTAGCTTTTGTCCTTTCCTGTTTTACTTTACAGTTTTGGGTCTAGTTCATCTGATAGGGTACATTTCTAATATTTTTTTAAATTAATATTTATTCAATCAAAAAGAGCATGTCTTAGACATCATGGGATGAAATGATAACTGAAGGAAAATAACTCCTAAAAATAGTTACCCTATTTAAAGAAGCTTTTGTAAATCAAAGTAATCTCTAGTTGTAATTCAGGGCCAGAGGTCTTAGGCCCAGGTCCCTTGAGTTTTTTCATTCTTGAGTTTCCCAGCTTCCCCCTTCTGCTCTCAAAGATTTTCTAAAAACATACTCTTTTTTTCCCCTGTAGTAGCAGGGAAAACAGCACTATTTGGGTGGGGAATAGTGATGGGGCCTATTGGTATGTATAGGTCATTTATTGAATGATAGTAGAGCATTCCGGTAAGTGTTTAAACTCTGCAGCCCAATTTCCCTACTTATCTGCTCCATAACTTGAGCAAATTACTTTCTATGCCTCATTTTTTCTGTCTGTAATAAACAAATAATAATAGTAGTACCTATCTCATAGTGTTGTTGTGAAGATTGAATTACATATATTAAATGAGTTAACACCTTAGACTGCTAAGCACTCAATAACTGTAAGCTATTCACAATTTAGAGGCAGCTTCTCCATTTCCTAAAATATACTTATTCATCAAGAAGAATGATATAATAGTGAAAGGTAGGAGTTTTTAAAATTCTGTTGATTGGATGTAAAAAGTAGATTCTTAGAATTTCAAATAACCCAAGAAATTATTTATACCATTAGTTCTTAACCAGTAATATGCATCAGAATCATTTATGAGGTGTTGTAAAGATACATTTATCTAGGCCCTTTCTTCTCGTATCTACCAAGTCAGAATGCCCACAGGCAATTCCAGTGCAGTCTTCCTGTCAAGACCATTGAAATGATCCAAGTCTTTAAATTTTATGATGAAGAAATTGAGACTCAGAGAAAGTAAATGACTTGCCGAAGATCCCATAGGGCAAGTGAGATTCAGGTTACCTACCTCCTTGGTAAGCGATCTTTCTATTCTGTGTTGCCACCAAATATATTAACTTTTAAAGGACCTAATATGAGAACTTATCTGTCAGTTATATCAGGAAAAATAATATAGGCTTTAAAACTTACTTTATTCAGCATTTAAATCAAAATAACAAATTTCTGGCCAGACATGGTGGCTTGCATCTGTAATCTCAGCACTTTGGGAGGCTGAGGTGGGAGAATCCCTTGAAGCCAGGAGTTTGAGACTAGCCTGGACAACATAGTGAGACTTTATCTCCATAAATAACTTAAAAAACTAGCCAGGTGTGGTGGTGTGCACCTGTGGTCCCAGCTACTAGAGAGGCTGAGGTGGAAGGATTGCTTGAGCCCAGGATATCAAGGCTGCAGTGAGCCATGATCACGCTACCGCACTCCAGCCTGGGAAACAGGGTGAGATAGTGTCAAAAAAAAATTTTTTTTATTTTTACAATTTATGCAGAGGACTATTGCACCTTTATAGTAGAACTTAAAGTGAATTTTACTGTCCTTTTTGTGAGGACATTAGTCTTTGCCACAATGCTTACTACTAATGAGTCTAAGAAAACGCTGTGTGGGACAGAGAGTTGCTTGATCCAACCTCACAGATTGACAGGCAAACAAATGTTTTATAGGGCAAGGTAGCTGTAGGAATTAAACTTTTTAGAACTTTCAGTAACAGAATATGTACTTCTCATGATTAGAGTTTCTTAAACATTTTTAAGGATTTTTAAAACTTTATAAAATAATCTCAGAATTTTCTAGTCTGTGAACAGTTCATATGGAAAAATCAGTGGTTATTATGTACACTGTTATTGCAGCTTCACTGAAAGATTAAAAATATAAAAAATACAGTAAAAATAAGTTCTGAGATTTTGTATTGATGTTGGGTGTTGTGATACTCTCTCTCTTAAAATATGTTTTTCATTTTCCATAATATAAAGGAATCAAAAAATACATTACAACTTATATGTGAACTTGTGCAAATGTGTGAAACAAGGTGACAGGGCAGAAGCAAGAAAATGAAGCTCAAATGAAATCTACCTCTCAAAGCAGGTTCTATTTAATTTCTCTATATTTGCTATTATAAATTTTTTATTTTCATGTATGTGTTTCTTTGCTAGAGGTGAAAATTGGGTGCCAACCTGACTTCCAATTTTTAGGTGATTATTTTATAACAAACCACCCAGCTTGATGGATGCACTGCACAGCCTCCCCTCCAAAGTCCACCATTCCAGATCCTTATCAATATGTTATGACTACTTTTGCCTTTACTGTGTCTCTGCCTGATTCCATACCCTTGGCTCTACATTTCATCTCAGGTTCTGTTTTCTACATTTTCACTTGATGCTTGTTCCTGGCATTTGAATCTCCATTCAACCTGATGATCTTTGATTTAGACTCACCATCCAGTTCCAAGCTGCTAGGATTTATTACCCTCTGATTTCAGCAGCTCAGAAGTCCCTGGCACAGTCACAGGCTGGCTACCTCAAGGGGACCAGCCCCAAACACTAGTGCTATATTATAAACATCCATTTATTCATCTTTTTAACAGATTTTACTTATTGCCCACTGTGTGTAAGGCACTACAGAAGTTTCTGGGGATATAGAAGATTAGCGGCAGAAAGCTCTTAAGTCTCTTAAAATCTGGTAGGACAAATAATACAACTACATAATGGTAATTTAAGATAGTATGTGTGCAACTACTAGAAGTTATATATAGAAACAGGACAGTAATTAACAAAAGCTTCAAATAGATCTTAAGTAATTAAGGAGCATAGGGTACGAGGATACATTACCAATAACCTAGAGTGGTAGGTTACTGACAGGTGGCATCTTAACTAGACTTTGAAGGTAAGATAGGGGAGAGATCATGGAAGACAGATACTACAAAAACTGGAACCAACAAGAACAGAAAAAATGTTTTTTGTTGTTGTTGTTGTTTTTTGTTTTGTTTTGTTTGGAGTCGGAGTCTCGCTCAGTTGCCCAGGCTGGAGTGCAGTGATGTGATCTCAGCTCACTGCAAGCTCCATCTCCCAGGTTCATGCCATTTTCCTGCCTCAGCCTCCTGAGTAGCTGGGACTACAGGCACCCGCCACCATGCCCGGCTAATTTTTTTTTTTTTTTTTTTAAAGAAACAAGCTCTTTTACTTTATCAAATTGCTTTTTTTTCAAATTATTATACTTTAAGTTCTAGGGTACATGTGCACAATGTGCAAGTTTGTTACATATGTATACATGTACCATGTTGGTGTGCTGCACCCGTTAACTCATCATTTACATTAGGTATATCTCCTAATGCTATCCCTCCCCCCTCCCCCCTCCCCCCTCCCTACAATAGGCCCCAGCGTGTGATTTTTTTTGTATTTTTAGTGGAGACAGGGTTTCTCCGTGTTAGTCAGGATGATCTCTATCTCCTGACCTTGTGATCCGCCCATCTCGGCCTTCCGAAAAAATGTTATGTTAAATCTTATTTATCCAGACTGTTTGACAGTGTCATGAGGAGTAGAAGAAAGCTTAGGAAAATTGGTTAGAACCAAGCTCTGGAAGGCTTTGAATGGTGAAGAGTTTAGAGTTGGCGAGCATGTATTGGACAGTCAGAAGGTTTTGAGCAGGAAATGAAACGATAATTGGCTTGATTTAGCAGTGGTATGTAGGAAGGATTTGGTGATGAGGCAGTAAGCCAGCAGAGACTATAAACTAGTCATTTAAAGTAGGGGAGGGTCTGGAGATGACTTTCTTCATATCATTAAATCCTGTTATTTGTAAGGCACTGAGGTAGGTGCTGGGGATAGAACGAGGACTAGGTCCTTGCCATGAGGGAGTTTTCAGTCTAGTCAGAGACATTGATATCTTAAAGGCTCCTTGAGGGGTCTCTATCCAAAATTTGGTACTCTGCTTCTGACTCTTGCCTGATTACTAGGCGATTAGATCTTCAGTTTACAATGGTTGTGTTTCCTACCCTCTCAAACTGCTTTTGCATTTTTTGTGTCAGCTAAAGCAAAAATATTGCAACCACTCGTATATGGAGAAAAGCAATTTATTACTTAAGATAAGACATGAATACTACACCAGATAAGGCAAAGAAGAAAATGACATGTGTCTTAAAGAGATAACTGAAGATGATGTGGAGAATGAATTGGAGGTTATGTTAGGGGCAAGAAAACTAGTTAAGAGGCTGTTTTAGTAATCTACCTGCTTAATTAAGAGAGCCTGAACTAAGACAATGTGAAAGAAAAGAAGAGGAGTCCTTGGTGGCTACTTCCACCATAATCCTTTGTTTCTCTCTTGGTACAACTAAGGGATAAATAGGTGACTCTCATTTGGAATTGACTCTTGAACTGAGGGATTCAAAAACAAGAAACACTCAGTTTACTTCAGACTTAGGGGTAATGCTCCTACTGTCACGTAGTCTAGTTTCTGGTTCTATTTTTATTTGGAACATGGTTCTGCAGCCTTTAGTGAGCTTCCTGAAAAATCTTTATTTTGCATTACTTAGACCATTAGTTACTAGTGGTTACAATGTTAAAAACAACACAAAACAAAAACCACTCTAATTGACATTGTATGTGATACTTGAAGCACCTATGGATAACCAAGAGAAAACTGTTAGAGAGTTGGAAATATGGAACTAGAAGTGTGGTTCTCAAGGTGTGGTCACTGATGCAGCATCAGCATCACCTGGAAACTTACTAAAAATGAAAATTATCAGGTCCCACCCTAGACTTACTCTGAATAGGTAACTGGGAGTAAGGCCCCAGCAATATGAATATTAACAAGCCATCCAAGTGATTCTGATGCACACTGCAGTTTGAGGACCTACTGAACTACAGCTTGAAACAGAGATTAGGAGTAGAAATAAAGATATGTAAGTCAGATATATAACAGTCACTCTTGAGAGAATGAATAAACTCCCCAGAAGAGAAGATGAGCGCTTGAAGTAAATGGAGCAATCAAAGAAATAAAAACTAGTAGAGTACAATAAAAGCGGGAGAAATTTAACAGTGGTATGAAATGACCTATACTGTCAGGTGCTGTACAGAGGCCAGCATGGATGAGGATAGTGCCAGAGCTATAAGACTGACCATTAGGAGAATTTTGGTGTCAATTAAAAGAGAAGTGGTACAGATAAGAATAAATGGCAAAGGAATGCAAGCAAAAACTAAAGGATACTTTTTGCAGCAGTTTGGGAATACAACAAAGGGAATTGGAATAGTATGGTCAGGATGAGGTTTTTCAGGGTAGATGCATCGTTTAGCTTTTGCTGTATAACAAACACTCTAAAGTGGCTTAAGACAATAATTATTATTATAACTCACGTGTCTGAGGGTTGGCTCCTCCCAGCTGGGCTTCCTCATACATCAGCAAACCTACTGGGAGCTTTACTCTAGGCTGGACACTTATCTATCATCATCCTCCTGTGACTGTCCAGCTCACTTAGGCATATCTTTCTTATGAAGATGGAAGAAGTGTTGAAGAGGGCAAACAGAGGCTGGGCGCAGTGGCTCACACCTATAATCCAAACACTTTGGGAGGCTGAGGCAGGCAGATCACCTGAGGTCAGGAGTTCAAGACCAGCCTGGCCAACATGGTAAAATCCTGTCTCTACTAAAAATACAAAACTTAGCCGGGTGTGGTGGCACGTGCCTGTAGTCCCAGCTACTCGGGAGGCTGAGGCAGGAGAATCACTTGAACCCATTCGCGCCACTGCACTCCAGCCTGGGCGACAGAGTGAGACTCTGTCTCAAAAAAAAAAAAAAAAGGGCAAACAGAAACACATGGACTCCAAACTGACACTGACACTTCTCCCTCATTCTGATAACCAAAGCAATTTATGTGGCCAACCCCATATTCAAGGAGCAGAGAAACAGAATTATCCTCTTTAGAGAACTTGCAAAGTGATGTGGCAAAGGGCATGGATTCATAGAGGGATGAAGAATTGGGACCCTTAACACCACAGTAGGAGACCGGGAGTGGTGGCTCTTGCCTGTAATCCCAGCACTTTGGGAGGCCAAGGTGGGAGGATCCTTTAAGCCCAGGAGTTCGAGACCAGTCTGGGCAACATAAGGAGAACCTGTCTCTACCCAAAACAATTAAAATTAGCCATGTGTGATGGCACATGCTTGTAGTCCCAGCTTCTAGGGAGGCTGAGGTGGGAGGATTGTTTGAGCCCAGGAATTTGAGGCTTCAGCAAGCTGTGATTACACCATTGCACTCCAGCATGGAAGACAGCAAAGCAAGACCCTGTCTCAAAACAAAATAAAACACAGTAGAGATGACCCAAACATGCTTGAAAGTACAAAGAAGGAATATGTAGAATGAGGAAGAAAGAGAAGTAAGGAGAAAGACAAATAAAAGTTCAGAGAATTAACCTTTGAAAACAGAAAAGATACTTCTGGGAATGGAAAGAAGGGAATTTGATTGGGTTAAATTTAGCAAATTAAAATCCAAGATGCCCAGTTAAAATTGAATTTTAGGTAAACAGTTTTTTAGTATTAAAGTATGTCTCAAGCAATATTTGGCTCAGTACATTTCGTATTTTTTACTATCTTAAATACTATTTATGTATTTCTCTATTTGGGACATACTTAAACTAAAATTTTTTTTGATTATTGTAATTTCAAATTTAACTAGGCATCCTGTATTTGGCAACCCTACTTTGGATGAATTTTAAATATATCCATGGTAAAGTAATCTATAAAGGGATAGATGGGTATATTCAGGGATTTAGTCCTAGAAAAAGTTTGGAACCACTACTGTAGATGCTGTGTAGTGTCAGCTGTGTAGTGTCAGTGAAAGGATTGCTGAGCAGTAGTGAACTCACTTAAAAAGAAGCAGCATGACTTTTCTTGGATTAAATCACTGCTAAGAAGAGTAATAGCAGAGATTGTGGTACAAGGGACCACTTTGGTTTGACTCTAGCTGGTGAGGCCTGAGCAGGAGATTTGGGCATAATTGAAATGACTAGAGTCCAGGCTGTAAAGAAAGCAAGTGAAACCAGAAGATGAATTAGAAAGGACTGAGAGTGTGGCAGTCACAATGAGTCAAAGAGGTGGAAGTTCACAGGGAAGAAACTCAGAATTTACAGTCTTGGAGGAATGGTTCTGTATGATAATGGGGTTAAAAATGCAATTTCACATTTACTTTTACTAAATTGAAAGAGCTCTGGAGACAAGATACTTGGTTTTGAATTCTGGTTGTGTGATCTTGGCCAGGTAATTTAAGTTCCCTGTGTCTTAGCTCTTTATCTGAAAAATAGTAATAATGATGGTTCTTGGGGCCAGGCGCGGTGGCTCATGTCTGTAATCCCAGCACTTTGGGAGGCTGAGGCAGGCGGATCACTTGAGGTCAGGAGTTCGAGACTAGCCTGGCCAACATGGTGAAACCCCGTCTCCACTAAAAACACAAAAATTAGCCAGGTGTGGTGGCATGCACCTGTAATCCCAGGTACTTGGGAGACTGAGGCAGGAGAATCACTTGAACCTGGGAGGCGCAGGTTGCAGTGAGCCGAGATCACGCCATTACACTCAAGCCTGGGCGACACAGCAAGACTCTGTCTCAAAAAAAAAAAAAAAAAAAAAAAAGGTTCTTACCCCATAAGGTTATTGTGAGGATTAAATGAAATAAACCATGTGAAATACCAAGAACACTATGTCTGGTTAAGTGTATCTATAATCACTATATATGATTGCCTTAGAGAATATTATTTTAAAGAAAAAATGGCAAGTATACATTGTATATTTTTCCTCCTTAGCTAACAAATGCTATGTTTGGTAAAAACAAGCACAATTATCTATCTGTTGAAGTTGAAGCTCACACAACTTTTACTATTTAAGGTTGTTTTCTTTACTGTTATTACAAGAAAATAATTATGCTCAAGTCATATCTGTCTCATTTCCCTGTAGGTGACCATGCTTTGGGATTTTCATAGTTTGAGTAATTCCTATGGGCTCTACCACCCAGCAAGTTAAAGAAGACAAGATTCCACCCCCAGGGGGTTGTGGTTCTGGGAATGTGAGCAGCTTGTTTTCATGAGATCTGCACCTTGATCTGGCCTGCTATTAGGATCTGTGGTGGTGGTGGCTGTCTTGTTTTAGTTGTTTCTTTTACACAGATTTTTGTAAGTTATTTGCATATAAAGATTTTTGAAAAGTGAATGTTTTATGGGGGCATCTTGCTTATACAAAGAAAAATTAAAACTATTTTAAAATAATCACTCATGTGTTACACTTATCTGTTCTAAAATAAATGAAAGTATTAATGTTGTCTGGAAGGAAAATGAAGACCAGGAAAATAGCTATGCTCTTAATGTTTTAAAATAAGGTAATATTATTCTCTGTTTGAAAGGAGCCTTCTAAGGAATTACCACAGTCTCATACACAATCGACTTAAATGCATTCTTTATCTTTAAAAGGAAGCAGAATAGGATCATTGAGTAAATCACATGTGTTCACAGTCTTGTCTGGTGTAATCATATACTACACAAACACATTATTCTGTAGTCAGGAGGGGAAGGGGACATTTGAAACAGGACTTGCCCTTGAGGAGGCCTTTTTCTGTTTAAAGAATAGTGCAATGAAAGACCACACAGTAGAAGATAACAAAATATCTTCCATGCCACCCCGACTTTTACATTTTCTCATTCTCCTTTGTTCTCTAAGGACATCTGTTGTAATGATTATTCTGTAAAACTCATAGGTACCTAGCAGAAGCCGTATCATATTTCATTTATTATTTTGTCTACTTATTGTTTAATATCATGCAATTGTGGGTTTTTAAAATATTCTGTTTATAAAAGATATGAAAGTATGTTATAGAAAATTTATTAGTTAACTGTAGATATCTAAAGAGTAAAAGTTTCAACTCTGAATTTAATAACATTATATCCTAGGAAGCCCAGTAGACTTTTATTAACCTACATCTTAAAAAGATAAATATACTAAAAAGAGATACTTAAAAAGAAGAATTTTCCTTTCTATATTAATTGCAGTAGATTTTTAGATACTTTAAAATAATATAGAAATAGATAAAAGTAGTGTTAAGACATTTGAAAAATTAATGGGAATATATATTTTGCTGTATGGTTCTGAAAGTACTAATTGGTAACAATTAAATCAAAATATCAGAGTTGAGATTAAAATAAAGAGCTAAAATAATCTCTTCAGAAACTTAACAGAGATCTTTCATTTGTACCAAATTTAGTAAGATTTGCCTCAATTCAGTTTCATTTGTGGTATATATCGATTTTTTAAAATGTCACATGTACAGTGGCTTATGCCTGTAATCCCAGCACTTTGGGAGGCTGAGGTGGGTGGATCATGAGGTCAGGAGATCAAGACCATCCTGGCTAACACGGTGAAAACCCTTCTCTACTAAAAATACAAAAAAAGGTCGGGCGCGGTGGTTCATGCCTGTAATCCCAGCACTTTGGGAGGCCGAGGCAGGCAGATCACCTGAGGTCAGGAGTTTGAGACCAGCCTGGCCAACATGGCGAAACCCCATCTCTACTAAAAATACAAAAATTAGCCGGGTGTTGTGGCAAGCGCCTATAATCCCAGCTACTTGGGAGGCTGAGGCGGGAGAATCACTTGAACCTGGAAGATGGTGGTTGCAGTGAGCCAAGATTGTGCCATTGCACTCCAGCCTGGGCAACAGAGTGAGACTCCGTCTCAAAAAAAAAAAAAAAAAAAAAAAAAAAGTCGTGTAAGCATTTGAAAGGCATTCTTAATTATGAACAATAGTTATGTGAGGTTTTGGAAGATCCAATATAGATGCATTATTTCAAATGTTTTCAATATTTCGATAATTGGTTTGCTGTCTATATTGTGGATGCAATTCAAAATTCAAGATTTTTCATTTTATTAGAGATTCTTTACATTGCCATCCAATTTCAGCCTAAGTTGATCTTTTGGGGATTTGTGGAATTTATGTTTGAAGGGTTTTTTTAAATTTTTTTATGAAAAATTTTAAACATATACAAAGACAAAGCAAATAACATGAACCTCCAAGTTATGTTTGAGTTTTTAGTAATATGTTACTACAGGTACTGTGATTGTTGATACAACACATGTTCAGGAACTCAAAAAACACTTGTTGCTTAATGGACACTTGAAAGAATTTGTCAGAGACTAGGATTGCAACCTCTGCTTTTTTTTGCTTTCCATTTGCTTGGTAGATCTTCCTCCATCCCTTTATTTTGAGCCTATGTGTGTCTCTGCACGTGAGATGGGTCTCCTGAATACAGCACACTGATGGGTCTTGACTCTTGATCCAATTTGCCAGTCTGTGTCTTTTAACTGTGGCATTTGGCCCATTTACATTTAAGATTAATATTGTTATGTTTGAATTTGATCCTGTCATTATGATGTTAGCTGGTTATTTTGCCCATTGATTGATGCAATTTCTTCATAGCATTGATGGTCTTTACAATTTGGCATGTTTTTGCAGTGGCTGGTACCGGTCGTTCCTTTCCATGTTTAGTGCTTCCTTCAGGAGCTCTTGTAAGGCAGGCGTTGTGGTGACAAAATCTCTCAGCATTTGCTTCTCTGTAAAGGATTTTATTTCTCCTTCACTTATGAAGCTTAGTTTGGCTGGATATGAAATTCTGGGTTGAAAATTCTTTTCTGTAAGAATGTGAATATTGGCCCCTACTCTCTTCTGGCTTGTAGGGTTTCTGCAGAGAGATCTGCTGTTAGTCTGATGGGCCTCCCTTTGTGGGGAACCCGACCTTTCTCTCTGGCTGCCCTTAACATTTTTTCTTTCATTTCAATCTTGGTGAATCTGACAATTGTGTATCTTGGGATTGCTGTTCTCAAGGAATATCTTTGCGGTGGTCTCTGTATTTCCTGAATTTGAATGTTACCCTGCCTTGGTAGGTTGGGGAAGTTCTCCTGGATAATATCCTGATAGGAGAATGGAACCAACTTCGTTCCATTCTCCCTATCACTTTCAGGTACACCAATCAAACTTAGATTTGGTCTTTTCACATAGTCCCATATTTCTTGGAGGCTTTGTTTCATTTTACTCTTTTTTCTCTAAACTTGTCTTCTCGCTTTATTTCATTAATTTGATCTTCAATCACTGATACCCTTTCTTCCACTTGATCGAATCGGCTATTGAAACTTGTGCATGTGTCACGAAGTTCTCGTGCCATGGTTTTCAGCTCTGTCAGATCATTTAAGGTCTTCTCTACACTGTATATTCTAGTTAGCCATTCGTCTAACCTTTTTTGAATGTTTTTAGCTTCCTTGCGATGGGTTAGACCATGCTTCTTTAGCTTGGAGAAGCTTATTATTACTGACCTTCTGAAGCCTATTTCTGTCAACTTGTTAAAGTCATTCTCTCTCCAGCTTTGTTCCGTTGCTGGCAAGGAGCTGTGATCCTTTGGAGGAGAAGAGGTGCTCTGGTTTTTAGAATTTCCAGCTTTTCTGCTCTGGTTTCTCCCCATCTTTGTGGTTTTATCTACCTTTGGTCTTTGATGTTGGTGACCCACAGATGGCGTTTTGGTGTGGATGTCCTTTTTGTTTATGTTGATGCTATTCCTTTCTGTTTGTTAGTTTTCCTTCTAACAGTTAGGTCCCTCAGCTGCAGGACCGTTGGAGTTTGCTGGAGGTCCACTCCAGACCCTATTTGCCTAGGTATCCAGCGGAGGCCGCAGAATAGCAAATTTTGCAGAACAGTAAATATTGCTGCCTGATCCTTCCTCTGGAAGCTTCGTCCCAGAGGGGCAACCCACCTGTATGAGGTGTCTGTTGGCCCCTACTGGAGGTGTCTCCCAGTTAGGCTACACGGGGTTCGGGGACCCACTTGAGGAGGCAGTCTGTCCGTTCTCAGAGTTCAAACACCATGCTGGGATAACCACTGCTTTCTTCAGAGCTGTCAGAGACATTTAAGTCTGCAGAAGTTTCTGCTACCTTTTGTTCAGCTATGCCCTGCCCACAAAGGTGGAGTCTACAGAGGCAGTAGGCCGTGCTGAGCTGCAGTGGGCTCTGCCCAGGTCGAGCTTCCCGGCCACTTTGTTTACCTGCTCAAGCCTCAGTAATGGCAGACGCCCCTCCCCCAGCCAGGCTGCAGCCTTGCAGGGTTGATCTCAGACTGCTGCACTAGCAGTGAGCAAGGCTCTGTGGGTATGGGACCCGCTGAGCCAGGCACAGGAGAAAATCTCCTGGTCTGCCGGTTGCTAAGACTGTGGGCAAAGTGCAGTATTAGGGTAGGAGTGTCCCGTTTTTCCAGGTACAGTCTGTCACTGCTTCCCTTGGCTAGGAAAGGGAAATCCCCCAACCCCTTGTGCTTCCCAGGTGAGGCAGTACCCCGCCCTGCTTCGACTTGCTCTCTGTGGGCTGCACCCACTGTCCAACCAGTCCCAATGAGATGAACCAGGTACCTCAGTTGGAAATGCAACTTCTACGTCGATCATGCTGGGAGCTGCAGACCGGAGCTGTTCCTATTCGGCCATCTTGGAACAGAAACCCCCACTTGAAAGAATTTGTGTACATCAAAATTTTTAAAAATCCCTCCATTTCCCAATCTATGACAGAATATATTGTAAAAGTTTGGTGGTAAGCCAATTTTTGGACCTATAAATGTGTTTTTCATAGAAACAGTCTTAAAATGGCTATTAGGTTTTCAGGTCAGCTCTCCGTAACTTATCTAATTCATAGTTCAGGGAAATTTACCCATCATTTTAAACATTGTTTCAGTGAGAAAATGCCTCCTTCAAAAAAATTTTTTTCTGGCGGGGCGCAGTGGCTCACGCCTGTAATCCCAGCACTTTGTAATCACCTGAGGTTGGGAGTTCGAGACCAGCCTGACCAACATGCAGAAACCCCATCTCTACTAAAAATACAAAATTAGCCAGGCGTGGTGGTAAATGCCTGTAATCCCAGCTACTCAGGAGGCTGAGGCAGGAGATTTGCTTGAACCCAGGAGGCGGAGGTTGCATTGAGCCAAGATCACGCCATTGCAGTCTAGCCTGGGCAACAAGAGTGAAAGTACGTCTCAAAAAAAAAAGAATTTTTTTTCTTTTTCTTTTTTTTTTTTAAATTAGACTCTCATTCTGTCGCCCAGGCTGGAATGCAGTGGCACAATCATAGCTCACTATAGCCTCTAACTCCTAGGCTCAAGTGATCCTCTTGCCTCAGCCTCCTGAGTAGCTAGGGCTACAGGTGCACACCACAATGCCTGGCTAATTTTTAAAATTTTGTTTTCTTTAGTTTTTTAGAGGAGGGCTCTTGCTTTGTTGCCCAGGTTGGTCTCAAACTCCTGGCCTCAAGTTTGCTTTTTGCCTCCCAAAGTGCTGGGATTATAGGTGTGAGCCACCACACTCGGCCAGAAAATGCCTCTTTTGCAATTAGAATACTAGGGAATACCACCACTCATCTTCCTCTCTATTAAGAAAGGGGGATGGGAAAATGAGTAGTCAAGTGATCTTGTAATAGAGATTTTGTCTGTGATGGGTCCTTAGCTCTCTCAGCAAAAGTAGCAGGAACTCAGAGTAAACAGCTGGGGGACAGAGTATACTTCGTGTATACCCTTCCGAAATTATTCCTCTGCTAGGGGGAGTTGAGGAGTCAAGCTCTCCTATAACAGGTATCTTGTCTACTTAGCCCTCAGCAAATGTATCAGGAACACTGAGTGTTGGAGGACGAGAGTCTACTCTCCCATGCCATTCTGAAATTATTTACCACTTTCTCTGCTGACAGAGTTAGTTTGTGCTTTTTTATTTAAGCCTATTTTTTAAAAGAACAGAAAGGAAACCTCCCTTTATAAAACAAATACTGTGTGATATACCTAAAGCTTATGTTTCATAGACTTTTTAAAAAGAGGGCTGATTGTCTTAAGTTTCTGATATGGGGAAAAATCATTTTCGCAGGCTAAGACATGCCTCAGACAACAAGAAAAGATTCCTGACTGTTAAAACATAAAATTGGAATATATGCATAGGTACTAAACTGCCAGCCAGCTAGAATCAGGTTGTTGGAATAATGCTTATAGTGAACCTATAAGTAGTATAACCTTTTAGTATCTGGGAATGACAGATGGGAGCAGAGAGGAGTGCCACTGCTTCTGTCTCACCAACCTACATTCTCTTCCAATTTACCTTACATTTCTACTCTTCCAAAATCCTTTTCTAAGCAAGATTATGGAGCCACAAAACGGTGCTAATGAATTTCTCCTCATTTTGTATATGTATATATAAAATAAAAAAGGTAGTAGAGGAAGTGCTTTGTTGACAAAAGGGGAAGATTCCGAAAGAATGCAGTGGCCGAAAACAAGACCCACTCGGAGGAACCCTAAATATTACAATGTTCTGTGACCCTGAGCAGGTCACTTAACCTCCCAGGATAGTCTGTAGAATGAGTGATTGAAATAAATCAGCCCTGTTCCTTCTAGCTCAAAAATGAAAGTTCCATATTGTGAATAGTTGTCCTAGATCCTGCAAGTCTTCAAGTGCTAATGTGGTGTGGCTCTTATCCTGTCAGCTAATATAGGCTCCAATTTTACATGTCCTCCAGAGAATGCATGTGCTTGTGAGTGACTTCACAGCAGGCCCCCAAAGCTAGTTAGCCTCATTTTTCAAAGGCAGTAATGTCGGTACCCTTATATGGGAGAATTAGGTATACTTTGTGATGAGGCAACTAGAGTTCCCACAGAATGGCATACTGCAGCTTTCCCACCTGGGATCCATGTTCCCATTAGATAAAGGAGGGCCTACTGTATGTCAGTTACCACACTACTTTACATATGTTACTATATTCATTATTCATTTATTCATTATTCTTCACAATAACCCTGAGAGGTAGGGGGATTGTTCTCATTTTACAGATGAGGACATTTCCCAAGAACTAGTTGGTGGTGGAGCTAGTGAATGGTAAAACTGATTTGAAACCTCCTATGAAGGGAATGAAACCAGGGATCCCTTCATTAAACCTGCCCATCAAACTGGCTAAGGGAGGGAAACCAAAAAGCCTTTTACTGCAGTTAGCTTTATACTCACCAACAGCTACAAGCAACTCAACTCTGGCTCCTCTGCCTGTGGGACCTGGCCCCTGCAGCCAGCTCATGTGCCCAAGACTCCCCCTACCCCTAAATCCGGGATAGGCATGTTCCCCCTAGCCCTTCTGAAGTTTCAGGTGAATACCCCAGAACTTTCACAAGGCTTCCCATCTAGGAAATCTAGGCACCTCTAACCTAGAGGATGTAACTCTTTTAAGTTCGATGTTAAGACCCTACTCTAGTAGAATCCTTCAAAGCAGGAAGCCCTTCTGTGCTATTGGTGGTGCTGAGAGGTGCCAGATAACATGCTACCCTGCCAACTAGTACAACTCAGGGAAAAACCTACCTGAAGATGATAAGAGAAATGAAAATAAAATCTTGAAGAACTACAGTTGTCAGGTGATCCTGCAGAGGAGTCTGGCCCACAGGAGTTTTTTCCTACATCAATAACTTCAAAGATAGCTGTTAATACTTCTAGATCTCCGAATTCCTAACAGGAGATGAGCATCCAAGTTTAAGATTATCAGGCTCAGAAACTGCCAGAAATAACTTAGATCTCAAAAGTATGTTCCTGGGACAAGCAGCATTAGCCTTACCTGGGAACTTGTTGAAAATACAGACTCTTGGCCGGGTGCGGTGGCTCACACCTGTAATCCCAGCGCTTTGGGAGGCCGAGGCAGGTGGATCACGAGGTCAGGAGATAGAGATCATCCTGGCTAACACACTGAAACCCTATCTCTACTAAAAATACAAAAACGAAATTAGCTGGGCATGGTGATGGGCACCTGTAGTCCCAGCTACTCGGGAGGCTGAGGCAGGAGAATGTCTTGAACCCGGGAGGCGGAGTTTGCAGTGAGTCGAGATCGCACCACTGCAATCCAGTCTGGGCAACAGAGCGAGACTCCATCTCAAAAAAAAAAAAAAAAAAAAAAATTATACACACACACACACACACACACACACACATATACAGGCTCTTGGACTCCATCCCAGACCTACTGAATGAGAAGTGGAGCCCAGAAATCTGTGTTTCAACAAGATTCTGATGTACACTAAATTTCGAAAACAACTGTCCTAGGACTATGAACAATGATCCCAGGTTCCCTACATTAAACTGCAACAGTATTAAACTGCAACAGTTTCCTGGGGCTAGACGACCGCTCCATCTCCAATATAGTGCCATTGCTAGAGATACGCAGCTCTCTCAACCAAGACTACTGCCTAGAACCTCATTTGTTTCCTTGAATACTCCTAGGAAAATATTTGGCAGAATGGCAGATGATTGGTAATGATTGAATTGAGGTTAAAAAAAAATTAATTGTATATGATAGGGAGAATTGGAAGTAATTTACATGCCTATTTTTAGGAGTTTGCCTGAAAGTAAATTCCATGAGGATTAGGACTAACACTGACCAACACTATGTTCACTGAAGTCTCATTATCTACTATAGTGTATTTAATATTTGTTGATTGAATGAATAAATGTACATACACATTTCAGTCTTGAAGTAAAATGCAGCCATTAAAAAAGATGTCTTCTATTAGCAATCTCACTCCTACGTATTTACTCAAAAACCTGAAATTCAATGTTTATAGCAACTTTATTCATAATTACCAAAAACTGGAAACAACCCTATTGTCTATCAACTGGTAAACAGATCAACAAACATTCATATAATGTACATCCATAGAATAGAATACTACTGAGCAATAAAAAGGACCAAACTACAAATATATGCAGAAAACATGGATGAATTGCAGGGGCATTAGGCTAAGTGAAAGAAGCCAGGCTCAAAAGGCAAATGTATGATTCCATTTATGTAGCATTGTCGAAAAGGCAAAACTGGACTGGGCCCAGTGGCTCACACCTGTAATCCCAGCACTTTTTGGGGGGGGCCAAGGTGGGCAGATCACCTGAGGTCAGGAGTTTGAGATCAGCCTGGCCAACATGGTGAAACCCCATCTCTACTAAAAATACAAAAATTAGCCGGGCGTGGTGGCAGGCGCCTGTAATCCCAGCTACTCTGGAGGCTGTGGCAGGAGAATTGCTTGAGCCTGGGAGATGGAGGTTGCATTGAGCCGAGATCATGCCACTGCACTCCAGCCCCGCCGACAGAGTGAGACTGCCTCCAAAAAAGCAAAAAAGGCAAAACTGTAGGGATTGAAAATAGTTCAGTGATTGCTAGAGAAGGAGCAAGTGCCTCTAAACTATAATCAGGCACAAAGACAGTTTGAGGGTGATGGACCTGTTCCATATTTTGATCATGATGGTTACATTATTGTATGCATTCATCAAAACTCATGGCACTGAATGCTAAAAAAGGTTAATTTTACTGTACATACTCAATATACAATATACTGTGTATACTCAATATACTTTTTAAAAATATATACTAACGTTTTTTAAAAATGATCTTGAATAAATGTACCTTGATACATACGTAAGTGAAAAGGCAAGTTAAATGTTTTTCTAAAAACAAAACAAATGTCATCCATATACATGTGTGTAAGTTCACGTGTATCTCTGGATTATATAAATTTATTTAAATGCCTAGAACAAGATGTGAAAGAATATACTTCAAACTTATAATGGCAATTACCTCTAAGAGGGTACTAGATTTGGGGAAGTGATTTAAGGAGACCTTAGTTTATGGGTTGCTGTTTGAATTATTTATAAGAATATATTTCTGTATTGTATAATTAAGAAGTAAACAACATTTTAGAGAATAAAAAGATAAATGCCAAAAATGTCAATAGTACTTGTCTCTGGCTGGTGGAGCTAGAAGTGTCTTTTATTCTATTTTTTTCTTTCTTTCTTTCTTTCTTTTTTTTTTTTTTTTTTGTCTGAGACAGTGTCTATTGCCCAGGCTGGAGTGCAGTGGCACAATCTCAGCTCACTGCAGCCTCGACCTCCCATGCTCAAGCTATCCTCTTGCATCATCTTCCTGAGTAGCTGGGACTATAGGCCCATATCACCACGCCTGGCTAATTTTTTGTATTTTTTGTAGAGATGGGGTTTTGCCATCTTGCCCAGGCTAGTCTTGAGCTCTTGAGCTCAAGCAATCCACCTGCCTCGGCCTCCCAAAGTGCTGAGATGACAGGTATGAGCCACCCCACCTGGCCTATTTTATTTTTGCTTATTTGTATTTTCTAATGTTTCCATAGTATAAACAAGTTCCGCTTTTGTAACTAAAAAAACGTAGTTATCTTAAAATACAGGGGTGAGGGAACCCAGCAAGCATATACATATTAAAAGCTTATACATATTAGAAATGTAGACGTTATAAAAATATTCCAAACAAAGTTTCACTGAAAATGAATTTGAATACTCCTAGAATAGTGCTTCTCAAACATGATGTCCATACACATAACCTGGAGTGCTTGTTGAAATGCAGATTATGATTCCAAGGATTTGCATTTTTGACAAGCTTCCTCTTGATTCCAGTGCTGCTGGTCCATGGACCACACTTTGAATATCAAGGCTCTAAAACTGTGCTGTCAACACAGCAGCCACTAACTAGCCACGTAAGGCTGTTAAGCACTTGCAATGTGGCTAGTCCAAATTGAGATGTACTATAAGTGTAAATACACATTGGATTTTGAAGACAATTTTTGTAAAAGGATAACATATCTTAATCATTATTTTATACTGATTACATATTGAAACTATTTTTGGACACATTGTGTTAAATAGAATATTAAAATTAATTTCACCTTTTTTTTTTTACTGTTTTAATATAGTTACTAGAAAACTTAAAATTTTATTTGTGATTTGTATTTTTGGCTTGTGTTATTCCTATTGGACGGCGCTGGTCTAGAATAACTGTTAATAGGATTTTACTTGTATTAGCTTCACATTGGGTCTTAAATCACCAACATAATGCAGGAAAAGGATTAGCACCCCATTAAAGACCAAATTGACAACTTATGTGTATTAATATGAACATACCTAGGAATTCTCAAAATCTATAGGTGGAAGTTGAGACAAATGGAAAAAATAGAATTTTCACCTGGAAAGGAACTTTGATGTCATCAAGTTCAAACCCCTTGTCTTACAGAATTATTTATCAACCTGGCAAAAATGTATTTGGTACTTAATGCATTCTAGATAAGTATTGAATAAGTACGTCTGTGATAGGTGAGTAAGGTGAGGTGCCTACCCTGGAGAAGCTAAGAAGGATTGTATTAGACTGTAACAGCACTTATAAGGCATGCTGACAGGCATGCCCTCCAACACAGAGGCAGAGGCAAATACGGGCTCAAATTTTTGTTTCGTTTTGATACAGAGTCTCACTTTGTCACCCAGGCTGTAGTGCAGTGAGGCAATCTCTGCTCACTGCAACCTCCGCTTCCTAGATTGAAGCGATTTTCCTGCCCCACCCTCCCAAGTAGCTGGGATTACAGGCACCCATCACCACGCCTGGCTAATTTTTGTATTTTTAGTAGAAATGGGGTTTCTCCATGTTGGCGGGGCTGGTCTCGAATTCCTGACCTCAAGTGATCCCCCCAACTTGGCTGGGATTACAGGCATGAACCACCATGCCCGGCCAGATTAATTTTTTTTAGGAAGAATCAGAGAAGCTCCAGCACTTTGGGAGGCCAAGGCAGGTGGATCACGAGGTCAGGAGATCGAGACCGTCCTGGCTAACATGGTGAAACCCCGTCTCTACTAAAAATACAAAACATTAGCCAGGCGTGGTGGTGGGCGCCTGTAGTAGTCCCAGCTACTAGGGAGGCTGAGGCAGGAGAATTGCTGGAGCCTGTGAGGCAGAGGTTGTGGTGAGCTGAGATCATGCCATTGCACTCCAGCCTGGACGACATAGCGAGACTCCCTCTCAAAAAAAAAAAAAAAAAGAAAAAAGAAAAAAGAAAAAAATCAGAGAAGCTCCACTCAAGAGAACTTTTAAGTTTCCCCAGGCTTTATAGCTTCTGTTTTAAATTAATGGTAAAAACAAGGCTTTAGGATTAATTATTTACTTATAAATCAATGTAGAACATGCTCTTCCCTGTCCTTTCCCACACAAAATAGATATGCCCTCTATTATCAGAAAGCAAAGAAATTTAGACCTGAGACACTTTGAAAGTTTGAACAGCGTTGATGGTACAGATGGTACCAGAATGAAATTTGGAGTGTAGCAGTAGCATAGTCAACCTTCAATTATATGTGCAAATGAGGGACAAGAATTGCTGAGATGATTAAAAGCATGAATAAAACAAAACGCTTATTTTAGCTATTATTTTAAAAGACTTATTCATCAGGAATATCTTATACCAGAGGCTTTATGAGAGAAATTTGTTCTTGAGTTACATTTTCCTTCTGTGAAAGATTGAAGAGACAAATTTGGGATAAATAATAACGTGATTATGAAAATTCTTATTACTTTGAGGTAGAATGGGCTGAAAATATGAATAGCCCTTTGATTTTTCTTTTTTTTTAGTTAAAATCTGGGTCCCTCTCATAATATTTCATTCATTTATAATATATTAGTAAAGGGATCCAGGTTTCTTTGGTGTGTATTCTTTTTTTCTTTTCTTTTTTCTTTTTTTCTAAGACAGTCTTGCTCTGTTGCCCAGGCTGGAGTACAATGGTGCCATCTCAGCTCACTGCAATTCACCTCCCGGGTTCAAGCGATTATCCTGCCTCAGCTTCCTCCTACCTCACCTTCCCAAGTAGCTGGGATTACAGGCACACCACCACACGTGGTAAATTTTTGTATTTTTAGTAGAGACAGGTTTTCGCCATGTTGGCCAGGTTGGTCTCGAACTCCTGGCCTCAAATGATCTGCTTGCCTCAGCCTCCCAGAGTCCTTGGATTATAGGTGTGAGCCACCATGCCTGACCTGGCATGTATTCCTAACTTGTGGGGAAATTACTTCAGAGTACAAGCCTTGCTCATTACATGTGCAGACTCCTGGCCCTCGTAATCATGGATCGGCCGTAATTTGAACATTTGTATTATTCACTCTGAGCCAATATTTAAAAAATTATCTAGATTTGAAAACAGTCAAACCTACCTGAGAATGGCACCATGGACTTTGTCCAAAAGTGAAAACTGCCTACAGCCATTCAAAACCAAAACTTGAACTAAGCAGAATAAACAGTTCTACCTAAGAATTATAACATTTTCCTCTGTTCTTAAGAGGAATCAGAACAACATTTTTAAACCCTTAAATGTTGTCTAGGAACCAGTGACTTAGTTTGGTTAATTTTGCTTCATTCATACCAAAACAAAACAAAAAAAGAGAGTATTGAGTCTTTGGTTGGTTTTGAATATTCCCAATGATTATTTTTTGACATCTCATTCCCATACATGAACAGTAATTACTTATGGGAAGTGGCCTAATTTTCTTAAATAATAATCTATGATAACACACACACACACACAGAAAAAAATCATTGTTGTTAAAAATGTGTCAGTTGTAAAGATACGTGTCCTTTGAATCAGCATGTTGGGAGATGCAGGAGATTCCTGCCTTGGAACACCTGCCTAAAGATTCCATTTAACAAGGGAATTTTGTATGATGAGATACTTGCAAAAGGTTTGGATTCTGGAAAAATATATACAAGTCTTTTCCTAGGCGGGAAAATACACACACACACACACACACACACACACAGACCCCCTAAGGAGTCCAATGTAATTTTATTTCTCAAATTCCTGTTTCTCAAATACAAAGTTTTAGGAGAATAAGACAATTTAGGAGAATCAACACACTATTCATGTCTCGTAATACACCAAGATTGTTTTTCTATTTTCCTGAGTTACATCAATAGAAAAAACATAAAATGACAATTAGTCTCCCTGTCACTTCATCAGAGGTTTTATGGATTTGTAATTTTCATGTATAGCACATTCATGACATAACTTACACCCTTATTTATTTGAGATGGTTTTATTAGATGATACCTACAGGCTATGAAAAAAAAAATCTTTTCTAAGCTTTCTATATGAGGCAGTCATTGTAATGCTTCATGGTATTTTTGAAGACATTTCTAATATTCCAGCCTCTAACAATAAGCATTTTTTCCTCTATGACATTAATTTACTCCTTAAAGTTTTCTCTTCAGCTGTAATCTTAGGGTAAATGGGAAATAGACATAAGCGCATTTAAATGTATCATGCACTGATTCTCTTGTGAAGGTAGTCTTGTAATGAGGAAGGAATTCAAAACAGAACTTGTTTTCAGCTCTGCAAATGTGCAAGAAAGCTACAAACCTGCCAATATTCCATTCACATTTAGCTACACATTTCTGAGACACATCTATCTTTACTAGAGGGCAGGATTTGCTATCTCTCTGGAGTAGCATATGCATAATAAAGATGGATAGACATTGATAATTACTTGCATCAAAATAATGCTTTCTTTGTGTACCTAAATTTAGGAACAAAATGTTAGAAAATTGTTTCAAAAGTGCCTTGGTTAAAAATACCAACTATATCAAATCTAATCTACTCATTCTCCTACTCTCCTCATCCACTGCTTCATACCTTCTCATCCTCAAGCCACCAGGACTTTTTCTCCTATCTTCCTTTTCAGTTTTACTTACTATTTCCCTGAGAAACAGGAGTAATCAGAGAAGGACTTCCACAGACCACCTCCCCCACCACCATATAGAGTCACCTACTTGTAACTGTGCCTTGTATTCTGTGTCTTCCATCTGTTCTTATGAATGAAATGTTCTGAGCTGTATCCTCGCAACTTGTGCACTAGATCCCATTCCTTCCCCTACTCAAAGGGTGATTCAGCAACTTTCTCCTCTCCCCTGCAGCATCACTCCCACCCTCTCTATTGGATCATTCCCACAACCAGCTTGGTGGAAGCAATGATCAGCCCACTCCCGGATTCTTGCAGTAGCCTCCTGCCTGGTCTCCTTTTAGCCCCTGCTCCCTTTCACTCTATTTTCATCGCAATAGCCAGAATGATTCCATAAAATCCACTCTTGCTCAAAACCCTCCAGAGGCTTCTCATTCACTGAGTGTAAAAGTTAAAATCTTTAAAGAAAAAAAAAAAAAAAAACACCCCAACCCTAGTTGGTCTTCCCTGCCCTCTACTTTTTCTTACTTCTCTAACCTAGTATCTTACTCCTCTCCCTCAACTCTTTCTGCACCAGCCACACTGATTTTATTTTTCCTAGAACACCCTGGCTAGAACTTCCACCTAGCCCCAGATTTTCTAGTTTTCTAGAACCCCCACTACTTGCCCTAGATTTTCATCTAGCTGGTTCCCTTACCCTTTTTTGACCTTTCATCTTTCATATCGTCAATGAGGCCTTTCCTGTCCACTCTTTAGAAGTATAACTGCCCCCACCTCCCCTACTCTATTTTTCTCAGTTACACTTATCTCCATGTTGTGAAATACCATATATTTTTACTTGTTAATTGTTGTTTATCGTCTGTCACCCCCCTCAGCCCTACCCCAGGTAAGGTGCTTGAGTGGTTGGGGTTGTTTTTTTCCTTTTTACTCCCGTCCCATATTACTGGTGTATTCCTAGAACATGGTAGGTACTTATAAATATTTGTTGAAAGAGTGAATCTGTAAGAGTATAACTGGAAAATGACCTAGGAGTATCAGTCATGCAGACTGAATGTTTTTTAATCTGTTTCACCAATTCTGTTTTTGTTTGCTTGTTTGTTTTGTTTTGAAGATAGGGTCTCACTCTGTTGCCCAGGCTGTAGCAGTGGCGTGATCTCGGCTCACTGCAACCTCCACCTCCCAGGTTCAAATGATTCTCCTGTCTCAGCCCCCCAAGTGGCTGGGACTATAGACGCGCACCATCACTCCCAGCTAATTTTTGTATTTTTGGTAGAAACAGGTTTTTCCCATGTTGTCCAGATTGGTCTCGAACTCCTAGCCTCAAGTGATCCGCCCACCTCAGCCTCCCAAACTGCTGGGATTACAGGCATGAGCCACCGCGCTGGACCCAATTCTGCTTTATAAACATAATTTAAATACGGTTTTAGCTTCACTATGGGCATTCCTCTTTCTAGGAATTGTGGGACTCTCCCTCTTATATGCAGTTGACCCTTGAACAACACGTGTTTGAACTATATGGGTTCACTTACACGCAAATTTCTTTTTTTTTTTTTTTTAGAGACAAGGTCTCCCTTTGTTACCCAAGCTGGAGTACAGTGGCGCCATCATAGCTCACTGCAGCCTCGATCTCCTGGGATCAAGGGATCCTCCTGCCTCAGCCTCCTGAGTAGCTGGACTACAGGTTCACGCCACCATGCCCAGCTAAATTTTTTTTATTTTGTAGAGATAGTATCTCGCTATGTTGCCTAAACTGGTCTCAAACTCTTGGCCTCAAGTGATCCTCCTGCCTTGTCCTCCCAAATTGCTGGGATTTATACATGTACACCACGATGCCCAGCCCACAGATTTTTTTTCAATAAATACCTTGGAAAATTCTTTGGAGATTTTTGACAATTTGAAAAAACTTGCAGGTGAATGTGTAACCCAGAAATATTGAAGAAATTAAGAAAAAAGTGTGTTATGAATGCATAAAATATATGTACATACTAGTCTATTTCATAATTTACTAACATAAAGTGTATACAAGTCCACTATAAAATTTAAAATTTATCAAACCTTACACACAGACCATACTATGGAAGATTTCTAGTGGAAAGAAATGTAAACAAAGAAAGATACAGTATTAAGTCATAACTGCATAAAAGTAACTGTACTGCTCTAATAGTTTTATAGCAACCTCCTGTTGCTGTTGCAGTGAGTTTATGTTTTGGGAGTATCCACTTAAAACTCTATGTGATGCTAATCAATCATCTTTGAGTGAACAGTTCGCCTCCAGTAAATTGCGTATCTCAGTAAAAAGTGATCTCTAGGAGTTCTCGAGTATTTTTTTTTATCGTGTTTAGTTCAATGCTATAAACCCTGGATGTGTGGGACCATGGGGCCCATATGAAGTACCACTAGTGATGCTGGAAGTGCTCCCAATAAGCAGAAAAAAGTTAAGACATTATGAGAAAAGGTTGAATTCCTTGATATGTCCCAGAGATTGAGGTCTGCAGCTGCAACTGCCTGCCATTTCTAGATGAATGAATTCAGCCTAAAGACCACTGTAAAAAGACACAGTGGCTCATGACTGTAATCCCATGCTTTGGAAGACTGAGGTGGGAGGATCACTTGAGTCCAGGAGTTCAAGACCAGCCTGAGCAACATAGCAAGACTCCTGTCTTTATGGGGAAAAAAATTAAATAAAATAAGTCTCATGTTAAAAAAAAAAAAAAAAAGCCAGGCATGGAGGTGTGCACTTGTACTTATAGTTCCAGCTATTCAAGAGGCTGTCCTCCAGTGACCTGTGATTGCACCACTGCACTCCAGCCTGGACAACAGAGCAAGACCCTGTCTCTTAAATAAAAGAAAAGGGAACTTGTGAAGCCATTACTGCAACTATGCCAGTGGGCATGAAAACTTTACACTTTTTGCGAAATACAAAGTATGTGTTAATGGACTGTTTATGTTATGGGTAAGGCTTCGGATCAATGGCAGGCTATTAGTAGTTAAGTTTCAGGAGAGTCAAAAGTTATATACAAATTTTGAGCTGCATGGTGTGAGGACCCCCGCATTGTTCAAGGGTCAACTGTACTTTAAAAGAAGTATACCATGAGAAAATTATGTATTTTAATACTTTCTGAACTTTTATACTTTCAATAGGTTGCTGTTAAAAATTACTTTGACGGCCGGGCGCGGTGGCTCAAGCCTGTAATCCCAGCACTTTGGGAGGCCGAGACGGGCGGATCATGAGGTCAGGAGATCGAGACCATCCTGGATAACCCAGTGAAACCCCGTCTCTACTAAAAAATACAAAAAATTAGCCGGGCGAGGTGGCGGGCGCCTGTAGTCCCAGCTACGCGGGAGGCTGAGGCAGGAGAATGGCGTGAACCCGGGAGGCGGAGCTTGCAGTGAGCTGAGATCCGGCCACTATACTCCAGCCTGGGCAACAGAGCCAGACTCCGTCTCAAAAAAAAAAAAAAAAAAAAAAAAAAATTACTTTGGTTCAATGTAGACATTCAGCCTTTTTATAGTTATTCTTATGGTCCCTCTTTAGAGATGATCTGCTATAAATTTCCCTCTTAAGTGCTGTTTTAACTGCATTACACACATGTTGATATTTTGTCTTTTCATTATCATTCAATTCAAAATATTTTTCTATAATTTTCCTTGCAATTTATATATTTTAAGTTACTTAATTTCCAAATATTTGGGAATTTTGCAGATTTATTTTCTATTGATTTCTAAGTTAATTTTATTTTATACTCAGAACCCATGTTTTTATAATGCCAATTCTTTTAAATTTTTTGAGACTTGCTCAATGGCAACTGACACTCCGATAACTGTCAGATACACATTTTTTTTTCCCCAATGCACATGAAACATCATTAATAAAGACCATTATGTTTTCGTGTTTTCCATTATATGTTGAACATATTTATGCTAGCTATTTTAAGGCTTTTCCTATACCGTCATCTTTGTCAGTTCTGAGTCTGTTTCTGCTGACTGATTTTATGCTAGTTATGGGATATGTTTCCTTGCTACTTTTTATGTCTAATAATTTTTTATTGGTGTTGGACATTGTGATTACCATGTAGTTGTGTGTCTGCATTTTATCTTTTTTCCAAGAACATTCACTCCCAGCATGTAGTTGAAGGTTAACTTGATCCTTTCAAGCTTGTTTTTTGTTGTTGTTGTTGCTGTTGTTTTGTTTATTTTTTGAGACAGAGTTTTGCTCTAGTTGCCTAGACCGGAGTGCAATGGCACAATCTCAGCTCACCGCAGCCTCCACCTCCCGAGTTCAAGCAGTTCTCCTGCCTCAGCCTCCTGAGTAGCTGGCATTACAGGTATGCACCACCATGCCAGGATAATTTTGTATTTTTAGTAGAGGCAGGGTTTCCACATATTGGTCAGGCTGGTCTCAAACTCCTGACCTCAGGTGATTCGCCTGCCTCGGCCTCCCAAAGAATTATTGGGATTACAGGCGTGAGCTGCTGCACCCAGCCTCAAGCTTGTTTATATGCTTTCTTAAGATGGTTCTAAAGTAGAAGACAACAAAGTTTTTATTTAAAGAGCCAGATAGTATTTTAGCTTCTACAGTTCCTTTTGCATATGTGTTTGTACAACACCTTAAAAATGTAAAAAACATCTTTTGCTTGTGAACCATACAAAACCAGGCTTTGGGTTGGATTTGTCCTGTGGGCTGGAGCCACCAATTGCTGTTCTAAAGAATTCTTTAGGGCTACTTTAGCCATACTTTTGTTATTAAATACTCTTCTGTCAAGTCAGAGACTATTCAGGGATTGAGATTTTACCCTACTTCAAAGCCAGTAAATGAGCTTGCCACAGTTGCACAGATGCTGGCAGAAGACATGAGACTCCCAGGTCAGAAACAGACAACCTTATTATTCACAGTACAGCAAATAGCATGGGCTTTATGTTCTCTTGGTTTTCCTTGTTCTCCAAACCAAGACAATGGGGACAATGTGAGTAGGTCCAGGTAAATGCTATACATACAGTTGGTTTGTGTCACATCTGAAGAGCCCCAGGCTTAGGAAACCTCTAATCTTATAAGGTAACCACTAGTAAATCTGCCACACTTTGTCCTGGAAGGAGCCATTCACTTTATTTTTCTGGTCGGGAAACAAATCTGTCCTCTGTGCTGGAGGATGACACTATGCCTTCCAAAGGCTATTGGCTAGACAAACATCCTTCGAAAGACAGTCTAGGTCAAAAGTTGTCACAAGACACACAGAAATGCCTTGGAGGATTGTTGTTTAGCACCCACATGTTCAAGAGGCATTTCCACTGGTTGTAACTCAAATGCTTGTCAGCCCTGTGAAAGTGTTGCTGAGGTCTCTGTGCCCCAGTAGTTCTTCCTCTGAGAGTTGTTCTTCTAGTAGTTGTTCTCTGCCTGGCCTTACATAGTCCCATTTTCTGGATGTACATCTTAGTATTCATGTAGACTCAAGATGATTTTTATGCAGATTTCTGGAGCTCTGTCTCTTGACCGCTTTCTCGTCTCTTGTGGTGCTCTCTTTCTCAAATTGTGGTCGCCCTCCTAAGTTCCTGTCTCTCTCTTACGCTCCACAAAACCACTGTCCTCTGCTTAGGTTCTCCTTCTTTGTATATCAATCCATAGAGTGCCTCCAGGAAGAAGGCTGGAACTCACTTCATTTTTCTTTCCCAAGAGATCACAGTCCTGTACTACCTGTTGTTCAGATTTTCGAACTGGTTATTTTACATATTTTGTCTATTTTTACTATTTTTTATAGCAGGATGCTAGTCCCATATTAGTTACTCCATCATTGATTCTTTTCTTTTTTTTTTTTTTTTAACATAGTCTCGCTCTGTCACCAGGCTGGAGTGCAGTGGCGAGATCTCGGCTCACTGGAACCTCCAGTTCCCAGGTTCAAGTGATCCTCCTGCCTCAGCCTCCCTAGTAGCTGGGACTACAGGCATGCACCACCATGCCCAGCTAATTTTTGTATTTTAGTAGAGACGGGGTTTCACCACGATATCCAGGATGGTCTCAATCTCCTGGCCTCATCATCTGCCCGCCTCAGCCTCACTAAATGCTGGGATTACAGACGTGAGCCACTGTGCCCGGCCTGATTCTGTCTTTTTAGCATTTACTTCTTTATAAGTTTTAGGATTTTGATTAGCCTAATCACTCTGAGCGGGAGATATTTTTGTTGTCACCCTTTCTTGGCCTGTCTTCAAGTTTGATGAATATTTCTATCTGCCCTTTTCTCCATTCCATACCCCATTCCAGAACCAGTTCTTAGAATGGCTTTAGAGGGCTCCTACTCCTTACTGATATCGGGAATATGGCCAATTCAGTAACTGAACCAGCTGTTAGCTCAGCTCGGTTGCTGTGGTGATGTTTTTCTTTTGTCATTTTGCCCTCTTGGGTCCAAAGCTTCCCATAAATACACAGCCCCAGGCAGTATCAGAAGCCGTTTTATTCAGCCTCCTTTCATGAGGCTGGGGAAAACCAGGTGACAAACCACTGTTTGCCTGGAACTAAAGGGTTTCTTGGGATTTGGGATGATCAGTGCTAAAACAGGAAGAGTCCTGGGAAAACCAGGATGGCTGATCACCTCAGTCATGCCCCAGTTTCTGACTTCCAGTAACATGGCTGGCGTTGGTCTTCATCTTGAGCAGAGCATTTTAGTCTGCGTATTCCACAAGAGCTGAGTTTCCAGTTGCCACTAGCTGCCTCAAGACCCAGACCCTGATCAACTGCGGCTCTAGCCTAGCTTACTGCTTTGCATTTCTATTGTGTTTCTGGTCCACAAAGATATTAGTTTTGTTTTTTGAACCCAACAATGGCCTTTTAGTTTTCTTTTTTTTCTATTTTATCTCTCATTACCATGTGTTTAGAGCATAGAAGATAAGCTGAAACATGAATTTACTGTGCCACCTTGATTGGAAATTCTACTGATTCTTTTTCAATTTGATATTGTCTTGATTTAGGAAATAATGTAATTTAACAGCCTGCTTTATTGAGAAACGCTCCCAACTCTCCCTATCATTTTGAGGGATCTCAAATCCAGAAATTCAGGTGAAATATAGTCATTTTCCATATAGTGGTTTCATTGTTTCTTTGAGGGCATCATAACTCAGTGCTCGAGTTAGAATAGAACAAGGATAGTATCCCAGCTTTGCTCCCTCCTACGTCTGGTTGATGAGAATGGTATCAGACAGTGCTCTGTGTCCCTATCTCCTCCCCATCTCTACTTCGAGCTGCTCTCTTTCCTTTTCCTATTCCTCCATTCCTGAAGAGGCAGAAGGAACAAAGTTAAAGAGGGGATAGGGCAGTGGTTTCCAACCTCTTAGAAGATATGGGTCCTTATTTTATGCAACCCTCAGTCTGTTCTTGGAGAATATGTGGATTTTCAGACCTTTTGTCATAACTTTCTAGCCTTTCCAGAGTGTTACTGCCTCTGAACTTGGGCAAGAGGAGGAAGAAAAGCCTTCCTACTCGTTCATTTGCCTCGAACTATGCTCTATGTTCTTTTAGGTGCAAAGATTTTAAAAACAATTTTCAATCTTTTGCTCTTTCATGCTGTTGCCAATAATAATCTAGGGAACTGTCTAGTGAACTGCATTGTGATTTACAGTAGGCATTTAAAATATTTCCAATGGATTAAAGAGTTTTTGAACATAGAGGGTTTCACATTTCAAGCCCAAATACCTAAATAAAATTGCACACTATGCTCCTGTCAGTATACTTGCTGGAGCAAAGTAGTTCACACCAACCAGCTTAGCTCTACTTAGAAAATACTTTCTTATCATTCAGCTTTGGTCTTCTGTTTTTAATTGAAGTGGTAGAAATGTGTATGTGACCATCCTCGTTGAGACATTTAGAAACTGGTATTGCATATGGTATCATCCTCTTTAAGCCACTCTGTTTTTAAAAAAAATAAAATAAATATGTGAGTTAACAGCTCACATGAAGGAATTAAACATTTTCTGGGAGGTAATTTAATAAAAATCAGATGATTCAAGAAATGACTACCTTCATGTTTTGTTTATTTGTTTGTTTTGTTAAAGAAACTAGTTGGGAAAATGCCTTGTTCGGATATTTTAAAATAACTCCATAGGTAGCTGTTCTGTGATTGCTGACTTGGGGTGTGGAAAAGTTACAAAATGAAACAGAGAGCTATTATTTAGCAATTAAGAACACACTTTGCTTATTTAACTAGGATTAAGTACTTCAGGAGCAAGTTTTGTGCTAACATTAGACATTGAGGTTGGTCCAATAGCTGCACACGTTATTCTTTAGAAACTGTAGTCTGTTAGTTCAAATCAGGACACCACAGTGTGAATATAAATCACTTATGCCACATTCTTACGAGTTCATTAAACCATAGTTGTCACAGTTTCTGTAGAATTACCAAAGCAAGAATTTCCTCTGTGTAACATTTGAGCTTTATTTTTTTTCTTTTTGTTTTTCTTTCATATATGGGAAGACTCTTTTAAAACGATATTTAATTTTCTAATGCCCTGGCCTCTGTCATCCCTCGCCTATAAAATAGATGTATGTACTAGGAAGCAGGTATTGCATGAGCGTACTGTGAACAGCGTACTAGAACCCATAGGTTTTAGGAAATTAATGAGAAAGGTAATGTGATATAGTGGAAAGAGAATGAGTCTTGGAGTCAGGCAAACCCACCTGTGAATCCAGCTCCACCATACTCTCTGTAGAACCTTAGCAAAATTGCTTAGTTTCTGTGGGTCTCAGCTTCCTTATCTGGTTTTAAAAAAGAAGGAAGCAAATGTTAGATGCTGAGAAAATGTTACTCCACTGCCCCTACCCTTCTCAGAACACATTTAGATAGACAGCTAGACAGACAGATGGAATTTTATTAACTGAATGCTTATTATGTGCCAGGCATTGTGCTCCACATCTCATTTAGTCCTAACACACATACGAAGCACTGGAGCTTACACGGCCTTTGTATATGTCTTCAGGTTTGACTTGCCTAAAATTACGTAAGTAGGAAGTAGTAGAGCCAAACTACTGTACAGCACAGTGCTCTTGGCTGCTGTGATTTTAGCCTCACAAAATTTAAAATCTCTTAGAGATATCCTACCAGTTTAATGCTGTTAGAAAATGTAATGACAGCCGGGCGCAGTGGCTCACACCTGTAATCCCAGCACTTTGGGAGGCCAAGGTGGGTGGATCATGAGGTCAGGAAATCAAGACCATCCTGGCTAACACGGTGAAACCCCGTCTGTACTAAAAATGCAAAAGAAATTGCCAGGCATGGTGGCAGTCACCTGTAATCCCAGCTACTCAGGAGGCTGGGACAGGAGAATGGCGTGAACCCAGGAGGCGGAGTTGCAGTGAGCTGAGACTGCGCCACTACACTCCAGCCTGGGCGACAGAGCGAGACTCCGTCTCAAGCACACCAACATGGCACATATGTACATATGTAACAAACCTGCACGTTGTACACATGTACCCTAGAACTTAAAGTATAATAAAAAATAAATAAATAAATAAGAAAAGAAAATGTAATGACAAACCACTAGTTTCTCATCATATTTATTTTTTTCTGTCCATATTTAATTTTGATGCATGTATTTGCTAGAGCTGCCATAACCAAGTACCACAGACTGGGTGGCTTCAGCTGCAGGAAATTATTTTCTCATAATTCTGGAGGCAAGAAGTCCCAGCTACAGCTGTTGACAGGTTTGGTTTTTTCCGAGATCTCTCTTCTTGACTTGCAGATGACTGCTGCTATGGTCTGAGTATTTATGTCCCCACAAATGCATATGTTGAAATCCTAACCTCAAGGTGATGATATTAGGAAATGGGGACCTTGAGAGGTGATTATGTCATGAAGTCAAAGCCCTCATGAGTGAGATTTGTTGCCTTATAAGATATGCCCAAAGCAACCCCTCACGCTTTCCACCACGTGAAGACAGGGCAAGAAGGCACCGCCTATGAGGAAATGGGTCCTTAGCAGACACTGAATCTGCCAGCACCACGGTCTTGGATTTTCTGGCCTCCAAACTGTGAGAAGTAATTGTGTGTTTTTTTAAGTTGTCCAGTTTATGGTATTTTGTTATGGCAGCCTGAGCAGGCTAAGACAGCTGCCTTCCTGCTGTGCCTTCATATGGTTGCCCTTCTGTGTGTGTTGTCTGTGTCCTCATCTCCTCTTTCTATGTAGACACCAGTCCTACTGGATTTGTTACAGCTCACTGTAACAATTCCATTTATCTTAATTACATCTTTAAAGGCCCTCTCTCTAAATACAGTCATGTTCTGAAGTATTGCAGGTTAGGGCTTCAACATGGGAATTTGGGGAGGACATATTCAGCCCATAACAATGCATATATAGCATAAAGCATGTGAAAATAAGAGCACCTAACCTTCATTGTGTGTTTACTATGTGTGCAACACTGTTCAAAACACTCTATACATGTGTGTTTAACCCGTATGAGGATAGGTACTATCCTTATCCTCATTTGTTACTGGGAGGCTAGGTAGTCTGTCCAGGGTCACATTACTAGTAAGTGAAATAGGATTTGAAGCTCTGCAGTCTGACTCCAGAATCTGAACTTTCATGCAGCATATATACTGCCCCTCACAAAAACAAGAAATATTCAGTTTGGAGCAAAGAAACAGAAGACACAGTCATATCTATTTGAGATAAAATTATGATTGGCTTGAAAATTCTGCATATGTTTAATTAGCAGTTACTAGGTTGTCATTATGTGAGAAATAAAGAAGCGGCTTCATTCATTCTTCTTTGCCATTGAAAATCATGGCAAAAACCACAATTACTTTTGCACCAATGTAATACCGTAGCACAAGTAATAAGTCAGAGTCATTTAAAAAATAGGAAAGAAAATTCCAAGTAAATTTCTGGTATGCTACTCTATGTAATAAAGGATTAATTAATACAAAATACTCTTCTAAAATTTCAAAAGCAAATAGTACCCACAATAAAGTTTTAGTATTTGAAGACCTAGTACACACATGCCTTACTTCTGGCTTTTCGTTGAAGTTGATATCACTCCAGCTTCAGTCAGTTTTACTGAAGCAGAAAAAAGAGCTGAGTTTCACGTCTGGGAGATATGGGGCTCAGGGACAGCAATAGTCCAGTCTCTGAGCTAAGCCTACAAAAGCAAAGAGCCTGGATCTAACAGTGACTAGAAAAGAAATTGTAAACCATCCATATTCCCTCCCTGGACCCCCAAACCGTGAGGAAGGAATATAGAGCCCCCTCTACACAAAGAAACAGGATTTGAACCAATTTAATTGAGTGTCAAAGGACAGCATTCCTCACCTTCTATCTGGTTTAAAACCAAAGTAAAGAAACAGATTTGTGGGTAGGAAACACTGCTATGGTGCTCCCTTTTTGCCAATCATTTTAGTGTCAACGAAGCCTCTGCCTTCAAGATGCGTGAAGTCTGGTGACTGGGGAGATTTACAAAGATGAGATAATGAGAATTAACAGAGCTCACAGTCAAGTTCTAAGTTGAAAATAATCAAATATGAAAATGTTGAGTGGAGACATTGTTATGGCTGGTCAGGATTTTGGAGGCCAGTATGGCTGGAGTTATCAAGACAAATGATGTAGAAAAGATGGGTTTTAAGATGGACCTTGAAAGATGGGATAGGGTTTGTGGTGGAAAGAAGAGGCATCTTAGACAAGATTCAACATCAGCTGGGCATGAAGGCAGGAACGAGGGAAGCATGTGGAAGCAATGAGGAGACCTCACCTCTGGAACAGATAGGTTTGGGGGAGTGATGGGATATACTTTATAAGTAGATAGAGTGGGGTCAGATTATTAATATGGCTGCATGCTGAAGGCTGGCATCATTATTCTATTAATGGAATTGCTCAGTGAAATTATCTCAATTCTCTAAACATGCTTGTAAGAATACATCTCAACAGAACTTAGCATTTTGGATTAAGTAGTATGTTTGTTATCCTTTAGTCTGGTTGGATCACAACATACTGTATGGACCACTGGCCCTTCCTGATTCTCTACTCAAAGTTCTGTCATGCCTAATTAGGCTAGGAGATCATGCAGTCCTATGCCTTCACTCACCCCTGGCCAGAGGCCTTGGAACAAGCTTAAAGTGATTCTAAGTGGCTGACTAGAGTTGGCAGGAGAGTGCCACTGCCCTGTGAAGGCATATAGCCTAAGAAATGGCTTAAACTTGGCTGGGCGCGGTGGCTCACACCTGGAATCCCAGCACTTTGGGAGGCCAAGGCGGACAGATCACTTAAGGCTGGGAGTTCAAGACCAGCCTTACCAACGTGGTAAAACCCCACCTTTACTAAAAAATACAAAAATTAGCTGAGTGTGGTGGTGCACACCTTTAGTCCCTGCTACTTGGGAGGCTGAGGCGTGAGAATTGCTTGAACCTGGGAGGTGGAGATTGCAATGAGCTGAGATCATGGCACTGCACTCCAGCCTGGGCAACAGAGCAAGAGTCCATCTCAGAAAAAAAAAAAGAAGAAGAAGAAGAAAGAAAGAAATGGCTTAAACTTTTTAAAATCAGTGATATGTGCAATCTCTGCATTTTATAAACCTTAAAAGGGAAGAACCCTATAGAATTATCAGATTCCCATGCCATTTTGTGATAGTAGAAAGCAGCTTTGGAGCCTCACAGACCTTAATCTGAAGGCTGTGTGACTTCAGGCAGATTATCAAATGTGTATGAGTCTGTTGTATTTTTTAATCTGTATAACAGCCCAATAACTATGCAGCTATTGTTAACTTTCTTTTTTTCCTTTTGTGACTTCTCTCAGTTCCTGACATTTTGGAAGAACATCTTAGTCCAATCGTAAATGACCTCTACTGTCAAGGAGCTGAAAACTACTCTTTAGGATCCCTGTGGATCCCCACTCATGTATTTATTTCCTCAGGGTAGGATTTCAAGTCAGTCAGAGCCAGTCCTTAGGATAGTACAGAATTCAGTAGGATTCAGAGTTCCAGGAAATCATCTCAGAGTGGGTGGATCAACTACCCTTACGTGCACTGAGTCTAAAACAAGAAATAACTACTTAAACTCATTATATGGCCTAAAGCATATAAACATTAAGGTTACATGTGACAAAGCACTTTTTGAGTTCACAAACAGCTGGGCAAGGCCATAAACTATCACATTACTAAATTACTGCCATTTCTAATGTTCAAGGTTCCAACTACAAGCTTGTCCTTAGAAGTTGCCTTAGAAATTACAATGTGCTGTCAGTAATTTGGGTGTATCCAATTGCGCCTGCAGCTAAGAAACACATAGGGTTTACTGGTTAGTATTTTGCCTATATTTGAATCCTGAAAATAACCACTTCATAAGAACAGAATGAGTTTTGTGAAGATTATATTGCAGTTGGTTAGAAATGGAAGGTACATTTTTCTTACCCTCTCTTGCCTTTCATCTCTAAACACATTTGCCCCTACTCTGAAGTAGAGGCGACTATGAGAGCAGCTGCAGTAAGCAGCTGTAGCATCTTCTGCGTCATCTGCTCCTACGCTCCACATCCTCCGCGCCCAGTCGCCCTTTTCCTGCTTTCAAAATGGCCCGCTGCCCTCTTCTGTTCAGTGCCCCACCTGGGGTCTGGCTGTGTCCCTGCAGTGATTTCAGGGGATTTTGCCTGGTGTCCTCTTACTTTTAGCATTCTGTATAGTAAAAAGATCATTAGTGAAAACATTTGTATCTTATTTTAAAAAACTGGAAAGAAAAAAGCGTTTATCAGCTAATATTCAGAGGCTTGCTGCTGCTGCGTCCACAAGTCCCGCCTGTTGATTTTGGTGATGCGCTCTACCCTATCAGTACAACAGAAAGCTAGAATTTTACATTTACATGCAGAGGACCGATGATTATGGTCTTTGAGGAGAAGGCCTCCACAGGATTGCGTTGAGAGAAATGGCTTATTCATCCTGTGCACATAGGGTAGTCAACCACTGTCCCAGAGTCAGTTCTCTAACTTTCCACAAAGTGCTTAGGACTGGCCAAGCCACTCCCAACATTTCTCTCAGTGCACAATGAACTGTTAGAACCAGCAGCTATGGAATACCTTTCTTCAAAAAAGCAGAGTCGAGCATAAACTTTTCTGTAAGGTAGAATATAGGAGGTAGTGCAGGATAAATTCCTTTGCGCAATATGATAAAGGAATTTATGCTCCATGGCACCTGGGGAAGAGCCAACTCATTTTAGACTGGTCCTTTTAATGTTGTTTGATTTTGTACACTTAGAAAATGGACTTGCATTCTTTTTCTCTTTTGAAAAAGCTATTATGTTGTTTTAAAACATACATATTTTAGGTTTTAGGTAATATATTATTCAAATTCTAATTTAAAACAAAGTATTACTTAATATATTTGATTTATAACACATTACATGCACCATGCATGGAAAGCGAGTAAAAACAAATTATATGTTTTATTTTACTATGTTGGCAACAGGGTAGCCTGCCTTACAAAACCATATAGATCATCTTTTACCGCTGCTCTCCAGAAATAATTTGGAGTTTACAAAATCCAAATTGCACCTGCCAGAACTGCCAGTAATACCTTCAATTTTCACTGACTTTACTTTCCTTTCACTCCCTCCATATATTTAGACAAATGGAACAGATATTTCAGCCACACAGTTTACACAATAAAAAACAAAGGTTGAAAGAAAGGAAAGGAATGTATTAAATTAACTTTGGGCATGTGAGCATATAGATGCTAGCATCCATAGCAGATAAATACACAGGTGAAATATACCTAAAATAAGGTGATATGTGTGTGTCAGACTGAATATGCGGGTGTGGTGTACGCAGATGTGTACATGCCAAACTGCCGGTTTTCTCACGTAAGTACAGCAGTTTCAATACCTACCAGTAAATGTTAATGCATTATGAGAAAAGGAATTTGTCTCCTTAAATATTACAATATACAATTAGCATATATTTGTTATAAATATAAAAATAATGTGCTTGAAATGCTAATTAATTAGATTGGAGAGTACATACTTTGTGAGGAATAGATAAAAAATGAGAACAATTAGACCTCAGTTAGCCTGGGCAACTGTAAAAATATAAAGTCACAGAAGCTCTGAGCTGGAAGGATTTGATCAGGGCCTCTACAATCTAAATCTTGTTAAAGGCACGAATTGCCTTTGCAGCATCCCAGTAAAGTGGTCATTCTGCACTTGTTATGCTTTTCTTGTTATACTTTTGGTGTAGGGATACTCAGTGCTTACCAACACAGCCATCTTCAGGTCCTTTTTTTTTTTTTTCTTAATTGAAGCAGGGTTTCCCTCTGTTGCCCAGGCTTGAGTGCAGTGGTGCGATGATGGCTCACTGCAGCCTCGACCTCCTGGGCTCAAGTGATCCTCCCACTTCAGCCTCCCTAGTAGCCAGGACTACAAGCACGAGCCACCACACTGGTTAATTTTTGTATTTTTTATAGCAACAGGGTTTCACCATGTTGCCCAGACTCAAACTCCTGCGCTCAAATGATCCCCCCACTTCAGCCTTCTGAGTAGCTGGGATTACAGGTGTGAGCCACCACACCTGGAACCTCAAGTTCTTATTAAGGGAAAATATATTTACCTGTAATCGTGTAATCTATGTATCCATTTGGTTCTCATTCTTCCCCTCCATCCTACACAGAATAAACAAATCCCTCCTACAATCCTTCAGATATGTGAAGACAATCATCATGACATAACTGTCCTATAACTGAGCCATCACTAACAAAGACTTGTCTCCTGAGCCTATCAGAGCCAGGAAGTTTATTCATCCTTGCCATTCAGCAACTGAGAGATCCTCATCCCTAGAGTAGATTGGTGATGGTACTTCTCAGATGACAAGCCTGTGATGTGGTTGTGTTGTGTTGATGTGTTACTGCTGAAGACACTAGAGCCGGAGAGGAAATCCTAAGCCTAGAGCCCCGGCAAGAGCCACAGAACTGAATTCAGTTGGTGGCAGCAAAGGCAGGGACCATGATGTTTTACCCGCACCAAAAAACAAAACCAAGAACTTTTAATTTGTGTCACTGACATTCATCTGAGTCTGTGATTTTCTAGTTAGGGCCTTGAGCTCCATTTTACTGCCAGCTCTGCTACTGGCCAGATGCATACCCTTGGTCAATCCTCCTCACTGCTCCCTGGGTCCCTCTCTGATATACAAAGGCACATGCTACTTTTCTGCCTAGAAAACTGCCCCCCCTTCCCCTGGTCTCAGCTAAGATGTCATTTCTCCCCTCACCCAAAGACTGGCCTCTGTCTTCTGATGCACCCTATGCTCACCTCTATTCACTTACTTCATTGTATTTTAGTTACCTATTTACTTGTCTGTCTCTATCGTACTGGAAGTTCTTTAACACTGAGGACTCAGTCTTAGTCCCCAGCACTTAACTCAATGCTTTGCATATACCAGAACTCAGAAAAAAATGTGTTGCCAAAAGGAAGAAAGGAAAGTGAAGAGGAAGAGAGATGATAAAATTAGGAAGTTGGACTAAATTATCTAAGTACCTCTTACAGCTAAAACTCTATAATTCTTTGTTCTTAGGTGCTATATTTAATGGCAACCTGAGATTTTTGGAAATTTAGATTTCTCTAGTAAGAGAATGGGTTTCAAGTGAGTATACCAAAATAGGAAAACTATAAATATATATTCATACATATAGTAAAATGTTAAGACTGAGACTTAGAATTCATTTAATGAGCCCAAATTGTATTTTATATATGAGGAAACTGAGGCACACTAAGACTAAGTTAACTACCCAAACTCTTCCACCTGGTTAGTGGGAAAATCACATTTCAAACCCTGATCTTTCTGGTTCCTGAACCAGGATAGCTGGACTGTAATCTTCCCTGTTTTTTAAAGAGCTGCTAAAAACTTGGTTACAAACTTTAAGTGACACCTTTCTCCATTTATGTGATGGTTATAGCAATATACAACTTTCTAGCTATAAATTAAACCTCGAGAAACACCTGTCTCCACTCCTAGACAAAATAATGAACATTAGTCTTATTTTTCTCCCAGAAATGTCAGAGGGTGTTACAATGCTACACGAGATGACGCCTGCAAGTTGCTTGCTAGATAGAGTTGCAGTCATGTAAATTGCTTTCAGCCAGGTTGAGTATCCAGGCTCAGTGTTCTGGTGTTAAGCCATAGGGAAGTGTTGCCATGAGACCAGCTTCTTGGCAAGTAGCCCTGAGGTGCAGCTGTAAGGTGACCCAGTGCAGGCCTGAGGCCAGAGCCCTGTGCTCAGTGCCAGAAAACTTGAGCCAAACATTGGAACTAATTCCCAGGGCACTGAAACTGGTCTCAATTAAAATTTTAGATGAAAAGGGTTTTTGTTTGTCCTGAAGAACCACTTCAATTTATAAACTCATAGAAAAAGTAGGTATTTTGCCATTATACTTGGAATACTTTTCAGAAGCCAAACCCTTTAAAAAAAAAAAAGAAAGAAAGAAAGAAAGAAGACATTAGATTATTTAAGAAGTTATAAAATTTTTTCTTTGTCTTCTGCATTTTAATAGCTACAAACCATGTACCTATTTTTTATTTATTTATTTATAGACAGAATCTCGCTCCGTCGCCCAGGCTGGAGTGTGGTGGCACAATCTCCGCTCACTGCAACTTCCGCCCCCCGGGTTCAAGCAATTCTCTTGCCTCAGCCTCCCGAGTAGCTGGTACTACCGGCACCCACCACAACGCCTGGCTAATTTTTTGTATTTTTAGTAGTGACGGGGTTTCACCGTGTCAGCCAGGATGGTCTCGATCTCCTGACCTTGTGATTCCCCCGCCTCAGCCTCTGAAAGTGCTGGGATTACAGGCGTGAGCCACTGCGCCCAGCTGAAAATATTTCTTGAAAGCAGCACTTTTCGTAAGATTCACTGGCTGAAGAATCCTTATTTTTCTGTCTTTGAGCATGCTGCGTAAGATGTAAATCTTCTTCAAATGTAAAGGTATTGGAATGGAAATGGTGGAAGTAGTGGTCAAGGTGATGGTGATAACTGCACCAGACTTCAAACCCATACAGATTTGAATTTGGAACCCAGCTTCACAGCCTACTAGCAGCTGACCTTAGATAGTATACTTAAGCATGGAGACTATTGTGTATGGAACTGGTTCTCAGACTAGTTGCAGTGGAATCACCTGGATGCTTCTACAGAGTATCCCTCCCTGGACTCTACTTCAGACTAATTAATTCAGAATCTCTGCGAGTGGGACCCAAGCATAAATATTTTGTGAACATTCTCATAAAGATTCTAATGTTGAATACCAGTGACATAGTGATTAAAACTTTGGCTCTGGAGTCTAATTGGGCTCAGACTCCAGGTTGAACCTGTCTGAGCTTCAATATTTTCATCTGTAAAATGGGATAATAAGAGTTTGGGGGCCAGGCACGGTGGCTCACACCTGTAATCCCAGCTCTTTGGGAGGCTGAGGCCGGGGGATCACGAGGTCAAAAAATTGAGACCATCCTGGCTAACATGGTGAAACCCCATCTCTAGTAAAAAAAAATACTAAAAATTTAGCTGGGCGTGGTAGCGGGTGCCTGTAATCCCAGCTTCTTAGGAGGCTGAGGCAGAGAATAGCCTGAACCCGGGAGACGGAGGTTGCAGTTAGCCGAGATCACGCCGCTGCATTCCAAGCTGGGCAACAGAGCGAGACTCCATCTCAAAAAATAAATAAAATAAAAAAGAGTTTAGTGTAGGGTTGTTAGAAGATTAAGTCATGTAAAGTACAGTACAGTACCTATGGCATAGTAAGTGTTCAATTATAGCACCTATTGTTATCCGTAATTCCTTCAATTCATATTGCATATGAATACTTGTTCTCACTTCAGCTTTGACTTAAAATTCATCCCCCAAATCAGTTGTAAGCCCTATCAAGTCCATTATCATAATCTTTTGTGCCTTTGACATTTTTTCTATATCTGCTACTAACAACCTCATTAAACTGATTGCTATTTATTTCTGTTGCTATCCTTTCCCAACCTTCAGTCTTTTTTTGAGAGAGAGGGTCTCACTCTAGTCCAGGCTGGAGTGCAGTGGCACGACCTCAGCTCGCTGCAGCCTCGACCTCCCAGGCTCAAGCCTCTCAAGTAGCTGGGATCACAGGCGCATGCCACCATGCCTGGCCAGTTTTTGTATTTTTTGTAGAGACAGTTTTGCCATGTTGCCCAGGCTGGCCTTGAACTCCTGAGTTTAAGCGATTCACCTGCCTCAGGCTCCCAAAGTGCTAGGATTACAGGTGTGAGTCACTGTACCTGGCCCACCTGCAGTCTTTACAGGCCCCTGTGTTGCCTTCACAACTTTTACCAGATGGCTTTTTTCTTAATCCACATACTCTGGACAAAGACAAGAGAGAGAGTGTGGTATAATGAAGAACTAAGGAACCAAGAAAACCAGGGTCCTGGTCCCAGTTTTGTGACCATGGACAAGTCATGTATCCCTCCTAGGTATTCGTCTCCCTGTTTATAATTTTAGGAAGTTGAACTGGCTGATTTCTTCCTGCCCTAACATTGTCTGGTGGTTGGATGCAGGGGCTATTGCACATATTGCCTAGTGTGTCAGAGGAACACCCAGAAAGGAGGCCAGAGTGCCAGAGCTGAGGGAAACAGGGTAAGTGGTCAGAGATCAGGACAGAGAAAGGGCTGCTTGTGTGAGGCCTTAAAGGACCTGATAAGGACTAAGGCGTTTACTCAGAGGAAGAAGAGAAATCACCAGAGAGGCTGGGGCAGAGAAATTGTAAGATATTGTATCACCCATTTTTATTGAGTGCTTACTCTGTTAGATTCTATTTTCAGCACTTTATTTGTAATCCTCACAATAATCGTATGAGATAGGAACCACTATATTCCCCATTTTACACTGAGGAAACAGGGGTCCAAAGAGGTTAAGTAACTTGCCTGAGATCACATGGCTAGGAAGGACTTAGGCAGAATTTAGACCCAGGCAAACTTACTCATTCATTGTCCTGACCCCCCAAATGCTTAAGAGATCGAGACTGAGGTGGTTTTTTTTTTTTTTCTTTCTGTATTTCCAGAGGACACTTAGAATAAAATTAATTCATACTCATTCATAAATACAAAACTTATTTATTTAAACTGATAACAATTTCCAGTATTTGGCTTTATGATTTCAAGTTTTTTAAAAAGCCCTCACATTAGCACATTAAGAAGCCTGTTGATGTCTCTCTCTTTAATTATGCAGACAGCTATTTATTTTTTGCTCCTAACGCAGAGGTTGATTGGGAAATTTTTTATTTTATTGCTTACAATTTTACCCTGGTGCTATCTAAATCACTACTATATGATTTGGCACTTATAATTTATCATTTCCCTCTGCTATTAGACGAAATGCACTTTAAAGCATTCCACAGCAAGGGAACACGAGTCAAGTTTGCAAAGTTTTAGAAAAAATAATTGCAAAAAGTCATTAAAGAATAATGAAAGTTGATTGATACAGCATACAATATCAGAGCTGCCCAATTTAACAAATATAATTATTTCAAGTCATTTTCAGAGGGCATCTAAATTTCAGCACCTAATTTTCACCATCTTTCTAGGAACACCAGCAAAACTCTCTTGTTTATATAAAGGCTGTAAAAGCAAAATTATTAACTCATTTCTTTGGATTTCCCTAATGCTAAGGTTGAAACAATAGACATTTTAAATGATAGGAAACCAGATTTCTCTTACTATTCTGTGATTTTAACATTCTATTGCTGTAGCCAAGAGTCTTTGACTTCTGGACCAGCTGCTTTTTGCGTGCTGATTTTCCAGAGGGAATCCCTCAAGAGTTCTTAACCTTTGACTAGTGTCTACCTTGACTTCAGCCCCTGCAGGAAGTGAAGGTAGCTATGTTTGGGAATAAAAACACTGAGGGAAAAACATCTCCTAGTAGAATCATCGACTCAGTCTAATTTTAGATTTCAAGCAGACCACTTAGCTGTACTTTCAGCTAGTTGCAAACATGTGCTTTTTAGGTGCTCATCATTGAAGGACTAAAACCAGGACTTAAACTAAAATAATCAAATTTTCTATCATAATATTTTTCAGTAAAGTAGGCGATATGTGAGAATGTGTGTGTGCACGTGCAAACCATGTGCTTGTGCACCCACATTCAAGTATTCACAGCATTCAAAATAAGATGATCTAGTCGGGCGCAGTGGCTCACGCCTGTAATCCCAACACATTGGGAGGCCAAGGTGGGCAGATCACGAGGTCAAGAGATCAAGACCATCCTGGCCAACATGGTGAAACTCCATCTCTACTAAAAATACAAAAATTAGCCGGGTGTGGTGGTGCATGCCTGTAGTCCCAGCTACTCGGGAGGCTGAGGCAGAAGAATCACTTGAACCTGGGAGGCAGAGGTTGCAGTGAGCTGAGATCCCGCCATTGCACGCCAGTCTGGCAACAGAGTGAGACTCTGTCTCAAAAAAAAAATAATAATAATAATAAGATGATCCAAAAGTATTCCTATTTTTCATAAACTCTTTTAATTTTTTTCTTTCCACCTGTCACAACCACAAGGACTAATAACCCCAGGCTGAAAACCTCAGAAGCCATGTTATTGAGGTATGTAACAGGAATACGAGACATTTTTGGTAATAAGTTTTAGGTGGCAGCTATTTTGATATTGAAAAAACTGGATCAAATCTAACAAAGGTGTTTTGAGAGGAAATGGTTAAAAGGGCACATCTTGTGGCCAGGAAAACCACAGCAAAGTGTGCCAATTAGGAATAAATTAGAGAATGCTATACTTTCCTAGAAGGGTCAGAAAGTCAAATACTTGGCCTTGAGCTGCCTCTCACCTCTACCCCTGCTGATCCTGAGAACAAGTCACTCCTGTCTGTGTGAGCTCAACAGTCGCTGCCAGGCCTTGCCATTCCTCTGCGGAAAACATCCAGGGATTTTTCACTAGAGGCTGCTGGCCAGCCTTAGAGTCAGAATGAGGTAGCTGAAGTGCCACTGAACTTTCTATAGTGCTCGAAAGCCAGCTTTCTGTCTGCAAAGGAAAATTCTCTCAACTCACTAAAGCCAAATCTAACATACTTTAAAGTCTCCAAAGGAAGTCTCATAAACTTTCTTGTTGCCGTTAGAAGATTAAGCTCTAATTTCCCAGATTATATTTTCTATTTTCCTGAAATTTAGCAATATTTAATCCATGACACTCATTGGTATACAAGAAAAATAATTCTGCTGTCTTCATGATCAATTTAAGGTGTACAGCTGTGATGTCTTGGTACTTTATGTTGTGATTAATTGCCTGATACTAACATCCGATGAATATTTTTAAAAATGTTCCTTAGGTGACCTGTGTGGCTGAACTGTGTGGTTAGGTGGGAAACTGGGGCTATGAAGTGAGTTGCCCCAAAGAGCTGAATTCAATCAAGATGTCATGCACAACTGACCTCTTTAATAGAGTATTTTACTCTTTTGACAGCATCTAAAACCTACCTTTCCCTCAGGGTCTAGCTCAGTTTCTCCTCCTGCCCAAAACCTTTCCTGACAGTTTAAGTTCTTACGGACATCTTTCCTCTGGGACCACCTAAAGCCCTGTGATCTGTGAAGCTGTTATGGCATTTGGGTATGTCATCATACGCCATCATTTATTCCCTAACTTTTCATGGCAAAGGCCATGCGCTCTGCCTTTTCAGCTCCCCCTGCAGTGCCTAGCATAGTGCCCAGTACAGATGGACGCTCCATGGTAGAAGTGGATCAAATTGGCTTATACCCTTTTTCATCATTACCTGAATTAGCATATCTAGGACTAGGGTTTGCATTATTTCTTTTTTATTTTTCCATTCATTATCTGTTCCTTAGTGACCCAGGAGCATCCACAGTGAGTTGCAAGTTGGACCACTCCTGGAATAGTTGGTCAACTTGTTTTTTGGCTTGAACATCACTGTTCTGTACCACCCACGGAAAATAGGGGACACATTATGTGCTTCACGATTGCAGTCATTAGAGAATCACCAATTAGTATAAAGGCAAAAAAAAGTGTGTGTATATATATATGCTAATGGAACAGGGAAAGAAGAGAAATATAGAAGGGGGTGAGAGGAAAAGAGATGAGAAAGAATAAAAAAACCAGCAATCCTGTTCTCTGATGTAATATGTTTCCTTTTTCTAGTGACAAAACATAAAGACTCCTTGCAAGTGCATTTAATGGATGATGACTTGCACATCTTCGTCATGTTCGCTCTTTAGGAAATGTATGCAGAAATAACTGCCTTTGCAGTTTGAATTAGGAACAAATCGGAAAGGCAGTTACTTTGGGGGTATGGGAGTAAGGGTGGTTTGGGTGAAGGGAAGTAAATGCAGTCTAGTAACACTGGTGCATTGTATGCAGCAATAAGAAATGACAACTCCAAATGAGGCCAGCTTCTCTCTTAATGTGATCAGCTTGCTATGCCCTCAGTGATTCCATGAGATTTTGCATTTTATAGGTTGAGCTTCCCACTGGCAGCAAGTGAAGCAGTTCATTATGCACATCTGTCACGTGATCCACTTCATCAACCAAATGGAACTGGGAGAATAAGTCACCCTAACAAGATCCTTCAGTACACTCTTAAAAACTACTTACAGATGTACTCTTCCTCTGTAGGGATACAATGGGTTTCCTTGTACTGTGCCACATGATACAGGAAATGCATTATCCCCATCCAAATTCTGGCATACCAGGAGGAAGCACGTGAAAAGAAAGCAGCTCACAAAAGCACACACTGCTTTTGCAAAAGTCCTTAGAGGGACTCATACACCGATTTATGATAGCGGCAGATAAAATCCCAGGCCTGTGAAGCTTGGTTCATTTCAAATGCTAATGTCCACACAGGGAAAGGAAACCACATCAGCATTCAGCATTGACACAAACATTGTTAATGCTTTTTATTTATGGATTGTCACTGAGTCCCCTCAGCAGTATGCCAGATTTCCATTTGTGTTGTAACTTTAGCTACTTTATGTGCTTTCATGACTAGCTGCGTTATGTACCCATAGGCGATTCATGCTTTCAAACTGTGTCTAGTGAGATAAGCGGACACACTTCTGATCTTGAATCAGGACCCATTTTGTTCACATTCAGATCAGGTGGAATACACGTTTTTTAGCTAAGCCCAGAATTAGATTCACCTGCCATTGTTAAATCTTCCTATTTCATTCAGTTAACCAACAAATATGACTGGATGCCTACCATGTGCCAGGCACTGTTCCAGGCGCTGGAGACATAGCCGTGAACATACAGAGTCCTACCATCATAGAGATTACAATCTAGAGGTGGGTAAGGGGAGATGGTCAACAAATAGGTAATGTGTCAGAGAGTGTGTCAGTCAGGATAGGCTAGGTTATTTTGTGGCAATAAACAACCCAATATCTCAGTGGCTTCAAACAACCAAGTTTATTTCTCACTTACACTGCATGTTCATTGCCGGTCAGCTGGGGGCTCTGCACTGGGAGCACCTTGCCTCTGGGACCCAACCCACCTAGAGAACCCCCATCTAGTGTATGGCTTGTCTTTGTGGGAGATGGAGAAGACAGAGTGATAAATTATACACCACCTCTTAAAGCTTATGCCTGAAAGTGACACATGGCACTTGTATAACATTTCACTGGCCAAAGCAAGTCACACAACTACACCCAACTTCAAAAGGTGAGGTAGTGCAATCATATCATGCGCTCAAGAAAATCAGACAGACTTGGTGGACAGAACTGTCCCCAGTGATGAGTTCTATGAAGAAAAAAAGCAAGGTAAAGGAGACTGTATCTGGGTAGGAGGTTTCTATTTGATGTAGATGGTCAGGAAAGTTCTCTCTGATAAGGTGATATTTGAAGAAAGATTCTAAGAGAGAGAGAGAGAGAGCCATTTGGATGGAGGTGGGAGCAACTTCCTGCAAAGGAAACTGCAAGAGCAAGGTGTACCTGGCATATTTGAAGAACAGCAAGGAAGTCAAAGTGCCTAGAGTGCAGTGAGCAGAAGTGAGCAAGGGGAAGGCTATAGAAGATGAGCTCCGAGTGTTGTGGAACACAAGACAGCTTTTTTGTAAGGGCTGTGGCCATTGTAGGTTTTTGTGTAAAGACATGATATGAGTTAGTTTTTAAAAGGAACCTGTGGCTGCTGAGTGGGAAGCATACTAGAGGGCGAAGGGATGAAACAAGGGGTAATAAGAGGCTTTTCAATAACCCAAGTCAGGTGAGAGGAAAGTAGTGGTCAGATTCTGGACATAGTTTGAAGGTAGAGCAACAGAATTTGCCAATGTATTAGATGGTAGGATGTAAGAGAAAGGGAGGATTCAGGGATGACTTCAAAGGTTTATTTTTTCTAGTAATCCTTGAATATATGTAAGGACTACCTCGTGTGGTCTTGGGGAATCTTCAAATTTGGCAGTATCGCTATAGCATGTAAACTGCCCTGTAAATAAGTAGAGTTGAATAGCCAAGTGCAGATGTGGATTCTGGGCAGTTGACTTGATTCATCCACCAGCTAAGGAACTTCTACCCCAATATTGGCCTCATAACTAATCTCTCTTAGGGTTTATGATTCAAGTTAATTTATAAAACCAGAGAAATTAGCCTCATAATTATAAGCAAAGTAGGAGCTTATGCCTGGGTCATCCCAACTTCACTCCACCCTTCTATTTCTCTGTGAAACTCAGACATCAGTACCAGGAAACCCAGCTCCTCCAGCCTGAGATCTGTCCTCAGTAATGTATCATATAGTAATGTATCACCTCCAGTCCTCCTGGAAAGAGGTTGAATAGAAATCTTAATACATACAATAAAACAACACTGTGGTGTTTGTCTGAATAGCATGTCCCTCTTTCTGCTTACCCTGCCTTCCTGTAACATGGCTTTCCCCATCACCATTAGCCAGTAATTAGTAACTAGAACTCCCTACCACACTTAGACCTTCTCTTGCATCTTCTCTAGCATAGCAGATCATAGGTTGAATGTAAAGTTTGCCAACTATCATAAAGGAATGAATAAAGGTCAATGCTGTTTTTAAAAACTGTGTTTTGAGGCTATTTGTACTCAAAAGCATTCATCTACTCAATAAATATTCTTGAGTTCCTACGATGTGCCAGATACTCTTCTTGGCAACGGAGTCACAGCTATGAATAGAATATATATGTAATACATATTGCCGAAGACTGGAGAAGCATGGAAAAGTATAAAGAAAAGATAAAATTTCTACTAACTCACCACTGACACATAGCAGCTAGTAACATTTTAGTGCCTAGACTTTTCTAAGCATAATATCCTTCCTCCCTGCTTTTCTGAATAAAATTTACAACTCTGGACTTACACATTTTTTGCTTTAAAATTTTTTTCTTCTTATTAAAAAAAAAAGCAGATGCTCACTATTTATTGAATGAATGAATGAATTATAGGAACTTGATTACATAGAAGGAAAAAATTTTAAATGGAAATAACCACTAGTATCACTATTAAGAGATAACATTGCTGTTAGTACTTTGGGTTGCTCAGTATGGTTTTGAATAATTGGAATATTTTTACAACTTTGTTCCACAACAAATGATTTCCTTGAAAAATAACAACTTTCTCTTTTGCCAAATTACAAAAGCAACATACCATGTGGATATTTTGGAAAATACTGAAAACTACAAAAGGGGAATCTAAAAGTCATTTGTAGTCCCACTGCCCAGAAACTACTGCTATTAACATTTTGGGCATTTTTTTCCAGTCTTTATTCTTAGCAGTACAACAGGCTAGTTAAGAATCTGGCCAAGCTGCTTACCCTCTCTGTGCCTCAAATTCCTTATCTGTAACATGAAACTAACAATGCTTGCCTGGTAAGATTGTGGTGAAGTTTAAATGAGATAAAATATACAAATTGCTTTGTCCAGTATCTGACCCATACTAAGTACTCAATATGGGAACTCTCACTATTTTGCAAGATATTTCTGCATAAGTTGATCATACTTTATACATACATTTTTATCCTCTTAAAAAAAAAACGCATTCCATCATTAATATTTTCCCAAAACATTTTTAATATCTGCATAACGTTTATTCATGTGACTATACTACAGTTCTCTTAATGATACTCCCTTCTTATTAAACTTTAAAAATGTCCATTTTGAGACAATCTCAATTTTTCAGAAAAGTTGCAAGTGAAGTACAAAGACCTTCTTTTCCCCGAACCATTTGAAAGGAAGATGTCAATTTGATTTCCCCATCATCCCCAAATATCTTAGTATTTCTTCAACAGAGACAGTCCCCTACATAACTCCAGTACAAACAGCAAAATTGGAAAATTAACATTGATACATTGTGGTCTAATCTTCATACCACAGTCAAGTTTCTCCATTGCTCAATAATGTATCATGTATAGCAAAGGATTCCAGTTCAGAACCACACATTGCAATTATTTGTCATCTTTCCTCAGTCGCCTTTAGTCTGAAATAGTTCCTCAGTCTTTCCTTTCATATCCTTAGCACTTCAAGAATATGGATCAGTCGTTTTGTAGACTATCCCTCCATTTGCTTTTGTCTGATGTATTCTCATGATTAAGTTATATGTCCTTATCAAGACTACCACAAAATTGACACTGTGGGTTCTTATTGTATCGTTAGATGGAACATCTGCTTTGGCTCTAACAGCCTGTGCAGTGCCATTTTCCTATACAGACACCCACCTCGCCCCACCTAGGCTCTAACATTCCACATCAAGCCACCCCTCTTCAACCCACACTCGGTTATTGCTTTGCAAGAACCACTCTCCTCACCCCATGTGGACCCTGAAACCCCATGCCGGCCTGCACTCCCACCTTCAACCCACCTGGCCCCAGTACTCTGCACTGAGCCATCCTCTCAGTCCTCTTTTGTTCTGGCACTCTGAGCCAAGCTGACCCTCTTCAGGGACACCCCTTTCATCCTTCTTGGGCACAGTGGCTCATGCCTGTAATCTCAGCACTTTGGGAGACTGAGGCAGGAGGGTTGCTTGAGGCTCAGAGTTCAAGACCAGCCTGGACAACAGAGCAAGGTCCTGTTTCTACCAAAAAAAAACACAAAAAAATTATGGCCAGGTGTGGTGGCTCATGCCTGTAATCCCAACACTTTGGGTTAATAAGACAGGAGGATCCCTTACGTCCAGGAGTTAGAGACCAGCCTGAGCAACGTAATGAGACCCAGTGATATGGTTTGTATTTGTGTCCCCACCCAAATCTCATATTGAATTGTAATCCCCAATGTTGGAGGAGGGGCCTGATGGGAAGTGATTGGATCATGGGGGCAGATTTCCCCCTTGCTATTCTCATGATAGTGAGTTCTTATGAGATCTGGTTGTTTAAAAGTGTATGGCACATCACCCTTCACTCTTTTCCTCCTTCTCCAGCCAGGTAAGACATGCTTGATTCCTCTTTGCCTTCTGCCATGATTGTAAGTTTTCCAGGGCCTCCCCAGCCATGCTTCCTGTGCAGCCTGTGGAACTGTGAGTCAATTACACTTCTTTTCTTTACAAATTACCCAGTCTCAGGTAGTTCTTTACAGCAGTGCAAGAACAGACTAATACACTCAGTCTCTACAGAAGTAATAAAAAATTAGCAGGGTGTGGTGGTGCACGTCTGTTGTCCCAGCTACTCGGAAGGTTCCAATGGGAGGATCCCTTGAGCCCAAGAAGTTGAGGCTGCAGTGGGCCATGATCGTGCCACTGTACTCAGCCTGGGCAACAGAGTGAGATCCTGTCTCAAAAAAAAAAAAAAAAAGGAAAAAATCCAGGCATGGTGGCACACACCTATAGTCCCAGCTACCCAGGAGGCTGAGGCAGGACGATTGCTGGAGCCCAGGAGTTTGCAGCTCCATCCTGGGTGACAGAGTGAGACCCTGTCTCAAAAAAAAAAAAACAAACAAAAAGTACTATCTACTATCTATGTATGTAATACCAATTTTTCCTTAAACTGGAGGAGACTGTGGCTATAAGCAGCATCATTGTGTTTTCATTTCAACAACGTTTTAAAAACTTATATAAAAATGTATAAACTTATCTGGCTCACCTGAGATGTTCATTTGAAAACTGCATACTTTTAGAATTGGTGCTTTGTGTTTAAAATTGGATTGGTACCATGTGATCACTTTTTGGAATATTCAACTTTGAATGTGTCCAGTAGTCATTACGTTGGTATGTCCTGTCATCAAAATAACAGTAACTATCTTGCTTTTTGTTTAAAGAGAATCATTGAGTTACTTTACCAGTTTTAAAGTTAAAACTGTTCTTTTTCAGTGATAAGATGCAACTGAGTTTAGTCTCTTAATTTATTTAATAAATTGATTTTGACTTTCCATTATAAAAATAAACATGCTAGGCCGGGCGCGGTGGCTCAAGCCTGTAATCCCAGCACTTTGGGAGGCCGAGGCGGGTGGATCACGAGGTCAGGAGATCGAGACCATCCTGGCTAACATGGTGAAACCCCGTCTCTACTAAAAATACAAAAAAACTAGCCGGGCGAGGTGGCGGGCGCCTGTAGTCCCAGCTACTCGGAGGCTGAAGCAGGAGAATGGCGTGAACCCCGGAGGTGGAGCTTGCAGTGAGCTGAGATCGCGCACTGCACTGCAGCCTGGGCGACACAGCGAGACTCCATCTCAAAAAAAAAATAAAAAAAATAAAAAAAATAAACATGCTAATCTGTCATAGACTAATGAGAAAAGAACAGGGCTGATTTAGTACACAAATGATGCATTCATGTAAAGTGAAGGCCAAGTGAGTCATGGTACCCAGCACTAATAAAGTTTTACAGTAGTTCAAACAGAGAAGCATAGTGAGAAAATTGAAATATTACAGGGCTCATGGTAGCACAGGCTGAACTCAAAAGAAGCCAGGCAAAGCAGTCACTTTATTCAGATTATAAGCAGGATATTGGGTTTGATTCTGTGTTTATGTGACACACCAACTTACAAATATCCTCCATGAAGAACTTTTGTTAAAAGTTCTTTTAAAATTATTGATCAGGCCAGGCGCAGTGGCTCATGCCTGTAATCCCAGCACTCTGGGAGGCTGAGGCAGGCGGATCATCTGAGGTCAGGAGTTCGAGAACAGCCTGGCCAACATGGTGAAACCCTGTCTCTACTAAAAACCCTGTCTCTACTAAAATTAGCTAGGCATGGTAGCGGGTGCCTGTAATCCCAGCTACTTGGGAGGCTGAGGGAGGAGAACTGCTTAAAGCCTGGAGGCGGAGGTTGCAGTGAGCCTAGACCCCACCATTGCACTCCAACCTGGGCAAAAAGAGCAAAACTCCATCTCAAAAAAAAAAATTAATTAAAATAAAATAAAACAAAATTATTTATCAATATTATATTTTGGAGAATGTCATTTTTAAATTAAGTGGGCCAATTAAAACAATGAACTGATGGTTTCCAATGAATAACCTTGTAGGAGGGAAAAAATTATAATGATAATGATTATGAGTCAAATGACTATCATGCTTGATAAATATGTCAAATATATAAGTAAACAATTGAAATAAAATCTATAAAAGCATCATATTATATTTTTATAATTGTATGTATAAATCATAATTAAACCCAATATTAGTTATTTAGTTTCAGCAAATGTTACCACTTTCACACTGAATTAATGTTTTTTTATTTGAATTTAACTGATGATCTGTTAATCTATAAATTTGATCTGTTCTTGTGGTTTTTCAAATTTTGGTAAAAAGACATATAACAAAATTTACCATTAAGATGGTAAATTATTAAGATAATTTAAGTATATAGTTCAGTAGTGTTAAGTATATTCACATAGTTGTTCAACAGATCTCTAGAACGGTTTCCTTTTGTGTTTGTATAGTTTTTAGTTAGCTACAAGCATAAAACAGTTATACCTAATTACATATTTGTACATATTTAAGGAACCATATAATGAAAATAATTTAAGTCAACATGGGGAGGGGTTTCAAGAGAACTTTTTTCCTTTAAAGAAAGAGAGATGTGAGACACACTAATCAATATGGTGGCTCTCTTTCAGTCTCAGTATTGGCTCAGCCAACCCTCTTGGCTTTTCCTTCTTGGCTAGCTCACAGAGCAGGCTGTGTTGGAGATGACAGTGATACCGCATTTCTTGGAAAAGCAGAACCAGAGGAGAGGATAGCAGTGTTCCACCTGAATTCAAATCTTCCTTTTTAATCATAAGTATAATATGAACACAATACTGTCAAGTTACTTTTTAAAATACTTTCAAATCCATTATCCTATTTTTGAAGCCCCATTGCGAATCTCTTAAGTAAGTTTCCTTTAAAGTCAAACATCATTGGCAGATTTTGATGTTATACCTTTAATTATTCTAGCCAGTGCTGCTAGGAGCTTTGCTCCTTAGCACGATGTTAGAGGCAAGACATCTCCAAGTGCTCTGAATGTTCTGTGAGTCAGCTGTGGCCTCTCCCAGGCCTTATTAAGAAAATAAACCATGCTGATGCGCTCCCCTGAAACCTGAATGGAAGTTTTAAGCTTAACACTGATATTGTTGACCTCTCCTAGGCTTTCTTTTTAAAATGAGAGTTTTGTTGTTGTTGTTGTTAGGATTTGCTATTTAACTTTTTGGAAATAAGGTAATAGTCAAAGTCCCCATGATCATTAACTGTGGGATAGAAAACAAGAAGGAAAGAGCACGAAAGAAAGGAACATTTACCGAGTATTTACTAGATGCCAGACACTATTCTAGAAGTTTTCTATTCTTCATCTTAACTTATTCTAACTATCTCCATGGGAGTCAGTTCTGTCGTCCCCATTTCATTGGCTGAAATTCTGAGAAGTAATTTGCGTAAGGTCACCCAACTTGTAATAAGTAAACTGAGGTTCAAGCCCACCTTTGGTTCCGTAGCTACACTGCGTGAGTGAGAAACGTGAGAACACCTCACAGACTAGCAGTGTTTCCTGCCACAGATTTTGTCTGGGGAACTTGGACAATGCCAATATTCATTCATAGCGTTTCTTTGCCCATTCCAGCAAATTATCATTTTCTGATTTCTTACTCAGTTATTTGTGTATTTAGCTGATGGACTCAACTTCACACATTTCCCACACCCTACTTAGCAGAGTAGAGAAATCCATTTGCTGTCTCCCAGCTGGTTCTAACACTGACCACATCTGCCTTTCCAGATGTGCGGTCTGCAATGTAAAACACACATCCTTACCACTCCACTTGCTGCAGTGTTGTCTGGCCGTTCTTGAGAAATGGTTCTAGGCTGCTCTTTAGAAAGATGTGATGTGTGCCCTGTGGGCTGCGTTATCATCTGTTGGTTTAATATGCACGTTCTGTGGTGCTTTTACATACTTTTCCAAATTTTTACGTTCTGTCTCTTAATCTCTGATTGCATTTACGTGGTGATTTATGGAGATTTTGAATATTATAATCTAAAGGGTATGTGTGGGAAGGAGGAAGTGCGCAGGTTTGTTTATTAGGAAAATTCAGCAGTCCCTGCTTCTTTAAAGATCTGACCTTGAAGCTGCATCAATGTGAGCTCAGTGAGGGTCAGAGAAGAGGGACCAGCTGACCCACTTCCTTATCATTTACTGTATGCTGGCTTGGGTTGTTAATGGCCTTTTCACATGTTGATGTTCTATCACCCCAGCTAGATTTTAAGCAATTAGAGAGCAAGAGCGTGTATCACTCATCTTTGTGCCAAGCATATTTCCTTGCACACAGTAGGCATTTAATGAGTAGTTGGAGTCTGGTTGCTATGTGTTAGTTGCTGTGGGTGCTGCTGAACTCTCACCTTGCGGCCTTTCTGGGATTAGCTTTTCAATGACAGTTTTATTAGGCATGATGGAACCAGACCTCCCATGCTCACACTGTGGTGTCAGGGACTTCTGCCTCATGTGTCTTTTGAAATAATAACAATATGCTGGTACCCGAAGTATATGGTACCAGTTTAGAGTCTTGAATTTTAAAAACCTGAATATGGAAAGAACCTGCCCACCCACTTTGGAATGCCCCTGTTAAGCTCACCTTACAGCATCAGAAGTGAACTCAGCAGCCACCTATTAGATCCAATATGAAATGCCCTAAATACTCCCCTTACTTGGTGCCTAGAGGACCTCAGTCTTAAGCTTCTCCTTTGAACTGAGGGCCTGACAAGGCCTGTGTAGGGCAGGCTGAGCCAAGCCCTGGCTTGGATTAGGGGTATCATCCAGGAAGGGAATGAGCAAATGGCTTCACCTTAAGGAAACCTTGTAAATGAGATGAATAATGACCTTCTTAAAAAAAATAGAGAAAACATGATGTAACCTTTTCCAGATGATTAAAGACAATGTTTTTAAAACCAGTCACTTGCTGTGAAAGCTGTGATGTTATCAGTGACTTCTGAGGGGTGTTTATTGCTATAGTATATGATCTGAACCAGTGAAGCTGGACATTTTAATGTGGCTGTTTTGATTTGACCTGGGTGAAAATTAGATGTAAGGTTGCTTTTACAAACATTACTTCGTGATTTTTTTAAAAGCTGAATATTTACTAGTGCTTTTCAGGGTGCTTCAAAATATTAATATTTTCATGACAAAACCACTTTGTCAAAATGTCAGCTGTCATTTCCATCAAGATGCTGGTCCTCTAACCCTTCTTCCCTATTGTCCTGCTAAACTGGCAACTTCTAACCTACCAAGCGTTAGAAAAACAGAAAAGTGGCCGGGCGCGGTGGCTCAAGCCTGTAATCCCAGCACTTTGGGAGGCCGAGGCGGGCAGATCACAAGGTCAGGAGATCGAGACCACAGTGAAACCCCGTCTCTACTAAAAATACAACAAATTAGCCGGGCGCGGTGGCGGGCGCCTGTAGTCCTAGCTACTCAGGAGGCTGAGGCAGGAGAATGGCATGAACCCAGGAGGCGGAGCTGGCAGTGAGCCGAGATCGCGCCACTGCACTCCAGCCTGGGCAACAGCGTGAGACTCCGTCTCAAAAAAAAAAAAAGAAAAAAAAGAAAAACAGAAAAGTGCACTTGTTAGAACCATGTATATAAAGTAAGAGCAAGTGTGATCTGGGTGAGGGTCTGATGGTTGTGTTAGGAATAAGAGTGGGGAGGCTTAGTGCCTAAGCCTTGGGATACTATTGTGGCTTGGAAGATTATCCCATGAAACGCTTTTCACCACTGACACCGTAGGTGGAATTAGTTCTTCAGGCAGACATTCTTTTTCTTCTTAGGGTCAAAGGTAAGGTGATGTGTGAAGGGGCAGCCGAGGCCTCATCAGGAGGCTAGGGCTCGATGGAAGGGATAAGGGGGGTGGTGCCGGGCATCTGGTTGGAGGGAAGTAGGAACACAGGCAGAAGCAGAGGAGGGCTCTTAGTGCTGCCGAGCACAGGCCGCGGCTTGACGTGTGGCCCTCAGCTGGCTGGCCCTGGCTGGAGAATTTCTCCGCAGGTCATTGGTTTTACCACAGCCTTGTTTGGAAACCATCTGTGTTCTAGGAGCCCATGGAGAACGGACATCTTATTTTTAAAATCAATTTGAAGCTAAAGTGGACTTTTTAATTATAAATGAGAGCAATGAAAATATAGCTATTGGACTTTATTTTTGTTATTTTGGCCTTGTAAAAATTAAAAGTAAACTTTTTTAACTCGAGAGGATTTTATAAAATCTCCCCATTTTGTGTACATTTCAGACATGAGTCTCTACCACCCCAGAACCCATTTGAGAGGAATTGAAAGCTCAGGAAAGTAGCAGCTCTCTTCAAGTTTCTGAGTAACCGAACCTTGTAGATAACAACAGATTGGAAGATAGAATCAGTTAATCCCTGAACTCAAGGAACCCTTGGCCCATAGCCCAGACAATACAAGATGCTGAAAATTGGTCTGGTCCCAGCCTCACGTAAACCTGTTTCTCCTCTCCTGAGAAGAATGCGGCTTTTGACCACTGCGCAGTGTGAGAGCCGGTCTCACTGTGACGCCTCAATGAAGGCAAGAACAAGTGACTTGCAGTGGAGGGCATCGCCTGGAAGGTGGTAAAGGCCAGGCAGGTACCTGCGGCCCAGCTGCTGCTCGGCGATGAGGCTGGCAGCCAAGTCTAGCACCAGCCTTTTCAAAAGCAGCCCTTTTGATAACACTGATTACATTTCCCTTACCGGAGCCTTGGGCTAATTGAGCAACAGCCAACTTCTCTGGGTAACAAAGAGGAGGGGAAAGTAACCCAAACACAGGTTTTATTATAAAAACCAGGGAGTGAGGGAAGTATGTTTATTCTGTAAGATAACACACCTGCTCGGTGCCGGGAGGCTCATTTCCATCAGTTGCCATGGCAAACTCGTTATACTTCAAGGCCATGTGGCTTTGTTTCCTTTTGGGATCTGGTCCTTGTCCTACCTTTTCTAACAGCTCCAACACAATGACATGGAAGCCTGCGACAGCATAATTGATTTCTCCTTCCCTCTATCAACGGTTTGCATTTGTTCGGCACAGGACTGAGTCTGCCTTCTCCTTTGAACTCCTTGCTAAGCATGAAGGCATGCTTCAGAGAGCCATCCTCATTAACATTCCAGGTCCCTCTTCCCTGTCAGCAATAAACAAGCCCTGCATCAATGGCCTCCTGCCTTCCACTTTTACAAATGAGTGGCTCAGTTCCATGTTTTGCTGCCGATCCAGGTGCCCAGGCGCATACAATGCAAGGCTAAGAAGCACGCGGGAGGGACTAAAAATAGAACAGCAGTTTTGGATACATACCAGAGCAGCTACTTCATCTCAACTTGCTTTGCACACTAAGCCTAATGGGATCCATCAGGCATGAGTTCTCTCGCGCTAGCTCCCTCCCTCTCCCCTTTCTCCCCAGCTGCCGATTTCCATCAGCGCCTTCCTGGTGAAGGGAGCAAAGGGAGGTCAGGCAAGGGACAAGAAATGTGTGCCCTTATGGTTTTCATTTACAAGCCCTGGGAGATCTGGGGGCTGCAGTTACTCCTTCCATAAGAGAGTTTCTAGAAAAAAAGCAGGCAGGCCCAGAACATGGTCACCTCTGCTCAGGTACACTTTGGTCCAAGACTTTCTTTGTTTAGCAAAGCCTCAAATATCACTTCCTAATCACCCAATACCTATAACCTGGACCCATGCTCATATGTTCCTTGAAAAGTTAAGTAGAAAACTAAAGTAAACTGAGTGTCCCTCTTACAGATCCCACCTGCTTGCTTGAGGCTAAGAATTTGGGAGCAAATGCACAGTGAGTTGGCAACACATGACTGCCAGGGTCTGCAAAAACCACCCACCTGCCACCAAGTACCCTATTCGAAAGTGATCCTGTCCTAAAGCATTTTCCAATAGAAAATGGAAGAAGTCATATGCAGTTAGGAACATGCTATCCTGCCTGGGCACAAGACCTCCCAGCATGCCAGCTGTGTTGACTGAGCGAGGCTCCTTTGTGTGCTGCAGTGCCTCGTGCAGCCTCCCCGCAAAGGCGAGCCAGCATGACCATACATTTCTCATGTCTATATCCGAAAGGTAATGCAGATGTTCCAAACAGCTAAGTATTATTCCAAGAACTGCCATTTTTGTGGAATCAGAATTGTGATAGGAAGGGCTGGACGTGGTGGCTCATACCTGTAATCCCAGCACTTTGGGAGGCTGAGGCAGGCAGATCACTTGAGGTCAGGAGTTAGGATTCCGAGACTAGCCTGGCCAGCATGGTGAAATGCAGTCTATACTAAAAGTACAAAACTTAGCTGGGCTTGTGGTGGGTGCCTGTAGTCCCAGCTACTAGGGAGGCTGAGGCAGGAGAATCGTTTAAACCTGGGAGACAGAGGCTGCAGGAAGTTGAGATCGCCGCACTATTGTACTCCAGCCTGGGTGACAGAGTGAGACTGTCTTAAAAAAAAAAAAAAAAAAAAGAATGGTGACAGGAAGATGAATATCACAGTATTTAGAAACCTTTTTCATTGTTGATATTTTGTTTTGGAGATTGGCCAGATACAAGTAAAAGAAACTGATCTGGGCCAGATGAGGTGGCTCACACCTATAATCCTAGCACTTTGGGAGACCAAGGTGGGAGGATTGTTTGAGCTAGGGGGTCAAGACAAGCCTGGGCAATACAATGAGACCCCGTCTCTACAAAATAATTTTTTTTTTTTCTTGAGACGAGGTCTTGCTCTATTGCCCAGGCTGGAGTGCAGTAGCATGATCTCTGCTCACTGCAACCTCCACCTCCCTGGTTCAAGCAATTCCCCTGCCTCAGCCTCCCAGGTAGCTGGGATTACAGGCATGTGCCACCATACCCAGCTAATTTTTTTCATATTTTCAGTAGAGACAGGGTTTCACTGGTCTCGAACCCCTGACCTCAGGCAACCTGCCCACTCAAGAGGCTGAGGCGGGGGGATCACTTGAGCCCGGGAGGTTGAAGCTTCAGTAAGCCGTGATCATGCCACTGCACTCCAGCCTGCATGGCAGAGCAAGACCATGTCTCTAAATAAAGAAGTTGATCTGACCAATAGCAGACTTTGCCTGTAAGCATCAGGCATGTGTCAAGACCTTTTATATTGTGCCTCCGTTTCATATAATACCAGTATAAGATAAATATGCCAAGCCACTTCAAGAAAAGTCATACTTCATATAATCACAGCAATAATTAATTCCCCGAAGAATTTCCAACAGAACAAGTTGCAACATGATCATTTAATCCTCCAGTCACTAGAGAAAGGAGGTACTTCTTCCCTTGGAGAGGGAAGTATCTCCTCAGGAGGCAGGTCATTTGTTGAACACATCTACTGTGAAAAACCAGAAAGCTTTCTAGATTCATCAAATAAATGTCTGCAGTCTGGAAATCAGAACATCCGGGTTCTAGTCCTAGGATGAACTTAGGCAAGCCACGGCTGCTCTGAGCCCTGCTTTCCTTGTGTATAAAACAAAGCTGCAGGGGTATATGATTTCTAGCGTCTCTTTCTAGACTGAAAGTTCCATAACAGAAATAAATGATCTGATAATTTAATTGATTTTTGTGCTTTCTTCCTTTTTTTCCCCCTTTGGTTGTTGTTGTTTATTTGGTTAGTAGGCTAAAGTAGAACTATTTATCTTGAAAAATAGTGCATAATTCTCTGGGATGAGAGGCATTTCTTCTCTGTGGTATTTTCCCACAGTGTAACCTTCCTTCTCTTTTCATTTGCCACTAGGAGGTGGGTCTCACTGATTCTTCCTGGTTCATTAAGAAGAAACAGAAAGATCCTGTGTTTTCAGAGACTCTTTCTGGATCATTTCCCATGATCATAGGACTTTGCAATCCACTTGGCAAAGGTGGTGGTGACAATGGAGTGTTTGGCAAAGTGGATGAGGTAGTTGACGAAGCAGCTGGGATAAAGAAAAATGCTCTTGGCAAAACATCACGAAACTAGGGTGGAATGTTCAAAATGGAGAACTTGCATCCCTTGCTGAGATGACTCCGAGAAAAATTCTGTCTTTAAAGAGGTGATTTATTTACCAGGAAACAAAGAAAACGGTATCAATAGCAATAATTTTTCTGAGCACTGAGCTGAGAAATAGCTAGTCTAATAGCTATTCATAGCTATGATTGTAGCCATGTACTGAGACCTCTTTGAACAATCTAGAAGTCAAAACAGATTTGAAACCAGTCACTAAAATTAAAAATTACATTTAAAATTCTAAATTAGTCATTAAATATTAAATAAGAACCTAACCTTTCATTCCACAAACCCACCCCTCCTATCAGTGTAGGTCTGAATAAAGCCTGGGGCTAAGAGGTTATTTTTACTAAGTCAGCCCTACCCCACTTCCACCCCAAAAAGTATCTAAAGATGAATGCCTGAGGATCAGCATAACATCTAAATCAACCAAGTGTTAATCTTCCTGTCAGTGCTCTCAAATAGTTGTTACAATTCCTTTGATGGGCCGGGCGCGGTGGCTCACGCCTGTAATCCCAGCACTTTGGGAGGCCGAGGTGGGCGGATCACAAGCTCAGAGATGGAGACCATCCTGGCTAACACGGTGAAACCCCATCTCTACTAAAAATACAGAAAAATTAGCTGGGCGTGGTGGCGGGCGCCTGTAGTCCCAGCTACTCGAGAGGCTGAGACAGGAGAATCACTTGAACCCGGGAGGTGGAGGTTGCAGTGAGCTGTGATTGTGCCACTGCACTCCAGCCTGGGTGACACAGTGAGACTCCATCTCAAAAAAAAAAAAAAAAAGTGCTTTGATGTTGGTGGTCATTGGATCTCATAGAAATTTCAGGGGCCAAGCTTTCGTCACCTGGCCAAGTGCGTGTGTGTGTGTATGTGTGTGTGTGTGTGTCTGTGTGTACTTTTTGTTTGGTTTGTTTTTTGCTACCGGTGCTACCAGCTGTAACACTTTAATGACTCTTTGTGGAACACCAGGGACCACTGTTCATCAACCTCCTGGGGTAGGAAGAGTGGAAGGAATGAGTGGCTCAGAGCTTAGGACAGGTCTCTGAAGGGAGGAAGGGTTAATAACATCACATTACTAAATCGTTGCAAACTAGAAACATTTCAGAGTAATTGCTGATGTCATTTTATTTACAAATGTGTGTCGAATCCTTAATGATGGTGTCATCTCAGACTACAAAAGATAATGAAAAAAGAGAAAGAAGACTTGAAATTTGTGTTTGGGATGTTTTCCAGGTTATCCAAATAAGAAAGTCAGTTCTACCCGGTCTCAAAACTACGGAACTTATGGTACATGTCATAAAGTCTTACAAATGAGTACTTATGTTATGCTAGTTTTTCTTCTCTTTTCCTATTTTTTAAAGAACAAAGACATTCGTCTCGCCCAGCAGACATCTAAATTATAAAGTAAATGGAACTATTGTCCTTTGCAATGCATTAGCAATGTTTCTTATTTAGAGTTGACAAGTATTTGTCCTTTCCCTGTGCTGACATATAAGAGTTGGACTGGGCTGGGCGTGGCGGCTCCCGTCTGTAATCCCAGCACTTTGGGAGGCCGAGACAGGTGAATCACTTGAGCCCAGGAGTTCGAGACTAGCCTGGACAACATGGTAAAACCCTGTCTCTACAAAAAATACAAAACTTAACCAAGCATGTTAGTGCACACCTATAGTCCCAGCTACTTGGGAGGCTGAAGTAGGAAGATCACCTGAGCCCAGCAAGGTCAAAGCTTCAGTGAGCTGAGACTGTGTCACTGCACTGCAACCTGGGAAAGAGTGAGACCCTGTCTCAAAAAAAAAGAAAAAGAAAAGGTGGACTGTCTTGCAGCACAAGTGAGCCTTGTTTAAGAGGCTAGTTGATAAAGAAGGGGAAGCAGCAGCTTTCAGCCCCAAAAAGTCTTCACTGGCTTAGTAGCTTGGGCCATAATTAAAGCCATCCCACCTTTACAGTTTATGTAGATTTGATACATGTATACATATTTTATATATGGATAGGTGTATGTGTTCTTTTTCTGGATACCAGATAAACAAGATATATGGATACAGATAGATATCCAAAATTATCAACCCGAGGGTACTGTTGAAGATTGATTGATTGATTGATTGATTGATTGATTTAGAGACAGAGTCTCACTCTGTCGCCCAGGCTGGAGTGCAGTGGCACAATCTTGGCTCACTGCAAGCTCGGCCTCCCGGGTTCACACCATTCTCCTGCCTCAGCCTCCCCAGTAGCTGGGACTACAGGCGCCTGCCACCTCGCCTGGCTAATTTTTTTGTATTTTTAGTAGAGACGGGGTTTCACCATGTTAGCTAGGATGGTCTTGATCTCCTGACCTTGTGATCCACCTGCCTCGGCCTCCCAAAGTCCTGGGATTACAGGTGTGAGAAGATATTTTTTAAAAGAGGAATATGTTGGCTGGGCATGGTGGATCACACCTGTAATCCCAGCACTTTGGGAGGCTGAGGCGGGCGGATCACAAGGTCAGGAGTTTGAGACCAGTCTGGCCAATATGAAACCCCGTCTCTACTAAAAATACAAAACTTAGCCGGGCATGGTGGCAGGCGCCTGTAGGCCCAGCTACTCGGAAGGTTGAGGCAGAAGAATCACTTGAACCCAGGAGGTGCAGGTTGCAGTGAGCCGAGATTGCACCACTGCACTCCAGCTTGGACTACAGAGTGAGACTGTCTCAAAAAAAAAAAAAAAAGAAGAAGAAAATGTCTCTGTTAAGAAAATGTAAATTTATCCTCTGAAAGACATAATTATGAAAATGAAAACTCAGTCACTCCTCAAAAGAATATTTAGAATTTAGACTTCAAATCTTTTAGAGTGATTAGAGATGCTTTTGTCCATGTCATTTTATAAATGAGTCCCTGGAATCTAAGAAAAGTGAAAGGACTTGCTAAAGGTCACACAGCTAATTGGTGGTAGAACCAAAATTAGAACACAGACTGTAATTCTAGCCTACATTCCCTGTCACTTCATATACATATGCAAATATTTTTACCTATGTAGTCAGATCCTGAGAACCGTAATCATACTATTTAGAATCATGGTTATATGCTATATAAAGTTGTTTTGTTAAATATGGGTGTTTTTGTTTGTTTGTTTGAGACGGAGTCTCGCTGTGTCTCCCAAGCTAGAGTGCAGTGGCATGATCTCGGCTCACTGCAACCTCTGCCTCCCAGGTTCAAGCTATTCTCCTGCCTCAGCCTCCCAAGTAGCTGGGATTACAGGTGCACACCATCATGCCCAGCTAACTTTTTTGTATTTTTAGCAGAGATGGGGTTTCAACATGGTGGCCAGGCTGGTCTCAAACTCCTGACCTCAAATGATCTGCCTGCCTCAGCTTCCAAAAGTGCTGGGATTACAGGTGTGAGCCACTGCGCCCAGCCTAAAAATCTTTATTGCAAGAATAAACCTTCTATGATTATGGTTAAAAAGGGTTGTTTAACTAGCTGGCTTTAATCCTTTAATACAGAGTGGTCTGTTTTATTTATCTAATATTATATCTAAGCAGTTTTGTTGATGTCCCTGGAAGCAACCATATCATTATAAATTATATGTATCTATCTCCTTTGAGATAAGTAAAACATAATCTTACAAAAGAGTAAACATTTTATTATTTGTACATGAATCAGTTTGGTCTGAGGATACACAAGCATCTGGCTAACTCATAAAAGTAGCCTGAAGTGATAGGAGAGTGTTCGTAGTCATTTCCATTTGCTGCCACATCCCTTGCATTATCTACTTGCTAAGCACTGAGCGGCCCAGAATGGACACATCAAACTGTCAGGAGGAACATGTGGGACCCTGGCACCTGCAATGGGTTTTTTAAAAGCAGAGAATGCAGAGCAGCCGCAGACTCTACTTCAAAGCCAGGGTATGTGGAGGTCTCCGGGGAAGAACTCTGCACAACAGGTTTCCTGGGGGCCAGAGGGCCTCTCGGGGAGGAACAGAGAAAACACCAGCCAGGAGTGCTACCGACCAGCCTCAGCTAGAATGCTGTCAGAACAGGGCCCCAAACATGGCCTAGCCTCAGTGATCTGGGGATGAACAGTGTCACAAGGGAACCACCTGAAGGGTGGGCAGAGGCCCCCGTGGAGGAGCCACATACTCTTCCTCTCTCAGCAGCCGCAGCAGGATGTTTTTTTTATTCTTGGGCCAGCTGTAGACATGAGTGTTCTGAAGCCAGGTGGGCACATGCTCCTATGGGAGACAGAATGACAGGAGCAAAGGTCATTAGAGAAAAACCTGGATTCCAGATCCCAGGCTCCGTTCCCAAATATTTCTGGCTTTCCCTCCATGGGCGTTTCCTACCAAACTACCCTGGGAGTTGTGCTGTTTTGCTTTTGGAAAGGTTTAGCATGTGAAATGTTCTTGGCTCCGGGTACAAGCTGTATATCTCATTATAAAAACCACATGTGCACAGCATTTTCTGTCAGTCTCCCAGGCTACCTACCCTTTGCATTTCAACGTGCTTTTCACCACCCTCACATAAAAGGGGTAGGACAGAGGTCACACAGAGTGATGTGAATTCCCCTGTGACTTCAGAAGAAGTATGCCAGGGCTGTAGGCTTAAATCAATTAATTGCCCTTTCACTGCAGCCCCAGGTCTGGCCTGCAGTAGAGGGAGCCCATCAGACCTCAGTGATCAGGCAGAGGCAGAAACTGTTAGCCAGGGATCCTGGGGGTGCAGTGTCAGACTGCCCTCATGGAGTGGATATTCTGGTGGGGAGAGGCAGATCATAAGTAAAATGGATAGTGTGTTCAATGGTGACGCATGCTGTGGAGAAGACTTAAACAAGAAAGGGGACAGGGAGTGCTGGGGCAAGGGTGAAAGATTTGCAGTTTTAAATAGGGTGCTTAGGAGAGGTCTCACTGAGAAAACAAGCAAAGACCTAAAAGACTGGAAGAAGCAAGCTCTGTGGTTGTCTGGGTCCAGGCAGCTAGAAGAGCCAGTGCGAAGGCCCTGTGGAGGGAGTGTGTTGGGCCTGGTCACAAGCAACAAGGCTACGGTGAGTAGAGCAGAGTGAGTACATGCGGAGGAAGTAGAAGGGGCTGTATCGGATAGCACCCTGTAGGCCTCGGTAAGGCCTTTGCTTTTGAGTCTAACTCCCAGGGACTATAGGGCGGGACTCCTCTAGGTACTGTAGGATGTGCTTAGAAGCAGCACCTGCTGCATGGCAGGCATCATGCTGAGTACTGAGGATGCCCAAATGAAAAGGACGCAGGGACTGCCTTGAGGACTTCAAATCTTAGGATGAAAGCAAAATGTCAACAAACGATTTTCTAGTCAATAGTGTACCAAGGGGACAGGTGGTGAGAGCGGCCTGTGCTGAGCTCAGGCAATATGGGCATTCTCTGAAGGACATTTAAAAATAATAACAAAACCAATGAAAATTTGGTCTATTTTTTATACCACCATGCTCCAATAATTCTAAACAATTATTCCCAGTACCCTCAACCCAAACACATACCATTGATCCAAGGTGCTAGAATTAAGCGCTCTTAAGAAAAGGACAATGAAATATATCAGCATGGAGGTAAAGAGGTGTCAGGGCAGGGCGCAGTGGCTCACGCCTGTAATCCCAGCACTTGGGAGGCTAAGGAAAGCGGATTACCTGAGATCAGGAGTTCAAGACCAGCCTGGCCAACATGGTGAAACCCTGTCTCTACTAAACATACAAAAATTAGCCAGGCATGGTGGCGAGCGCCTATAACCCCAGCTACTTGGGAGGCTGAGGCAGGAGAATTGCTTGAACCTGGGAGGTGGAGGTTGCAGTGAGCCAAGATTGCAGCATTGCACTCCAGCCTGGGTGACAGAGCAAGACCCTTTCTCAAAAAAAAAAAAAAGAAAGAAAGAAAGAAACACTTTGGGAGGCCTAGGCGGGTGGATCACAAGGTCAAGAGAACAAGACCATCCTGTCCAACATGGTGAAACCCTGTCTCCACGAAAAACACAAAAATTAGCTGGGCGTAGTGGCATGTCCCTGTAGTCCCAGCTACTTGAGAGGCTGTGTGAGAGGAGAGTCGCTTGAATCCGGGAGGCGGAGGTTGCAGTGAGCCAAGATCACACCACTGCACTCCAGCCTGAGGACAGAGTAAGACCCCGTCTCAAAACAAACAAACAAACAAACAAGCAAAAGAGGTGTTGGGGAGGCTAGAGAGATTGGGTGATATAAGGGTAAGTAAGAGTTCACTAGGCAGGCGAGTTAGGGAAGGGCATCGCAAGCAGATGGAACAGAAAAGGCAAAGGCACAGAGATACAAAAGAACACAGCATGTGTGAGAGCACGCTGAAGTGGTCCAGGGTGACCAGAGCACAGAGCATGTACAGAGAATGATGAGAGAGATCTACGCAAGGGGACACAGTCCTCTTCTGAGAGGTCTCATAGCTCATGCTAAGAAAGGTGGATATGATCTTGTAGTCAATGGGAAAACAGCACACAATTTTTAAGCTACCAAGAAACAGATCAGACCTACATTTTGGATGTTCGTCTTTGATGGCAGAGCAGAGGATGGCTAGCACAAGGTCAAAGTGGAGATGAGACCAGTAAGGAGACTCAAAGGTAAGTGAGAGCAGTGAAACTCTGGGCAAAGGCAGCGCAGGGAGGATAGAAAGGTGTGCCATTGTACAGACTGTGCATCATACAGCCTGAGTGTCCCATTCCCATAAACTGGAGCCTCCCTCATCCAGGGCAGAGGTCTCAGTGCAGTCTTGATATCTGAGGATCCCTCCAGGGTGAAACAGGGTCTGAGTTGAGGGTGCTGTGGTCTGATTCTCAGCATGTTTACTCCACCGCCACCTTCCCTTTCCCAAACCTGGAATGTGGCCTCAGATGGTTTTGCCCCCATTCTCCAAACTTACTGGCAGACCCTTCTGGTGTGAAAAGCCTCATATGAATCATAGCAAAGTTCACTCTGGTAACTGTAGATTTAATTCCTGTAATCATTAGCTTTGAGAGCTGAATTATGTGCAGTGAAATGCCTCCCTGGAACAGCCAGCAAAAACCATACACATCTGAACTTTGATGTACAAGAGATAAGAAGTATCACATGAACCTTCTCTTTTTCTCTCGAGTTAAAACAGAAACTTTGTGTGCAGTGGTTCTTTGAACAATTAGGACAGCAGTGATCCTATCAGATAGCTTTAAAACCTTTCAGATTCATGCTGCTAAACTGAGTGGTACAACTTGTTGAGCTTTCTGGTAACATTGTTATCTTTAAGGATTGATAAAGAATCGACGGCAGACAAGGTGTTTCACGCCTGTAATCCCAGCACTTTGGGAGGCTGAGGCAGGCAGATCACCTGAGGTCAGGAGTTCAAGACCAGCCTGGCTAACATGGTGAAACCCCATCTCTACTAAAAATACAAAAATTAGCCAGGCGTGATGGCGGGGACCTGTAATCCCAGCTACTTGGGAAGCTGAAGAAGGAGAATCACTTGAACCCAGGAGGCAGAGGTTGCAGTGAGCCAAGGTCGTGCCATTGCACTCCAGGCTGGGCAACACATCGAGACTCCATATCAAAAAGAGAAAAAAGAAAAGAAAGAAAAAAACAATGGACAATGTTTTCCACTTAAAATCCCAGATGGCAAAGAAAACCAAAGATTGAATTATGAGGATTTTGTTTCTTTGTTTGTTTACCTTCTTAGCATTTGGGAAGAGCACAGGGATGAATCTGAAATTCATGCTTCCTTGTTTTATGAACTCAATCTGCATCTGAAACCAAACAAATGTGAAGGTTTAATTTCAGGAATGAGGGTGAGGAGTTAATGGTACCCATAATCACGCACGTCCCATGGCATTTTTCTTCTGATTCCATACTTGAGTGCCACACACTTAGCATTTTAAGGCCTCCCCATTACACATCTATTCCATTCACTCATCAGTCGATTATTGGCGGCCTATTAGAAGTCACATTCTATGTCCGACTTTGGGTTTGAAGGATTAGGATACACCTCCAGGGTATGCTGGAACTGGCTTGCAGCAGCTCACAAAAGCTGGTTGTGTGCATCTCTTCCTAATTCTGTGTTCAGTGACTTTACACTGATAGCTTGAAACTGGCGATGGTATTGGAGAGTATTTATACCATGGAAGTAGGTGAGTGCTATAAATCAGGAGAGCCAGCTTAGCAGAACACCACAGATACAGTCCCTATCTTCACAAAGCCAGCAGTCTAGTGGGCAGGCAGAAAGGGAAATTACCAACCAAAGTGCAGGGTGAAAAGTATGAACAACTGCTCCAGAAGCCCAGAGTGGGGGCCATCCATTCTACATCGGAGACTGGAAGGACAATTACAAAAGAGGGTTCATTTGGGCACTGAAAGAAAATATTTTGGTCAAGTAGGGAGAATAGAGGCAAGGAGAAGGACCTTCATAGCAGAAGCAACAGCATGAGCAAATGTCTGGAGGTGTGAAAGTGTGTTGATGTGGTTGGGACCAGCTACTAATGCACTGTGGCTGGAGCACAAGATGGGCTTGGCAGAGAGGGGCTGTCAACTGTGAAGAGCTCCGTCTGCCAGGCTTTAGGTTCCTCACACCAGTTCCAATATGCTCTGACACTGCGGTAGCCCAAGAGGATTTAGCTACCAAGAGCTCTCTCAAAAAATCAGAATTTTCAATAGGAGTTAGAGTCTTCCAAATCCTGTGACCAGCACAAAGCTTTTGGTCATCTGATGAGAAGGAGACGAGGAATTATGTATTTCCAACCATTTCATCTTCCAATTCATTTTTGTAACTGAGAAGTTTTCATTGTGCATGGAAATAACAGAACAGAGAAGAAAGTGACAGTGGTGATGGCCGTTATTGAAATCACCATAGAAACCCCTCATAAACACACACTCTCACATACTCGCATACACAAACACACATACACGATCACACAACACACACAAATCCTCCACAGGGTGTGTTCTCGGAATCACCTCTCTCCAAAAACCAGAAGATAACACCAAGAACATATTTTAAAATGACCCAAGTACTGTGCAGCTAGAAGCACCCACCACTCCAGCACCAAGTACACATGAAAGGAAGGGGATGGAGTACATAAGTTAGTTACAAGTGAAGCGCTGAGTTTTGTCTGACTTCTAGGACTCCGTATACTGTGAAGGACTCCGTATACTGTGAAGTTTGGCTTGTGCACTAGGCTGCCCAGCCTGTGGAGGGGCCAGCCAGCAGCAGTGCATTTTTATTTTCTCTCATCCTTCCAGATACTGAGTTTCTGTAAACTAATTCACTCTATGATGCAGTTACTCATCAGTACCTCTGCACTACCTCTGTCATGGCCAAGTTCTTATTGTTCCAGGGTTTTCTGTTGCCTAGAGGGGTCCAGGAAGTCAGCCAGGCAGGCAGGAAGGCACTTCTGTATCTGACCTCTTCGACCCCTTCTGTGATGAGTAAGGGCCCAAGACATTGTGGCCCAAGAAACCAAGTTTGGAGACAGTCTGGTTCCAGTTGGTACAGTCAGACAAGCTCTGAGGCCACGCTGTGTATTACTGCCTGGCTACACCACACACCCACAGAGCTAGACAGGTTTCCTTAGGAACTGGCTGAGGCCTCGAGCCCTTCCCACGCACCAGCTGTCAGCTTCTGGGACTGGCAGGTTGCTAGAGATGCAGACAGGACATCGGGCGCTTTGAGGCCATGCAGTCGTGCATCAGACAACCAGGGGCCGGCAGCACCCAGAGCCAGCCATGACCTTTTAAGGCAGTTTACTCCCAGAAATGATACCTTTCTGGAGCACTGTACAAGGGCTGCGAGACTGGCTGAGACCAGAAGAGGAGGGAGCCTTATCTCCTGACTCCCTGGCCTCATTTTTTAACCCCGTCCCCTTGCCTCGGCTCTTCCTTCGGCTTGGGTATGAGCTCACATGAGTGGTCTGCACTTGGTGGAAAGGGAGACAGAGACCGTGAAAACTCAGATGGGAACACCCACCCTGCTCCTTTCCCACGCTGCTGACCCACAGGACAGACCTGGGACCTATGTCTGCTTCCCCTGAGATAAAGCTGTGTGCCCCGAGACAGCCCGACTGTGTCCTCCCCATCTTCCTGTCTTAGTGACACTCTATGCCCATTCCAGGTGCCTTCCGCCTCATGGAGTGTTAGAGCTGAAATGGAGCTTATCAGTTCTAGTCCAGTGATTTTCCAAGCCTTTTAAAATCTCAGAATCCTCGGTCAACTAACAAGCCTGAGAAGTACGAACCAGCTCTGGCTGAGGTGGGGGTGGGAGGCACAGACCCAGCCCCTCCTCCAGCACGTATGGACACCCATTGGGAACTCCACAGGACAGCCTGAAAATCACAAGTGTAGCAATGTATCCCAGTCAAGCAGAAACTGTCTTCACAGCGTCTATGATCACGGGGAGCAGGAGGAGTGGCAGCCCATAAGACAGCCAGTTCCAAAGCTGGGTGATTGTTTCCGTCAAATGTTCTAGTTTGATCCCATGCTGAGCAAGTTGAATATCATCAATGTCTCCCAATGATTTGAGTATAACCAGGCCCCATAGTTCCCCACCTGTCATGAGCTAAGAACACTCCCTTCCCTTGTTTGAGCATCTGATATGCACCAGATATTTTGAAAACATGATTTCATTTCATCTTCACGACAACCCTGTAAGTTTTAGCAACCCATTTTGTGAATAGGGACGTTGAGGCACAAAGAGTTTAAGCAGTGGAGCCATGATCACACAGCCTGTACGTGAGGAAGCCAACTTTAACCAGGCCCACGTGATGCAACAGCAGGTGTCCCTTTCACTACGCCACCTGCCTTTCTGAAAAGGTAGGGCACAGAACATGATACAGCTGCAGGAGCCAGCCCTCCTCACTGCCCTGTCTCCCGCCTCCTAGGACTTCATAGTTGCTGGTAAACAGCTAAGCCAGCAGAGCACGTCTTTCCAGAATCTTGGATCCTAGAGATCACAGATTGCTCTCCCCTTGCAACTGATAGGAACAACTGAGTCCCAGAGGTGCAGTGCCTTGCCCACAGTCCCTGAGGTAGATGGAGTGAGAAACAACAGCCCCTCTCCTGACACTGCAGGCCTGGTGCTCTTCACCCAGCATCATGCTGCCTTCAGTTGGTCTCTGGGGAAGAATGGGACTTCCCTGGACAAGGTATCTGCAGGGGACAGTGAGGTGCTGTGATCTCCTCCCCACTCACCATTCGATGAATGTACTTAGTATGTAAGCCATGCTCATCCTCGTCCAGCTGCGACTCAGCGCCTTCCACATCCTGTTTGTATTTGGGGCTGATTGCTACGATTATCATCACGGTCTTCTGTTAATGAGAGGGAGAAAGGCATGTTTATGGAAGTGTAAAGTGTGGTCTGTTTGGTGAAGGCGGGCTGGAAACTGACCAGCAGGACTGTGGGCATTCTCTGACACACTGGGGACAGAGGGCCAGGCTCATCCTCCATAGAAAGAGAAGCACTGGCCCCCACTCACGCAGACTCTTGTCTCTGCTTCTCCCTCCGTCTCCAGCCCAGCCCCACCTCGAACATGCAGAGCAAATGGTTCAGAGAGGGGCTCTCCCAAAGAGATGTGCTTTTGCCTACCATTGTCCACAACCATCATTAATGAACCTCTAATGAGAGCCCGAATCACTGAGGGAGTCTGCGTCGTGGCAAAAAGGCACTGCGACACCAACGGTGAGAAGCACCCTTCCTCCCCCCAGCTGGTTCTGAGCTGCCAGTCACTGCACTCTTGACTGCCCTGTCTTCTGCGTGTACACATTAGCACAGTCGGTAGGAACAGACCCTTCAGCACAAAGCAAACGTCAGGCTGCAGACAAAAGGAAAAGTGCAAAACCCCAGCCTGCTGAGACTCCCGTCCCCCACCAGCTCCCTCCGAAAGAAGCAGCCGACACGGACATGCTGGCAGCAATCAATTTCGATCTTGTTAAAGCACAACGTGTCCCAGTGGCCGGTATAGATGCTGTCAGTGGAGAACAAATCACGGCGCTGCGCGTGGGCACCTCGGGGGTGGTGTGCTGTGCAGCCTGCGAGGCTGCCTGGGAAACCTCTTCCGCCCAGTTCTACAAAACACTTGGGGTGGCCTCAGATTAAATTGAATTCTGCTGCTCTCTCCCCACTCTCCGCCTTCATTTCCTTCTTTCCTATTCTCGTCAAAAGATTGTTTCCTCTGATTGTTATCAACCACCTGTGTCTGGTTTGACCGTTATTTCCTGCCTGTGCATGTCCAAGAGGGCGACCCCATCCTTCCTTTCCAAGTCTTTGCACAGCTTCCAACAAGGGAGGCTTTGTTGGGGCTTTCTCAGCTTCAGACTTAGGTGGGTATGCCAGGGTTTCTTTCATAAAACAACTTCGTAAGCTCATTGTTTTCTCACCAGAAAACAACCTCTGATTTTTGGAATGTACTTACATCCCTAAGGTAGCGCTCCATCCATTTAATGATATCAATGCCTCGGATTCTATCCTCAAATATGTCAATCTGCAAGAAAAAGATGAGGGAGCTGGCCCTTACTGAGAGGTTCTCTCAAGATGCAGAGCAGAAGAAAACACGATACTAGATACATTTCAAGCTCCAAAACTTAACGAATGCTTTTTGCAAGGAGGAGCACATAGGTCTAAAAAACAAAATATAATTTTCTGAAAATATTCCCTATTTCAACATTAGTAGGCATTTAAGTAGTTAATATTATGTCCATAATTAGGATATTCTGATACACATCAAAATATATCTATGGCTACATAATAATCAGGTTTTTAAAAATCTGAGTGACACAGTATACCACTAAGTTGGATATAAGCCAGCAATATACATACATTATACATCTATAATTTAGAAATTTGAAAGGCAAACATAATTCTGGAACATTTTAATGGATGTGTGGCATACAAGTAACTGAGATACAATTGTGGTGCTTTACTTGCATTAGTGAGGTCATTATTATGGTATTATGTCCAGTTTCGATCTATATGTTTCAAAAGGATTGTATGAAACTTGGAGCAGAGCCAGGGAACAGTCACAAAAACAATTACTGAAATGGTAGGGAAGAAGTTTATGATGAAAGTCAGAAGTAGAACTCTTAGGCCTTGAAAAGACTGATATTTACTATCAGTGTTCAAGTTTTTGAAGGGATATTTTAAAAGGAGAAAGATCAGTTCTTTTTTATTTTATAAGAAACCAAATAAGAAGGCCCTTCTTGGGCTCAGGCTTATACTGCCGTGTGTGTGTGTGTGTGTGTGTGTGTGTGTGTGTGTGTGCGCGTGCATGTGTGTATTCACGAGGTGCTCTTGATGGGAAGAAGGATCATATACTGGAATGGGTGACTCAGGGAGAGTGTCCCTGGGGAGGGGTTATGTGATTCAGCTGCACTGCTCCCAGATTACTTGTCCTAAATGTCACTCCAGGCCAGGCACGGTGGCTCATGCCTGTATTCCCAGCACTTGGGAGGCTGTGGCAGGCAGATCACTTGAACCCTAGAGTTCGAGACCAGCCTGGGAAATATGGTGAGACTCCATCTCTACAAAAAATACAAAAAATTAGCCAGACATGGTGACATGAACCTGTAGTCCCAGCTACCCGGGAGGGTGAGGCAGGAAGATGGGTTAAGCATGGGAGGTAGAGGCTGCAGTGAGCTGTGGCCATGCCACTGCATTCCAGCCTGAGCAAAAGAACAAGACCCTGTCTCAAAAATAAAAAATAAAAAATAAATGTCACTCCACTGTTTAGGACTGATCAAGTCAAGTCCCAGCCCTTCAACAGGCTTTCTGTGCCATCCATGATCCAGCCTCGCCTCTCTCTTCCCCACATATCCTGTCTACTTTACTCCCCACATTGGTGTCCCCTGTATCCTAAAAGCAGAGCACAAGCCCCCCTGCTCTGTGAATCCTTCCCACACGCCAATCTCCTCCTCTTCCTCACTTTACCTAACTCTACCCCATTGTGACCACTAATGATACTGGACAATTAACACATATGATAACATTCTTTTATTCAGGACATATTTCATTTATGTCTGCTGTGTCTTTTCAACCTGATGCTAAGCTTCCTACGGAAAGAGACCATGCCCTGTGTACGCCAAACTATCACATACGTAGAGTACAGAGTTCAGAATATGTGTCTTTACATGAAAAATGGAATGGCTGTTATTTTGGTTTAGATGACTCCTGTTTTCAAATGTGTGATGGCCAGTGACTACTCTTGAGAACGCTCTTGTAGCTTTCTGTGACTGTGTCGCTAATCCATTGATATTATATGGGAGAGAAGCAATATAGTGTTAGGGTTGAGAAGAAATGGACAGCTTGGGTTCTATCTTGGCTTTGCCACTTCCCACTTGCATGACTTTGGAAATGTTACTAGAACTCGCTAAATTTTATCTTCACTTGTAATATGTGGTTAATAAACTGACTTCCTAGGGTGGTTGTGAGGACTTAAATGAGTTAACATGGAAAAGGCCTATCATAATGCCAGGCAGGAAATGAGCACTCAATAAATGGTGATAATTGGCCGGGCATGATGGCTCACGCCTGTAATCCCAGTACTTTGGGAGGCTGAGGCGGGCAGATCACTTGAGGTTAGGAGTATGAGACCAGCCTGGCCAATATGGTGAAACCCTGTCTCTACTAAAAATACAAAAAAAAAAAAAATTAGCTGAGCTTGGTGGCAGGCGCCTGTAATCCCACTTACGCAGGAGGCTGGGGCAGAAGAATTGCTTGAGCCTGGGAGGCAGAGGTTGCAGTGAGCTGAGATCATGCCACTGCACCCCAGCCTGGGTGACAGAGCAAGACCCCGTCTCAAAAAATTAAATAAATAAAAAATGGTGATTATTGTTATTATTCAAGCACTCTAAATTATTCCCAGCTACTGAGGTGGACATCCTGGGTAGTGCAATGAGCTGGATATCTTCCATTTGTTTCTCCAAGTCTCTCCCAAAGTTCATAGCTCCTGTCATGATCATTCCTCCACACAGCTACTATTAGGGGCTGAATTGTGCTCCCAAAATTCCTGTGTTGAAGCCCTATCTCCCAGTACCTCAGAATGTGACTGTATTTGGAGATAGGACCTTTAGAGAAGTAATTAGGGTAAAAAGAGGTGATATGTGTGGGCCCTAATCCAGTAGGACTGGTGTCCAGGGTTAGAACACAGACATATGTCCACACAGAGGACAGACCATGTGAGGACAGAAGGAGAAGACAGCCAGCTACCAGTCAAGGAGAAATGCCTCAGGATGAAATCAACCCTGCTGAAACTTTGATCTTGGACTTCCAGCCTCCAGAACTGTGCAAAAATAAATTTCTATGCTTAAGCCATCCAGTCTGTAGTACTTTATGGGAATCCTAGCAAACTACTATAGCCATCCTCTTCATGTTCCAGTGAGAATTCCTCCTTTGCCTCTTTAGAACTAGGGGCAGTAACAACTCCCTGCTTTTGCTAGTGCCAGCATACTGCACTATCCCCAATAAAATTGGATTCTCTAAAACCTACCCAAAGCTTTGTAATAGGCCCTTTATTATACTCTCCTTAAATTACTCATTAAGTGTTTCTTTCCACTAAGGGGATCTGGATGTCTCCATAATAACTTAGCTGTCCAGGACTGGGCTCTGTGATTTCTACCACAAGTCTACATAGAGATGAGGGTCAGGGACAGATTTAAATTCTGCCTAAGCAGCCCCTGGTTGCTAAGATAAACAAACAAACAAAACCTAAGCTCTTCTCCAGGGGCAATCAGTATGTGTCTTTGGAAATGACAAAAAGTAGTATCTTTTCTGAAATGTTGGCCTTATGTCTTATTATTTATTTATATCACAGACCTGGTCTTGCTATATGGCCCAGGCCGGCCTCCAACTCCTGGACTCAAGTGATCCTCACACCTCTGCCTCCCAAGTAGCTGGGACTACAGGCGCACACCACCACACCAGTGTAATTTGATTTTATGTCACAGTTGCCACAGTGCTTTCTTTTTTTCTATTTTTTTTGGAGACAGAGTCTTGCTCTATCACCCAGGCTGGATTGGAGTGCAGTGGTGTGATCCCGGCTTACTGCAACTTCCACCTGCCCAGATTCAAGGAATTCTTGTGCCTCAGCCTCCCAAGTAGCTGGGACTACAGGTGCACACCAGCATGCCAGCTTTTTTTTTTTTTTTTTTTTTTTGAGACAGAGCCTTGTTGTCACCCAGGCTGGAATGCAGTGACAAGATCTCAGCTCACTACAACCTTCACCTCCAGGATTCAAGCAATTTTCCTGCCTCAGCCTCCCAAGTAGCTGGGACTACAGGCGTGTGCCACCACACTCGGCTAATTTTTTTGTATTTTTTGTAGACACAGGGGTTCACTATGTTGTCCAGGCTGGTCTTGAACTCCTGACCTCAGGTGATCTGCCTGCCTCAGCCTTACAGAGTGCTAGTATTACAGGTGTGAGCCACTGCACCTGGCCATATTTTGTATTTTAGTAGAGATGGGGTTTCTCCATGTTGCCTAGGCTCGTCTCGAACTCCTGAGCTCAGGCAATTTGCCCGCCTTGGCCTCCCAAAGTGCTAGGATAACAGGCATGAGCCACACCTGGCCACTACAGTGCTTTCTTATACCAGAAATGAGTAAGGGAAATATTAGTCTCTATATAATTATGGAGTTGGATTGTATAAGTTGTATGCTTTTTTAAAAAAAGAACCTTCATTTTCATTGTTTTAAAAAATTGTCTTGGCCGAGTGTGGTGGCTCACACCTGTATTCCCAGCACTTTGGGAGGCCGAGCCGGGTAGATCATGAGGTCAGGAGTTTGAGATCAGCCTGGCCAAGATAGTGAAACCCCATCTCTACTAAAAATAAAAATTAAAAAAAAATTTTTTTTGATTAACTAGGCATGGTAGTGGGCACCTGTAATCCTAGCTACTTGGGAGGCTGAACCTGGGAGGCGGAGGTTGCAGTGAGCCAAGATTGCGCCACTGCACACCAGCCCGGGCAACAGTTCGAGACTCTGTCTCAAAAAGAAAAAAAAAAAAAATTATCTTATAGAATAAAGAAACCTTCAAATAAAAACTCCTGTTAAACAATACTAAATAACTTTAAAAGTGGATATTTAGTTACTAAGTATCCCTCTTTACCCATAGACATTTATATTCATATTTCCGTTCATTTTTCACCACTCTCTAGAATTCACTAGAAGAGGCCTAGAAGAGGGCTCTGGAAAGGAAAAGAAGTTATCTCAGTGTTTGAGGAAAGCCAGTCCCCTGAGTAGCATCATGTGGTATTTTATTTATCATAGAGAAAAATTTACATGGCTTTAAGCTGTACTGTGTCAAGGGACCACAGGGCGACAGGCGCAGTGTCTGTTTCCTGAGATTTCTGGGACCAGGATCACAGTGGTTAGGTCAGGGCTGGGTTAGGTCAGCCTCCCCTGGAACTGGATTAGACCAGCCCCAAACCTGGCCAGTATCGCCCATCCAGAAGCATCACTGTGTCAAGGTGTGGAAACAGCAGCTGTGTGCAGTGGGGGATTCGGGCTGTAGGGTTCTACTTCAAACTTCATAACCCAGTGCAGAACAAAAGGACTTTGTTAAATAAGCAGGTGACCATGGTGAAGCCTGCAGCTTCCTGCATTACGGGAAGCTCAACCAAAGTGGGTATGATTGGTGAGAAAGGACAAAGGTACAAAGTGCAGCAAGAGCCCGGCGTTTCCTTCAGGCCAGGGGCTAGCTGCATATATGGTCAGCATTAGCGCTGATCTTGCTGTTCACAGGTACGTGGGGTCACTCAAACAGCATACAGGGAAAAAATGCTGGAGACTTCAGATAGTTTAAAATCTAGAAAATAATTATTACCTAAATCTATAAGCATTCAATGCATAATCACATAAATCAAATAATATCATTTAAAACACCAAAAGCTATTACACTTTTTCTTCTGCTGCTTTTCTCTCCATTGTACTCACTCTAACTGTTCAGTTATCTATTTGGACAAAATACTTACTGCAGTTTGGAAGCCATTTACCAACAAAAAGTTCACGAATTTCACCACCTCCATAGCTGTGTCCATCGAATAAGTGATAAAGACTTTCCCTAAGAGAAAATGTTTACATTTATTAGAAACCGGTCAAATTATTCTATTCTAAACAAACTTCTAAATTTTATGTAATATCTTTTGTCCTTCTGGAATAATAAGGGGAAACCTTGGGCTGGGGGTGCTCTAAGAGCTTATGCCTGCATTGTATGGGTTGCTGTCCTCAGGGCACAGCTCCTCAGGCCCAAAATGCCAGCGGGTCTGTCCAAGGGAGTGCAGCCTGCTCAGCGTGAATGGAAATCAGAGCGACAGAGGAGAGCACTGGCAGGCTCAGACAAGCCTAAGGGGGCTTCTGAAAAACCGCGAGGCGTTAACAAGAAATCTACCACCCAGAATCCCGGAGTCCTTAAGATCAGGCACCGCCTAGTTTCTTAGAGACACTTGGCACTGTGCCCAAGGAATACTCTCGCAGCAGGCAAAGAAGCTAAAACTTGCTAAGGGGCCACCCAGCAGTGTCTCCTTTTGATCTCCTGATGCTCTCCGCTGCCCTGAAAGCTCGCTCTTCTGACAAGAGCAAGTGGGAGGAGAGTGAGAAAGTGGTTCCCCCGCTCCCTTCTTCCCCGCAATCCACTCACTTTTGGAGAAAGGCCAGGAAGTTTGGAGTAGACCAAAGCACAGCTCAGAAATGTTAGTAAAAAAAAAAAAAAAACAAAACAAAACAAAACTTCAGCAGCTTGGAGGAGAGACACTGCCTCTGGGCAGTCCAACATCACAGACTCCGTCACTCATCCCTGGGTCAGCTTAGAGCAGCAGACAGTACCGTTCGGACAAGCTTAACCCAGTCAGGATGAACCAGTGTTTTCTCAGGCTAAAGTCTTAGGGAAATTGTCTGACTAGCATTTTAATGTGAAAGCTGAATAATCTCTGTGTTGGCTTTTAGTCTGGAATGGACCAGTTAAATCTCAGGAAGCCCTTGGGGCAGAGGATGGAGAAGAAAGGGGAGCTGGAGAGAAAATACGAATCTGTATCTACTCTGAGGTTTTTTGAAACACACCTTCCAAATGGAAGTGTGTATAATGGTCATATTATACATTTAAGCAGCTAGATATATTGATGGCACTCAATTTACTTCTGAACACCTAACATTCACCCAATTCTTACGTATTTTAGGACTTCCTTTATAGATTGTGGTAAGATATATATGATCTATAGACTGATATCAGGACTATAACGTATGCGGGGCAGCATCTGTTCTCCAGAAATGCTCAAAATTAAAATGATTACGATCTTAAGAAAATGTTCAGAAATAAAATGTTTTGAATGAAAACAGCAATGAATCATTGTCATAGAAATCTTTCAGAGTTGTCAATGACTAAACAGCACAGATCCCCCAAAAGGAATTAGCAGATGCAAAAGGCTTTGTTTCAGGTTTGGTTCAAAGAGGTTCCCAGATTTGGAAAATGCATATCAGAATTACCCAAGCTTCTCTAGCAAGCACATCATATAATAATCTCACAAATAGTGGCTGTTTTCTTAAGATTTCTGGAAATTACTGTCCTGATTGACCTTAATATGAGAACATTTTGGTGATATTTCAACATTTCTGGTTCTGGCAGCAAAATGTGGAAAAAGAATCATCACCTTACGCTTAGTCGAATGTTTCTTTAAATAAAAGGCTTACTTTGCATTTGGTTGTGATGCAGTATGGAGAATGTGAGATGGTTTTTTCCAAACAAGATTGCTCATTCCTACAGGAAATGACCTCGTTCTTGATGGCTGCTGCTAACTTATGGTGAGACGCTGGGTCCCTGTCCAATACCACATGGACATCCAATCAATTTACCCAGGGACAAGTCCACTCAAAAGCATCATTTAGAAGAGGGAAAAGGCATTGGGGTTATTTGTTTTTGGAGTATGTGCTTAAGGAAATCTAGAGGTAAGCAGTTTTTGAGCGTTACTAGTGGTGTCAGAATCACTAAAAACATTCATACAAAATGCTGGTTACTTTTTAAGCAAAAAGCAAAAAAAGTACATTTTATTTTACTGTGTATATAAGAAATAGCTGAGGTTATGAGGCCAGGTACAGTAGCTCACACCTGTAATCCTAGCACTTTGGGAGGCCAAGGCGGGTGGATCGCTTGAGTCCAGCAGTTCGAGACCAGCCTGGGCAACATGGCAAAACCCCGTCTCTAGTAAAAGTATAAGCAAATTAGCTGGGTGTGGTGGTGTGCACCTGTAACCCCAGCTATTCAGGAGGCTGAGGTGGGAGAATCACCTGAGCCCAGGAGGTTGAGGCTGCAGTTAGCCATGATCACACCACTGCACTCCAGCCTAGGCGACAGGAGTGGGCGACAGCGCAAGACTCCGTCTCAAAAAAAAAAAAAAATCTGAGATTAGGGACGAGTGATCATCCAGCCATCACAAAGTACAAGACCTCACAAGAAGAAGGAGAGAACAATGTTGCAAACAACTTACGCAATTCTTCTGGCAAATTGCTTGTTTTTAGAGTTCCTCTGGCTGGAGGGTTGCTAGGAGGTCTAGGCACAGCAGCTGGGGACGGAGGCTGGGGAACCTGTGGTCTCAGCTCTGCAGGGTACTCCAAGGACTCCCCAGGAGTGCCAGCTCTATTAGGTGGCTGGTGATGCGGCTGTTCCCTAGAAAGGAATACATTTACAGTCCATTTTCATTCTTTACAAAGGCAAACCTTCAGGGACAGAAAGCCTTTTAGAACTATGGGAAGATCCCAGTGGGCTCTCTCTCCTCTGCCTCTATTTCTTATCTGAGACAGAAGGAAGAAGGGAGCTCCATGGAGTTTTAGTCAATAAGCAATTCAGCTGGCTGCCACATGTGAAGGCCTGTGCTCTGACTCCAAAGAGGGAAGCAGGATTTGATTTCTCTATTCAAGATTTGTTTAATTGGAAAAACAAGTCTCATGCACAGGGCAGACAAGGTCACCAACAAAACAAAGTAGTATGACAGGTGACACAGATGGTTGATGTTATAGGCATTCAGATAAAAAGACATGACTTTTAGCTCATATTAGGTAACATTCAATTATGTATCAAAAGGTAAAGAGGGCCATGTAGATTTAGAAGTATTTGTACTGTTGACATATAAATGGAAATCTGATTTTGAAGACCCTTTAAAGAAGTTGTTACCATATTAGATAGCATCTTTATTATTTTGGCTGCCAGTATTCCCACGAGCATTCTGCTGAGATGAACAATCAGATGCCCTCGTGTGAGATTTGCAGGGCAGAAGGAAATGGAGAGCACGCTTCTGCTGCTTCTGTGGTTTTTGTTGGTAAGCACGGTGATGAGGTGCTGGGTTCTCCCCAGAAAGCCTCCCAGTGTCCTGTTACCAGCTTCACAAGCATCGAGGGCAGGGCATGGGTATCCATTGTTCGCCAGTGGAGATCTATCTGGCACAGAACTGATCCAACCATTGCAGTGGTCACAGCGGTGTTGGCTTTCTGATTCTCCACCTTCCTGGCTGCCAGAGGAGGCAGGCTCTTTAGTGGCCCTGTTCTGTGGTGTTGCGCGAACCAGTGGTAGGACTAAAACTGTCTCTATAATGTTTTATTTCTTTAAAAAAATTCTGAAGCAAATGTGACAATATGTTAACATTCTTAAAATCTGGGTAGTGGGAACATGGATGTTGTTATTTGTTGTGTGTTTGAAATTGTGTCATATTATAAATTTTAAAAAAATGTTTTGACTACAAAATCTCTATGTATATGCCCGGTTTTTATAGATTGTTGCTTATGCTTTTCATATTTTTACCCAAAGAGTAATCGGGAATTCTAAAAGTCTTATGTAACAGGATTTGAAATAAAATTACACAGAATCTCAACTGTACTATATTTTGAAAATATGAATGCTTAAGATTATTTTTATTTCATATTTTTATTAATATAGAGAAAATAATTTCTATAACATAAGCTTTCATCTAATGGGGGGATCCCATTCCATATTTTTTTCTCTTTTTCTTTTTTTTATTTCTCCAAGAAAAACCCATTCCAGTTATTTTGCATTAAATTCTTTTATACCAAAAAAACTGTTTCAAAAGTTGCTTAGTTGTTATAGAAGATGATTGCTTATATGATAAAGAACTGTTAAAGCCTTGATAATATTCAAAAACTTCTGTATAAAAACAACACCATGGAAATTAATGACAGAGTAAACTTTCCGAATTAAAGTTCTCTTTCAAACTATCAGTAAGAGGAGACTTAGCTAGCTTCTCTTTTTTTTTTTTTTTTTTTTTTTTTTGGGACAGGGTCTTGCTCTGTCACCCAGGCTCAATCACAGCTCACTGCAGCCTTGACCTCCTGGGCTTGGGTGATTTTCCCACCTTAGCCTCCTGAGTAGCTGGGACCACAGGCATGAGCTACCACGCCTGGCTAATTTTTGTATTATTTTGGTAGAGATGGGGTTTCACCATGTTGCCCAAGCTGGTCACGAACTCCTGGCCTCAAGCGATCTTCCTGCCTTGGCCTCCCAAAGTACTGGGATTACAGGCATGAGCCACCATGCCCAGCCTCAGTTGGATGGGTTTGTGTGTATGTGTATGTATGTTTTGTTTGTTTGTTTGTTAGTTTTTGAGACAGAGTCTCACTCTGTCACCCAGGCTGGAGTGCAGTGGCACAATCACAGCTCACTGCAGCCTTGATCTCTTGGGTTCAGGCAATTCTTCTGCCTCAGCTTCCTGAGTAGCTAGAACCACAGGTATGTACCACCACACCAGGCTAATTTTTGCATTTTTTTGTAGAGATGGGTTTTCGCTATGTTGCCCAGGCTGATCTCAAATTCCTGGGCTCAAACAATCCACCCACCTCTGCCTCCCAAAGTGCTGGGATTACAGGTGTGAGCCACCATGCCCAGCCTAGCTCCTTTATCTGAACTTATTTTTCATTATCCTAAAATGATAAAATAGATCAAGAAGACCAGAGCAGACTTAAATTGATGCTACAAAACAAATTACTCTGTATTATCTTTGCAACTCTTTTGTAAGTCTAAAATTGTTTCAAAATAAAAGTTTATTTTAAAAATTACTATTCTCTTTCCTATTCAACACCAAACTTATTTCATAAAGATGCTAACGTTTTATTTATTTCCCTGGAATTTTAGATATTTCTTCTGTAAGAGTGCCTATCCTGCTGTAAAATCACATTTTACCTAATTCCATCGTTTAAACTCCATGTATTCATGGTTTAGAAAAATAAGGGATCTGGCCCGGCACGGTGGCTCACACCCGTAATCCCAGCACTTTGGGAGGCTGATGTGGGTGGATCACTTGAGGCCAGGAGTTTGAAACCAGCCTGGGCAACAAAGTGAGACCCCTTCTCTACAAAAAATAAAAAAAATTAGCTGGGTATGGTAGCGGGCACCTGTAGTTCCAGCTACTCTTGGGAGGCTGAGGTTGGAAGATGGCTTGAGCACCGGAGGCAGAGGCTTCAATGAGTCGAGATCGCACCACTGCACTCCACCCTGAGTGACAGGGCCAGATCCTGTCTCAAAAGAAAAAGAGAAAAAAGAGATCTGTCTTGAAAGAAAATATGAGGGTTTGTGGGCTTCTGAGCAAAAGAGAAAGCAGGCATGTGCCTCTTCACCATTGTTAATAAAGTGGACTTTTTTTCTTTCAATGAAATTTTCAAACTAATTACCACTTTCTGTATTTCTGAAAAATCCACTCTAATAGTAACTTCATATTTTAGTCTATGCAGTAAAAACAGAATCTAGTTTTACAGTGGTATATAAAAGTTGTTTTTGAGCAAAAGTAAACATTTAATCTACTTTCTTCCAAATATTGTCATAAATCAGGACGCTCCATTTACATGAGTTTTATCTGTATATTTTAGATCCATAAATTAAGAGAAAAGGAAAAATCCAAAGAGAATAAGGGGAAAAAATGATGAAAAAGGCAGGGCATGGTGGCTCACTCCTGCAATCCCAGCACTTTGGGAGGCCTAGGCGGGCAGATCACAAGGTCAGGAGTTCGAGACTAGCCTGGCCAATATGGTGAAATCTTATCTCTACTAAAAATACAAAAATTAGCCAGATGTGGTGGCGTGCAGCTACCTGGGAGGCTGAGGCAGGAGAATAGCTTGAACCCGGGAGGCAGAGGTTGCAGTGAGCCAAGATCATGCCACTGCACTCCAGCCTGGGCGACAGAGCAAGTCTCCGTCTCAAAAAAAAAAAAAAAAAAAAAAAAGATTGAAGAGTTAGACAACTGAAATCATGAAAATACAGAGTTGTTTTTCTAAAGAAGCATAGGAGAGACCTAATGATGGTACTCAACATGTATGAATGTTTTTATTACAAAAGAAAATAATAAGCTAGGCGCAGTGGCTCATGCCTGTAATACCAGCACTTTGGAAGGCCAAGGTGGGTGGATCACTTGAGCCCAGGAGTTCAAGTCCAGCTGGGCAACATAAGGAGATCCCATCACTACAAAATATACAAAAGTTAGCTGGGCATGGTGGCGCGTGCTTCTAGTCCCAGCTACTTAGGAAGCTGAGGTGGGAGGATCGCTTAAACCTGTAAGGTAGAGGTTGCAGTGAGTCAAGTTTGCACCACTGCACGCCAGCCTGGGTGACAGAGCAAGACGCTGTCTCAAAAAAAGAAAAGAACAGGTCATTTTAAATTTTGACCAAAAATTAATTGAATTTAACATTTTAAAGAAAGAAATAGGCTTAAACAGGAATAGACACTAGATATATAAAGAATTGGCTACAGTGGAAGTCAGTCATAGTAAAAACAAAAATCTATTTTGTGGATTAAAAATTCAGATGATCTGAAAATAAAAGAAAGGGGTGTGACTTGGAGAACGTCTGAAGAACCTTTCCTTCAACAGAATTTCGACTAGTCACTAGTGGCTCTCTGTGTCTGATAGAGATCCTTGTCAATCAGCTTCCATTTCCTCCTGACCTGAAAAGTCTATATTGGGCGTTCTCCTGTGTGACTTACTCACTAACGTGGATTAGCAAACCTATAGAGAATTCTGTTACATCTTCCTTGCATTGGCATAATTCCTTTCCATGTTAAAAATGCCTGAATATTGGGCCTGTCATACTTACTGGTGCCTTGGAAGCCCCAGAAAGGAGCAGTCTCTCTGTGCGGGCCTCTCTTCTTGGTCCCAGGGGCTGGGATAATTCAGGATAACTTTCTGCACAGGGTGCAGGCCTCTCACACTGGCTCCAGGCAGCGGCTGCCCAGGCAGAGCCGGCTGGATCACTTGCTGGTAGGCTGCTCGAGGGTAGTCATGGCCATCTGTAGATGAAGACGACAAAGAGAACAGGGAACATCAACTCTAGCTCCTTCGTGTGAAAGGAGTCATAAGCTCCATGCTCATTTGTGTCTTGATACCAGCTGAGGGGTCCAGACATCTGTTACCACCTCTGTGATGTTTGCCATATTTCTCTATTGTTGATTACTTGACTGTTTTCACAAAATTCACTTTTTTTTGTCCTAAATAAAAACATATGTGAAATCACCAGTTTGGTATTCTAACTGGAAAGCTCAAAAAACTTTTCAAAAAACTCTACACAGGCTCCTCTTTTCGTAAGATTCTTAGGAAAATCCAACCATGAAGAACCTCTTTCACACCACCATTCCTACCATAATTTCCTTCATGTCCCAAATCCAAGGCTAGGAAAAATTATCTGTATGATAGATATAGAATCACTGCTCTGTCCTTTCCTCCCCCAAGTGGACACACACGTGCATGTGCACACACACGCACACCCCACTCCCTCTTTTTTTTTTTTTGAGACGGAGTCTCGCTCTGTCGCCCAGGCTGGAGTGCAGTGGCCGGATCTCAGCTTACTGCAAGCTCCGCCTCCCGGGTTCACGCCATTCTCCTGCCTCAGCTTCCCGAGTAGCTGGGACTACAGGCGCTCGCCACCTCGCCCGGCTAGTTTTTTGTATTTTTTAGTAGAGATGGGGTTTCACGGTGTTAGCCAGGATGGTCTCGATCTCCTGACCTCATGATCCGCCCATCTCGGCCTCCCAAAGTGCTGGGATTACAGGCTTGAGCCACCGCGCCCGGCCCCCACTCCCTCTTAAGAAGAGGTAAATGAATGAAAACTTCGCTCATCCTCCTGGGAACTAGCCAACCCATTGGCAACACCCTCCAACTTCCTTGGTCCTCTCCTGCTAGAGCCTACCTGCAATTGGAGCCAGGGCTGTTTGAAGAGGGCTGGGCTCAGAGCAAAGCCAGAGCTGGCAGTGACTTATATGAATGTGCAACCTGGGAAAAAGTGGGTCCCAGCCAGGACCAGGAGCAGCAGGGTCCCCAGGGAAGGGCAGCCTGCCTGACTAGGCAAAAGAATAGAACTAAAAGCCCAGAGGAGAGATGCAGGGAACCAAGTAAGGGTGAGAGGGAAGAGCTCTGAGGGAATGGCCCCGGCCCAAAGGGGGTAAGGTGTTGGGAAATGTGAGAGATGCAAGAGGACTGAAAAGAGCCAAATGGTAGCCCTGCAAGATGAACAATGAGCACCTCCTAGTGATCCAAGCACTGCCCCTGCTACCCACATAAGCATAAGACGATCCAGGAGGAGGCATAACTAGTTAGGACAAGAAGGAAGTGGTTTTGTTTATTTTTTTAAAAAACCCTCATTGATCTTAAAATTCTTTTGATTCTTTTAAGATTAACCCTCATTGATCTTAAAATTCTTTTGCTGATTATAAAAGTAATAATCAAGTTTGCCTGCCATGTAGATAGGATACATATAGGGATGTACAGCAAAATAAAACTGGCAAGTAAACAAAAAAGTGACTGGTAGGTTGAAATCAAAATGGGAAGGGTGAGAATGTGGCTAAGAATTGATTCTTAAGGCCAGGCACGGTAGCTCACACCTGTAATCCCAGCACTTCGGGTGGCCGAGGCGGACGGATCACCTGAGTTCAGGAGTTCGAGACCAGCCTGGCCATCATGGTGAAACCCCATCTCTACTAAAAATACAAAAATTAGCTGGGTGTCATGGCACACACCTGTAACCCCAGCTACTTGGGAGGCTGAGGCAGGAGAATCCCTTAAACTTGGGAGATGGAGGCTGCAGTGAGCTGAGATTGTGCCATTGCATTCCGACCTGGGCAAAAGGGCAAGACTCCGTCTCAAAAACAAACAAAAAAGAATTGTATTCTTAGTTTGGTAAAGCAGTCAGGAGCCATCTACATTTTCAAAGGGACATTCAGAGGAATGATGGCCTCAAGTACAGAACAAAAGACAAATAATGTGTACGTTCACTAGTGTGGCCTCCAGGTTCTCATTGCCTAGACTCAGGAAACTGTTTGGGTGACCTGGCGACGTGCCCAAGCTAGTCTCTCAAGTGTGGTCAGATTCCCTGGACTCAATCTATTATTGTCTCCTTTGACCCATGACACCACCTGGGTCCTTCCGATCATCCTGCTTCTGGCAAAAGTGACCATGCCCCTCCAACCCAGACTGTCTCCTGGCAGGACCCCGTGACCCTTGCCCTGATATTGCTTAGGCCTGGTCATGACAAGTAGTAGGGGTTTAGAGAGGGGGAGGAGGAGAAACGAATCCACGTAGGTCTATCCCTGCACCTGGATGACAAAGGAGACCAGGACTTGAAGGGACTGCTCTCAGAATGGAAGACAGGCCCACAGAGACTCCTACGGTCTAGGACAAGGTCTACTGCACAGGCTTCACCTTGGCAGCCTTCTTAGGGCAGGGCGGATATATTCCAGGGGGTCCAGATCACCAGTTGCAGTTTCAGGGCAACAGGGTAGGTCACCACTGCTCCTTTCCCTCAGTTTAAAAAATAGCAAAAAATGGCCAGGCGCGGTGGCTCACGCCTGTAATCCCAGCACTTTGGGAGGCTGAGGCGGGCGGATCACGAGGTCAGGAGATCAAGACCATTCTGGCTAACACGGTGAAACCCTGTCTCTACTAAAAATACAAAAAATTAGCCGGGCATGGTGGTGGGCGCCTGTAGTCCCAGCTACTCAGGAGGCTGAGGCAGGAGAATGGCGTGAACCCCAGAGGCAGAGCTTGCAGTGAGCCGAGATGGCACCACGGCACTCCAGCCTGGGCAACAGGACGAGATTCCATCTCAAAAAAAAAAAAAAAAGCAAAAAATGCCACTGCTATCAGGTCCCCAGGTAGGGGCCAGCCCTGCTTTTTGATGAGCCTTGTGTGAGCAGACCCTTTACAAACCCAGCTGTAGATAGAACTGTCTTGGTGGACTGCACTTACAATCTACCCTGCTTGATCAGGTTCAAGCCCCTATAGATCTTGCCTCCCACGACACTCTCACTGGCCCAGTAAGCTCTGGCTTCATCTTGAATATCCCAAACTTGTCCTCTCCTTTGGGATCCTGAGTTTGCCACCCTCTTTGTCCAGAATGTTCTTGCCCTAGATTTTCAGACTGACTTCTTGCCATTCAGAACTCAGCCCAAATATCACCTGTCCAAAGAGGCCTGCCTCCTCGCCCAGTTACTTTATCCCATTCCCTGTTTTGCTTCCTTCATAGTTCCTATCATGGGTTTGCATAAGTAAGCATGACTTTTACCTGTCAACTTCGTGCCTGCCTTCCCTACTAGAACATAAGCTCTGTGAAAACATAGACTGTGTCCTCTTGCTACCGTGTCTCCAAGGATAGCACCGGCACCCAGGGGACGCTCAATAGATGAATGAACGAAGGCTCAATAGTTACAAAGCCGACTTACAGAAAAAGAGAAGCCATTTAGGACTGCACAATCTATTAATACTTTCTAGGGCACAGGTCTCCTATACTAGGAGCCCCCAACTCCCAGGGCACAGGCTGGTATCAGTCTGTCGCCTGTTAGGAACCAGGCCACACAGTGGGAGGTGAGCAATGGGTGAGCAAGTGAAGCTCTGTCTGTATTTAGAGCCGCTCCCCACCACTTGCATTACCACCTGAGCTCCGCCTCCTGTCAGATCGGCAGCGGCATTAGATTCTCATAGGAGCGCAGACCCTATTGTGAACTGCGCACATGAGGGATCTAGGCTGCATGCTCCTTATGAGAATCCAAGGCCTGATGATCTGTCACTGTCTTCCATCGCCCCCAGATCTAGCTGCTGGAAAACAAGCTGAGGGCTCCCACTGATTCTACATTATGATGAGTTGTATAATTATTTCATTATATATTACAATGTAACAATAATAGAAATAAAGTACACAATAAATGTAATGCACTTGAATCGTCCCCAAACCATCCCCCTCCCCAGTCCGTGGAAAAATTGTCTTCCATGAAACTGGTCCCTGGTGCCAAAAAGGTTGGGGACCACTGCTCTAGACTATCTTAATTCTCTTCTGCTGTCCATCTGTTTTGGGGGTTTTTTGGTTTAATTGGTGTCTCCCTCCAGAAGTAGGAAGGAGAAAGACAAAGTAAAAGAGGAGAAACTTTGCCAGTGGCCTTAAAAGCCTTTAAGAGGAAAGAGCTGAAAGTATCTTGGGAAGTTTTTAATGTTTGAAGCCATTTTTGCTTCCTATATCCATTAATGAATGGCTAATACTGTTTTATTTGCTTTAAAAGGACTACCAAGCTCTAATCACAGGGTTTATTTCTTTTCCAGAAAGCGGATGTTAGTGCTGTTAATCAAAAGCCTTTGAATCAAGGTCATATGATTTCTAACAGATTATTTCCCGCACAACATGTTTTTGTCTCATAGCAACAAATCATATCATTAAAATCACCAAGGCATGTGGGGCTAAGTGTTTGATTAGCTGTAACTTTCATTTCAGAAACGGCCACCTGTGGTAAAAAGTTATGCCAGTTTATGTGAGCAGATGAAAATGATACACCTCATCAATTTCTAAAATTAGGGTACTGACAATATAGTCCTCCATGCTGTCCTTTTATTGTTGAAAACAAAGGAAAACTGAGTATCAATGGATCAATAAAAAATGAGCATTCCCTTTTGTAAGTGGAATCTGACCAGCTTTGTCTGGAATTTGACTGGTTGTATGGAAAAGGTTCCTAAATAGGCTGGACATGCCTGTAATCCTAGCACTTTGGGAGGCCTAGGTGGTTGTATCTGTTGAGCCCAGGAGTTTAAGACTAGCCTGAGCAAAAGGTGAAATCCCATCTCTACAAAAAAAGAAATACACACACACAAAAAAAGAAAAGTTGCTAAATAAAAACTATGTTTATCAGGTAAATGATCATCTTTTTCATTGCTCAAGCTTTAATCATTTTTTTCCAATTACTATGACGAAGGCTTGCTAATTTACTTGGATACTATACATATAAAATAAGGGCTAACATTTATTGATCACTTGCTACATGTCAAGTACTGTTCTAAGTTCCGTATTGAGAATTATAGAGTTCAATTTTCCATTTCCGTAAAGAAGTTTAACTCAGAATAAAAATCCAGATTCCTCACCACGGCCTGTGTAGCCTTCATCTTCTAGCACACCATTCTCTCCTTGCTCACTCTGCTAGGCCGCACTGGCTTGCTTTTGATATCTTAATGACATCAAGCTCCTTGCTTCCTTAGCTCCTTGCTTCCTTGACCTTCTCATCCTTTAGGTTTCAGCTCAGATGTCTGCTTAAAGAGACATTCTCTGGCCAACCTGTCTATTAATGTCTATTCCAACAGTTACTTCCCTTACAGCACTTATAATTTGTCATTCTGTTTTTGACTTCTATTTCTTATCCATCTCTCCAGTAGACTGTGAATTCCATGAAAACAAGGACCGTGTATGACTATTTGCTGAATAAAGTGATAAGTGGATGGACAGGTTCTGTTTCCAAATTTCACTGACTCCCTTCTTTGCTTCCCTCCCAGACCAAAAAAAAAAAAATGGCTTTTCCAAGGCTTCATATCACAAAGACTCTACTCATGATTAAGGCTCACTCCTTTCCCCAGGAAGTAGAGAACAGATTTCTTTTTATTCATTCAACAAATATTTATTGAACCTCGATGGCCAGGCACTTGGCGAACAAAGATAAATAGGATACAGTTCCCTTGGGAGTACCTCAAAATAAATGGAGAGAGAAAGAAAATCTGCCTGTCTGTGGGTGTCTGTTTTTAAACACAAACCCACACTAGTTAGTGTGTGAGAAGGGGAGACATATGAGTCGACAGCCACCTACTTGAGAATCCCTGTTCAGAAATAGCTTTCCCGCGGACTTGTCCCCAGTGCCTACAATTCCATCAAGAGAGTTTATTCTGTAGGAGCGGGAAGGTGGGTGACGTGACAGACAAATGATTTGCTAGCATGGTAACTCCTCAGTTCAGAGGCAGTGTTAATCACAAAGCAGAAATGAAAATCTTGCACAATCACGAATGGGCGCCCAGGACTGTATGTTATTTGTCAATCCTGTGATCTTCTTGGCCTGAGTACACACGATCCTCGTGTTACTGAGCTTTTACCACTTGGAATGTGGAAACCAAATCCTAAATGAGGTTTTCCATTTATCAGTCGCAACATGCAACATTTTTCTTCCTTATTAAGAATGGTATTAAAAGAGTTTATGAGAGAGAAATAAAATCTGATTTTCAAGTTGTCAAAAAAACATCGTGATATAATGCAATCAGTTTAGCCAGGAAACAAAATGGCCAATATAAACTGTTGCAGGAACTCCCACAGCTGTAAGCAGCTGTGGTTCCTGAAAGGCAACTCCTTCTTTATCATTTCTTCCATCTGGTTTCTTTTTTCCCTCACTTTAATTGTGCATGCATTCTAGCATACAAATCATCCCTTTTTTTTTTTTTTTTTTTTTGGTCCACAGGTACAACTGTACCCATGTACCCATAATTTTATTCTATTCAGTCTCCTTGGTAGAGAAAGCAATAATTTTATCATAAAATGAGGGCTCTCTAGACTTAATTCCCTCTCTTTTCCCAAATATTTGCATCATGAGTTTCATTTGATTGCACAGCCATGAACTCCATGCTGGTGACCTTCAGTGGAAGGATTCGGAGGCAGCAGGAGGCCGACTTTTCCAGGGGGTGGGGTGAGGAGAAAACACAGGCTTATTCCCTTTCTTATTTTCACCTACTTTGAAAACCTTTTTTTTTTTTTTCACATGAAAGAGGTGACCAATAACCATTTTTGCTTTACCTTGCAAAAAGCTTAGATATGCCATTTGCATGGTGATTATTATTTATTTATATATTCATTAATGGGTAAGGAAGTAATGCTCTTCTAAAGCCGAGTAGAGCCACGTAGCCATGGTTTCCACTGCACAAGCATCCCTTAGGTGAACAGCTCTTTTGAAGTGGTTTTGTTGGCAATTAAGTGCAGTTATAGCCCTGACATGAAACTAAGCATTTGTACACCTGCCCTGAATGCTTAAAATCTGTGCCAGTGAGTGGGATCTGGAAGTAGAGGAGCACCCTGCAGAACTGGGCTGCAGGATGCATTTAAATAATAACAATAATAACTAAAAGCTGTTAGTATTGAGGGCTTACCACCAGCCAGCCACTTTCCTGTTGCCTTTAATACATTATCTCATTTAATCCTCACAGCAACCTTCATGGGAGTCATTGCTGCTGGAGGCCTCATAAATATTCTAGGGTTGCAATGCCCTGCAAAAATGCCATCAGCACAGGCAACCCTGACCCTCTTCTCTGTGGTTAGATGGGAGCCAGGGCCAAGGGACATGCAAGGTGAATTGGGGCAAGCTTGCCTTCTGTACGTGCTCAGTTTTCCTTTGTTCTTTTCAGTCTTGACTCATTTCTTAATTATAGAAGTAATACCTGTTTGCTATTTTTATTTTTATATTTTTTATGTGGTTTTGTTTTTGTTTTTAAGACTGACTCTCATTCTGTTGCCCAGGCTGGAGTGCAGTGGCACGATCTCAGCTCACTGCAACCTCCACCTTCTGGGTTCAAGTGATTCTCATGCCTCAGCCTCCCTGAGTAGCTGAGATTACAGGCACATGCCACCATGCCCGGCTAATTTTTGTATTTTTAGTAGACAACATTTCATCATATTGGCTAGGCTGGTCTCGAACTCCTGACCTCAAGTGATCTGCCCTCCTCTGCCTCCCAAGGTGTCGGGATTACAGGTGTGAGGCACTGCACCCAGCCATTTGCTATTTTTAAAAATCAACAAAAGTATATGAAATCAGAAGGAAAATATACCTATCTCCTCTTAATTCCCTGCTCCCCTCCCCACCAAGATCACCACTAGATCCTGCTAGACTTAATACGTATATATAAACATAGATAGTTTAAAATATATATATATGGATGGGATCATCACTGCAGCTATTGCCTTTAAACTTAATCTTTTTGATGTCAGAAGGTGTATTCAGTGCAACATGGGCCTAGTAGTCCATTGTATACATAAATCACAAATGACTTATCTGGCCCTTTATTGCTAGGCATTGTAGTTGTTTTTGTTTTTACTCTAATGCAACAACACTTTCATAAACATTCTTGTTCTTGTATTTGTATGTGCTTGTTTAATGTTTCTATAGGATAGATTCCTATAAGTGAAACTGCTGGGCCAAAGAGGAAGCACATATAAAATTTTGATAGGGAAACTGCCTTCTGGGAGATTGCACCAATTTACACTCCTATCAAGAGTGACTGGGAATATTCATTTCTCTGTAACTCCACCAACACTGGATGTTGTCCAAAGTTTTTAATTTTTGCACAATGAATCAGGGAAAAGGTATATTTAAGACTTTTGCACTTCTTAAATCTAATAATGCTGAGCTTGGTTTAATTCTCATATTGGCTATTTGTATATCTTCTGTAAATTATTCCCCTCTCCTATCCCCATTCTCTTCCCTCTGCCTTTCAACACCTCTTTTTGCCCCCAGGATCCTACATGTCTCTCCCCAACCCCTTAACAGAAGGAAATAATACAGAGAGCAAGGGGATGGTGAAATGCTGAAAGAAAGCGGGTCCTGGGGCAATAGAGACAAAAAGTGTTCCCAGTCAGGAGTGTTTGCCTTTTAAAGGAACCTGCCCCAACGGGACAACGCTCACCTCCAAAAACTGGATTGCCAATGGCGCCGTTTCAGCTCCAACAACAGGAAAAGTATTTTCCAGTGGGAAGTATTTTCCAGAGGGTCCATTATAACAATGAGTCAGTGCTGTTTTTGTCTATCACAATGAGGCTTTCCCTTGCTAGTAGTCAAAGTCAGCTGCTTGGGACTGTATCACAAAGCCTTGACTTAAGTATTCACACTTCTTTGCATTAATCTAAGGGGTTAATCGGAAGTGCAGTTAAAAACGTATGTATGCAATGTTGGCCACATCATTGCTTACTGGATCAGAAAACTGGAAACTATTTTAAATGTCTGACAATAAAGAACAGGTTAATAATAATTTGGTAGATTCACCTGATGAAATACGATGAAGCAGTTTTAAATGATTCTGGAATAAGTACACTCAATGTCACTGAAAATTATTTTAATTTCAGATTAAAAATATATGAAAAGAAAAAAAACACTGAAAATTAATATGTCAAAACCCTAATAGGGAATTTTATTTGGGTGGCAGAAATATGAAAACTTTTTTTTTTCTTTTTTGAACTTCTGGGCATTATTTCAATTTTAGGAGTGACCAAATATTATAATGATCAGAAAAAAAATTTTTTTTTTGAGATGGAGTCTCACTCTGTCGTCGCCCAGGCGCAATCTCAGCTCACTGCAACCTCTGCCTCCTGGGTTCAGGCAATTCTCGTGCCTCAGTCTCCGGAGTAGCTGGGATTACAGGCACCTGCCACAACACCTGGCTAATTTTTTTTGTATTTTTAGCAGAGACAGGGTTTCACCATGTTGGCCAGGCTAGTCTCGAACTCCTGACCTCAAGTGATCCATCCACCTCGGCCTCCCAAAGCGCTGGGATTACAGGCGTGAGCCACCATGCATGAGCCACCATGCGTGGTGAAAACTTACCTTTAAATGCAGATTAACAGAATGTTAAAAAGTAGTTTATGGTATTATTCTCAGAAATTATTCCTTTTAAACCTGGCAATCACTGAAAAATACAGCCTTGACCTTGCCAACATTCAGTTCTCAGTGATTCATACTTAAGGGAATCCACCACCACACCCACCCTATGACTGGGCGCTTAGAGCAGGCGGTGGCATCCATGTGCTCCCACCCTGTTGACTTCCCAACATTTATACACCACGTCCCAGTTTTAGGCATCACGGGCTCTTTCTCCCTCTCCAGCCCAAGGCCCCATTCTCCTCACACCCTCCTGCTTCCCCAGCCCCCACCCTCATTCCTGATCTCACATTCATTCTTACCTATTTCTTCCAAGCATCTTCTAAGTTACATTTCTCTATCTCCTCTTTGTTGTTTTTTTCTTTTTTGAGTTATGAATTACTGTGTTGCTCTCTTCACTTTAGGAAGCTTTATACTTAGTATACATGTACTAGTATGTAAATTATGGTTGATTACAGCATTTGTAATTATTTCTATAATTTATTTTAAAGCTGTGCATCAGGCCTTTGGTCAGGCACTTCTTACACTCTTTGACCTACTTTATGTCTAGTGTTTATTTGCTAAGAAAAATATCACATCTCACAGCCCTGTGTTTCATCTGTAAAGCCCTATTGTTATTTTCCAGGGGCCTCAGCGGAGATTTAACATCAAGAATGGTGGTAGGGGAAAAAAAAAAGGTGATAGAATCTTTTATCTCAATCTAAGACTTCATCACTTTCAGAGATGCTTACTGCACTGGTACATATTATTATTTCAGAAGTAGTTTATTGAGAGTCTAGTATGTGCCAGACACTGTGCTTAAATTCTGGGGAATTACGAATTGAAAGTACATGTTTGCATTTGCAGATGCACAAAAGCTTGCAGTCTGGAAGGAGAGGAGACAAGTATATAATCAGATGCCATGCTGGTGTTAGGTGTCCCAACAGGACCAGAGCAGGAGGGAGAGAGAGGACCTGAAGGAGAACGTGATCTGGGGAGGTTTTCAGAGGGACACTTGAGCTAAGTCTCAAAAAATGTGTATGATGGTGGTTGCATAACTCTGTGAAAATACTAAAATTTATTGAATTTTGTATTTAAAATGGGTTAAGGATAAACCTTACAGTATGTAAATTAGATCTCAATAAAGCAGTTTTTTTAAAAGGTGTATTGAAACTGGGTCAGACACACCAGAGGGAGCAGAACATCCCGGATAGAGAGAAGAGCCTGGCAAACGCATGGAGATGTGAACCATCACAAGTAGGGGGACTGCCAGTCTTAGAGTGGCTGGAATGTAGGGTAGCTGTAGATGGCTCAAGTGTCCAAAAGGGTTTAAGCAGCAAAATCACAGACGCAACTTCATTTTCATGTAATGGCCCGAATCCCAGAGTCTCAATGACATTCTGGGCATCTTCTGGTTTTTTGTTTTGTTTTGCTTTGTTTTTCACTAAAAGCCCTTTCTCTGCCAAATCTAAGATGGGGAAGAAACATGAAGAGAAGGAAGAACCCACATGCCCAAAGATCAGAACAAAAAATACATTTTCTAGAACTCACTTGGGTCATCTCTCTGCTTCTAGGCAGGTTTGTTAAACTAATCCAGACAGAGGAACCTGTTTTGTCCTTAAAGGTCCCTAGAGAAGAAGACTCCAGTGGGACAGGCTTTAGGCTAAGAAAAAGCATTCTCGGCCAGGCGCGCTGGCTCACGCCTGTAATCCCAACACTTTGGGAGGCGGAGGAGGGTAGATCACGAGCTCAGGAGATCGAGACCTTCCTGATCTCACCATGGTGAAACCCCGTCTCTACTAAAAATACCAAAAAATTAGCCGGGCGTGGTGGCGGGTGCCTGTAGTCCCAGCTACTCAGGAGGCTGAGGCAGGAGAATGGCGTGAACCCAGGAGGCGGAGCCTGCAGCGAGCCGAGATTGTACCACTGCACTCCAGCCTGGGTGACAGCGAGACACTGTCTCAAAAAAAAAAAAAAAGAGAAAAAGCATTCTCTGAAGGCCCTTTGCAAATCCAACCACACGTGGAAAGCCCCTAGGTGAAGCAGAATGCCCTCCCTGCATTCTGACCTGTTCATCCCAGTCTAGTGACACAAAGCATTGATGTGAGGCCCTTGTTTCTTCAGTCACCCAGCCCAGAATGCCCAGAGGAGGTCAAGATCACTTACATGGCACCTGGTGATCGGGACTTCCAGGACAATGGTAATGATAGTTCCATGGAGCACGTGGGGAAAGATTGGGAGGCAGTGCACATGCTGGATACCACTGAGGTTCAAACTGAGGGAACTCCCTGGACCTGAGAGGTCTGGGGAGGTCCTGGGGGTAACACACGGAGGTGAGGGGCAGGGGCCTTTCCAGCTGCCTGATGCCCAGGACATCCTGGGGCTGGGAATCATATCCCGTGTCTATGGTTGGCAGATCCAGGCCTGCTCGGTTCCTGTGAGGCTGGGGCCGCTGTACCATCGCCTGGCTACTGCCCGAGGAGTCTGCTGAGGCATTAGGTAAACTTTGGTCTGATTTGTCTGAGTCATGGCCAGTGTCAGGAGAAGCTGCTGAAAGCTGAGATCCCAGCCATTGATTATGTTTTTCCATAAATGAAAACGGATGCTCTGCAGGGAGGACTCCAACCACAGACTCAGACTCGGGCTCGCTGACTGCAGAGCACCCAGAGGGGAAAGCTTTGCCTGGGCCTGGGTGTCTCCCGCAGAAGCTGTCTTCACTGTCCTCCAGAACTTGAGTGCGCAGGCAGGTGACCTGCTGGGATACAGGCCGCTGGTGATTTGCAAGTTTCAGGGTTGCGTGAGCTTGAGAAAAGTCCCTGGAGGAGTTGTGAGGCGTTGTGGGTACATACAAGCTGATGGGTGCCATGTTCCTTGTATTTGGAGCAGGTGGTTCTGATTCCTCTTCCAGGGAATATTCTGGGATTGGTTTCAGCAACTGACTTGGGTATGGTTCTGATTCATCGACCTCCACAGGAATGCTTCGGTTCATTCTAGTTTCTGGAACAAGAAAAAACATGCCACAGCCTTAGAAGACGGATCAATTCTTGGAGTCCTCACTTTATGACCTTAAGGGACCTCATTCAGGATGTGGTTTAAATTAACATTGAGACACCAATGTGCCTGCAGAGCCCTAATCCATAAAATTGTTTACTTATCCTCCAGGCAAAAGCACTAATGCTTATTAAGATATTTTATCTGGAAGGCAATTCAAAGAATATGATGGGACCATCCTGTGGTAGAAATCACTCACCAGCAAGGGGAAAACACAGATGAAAATCAACTGCCAACTATTGAGGAAAGAGAAATTATCATAATGTGGGCTGCTTCGTGTGTGCTTGGAATACATGATGAAATAAATCTTAGTAACTGATATGGAATGATGGCTAAGATGTATTAAGTGAGTTTTTTCTAAAAGCCACGCGCAGAGCAGTGTGCATACTATGCTGCTATTTTGTGTAAAAAATGAGAGGAGAATGTGCGTGTGTTTGTATGTGCATATCTGCTTGTATATGTATAAAACGTGTGGAGGAATCATAGACATTGCTACACTGGTTGCCTTTGAGGATGGAATTAAGCTGGGGGAGAGCAGTGGGAGGAAGTTTTCACCTTTTGAACTTTTATAATTTTGTTCCATTTGACTATTGCCTAATTTTAAAAAAGAAAAGTGTTTTCTTTTAAGCAAAGAAAGAAAGCCCAAGTTTAAAACATATCGAAAAAAGGTCAGAGTGACATTTTCTACCTAATTTTAGGTCATTTGGAGGACTTAATTCCCTCTGGGCACTATGCCTGCAACAAAGGTAGCCATGACCATCTGGTTTGTGATGTAGTTGAACCAGCAAGGCTCGCTAAACTAGACCTTAGCCTGCAGAGCATTTAGCCCACAGTCCAGGCAATACTGCTTTTAGCTGTAAGAAGAAGAACTCTTAATTAACCTAACACAATGAGAAAGAAAACCAGCCCTCTCTCATCATTAAACTGGTTGAGGTGATGCCTTGACTGGACGGGGAGGAGGAAGGCAGTCCACAGGACTGCACAGGAGCAACTGGGGGTTTGCAGGAGGCTGCAGAGCAGGGGTTGTAAAAGAGCAAGCAAGTGAAAAAGAAGAAATCCTAGAGGGTTATTCTATGCAAGGCTAGTACATAGCATACTTCAAATACCAGAGGGAGAAAAGGGATTGTGTCTGGATTTAAAAATTCCTACTTTGGATCCATGTCGCATTTCAACCACAAACACTGACTGAGGGCTCACTGTGCCTAAAGTCAGGTTACACAAATTATGGTTCTAAGACAAGTTTCGGAGGGCATGAATTCACTTTCTCTTGGCCCTCGTACCCAATCCAATGCGATCATGACAGCATGCATCTTGAAATGCTCCCCTTACACACAGATGGGGCCAGCAGTTTGCCACCAAATGTACTTAACGGCCTCCAGAAAGATACCTCTCTACTCCCTGCCAAATGAATGCTCTTTGACACTCTTCTCCCACTTGGTATCAAACTTACCCACCTGCCGCACGACGACCCTTGCTCCATTTTCCGACACAACAGAAAACTCAACTTCTAATTTCGGGCTGGCCTTCCCTCCTTCCCTCCATCTCTCCCTTTCCCTGTCCTTGTCCTTTTCAGGCTGTGCATGTCCTCTGCTCGTTGGTTCTGCAGAAAAGGGGACCTCATCAGCTAAAGTGAGCGGACCTTATAAAAACGAACAAGAGCCTGCCAAAAGCACCAGTAAATATCGCAACTGTTTATTATTTTTAAAATGTTCAGCTGAGCGCAGTGGCTCAGGCCTGTAATCCCAGCACTTTGGGAGGCTAAGGCGGGTGGATCACCTGAGGTCAGGTATTCGAGACCAGCCTGGCCAACATGGCAAAACCCCGTCTCTACTAAAAGTACAAAAATTAGCTGGGCATGGTGGGACGTGCCTGTAATCCCATACTGAGGAGGCTGAGGCAGGAGAATCGCTTGAACCCGGGAGGTGGAGGTTGCAGTGAGCTGAGATTGCGCCACTGCACTCCAGCCTGGGCAACAAGAGCGAGACTCTATCTCAAAAAAAAAAAAAAAAAAAAAAAAGTTCACCATTTTTTCCCATTCTTTCTTGCAATTTTTCCACAGTTATTAAATTGGATGTGCCACACAACATGCTCTTCAGCTGGTCGGAAAACAAAAGTATTTTTTCAAGGCCTAGTTGAGTGTTGTGTCATCTTCTGCATGCACTTGTGGGCCCACAGCTGAACCGGAGGCAAAGAGATGCAAAAACCGAGCTGACTAGCAGGACTAATTCCTGTACTCTATTGTCATGGGATTCGCTTTCAATCCCATTCAGGTACAACTATTTACATTCTCCCTGGGTTTTCCCATGTGAATACCTTAGAAGTGCTTTTCCACCCACATTAAAAAAAGTTGCATATTCCACTCTTCTAGCTGAGGAGCCATCAGGGGGCTTGGAGGAGGCTTTAAAAAAAAAGCGATGAGGGCAGTCATCTCACAGAACTGGAAATCTGAGGTCATCCTCTGGTGGGAATTCTGCAGTTAAAACTGGTCTGGGGCTAGGCGTGGTGGCTCACGCCTGTAACCCCAGCACTTTGGAGGCTGAGGCAGGAGGATTACTTAAGCCCAAGAGTTCAAGACCAGCCTTGGCAACATAATGAGGCCCTGTCTCTACAAAAAAATTAAACAAATTAGCCAGGTGCGGTGGTGTGCGCCTGTAGCCCCAGCTACTTGAGAGGCTGAGGTGAGAGGTCACTTGAGCCCTGGAGGTCCAGCCTTCAGTGAGACGAGATCGTGCCGCGGCACTCCAGCCTGAGTGACAGAGCGAGACCCTGTCTCAAAAGATAAAAATAATTTTTAAAAAAACTGGGCTGAGTACCCTTCCCCCACACAGCTGCATGGCTGGCTTCCTTTCTCCGTGAGGTCTTTCCTTGGCTGTCACCTCAAGGAGGTCTCGCTGGTCGTGCTCTCTCATTCCCATCTCCCTTCCCTGCTTTACCTTATTCTCCAGCAGTTATCACTGTCTTATATATCACCCAAATGTATATGATACACACAAATATCTAATAATCTCTTGTTTGCTCATCACCTCTCCCTTCTCCCAGAATATAAACTTCCTAAGGGTGCAGTTTTCTCTTTTCTTTTTCTTTGTGATATGGGGATCTTGCTCTGTCGCCCAGGCTGGAGTGCAGTACCTAGATCATGGTTCACTGCAGCCTCAAACTCCTGAGCTCAAGGATCCTCCCATGTCAGCCTCACAAGTAGCTAGGACTACAGGTGCACGCCATCGTGCCTAATTTTTTTTTTTTTTTTTTTTTTTTTTTTTTTGAGATGGAGTCTTGCTCTGTCGCCCAGGCTGGAGTGCAGTGGCACAATCTCGGCTCACTGCAACCTCTGCCTCCCAGATTCAAGCGATTCTTGTGCCTCAGCCTCCTGAGTAGCTGTGATTACAGGTGTGCGCCACTGCGTCCAGCTAATTTTTGTATTTTTAGTAGAAACAGTTTCACCATGTTGGCCAGGCTGCTCTCAAACTCCTGATCTCAGGTGATCCGCCTGCCTCGGCCTCCCAAAGTGCTGGGATTACAGGCGTGAGCCACTGTGCTGGTCAGCGTGCCTGACTTTTAAAATTTTTTTGGGGAGATGAGGTCTCACTATGCTACCCCAACTGGTATTGAACTCTTTACCTCAAGCAGTCCTCCTACCTCAGCCTCCCAAAGTGCTGGGATTGTAAGTGAGCCACCACATCTGGCCTGGGAGCATGATTTTTGACTGTTCTATTTACAGCTATATTTTCAGCACCTACAACTGCACCTGGCACATAGTAGGTGCTCAATAAAGATTTGTTGAATGAATAAATAATTGATGCCTGTTTCAGAGAGGGGACAGACAGGTCCATGTAGCTGGATCAGTGACAATGAGAATGTTGTCAACAACAATGTTGGGGAGCAAGGAGTATCTGGTGGGCCTGGTCCTCAGAGTTCTTAAAATTATGCCACATGGGTGACCGACCCTTCCCTCTCCTTTTATTTTCCTCTCAAGAACATTGGTTAAGTGCCCACTATGTGTCAAGCACCAAAGTTAGGTCTGGGCCATGCCCAAAGGTCCTGCCCATGGGCAGGATTGGCCACAATCCTTACTTGCAGAATAAAGGAGATGCCATCAGTCATGATGGGAGCATCTACTCTTAGATTGCAGGCAGGGAGGTGCTGGTCTTTGTGCCTCTGCAGAGCTCCACCCAGAACAGAAAAGGGTGGGGCATGCCTGCCGCTACCACACGGCCCCTTCCGGCCTCAGACCCCTGCCTGAACTGGCAGAAAATGGGCAACCCTGCCAACTCTCCTTAGGCAGTCATAGAGAACAATTACAAATGCCACGTCAGGGGGCCACAGACAGATTAATGGGTTATGTCAGGGATGGCAGTTTTATCTGTTTTGTCTTTAATGACAATAGTGTAAAAATACTAAACATTAAAAAAGAAAACAAAACACTCAGTATCTCACCACTGTGTTTTTAAAATACAAAAAACCATTCAGCAGAGGGTAAAGCGTGTACTCCGGGTACGCACAGGTGGGCATGAACTGGGGACAGAGGTGAGTCCTGGGGATATACAACTGGATGGAACAGCTGTGCATGTGAGCCTGGTTCTTGCTTGTTCTGACCTGACCCATTTTTCTGTTTTTCCATTTTTTTTTCCAGGCTTTCTCCATATTTACGTGCTTGTAACTCTGGCATGACCTTTGCTCCAGTCTCTACCAGAGGGCGGCACCTGGATTGAAGTGGAAAAGTCCTGTTTTCCAGCCATGACCCAGGGAGCAAGCACCGACTCCTCAGGGGAACAGGAGACTTGCCAACTAGGACCCTGGGAGCCTCCATGTTGGCAGTGCCCTGTGTCGTCTCGGGCTCACCAGCAAATCCTCGGGGGAAAGCAGGGCTGGAGGGTGAGGACGCCCAGAAGAGTTCCTGGCTCCGAATCCCTCTCTGAGGCTCCCGATACAGATGCCCAGGCCCCACACCCAGAGACTCTGAGTATTTTTGTTTATCGTATGTAAAAGACTAGTGTATTTTTGTTTAAGTCTCACAGGTAAACAAGTTCTCTCATACTTTGTCAAGGGAAATGTAATCTGTGCAATTTGGCAGTAACTATCAGAATTTTAAAAGCGTATGCCCTTTGACCTAGTCATTTCACTTCTAAGAATTTCCCCTGCAGAGGTATGTATATCTTGTATGAAATGAAGAGGCTATGAAAACAGCCAACGCCGCAGTGGTTATAATAGCAAAGACCGGACACAACCCACATGTCTAAAGGTTCTGATGTTTAAAACTGTAGTATATCTGTACAATGAGCACTCCACATCCTTTAAGAATGAGGAAGGGCTGTGTGAACTGAAATGGAACTATCTCTAAGATGTATTAAGTTAAAAAAATCCAAGAGTAGCACAAAGGAGGGTATGCCCTCCTTTGTATGATAAAAGGTCGTATATCTGCCCATCTCAAATGAGGTACAGTGGTTGCCTCTGGGAAGGGAACTGGATGGCTAGGAATGCGATAGGAAAGAGGTTTGCTTTTCAGAACATTTTATACCATTTAAGTTTTGTCACAAGGGCGCCTATATTGACTTAAAAGATAAAAAATGAAAAGGAAAGGCTCTGCTCGTGATTCTGATGCTCACAAACATTAAGAACCAATGCGAATGAGGAACTCATGAGACCGCCCAGGAAAGAGTGAACATGTCTCTTCAAATATCAAAAGCCATTCAGCAGAGGCTGAGAACACATGCCTGGGGTAAGCATGGATGCACAAGAGCTGGGGACAGAGGTGATTCCCAGGGACACACAACTAAACCCCAAAGACGACAGTAGCTTTTCTTTCTGGCTTTTTTTTTTTTTTTTTTTTTTTGAGACAAGGTTTTGTTGCCCAGTGGCGCAATCACAGTTCACTGTCACCTTGCCCCCCTGGGATCAGGTATTCCTCCCACCTTAGCCTCCCATGTTGCTGGGACCAGAGGCATGCACCACCACGCCTGGTTAATTTTTTTTTTTGTAGAGACGGAGTCTCGCCATGTTGCCCAGGCTAGTCTCAAACTCCTGGACTCAAGCAATCCTTCTGCCTCGGCCTTCCAAAGTGCTGAGATTACAGGCGTGAGCCACTGCACCCACCCTGACAGGAGCTTTTCATCTCTGGACTCTCCTCACCATTTGGACTGTGAGCTGTGGTTCTAACTTTTGGATCGGACAGGCATCTTTCCTCAAATCTGTCAGTTTCTCTTTCCAGGTCCCTCGCTTTGTCTTCCTTTTTGCCTCCTCGGGCCTGAGACCTTTCTCTGGGCTCCTCTACTCTGCCCCGAGCTGCCTAGTTTTGCGAATAATATCACATCCAGATGTCAGCAGCCTGACGTCCATGTGACAATGCTCCCTTGGCGTCCCAGTGACAGATTTTCCCATGCTTCACCTTCTCTCTTTTTTTATTTTTCTGTACACAGCTCTCAGTCAACCCCCCTGAGCTGCCTCCAACTCTTTGCTCATGTCTGTTTCTAGCAATCTTTTCCTCTTCTAGCACAATCTTCCTTAACTTACCAGTTTTTTGAATCAGAGCCTCTTAGTCTTCACAACGCTACCTTTCTGATCTCACAGTTCATCAAAAAGCTCTTCGCCCATCATGCCTGCCTCCCTTTCTTCAGGTCCATTAGACTCCACCGTGGCCTGTGTGGGAAGCAAGTCTCTCCCAGGACACACATGAACAGGCTTCATGCCCACATCCACAGTGAACTGTGGCTTCTGCCTTCCAGATGGGCTTACCCTAAATTGACACATATTCCTAGGATGTGGGAAAATATGCAATACTTAAATGCAAAGGCTCTGGGTTCAGACTCCCTAGGGTTAAATTCTCCCTGTGCCAGCTAGCTGCATGGTTAGATTTGTGATCTTGACAAAGTTATCTGACGTCTCTGGGCCTCACTTTTCTCATCTGCAAAATAGGGAAAAGAGCAACACTTCTCCTTAGGGGTGTGGTGAGGATAAAGAGTAGATGTAAATGAAGTGTTGAATGTAGAGCCTGGCCCATATCAAGCTTTCAAAGAGCAATGGCCATTTTGTTATTTTTAATGCAGCTACAACTGCAGTTATTATCTGGCTTTGGAGCTCTCTTTTTAAAGACAGTATTCCCTGGTGCTAATACACCCAGGTGCTAATACTATTCTTTGAAGCTAATGTATAGAGACCATATCTTTTTAACAAACATGTATATATATGAGTCATTTCCGGCACATTTGATACACATCATCTCCTTTGGTCCTTAAAACAAGCCTAGGCCATAAGCAGGGTAAGTGTTACCACTTTGCCATTCCTGTTTTACAGAGGCTTAGACACATTGAGAAGCTTTTCCATAGTCACTTAACAAGTGATGGGTGAAGCCAAATCAAGCCTTTAGATCTCCAAGCTCTTTCCATTAAGCCATATAAATCAGGGGTTGGCAAACTTTTTCTGCAAAGGGGACAGATAGTAAATAGCTTACGCCTTATGGGCCACATGCTGTGTCTGTTTCATATTCTGCTCCTTTTTTATTTTTTATTTTTTAAGAAAAAACACCCTTTAAATATATAAAAACCATTCTGAGCAACAGGCTGGTGCTAAAAACAGGTCATGGTAACCATTGGCTCTAGGGTTGTAGTTTACTGTTGATATAGATTGTACGCTGATAAGCCAAAATACAAACCTAATGAAACTGACATACTTAAGAAACTTTACTCTTTGTTAGCAATCATTGCTAATATTTATTGAACGGTTACTATGTGGGAAATGCTGTTCCAAGTGTGACAGATGTATTAATTTACTTAATCCTCACACCCACTCTAATTTCCTAGGTACTATTGTCAGACTTATTTTACAGACGGGAAAAGGGAAAAGCGAGGTATAGAGAAGGTAAGTACCTTTTCCAAGTTCACATGGCTATTCCGTAGCAGAGCTGTGATTCAAATCTAAGCGGTTTGGCACCAGAGCCTGTGCACTTAACTGCTTGCATCTCGGTGGGGAGCACTGACTGGTTCAGCTATTGGGAGGGAAAAAAGGGGATGGGGAAGCCACCCGCATAACCCCTAGCAGATTCTGGAATAAATATGCTTCAGAGCCATCCGCCTTGAAGCTGAGGAGGCATGGAAGCAGGCCACCTGTGTTCTGTACAGCATCGCCAGGCTGGAAATCGCCATGGCTTTCCTTCACGCCATTACAATAGAGGATACAGATGAGGCTGCAGAGGCATGTTGATTTGAGAAAAGCATTTGATTGGATCTCATTAAATTTTAATCATAAACTGAATTCAAAATAAATTGAAAACTGGTTGACAGAGCACCAACAAAGGGTGATGATAAATGGTGATGCATCTAGAGGGGAGCTGTCTTCCAGGGGACAACTCTAAGGCAAGGACGGATGGGATTTAATGAAGGTGTTCTGTCCCCAGAAGAAGACAAATAGCGCAGCAAGGAACAGAGGAAGGGCAGGAGTGAGCAGCCTGAGTAATTAATAAACCGTATTAACAGCTCCTCCATAATCAGGCCTTGGTGATCACAACTGCTTGGATTTTTTCTTAAGGTTTTTTTGAGTCAGGAATAGGTTTGAAGAGTCCTGGAGACACACAGCATGAATATTTCAGGCGGACATTAAAAAGAAATCTATACATTTACAGCTGGGAGGATCCTGAGATCTACTTTGGATCAGAAACTTTCAATTACAAGGTTCCCAAGGCCTTACTTCATTCCCCAGAGAGTAATCTTTTTAATAAATGTCCAAAAGTCATGGATTTAAAAATATATGTATTTAAACTCATTAATGTCCTTTGTTTACTGCCCAAATGCATGCAAACTTTCATAACGCTGTTTTGTTGAGTGGAAGGTTGGTTTTGAGTAAACTGTTTGGCTCAGATTCAAACTCCAGTGAACAAATACTTCCAAGTTTACTTGCAGAATTTCCCAAACAGAGAAGTTCTTCCACTGGGCTTGCCAGAGGACTTGAAACAGTGGTGAGCCCTGGAAGGAAGGGAACATTTACTGGCCCTTGGACATAACCCAGCACAGTAAGACTCACATCAGGCTGAAGGCGGTGCAGTGTGAACCGACCTGATTTGAGGAAGTTTGCTCTGGGACTCCTCTGAGCTACTAAATGAGGAGGAGAAGGACTAATGGGAACACACTGACTCCATCACATCAGAAGTTATAATAAACATTTACAGAACAACTTCAAACCAGTCCATGTTTTTTGTTTGTTTTTTGTTTTGTTTTGTCGTTGTCATTGTTTTGGTTTTTGTTTTTTTGTTTCTTCAGATAAGATGGTTTCTCTAAGCACACGTGTGATCCCAAATTCAGCCCCAGCCACGGAGTGAAGGAGAGGAAGGGGCAGAAAGGAAGAATCAAGAGAGGAAGAGGAAGGGAGAGAAAGGAAGAGAAGTAAGGAAAGTGGGGAAATGCTGAAGGATTTTTTTGTATTTGCCTTTTATTGGTGTAGGAGAGACACTTAATTAACTTGTAATTTGTATGTAGTGCTGGGTATGAGAAGGGGCAGTTGGAAGGGAAGGGAAAGAATGAATATAGGTAAAAGGCAAGAGGATCATAGGGTAAGCTGGGAGGCCAGGAAGAGTTTGGACAGACAGCTCAGAGTAGGAAGAGAGTTCAGAGCTGGGAGGGAGACCTGTTGACTCTGGGAAGGGGAAAGGGAAAAAACATTGGCATCCTGACTGCAGGGAAACAATGAGGCAGCGGAGACAAGTATCCCTCATTGCTGAGGGAGCTGCCAAGACCCAGGCAGCCTCGGTCTGAGGGGTGCGAGGAGAGGGGCACAGGCTGGGAACTTCAGTCAGTCCTGGCCCTCCACTTGAGTTCAGCTGCCTTATTAGGGAGCCAAGCCAAACCAGCACAGACCTAAGGATCACCCCACGGATGGAAGCCCACCCTTCTTCAGCCAGTCTACAACTTCTGGTATCCGGGAAAGTCTGTGCACACACAAGGTGCGCGCACACACACACAAGGTGCGCGCACACACACAAAAGGTGCGCACACACAGCTACAGAGTGAGCTTAGTCACGGCCAAGCACGTGTGTGCTCCTAGGAGGCCTGCTGGACACGGGAGGCAAAGACTGTCAGTGGGAGAAAGGACAGCCTGGGTTTCATGAACTAAAAATATCTTGGTGACAACGCATTCGGAAGAAACAGGAGAGGCCCAGGGGGCAGCTTCTCGATTCCAATCCTCAGACACTTTCTCACGGAAAAATCCTTCAGACTGCAGGATTGTTTTGATAAGGAAATGTGATCAAACATTAGGGGTCATTTCGTTGGATCTGAAAGGAATTTAAAGTTGAATGTGCCTCATCTGTGTTCTCTTTTCTTCCTGCAGCAGTTGCCTGCAATTCATATATGTTTTTAGAAGCTAATCTAAAATTGCCTGCAGCAGAAAAATGATTTGAATTCAGGATATTCCTGAGATTTCCATTCTGCAATGTGTAAAACATAGATTTAATTTAGACAAACTACCCCACCATTCTGAATGCCTGTTGGAAGAATGCCTGCAAATATGACTGTCTTCTCCTCTTCTTTTTATTTTCAGAGCATTTGAAAGTCACTAACTCCTTAATCCCGGGAGAAGCAGGCTTTAACATTTCCTGTCCCTACACCCTCCAAAAATGAGTAACCCTGAGTTAAGAACCTTTCTGTCCGACATGTTGGTACATTACCCAGACCTCACTCCTGTTTAGCCCACCCCACGCAATGAACAGAGCAGAGTAACTACATTATCCATCTTTTGATGCTCCGTCATGGGGTGACTGGTAGCTGCAGCAGCAGATTAAGAATGACTGTGGTGTGTGGCCTTTAAGGATTAGAGCGAGGCTGGCAAGTGCACAACAGTTAGCCTGCTTTCAGATAATGGTGCATCATTGTTTGAAAATAAAATCAGGAACTCATTGCAGGTGAACTATCTTGAAATTCCTGTCCTTTCATCCCAGGGGAATAGAGAGAAATGCCTAAAAACATGACATGGACTACACCAGGACATCCCACAAAAACAGATTAGCAATACCAAAAGCTCTGCACCAGCCCATCCCGGTCAGCTAGGGCCTACTTGAACTGTATTGACGGCAGGTAATTGCCAAAAAGAAACAATAACTTTTTTTTTTTTAAGTCACGGTCTGGAAAAAGTTAACAATTCTGTGTATCCGCCATCTAATAATGTCTCTAATCAGTGTCATCACCCTTACATGGTATTAGGATGTGTTTCACAGTTTCCCTTCCCCTCCCATTAAAGGCCCCACACACAGTGACTGGTCCAACTGAGGAGTGGTTTCCAAGTCCAGCTACAGCAGTAACTCTGGCTTCTGGAGCTGGGCTTGTCTGCCAGTTCTCTGGCCTGCCTTGACTCTGTTGGGAATAGCACGGACTATCCTTCCTGGGTAACCCAAATGGGACATGAACTAATTCGAGAAACTCCCTGTTTTCTCCTATTTGGCTAGAGCCAATCATAAGGCCTCAATTCCAGGCAGCCCTCTGGCAGAGACACGTGTCCCCCAGCCTCTCCCGGCCTTTCACCCTGACTGCTGCTTTACCTTTTGCCTTGAGAGCAGACGAGTGAAACAGAAATCAAAGCAGTTGACATGGAAGCGGGGTGCTACTAGGCATTTGGTAGCATGCAGAATTCTGGGGGGTAGAAAAATATCAGGAAACAAAAGTCCTTTCCTCAAGGGGGTAACCAACTGGTAGTGGGAGGTAAAATTAAAATATGTGAATAATCAGTAAACACAACAAGTCTTGAAGACCACCCATTACCACTACCCCTCTGGGACTATCCTGGCTTTGTTTTATGAGGGAATTTGACACACTCGTGTTAGATCACCACCCCCCATCAATTTACTGATGAAGAAATCCAGGCTTAGTGGAGTCAGAGTGAATTGCCTAAGTCATGGAACCACAAGAAGTGAAGAACTTGAAACCAAGTTTCTTGTCCTTTTAAAAAAAAAAAAAATTGGCCTCTTGTTCTCCTGTTCCTTTAAAAAAAAATAAAAAAATAAAAAAATAAAGGCCCCCTATTGTAAGATAGCATCTTAAACTTGAAAGTCACAAGAAGCTTGATTAGCTTCTAAGATCAAGTTCTGGCATTTCTTCCCCTTTTCCCAAAGGCTCCGTCCAGCGCCAGCCTGGGAGGACTGGAGGGCGGCTGCGGAGAGGGGCCGGGAGGCGGCTCAGAGCCAGCACAGAGCTCAGCAGAACTTCCTGGCCCAAGAATGTGCTGTTGATTTTTTTTCCCCCTTGCACGAAACAGGGCTCGAGAAAACTCTGCCACTGACGTGTTCTGGGGCTGAAAGCCAATTACTTAATCTTTGCCATCCCTGGCTCTCTCCTTGGAGAAGTGGGGCTTGAATTCTTGATAGAAACGTGTGGGGACACTAAGTACCCAAACGAATGGTTCCCAGGCAGCTGCGAGCTGTCCCCGTGTGCGAGCCTCCTCTCCTCAAAGGGTTAACTCGGCGGGGCTCGCTGGCCTGAAATACTATACCAGCAACGCATCCTTGCAGCACAAACTCCACTGTCATTTTCTCAGCTAAGATGGTCTCTGTGCGAACAAGTTAAAGGAGGGGAGAGGAAGACAGAGAAAAGTAGAGGCAGAACGTTTCAGTAAAGGAGAAACAGCGTGCTTTGGAAAATAGGTCAGAGGTGACGAAATAAGACCAGGCAAGTGGTAACTCCGAGTAACTTACCTTAGAACCACCACGGACAGACAGACCGGGCCCGGAGAGTGGTCGGCTCTCGGCGGCTTCTCGTCTCTCTCCACCTTGGGTCGCCCTGGGCCTCCCTCCGCCCTCTCCCGGCCCAGGTAAGTAGAAGAACAGGCTCTGAAGCAGGAAGTGGAAGCTGTATGCAAATTTCTACGGAGCCTAGGAAGCCTCTGCTCAAAATCTCCCTGTGGGCAGTGAATCAACGGCTGAGGAGTCACTATTTCTTAAAACAGAAACCTCCTTCATTCATGGGAAAGGGCCAGTGACCAATTAGGCGGCATTTTTGTTTTCGCCACCCAGCTAAGAAGCTGCCCAGGAGTGGGCCGAACCTCAGTGTAGTCGCAGTGCCCTCGCCTGGGAGGGTATCTCCGGGAGGATATTGAACTTGAGGGTTAAGAATGACTAATCATTAGCAGCATCAAAGAGGGGATTGGGGGCAGATAATGGGGAGGAAGAGGGAGCGGAGCTTCTTGCATCTCCTCTAACTGCTTAAAACATCAGTATTTGCTGCCTATAACCACTGAGCGGGGGGCTCACTGACCATGCCCCTGGACATACGTGTACACACATGCCTGTGGCCTGTGCACGGGCCACCCTATTGTCAGGCACAAAAAAAGTGGTTAATTTTAAGAACACACACACACATACATACACATGCACACATGCACTCTAACCTCTGGCTGCATTTTCCTGACCTCCAGTTTATTTTCTCCCCTTCCCTTCCCATTGTTTAATCAGTAGCCTGCAGAATGTATTGCATGAAGGAGCGCTGCAGGCAGGATGATACCCAGCGATGTGAAGAGAGAGAGAGAGAGAGAAGACACAACTGCCTTTCCGGGCAGCAGGGGGTGATGGGAGCGGTGTTAGCTGGAGCTTTGGAGTCAGGAGGACCTGGGTACGAACTCAGCCATGTCACTGGCCAGCTGGGCGCCCTGGGCAGGCACACCATGCTCCTGGTGCTGGACTTGTCTGCCTGTTGAAGGGGTCCAAATGTCAGCCCACTCAGCCGGCTATCTCTCTACTCTGGGGACAGGCCCCAGAGCATCCCTGTTCACACTGTACCAGGTTCTGCTCAAACAGGATACAGGAAGCAGGTTGCTCAACATTACACAAGCAGAGAAAATGCAGCTCGTTGTTAACACAGTATACACAGCTTGTTTGCATTTTGGTATATCCTTACAACAGAATATGATGCAGCTATTAAAAATCATCAATATGTATTATCTGAGCCACTAACATGAAAAAGTGACTCAGATATATTATTTAATGAAAAGTATCTTATTTTTTGCTAATATATGTGACATACACACACACACATAGATATGTATATCAATTTTTTTAAGAGACAGGGTCTCAGTCTGTTGCCCAGGCTGGAGTACAGTGGTGCAATCATAGCTCACTGCAGCCTTGACCTCCTGGGCCCAAACAATCCTCTTGCCTCAGTCTCCTGGGTAGCTGGGACTACAGGTGCACACCACCACACCTGGCTAATTTTTTTATTTTTTCTAGAGACAGGATCTCCCTGTGTTGCTGAGGTTGGTCTTGAACTCCTGGTCTCAAGGGATCCTCCCACCTCAGCCTCCCAAAGTGCTGGGATTACAGGTGTGCATCATTGCACCCAGCCCAACATATAGATTTGTGTTTGCTCACCACTGGGCCCCAGGGGACCTAGCACACTGCCCTGCCTAGAATATTGTAGGCAACCACTGTGTATCTGTTCAGTGACCAAGTTAGAAATATCTGGAAAGATGTGCGCCAAACTGTTTAGTGGTGCTCACTTCAAGGGAATGCAATTGAGGAAAATAAGTGAGGATGGAGGGCTTTATGATATATACATATGGACTATTTGATTCCTTTTTTCACAATAACATATAGGACTTTTTCATTTAAAAGAATGAAGCTTTTTTTAAAAATGTATTACCTTGGCTTTGAAGTTTCTGCTTCAAAATTATTATTAGAGTCATCTTTTGGAGAGTAGGAAAAAATAACATTTTCTGTGGTCTAGTTGGTACCAGGATACTTTGAAAGAGCTACTGGAGTTAGGAAATGGGAACAGAAAAGCAAGGAAGAATGGCAAGGGGAGGAGCTAGGAGGGAGAGCAAGGGGAGCGGGAGCAGAAATATTTTTCATTTCTCTTTGTTGTCCTTAAATGGATTGGGAAAGGCCTGAAGATGCTCTGCCGAGTACCAGCTCTGAAATACAGCCTGCCAGGGAGAACGAAGGGAAACTTTTCTCCAGTTCTCCACCAACTATTTTCCTGGGTGTGCGACCTGAGGGCCCTGTAGGAAGAACACCAGGTGCTGAAGTGCTGCTTTTCATTGCTGTTGGCTGGGCCTTCCTCTTGTCTACCTTTTTTTTTTTTTTTTTGAGACAGTCTCACTTTGTCACCCAGGCTGGAGTGCAGTGGCACGATCACTGCAACATCTGCCTCCTAGGTTCAAGCAATTCTCCCACCTCAGCCTCCCAAATAGCTGGGATTACAGGTACCCGCCACCACACCCAGCTAATTTTCTGTATTTTAAGTAGAGACAAGGTTTCACCATGTTAGTCAGGCTGATCCCTAACACCTGACCTCAGGTGATCCACTCGCCTCCTGTCTAAATTTATCATGAGCAGAAAGGCAGGCACTTCAGGGAATGAGTTCGTGGCTCCCTCCTAGAAGCCTCTGCTGGGGCCCCAGGCTGAAAAGCAGCCTGAGGATGGATACTGTTTAGAGAAGGTGTCCTGGACAGGAGAAACCTCCTCTGAACCTGCCTGAGGCAGTTACGGTGAAATACAGGTGGCCCAGGTGAACGCATACAGCTTTTGAGTTGCCGTCACAGGAGAACAACTCTTCACTAAGGACCTACCCTACACTCCCTCTGAGCACATCTCATCCTCCAAACAGTCCTGTGAAGTGTGTTTACTGTCATTCCCACTTTACCTTTGAGGACTCTGAAGCTCAGAGATACTGAGTAACTTCTGCAAGGTCACACAGCTCATCTGTGGAGGAGTCAAGCCCAGAGCAGTCTCCCTTCCAGGTGGATGTTATTACTGCCCCTCCCTGCGCCCTGCCACAGCCCCCCAACCCCTACTCTCCTTTGCCCTGTTGCCATCTGTTCTTCCTACATGCTTGGGTGGGACACAGGTAACTTGCTTTCTTTGCACAACTCTTGACAACTCTCAAGAAGGGAAAAAAAGGTGTAAACAATAAAAGGATGGGTTTGTGACTGTGCCACAGCCTGGTGCTGTGTTTATATGGTAAGGGTTGCTGTACAGATAATAAATAGAATAGTCAAGATTTGGGTCAGCCTTCTCCATGCTGTTAGAAATCTAGAAGGGGAGCATGTGTGTTTGCCAGGTCCTAGAGTTTGCTCAGTGAATTCGTCAGGGTTCTGCACAGAGAGAATCAATAGGATTGCCTCCGTGATTATGGAGGCTGAGAAGTACTGTGACAGGCTGTCTGTGAGCCAGATACCCCAGGATGCTGGTAGCGTGGCTTAATCCCAGTTTGAAGGCCTCAGGACCAGGAGAGTTGATGGTGTAACTCTCAGGCCAAGGCCAAAGGCCTGAAAACCCAGAGGCCACTGGTGTAAATGCTGGAGTCCAAAGGCTTGAGAGCCTGGAGTCCTTGTCCAATAACAGGAGAGGAAGAGTATAACTCAGTTCCAGCAGACAGATTGACCCATTCACCTTTTCTCTGATTTTGTTCTCTCTGGACCCCCAGCAGATTGAATAGTACCCACTCACATTCAGTGTGGCTCTTCCCCACTTACTCCACTCAGACTCGCATGCTAATCTCCTCTGGAAATACCCTCACAGGCACACCCAAAATGAATGCTTTACCAGGTTTCCAAACATTCCTTAATCCAGCCAAGTTAATACCTAACCATCACACTCAGTGTCATTGTCCATTCCAGCTGCTGTAACAGAATACCATTGACCGGGTGGCTTAAACAGCGCACATTTATTTCTCATAGTTCAGGAGGCTGGAAAGTCCAAGATCAAGGCACTGGAAAATCTGGTGTCTGGTGAAGTGTCACCTCCTGGTTCATAGTGGCCATCTTCTCATTGTGTCCTCACATGGTAGAAAAGGGGCTGAAGAGTTCTCTGAGGTCTCTTTTATAAGGACACTGATCTCATTCATGAGGTCTCCACCTCATGACTTAATTACCTCCCAAAAGCCCTACCTCCTGATACCATTATATTGGGGGTTGGGTTTTCAATATATGAATTTTGGGGGGATAAAACATTCAGTCTATAATACTTAGTGTATTAGTCCATTTTCACACTGCTGATAAAGATATACCCAGCATCGGGTAATTTATAGAGTGAAAGGGGTTTAATGAACTTATAGTTCCATGAGGCTGGGGAGGCCTCACAATCATGGCAGAAGGCGAGGAGCAAATCACATCTTACATGGATGGCAACTGGCAAAGAGAGGGCTTGTGCAGGGAAACTCCCCTTTTTAAAACCATCAGATCTCATGAGACTTATTCACTGTCATGAGAATGGCATGGGAAAAACCTGCCTCCATGATTCAATAATCTCCCACCAGGTCCCTTCCACAACACGTGAAAATTCAAGATGAGATTTGGGTGGGGACACAGCCAAACCATATCACTTAGTATTTTTTAAAAAGGCATAAGAAGATAGAGAATATCTTATCCCACTCCCATAAACAAAACTGACCAAACCATTTGGATCTAATGCTTAGAAACTCTCTATTCTATAGCATTAATATATGGAAAGAAATGAAAAGGGAAAGGATTTATTCCTTGGACAAACCTTGATTTTACATTTTTAAAAACTATAATTTCAAGCACTAAAAAAGCAGAGTGAAACTATGACATTTCATGTGGAAGAGAAGACAATTACCATCGTGTTCTTCTCTGAGAAGGGCCCTTGTCCAAAGGGTCCGGTGTGCTCAAATACCAACAGGCTAACTCTCCCCACAGCCCTTCAGTGGACAGTCACTGCTAGGGTCCAAATGTCTGTGTCCCCCCAAAATCTACATTGAAAACCCTATCTGCAATGTGATGGTATTAAGACATGGGGACTGTAGGAGGTGATTAGGTCATGAGGGTGGAGCCCTCAGGCATGGGATTAGTGCCCTTTAAAACAGTCCCAAGGGAGCCTCCTGGCCCCTTCTACCATGTGAGGACACATAGAAGGCACCATCTGTAAGGAACAGGCCCTCACCAGACACCAGATCTGCTAGCACCTTGATCTTGGACTTCCCAACCTCCAGAACAGTGAGCACTACATTTCTGTTGTTTATAAATTACTTGTTTAAAGTATTTTGTTATAGCAACCAGAACAGACTGAGATAGCCACAAAGGAATTGCTGCTGGGGCAGAGCTAGGAAGAGAAGAAATGCTCAGGCTCCCATTGTCGGGTCCTCCACACCAGACCCACTCTTGTCCCACAGACTGCAGTGAGTACCTGCCTTATTCCAGGCATGTGCTTAGTGTTAGGCATGTAAATGGAAAGATTCTCAACATGTCTCTTTCAGAAGCAAAAACTGGTGATGCAAGCAGTTCCAAACTGGCTGCTAGACAAAGCTAGAGAATCCACCAGTTGCTTCTGTTCCACTGCTTTTGTGGGCTGCTTCCAGTCTGGAGAGGCTGCCCTGCAGGGCCCTGGAAGATACCAGAACTGACCGCCACCATCCTCCTTCATCTCCTGCTGAGCCCCTGGACTCTGCTCTGCTTTCCTAGTGACCCTTCCCTTTGGGTGAGCTCCTCTCTGGAACGGGGTCTTGTTCTGTCATCAGATTCAGTCAGGGGACCTTCTGAATAGAAGTCCTGATAGCATGGAGTCTCAAAATGGAAGAGTTAGCTCTCAATTTGTTTTTTCTGTCCAAGAGTTTCCTTGATTCCAGTACAAATTTATCTATCTATCTATCTATCTATCTATCTATCTATCTATCTATCTATTTATTTTGAGACAGAGTCTCGCTCTGTAGCCGAGGCTGGAGTGCAGTGGCATGATCTTGGCTCACTGCAACCACCACCTCAAGGGTTCAAGAGATTCTCCTGCCTCAGCCTCCCGAGTAGCTGAGATACAGGCACCCGCTACCATGCCTGGCTAATTTTTGTATTTTTAGTAGAGATGGTGTTTTGCCATGGCTGGTCTTGAACTCCTGACCTCAGGTGATTCACCTGCCTTAGCCTCCCAAAGTGCTGGGAGTACAGATGTGAGCCACTGTGCCCAGCCCCCAGTACAAATTTATTAACCTCCTTCCCCTACTAAGGGGAATACTGAGGACAACAGGCTTTGTCAACTCACAAAAGATCCTGTTAAGCAATGGATGCCTGTTCACCTGACACTTGCATACTTACTCGGGGAACACTCTCAAGTTTCGGGAAAAGTTCAAGATGATCTGTTCTGAGACGACTGACTCTCCGTGGTCACCTGGACCCAAAGGTCACTTGGCAACTTTTCTTGTTAAAAAGTGATTAGGTTCTCTACACTAGGCTCCCCGTGACTTCCACCACAGTAGAAGTAGCTAAGCTCGAGAGAGCACTTAGTGAGCACCCGCAGGGTTCTGAGCACTTTGCATGCAGTCACTTGTTTACTGTTGACAACACCTCCATGAAGCAGGTACTATGAGATCAGCTACCTTTCACTGAGCATCTAATATGTGCAAGGTGATTTTCACCATCTGTATAATGAAGTGGAGAAATTTGCTCACCAGAATTCCAGAATTTCTCTTCAAAAATCAGGTGAATAGGCGGGTCAGATGAGAGGGTGTGTTTGGAAAGGGATACAGGGGCCATGACAGCATAGCATGGGGCCAGCAGAGGAGGGGGAGGAGTGTGGCAGTGTGGCAGTGACAGACTTTGTGGAACAGGGTGGCAGCAACAGTAGAAAGGACAGGGAGGAACTTCAACATGTTTGCTACGTGACCCATTACATCAATCCTTGTGCCCTTCAGGACAATCTATCATAAAGTTCGACATTCTTCTTCAAGTTTTCTCTAGTTGGATTTACCCAGTATGACTTTTGGATGTGTCCATGGACAGCTTTATTTAGCTCTCATTTTAAAATTAGGATGTTTAGTATAAAAAATCCCAGAAAACATCAAGTGTTGGAAAGGATATGGAGAAACTGGCACACTTGCGCACCGTTGGTGGGAATGGAAAATGCTCCAGCTGCTATGGAAAACACAATGACAGTTCCTCCGAAATTAAAACCAGAATTACCATAGGATCCAACAATTTTGCTTCTGAATATACATGTATATATACACCCCAAAGAAAGGAAAGCAGAGGATCAAACAGCTCTCTGTACACCTATGTTCATAACAGCATTATTTGTAACAACCAAGAGGTAGAAACAATCCAGTGTTTATCATCAGATGAATGGATACACAAAATGTGGTCCCAACATACAATGGAATATTATTCAGCCTTAAAAAGGAAGGAAGTTCTGACACATGCTACAACACAGATGAACCTTGACATTATGCTAAGTGAAATAAGTGATGAGGGACAAATACTGCATGATCTGCTTATATAAGGTACCTAGAGTAGTCACATTCACAGACAGAAAGTCAACGGTGGTTGCCAGGGGCTAGGGAGGAGGAAAATGGGGAGTTATTGTTCAGCAGATATGGAGTTTCCGTTTGCAAGATGAAAAGAGTTCTGGAGATGGATTGTGGTGATGGTTATGCAACAATGGGAATGTGCTTAATCCCACTGAATTGTACAACTTAAAATGGTTAAGATGGTAAATTTTCTGTGTATTTCATCACATTTAAAAAACAATCCCAAAGCAGATGTGCAAGATACGTTTTATTACTCTTATTCCCCAGGTGAGGAAATCCAGGCACAGAGAAGTTAGGTGCCTTGCTAGGGCTACACAGCTGGGCATCAAATCAGGATCTGACTCCCTATGAAGGCCACGCCTCTCTCCCGCACCACAGGAGCGTCACAGGAGCCACTCAGGGAGCAGTGGAGGCAGAGGCGCTAGGTGTTAGCTGATGCCACAGAGACTCATCTTGGGCGGGCCTAGCCTGTCCTTTCTGCGCATTTTTCTCTCTAGACTGCACTTCCTCCAACCCTGCATTTTCTAGTGTCCTTATTCCCTTCTCTGCCTTTCCCCATCAAAACATTCTCTCAGAGAAAAACCTGATCACTCATTTATACCTAAGTTACATGGTGTGAATTTAAATCAATGCACTGCCTTTCTGAGGGGTGCTTGCATGTTAAGCCTCATCACCCTTTATGAAATGAAAGGCTTTGTTTCATATTAAAGGAATTTCAGGCATCAAGGAACAAGTGGGGAGAAATGGGAGGGTGATGGTGGCAGGTGGGGCAATGATAACCCAAGGAAAGGCATTAAATGGTGAAACTTTGGTCACACATTTAGAAGGGAGATAGATTTTATGGACATGCTGATCTTTCAGAGCTCCACAAAGATGTGAGGGGTGGGTGTGTGGGAGATGGGAGGATGGACAGTTGATGCTCAAATCCTTCCTCTGAGCAAGCGTAGCTGCCTGATTTCCAGACTCTAGAACCATGTGCATCCTAGAAAAGAGAATCCGGGGCTTGATTTTTTCAGCAGATCACTTCTCTGACCATTCTCAATGCCACCTCTCTGCACTGTGAAATCCCAGTCCCAAGCAGCTGGGTGTGGTAGCTGGAGCTCTCTGTCCATAGAATCTGAACAATGATTCCTTTAGCGTCAAGAATGCATTCCACACACTCACTGGCAGATTGTGCTGTACAGAACCTAAGGCAAATCCTGTGGACGTTGATGCCTGTCTTCCAGGTGCTTACAGAGTAAGACTGAATGTTCCCAGGCAGTAGAAAAGACAGCATCCCAACAGCATTGAGGCTAAGCGCCTGTATCTGAATCAGGCTTCCTGGTCTGAGTGCCTCCTTCTATCTACTGCCAGCTGTGTGACCCAGGGAAGTTTCTTAATTTCTTTGTATCTCAGTTTCTTAATCTGCCTGATGGGGATAGTAATATGTCTATTTCATGGGTAACCAAGGCTCCAAATGGATCACTTCTGGATGCCTGCTTTATGAGAAGAAAACATCTCCTTCCCACCAGGGGGGTGTATCCTCTCCCCCAGCACACAGCATCGTGGGTGGGGACCAGAGTAGATTTTAGCCCCACCAAGTCTCCTGTACCTCCCTCAGCCAGGCACAGACTGCACAGCTGTACACAGCAGCCTGTGGGATAGTCATGAAGATTAGATAAAATGACCTCCGTGCTCCGTCCAGCATTTGGCTCAATAAATACCAGCTATTATTATAATCAATATTAAATAAATGCATAACTCAATTAGTATACCAAGAATCAGTTATCAGTCAATACTGTAGGGGAAAAAAACTCAACAAAATAGTAGAGAATATGAAAATACTCGTATGGGCCGGGCACGGTGGCTCACGCCTGTAATCCCAGTGCTTTGGGAGGCCAAGGCAGGCGGATCACCTGAGGTCAGTAGTTTGAGACCAGCCTGGCTAACATGGCGAAAACCCGTCTCTACTAAAAATACAAAAATCAGCCATGTGAGGTGATGGGTGCCTGTAATCCCAGCTTCTCAGGAGGCTGAGGTAGGAGAATCGCCTGAACCCAGGAGGTGGTGGTTACAGTGAGCCAAGATCACACCACTGCACTCCAGCCTGGGTGACAGAGGAAGATTCTGTCAAAAAGAAAGAAAGAGAGAGAGAGAGAGAGAGACTCATATGTAGTAATGAGATGAATTTTTATGCTGACAATTGAATAAGGGAGTATTGTTGTACGGTAGAGAGTGTACTACAAATCAGAGACCCCAATCACACACGAGGATCCAGTTGAGAAGCAAACAAAGGCAGCAGCACGTACCTCCAGAGGGGCTGCCTGCCCTGCTCTGCTCTGCTCTGGGACAGACACAGCACTGCGCCTCTCCCACCACATGAAAGCTCCAGGATAAGTAGAGCTGTCCTTGTTCTCGAAGCCTGCTGCCTGGATACGCACACCTTCCTGGCAGGAGAAAAATTATGTATTCTATTAATTTAAAATATTTTCCCTTGCAGCTCTGCCTGGTTGGCAGAATGCATATAGAAGTAAGAGTAAACGGGGATAGCAATTCTGTCTATAGAAAACATGTTCTTAGAATTGCATCTTAAAAACAATTAAGCTGGCCGGGTGAGGTGGCTTGCACCTGTAATCCCAGCACTTTGGGAGCTGAGGTAGGTGAATTGCTTGAGCCCAGGAGTTCAAGACCAGCCTGGCCAACATGGCAAAACCTCATGTCTACAAAAAATCAGCTGGGTGCGGTGGCTCACGCCTGTAATCCCAGCACTTTGGGAGGCCGAGGCAGGCGAATCATGAGGTCAGGAGATCAAGACCATCCTGGCTAACACAGTGAAACCCCGTCTCTATTAAAAATACAAAAAAATTAGCTGCGCATGGTGGCAAGTGCCTGTAGTCCCAGCTACTCGGGAGGCTGAGGCAGGAGAATGGCGTGAACCCAGGAGGTGGAGCTTGCAGTAAGCCGAGATCGTGCCACTGCACTCCAGCCTGGGCGACAGAGCGAGACTCCATCTCGAAAAAAAAAAAAATACAAAAAATTAGCTGGGTGTGGTGACACACGCCTGTAGTCCTAGCTACTCGACAGGCTGAGGTGGGAGGATCACCTGAGTCCAGGAGTTTGGGGTTACAGTGAGCCATGAGTGCACACTGCACTTCAGCCTGGGTAACAGAGTGAGACCCTGTCTCAAAACAACAGCAGGCTGGGCACGGTGGCTCATGCCTGTAATCCTAACACTTTGGGAGGCCGAGACAGGTGGATCACTTGAGCCCAGGAGTTTGAGACCAGCCTGGCCAACGTGGTGAAACCCCACAAAAAATACAAAAATTAGCCACGCGTGGTGGCGGGTGTCTGTAATCGCAGCTACTCAGGAGGCTGAGGCATAAGAATCACTTGAGCCCAGGAGGTAGCGGTTGTAGTGAGCCAAGATCATGCCGCTGCACTCCAGCCTGGGTGACAGAGTGAGACTCTGTCTCAAAAAATAACAACAACAACAATAAAGCCAGGAAGTTTACTCGTGTGCGTGTGTGTGTGTGTGTGTGAGAGAGAGAGAGAGAGAGAGAGAGAGAAAGAGAGGAGAGAGATTGATTTTACTTGTAGATTATGCAACACAAAAACTAAAACAAAAAACTCCCAAACCCCACGACCCTCTTTTCCATAACAATTCTACCTTTTCTCTTCAGCTGTCCTGGCAGGGTAAGGTTCTTCACCTTCCCCAGAGAATCTCAAGGAACCGGACCGAGTTTGTTGCAGTTCAGCCCAGTTGCGGTTGTGGGTATCTATAGCAGAGGCTGAGAGTTGAACCTTCATATTTATTCTCTCCTGCCATACTAATAGCATTTTTAGTTGGGTAAGTGGCTTCCTAGAATGAAGGCTCCATTACCCAGCCTTCCCTGTAGGGTAAGTATGGCCACGTGGCCAAGTTCTGATCAATGAGACATGAGAAGTGATGTGTGCAACTTTCAAGTCATGCCCTTCAAGCAAAGGGGCATGCCTTCCTCTTCTCCTTCCCCTTTCTTGTTGGCGCCAATGTAGACGTAATGGTGCTGGTGAGCTGTCAGGATCACGTGTTTGGGAATAATATTCCATTGTATGTATGGACCACATTTTGGGTATCTATTCATCTGTTGATAAACACTTGGATTTTTCCTACCTCTTGGTTATTGCAAATAATGCTGTTATACCCCAGAAATGATGGAGCAACAGGATAGAAGCCTGGGTCCCTGAAAACACCAAAACCCACATCCTGGGTATATAACATCACACAAAACTCCTATTTGACTCTGACTTGCTTGTCTTATTGGGATTTTCCCACTAAGACGATATCTCATCCCCCTCCACTACCTCCCACTATAGGTGGGAAATAGGTTTTTCTTGAAGATTGTGGGCATTTTTCTTATTAGTAATTTTGGGAAGAGCTTAACTACAGAAAAGATTTGAAGACAAAAACAGGCTTTGGATCAGAATGGGAAAGTAAAGGAAGTCACAGACTGGGACTCCCTGAAGATGGGCTGTTTCTAATTCGGGAATGGACAGGCCCAGGGGGGCCTGCTTCCGACTGGCATCCAGAGCTGATGAGGAAACTGAGGCCGAGACCCTGACGCCATGGAACTCTCTCTCTCTCTCTCACACACACACACGCACACACGCACAAATAGTGGAAAATGTCAGTATCTGGGGAGCTCTCAAGCCCTTTGAGAGTGCTTAATTTCTGGCAATCATTGGTGGGGCTCAAGCCCTCACACTCTGAATATATATATATGTATATATATATATATATTTTTTTTTTTTTTTTTTTGAGGTGGAGTCTCACTCTGTTGCCCAGGCTGCAGTGCAGTAGCACGATCTCGACTCACTGCAAACTCCACCTCCCGGGTTCAAGTGATTCTCCTGCCTTAGCCTCCTGAGTAGCTGGGATTACAAGCACCCACCACCACGCCCAGCTAATACACTTTGAATATTTTACAGGAAATACTACCTGGAATTTGGATGGGAGGCAAAGCTGTGTTACTAACCCCTGGGAAGTAGGTGGTGTTTGTCTCAGGCTCCTTTTCTTTTCTTTCTTTTTTTTTTTTTTTTTGTGGAGACAGAGTCTTGCTCTGTAACTCAGGCTGGAGTGCATTGGCACAATCTCAGCTCACTGCAACCTCCACCTCCTGGGTTCAAGTGATTCTCCTGCCTCAGCCTCCTGAGTAGCTGGGATTACAGGCACCCACCACCACACCTGGCTAATTATTTTGCATTTTTAGTAGAGACGGGGTTTCACCATGTTGGCCAGGCTGGTCTTGAACTCCTGACCTCCGATGACCACCCACCTCAACCTCCCAAAACACTGGGATTACAGGTGTGAGCCAACACGCCTGGGCAGGCTCCTTTTCATTCATCGATTCCCTTTAGCAGTTCCAGGCTCCCTTCCTGTAGGACACCATCCTCCCAAGACACACTCTTGCAGAGGGGCTTCCTGCTCTGTCCAGCCTCCTCCAGGCCTCTGCCACCAGGCCCTTTGCCCTCCTTGCCCTTTCCTGCCCCAGATCTGGCCAACTCTCTGCCTTCCAAGTGCACACTGGGTGCCCCACACCCTCCCCAGGCTCAGGAGGTAGATATAGAGTAGGAAATGGAAGCTTACGTGACTTACTTAAGGCCACAAGGCTACAGGCGGGGAGCTGGGACTTTAACCCAGGCAGCCTGACTCCAGCGTCTGGGCTCTTTGGCCTGAATCCTCCAGCCTTCAGGGCTCACCCTTCCTTTAACAAACAGATAAAATGTCTCAAGTCCATCTCCTGCATCCTGTGGGAGGTCAGCAGCCTCCTCAGCCTTTCTAAGGCATCCTGGGAGGTGGGGCTTGGTTATTTTCTCCTGGTTACTGCTATCCGAATTCTTCATCCCTTCAAGTCTTGTTGCTGCCAGTATCTGCTGTCCTCTCTCCCCTTCCCTCACCCAAGGCATGAGCATTCTCCATCTTCCTTCATTCCCCCAAGCACACCTCAACCAAGCCAGTCCCTGGAAATGTGTTCTTAAGGACTGAGGAGGTTTCGTAATAATAGAGGGTCACTATTCATAGCAGTGATCAGGAAAGGGCTGAAAATTCCAAATGAGTTCTCGCTGTCCGGCAGGCCCACCCCTACATCCACAGGGATGGACAGGAGCACAAATGGAGACCTCAACCCTCACCTTCTCCCCCATTCTCTTCCCAACAACAGCTCCATCCTGCACACGAGGGACCTAACATGTGAACTCTCTACAGCCCACTTTGGGATCAGGTCATTCCCTGGTCCTCATGGAGTGGGAGAGGCTCCAGTGGATGTACCTCATTGGCCCTACACAGTGGTGTTGGCTAGGACAGGCCCTTGGGAACCAACTCTGCACATCTTCTAACTCCACTTTCAGTCACATCATGGTGGTAGCTTGAAATCAGTGATGGTGGGAATATTTACATTATGGAAATTGACAAACACTGTAAATCAGATTTTTGTTTTCCTGGGGAGCTATTTTGCCAGCACACCCCTGTGCCATGGATGCCTCACCCCATGCACACGGGCACAGCCCGAGAAAGGCCAGATCAAAGTTCTCCAAGGCAGTGGTTCTCAGATTCTGCTGCATAATAGAATCACCTGAGAGTTCTGGCAGTTGAGAAACCAGTGTTGTAACGAGCTTCCCAGGAAATCACAATGCACAGCCAAATTGCAGACCAATGCTCTAAAACATTTCTTAGCAAAATTTAGCATAAAGGCCGGGAGTGGTGGTGCAGGCCTGTAATCACAGCACTTTAGGAGGCCGAGGCAGATGGATTGCTTGAGGTCAGGAGTTTGAGACCAGCCTGGCCAACATGGTGAAACCCCATCTCTACTAGAATACAAAAATTAGCCAGGCATTGTGGTAGGTGCCTATAATGCCAGCTACTCTGAAGGCTAAGGCAGGAGAATCGCTTGAATCCTAAAGGCGGAGGTTGCAGTGAGCCGAGATTGCACCACTGCACTCCAGCCCGGGGAACAGAGTGAGACTCCATCTTAAACAAAACAAACAAACAAACAAAAAATTTAGCATACATATAAATTGCCAGGGGGTCTTTTAAATGACAGGTTCTATTTCTGTAAGTCTGGGTGGGGCCTGCGAGTCTGCATTGCTAACAAGCTCTCATGTGCTACTGATGCTGCTGGTCTCTGGATCATAATCTGAGTAACAAGGGTTTAAAGCACAGGGCCTAAGGGTGGTACTGCTATTCTGAGGAACCTCAGCTTTGCAGCTTATGGGGAATTTCTGGAGTTATCTTTCTTCTTTTTTTTTGAGACAGAATCTCGCTTTGTCACCCGGGCTGGAGTGCAGTGACGCAATCTTGGCTCACTCCAACATCTGCCTCCAGGGCTCAAGGGATTCTCTCTCCTGCTTCAGCCTCACGAGTAGCAGGGATTACAGGCATGTGCCACCATGCCTGGCTTTACTGTATTTTAGTAGAGATGGGGTTTCACCATGTTGGTCAGGCTGGTCTTGAACTCCTGACCTCAAGTGATCTGCCCACCTCAGCCTCCCAAAGTGTTGGGATTACAGGCGTGAGCCGCGGCACCTGGCCAGAGTTATCTTTCTTCTTAAACCCTGGCCTTAGCAATTTTTTTGGAGCAGAGTCTGGCCCCTTTTACCTTATTCTAGGTCATGGCAAACCAGTCTCCTTTGAAGCCTGAAGAAAATTTCCAAATTCTTGCCATCTCATTGTGTAGATCCATTCTCCTTCCAGACAATGCCAGGCTGTGGGTAGGGTGGAAAGGAGGCTCAGCTTTCATAACCAAACAGGTGTTTTCTTCAACAATCAAGCCCCTTTCCTTCTACTCCCTCTGCCCATCCATCCTACGCCTCTAGAATTTAGATGCACAACTACAATCATTTCTTTTTTGTGTTGATTGTTTTCCTTTCCTGTTACATTGGTAAAGACTGGGGCTTAGTGCTGAGGGCCCTGAGGCGAGTGTGAATGACCCTCAGCTCCATAGAGTGGCCCCTGTGGGGTGGGGACAAGGAGGGAGGACCTGCAATGAGGCGCCAGACCCGAGCAGCCTAGTGGTGAATCCCTCAGTCACACAGGTTGAGAGTTACCACCAGACTGTTGGCAAAAGAAGCAGAAGACACCTCAGAACTAAAACAATAGTGAACCTCTCATTAATGCGTAAAAGCCTAACTAGAGACTAATAAAATCATACCCAATTCTTCCTACAGAGTATTGGGATCAGTCACCATCAACAAATCTTTTGGTTTTTATTTATTTATTTTCTATTTTTTAGAGGCAGGGTCTTGTTGTGTTGCCCAGGCTAGTCTGGAACTCTTGGGTTCAAGCAATTCTCCCACCTCGGCCTCCCAAAGTGCTGGGATTATAGGCATGGGCCACCACACCTGGCTAACAAATCTTTTGTTGCTCAAAGTCTTAAGTTAAAGAAACCTCCTTTGTGTTGATACAGATGGATGCCTGGATAGAGGTGACCCTACCTGCTCTCCGAATCAAGGTTCTGATGCCCACATGGCCTTACGGAGGCTGGCAGCCCGTTGGCGTGCTGCTGTTGCAGTGAGGGGTGGTTGTGTCTGAGTAAGGCCACACTCCAAGCCCAGTCTCTGCTCTGCGTGGCTCAGGGCTGACCTGCCTCGGGAGAGACTCGTTTGGGGGTGTTGCTCATAGTGATGGGAAGTTAGATCTAATCTAAGCTGTCCCGGTGTCTCCCAGCTCCCTGAAACTCACAGCCTTCTATTTCACGGGCCGTGTGTTTTGCTAGAACTTGTCTCAGAGGGGTGAGGGGGTGAGTTTTGGTTATGGGCCTGTTGGAACATTTACTAAGCAGGGATTTCCTGCCTGGCACATGGTCCTGGGGCTTCACTTCAAGTCAGCCAGTGGCTCCCGTGTTCCTGTGCAGAGGCACGGTACTCTCAGGATAATCTGGAAAGCCCCGAGTCCTGCCACTGTCTGGAATTGCCTTTTCCTTTCATAGTCACTCCAAGTCCCACCTCATTTCTGGCAGGATTTTTGAAGTGCCTCACAGCCACCGCACATTCTGACTACTGCTCTCACTGAATGTGGGTGCTGCTTCCCTCCCCACCATTTGGAGAGCCCCTCCCCCACCTCCCTGTTGCTCCCATTCTTCCTATTTGCCCAAAAGGTCACCATCACAATTCTGTTCCACATAACAGGAACAATGGAGGGGAATTACAGTTCCGGGCACACCAAGTAAATATTTAAAAAGGACTATGAGGCCGGGCACGTGGCTCACGCCTGTCATCCCAGCACTTTGGGAGGCTGAGGCAGATGGATCACCTGAGGTCAGGAGTTCGAGACCAGCCTAGCCAACATGGTGAAAACCCATCTCTACTAAAAATATCAAATGGACTATGAGACGTTCAAAGCTTCATTGACCATCCTTGCCATAGCAAATATCTCACAGTCATCTTAGGGTCCCTGGATGCCACCTCTGTCCAGAAACTTCTCTCCCTCCTTTCATAGCTCTAGACCCATGTCTTAGTACCACCCAGAGGAGACAAGATTCTTGCAGCTTTATCAGACAGTACCACCGAATTCATTTGCTTGGTAGCAATTCTCTCCTTCCTGACCATGGCTGGTGATCTCAACTGATCATGTTCCGTCAAGGGAATTCCATAAGCAGCCATCTACCACTGAGATCAATACTATTCCCTAAATGCCAAAATAAGCCATCATTTTATATTTTTGTAGTGATATTTTTCTTTGTTACATCATACATTTCAGGAATATTAAAAAATTAGGAAACAGTTTGGTAGTTTCTCAGAAAGTTAAACATAGGATTATAGCATGATTCAGCAATTCAACCTCTGGGTATGTCCCCAAAAGAATTAAAAGCAGGGACTTGGACAGATATTTTTGCAGTGTATTTATAGCAGCATTGTTTGCAATACCCAAATATCCATCAGAGGATGGGTGGATAAACAGAATGTGGTCTATACATACAGTGGACCATCACTCAGCCTTAAAAAGGAAGTTAGTCTTGACACATGCTGCAACAAGGATGAACCTTGCAGACATTATGCTAAGTAAATAAGCCAGACACAAAAGGGCTGATATTGCATGATTCCAGTTATATGAAATACCTAGAGTAGTCAGACTCATAGAGACAGAAAGTAGAATAGAGGCTACCAGGGGCTGGGAGAGAGCGAAATGGGGAGTTATTTGTTTAATGCATACGCAGTACTGTTCTGGATGAAAATGCTCTGGAGATGGATAGTAGTGAAGGTTGCACAACAATGTGAATGTACTTCATGCCACTGAATTGTACATTTAGAAATGGTTAAAATGGTAAATTTTATGTTATGTGCATTTTATCACAATGAAAAAATCCCACAAATTAGGAGCCTTGGCTCTTTCATCTTCTGTACCCTCAGGCAACACCCTTCCATGTACATGTCCCTGGAGAGACCTAGAGGGGGACAGGTGAGGGCTGAGGGCAGGGAGAGCTGGTGACTGCAGCGCAGCTGTGCCTATAAAGCAGGAGAAGTTGTTTTTAAGATTCTGCTTCTCTTTGGGATTCAGCATCAACACTTGGCTCACAGGTAAGCCCTCCCTCTGAAGATCCCAAATGTTTTGCTGTTTTCAGTTTTCACCTGTCTTTTGATGGAGTGGAAGCCAGTTCCCTCCCTGGGATTAATATTCACAACAAGCAGCAAGCGATTAATTTAACCAGTTGAAATTTATTGTGCCTTCGCCTTAACTCAAAGCCCAATTCTGCTGGGTGTTTATTTTTCACTGTTGATGCATTGCAGATGACAGCCCCTAAGCTTCTGAGTCGAAAGCACACCATGCTACAGAGGTCCTGCTCCGGCCTCCTGTTCCGCTTACCTGACCCCCTGAAATCTAGAGAGCTCTCTAAGTTCCACACCATGTCTCACTCAGAAAAATCAATTCTTGACTGCTAGTCTCTAGGAACAGTTGGGATCCAAGAGCCAGTTTAAGATTTTGGTTTCATGCCTGACTCATGGAACTGATGACTCATTTCATTTCAAGGGGCTTCAGTCAATGAAACCTGACTGGAACTTACAAGCACATCCACCCCCACTCGCCGCCTGCCACGGAAACAACTAGAGAGGCTGAGCGTCTCTCAGATTGAGCATGAAACACTCTCAGCTGCGTTCAGCCACATTCGGGGTTGCACGTGTGCTACCGGGCATTGTGCGGCTCATCCCACCCCAACCCCTCTCCTCCTACCTCACCTCGCTCCACCCCGCCCTGCTCCCCCGCCCTGCAAAGGAACTGTTTAGTGAGGACTCCAACTGTTGGCGTCTAACAAGGCAGAACAAAGGCCCACGTGCTCATGGAGTTCCATTTGGAGCGCACAACAATTTCAGAGCACAAATGGAAAAAGAAAAAAAAAGAAGAAGGTTTGAAATCTATAGCTGGCTTTTATCAAACCAGAACTTGTAGCTCTCAGCTGACAATCAGCCAGTAGCTAAAACCCACGAGGGACGGCTCTGACTTGCAGCTTCTGACTGGCTATTAGCTACCAGCAGCCTTCTGACCCTTTTTCCAGGGAAGTAACAGCTGGCAGTTGACAAAGGCGCTGGCAGAGCGGGTAACTTACGCTTCTCTGGGAACGGATCTAAGATTGGCAGGAAATAAGGCATTTAAAATATGACGATTATAAGCATTTTCACTTGCCTTTTTTTTATTATGCTTTTGGATTCTGGCTCTGATTGCTAAAATGTATTATGTGCTAAGGAGCTTTGATGGTATTTTTTGGAGAAGTAGATGTCCCCGCGCTTTCCCTGTCACTAACACCAGCGCTTCAGCCCAGAAAAACGTGCATTCTATGAGTGTTTTCTACGTGGCCCTCTTGAAAACAATTCTTAATAACAAACATGATAGACTAATGGCCGTGAGATTACATGAGCTTAAGTGAAGTGCTGCCGGCTAATTAAAGCACAGCTTTGGCTCATTCAGGGCTGCTGGGCAGGGCCTTCTGTGGTGTTGCAGCAGTTGGGGAGAAAAGTAGAAATTGGGATGAAGTGTAGATGGATTAACCAGCAGTAGATTGAAGAACAATTTAGCCTCATTTCTCTCTTTTATGTACCACGCAGCCCTCCATTTTTTTTGTCACAAAGGGCAGAGGTAGGGGAATTACAACAAGCCGTCCTAGTAGAAAAGTCAGTGATTGTGAGACGTGGTAACCACCCTCACTCAAGAGGGTGGGAGGACACAGTGTGACGACTCCACACTTAACGTTCCTTGGGTCCTAGCTGCTTTGTTGCTGTGACTCTTTTTGTAGGACATAGCACTTTGGGGTTGTAGCTATTACACCATCTGCAATATTGCTATTTTAATTTTGGTAATAATAATACAAGCTGCTTATTAAAATGGTTGACTTCTATTGAATGTTTTAATTAAAATGTAGATGTTCAACAGGGTGCAAGTGTTCATGCCTGTAGTCTCAACACTTTGAGAGGCTGAAGCAGGTGGATCACTTAAGGCCGTGAGTTCGAGACCAGCCTGGACAACATGGCAAAACCTCGTCTTTACTAAAAATACAAAACTCAGCTGGGCGTGGTGGTGCATGCCTGTAATCCCAGCTACTCGGGAGCTGAAGCTGGAGAATCACTTGGACCTGGGAGGCGGAGGTTGCAGTGAGCCGAGATCATGGCACTGCACTCCAGCCTGAGTCACAGAGCGAGACTCTTGTCTCAAAAAAAGAAAAAAAAAAAAAATGTAGATGTTCAAGGTAATGTTTGTCCAAAGAGTACCAGATGGGTCAGGAGAAGAACACCAAGTGGCCAGTAGGACAGAGAAACTTATCCAAAAGGTCAAAAGGAGTGGACTGGCCGAGCACAGTGGCTCATGCCTATAATCCCAGCACTTTGGGAGGCCAAGGTAGGTGGATCACCTGAGGTCAGGAGTTTTAGACCAGCCTGGCCAACATGGTAAAATCCCATCTCTACTAAAGATACAAACATTAGCCAGGCATGGTGGTGGGCGCCTGTAATCCCAGCTACTTGGGAGGCTGAGGCAGGAGAATCCCTTGAACCCAGGAGGCGGAGGCTGCAGTGAGCCGAGATTGTGCCACTGCACTCCAGCCTGGGTGACAGAGTGAGACTCTGTCTCAGAAAAAAGCACTGGACTAGCTAGAAGAAGAATGTTTCCTTTACAGGCTTAAATGGCACAGATAGTGCATTTGACTTAGTAAGCAGGGTATTTTCAGAATACTGGGTTCTGTTTCTTATGTTCTTGCCTAAGAAAAAAAATCAATTTTAATAGGAAAGCTTATTTTTCAAGATGGTGGACTGGGCACTTGGGTTTCTGCCACTGCCTCCCAAGGACCCATTAAAATGATAATAAACGCATTTTAAAAGGGTATAGCCCTATAACATGAAGAGAATTGAGGAACGGGAATCAGTAGACTGTGAGAGAAGGAATATAAGAGAGAGGACAGTTGATTTTCCAAATAAGTCCTCCTGTACCATTGGTTTTTTTAATCATGTAGATATATCACTTTGATATAAAAGATTTTTAAGTTGGAAGGGACCTTTGTTGTCTTCTTCCTACTCCAGCTTTTAATTAAGACCACATTTCCACCATTCTAAAGAGATGATCTGAGATCCTATTTTTAACAACCCCCAGAGAAAGGCAACACAATTCTCTCCTGAACTGAGCTGTTTCACTGTCTGATGATCCTCATGTTTTTAATTCACATTTTCCTTGCAGCCTGAAGGTGATCATGTACACCCAGGAGTAGCCCAGCTCTGTTCCATGAAATGAAACGTCCGGAGCTGTCCTCTTTATGTTTTATATGGCAACACATTTTTATGTGTGATTAAAAAACAAAGCAACAAAGTAAGGAACGTACTAAGCTTATCAAAGTACAATAGTTGCTGCTTCACCAGAAAAACTAGTGCCTTCATTCTATTTCTAGTGCTGTTAGGCTAACCCTAGGGAACGAAAGACATTTTGCACTGAAATAAAGAATAACTCTTAACAGCTATAGTCAAGCTCATGACAAAATTGTGAAATAGGCAAAGTTTTTTTTACTAGGATTTTCCCATCATCCCTGGCTGGGTGTTTCTCCTCACTCAGCTCCAGGACAACTATTGCTCTCTAGGTGCCAGGAAAACAAAACAAACTATTTTACAGTAAAGTGTCATCGACTCTGTGTGAGTTCTACCCCAAGGACATTTGTGTTCCATATCAGTCTGTATGCAATCAAGAGAGAGAAACTATACAGTAGTTTGAACAGGGAAAGTGTAACTTAAAGAATTACTCATTATAACAGGAGACTAAAGTAACAAAGAACTGATTGGTAAGATGTCAAAAGAACTCTAAAGAATATCAGAATGGCAGCTATAAGGAGCAGCCACTACCTTTAGAGCTGAGATAGAGGCCAAGGAAGAGGCCCCCTAGGGCTGAGATCCAGACTTAGTTGAAGAAGGCTCAGTTGTGGCACAGGGGATGACAGAGAGGACAGAGAGGTGAAACTTCCTGGAAATCCATCCTCTAGGGTGTCAGGAAAAGCTGATCACAGGAAGATGTTGTACCAGATGCATTCTGCTGCAAAACCACCCAAGGTGAGGGACGTGCCCAGGAAGCTGCTGGCCACTGGGTGCCTCTGGTCACCATGCATTATAGGAGCCAGGTATAGGAGAAGTTGCTTGTGCCACCGGAGTCTTCTAAGCTTCGGGTGTCTGCCAAGCAAGCATAAGGGAGCCAGGACAGAAACCCCTTCCTCCTGCAGTGTCTCCCCAGACCCCTCTACTGAAGCCCCAAACCACAGTATATATTTAAATGACTAAACATATATACACACAGCTTAACATTGTGCCAACTGCAAGAGAAAAATGTTTGAAGGGCACAGCTCCATTTTTGAAGATCATGCAATGAATGGTGAATTTAAAGTCAAGAGGCTACAAATTTATAACCAGCACATACGGTAAAAGAGAAAGAAAAGATCAAGGCAATGCTGAACCCAATGGGATGGATTTCTAATGATAAAGTTCCAGAATAAGCAGGCTAGTGAAGGTATTTTGGAGAAGAACAGCTTTCTAATGGTCCACAAATCACACTATGTAGATGACATAAATGTATATCACAACTGATGGGATTATTAAATGCTGCTTCAAGGCAGGAAAGAGATGCTGTCAGGCCTTGAGCTCTTAGTTCAAGTTCACCTCCATTCCTAGGTGTGTCTAGGACTGACTACTTGCCACCAATTCCATTTCCGCTTTCAAGCACATGAGGAGAAAATATTCTCCAGACTTGCTTCTAGGTGGGGCATGCAACAAGTTCTGGTCAATTGAATTTGAGCAGAAGTAATAAATGTCATTTCCAGATCTGGCCCCTAAAACATCCCATTAGACCATCAGTTCACTGATGGCCAGATGAAGGTAGGGGATCCAGCAGAAGGCTCCAAAGGAGCTCTCGGGGATGGTGGTGCCCTAAGGTGAAAAAAGCCCAAGTGATAGCTTAGAGGAGAGATGCTCTGGAGAGCTGCGAAACCACACTGCACTGGAGTCTGACTGAATTGTTAAGCCTCTGATACTACTGGAATTTTTGTTACTGTAGCTAGTGTTCGTTACCCTGACTGATAACACTGTGCAAATTAAGAGCGCTAGGACAGTCTCATTCTTAAGCTTACATAGCAGAGAGATAGGACTCATTATTCCTTTAGTTTGAGCTTGTCAGAATGAGGAAGCTAGATCATATGTTCTCTTTGGTTCTATGTCTCTTAAGTGTGGGATGTCTGAGCCCCAAAGTAATTTACCATGGTCCAGTGTGGAGGGCAAAGTATGGCAAACCAGTCACCGCACTGAATAGACAAAGATGCTATGAAAATAAAACATCAGGACATGCTCTTCTCTCGCTTCTGGGAATTAGTTATTTGTATAAAGAGGCTTGACATGGAGGCACAAAATAGAATGCATAAGTGACAAAAGGGACCACTTTCCCTGCCAAAGCCCAGCCCCTGCTCCGTCAGGTAGCTCCACCCCGGTCCACACCGTTTGCCCACTGGAGGAGCTTTCAAGGTCTGGGCTCAACTCTTCTCTCTATTGTTCACTGATGAGCAGAAATAGCCTTGGTCACATATAATGCACAAATATTTTTAAAGTGCCTTATTTTTCATATTTAAATTATATTAAATGTATATTTATATTAAATATGTATATTAAATGACTATATACACACATTTCCCTCCATTTTCCCCTTCAGATAACCACCCCAGTATATATGGACTTTTTTGGGGTATGTATAGATGAAAAAGGAAAGATATTGCACGTAGTAGGTATCATTCCACGTCAAACCAAGTGAGATACTTCTGTGGCCTCCTCTAATTTCATGGCTGTCAGGCTATAAAGCCAGCCAGAGAATGCCTCCGAGACCTCAGCTGGGGAGAAGCTATCTCCTGACCTCTGAGATTCAAGACCCTCTGGAGAACTGCCCTGACCCTCAGGTGGTTTCTTTATGTGACGCCCATGGAGTTAGCACGGATCTCCTGAAGGTCTGCATCCTGTGATCCAACGCCTCGTGAGTAAATCACTTTTAACAGCAGCATGGCACAGTATAAAGTTTATGGAGGATGGACGTAAATTTGGGCCTGGAAAAAGCACGGTTCCCTGTGGTGACAGACAGCTGGGATGGGGTGCTCCAACACCCCCTTTATTGGATCACAAATGATATCAGCTGGAGGCCTTACTAGCCCCTAACAGAACACACAAAACAAGGATCTGAGAGAGAGAGAGCCAGTCCCGTGCTAGCACCTAGCATCCCAAATCCAAACTTGGAGCTGCTTTTCTACTATGGAATGTGCTCAGCATAGGAAATCTATGACACTGAAGGCGGCACCCTCTAACTCCAAGCAGACACCTTTTTGGAGGTTTTAGTGAATTTCAGAGAAACCAGGGTTAGAAAGAAGGAGGCTGGAGGGGGAAGCGAGAGAGAGAAAGAGAGAGAGAGAATTGTATTCTCCTGTCTATTGACACATGAGTACATGGTTCTGCTTTAAAAGTCTGTTTTGGGATGGAGAATCTCCAAAATAGCTCACTAAATCCAACGTTTTTAGGGGCTTTTTACAGTGAAATCAGTATCAGCGCCCCCACTCTCTCTGTGCCCCAGGATGTGCCACAGGCTCCACACCTACAGCTTCGTCTTTGTCTTAGTGAGATTGCGCACGAAAGGGACCCTGAAGTCTACAGGGTTAAGGACTTCTCACACACTGAAGTCCCAAACCACAGGAGCCTTGACAGGTTTCCTTGTGGCACCTGCCAGGCTGAGCATGTTATAGATCATTTCTTTCCAGGAAAGAGTGGATGTTGGCCTCGGCAGCCTGAAGGTGAGGCTGCGCGGGGGGGGTGGTGGGTGGAATGTGGAGGAAGGGAGTGTCGTCTTGAAGAAATGTAAAGTGGCACTTCTGGGTTCTACCTGGAACATCTGTCAAAAAGCCAGGGCAGCAGGGGGCCCCAGGGAAGCCAGCACAATCAAGGGAGTGCTGTGGACCCAATGCGGCCTCAGAGAAAGCCGAGGGCCACTGGGGCAATGACCCCTGCTCTTGTGAAGCCCTGGAATACTAATGTTGCTTTGGCTCCTTCAATCTTGAGAACAGAGCGGGCAAAGTGCTTCGAGGAGTGATTTATGGCCAAGAAAGGTTTCTGCAGAGACCGCGCCCTGTTAGTGGAGGCAGCACAGGGCAGAGGTGAGGAAGGTGCGTTCTGCCACTGGACTGGCTGTGCTCAATTTCTGGCTTCTCCACTTATTAGCTGTGTGACCTTAGGCAAGTCACTCAGACACCTGTCCCAGTTCTCCCAACTATGAAATGAAGATAATAGGCCTTAATGGGAGTAACTGGTTAGAACAGAACCTGGCATATACAGGGGAACTTAGTAGTCTAAGCACTACTCAGAGGAGGACAAAACAGATGAAAGTCTCTCTGCTCCCCCGTGCTTGTGGCTACCTGATGCTTCCTAAACAGAGAAACGCTAAGGCCAGGCACAAGGGCCAGGCACATAGACAGAAATGCAGAATCCAGACTTCCCGGGATTCCTCCCTTTCATGCTGGGAAGAACTCTGGGCAGGGAGTCAAAGGACTTGCCTTTTATCTCAGCCCTGTCACAGGGACCACAGACCACACACACCCAATCTTCCAGCTTTCCATTTATGCGTAGACTCCTGCAGCAGCGGAGTGAGATCTTGAAGGTAATTTAGTCCGTATTCATTATGTGGATAATAGCAGTAACAACCGCTGTGTCAGCATTGATTAAGAGTTTCTTGTGTCAGACACTAGACCTGTGTTATAAGTGCCTTATGAGAACTGGCTCAATGTTACCTTCTGATATGAGTTAGTACTCTTACAGCCATTTTACAGATGGGAAAACTGAGGAAGAGAGAAGTTAAATGCCAAATTTTATACACATTATCTCATCAAATTAGTACACATGAGACAGGTATTTTGATTTACAGACGAAAAACTGAGGCTCAGAGAAGTTAAACATTCTACTAGACCCTTAAAGAGGGAGGAGGCTTACATTTAAGTTTGTATACATTTTCTGTTAATATGAGTAGTCTCTATTTTATTTTTTGTTGAGAAATAATTTATAATCAGTATTGTGCACTAGTCTTTTTTTTTTTTTTTTTTGAGATGGAGTCTCGCAATGTCACCCAGGCTGGAGTGCACTGGCACGATCTCGGCTCACTGCAACCTCTGCCTCTTGGCTGCAAGCGATTCTCCTGCCTTAGCCTCCCGAGTAGCTAGGACTACAGGCACCCGCCACCATCCCCAGCTAATTTTTTGTATTTTTAGTAGAGACAGAGTTCCACTATGTTGGCCAGGCTGGTCTCAAACTCCTGCCTCGTGATCTGCCCGTCTCAGCCTCCCAAAGTGCTGGGATTACAGGCATGAGCCACCTCGCCTGGCCAGTTGTACACTAGTCTTAGATGTACAGCTCAGTGGAATTTTACTTACATATGTACCAATGTAAGCACTAATCTGATCAAGATTTAGAACATTTTCTTCACTCTAGAAGGTTCCCCTGTGTCCCCTCCCAGTGCCTACCTCTGGAGCCTAAGATAATCACTAGCTTGACTTCTGTCACCATTGTGACATTGTTTGTTTTTGGACTTCATACGAATGGAATCAGACGGAATGTACTCTTCTGTGTCTCCTTCTTTCTGTGTGTCAAATTATAATTCTGAGATTTCATCCATGTTATGACTTGTATCAATAGTTTGTTCCTTTTTATTGCTGTGTAATATATTCCACAGTATGAATTTATGCACAATTCATTGACTCATTCTTCTGTTGACGAACATTTGGATTGTTTCCAGTTTTGGACTGTAATGAATATACTTGTTCTGAATATTCATGTACAAATCTTTTTGTAAGCATATGTACTATTTTGTCTTGGATGTATACCTGGGAGTGGAGTTGATGGGATATAGGGTAGTAAGTATATGCTTAACTTTACTGCCAGTTTTCCAAAGTGGTGAGAGAAATTTATACTCTCATTGAAAATGAATGACCTTTTAGTTGCTTCACATCCTGGTCCAAGTGAGGTCATTCCTTTTACTGAGCCGTTCAGTGCTATCCCAGTGTAATTTTAATTTGCATTTCCCTGTGAGTAACGTTGTTGAGCATTTTTTCTATGTTTATTGGCCATGAAGAAATCCTCTTTTGTGAAGGGCCTCTTCAAGTCTTTTGCCGAAGTTTTTTGTTTGTTTGTTTGAGACAGAGTCTTGCTCTGCTGCCCAGGCTGGAGTGCAGTGGTGTGATCTCGGCTCACTGCAAGCTCCACCTCCCAAGTTCATACCATTCTCCTGCCTCAGCCTCCCCAGTAGCTGGGACTACAGGCGCCCACCACCATACCTGGCTAATTTTTTTTTTGTATTTTTAGTAGAGACGGGGTTTCACCGTGTTAGCCAGGATGGTTTCAATCTCCTGACCTCGTGATCCACCCGCCTCAGCCTCCCAAAGTACTGTGATTACAGGCATGAGCCACCGTGCCCAGCCCATCTTTTGCCGATTTTTAAATGAATTGTCCTTTTCTTATAGATTTATAGCTCTTAATATACTCTGGGTAGGAGTATTTTGCAAGAAATACATATTGCAAATATCTTGCCAAGCCTGTGACTTACCTATTCACTTGTTTAATGATATTTTTGATTAACATATATTCTTCTTTTTTTTAATTATACTTTAAGTTCTAGGGTACATGTGCACAATGTGCATGTTTGTTACATATGCATGTGTCTTTATAGCAGCATGATTTATAATCTTTGGGTGTATACCCAGTAATGGGATGGCTGGGTGAAATGGTATTTTTAGTTCTAGATCCTTGAGGAATCGCCACCCTGTCTTCCACAATGGTTGAACTAGTTTACAGCCCCACCAACAGTGTAAAGGTGTTCTTATTTCTCCACATCCTCTCCAGTACCTGTTGTTTCCTGACTTTTTAATGATTGCCATTCTAACTGGTGTGAGATGGTATCTCATTGTGGTTTTGATTTGCTTTTCTCTGATGGCCAGTGATGATGAGCATTTTTTCATGTGTCTCTTGGCTGCATAAATGTCTTCTTTTGAGAAGCGTCTGTTCATATCCTTTACTTACTTTTTGATGGGGTTTGATTTTTTCTTGTAAATTTGTTTAAGTTCTTTGTAGATTCTGGCTATTAGCCCTTTGTCAGATGGGTAGATTGTAAAAATTTTCTCCCATTCTGTAGGTTGCCTGTTCACTCTGATTGTAGTTTCTTTTGCTGTGCAGAAGCTCTTTAGTTTAATTAGATACCATTTGTCAATTTTGGTTTTGTTGCCATTGCTTTTGGTGTTTTAGACATGAAGTCCTTGCCCCTGCCTATGTCCTGAATGATATTGCCTAGGTTTTCTTCTAGGGTTTTTATGGTTTTAGGTCTAACATGTAAGTCTTTAATCCTTCTTGAATTAATGTTTGTATAAAGTGTAAGGAAGGGATCCAGTTTCAGCTTTCTACTCATGGCTAGCCAGTTTTCCCAGCACCATTTATTAAATAGGGAATCATTTCCCCATTTCTTGTTTTTGTCAGGTTTGTCAGAGATCAGATGGTTGTAGATGTGTGGTATTATTTCTTAGGGCTCTGTTCTGTTCCATTGGTCTATATCTCTGTTTTGGTACCAGTACCATGCTGTTTTGGTTACTGTAGCCTTGTAGTATAGTTTGAAGTCAGGTAGCGTGATGCCTCTAGCTTTGTTCTTTTGACTTAGGATTATCTTGGCAATGTGGGCTCTTTTTTGGTTCCTTATGAACTTTAAAGTAGTTTTTTCCAATTCTGTGAATAAAGTCATTGGTAGCTTGATGGGGATGGCATTGAATCTATAAATTATCTTGGGCAGTATGACCATTTTCATGATATTGATTCTTCCTATCCATGAGCATGGAATGTTCTTCCATTTGTTTGTGTCCTCTTTTATTTCGTTGAGCAGTGGTTTGTAGTTCTCCTTGAAGAGTTCCGTCACATCCCTTGTAAGCTGGATTCCTAGATATTTTATTCTCTTTGAAGCAATTGCGAATGGGAGTTCACTCATGATTTGGCTCTCTGTCTGTTATTGGTGTATAAGAATGCTTGTGATTTTTGCACATTGATTTTGTATCCTGAGATTTTGCTGAAGTTGCTTATCAGCTTAAGGAGATTTTGGGCTGAGATGATGGGGTTTTCTAAATAGACAATCATGTCATCTGCAAACAGGGACAATTTGACTTCCCCTTTTCCTAACTTCCCCTTTTCCTTTATTTCTTTCTCATGCCTGATTGCCCTGGCCAGAATTTCCAACACTATGTTGAATAGGAGTGGTGAGAAAGGGCATCCCTGTCTTGTGCCAGTTTTCAAAGGGAATGCTTCCAGTTTTTTCCCATTCAGTATGATATTGACTGTGGGTTTGTCATAAATAGCTCTTACTATTTTGAGGTACGTCCCACCAATACCTAATTTATTGAGAGTTTTTAGCATGAAGGGCTGTTGACTTTTGTTGAAGGCCTTTTCTGCATCTATTGAGATAATCATGTGGTTTTTGTCTTTGGTTCTGTTTATGTGATGGATTACATTTATTGATTTGCATATATTGAACCAGCCTTGCATCCCAGGGATGAAGCTAACTTGATCGTGGTGGGTAAGCTTTTTGATGTGCTGCTGGATTCAGTTTGCCAGTATTATATTGAGGATTTTTGCATCGATGTTCATCAGGGATATTGGTCTAAAATTCTCTACGTAAGTGAAGCACTCCTCAGCAAATGTAAAAGAACAGAAATTATAACTGTCTCTCAGACCACAGTGTAATCAAACTAGAACTCAGGATTAAGAAACTCATTCAAAACCACTCAACTACAGGGAAACTGAACAAACCTGCTCCTGAATGACTACTGGGTACATAACGAAAAGAAGGCAGAAATAAAGATGTTCTTTGAAACCAATGAGAACAAAGACACAACATATCGGAATCTCTGGGACACATTTAAAGCAGTGTGTAGAGGGAAATTTATAGCACTAAATGCCCACAAGAGAAAGCAGGAAAGATCTAAAATTGACACCCTAACACCACAATTAAAAGAACTAGAGAAGCAAGAGCAAATACATTCAAAATCTAGCAGAAGGCAAGAAATAACTAAGATCAGAACAGAACTGAAGGAGATAGAGACACAAAAAACCCTTCAAAAAATCAATGAATCCAGGAGCTGGTTTTTTGAAAAGATCAACAAAATTGATAGACTGCTAGCAAGACTAATAAAGAAGAAAAGAGAGAAAAATCAAATTAGACACAATAAAAAATGATAAAGGGGATATCACTACCGATCCCACAGAAATACAAACTACCATCAGAGAATACTATAAGCACCTCTACCCAAGTAAACTAGAAAATCTAGAAGAAATGGATAAATTACTGGACACATACACCCTCCCAAGAGTAAACCAGGAAGAAGTTGAATCCCTGAATAGACCAATAACAGGCTCTGAAATTGAGGCAATAATTAATAGCCTACCAACCAAAAAAAGTCCAGGACCAGATGGATTCAGAGCGGAATTCTACCAGAGGTACAAGGAGGAGCTGGTACCATTCCTTCTGAAACTATTTCAATCAACAGAAAAAGAGGGAATCCTCCCTAACTCATTTTATGAGGCCAGCATCATCCTGATACCAAAGCCTGGCAGAGACACGACAAAAAAAAAAAAAAAAAAAAAAAAAAAAGATTAACATACATTCTTATTTTTGAAAAGGTCCAATTTATCATGTTTTACTTTTATTGTGAAATATTTTAAAGAAATCTCTGCCTACTCCAAGGGCATGAAGATATTCCACTGTTTTTCGCTAGAGGCCAATTGTTTTACCTTTTGCATTTAAGAATATGACTTAAGCTCAAATTAATTTTTGTGTGTGGTGTAAAATAAGTGTGAAAGATTTTTGTTCGACATGGTACGTAAATGACTTGACATCATATATTGAAAAGACTGTTTTCCTGTTGGATTGCCGTGGTCCCTTTGTTGCAAATCAAACGACTATATATATGTGTGGGTCTATTTCTGGAACCTTTATTCTGTTCCATTTGTCTATGTGTTTATCCTTGTCTCAATAATTCTCTTTTTCTTTCTTTCTTTCTTTCTTTCTTTCTTTCTTTCTTTCTTTCTTTCTTTCTTTCTTTCTTTCTTTCTTTCTTTCTTTCTTTCTTTCTTTTTCTTTCTCTCTCTTTCTCTCTCTCTCTCTCTCTCTCTCTCTCTCTCTCCTTCTTTTTAATGGAGTCTCGCTCTGGCGAGACACTTCTGTGCCAGGCTGAAGTGCAGTGGCACAGTTTCAACTCACTGCAACCTCAGCCTCCCGGGTTCAAGCAATTCTCCCTGCCTCAGCCTCCCCAGTAGCTGGGATTACAGGCATGCATCACCACACCGGGCTAATTTTTTGTATTTTTAGTAGAGATGGGGTTTCGCCATATTGGCCAGGCTGGTATCAAACTCCTGACCTCAGGTGATCCATCCTCCTCGACCTCCCAAAGTGCTGGGATTATAAGGCATGAGCCACCGCACCTGGCCAATAGTACTTTGTCTTATAGTTTTATGGTGAATCTTCAAATCTGGAGGAGAGGCCTTAGGAGAAACCAGACCTGCTGATACTTTGACCTTGGACCTGTAGCCTCCAGAACTGTGAGAATTTTCTGTTGTTTAAGCCACCCCGTCTGTGGTACTTTGTTATGGCAGTCCCAGCAAACTAATATATTTATGTTGATTTTTATATTCTTCAATGCCACATTTAGTCTAAAACTCTAACAGTATAGAAACTTCCCATGTCTACAGAGAAGTCTGACCACGCTATGTTTTCAGCACATGAAGAGTTGTCTTTTTTTTTTGAGATAGAGTTTTGCTCTTGTTGCCCAGGCTGGAGTGCAATAGTATGATCTCGGCTAACCGCAATCTCCGCCTCCCAGGTTCAAGTGATTCTCCTCTCTCAGCCTCCCAAGTAGCTGGGATTACAGGTGCATGCCACTACGCCTGGTTTATTTTTGTATTTTTAGTAGAGACGGGGTTTCATCATATTGGTCAGGCTGGTCTTGAACTCCTGACGTCAGGTGATCTGCCTGCCTCGGCCTCCCACGTCTGTGCTGGGATTACAGACGTGAGCCACCGTACCCGGCCTAGTCATCTTTTTTGAAAACATTTTGATAGTCAGTAGCACTTCAGAATTCCTGAGGTTGTTTTTCTTTTTCTTTAAAAAATTCTAGACAAATGAGATTCTCTAAATTTGGTGGGGGTGGGGGTGGTGTTAAGGATAATTTTACTGAGAAAATAAAAGATTTAAATACTCAGTATTGTCAGTAATTCTCAAGATAAAAATTCTCAAGCTAAATCTCATAAAGTAATTATGATAAAAAATCTTTGATTCTGTTTAATTAAAAAACATGTTTCTATGTATATTAATGCTTTATAGTTCAATAAAAACTTCAAAAATAACATTAAAATAGATAAAAATTACTGGAAGACACCATGAATCTATTTTTAGGTTGTACTTTTAAAAATCTAAATCTTTTAAGGAACTATGGTAATTACCGTATTTTTTTTCTTTTGGAATAAAACACTGAGAAATAAGTGAATCTCTTTAAATTCCAATTATGAATGAACACAAAGGAAGGTGTGAATGGCATATTAACAAGAGCATGTGAGGAAGTCATGACTTGGTTTTCTAACTTAGGGTAATGTGTTTCACAGGAAAAATGAAGAGCTGTGCTGCTGCAAAGCAGTTTTGAAATCTGCTTAATAAATTCCATATTATAAATAGACATTTGATTTCTGGTGGAGTGCAGTGACCCACTCCTGTAATCCCAGCACTTTGGTAGGCCAAGGCGGGCGGATTACTTGAGGTCAGGAGTTTGAGACCAGCCTGGCCAACATGGTGAAACCCCATCTCTAGTAAAAATACAAAAATTAGCTGGGCATGGTAGTTCTTGCCTGTAATCCCAGCTACTCAGGAGGCTGAGGCAGGAGAATCCCTCGTACTTGGTAGGCGGAGGTTGCAGTGAGTCGAGATCACACCGCCGCACTCTAGCTTGGGTGACGGAGTGAGAAGCTGTGCCAAAAAAAAAAAAAAAAAAAAAAAGAAGAAGACATTTGACTTCTATTGGTTTCCTCTAAACCAAATATGAAAGTTGACTCCTAAAAATCATTTTTGGTGAGGATCATCTCAACACAACACTGAGGAAGAGTAACTCTGTATTTGGTAATTTCCCTAATATCACAGAAGCAGGGGTTCAAACCAACTCTTGTTTCTGGCACCAAAGCCTGTACCCTTCACCACTACAGTAGATGGGACTGAAAGACTTGGTCGTGACTCTTCAGTCCCCTTCGTCATAACGTTGCAGAGCCCACCCTTCAAGTACAGGGGCTATGTCCTGACCTATTGATGTGTGCTTGGCCACATGATTTGACTGGGCAGTGGAATTTGAGACATCGCAATGCACTCTGAGGTCTTAAAAGTTTGAAAGTCTTGACTTAGCTCTGAGGGCTTCTGTGATAGTCATAAGACACGAATTTCCCAGGAAGCCACTGCCCCCTTCAGCCTGGGCCCAGAATAAACACTGTGAAACAGATCTGAACTTGACCTGAAGCCTACAGCCAAGTTCTGCAGTGGACAAATTAGAACTCTGAACCTAGAGTCCAGTCAAGTATAGCAGGGTCCTGGTCTACCTGCAGACCCATGAGAAAAAAAAAAAAAAAAATTCCAACTTGTCATTTTAAGCCATTAAGTTTTGGAATAATTTCTGTAAGCCTAGCATTATTGTAGCAGTAGTCAACTGGTATACCACTACTTGACATATTCAAAATGTGGTCCTGGGACACTGGTATCAAAATCATCTGGCACTTATTAAAAATGAAGATTATAGGAAGATGATTACTTATTTACACTAAGGAGTTTAATGGAACAAGTCAGCAGGAGATACTAAATTTAAGAATATATTAAAATTAATATTGAAGCAATTCCACTTCTAGATATTTATCCAAGGGAAATCCTTACAGATGTCCATAAAAAGGGCAAGGATGTAACTTTGTTTGTAACACTGAAAATCTGGAAATAACCTAACTATCCATCAACAGAAGAATCGTTCAATGATGCCATTTCCACCTTATGGCATACTACTAAATCTTATTTGTTAAAAAGAAGCGAGAAAAATTCTCTGGGTCATACTCTTTGGTGAAAAGTCAAGGTGCAGAACAATATGTGCAGTAAGATTTCATTTATGTAAAGAAAAAACATGTCTATGTGAATGTATTAAAAAAAGATTGTAATGATACAAACCAAGTTGAGAAGTGATTACCTTTGGGAAGGTATGATGTTGAGAAGTGTGTTAGGGCGTCATTGCTTTATCTGTAGTGTTTATTGTTTTTACACTGACTAGGCTGTACACATATATTATTTGTGCCATTAAGAAGAAAAATATTATGTATTTTTAAATGCAACTGAACATGGTGGCTCATGCCTGTAATCCCAGCACTTTGGGAGGCTGAGGTGGGAAGATTGCTTGACGAACCTGGGCAACATAGTGAGACCCTGTCTCTACAAAAAATTGAAAAAATTAAAATTAGCCGGGCATGGTTGTGTGCGCCTGTATTCTCGGCTACTAGGGAGGCTGAGGTGGGAGGATCACTTGAGCCCAGGTGATTGAGGCTGCAGTGAGCTGTGATTGTGCCACTGCACTCCAACCTAGGTGACAGAGCGAGACCCTGTCTCTAAAAAATTTTTTTAAAAAATTTAAATGTAGATTTTTAGGTTTCACCCCAAATCAGAAGAGTCTAGGTATCGACATTTAACTAAATTTTCAGTCCCTGTCCTCTCAGTTGCCTGAGTCAGCAGCAAGCTCAGGAGGAAGCAGCCAGCCAGGGGAAGAGCTGGAAACATGATGTGGCCTGGGCAAAAGGCACACTACAGGATTTCCCCTGTGTGGGGGAGGCAGTGGAGAATTCTGCCTGAGGGTTTTCGGTTTTAAGAAAGCCAAACAAGGCCGGGCGCGGTGGCTCACGCCTGTAATCCCAGCACTTTGGGAGGCCGAGGCAGGCAGATCACGAAGTCAGGGGATGGAGACCATCCTGGCTAACATGGTGAAACCCCAACTCTACTAAAAATACAAAAAATTAGCTGGGCATGGTGGCGGGTGCCTGTGGTCCCAGCTACTTGGGAGGCTGAGGCAGGAGAATTGCTTGAATCCAGGAGGCGGAGGTTGCAGTGAGCTGAGATCACGCCACTGCACTCCAGCCTGGGTGACAGAGCAAGACTCCATTCAGCGGCTGGAGAAAGTTCCTGTTAATGTCTAGGATGCCTTCTACAGGGCATCGCCATCTCACCCTGGTCCAATCCCACCCCTGGGGGAGTTTATCTGAATCTTGGAAGGGTAAGAGGAGGTACTTGAGATAGTTGCATTTATCAAAAGAGGGCATGAGAATCGAGGTGGGGCATCCTGAAGTGTGGCCAGCCCAGGGAGAGGGCACTGGCCACCATTCCACGTGGAGACATTCTGACAAGGATGAGGTAGGGGACAGGAATAAAGCTAGTGGAAGTTTTCAGTATATTTTCTGAACAGCTTCATCTATAAAACCAGGGGCTTGCCCTGAAAAACGGTCCCTTGTGCCCTGTAAGTCTGTGATCCGCTGAGACTGTCTGCTGGAGGCCAGGCTCATCAAACCCAATAGCGTGGCACCTCCTTGAAATGCTGGTGTGAAGGCCCAGGCCCTGCAGCCTCAAATCAAGTAGGAGAAGGGCTGTGAGCTGGGCATACTCACCCAGTGTGATGGGAGTCAGGTCCCCAGATCCCCAGCCCAGCTTCATGGCTGTTCCCAGGACACTCCTCACAGATCACAAGTCCCTGTTGGATCAGGGACTTGGCTTTCACAACAGTTGAGTCATGCCAAGTCCGCCTGACCTGCCTGGTTGCTTCTCCAGCAGCTGAAGGCCCCATGCCGAGGCTGCCCTGCTGCCCTGCCTAGAGGGGAAGATCTGCAGCCATGCCCTGGCGTGTCTGCTCACCAGCTCCCTTCTGTGTCCATCCTCGCCAGCAGGGGCAGACTATGAAATGGTTGACAGGGATGTCCAGATCAGAGTTGAAGGCAGGAGCCTTCTATGGCTGGGCCACTGGGGCTGGGGCAAGAGGGACTGAAAAGGAACCCGAAGTATGCCATGCAATTGTTCTGTGGCCAGAAGTTTCCAGCAGGAGGCAAAGGAGAGGAGAAAAGGGCATACATGACTGAATGCTCTATTTCCCCAAATTCATAGTTGGAATCCTAACCCCCCATGTGACGGTATTAGGAGGTGGGGACTTTGGGAGGTGATTAGGTCATGAGAGCAGAGCCCTTGCAAATGGGAGCAGAGCCCCTATGAAAGAGACCGCAGAGAGCTCCCTGTTCCCCTCCACCAGGTGAGGACACAGAAAGAAGCCACCATCTCTGAACCAGCCACAACAGACACCAAATCTGCTGGTGCCTTGATCTTGGACTGCCCAGCCTCCAGAGCTGTAAGAAATAAATTTCTAGCTGGGTATGATGGCTCACACCTATAATCCCAGCTACTTGTGAGGCTGAGGCAGGGGGATCACTTTAGGCCAGGAGTTTGAGACCAGCCTGGGCAACACAGAGAGACCTCATCTCTAAAAAGGTAAAAACAGGCCAGGCGTGGTGGCTCACACCTGTAATCCCAGCACTTTGGGAGGCTGAGGTGGGTGGATCATCTGAGGTTAGGAGTTCAAGACCAGCCCGGCCAATATGGTGAAACCCCGTCCCTACTAAAAATACAAAAAATTATCCAGGTGTGGTGGCACATGCCTGTAATCCCAGCTACTGGGGAGGCTGAGGCAGGAGAATTGCTTGAACCTGGGAGACGGAGGTTGCAGTGAGCTGAGATTGCTCCACTGCACTCTAGCCTGGGTGACCAAGTGAGACTCTGCTTCAAAAAAACAAAACAAAACAAAGATAAAAACAACAACAAAAAATTCTGTTGTTTATAAGCCACCCAGTCTATGGTATTTTTGTTATAGCAGCCGAATGGACTAAGACATGTTCAATGACAAATTCATGACCTTCTGCCTGAGAAAGCTTATTCAGTAAGTCTGGGAGGGGCTGAGAAACCTGCATTTTTCTTCTTCTTTTTTTTTTTTTCATGTCAGACAGGTAATGTGCAGACATGGTAACAAGGTTCAAGGGTGACACATCTCACACATAGGCATAAACATCCAATTGTCATGTTTAAGAACTGAAGGATCAAAGCCTGCATTTTAAAAGATTATCTTAGTCCAGGTGTGGTGGCTCGTGCCTGTAATCCCAGCACTTTGGGAGGCTAAGACGGGAGGATCACCTGAGGTCAGAAGTTCGAGACCAGCCTGGCCAACATGGAAAAACCCCATCTCTACTAAAAATACAAAAATTAGTTGGGCCTGGTGGCGTTTGCCTGTAATCCCAGCTAGTCGGGAGGCTAAAGCAGGAGAATCACTTGAACATGGGAGGCGGAGGTTGCAGTGAGCCGAGATCATGCCATTGCACCGCAGCCTGGGCTGAAAGATTCTCTTAGATCATGCACAGGCAAATTTGAGAATGGTGATTTTAGATTAACCTGGTTGGGGTTTGTTCAGAAAGCTTGGTCAGAGGTCAGTGTGAGAAAGCAGACTTTGTTTCAGCTGTTAGGAGTTTCCCTCCCTGCGATAAGGGGCAAGGGCTTGATTCACCTTGTGACCTAGAACCTCAAAACCAGCTCCTTGGTACAGAGCCAGGCTGGAAGTGCAGCTTGAACAGCATCCCCAGGGCTGAGCCCCAGGCACAAGGCCCAGGAGGGGCTGCCAGGCCCACATCTGCAGTCGAGATTCTTACTGGGAAATTCTTACATGTTTGCAAAACGCAGCTAATGTTTCACGCACCGTCTGCATGAGCAGCTGCTTTCTATTCTTGACGTGGGCCATAGGATCTCGAACCAGAATGGACGTGTGTCCACATGTAATACAGACACTCCCTCTCCTGATAAGTCTGAAGCAGGGTATGTCTGTAACTCCAGCTAAGGTAGGGCTCTGCCGGTTCCCTGATCAACCGCGGAAGTCTAAATCAGGCCTTCTGGGTGTACTAGCCAGTTTCAGCAATAGGCGTGAGTGCTTTAATTTTAGACAGGAGCAATCCTAACACTTACAGCAAAGAGCCTTCCCATCAGGCTAAAAGTTCCAGAAAGTTTTATATTACAGCACCAAATCCAGTGTTATGGTTCCAGTCAGTTCAGGAAATAAAAAGTCTACAATTTATTTGGGTCTCTAAGACTCAGAACTCCTGGCCAAAAATGTGCCCTTTGATCTCATCCCTTTAATCTGAAGTATTCTCTAAACGCATTTCCATTTTAACGAGCACTGCCTTCTACTGGCACAATCCTCTTTACGGAAGAAACTCAGCTTGTGTTTCAGGATTCCAATCCTTGGATTAAATTCAGTGTCATATATCGGCCCTAATGTGTGCCAGGTTCCTACCCTCACTGAGCTTAGTGGCAAGAAGCAAAACTCAAGGACGTATATATACTAACAGCCACAGCCAGCAGTGCTGTGCAGGGACTGCCTTCAAAAGACCAGAGCCAGGAGTGGGGAGTTCTCCGAGGGTGGCCATCGCTAGGCGTATGAGTTGGGTCTCAAAGAGTGGATAAGCTTTTAAGAGGAGGAGAGAGGGAAAAAGAACAATCCAGGTAGGAGGAAAGAATGGAGTAGTGCAGCGCATGCTTGCAGAGTTGTGGGTAACTCAGCGTAGCCAGGAGATAAGGCAAGGGTGATGGTGGAGATGATGGGACAGATGAGCCTGGCCAGACAGTGGAGCCAGACTGTAGTGGACCAGACTCCCTCGGATTTGCTCAAGTAAAGAGCTGATGTACACAATGCTTCAGAGGAATCTCACAGAAATGGTGCGGGGCAGCATGATTGGACCTCCAGATGCTAGAGTGTGGACAGTAGCTATTCCCAGTCACTCTCTCTGGTGGCCCACAGTTTCTTGCCACTGCTTCTCTCTGCACGCTGTGTCCTCTGATCCCCCATAGGGCAACTCTGGCCCTGACTCAAGCCAACCTGTAGGCCAAGCATTTGTCACCACAGTCTCTTGATTCTTGGTTCCAACTCGACAGAGACAATTTGATTAGCCAGTGGCCAATGGACTGTCTGTCTCCTGGTCAGGTGTCTACCCCTCGAATATCAGCTGTTCTGGTTGGGGGGCAGGGTAGGGGTGTTATACAGTGAAAACATAACCTACTGGGCTCACCCTTCAATAGAAGGGATAGTGTGTGTGGAAGTTGAAAGAAAGAGGCATGGCTGGGCAGGTCCTCCAAAGAGGTCTCCTTCTACTACAGATAGTCAGTGGGAACTATCACTTTTTTTGAGGAGGAAAATAACATAATTAAGGCTGTACTTCTGGAAGATTACTTTCTACCATGTGAAGGATAAGACTGAAAGGGAAGCCGTCGCTCTCTAACGCCAGCGCCGCCTCTCGCTCGCTGAGCTCCAGCCGAAGGAGAAGGGGGCTAAGTAAGGAGGTCTCTGTACCATGGCTCGTACAAAGCAGACTGCCCGCAAATCGACCGGTGGTAAAGCACCCAGGAAGCAACTGGCTACAAAAGCCGCTCGCAAGAGTGCGCCCTCTACTGGAGGGGTGAAGAAACCTCATCGTTACAGGCCTGGTACTGTGGCACTCCGTGAAATTAGACGTTATCAGAAGTCCACTGAACTTCTGATTCGCAAACTTCCCTTCCAGCGTCTGGTGCGAGAAATTGCTCAGGACTTTAAAACAGATCTGCGCTTCCAGAGCGCAGCTATTGGTGCTTTGCAGGAGGCAAGTGAGGCCTATCTGGTTGGCCTTTTTGAAGACACCCACCTGTGTGCTATCCATGCCAAACGTGTAACAATTATGCCAAAAGACATCCAGCTAGCACGCCGCATACGTGGAGAACGTGCTTAAGAATCCACTATGATGGGAAACATTTCATTCTCAAAAAAAAAAAAAAAATTCTCTTCTTCCTGTTATTGGTAGTTCTGAACGTTAGATTTTTTTTTCCATGGGGTCAAAAGGTACCTAAGTATATGATTGCGAGTGGAAAAATAGGGGACAGAAATCAGGTATTGGCAGTTTTTCCATTTTCATTTGTGTGTGAATTTTTAATATAAATGCAGAGGCGTAAAGCATTAATGCAAGTTAAAATGTTTCAGTGAACAAGTTTCAGCGGTTCAACTTTATAATAATTATAAATAAACCTGTTAAAATTTTCTGGACAATGCCAGCATGTGGATTTTTTAAAAACAAGTAAATTTCTTATTGACGGCAACTAAATGGTGTTTGTAGCATTTTTATCATACAGTAGATTCCATCCATTCACTATACTTTTCTAACTGAGTTGTCCTACATGGAAGCACATGTTTTTAATGTTGTCTGTCTTCTGTGCTGTTCCTGTAAGCTTGCTATTAAAATACATTAAACTATTAAAAAAAAAAAAAAGACTGAAGGGGAAGGGGAAGTTGCCAACACGTATCAAAACATCTACCATGTACCATATACTTGGCACATGTATCTACTGTATACCTGGCCCCTATGATGCTAGATACTATTTGCATATTACTTTTCCTAGTTTTCACAAGAGCCCATTTTATTTATGAGAAAACTGTAATCTCAGTGCTTTGGGAGGTTCAGGTGGGAGGATTACTTGAGTCCAGAAGTTTGAGACCTGCCTGGACCAAAGAAAACACACACACACACACACACACACACACACACACACACACACACACACACACAGAGTTCACTGGGCGTGATGGTGCATGCCTGTAGTCCTAGCCCCAGAGAGGCTGAGGTGGAAGGACGGTTTGAGCCCAGGAGTTAGAGGTTACAGTGATGAGCTATGATTGTACCACTTTATTCCACCCTGGGTGACACAGCAACCCTGTCTCTTTAAAAAATTAATAAATAGCCCAGGCGTGGTGGCTCAAGCCTGTAATCCCAGCACTTTGAGAGGCCGAGGTGAGTGGATCGCCTGAGATCAGGAGTTCAAGACCAACCTGGCCAACATAGTGAAACACCGTCTTTACTAAAAATACAAAAAATTAGCCAGGCGTGGTGGTGTGTGCCTGTAATCCCAGATACTCGGGAGGCTGAGGCAGGAGAATCACTCGAACCGGGGAGGCAGAGGTTGCAGTGAGCTGAGAACATACCATTGCACTCCAGCCTGGGCAACAAGAGCGAAACTCCATCTCAAAATAATAATAATAATAATAATAATAATAATAATAATAATAAATTAAAAATAAAAGAGGCCATGAGGGAAAGTGAAATAACCTGCCCAAAGTCACACAGCTAGTTAGTCAATGGTAGAATTGTGATTTGAACTTAGAAGCTGTCCAGACTTGAAATCCACACCAACCAGGAAATCTACCTGGATGGCCCCGTGTGCCTCTCTGCAGGAGGTGTGAGTTCGGACTGAGCTTGTCATCTTCTGCCTCTTTTCTATTCCTTTTCCGTATCATCATCCTCTTAGTCACCTAAGCCCAAATCTCTCTAAATCTCAGTCTCTTTGTCTGTAGAACAGAGATAATAATAATGAATCACAAAGGTTGTTGTGAGAATTAACTGAGAGGATTCTCATGAAGTGCTTAGCACCGTGCATGATGCTATGGTGTTGCCAGCTGTCCCCAACCTTTTTAACACCAGCACCAGTTTCGTGGAAGACAATTTTTCCATGGCCTGGAGTGGGCATGGGGGTGGAGGAAGGGTTTCGGGATGAAACCATTCCACCTCAGATCATCAGGCATTAGCTTTTCATAAGGAGCCCTCAACCTAGATCCCTCACACGCACAGTTCACAATAGAGTTCAGCCTCCTGTGAGAATCTAATGTCACTGCTAATCTGACAGGAGGTGGAGCTCAGGCGGTAATGCTCACCCACCCGCCGCTCACCTCCTGCTGTGCAGCCCAGTTCCTAACAGGACACGGATTGGTACCAGTCCGTGGCCCAAGGGTTGGGGACCCCTGGTGTCTGCAGAATTGACAGAAAAGAGCAATTGATTGGCTGTGGGGAACTCCAGGAGTATGACTTGGCGTTTTAAATATCTAATACAGGGGCTGGCAACCTTTTTCTGAAAAGGGCCAGTAAGTATTTTCGCATTGTAGGTCACACAGTCTCTGTTGCAACTACTCGACTTTACCATTGTTGGGCAAAACCAGCCATGGACAAGACATAAATGAATGAGTGTGCTGTGTTCCAAGGAAACGTTATATACAAAAACAAGCAGGGGCCGACTGGACCCAGGGGTTGTCTTTTGCTGCCTCATGGTCTTTGCTCTGCCTCGTCTTATGAGAGCGAGGCTATGTCTGTTTAGTTCATCGATTTTTCTCCAGGGTCTAGTGCAGTGCCTGGCACGTAGTAGACATTCCATAAATATTTATTAAAGGAATGATTAAATGAGAGAAAACAAACAAGCAAGAACAAAAGAAAGACTGAAAAGAGACAAAACTTTGGGATCACGTGGATATCTGTTACAGGGTTCTGTGTGGGAAATAGAAACCACGTGAGGGGTTTTAACCAAAAAAGAATATAACATGAAGAATTGCAAACTTGTTGGAAGGGCTGGAAGACAGGGCTCTAGGTTGGGCCTCCAAGGATGGCTCCCATAATGTGGTAAAATCAATCTGCCAGGGGAGCTGTCACCTCTGCCACAATCAGGAAGGAGGACTCAGGAAGCTGCCATTGGGACTGTTGACTGCAAGACCATCATGGCTACAAGACAAGGCCAGAAAGTGGTCAGAAAGCCAGGAACAGCATGAATTACTGCCACCACCGCATTTGCTAGGCAGAGGAACCTAGCCACTGCCACGTCCACAAGATTCTTGATGCCCATGAAGCTGGAGAGTGGCTACCAGTAGCTCCATGATCTTGCTTTGTGGCAGAAAGTAGCCAAAAGCTGCAAGACATTGGCCTCTGCCTTCCAAGCTTTGGGCACATATGTCTAATTGGTGTAGCTTAACTCACAATCATGATCCTAATGAAAAGAGACTCTAGGCAGTGTAGTTTTTAGCTTCCTAGACTCTGCAGCACCAGGAGGCACCCTAGAAAGATGTGGGAATGGATTCATGCAACATATAGCATGGAGTATACATTCTAGTGATTGATTGCTACAAAGTAAACTATCCCAAGCCTTAATGGCTTAAAGCCACAGTCATCTGTTTTGTTCAGAAATTTGAAATTTGGGCAGAGCTGGGTGGGTCCAGCTTGTCTCTACTTAATGATGAGTCAGCTGGGGTAGTTCAACATAGGCACCACCGTGTGAGCAAGTCCACGCACACAGGGGAGCCCAAAGCCCCTATCAGTAGCCCCAGCTGAACTCCTGAGGTCAACAGCGGGCATCAGCGTAGCAGCGTGTTGATGAAGAGCCATTGTGAAATGCGAGAGCCATCGTGACAGCAGCTCCTCCAGCCACACCCCAGCTGCCCTAGCTGAGGCTGCATGGAACAGGGGTGGGCTGGCCTCAATGAGTCCTGCTCAGATTGCAGATTCGTGATCAAAACAAATGACTGTTTCTATTTCTGCTACTAAGTTTTGGAGTGGTTTGTTATGTAGTGAGAGATCACCAGTACGTGCAGGTTGTGCTGAATGGGAAGGAGGGAGGGGAACAGATGGGGCAATCAACAAGAAATGAAGCCGCCAAAGCCAGAGAGGGGTAATAGCTGACCTGAATGTAAGCTAGGTCCACCTCCCCCTGCACCCCAACATTCAGCCTTACCAGCTTTCTAACTTGGATGCTTCCTGAAAATCAACCAAGTGTGGTGTGGGTTGTATCTGCCAGGTAGCAGGTCAGAGCTTGGGCGGAATGCTGGAAGAGCCCTATAATCTCATAGGTACTGACTGCTGTGTGGGGACTCTGTCTCTCCTGGAAACTGCCCCTCAGCAATTTCTGACCGTGGTGGAAGATTTAGATTTTGAAATGGCAAACTGTCATGAAAAGGCAAGACTGACCTATGGTGGTTGTGATTTTTACACAGGGTTCCAGGAGAGTTCAGGTGATTTCAGACAACAGGGTTGTCACATATAGTTGTGCCAGTTGCGTACTGCACAATTCTAGGGGGCAACATTCACATTCTAGTCATTATCCTTTTGCATATTTATTACAACAATTTCCTGGCAGATGGCAGCAAAGTGTCTTGAGGCAGGGTAGCCTTTTCGATTTGCATAAAGGCGATTTATAGCAAGTGGCAGGAGGCATAGGTACAAAACTAGTATCTAATAAATCTTCAGCCAGTAGCAGTGGTTGGGGATAGAGATGGAAGGAGTGGGGAGGAGTATTAGGATTAGGGAAGGTCCTTTTGCGTAACCAGAATGGGCACCCAACAGATAAGAAGTGTTGAGATTTGTGGGGTTCAAAGTTCAGTGTCGTGGGACCAGCAAGTTTGTAGAAGAGACAGGAATTAGTCCAACAAAGGAAACAGGTTTGCCCTGAAAGGTAGAACTCTAAGGGCTGAATTTATTTAAAAAAAATTTTTTTTTTTTTTTTTTTTCCAGAGACAGGGTCTTGCTTTCTTGCCCAGGCTGGAGCAGTGGCATAATCATAGCTCACTGCTGCAGCCTTGACCTCCAGGGCTCAAGTGATCCCCTCTCACCTCAGTCTCCTGAGCAGCTGGAACTATAGTTGTGTGCCACCATGCCCTACTACATTTTTGATTTTAATTTTTTTTAGAGACATCTGGCTATGTCACCCAGGCTGTTCTCGAACCCCTGACCTCAAGCCATCCTTCTGCCTCAGCCTTCCAAATAGCTGAGATTACAGGCATGAGACACTGTGTAAGGGCTGAGTTTAATAAGTAGATAATGATCTTTTGTGGAGAGATGGGGATGAAGAGAATTAATGAATATATAAGTAAAAATGTCATGATTCTAATGAGATTGGGGAGCAAGGGGAGAGGAGTAGGGAAAAGGAGGAGAGGAAGAGATATGAACCTCAGCTGACATGGCTGTGCCCTGTTGAAGTGAAGGGTATCTGGTACACCTACAAATTCCTGCCCACCTTCAACCATTCTGGGTCTGAAAATCTACATTAGTCATGAACAAATATCACAATTCACAGCAACAGAGCAGCTTCTGACTGTCAAGGTGGATTACATGATATCTTTTCATTCCGACTGATTGTAGATTGCAAAACCTTTACAACTGGAACAATATTCTCCATTTTGCATTTGATTCTGAAACAGAATCCCAGCCAAGCACAGCTTTTTGTTTTATCTGTGTGTCTTCCAAGGTCTCCTTTGCCTGCATGCGTGTTGCTTTTGTTCTCGGCTTGCTGTTTTAACTATAGCTTTGCTACATTTCCATTTTTCCCCCCACTATTCAAAACAAGTACTTATTTGAATTAGAGCAGAAAAATACTGAATAGAATGAAGCATTGCTTTCCCCCCTCTCATGGTGAGGTTATGGTTTAGTGGTAGCAATGACAATGATTAATGCTTTGCACTTTCATTTAGAGAACTTCAGGAAAGGGTAAACAAATATTTTCCCAAATTTGCAGGTGAGAGGAGGAAGGTGAAGTGGCTTAGGAAAGATTGTGCTGATTACTGTCTGATTTCTCTTCCCCTTCCCAATTATCTTACAAATTATGCTTTGGTGAAAAGTCCTAGAGCTGCTCATCTTTTAAATCAAACTAAAGTCCACTGAAGTAGGAAAATTATGCATTTTGCATAAATGAGGTGGGCAAATTATTATTCGATTTTTAACAGGGTTTTCCTATCACTTTCCTCTGCACAATGTAATATGGTTAATTTACCAGAAAGCATTGTTATTCATTCCCGAATTCTCTAGGCAACTGCTGCCATTTGCTTACCATTTCCTCCCTCTCTGGGAATTGACAGACCTTCCGGCTCCATTGGGGTGGTTGGGGTTCCTGAGCAATCTCTAGAGGCTTGGCTTCCCTCCTGGTGTCTTCCAATGTTTACCCCTTGGGAGGAGTCTAAAAAAAAATGAAAGGATTCACATACCTGGATTTAGTTTATGAGTGGCTTAAATGAATCCTTTGTAAACACACACCAAAGAAAAAAAAAAGATGAAATCTCTTGCTATTTAGTGATATTTCCCCACAGGACTATGTCTATGCTTTTCATTAAAAACACTATCTGAATAATACCCACTTCATTCTCTCTCGCTTCCAATTAGCTACTCATTGATTATTACATAGTAAGCATTTGATAATTAACTAAAGGAGAACTATCCAGAACAAAACAACCAGAACACCAGGCAACTGCTAGTATATACCTTCCATCATGAATGTCCGTATTGCATGATGATTCAAGAGAAACAGCCTGGCTAGTAAGTGGAAAAATGACAATGGATTTGTAAATAGGAGAAAACCTCCCACTAGCTGTTATTGAGAAGTAGTAAGGAGTTATTGTTATTCCAAGCTTCTTCCTAGCAATTCTTTTATTCTCATACTTTATGAGAATATGAATATGAATATGAATATATTTCAGACCATATCCTAATCGAGACACTGGAGCCAACAACCTGCTAAACCCTCCTCCGTCCCTGAATGCTATTATCTACCATCTCCTCTATTTAGTGGCCACTAATCAGAATAAATGGTGTACCTATATACACTGTTAATGGGGTCGGGGGAGAGGAGAGAGAGGGAGAGCGAGAGAGGAGAGAAACAGAGAGACAGAGAGCGACTGAGATTCTTGTGTGTGTACTCTTGGCTTTTCTTCATTGAGACCCATTTGTTTATGTCTTCTGTACTGAAAGCATGAGGTAACCCCAACAGGGGCTAGAAATCAGAAGGAAACAAATCCAAAGGCAAGGAGCGGTAGGCCCTTACTAAGCACTATGTAATCTACTTCCATTTGTCTTTAAGAGAGTCAGGCTTCCAGGAAGCCTCCCCTGCGCGCCCCCATTCTGAGCTAGATCTTACTACTTTGCTAACAACTGTGCTTCTAAGAGAGCTTATTGCAACTATTTTTATGGGTCTTCGTCCTTACTAGACTGTGGATATCGTCTCTTTTTGAATTTCTGGGGCTAGGCACAGGGCCTAGCCCATAATAAGTATACAACGGAAGTTTGGAGGAGTGAATGGTAAGTCTTTACACCCATCTACAGTCATATCCACCTGCATCCCGTTGCCTTGAACAGCCCTGGAAAGGACTCCTCTCATGCCAGCTTTGGGTTCTTCCTCCAAATGTGTGCAATGTCTTCATCCTTCCTACTCCCACTGGCGGCCATCTTGGTTAAGCAGGCCGACCTGAGCAGACCTCTACTTCCAGGTGGCTCTGATGGCTTTCCTCTTCCTTATCATCAAACGCCCTCATCTTCTGTCTCATTCTCAGTCACTGGGCACTTTGCTGGGTGAAAAAAGGAAACCAGATGAGAGAATCCACATTAATGGGGGCTAATGTTACCTTTTCCATGTACGATATGGACAACATCTTCACTCTGTGCTTCTCACACAGGGCACACGGGCTCCCTGCCTCATGCAAGGGTGTATCAGGGACACTACAAGCTACAGGCTGGGTAATATGGCACAACTTGATGACTTGGGAAAATAATTTTTATCTGAAGACAAAGATGGATATCTTAGGGAGTAGAATATCAACTTTTCATACAATTACAAAGCTAAAACGAGCCTTTGAAGGCACTTTACCTAAGGCTACAGCCTGGGCAACATAGTAAGACCTTTTCTCTACGAAAAAAAAAAGAAAAAAAAAAAAAAAGAAAAAATTAGCCGAGTGTGGTGGCACACACTTGTAGTCCTAGCTACTTGGGAGCCTGGGGTGGGAGGATGGCTTGAGCCCAAAATGTCAAGGCTGCAGTGAGCCATGATCACATCATTGCACTCTAGCCTGGAAAACAGAGTGAGACCCTGTCACCCCCCTGCACCCCCAAACAACAAAGACTGTAGCCAGGCGTGGTGGCACATGCCTGTAGTCCCAGCTACTTGGGAGACTGAAGTGGGAGGATTGCTTGAGGCCAGGAATTTGAATCCAGCCTGGGCAACATAGTGAGATCCCATCTCAAAACCAAATGGAATCAAAATAAGAGTATGTATCACTTGGTGCCATTTACTTCATGCTGTCTCTCAGGTTACAGAGGTACAAGTTTATCCTCACTGGCATTGTGACAGTTCTAGGGAAAGGGTTGGGAAGTATCAGGCTATAGATTGGGCCTTCAATCATATCTGGAACACTGGTGGCCACACGTCCATAATGCTCAGGACTAGCACTGTGGGCAGCATGCTGTCAGTCCCATGTGCTTAGCAGGTTCTTAGGTAAATGTGTCATTCGAAGGTAAACCATTCACCTCACTGGACAGTCGGCCTCATTCACCTAACAGTCCATCCATCAGTCCAGCCAGCATCTGCCAGAAGCTCATCACTGTTTTAGGTGCAGGGAGAATAATGGTGAGCCAATCAGGAAGTTTCTGTTCTCGGGCTCACAATCTGGCAGGGCAAACACATTAGAGGAGAGTGTATTAAACACAGTGGTGGCATTAAACAGGTTTTTGGAGAGTAGTAAGCCGGATGGAGAGGAGCACAGTGTTCTGGCTGTTGAGGAAGCCGTTGTTTGTCACTGGTCACATTTTGTTAGAATGTCCCTGCAACACTGGAAAACCATTTATTTTCAGTGCTCAGAATTAACTTTTAAAATAAAGGTATATTTGTCCCTCCATAGGATTCTGAATATTTTGCATGTTGGGAAAGAATGAGGTATGATTTAGGAGTTTATTATGTATGAAAATTTTCTGGGAATATAGGTGTATATAAATTACAAAGATCTATTTGATATTTCAAATACAGTAAAGGTAGTATTTTTCATTATTTTCTTCTCTGTAGTTATAAACTATTTTTCAGAATTAAAAAAATATATGTAATTGGCAATTGCTTTAGTAATCTATGCCCTCTATATCATTTTTAGAATAAGAATGTGTTTAAGCTTCCTTCCCCTGCCCCCAAACCAAAGCCAGTCTCCTCCCTCCCTTCTAACAAATGTTTTTGACAGCATAATTGAATTCCAACAGTATTGTATAATATATAGTGGTAAGAAGGTCAACAAAAGTCATTTAAACCTATTAAAATACCTTTCAGGAACAAACGGACCAAAGGTCATTTTATTCCAATACAACTTGTTAGGCCATGCCTAGCACGTGACGTTCTTTGTCCTGAGTCGTGAGTAATAAACAGATGACATCCCTTTTGCTGTGGGCTTTAGTACAATTCTCTTCTGCCTGTTGCTGACAACCATACTCTTTCAAGATTCATAAAAGAACCATTCCAATTAATATAGTATACATTCTTAAGACCCCCTGGGAAATTGCAGATCATATTTTGCCACACTAATGCTACTATAAAATCCTCTGGTGCCAACACTTAGCCACAGGAGGATTCCTATCTTTCTCAAAGCAGGTAAACCCCTCCTGGTGCTGGTAAGGAAATCTTCCACAGTGTGGCTGTGTTTGAGGGATTATATATATCCTTAACTTTTCTCACGGAAATGCCTGGTTCCCCATACACCTTTCTGTGTCATGACTATGGCAAAGTCAAATGCATTATTTGTCTCTATCTACCCTGATGTTCTAAAGCATGGGACCCCCTGCCTCCTAGGCTCTCTGATCCTCCCAGCCCGTGAACTGATCATCAGAGGAGATCAGGAGCTGCAGAGAATGGAGTGAACAGAAATCCTTTTGTTGCAGTTACAATGTCTGAACTTTGCAAATGGTCTTCTCCAATAGGTTTGTTATTTGATTTATTTATTTTTTTTGAGATAACGAGTCTTACTCTGTCGCCAGGCTGGAGTGCAGTGGCGCGATCTTGGCTCACTGCAACTTCTGCCTCCTGGATTCAAGTGATTCTCCTGCCTCAGCCTCCTGAGTAGCTGGGACTACAGGCGCATGCCACTACGCCCAGATAATTTTTGTATTTTTAGTAGAGGCGGGGTTTCATCAGGTTGGCCAGGATGGTCTCGATCTCTTGACCTCGTGATCTGCCCATCTTGGCCTCCCGAAGTCCTGGGATTATAGGCGTGAGCCACCGCGTCTGGCCTATTGTTTGATTTTTAAAAAGTAAAAGAGGTTGGCTCTGTGGCTCACGTCTGTAATCCCAACACTTTGGGACGCCAAGGCAGGAGGATTGCTTGAACCCAGGAGTTCAAGACCAGCTTGGGGCAACATGGCAAGGCCCTATCTCTACAAAAAATAATCATAATAAAAATTAGCCAGTGTGGTTGGGAGGATCGCTTGAGGCCGGGAGGTTGAGGCTGCAGTGAACCATGTTTGTACTACTGCACTCCAGCCTGGGTGACAGAGCAAGACCCTGTCTTAAAAAAAAAAGTAAAAAGTAATAGTTTATGAGGAAGGCTCCCTTTCCAGCAGAGGAGTGCTAGATGCCAGCTTTCCTAAGGGGACAAAGCGAATACTTGCTCACTGCCAGGTTACTGAAGACAAAAAATTCCTCACCATCACCCTGACATTAAGGTGATACTTTTCTTTCTTAACAGGAGAACTTTCTGGTCAGCAAATTCAGTTTCCTCACCCTAAGCTTGTACAACTTATGAGGAAGAGAGGCTACTTGGGAGGTGTGGGGACTCTCTGGAATGGCCTACCTCAGGAATATCTCTTGAAAGCACATTTGCCTCTTGGAAGAAAAAACCCAAAAGTCTCTGACTTCTTTGTATTTATAGATGCTCTCTTACTTTCACTCTGCAACCTCACTCTACAGCACGCTGTTTCCTAAGAGTGCCCGTGAGGTGGCCCGAGTCCTTAGCTTTCTTTCATATAAGAGAATCCACCATGAACTCAACTGATAAATTAAAGGCTATACTTTGGTTTGAAGAGACTTTTTTAAAAAAAAGAATTTCTATTTAAAACGGTTTTTTTTTTTCCAGATTGTTTTGAATGAATCAGAACATAAACAAAAATCCTCCAGAAATATTTGCAAATTATCCAACTTAGTGGGGTGTGAGGATTAAAAGCAAAGTTATCTTTAAAAATATCTAGAATATGTTAATCAACTACCTAATAATGTGATAATAATATAAGTAATAAGATCTTTAAAATTTTATCTGCTAGGCGCTGTGGCTCATGCCTGTAATTCCAGCACTTTGGGAGGCCAAGGCAGGGGGATCACGAGGTCAGGAGTTCGAGACCAGCCTGATCAACGTGGTGAAACCCCGTCTCTACTAAAAATACAAAAATTAGCCCGGCGTGGTGGTGCGTGCCTGTAATCCCAGCTACTCAAAAGGCTGAGGCAGGAGAATCCCTTGAACCTGGCAGAGGTTGCAGTGAGCCGAGATGGCGCCATTGCACTCCAGCCTGGGCGACAGAGACTCCGTCTCAAAAATAAATAAATAAATAAATAAAATTTTATCAGTTTAGCAAGTCTATTAATGCTAAAAACAACACCATAAAGTTTTGATTAATCAGAAAACCTATTTCTTTTCTTTTTTTTTTTTTTTTTTAGTGTTGGAGGCCCTCCCTAAATGTAAAGGTTATTTCAACAAAGAAAACCATCCTTTTTCTAGGACCCCACATGGCATCAGTGATCTTAGAATCACAGGATCTTAGAGCTGTACAGATCTCATCTAACCCCTTCAGTTTTACAGACAGGCCCTGAAAATGACAGATGCCAGGAGGTGGCTCAGGGTCCTGAAGCTGAATGATCACAGAGCCAGACGCGGACAGGCAGCCTGCGTCCACCCACTGCCCTTCCTACCACACTAGGTTGTTCCTCCGTTAGCTCCTTCCTTCCAGAAGTGGGGGGACATTTGGAAATACATCTACTGACTCCAGGACAGAAAGATTCTTCTTGTGATTATCTATTTCTCCTACAAGCAGGACACAGTAAATTCCAGTTAGAAAAAATGTCTGATAAATTCAAATGGTAAGGTATGCCTACGTTTGCTTTAATGACCCTCTGAAATAGCTGGTCAAGAGCCTACCCTTTCTAGAGGGAAAAGAACTCTCCAGATGTTCTGAATGTTTCTGTCATTTGCAAATCATCGCACAAAGGCTAAATTCACCAGGTGACTCCATACCATCTGGTGTGGGACAGATGTACCACAGAACTACGAGTACCTTCCATGATTTAAACAAATAAACAAAAAAAAATTCAAATGTAAAATGCTCTCTTTTTAATTACTAAATTAAGAAAGTTAAACAATTTAAAAATGTAAACTCACAAATGAATCATAACAAAAAAGGAATTAAGAGCTGCTAGTCAGTATTAAAAACTCAATAGAAATAGGATTTTTGATTTGTTGGTGTTAAACATATGTAATTTAAGGTGGTACAAACAGCAACTAAAAATGTAATACTCTTTTGTTTTTGTGCATCCCCATGAAATGTAAAGTAGTGCATAGTTATTCCACTGGAGAACTCCTGGACATATAGAAAGTCATTCATTAGCAGTACAGGACATTTAAAACACTTATTTTACAATGGGAAATGTGCAACCCCCACCCTCATTTCCCCCAGAAATTTTAGTTGCATGAGAAAGTTTAGCAGGTTGCCATGACTACAATGCTATGGGTTTTAGATCATTTAAATGTGGTTACAGGTTTATTAAATTAAAAATGTCTGAAACATTTCAGCACTCATATTTTTATACAAGAAGTTTGTGTGGTATCCATCTTCCAGTTCTCTCGGTAGCCATTTGCTCGCTTATTTTTAAGTTTTGAGAACAAACGGCAGTACGTTGAAGCAAATACTGCTAACAGAACTTGTAAATTCAGCCTGGGGGGGCGGTTCCTGAAAAGAGTCAAAGTAACAGCCATCTACAGGTACAGTCATGAACCAGGAAAGTGCAATCCAAATGAAAAAATTCATGCTTTGCAAAAGCCAAAAATGAGGCCACTGGTGTTTTCAGAATAACACCAGTGCTTTGATGCTGACTTACAGTAAAATCCTCCCTCTGGGTCCCATAGCTTGGTGGCCCAGGCTGGCCACAGTCTCCACATTAGCACCCACATTGTATATGTACAGGGACATATATATTATATATATATTCATATTTATAAAAAAGAAAACAAAAACAAACACCTGTCCTGATTGGTTTTTGTTAAAACATGAAAAAAAATTTTATTGTTTTAGACAAAGAGGCCACTTTTGGAAAATAATACTTTTTTTTTTTTTAGTTGAATCAGGTGAAGACAGAGTTAAAATCACATAGGATTTGCATTTTTAAAAAAGGAAAGCACTAGGATTGTTGGCACTGGAGTAACTATTTACACTGAACAGAGGTTTGGCCTTTTACATAACATCGATACAATGCATTTTCCAAAGTCTGAGAAATAACAAGGTTCTGTCTCGAATGCTTCACAGAGGAGGTTCGGATTTGGGGACAAGTGTCATTAATGAGGGCCATGGAAGTTCGTCAGCTTCAGAGTCACATGCAATCTGATCCTGGGCGGTTCTGCTGCTGGGGAGCAGCCGGCTACGGAATTGAAAGCTAATGGGGAGGGGTGGGGCAGCCTCTGGGACAAGGCCTCTCTCCGCAGACCCGGGCCTTACAGGTTTTCACCAGGTTGGTACTGGGGCTCTGTGGCGGTAAAGTAGTCTTCCAGGAAGCTCTGCAAGTACTCAAAAGTAGGGCGTTCTTCAGGGTCCTTTTTCCAGCAGTGGATCATGAGCTCATGCAGAGAGATGGGGCAGTCCTGCGGGCAGGGCATCCTGTAGCCTCGCTCCACCTGCTCCAGCACCTCCCGGTTGTTCATGCCTGCAAAGACAAGGGCAGTGAGAGTGGGCACCCCGGGGCTCCAGGCCCTGACCGCCACACTTGCAGATCCCCTTTCTTCTTCTTTGCATCTGCAGGTGGCTAAAACATGTGAAGTGCCCCCATTCCCCCCAGGAGTCAAACCTTGCCATGCTACTCAGAAATAAAGGAGTGCAGAACCGAGACATGCAAAAATCCAGAATGACTCTCCAAAGCAATATAAGTGAAGCAAGCCAGACACAAAAGGCAACATACTGTATGATTTCATTTATGCGAAATTCTAGAAAAGGCACAACTACATCTACAGAAAGCAGATCAGTGGCTGCCTGGGGAGGGGAGGAATCCCTGCAAAGGGGCCAGAAGGATCTCCAAGTGGGATGGGAATGTTCCGTGTCAGGGTCAACGGGTCAACAAGCTTTTCCTGTAAAAGGCCAGACAGTAAATATTTTTGGCTTTGTGGGTCACATATGATCCCTGTCTTCTTCTTTTTAACAACCCTTTAAAAATGTACAAAACACACACAGGTTGGGGGCCAGATCTGCCAACCCCTGTTCTATATTATGTATGGGGTGGTGTGACTGTTTATGTTTGTCAAAACTCAATAAACTGCATTCTTAAAATTGTTGAATTTTATTGTGTGTATACTTCAATTAAACTGACAAAAATATATGAATAAAGCAGACAAAAAAATCCACACAGAATGAAAGCATGCTGCCCCTTGTTTATAGCATTTATAAACTCCATTTATGAACTTCATAAATTTGTTTTCCTCATGCTTGGGCAAACTCCTAGTTCCTCACTGTGGGAAATCTGCCATCATGCCAGCGTGGCTGGGCACTGTCTGGCCCTGTGACCCCACTGCCCTGAGGTTTGGTGAATCTGATGGGGAGACAGACCATGTCCGGGGCCTATCTCTACTGATGACCTCAGCCAGGCCATCCATCATCTGAGGTCTTCCTGACTCTGGGGAAGCTGCTGAAACACTGGGCTGCATAGCACTAACAGAAGACAGATCGTTAACTCCTTAGAGAGTGCGGACTCCTGCACACTGGCCGCCTTAACACTACAGGAACTACCATGCTTAGGGGGTGGCCAATGTCCTGACCTCTTCCCAACTACTGCCGACCACTGTTCTCTAGTTTTGCTTCCCTTTTTCGTTAGATCACCTTCTGGCAGCTCCCTGTCAAGCTGTGCTATGCTTTGGTTGCTTCCTGGCTGGTGAGGCTGTCATCTGGAATCCTCCCCAATTTCTGACCTGGTTAATTTGCAGGAGCAAGAACTCGACGTCAAGCCATATAGAAACCAAGATTTCTTCCCCTCTTTCCCAGGGCTACAGCCAGCAGGAGCACACACCATACGCATGGAGCTCGCTCCCTTTACTTCCAGGGGAGGTGGTGACCTGCTAGCTGGAAACCTGTCAGCACAGCCAGAGGCGCTGGGCCAGAGCACAGCCTGTCCCCCTGGGCAGGGAACACTCGGACTTTGGGGTCTGTTGCCAGTCCTCGTGGTTGTGTTGTTACTTGCAGAGCTGAGTGCATCCTGGCTCCTCGTGGCTGTCAACCACAGCCCGTCCGTCGCACGTCCCTCCAGACCTTTTCAGGATGCTTTCTTACTCTCTGCCATGATCATTTCTTGAGATAATAAAAATTCATATATTATTTCTGCTGTACTGAAGTAGGCCTTCAATGCAATTGTCGTAAAATAACCTCACTCACGTGTCAGGGCGACCCCTTATTTCAGAGAGAGAGGTTTGGTGAGGGAGTCAGGGTCCCTGCCTCTGTGCCATGCATGCCTTTCCAGTGACTTCCTCAGTTGCTTGGGCAGAGGGAGAGGCAGCACTGTGGCTAATTAGCCTACATCCTCCTCCAATGGCTGAAAACGGGGGATGGGGGCGGGGGAGCTGGAAGCAAGGGAGGAACTGGAGCTGCTCGGGAATGAAAGGCAGGCTTCTCTTTGGGCTCTAGACAAATGCGGTCAGAGGCCAGCATTTCCTTCTCCACAATTCCGCAATCCAACAAGCTCTGAACACCATCAAGTTTTTGTAACTCACTTGACTGCAGAACTGATCTGAACTGACCTCATTTGGCCACAAAACCTGAAATGGTTACGACACTATTTGCTGTTTCTATTTCTTCATACGTATTGCCCAGAAAGATTAGGAAGGAAGAGTGTGTAATCACGTAGCAGAATTGGCATTCTCCAAAGCATTTGCCTTGCCGCATCTTTCAGTACAGTCCTTGGTTTCATATTTCAGCAACGACAGAGCTTGGACCTGCAGAAATCTCCTGTGTCTCTGTCCCTTCCAGGAGCCCACAGGAACTGGAGGGGAAACAGGCAGAAGGGCCTGACAGATCCTTCTGGGGGTGGTACAGCCCCTGAAATGCCTCCTAATGCTTGACGCTGGCTCTGAGTGCCGCCACCCAAAATGGCAGCACAGAATTTAATCATTTTCCTATTCTCCACAGAGTGCATGTCAGTACGTGCTTCATTTCATTAAAAAACTACTCAAACGGAAAGATTTCACTTAAAAATAAAGTTTTCATCCAATGTCTGCCAGTGGAAAGTTTAATTGGCCACTGGGTCATTTTTCCAGTGCTCAGTCCAAGCCTTGGACACAGCAGACTTGGTGATGTGAACCTCAACATGTAGTGTCTTCCGAGGCAGTCTGCTTCCTGGGCATTTGGAGGCCAGGGGATAGGGTATAAGCTGGACTATGCAGGGCCCTGGCAGACCCACAGGGTCAGGCTCCTTCTCGCTCTCCCCCTTTTCCTGTCTGAACCCCTCTGCTCTTCCCCACTCCTCTTCTCATGTTTTCTTCTGCGCAGACCTCTCAAAGCATGGGAAGCGTATGAAAACAATTCCACGCACTGGGCCAAGTGGAAATATACCAATGATAGCTTTGCCAGGAAAGTGGGATATTTCCACAATGCACTTGGCTGACAATGACAACTGGAATGGGACTAGCTCTTTTCCAACCATCCATAAACCAGGACCGGCACGGGCTGACCTACAGACCTGGCCTCTTCACAATGTACCTCTGCAACAATAACTGCAATCAAGATACGCCCACTCAGCAAGGCTTAGGCTAGTTTTTATTTTATAAACAATAGCTAAAAAAAAAAAAAAAAAAAGTTAAATTGAATGGATTGTGTTAATTCAGGGTCAGTGTCCCTTCTCTGAAATGCTTATGATCAGGAGTGTTTTAAATTTCAGATTTTTTAGGATTTTGAAATATTTGCATCATAGGGCTGCTCAACCTAAAGCGGAGCATTCCCTTTGAGCGCTGTCAGTGCTCAAGAGGCTCTAGATTTTGGTGCATTCTGGATTTCATATTTTTGGATTAGGGATACTCAACCTGTATTTAAAATATAGTGTTCTCAGCTATACGAATTTTGAAAATCATGTTTTTTTAAAAATAATTTTTTAAAATGGCTTTTACTCTGCACACTACCAAAAAGATAGGTCTATTTCATTTTTTTTCTTCTTAGATGGTTTCATATTTTTGTTAGAGAGAAAACTGTCATTTCCTCTTTTTAGTCACTTTTCCCCAAGACATTGGCTTTACCTAATACCTAAGAGGTGAAGCGTAGTGAATAGGAAGGGAATAAACACGAGTTTGGGCACCAGGGCAGTTGGGAGAGTGTCTTGAGAGACATGGGAACACTAGAGAGAAGAATCCTTTTATTTTTTATGTATTTATTATTTTTTTTGAGACAAAGCGTGGCTCTGTCATCTGGGGTGGAGTGCAGTGGCATGATCTTGGCTCACTGCAGCCTCCACCTCCCAGGTTCAAGCAATTCTCCTGCCTCAGCCTCCCGAGTAGCTGGGATTACAGGTGCCTGCCACTATACCTGGCTAATTTTTTTGTATTTTTAGCAGAGACAGGGTTTCACTATGTTGGCCAGGCTGGTCTTGAATTCTTGGCCTCAAGTGATCTGCCTGCCTCGGCCTCCCAAAGCGCTGGGATTATAGGTGTGAGCCACCGTGCCCAGCCAGAAGAACCTTTTTATTGCACTTCCAACTGAGGAGGTGGACGAGAGTACTGGGAATGCTTTTCCTTTTCCTCCTGTCTTTTGTTTTTGAAACGGAGTCTCGCTCTGTTGCCCAGGCTGGAGTGCAATGGCACAATCTCAGCTCACTGCAGCCTCCACCTCTCTGGTTCAAGCGATCCTCCTGCCTCAGCCTCCCGAGTAGCTGGGATCCTTTTTCTCCTTTCTTAACAGAAAGAAGAGACAGAAACTTTATGAAACGCAGTGTCTGGGCACATTTTAGGGAAACAACGTCACAGACAGTTTAGCCTTCCAGGTTTCCTAGTGGGAGCTGCAAGGGAGAGCATTTTTCAACAGGAGGGGAGGTCCTGGCTGGCCAGTGGTGTCTGACTGTGGGAAGAGCCACATTCCAGCAGTATGAGTGTCCCGTGGTTCCCACAGAGAGGAGGTTCGGGGCTGGGGAGCCAGCAAGCACAGAGGCCACTGTCCAATTTTGTTCCAATCCGCCCTTTGAGCCCCATGGGAGCAAGCAGCCCCTCCTGCTGTCTCTCTAGAATCACTCAGGAAAACAGGCCATTGTGGTGGGCCACTTTCATAGGGTACAACTGAACAGTATTCAATCCATAAAACACCTCCAGCACTTTGGGAAGCTGAGGCAGGCAGATTGCTTGAGCTCAGGAGTTCGAGACCAGCCTGGGCAACATGTTAAAACCCTGTCTGTCCAAAAGGACAAAAATTAGCTGGGCATGGTGGCCTGTACCTGTGGTCCCAGCTGTTCAGGAGGCTGAGGTGGAAGGATTGCTTGACCCCAGGAGGTTGAGGCTGCAGTAAGCTGAGATCACGCCACTGCGCTCCAGCCTGGGTGACAGAGCGAGACTAGTAAGTCCACTGTGTGGAGGTCTGCCTTCGAGTCCCTCTTTCCCAGAGCCTCCATGGAACACCTCCTGTCAACTTAGATTTAGGCTTTCAAACGTGGTCCCTGACGTAGCATCATTTCCAGTTGGTCTGCCCCAAACATTGTAACTGAGATTCTCTAGCCAAGAGGACTGTACTCACTTCCTGCCATTATGATTATATTATCCTTTCTAAATCATTTTGCTGGCTTCCTCCAGCAAACTCAGAGGTCAAGTTTCCAACTCTCACTTTCAAACTCTGACTCTGCAGGGTTGCCAACAGTGTCTATTCTTGTGTGTGTGTGTTTTTTTTCCCTTTTTGTTTAAACTTCCCTATTCCACTTCTTTGAGCTGTACATGAACTCCGTAGTCTTCCCTTTTTTCTTTTAGATTCTTTGAAATAAATTTTTTTTTAAGGGACAAGGTCTTGCTCTGTCACCCAGACTGGAGTGCAGTGGCATGATCATGGCTCACTGCAGCCTTGAACTCCTGGGCTCAAGCAATACTCCTCACACCTCAGTCTCCCAAGTAGCTAGGACTATAGGTATGCACCACCATGCCTGGCTGATTATTTTTTATTTTTTTGTAGAGATAGCATCTTGCCATGTTGCCCAGGCTGATCTTGAACTTCTGGCCTCAAGCGATCCTCCATGCTTCAGCCTCCCAAAGCACTGGAATTACAGCTGTGAGCCGCTATACCTGGTCTTCTTTTAGATTCTATAGGGAAGGAATAAAAATTACTTTCATTGGCAGAGCACTGAAATAGATGTCACTTCTTGACTTCTAATTTTGCCTCTTTTAGCAAGTGACTTGACTTCCCTTGAACTTAGCTCATCCATTTGTTAACAAAATACCTCAACATTCATTGTGCTTTCAGCTACTTGAAAAAATGTCTTTTATGAAAGAAGAGTGTTTGTGTTTTATAGCTTTCCATTTGTGCAGCTTCCCAATATGGATCTCAGATGGGCCATATCCGTACAATCAGGGATTTTAACTGTTATCTGTCCATGTTTGCATCTGGATTTGACTATGGGTTGCAAAACCTGGGTTTTTGTGCCATGTGAATAATTAAGCACTTTAACAATGGGAATGATGTTTAGGTTATCAGATATCCAAATTCTTTTTGCTAACTGAGCTGTCTGTTCAAAGGGAATTACACAACGTTGTGCATAAGGCCTTGGGTCTGAGGCTCCCCTTGCTTCTGTGCATAAACCCTGTGAAAAGGCCCTGTGTTTACACGTCTGTTGAGCAGGGCTGTGCTGGCGCTGGGAAGGAGGAGGGGTGTTAATGGTGCTTGCTCAGCATGAGCCTGCGCCATCGCATGTGCTTGTATTAACAGATTCTCATGTGTCCTTGCTATCGTACTGGTTAACAACCGTGACGCCGAGTTAGGTTTTAGTGTAGGATCATTGTGAAAATTCTGGGCAGAGGGAAGCTGATGGAAGAGTGTGGATGAGAATAAAGAACTTATCTTGAGAAGGTACAATAATGACTTGTTTTGTTTTTCTTTCCCCATCTTGCCAGATAACCTCAGGACAGCGGCTTTTATTCAGCCCATTGTATTAATACACACAGAAAGACAGCTACTCATGTAACTGAATACACAGGTATTTCTGTATTTGAAGTTGATAATATAGTATCACAGAGAACTCCTTTGTCCCAGAAAAAAAAAGGGAGTGAAAAAGAGAGGCAGGGTGCCCATGAGGAAGGCCCTGGAACTGCACCCCTGAGACCAAGGAGCACTTGGGGCTGGAACACAGGACTGGGGGCCGAAAGTCCCTCTCTGGCTGCCCTCTTCACACGCATTCTCTGCTGGTCTCCCTCCTCTTCTCACCCGACATGCTGGCCAAGGAAAACCTTGTAGGGGGAGTTGACAGCATGACCTCTGGGCATTCCAGGCAGGGTTCCCTCTCCGAGGGAACATCATGAGCTGTAGGAAAACCCCAGGGACTGTGGACGAGCCAGGGAGAGACACTGCACCCTCGGCTAAGATGAGAGCTTTCATTCGGCTTCCCAGTCTCCTCCTGGCTGGAGAGTCCTAACCCTTTCCTCTCCCATGAAAAACCTGCTCCTGTTGTTATCTTGAACACAGAGGAAAATGTGTCTACGGTTCAGGTCTCTAAGGCGGAGGGAGGACCAGAGTGGCACTTGCAATCCTTTAAGGAAAGAGCCACCAGTTTCATTAATTTTCCTTACTTCTTCAGGTCATTATCAAGCAACTAGATGTATTCAAGAAAGTCACCTGTTGAATGATTTGAAAGTGCTTCCAATGAATAAGTGTGGTTTGCTTAAGAAAGTGTTCCTGGCTGGGCGTGGTGGCTCACGCCTGTAATCCCAGCACTTTGGGAGGCCAATGAGAATGGATCACCTGAGGTCAGGAGTTTGAGACCAACCTGGCCAACATGGCGAAACCCTAGCTCTACTAAAACTGCAAAAATTAGCCGGGCGTGATGGCGGGTGCCTGTAATCCCAGCTTCTTGGGAGGCTGAGGCAGGAGAATCACTTGAACCTCGGAGGCAGAGGTTGTAATGAACTGAGATCACACCACTGCATTCCAGTCTGGGTGACAGAGCAAGACTTCATCCATCTCAAAAAAAAAAAAAAAAAAAAAAGGAAAAAAAAATAAATAAAGGGTTCCTGCTCTACCAGGTCCTGCCAAATCCACAAAACAGCTGTTCAGTTAAGAGCCAGGGCACAGAATGGCCAGGACACTTTGCCTAGAATAGTGTTGGAACATGATGTTTGAAATGATCACAGGGTCAACTTTCCAGAACAACTTTGAGGACAGAGGCTACCTTGTGGCTGGGAAAATATGTATCTATGTGTGAAGATAATGGAATACAGTTAAAAGGCTTTGAGGGCCATGGGCTAAAATTTAAAACCTTGTTTCAAAAACCTCACAGGTGAGTTCTTTTTTTTTCTGTCTCATTCACTCATTTATTTGCTTATCCTTACCGAGAGTCTACTATGGGGTGGACCCGTGCTGGGCCTTGGGAACCCATCAAAGGAACTCCCTTCTCTGAAGCTACTGAGAAATACAGACACACAAACAGGGGGCCCAACAGAAATACGCTAGGTGTCATGGAGGCAAGCAGAGGGAGCACCCCATTTGGTCTGGACATGGGGAAGGCTTTCCAAAGCAGATGATGTTCAGCTGGGCTTTGAAGGGTTCTCAGGCAGACAGAGGAGCCACAAAGAGAGGCTTGCATGTTCAGCAGAGATCTCTTGATGTGTCTTGGGTAACGTGTGAAGGATGGAAGACAGCAAGAGAGAAATCATGTCACATCATGTCACTCGCTTGCTCAAATCCCCTCACTTCCCATCTCACTAAGAGTAAAAGCAAAAATTCCAACCATGAGCTAGAAAGGCCTTATCTGATTTGACCCTGGGGCTGCTGGGACCTCCTGCTCCTTCTGCTCCAGCCATGCTAGCCTCCTGTGGTTCTGGAGGGTCTCTGCACTCTCCCCTTCCCCTGATGGAAGGATCTGCTCCCAGATACCCACCTGGCTGGATTCTTGCTTCCTTCAGGTCTTTACTGACCAGTGAGGTGCTCCTTTGCTACTCTCCCCTCTCTCCCCTTCCCTGTTTTATTTTTCTCCCTAGCTGTTACTAGCTATATTTTGCTTCTTTATCTTTGTTTATTGTTTGTCTCCTCAAAGAAGAATGGAAGTCTATGAGGGCAGCAGCATTTGTCTGTTGCTTCACTGCTGTATTCCTGGTGCCTGCAACAGTACCTGGCATATAGTAGGTACGCAATAAATATTTGTGGAATGACTGCAGAAAAATAGTTATAAAGAACTATGTAAAATTACGGTTTCTAGGATTTATCTAGAAGGCAAAGGGAAGCCGTGGACGTTTTTAACTAGCAGGGTGAGATAACCAGGTCTGTGTTTTCTGGGATACTAACTCTGCTGGCGACAATGGTAGAATGGTGGGTGGGTGGTGGGGAGGCGGGGAGAAACTGGAAGCAGAGAGGAAAAGAAGGATTTGAGAACGGTTTTAAAGGTGAAATGACAGGTAAAAATGCATAACTCTGATTTTATGCATCAACCCCAGAAAACTGCTTTTATTTAAGTGTTTTTATTTCTCATACACAACAATCCATCAGTATGAAATCAGTTCTAATCTTGAGGTAAAGAATGCTTCTGAACCCTTGCTTGCAGAAAAGCAAGCTAGCCTGCAATGCAGAGAATGCATTCTGGTCAGGCTGTCAGCAGGGAACTGATGGAGCTCTTCCTTGGAACTGCATCCATACTTGTTACACATCTTGAAAGCAACCTTCCTCATCTGGTAAGGTGATGTAACCTTTCTCCACCACCCCCCTGTTAATCTCAGCATCGTATTTCAGTATTTTTTTCTCCTTCGGCTTCAAAGTTCTCATTCAGTTTGAGATTGTCCTCTTCCCTTCCTTTTTGTCCATTCCTCTCACACAACTTGCCAATGTTCTATCATCTCTGCCTCCCTTTGCCCTTTATTTGGTCACACCTCACATACTCCAACATAAGTTCCTTCTGGGATTGTCACTTCTGGGCCTTCTTTCACGCTGGGCAAAGATGCCTGGAAAGCTTTTATAAAACCGATTTATAAGTCACCTCCTTCTCCTGCACCTCCATCTTCACCTACCAGCCAAAGGACCTTTCTTATGTGTCAAGGAAACAGCAGGCTATTCTCCGGTATGGAAGACTCAGAAAAATGTACCACCATCTACTGTTCTCCAAAAAAGCATTACTTGAAAATATACTCTAGCCAGTCGAGACATTACTACTGCATCAAAATGCAGAATGGAAATCATGACGGACCGGGACTCAGAGTCCGTCCTGGGGTACTAGCAACAGGCACAAAGACACAACATGGGAAGTTGAGAAGTGAGCCCTCAGCGTACACTGACTGACTTGCCACACCAACAAATAGCAAGAATGCAGAGAGGAAGGTCCTTCTTTGTTTTCACAGTGACATCTGAAGGAAGCTTCGTGAAACCTCTTATTCCTTAGGAATTATTATCCTTCGTTAGGATAATAATCCTGTAACTGGAATCCCTCTGTAAAAGCTTCTCCCTCAAGGAGAATTTTCTGTTGGATTCACAAACCCAATTAAATAGGATTATAGCTATGTTAAAAAACAAAACCCAGAAAGAACCCATGAGTAGGAACAGGCCTGGGGACAATTTTTTGTGGTTTTCTTTGAATGAGGACCAGCTCATGACACCCCCAATGAGGACACAGTTCCCTGGTCACCACTGCCAACCAGCGAAGCCCCAACGCAGGCTCTCGGCCACCTTTCCAGCCACATCTCCAGGTGTGTCCCTGCACGTGGCATCTTCTCAGATTCATCCTGTGATCCCTGGAACTGTCCTCCCAGGCCTACGTGCCTTCCCACGTGCCAGACCTTGGGATGCTTTCCCACTTTCTGGGTTTGAGGAAACCCTGCTTGCCTTCCAAGGTCTGGCTTACTTGCCTTCCTTACACAGCCCCCTCTCTCCAGCACTCCTCCAGGGCTAGAGGCAGTTCTCACAGCCCACTGCAGACCAGCACTTGCTCACAGCTCTCTCTGCAGGAGCCACTGGAGTTAGTTCTCACTTCAGACTCCTCTGCCATCCTCACAGGACTCGGCATGAAGAGTCCCTCTCAGACCTGCTGTGTGTGGATACCTGGATCAGGTGTCCCTGACCCCATTATCAGAATGAAGATCTAGGCCCCATAGTAGGTAAAGCCAAGTAATCCATCCCTTCAGGATGACTCCCTCTAATAATAAACCAGGAATAAAGAAGGCTGGTTTCTTCCTGGATTTGATGCATATTTTATCTATCTGACTGTAATGTCCACGAACACAGGGGCTAAATGTATTTACTTGCCCACTGTGCTGACAATGCCTAGCCTGAGGCAGGTACTAATCAAGGCTTGCTGAGAGTATGAAGGTCTTATTTGCAGTATTTCCTGGATAGAGGAAAATGCCTGGCACAGTTCACAGTGACTGAAGCTACGCTGAATGAATGAATCCTGGTCTAAGTGGTAAAATGAGGCCATTTTCTTTATGCTAAAAGCAAACCTGACAAAAGACTCCCTGAGAAACACGCACCTGCCTTCCTTCTCCCAGGCTCCCCCCACCCCCGCTCCACCCCTTTGTCTTGGTTTCTGTGTGAGATTCTGAGTAACAAAAAGCTGCTTTGTATTTACTGCAAGGGAAGGCTTCACAGCAACGCAAACAACATTAACCTTTCCTCCCTGACTGCATTTAACACACAGGGTGACTATAGACCTGGGGGGATCAGGAAGAAATCAGCTCAAAATTCAGACAAGAAATAAAGAAGAGACGCCTGCACATCTTCACCGTCCCAAGACCCACACATCTCCCCCTTTGAGAAGCGATTCCGAAACACCCACGCTATGCTCCATCCCCCAGGGCGGCCCTTTCTTCTGTGCTGGTTGGCGATTCCTGGAGTGTCTGCCCGTGTGTGCATGCCGGCAGCAGCAGTCACTGCAGCATCAATAAAACTGACTTACACCCACATCTCTAAACGCCCAGTGCCGGCACTTCAGAGACCGGGAATTTGTCAATTTTGCCTCCATGTCAACCTGGCTCTCCTAGGAGTCTCAAGGCTACACCAACCCAGAACGAGATTATCTTGATGTGCCCCTCTCTGTGTTCTCTGAAGATGACCAGAAACAATCATAAAAAAGGAACAAAGGGATTACAAATTAATCTGCCTTCACTGGCTCCTCTGACTGCAAAGATATGATTACAAACCCAGAATTTGCAGGAGACCTAAATTCCTCATTAATCTTCACTATCGTTTCTATCACTGTTTTTTTTTTTCTTGTTTGTTTTTTTCCTTTAAGCTCCTTTCTTAGGCAGAGAATGAGGGGGAGCTATGTTCTTTCTTCACTCAGCAGTAACTGAAAAATATGTCCTTAACATTTCAAAAAAGCAGATCGTCCCTGTGCTGTAACCACTAAAGCGTGGAGGTGAAATGGCATGGGTGTCCTTTATGTCACCATCTGTCGACGTTCATCAATTTAAGCATGGATAACCCAAACTCGTGCTTCCTTTGGAAAGCATCAATCTGATAATCCAGAAACATTCCAGAGTCTAAGAATTTCCGATTTCTTTACATTAGACTTGCTTTGCTATCACATGTTTTGACTGTTCAGCAACAGGTAGTGAGTGGCTCTAAATTGCACTTCGCATGTGCCTCTGCTCTCTTTGGCCATCTGGAGCTGGGTCCTGCGGAGAGAACAGGTCCTGGCATGTTCCTCCCAGGCTCACTCCATGGGTCAGTGCTACAGTGTAATCAAAAAGCAGTGGGGCTTTTCTCCTTCTCTTTCCCAGACATGTCTGCAAACTCCATTTGGGCAGAGGCACTGCCAGTGACATTTCTGCTCTGGGAACCACAGACACATACTCCTACTGAGACAGGAGGGATTCTATGAACTGGAAGGGGACTGAAGCATTTAGACCAGCTGCTACTTACATTAATCCTGACACACAGTTCATGGTGGCTGCTTGTCTACATACATGGTGGCTCCCAGTTCTGCTTTTCTCTGGCTGAATACCTGGCCGTGTTCTTCAAACTCAAGCTCAGCAGAAAGCTGAGGATGGGGCTTAGAAAGCAAAGTGGATGAAGTTTCCCCAAATGGTGTCAAAAAAGCCTCCAATCCCAGGCCCACGTCTGCGAGGCCCTGCTCTTACCTGGGTATGGCACTCTTCCTTTGGTGACCAGCTCTGTGAGTAAGATTCCAAAAGACCACACGTCAGACTTGATTGTGAACCTCCCGTACAGGGCTGCCTCGGGGGCCGTCCACTTGATGGGGAATTTTGCACCTGCAGAACGAACACCTGGTTATTCATCAGGCAGAGGGCGCTGCACTGGGCATGGGGTGTGCGAGGGAAAGGCACGTGCAAAAACTACTTTCATGAGAGCAGGTTTAGAGGGGAGGACAGAAAGGAGGTGAAGCAGGAATGGGCTGGGATTGGGAAGATGTAGGGTCTGGTCTTGGCTGTGTGACCCTAAGGAATCCAGCTCAAAGCACCTTAATACCTCAATAAAGGGGGGAAGAAGCCCTGGTTTCTTGTGATTTAGGAAACTTATATATATATTTAACTTTGAAATAATGCTATGTTTTAATACACACAGACAGGATTTAGTCATAATGCTGCTCTCATGAGTCCTCTGGTATGTAAGATAGTGTGGTCTCACCAGGTACACAAAACCAGATGAAGACACAGAGCGGCTCCCAGGGTGGGGACAACTGGATGCAGCCCATGTGTTCTGCTGAAATGGGTTAGATTTCCCAAAGGCCTCCCACACCCACAGCAGGGAAAGGAATCTGCCTCCAGCTCCTTCTCTCTCCACATTTGCTGTCTTTCCTCCATTCTTTCTCCCTGTAGCGGCCATCTTTACTCCTGGGATACTTTTTTCTTCTATACTGTAAGATCACTTTCTTACCACCTTTTCTTCCACCATCCAGAAAGAGTACTATTTAATGTTTGTTTTTTAAAGAGCAGTTTTGCCTCCATGACTGTCTTATGAGTCTCTGACTTTTCAAGACCAAGGTGCAAATTCATGTCAGTCAGGGGAGTAATTTTTATTCAAAAATTTAACTGATCATTAAAATAATCTTCTCTCTAAACCAAAAGGAAGGGTGTGGTCCACCTTGCTTTCTACAAGCTTGATGTGTGTGCAGGGAATTAAAAGGGATTCAGGCCAGGTGCAGTGGCTCACGCCTGTAATGCCGGCACCTTAGGAGGCAGAGGCGGGCCAATCATTTGAGGTCAGGAGTTTGAGACCAGCCTGGCCAACATGGTGAAACCTTGTCTCTACTAAAAATGCAAAAATTAGCCAGGTGTGGTGGCACGAGCCTGTAGTCCCAGCTACCCAGGAGGCTGAGGCAGGAGAATCACTTGAACCCCGGAGGCAGAGGTTGAAGTGAACCGAGATCACGCCACTGCACTCCAGCCTAGGTGACAGAGCAACAGTCTGTCTCAGAAAAAAATAAAATAAAATAAAATAAAATAAAATAAAAGGGATTTAGCAGCTTGTACTCTCAAACATTTATAAACCAATTATAAAGCAGTTCCAGGTATTTTACTGAACAAACTAAAAGAAAAACACAAGGAATTTTTATTACTTATGGAAACACAACTACATGTTTAAAGCATGTTCATTCTACTTAAGGAGCTCCTAAAAATCATACAAAGGCTGACAAAATCAGAATGTTTCATACAATCTTCTATAAAAAGTCACTATGTACAAAAGTGGCAAATGATTAAAATATTTAAATTGGCACAGTTTTAATAGCCAGAGGTATGATAAATTACAGCAATTAGATTTTTGTCTTAAATATAGCATATGATAACATCTTTAGTAAATCTACCCTGGCATTTTCAGGCAATATAATTTTCCTCTCCATCTCTCATGTGTCTGTGTGAAATGAAATGAAAAAAAAAAAATCCTGCTATTTCATTATGAGGCATCTCACATTAACACTGGAGCAGAAAAGTTATTCTATAGTTTTCCTTTTATGCATAGAGTTATTTTTAATTAGTTATGTTTCTCAGGCATAATTATTTATATCTTTCCTTACGTGCTAGATGATTCCACATAAGACCTGGTATTCTCTGAATAGTCGTTTTGTTTTTAAAGTTTCTTTCAAAGCATTCTTCTCACACTTCCTATCCTTGAGTATTCTGTTCACGCAGCTTTGGACTCTGAGCCACTGGGATTAATGTGATAGATTTTCTTCAGTGTTGAGAGCAGACTGTGCCCTGGACCAAACCTCAGCTGGAGTTCTCTTACTTCAGAGAATTAAAGGTATACTACATTCATTCCTATTTAAACCATCTCTTGAGCCAAATGGCTTGGAAATCTCTGACCGTCTCTGAAGTAAATGGAACATTTTTCTCTGCTGTGCAGACAAATCCTGTAAATAAAATGACAACCAACGGAGTTGTTTTTCCCCTTCTTTGAATCACTCGACATTGGTGAAGGTGTGTGTGTTGCTGAAAGCGACTATTTAAAATCTGGATACAGTCATGTTAGATTTTCCAAGTGATATAATTTCAGATTTAAAAAACAACGGCAGTATCAGCCAGTTGCATTAGTCCGCTTTATTATTTTCCCATTGTATAATCTACAATAAGGATTATAATATATAAACCTTCAAAAAATGTTAAAACAAAGGCTGCAAAATGTAAGGAATCTTTGAAAGGAAGTCATTTGTAGATATGTGGTCTGACTACTAAGCTTACTTAAATTTGTTTTGTGTTAATTTTCTTTCTAAGACAAGCAATATATTTATACCAAACAATGTATTTATAATGTATTTGGAGGAATAAAAAATAATGTATTTGTCCAACTTCTCCTGCTTCTTCTCTGTCTTAAAATAGCAGTCACTTTAGACAAAATAAGCTTCTTTATAGATAACTCATTTTCCTTTTCAAGGAAGACAAAAGGTTAAATCAAAGCAGCAATAAGGTATTAATGATTAACTGCGGTTTCTACTGAAAAGAGCTAATCCCTGCTTCCTCTTCCACACATCTCATTACTTCTGTTTCCCCTTATCCTGGCTTCCCATCTCCTGAGGGTACAAAGCTTTGGCCCTAAAATGCAGCTGTAAATGTGCAGGAGTTAACTGGGGATTTTTGGCAGGTGTCTTTACAACTAACCGTGCAGGTTGCACAGTGTAAAACCCCATCTATGAAAACAGCATCCCTAAGGTTGTGTAGTACATAACCTATACAATCCCACAGGTGTCCCTGCTGCAGGGCTGCTGCAGTGGGCTCCGTAAGTTAGGAGACTTCAGACACCTTGAAGGAAGGATCTCCTGGGTGTAAATGTTGTCTTTCCCTTGAAAGTAAAGTTCTGACAGGCAAAAAGTCAGAATCAAAGTGGTCTTCTAAGTAGTATGGACTTACAGAACAATGGAGAAAACATCAGAACTGCAATGCAGTTAACTTGGTATTGTTATGTAACTAGCTGACTCACTCTTTGAAATTCTTCTGCTTGGGAGCAGGATTTAGATATGAAAACAGTTTTCTCCCCTTCGCATTTTATTTAGAGGGAACAGAGCAAACTATACAGGTAATGATCATCTATGCCACTGTTATCTTGAGCTTTACTGTAACACTTAGTGTGTCTGTTCCATGTTTACATGAATTCAAAAAAAGAAGTGACCACTCTGTCATTTCTTACTGAATTAGCTTAACAGTTTAGGATTCTTTAGGATTCTTTTAAGCCAATACACAAAGGCCATAATATGTGTGTGCGTGTGTGTGGTGTGTGCACTTGGAAGCATCTTTTCCACTGAATGTTTTCCAGGTACTATTTGCAAATATTACCAAACTCCCAAGCCATTGCTGAAACCTTGACTTGTCATGGTGAAAACTTGACAACCTGGTGTTGTCACTGGGGCCCATGTCCTAGAACTTCCAGGTAAGAGGATCTTTGTAGCTTAGTCATTTAACTCCCAGGAACATATATAAGACCAGTTAGCCTTAGGCTGAATCATTCCTGTGATGAATAAATATGTCGATATTTTAAATGACTTCTGATATACAGCTCAATCCTATTTCTCTGAATTCTGTTGAGAAACAAAATGAGTGATCACAAACTCTGTGTAACATCAGGAGTCTTATTCACTCCCGTGGCTCCAATGACTATCTTGAACCCAACGATGCCTGCATTTATATCACCAGATGGGACCTCTCTCTTGAGTCCTTGACTTGCATAACCAGTTTCCCTCTCAATTGTCTCTCCATCATCACAATGGATTTCTCTCTAATGGATGTCTCTCCATCATCACAATGGAGAGACAATTGAGAAGGAAATTGGTTATACAAGTCAGCGCCCCTCAAATGCAATATCCAAAATTTATCTTCCCCACAATTTGGCTTCTCAATCCTTGGTGACTTTGTAAACCACCCAGTTGGTGATAACAGAATCCTGAGAATCATCCTTGCCTGGACACTCTATTTTTCATTATTGTGCACTCGGATCCCAGCACAGGACCCCTATTGAAGGAGGTCAATACATCTTTACTGAATGATCTCTGTGCCCTCACGGGCTTTGTCCATGCCCGTGTCAGGTCCATTACATCCTGACCATTTCATACTCTTGAATTCACTACCCTTCCTCTAGTCCTCACTTGCTCAGCATGCCCACCCTGGGTTTCTACAGTAGCCTTCTAATATAATCCATATACATAATCTGGTACCTACCTACTTCCCCAGCTGCTTCTTATCATCCCAGATGTGTTCTCCTCTGCTCCCCTCCTCTCTCCTCTACAACCTCTCCACTGCCCTTCTTTGACTGCTTTGCAAATGCCAGGCTCCTACCTGCTTCAGGGACAGGCTATTTCCTTTGTCAAAAGTCCTTACCCCATTGCTAATTCTTACTCCTCTTTTGCTCCTAGCCAAAGAATTACTTGCACAGGGAACCTTTGCCTGATCACTAAAGACTGGGGTAGGTTTCCTACTTCTATGCTGCCAGAGCACCTCCCTCTTTGTAGTTGTCACTATTTTTTTTCAGTAAATATTGCCTAATGAAGCTGTTATTATTAAAGTGCAATGAATGCATGAATTGTCTGAAGGCTGTCTCTGTCCACAGATACATACTGTGCTTGAGTGCTGGAGCATGTCTTCCCGGATGGCCAGCACATCTCCAGTACTGAGTACAGTGTCTGGTGCAGAGAAAGCACTTGATAAACAGGTGCTGAATGAATGAATGAATGAGTAGCTGGACAGCCCTTCCCTTTTTGGCTGAATAACCACAGTTCCTTACAGAGCATATTATCGGTTCCCTGCCCTCTGGTGAGTCCTCTACTTGTCCTTGGTGACAGCACCAGGGTCACTGTCTGGATGCCCTTTTAAGAGTCTAACAATTGCGAATTGAAATGGAAAAGCAATAGCCACACACTAATGAAACTTAAAACACCTGGAGAACCCTGCATTTTCACTCCAAAGGAAGTGTGTTCAGATCCCCTTTGGGTCGGAGTGAATGTATCTGAGTGAGGGAGCCCCACAATTTATTCTCTGAGGACAAGGGGGCCTAGTTCACTGGGGCTGCAGCTGGGGATGGGGGTGGTTAGTTACATCAGCAGAAAGACAAGGTGGCAAGGGGCCTTGGGAGAGTTGACAGTGAAACAAAGTGGAAAATCCTTAATAGACTGGATTAAGAATAAATTCTTAATAGACTGGGATGAATGCAAGTGACTAGACATCAACCATTTCGACCTCACTGAGCCCTGGTCTTCCTCATTTAAAGTAAAGTTAATAATCATCCATGCTTCAGGCAAGAGAAAGGAGAGGGCTGTGGATTTATTCAGTTATCAAAGTTTGTCCACAGAAATAACACAAACACCCACCACTGCTGGGCTGGCTTGTTTTCTCTTTTTCCTACCACCAGTATTTCTGGAGTGTTCCCCAGTGCCCGGCACTGCACTTGGTACCAGGAGGATGAAAGTGAATGCAGTCTCTGGCAGTCATGGAGCTAGAAGCTTAGTTTGAGGGAGATAAAATAAATGAATGGCTTTTACATATGTCAACTACAATAAAGTGCTATGGAGAATAATAAGATGGAGTACAAGGACAGATTTTGTGGGACTCTGTAAGCTGCACTAGGATTCTGGATTCCATCCTAAGCGCAGAAAGTCACTGGGCTGTGAGCAGAAGTGCGATGACTTCCCATATCGTTCTTTTCCCTTGTCTTTTAAAACATGGAGGATAACACATCATTACCTTGAGAATGATTTATGATGAGACAGAATGGGAAAAGTGTTTTGACTTTTCAAAACTCTTCAAAAGCATCATGACATTTCAAGGCCCATGGGTGTCTATCAGCAATTAGCAATTGGGTAGATGATGCTTCCATTGTCACTTCTGTCATGTTTACTTAACGAGTGGCTCTGGGTGCATTTGTACTATTTTAGCACACTTCTCACATTTGAATAATACCAATAATCTTGGTAACAAAGCAGTAAAACTTAGCATAATCCAACCTGCAAAGCTCAAACATTTATATGAGAAATGCATGAATTATTTTTCTGAGTTTATTCTTCCCCATGTTCTTCCTTTCTTTCCAAGCATTTTGCTTGTCTCCCCTGTGGGCTCTTCTTGCTTGGATTTACTCAAGTAAGCTTCCTGCCTCTCCTGAGTAGCTAGGACTATAGGTGTGCACCACCATGCCTGGCTAATTTTTACTTTACTTTAATTATTATTATTATTTTTTTGAGACAGAGTCTCGCTCTGTTGCCCAGGCTGGAGTGCAGTGGTGCGATCTCAACTCACTGCAACCTCCACCTCACAGATACAAGCAATTCACCTGTCTCAGCTTCCTGAGTAGCTGGGACTATAGGTGCACACCACCATGCCCGGCTAAGTTTTGTACTTTTAGTAGAGATGGGGTTTCACCATATTGGTCAGGCTAGTCTCGAACTCCTGACCTCAGGTGATCCACCCACCTCGGCCTCCCAAAGTGCTGGAATTACAGGCATGAGCCACTGCGCCCAGTCTAATTTTATGTTTCGTAGAGATGGGATCTTGCTATGTTGCCTGGGCTAGTCCTGAACTCCTGGGCTCAAGGGGTCGTCCTGCCTTGGTCTCCCAAAGTGCTGGGACTACAGGTGCGAGCCACTGTGCCTGACCTAACTTGGTTCTTGCTACCCCAAACACAATTAATCTAGTTCAGTTTGCTTTACTATATCCTGTGTCCTGCACTTAGCATGCTCACACTTGTTTCTTTTACATTGGCTTTGGAAATGCTCTCTTTCCCTTCACCTGCTTAGCTAAAGCCTACTCAGCTCCAGTCCCACCTCCTTCATGAAATCACCTGTGATTACTCCAGCCTTCACTAATCTCTCCAATGCACCTCGCGCCTAGTGCTAGAAACAACAGTTTAATGCTTGATAATAGCAGCTACCACAATAGCTAAACATACACTGAGCGCTTGCTAAGAGTCAGGCATGCAAAGCACTGTGCACATGAGGTGGATACCAGGAATAGTCTTGTTCTACAGATGAGAAAATGGAACATGGACAGGAAAGGAATGTGCCAAACAAAGAACACGTGTAGATGGCAGAACTGGGATTTGAACCAAAGGCGCCAGAGCCTGACTGCATAAACGCTATACACTGTTCCACCATGTCCATGTCTCCTCTGTGTCCTTTTACTAGTTCTTTCGTAAGTTATTTTAAAAATCTCCTTCAATAGAATGCAAATCCACTGAGGTTGGAGACACATATTTCTTCATAGCAACTTGCCTAAGGCTGGTTAAACAGCAGTAAATGCTCTAACTAGCTAAAGGGTCCAGCCAGGCAGTAAGTTATCTGACACCCTGACGGTCAAAGTCATTCTTTTCCTTTACACAGACTTAATCAAACTAAACACAAAGAGTAACAATAGAGTGGTGTAATAAACTAATAATTTTCTTCACTCTTAAAAGTTATAGGAATAAAATCTTCCTTTCATACGACAGCACAGCCTGAGTGATGCTCTCGGTTTTTCAGTGCCAACAGGATGACTGCCCAAAGTCATTATGTCAGGATGGCCCATCCCAAGCCCCAGACCACATTCCAGTTAATGAAGTCCCTCTATCCCTAGTGGCCAGGTAATCTGTTTTTCACTTCTGCCTCAAATAGAAACAGTCTTACTTGACTCAGTTACTTCCTGTTCTTTATGTGTTTTCATACATTAAGATGATGGCACAGGCATTTCAAATGCTCCAGTGAAGACTGCAGATACTTTTGCTGCCAAATCACCTCCTGCAGTAAGAGTACATAAGCCGGTCAGGAAACGAGGAGTGGATGCTCTTCAGTGACAATGCAAAGCAGTCCCACTGTGGGCTGAGCTGGGATTGAGTAGTCACTCGTGGAAGGACCAGTATGATCACTTAGGAAAGGAGCTTCTGAGTCAGGCATCCCTGTGCTTGCACACTGGATTTGCTGGTTGATCATTTAAAATGTCCCTAAGTCTCAGTTTCCTTGTCTATAAACTGGGGATGATAACCTCCTAAGGTTGTGGTGAGAAGAATCGTTGATGTAAAAGGCTCAGCACAGCATCTGGCACCTGGTAATAGCTAAATAAATGCCAGCTGTTACTTTATTCAGATAGTAAAGGCCTAAAGTCACTGAGTTGCACTGGCAAATGCCATCAGCAATGCCAAAGCTCTCCAAACATCAGAAGAGGAAAAGAAGATAAAAAAAACCCTCATCAAAACACTCATCAACCAATCAATGAGAATCTTCCGAGGGTCCACGATGTCCCCAGCACCCTGTGAGGCACTCCTGGGAAAACCAAGCACAGGTTGCCTCCACCCTTGGGCCCAGCTCACATCACCGGAGAGCTGAACTGCCAAGTCTCTCTCTCTTTTATTTTTCCTGGTGACCAGGCCATCCATAGTCTCAGAGAATATCCCCTCTGGCTAAAAAACTAGGTCAAGGTGGAGAAGGTGAAGTCAGTATTGAATAAAAGAAGCCAAATCCTTCCTACAGAGAATCTGAGCTGTGCCCTAATAGCATTTTCAAGGAGGAAACCCATTACTTTCAACAACAGACACTGCTTTTCTGAACCAAAGAGCCACCCAGAGCCCTTTTTAATTATAAAGCCACTAACTCTGAAAATTATTATATCCAATATTTAATAGTATGCAATACTTCAACTTGAAAGTTACTCCGGGTAATAAAAGAAAAGAAATCACAAACAATGCCAATAACAGAAATTTGGTTTACAGGAGGGAGAGGTGACAAGGCGGTACCAGGACAGGATATCCTGTGAAAGAAGCAAAATCAAAGCTGACCTGACCTGGAACTTTGTGGTTACTTAAACAAAACAATGATTTCAAACTCAATGAAACTTGGCAAAGCAAAACTCAGAATTTTCACACTAGGCCAAGGGAATGACTTTCAGATTTCCCAAATGCTTCTGAAGTAATACAACTGGGTGTTTTCCAGTTATCTCTGGTGACGCATTCTGTTGAAACTTCTACTTCAAGTTCATAAGGTTTTAGCATCATGCTTTAAAAAAAAAATGAAAAGTAAATGTTACAATGGGTTAAGATTACATTCCATCTGAAATTTCAAAATGTTGAGCAAGGAGTTTGAGAAGGAGGGAGGTTGGGAGGAAGGAGGAATTCTGTCCCACCAGGGTTGCGAGTGGAGAAGGGACAAGTTAGGCCAAGGAGGACAAGAACCAAGGAGTGGAAGGTGGGCCTGAACATATTGCAAAGATAAGGTTGATTAACTAGGCACAGATCCAAAGTCTAATTGAGTGGAATCCATGGAAAGAATATTCAGGCTGATTGGGGTGAGCAAAGTTCCAAGAGAGCCCAGAGCTCAAGACTGGACAGAGAAGAGATAGAAGGTCTATCAGTGGGTAATAAAAATCGAACCCAGGACAACTAGAGGACAGAGGGGAGTAGACTCATCTACCAGGGAGAATGCAGGGGCTAGGCTGGACTCTAGGTATTAATCCTGGGGTTTTGCAGTTGGGGAATGATAGGCAGGATATATTGTGGAAGGGCATTTGATCCAGACACGGAGGCTACCAGAAGGTAAACTGTGACATTCCTTCCAAATATCCCTAGAGGAGCCAGGAAGTAAAGGGAGGAAATTCTGCGCTGCTTGTCATTCTCCATCACCTCCCTTGCAATGGTGACCAATGACAAACCCACTCTAACTCATGGGGGCAATGCAAAAGTAGAGAATAAAATTAATGGGCATCTCCTGAAATCATGGATATTTGGTCCTTTTAAGAAGGAAATCTGAGAACCATCAAAGGGACTTTCCTTGGAGTACAGACTGTGTTATGTAGGCTTATTTAAGTGGTTATCTTGGGTGGGACTGAAGAAAAAAGGAGCCCTGCTTGCTGTTCCAGAATACTGAGGCTCTGAATAATTCCAATTATCCTTCCAGTTTTCCAAGAGCCAGAAAGGAAGCAATATCAGAATAAAAATTCTGTAACTTGATTACCTCTGCAAAGAGAAAACAAAACAAAACCAACAGAATAAAAATTCTGATTCACAGCTTCAACAGGATAAACACTGTGTTTGTGGACTTTCAATCCAGAGCAAAAGACAAGGGCTTTGTAACCATCTGCACACTGCTGCCCAGGGTGGTGAGAGGAACTCACCTGAGTGATCAATGGATGTGTGGGATGTAGTTCAATATAGAAATGATGCCAAGAATCCAGCCACCCCCAGAAGGGGCAGAGGGCCCGCGTCAGTCTGACTTCCTGCCACATGGCGAGCTAGGCTGCACGGGCAGCACTGGGTTTGAGGATGCTGTGTGGGAACAGGTGGAGGTCATGGAGTTTGATTGGGAGCTCAGAAGGTATCAAAGGATAAGAGGATATACAGAAGACAAGTGCCACTTTGGGGTGGCTTTTTCAAACCGTTCCCCCTTTCAATCTGGCACAGTGTGCCAATAGGGGAGCCACCCTGGGGACAGCAGAGCAATGCCACTGAGCACCCTCCTTTGGCTGGAAGAAATGATGCTTCAGAACCTGGCGCAGTTTTCAGACGTACTGCGTGTCTGTGATTACCCCGATGATGAAAATGCGGGAGTTCCTTTTGCCAGCAAGGCAAGACAAGGAAGCCAAATGACATTTTTGATGTTTGATGGCAATCTGCAGTTCCTATTTACACACTTTAAAATCACAGAGGGTGACCATCTGCTTCCTTCTTGATGATTACTAAGAAACGTGGGCTGCACAGACTGAGGACTTGCTCTTGACCATTCATAAACCACCACCAAAAGGCTCTGCCCAAAACAGCACAAAGGAGAAAGAGATGCTCACACAGAATATACAATGGGACTGACCGGCACAGGTAAAGGGAAAGGTGTGCAAAAAAGCTGGGCTTGAGGTGACCACTGCTTACCTCCAGTCCATCTGTATCCTCTGGGCAGAGTCAGAGCTGCCCAAGGGTGGGAATGAAAGAAATTGGTCCCATCTCCGACCTGAAACAGTTTTAATCTTTAAAGAGAGACTGTAGTAGGAAAGGGTGATTTAGAGTCCCTTTTCTTTTAATTTTAATCTTTGGCTTTCAACACACCCTTTCCTGGAGGAAAATGGATGCGGTCTACAATTCATCTCCATTTCCCTGCCAATTTGACCTGCTCCCCCTAACTATTAATCTGGGCCCCGAAGCTCCACGGTGGCTCAGCAGATAAACAAAGCAGTCCCTCCCAGAAACGAGGTGGAAGCTCAGAGCTTGAAGCGACAGAATACAAATGAAGGAGCTTTTCTGCTTAGTGACTGAAGTGTACCAAACTCAGATCCGGGAAGCTTGATTACAAGCAGCATGGTTCAGGCATGCGACTCAGCTCAGCGGGAAAGCCGTGTCTGACCTCGGAGGGCAGGGCATTCTGTCGGGCAAGTCCCCTGGGGTCTCTCCCTAGACAGCCCTCAGGATGACAGACTCTCAGTGTGGGCTGGGGAGTCGGGGGTTGGCGTGGTCATTTGATGGCGGCACCACTGAGTTGGGAACACACTAGTCGGTGCTTAAGACAATGGCTTGCATTTTAAAGGGTTTGCTTTTCATCAAAGGACGGTTTGCTTCTCTAGCATGGGAAGAATTAGATTAAATTCAATAATTAAAAAGGTTTTTTTTTTTTTCCTTCCCTCTCCTGATATTTGCTGTTCAGGTCACAGCACACTGTGCGGGAATGGCAATGCTGTTGTTGACAGAGGACAAGAAATTCATGTGTTGACGGGGGCAGAGGGAGGGCATCTCATGGCGAGATCAGCCTTGATCTGCCACTGGATTACAGGGACCTCAGAAGCGGCTGATTAATAATTCCGCAGGAGCCCTTGAGCTGGAAAGCTGGCGCTCTGAGTCTAATAATCCCCAGTCGTAATACAAAGGAAGGACAGGAATTGAATTCACAGTTCTGGATTGTGAAATTCGAAATTCGAAAGAAACAGGGATCCACTTCTTTCTGAGTGTGTTTTTCAACCTAGCTGCCTGCTTGCTTGTGTTAAATGGCTACTGTGCTTTTTGAATCTAAAATCTGATTATATTTAATTAGTATAGGCATCTGGGATTTCTAATACACAAAGAGTTATTAAAGTAACAAATCTTTCTAAAATATGTTTTCTATGAAAGAATGTGTTAATTTATGCGGTAACAATTTTTTAACATGAAATAATTAACATGAAAACTGCAACAATTAGTAATTCTTCGTTGTCTAATTTATACTTGAATTTTCCTCCAGACAATAATCTATTCAATTTAAACCCCCAATACTGGGAGCATTTGAACAGACACATTTTTCTTCTTCTATTTAATACATAAGCCTAAACTTACAGCAGTCATATACAAAGACCCGAATGTTCCTATTTTTATATATATTCCAAAGATCCAAAGATTATGTTTCCTTGACATTTGTTTCATTAATTTCGAACTTAAAAACAAACCAACCAAAACCATACAGCAGCCCCAGTTCCTGTCCTTCGTGAGGATTCAAATCAGGAGAAAGGGCGATAGAGGCAGAGCCTCCATGTGGAAGCAGCCCCGATGGGAGAGATCAGGAAAACCCAAAGTGGGGTGTGTGTGTGTGTGTGTGTGTGTGTGTGTGTGTGTGTGTATGTGACAGTGAGAAACACAACTATTAGCATCCATTGGACCAATAACATTATAATAATATCACTATTACTACTATTGCCAGCTACCACGAGCAGCTCAGTGTTGGCTTTGTGCCAACTGCTTTATGGTTATTCGCAGGGAAGCCATACAACAATTCTATGATATAGAAACTATTATTATCCCTGTTTTAAGAGGAGGAAATAAAAGCTCAGAGAGGTTAAGCAACTTGTTCAAGGTCTCACAGTGAATTAGCAGCAATGCTAGGTTTTATACCAAGACACTTTGATTTCATGGGTCATGCTCTTAACCAATCCAGGCCCTGCCATCTTTGGGAGGGGACTGAGGTGTACATGTGAAGAAGAAAAGAGGTCAAGCTATAAAAAGAAGAAGAAGAAGAAGAAAAAACCTAAAATAGAACAAAACAAAAAAACACCAAAGTGTTGTGGGGAGGAGTTGGAAGAAGTGAAGAATACCAACAACTTTTACTAATTATCTTCTTGAATTCTTACAATCACCTTAAAGGTAACCAACACCAATCTTATTTTATGATGAGAAAGGTGAGGCTCAGAGAGGCCAGAGCTTATGCTCTAGGAATACGGTGTCAGGATTTGAACACAAGCTTATCTAGCTGCAAAGCTCCTGTGCTTCCCATCACTCCAAAGACAATCTTGGAGTGTGCAAGGAATATTAATGCAATAAACAACCCTTTCTGGAGGTTCCTGCAGCCACAACAGCATTTGATTCCCAGAGAGAGCCATGCACATTGCTGAGAGACAACAGGAGAGCACGTCTCAGAAGAGTGTGGAGGGGCTGGTAACCTTGGTTATTTCCATTGCTGTAAACAAATATTTATTAACTACTACTATGTGCTCTGTGTCTACAAGGGCCCGCTGCTAGTCTTTAAACTAAATCACTTCTGTAGAGAAGCAGTAAGAGCGGCTCCACAGATACTCGGGAGAACTGCTCCAGCCGTGCTCAGGCAGCGTGTGCGTGCTCAGGCAGCGTGTGTGTGCTCAGGCAGTATGTGTGCTCATGTGTGCTTGTGTTGATGTGTGTATGCACATGCATCGGTGAAAATGCTGAGAAGGGCCATCTGATATTCAGACTTCACAAGATTAAAAACAAGAGAGGCAGCTCAGAGGCAGGGATAGTTCCCAACAGAGAATGCAAACACAAGAAAACAGGCAAGCTGGCCAGAGACAAGGACAGCGGACGCGTGACTCCCAGCTGTGTCTGGGGTGGAGGGGCCCTTGGAGCATGCAGGTATATCAAAGTGGTGATTGCCCAGATCCATTGACTGGCCCAGGCTATAAAATAAGGAGATAGTATTTTTTTCTGGAAAGACTGATTTTTTTCTCTATTGATTACTAATAGTGATTCTCTTTAAAAACTTTATAGACTGTTTTCAAGGAAAATGTATGTCAAATACAAAAAGTTGAGGTTATAAGGATGATTTTTACATTTCACAACTCTCAAAGAACTTTTATAGATAGCCCATGTAAGTTCCACACTAATGATGTGAGGTGATCATTTTTATTATCACCATTTTACAAATGATAAAAATGAGGCTCAAAGAGCTGAAATAACTGGCCTGTGGACACCAGGCTTGTAAGCGACAGAGCTGATTCAAAGCCAGGGACCCTAACGTCCAACCTCTGGTTCCTCAGTCTCAATAGGCTGCCTCACTAGCAGCTTAGAGGGAAGAACAATGCTGGCAAGTGACACACTGAGTGTGTATTCTCCTTTTTAAAAATATGTCCACAAAATCTGTTAGGGAGTAACTGCAATTGCTAACCTAGGTTTGCCCTGTGACTAGCAATTCCACTGGAGAACACAGCCCAGAGAGACGAGGACATGTGTGTACCACCACAGCACCCTTATTTATAATAGTTCCAGTTTGGAAATGACCCCACATGTTCAGCAACAGTAGAATGGAGGCTCTGTGATGTATTGTACAGCGGAATACTACCCAGCCACGAAGAGAACTGCTGTTCCATGCAGCAATATGGAAGAATCTCACAGACATAAGAATGGGAAAGAAACCAGACACAAGAGTAATACTACAGGATTCATGTCTGTGATGTTCATTTACAGGCAAAACTTACCAATCTATGGTGAAAAGAGTGGAAAAAAGGCTATTTGTGGGGGTGGTTACTGACTGGGAGTGGGAATAAGAGGTCTTCTGGGGTGCTGGAAGTATTCTGTCTCTTTATCTTCGGGGTGGATTCAGGGGCATACGTGTATGTAAAAACTCATCGGGCTGCACACTTCAGATTTGTTCATTTTACTGTATGTGTGTTACAGCTCAATAAAGAATAAAAAGGTATCCACAAAAGGAAGTTATGCTTACACACAGCCACGTCTGTCTGAACTTGTTAGGTTTAAATCAACATTAGTCGGCACTGAAAGCTCATGAAGAAAAAACTAGAGTCTGCAGAGAATTTTCCCACTGCTTCTCATCTGCTTGTGTGATCTCTGAAGGAAGTGATGGCCGGAGGGGCTGTGAACTTCCAGAAGCAAGGCTTGTGACATCCGCCTATGTCGGGGGTCACAGGAGACAGGTGTGGTATGGAAGTGTACGGACAAGAAGATGGACAGTAGCTCCTTGTGGTGCCTGTGGTGAGCTCTGGAATGATTCCGGGAGGAAGATGCGGTGCTAGGGTAGGGAGGCAGCCGTGACTAGACCTTAGGGGACGGCTGGAAGGCTGAGGGCCCAGCTGTGGCAATGAGACCCAGTGAGGGCACCCCAGCTCATTTGTCTGGGCTTGGAGGACCACCACAACCATCTCAAGCTTAATAGATAAAAACCCAAATGTATCCTCTTTCTTGAAGGTAAGATCTTCCCAAGTCACTCATTTCTGTTATTGGTAATGCCATTCTCATGATCACCTGCATTTGACTACTTGGGAATTATCTTTGATTTTTCTCTCCCTTTCCTGAATAGTGTTTCAGACTTTCCATTGTATCTACAATCCATTCACTCATTTGTTTATTCCCCAAGAACTTAGTGTTGTACCAGATATACCAATAGTAACAAGCAACATTTATCACTATGTGCTGGGTACCCTGTTAAGCACTTTACATGCATTGTTTCACTTAATCTTTGCAAAAATGCACACAGCAGACAAAATGTCTTTCCATTTTACAGATGAGTAAACTGAGGTATGCAAAAGTTAAATAACTTGCCTAAGGCCCCAGATCGTCAGGTGGTACAGCTGGATATCAAACCTGGTTCCATCTGATTTCAACAATGCCCCACGTGTTCCTCCTCATGCTTGCTGACTGTCCTGTGCAGTCTTAGGCTTCTTGATATCGGTAGCTCCTAATAAAGTCCCTTTCATTGACAAGGCACTCAAATAACTGATGTTGGCATTATTTAGAGACTCTGATTGGGCAGAATTTAGCAAAGTGTTTATAACTAAAGAAAAACCATCTGCTGTAACTGAGTGAGATGTCCAGGTAATAGAGAATAAGCAATCTCTCCAAATTTCTAGTTGCTTCTAGAGTGCTGTCAGTGGAAGGCCATCCTCACAGGCTCAGGGCCTGGCCTTGACCTCCTCCCTGACATGGGCTGCTGCTCAGTCCTGGGTAGCTGGGGCGGTGGGAAGCAAGGAGCACAGGAAGGACTGTGGAACCCGGCTCCACACTCCAATTCTGCGTGTGCCCTATGCAATGCCACCTCATCTGCCCAAGGGGTGACAGATATTTCAGTGCTCCCTGAGATGGGAAACTCACAACTGTTTTGAAAACAACTGTCATTCATGGTCCTAAAATATCTGTGTTTGGCGCATGTTTCCGAATGCCGCCTGCATTCTCATAATCAAGATGCAGCATGGCTGTGGCCTGTGGGTAACATAAAACCCGACTTGCAAATATTATTAGGCACGCGGACCAGCTGTCTGGAGGAGCTGATTAATTCCCCGCAGAAACTTCAGCACGCAGCACACATGCCATCTGCAGAGTACACCAGCAGATACACACCAGGCCCTTTCTGCCTCGTAAAGCGGCCGGGGCAGGGTGGGCCCTCGGAAGGAATGTGATAAACAGCTGGGTTGTCCCCGTGCTGGAAAAGGAAGGTCTCTCCAATTCCCTCACACAGGCACACTAGAAGGTGCTCCTTAAAAACAGCCCCATAAAATACAGGGGAAAGGGGATGCATGGCTAATCCTCTCCAGCCTGATTTTCAGTTGTTTTTAACACCGACTTGATGAGCAGCAGGCAGCATAACTTAGGATGGTAGATGCAACAGGGCCAGCCATATCTGGATTCAAATCCTGGCTCTGCTCTTTTACTAGCTGTGTGACTTTGTAGAAGTTAGTTAACCCCTCTGAGTCTATTCCTATTGTTGCCCTGTCTGGTCCTCACGTTTCCCCTCCGGCCTGGTACCTGGAAGGTATTTGATAAATGGCTCTGCCACTTCCTACCCCTCTGCTGCAGGACAGCATTTCTTTTATTCTCCTTGGACATCCTGGGACCCCCCCGCAAGCTTCGCTTTCCCCCTGCCCAGTTCAGTTCTCCAGTTCACTTACTTCTTCCTTCTTTCTTTCCAGTGTTTGGCATGGATTTGAAGGTGTTTGGAAAAGGGAGGAAAGAAGAAAAATGTTTGAAGAAGGAAGGATGGGACCCTAGATTTGGAAATTAAGTAAGGAAATGCAGTACCAAGGCTACAAGGTTGGCCTTTTGAAAGGGGCTCTGATGGCACCTGGGGACACGATGGTGGAGCTGGGCAGCCGGCAGAAGGGCAATCAGGACAGCTAATGCAGAGGAACAGTTCGGGGCCAGGCTGAGGGCAGCAGCCTGATGGGAGGGGAATCAGCGAGGGTGCCAATCACCCAGGGCCACAGCCTGAGGAGCCTCACTCCAGTGAGTAAGGTGTGGACTAAACCCCCAGGCCCTGTTAACACTGTTAACAGCACCCCTGCCTGTGTCCTCTGGCTCCTGGCCTGGCAACCTTCTCATTTACCCACGGTTCATGAGCATTAACCACAAACCCCAGAGAGTCCAAAGTCCAGGAAAAGGGGAAAAACTCAACTCACACACAGAAGGGTGAGCACACGGCTCTATTCTAGCCCTTTCCTTAATCAAATATTCATGTCTCACAACCTTCGCCCACTCTCCTTCCAAGTCTAAGGAGCTGGATCTGACAGACTTGCCTCAGGATAAAGTCCCTCATTCAGGGCAAGTCTCAGATCCACTGGCACTCAGGTCCTCTCGGCTCCCTCGCCTCAAAATCACATGCACATTCCTCTCTGGACGGCCAGTGCCAATCAAAGCTGCAGCGCGCCTTTGATTAGAGATACAGCATGCCATCTGGCCCAGCACTGGGGGTGTATGTGTGTGTATAACACACGGGCAAGCTTGCTGTGTGGGCATTTGGCTCCAGGACAAGAACTGCCACGTGTTGGGGAAATTCAAATAGCTGAGCTGTCTGACCGACATGTAATTCAGCATTTGGACAGTATCGGTAGCAGCCAGGGTCTTAGTTTAACATTTTTCCTCATCACTTGAGACTGCTAAGAATGCTTCCATTCTTAGAGTCAAATGAAGGGAGAGGATAATTGGCAAGAAATGAAAGAATCAAGAGGAGGAGGAACAAGGGCAAGAGAAGGAGGAGAAAGAGAAAGAGAAAGAGAAAGAAAAGGACTCCAGAGGTGGCCATTATGAAATGCAGTAGAAAGCACCACCCTGTAATACATTCCAGTCACTGCTCGGCTTTGCTTGGGATGACTAGGCTTTGGTTAAAAATACCAACAATGAAAGTTCCCCCCTGCTCCAGTTATAAACATTATGTTCTACATGAGGAGCCTATATTCGATTGCAAACTGCATACTTAGTCCCACAATTTTACCTGGTGACCACTTTGTAAGTATCCAGAAACAAAGAAAATATTCCTAAAAACTCCTTTCTAGTATCTGGTGCTCTAATAGCACCCGAAAAGCCGCCTCACTGGAATGGCTGCTGAATTGATATATTTCACTTAAAGGCTAATTGATAGAAATTTTTGCAGAGGGTGGGATGAAGGGGATGATGAAAGGAGGTGGAGATTTTCGAGGAACTATGCTGTTACCATCTATAGTCTTTCTAACTCCTCTCTCCACTCTCCCTCTCCCTGCTCTGGACCCATAAGGATTCATCCCTGAGTTCCTGTGACCTGTACTTCTGGTTGGGTCTGGTAGAAGACCTGGAAGTGGGCTAAAGAGTGGGGTTGGGTATGAGTCCCCAGATCCATTCCTGCCATCTCTCTCTACTGAGGAGGCCCTCTCTGTGCAGTGGCCTATTCTGACTTCTTGTGCCCACTTCTCTGCCCCCTTGCCTTTGAGGCTTTGGTTCTGTTGCTGTTACAGGCTCCGAGATACTGCACCATGCTCTGTTGGCTTTCTGAAACCCTGCCTATACCTTTGTAAAAAACTCATTTCTTAACTTCTCTAATTTGAACATGCCTTCTGCTTTCTGCTAGGACACAGACTGATTGAACGATGAACTAAAACTTGACGATCCCTTGGCTTTCCCCAGCCTTCTTTCTCCAAAACCAGAGTATCCTAGGCCTAGATGCTGTGAGGAGACCAGCATGAGCCAAGAGGACCACAGCAGCAAATACCAATACCCACCCACCCACCCACCAAAAACCAATATCTCATTCCTCCACTCGGCCCACAACAGTCTCCCACCTGCAGAGCTGTCAAATTCCTGCCAGATCAAGGAGTCCAAACCCAGCTGACGAATGACATTTCAGGTATTTTCTGAAGGAAGGGAAGGTAAGGAGGAAGGAAGGGCCATGCGGTAAGTGACTGTTCTCATGGCTGTGATCACGAGCCATTGTCATTCAAGTGCCCACCTTGTCTTGCTGTGTACTCATTGTCTTCGATCAATCGGGCCAATCCGAAATCAGCAATCTTGCATATGAGTCCATTCCCCACTAGAATGTTTGCTGATCGCAGATCTCTATGGATATAATTCATGCGCTCGATGTAAGCCATTCCTGCAGCCACCTGTGGAAACCCAGGGAACAGGACATGTTACACCATGACCCAATGTACTTACACGTCATTAAACCTATGGCACATCAAGTTACCCTGCAGGGCTTACCTGTGCTGCCATGTCCACAAGATTTGGTAATTTCAGAGCTCTTCCTTCTCCATCTTTTAAGAAATCCAGTAAACTTCCTATGAACAAAACATAAAATCATTTCAATTTACTTTGAAAGATAATTCCCAATGGAGAGCTGTATTTGGTTTTCTTATTAAAAGTAATAAGGTAGTCAAATGGAATAATGCCATCCATGGGGGGGGAAGATTTATATAAAAAAGCAGGGTAGAAAAAAGTATATGCATGGAGAAGTAACAGTTTTACCTTTTAAAAACAAACAGCATTAATTCCATTTCTAGGAATAACAATATATATTTGATAAAACTAGAAGAAATGGGACTCAATCTCCCTTTATGTCATAAAGAGGAACCTATGAAGAACCGCACCTCTTCAATCCCATTCTCCAATCACCCCTGCACAAAGAATGGACGTGGGGAAAATACAGCCCAGCTGAGTGGTCCAAAGCTGTGGTCTTGGGACTAGCAGCTACAACAACACAAGGGAACTTGTTAGATACGCAAATTCTCAGGTCCCATCCCAGATCGAGGAAATCAGAAACTTTGAAGGTTGGATCCAGAAACTTGGGTTTCAAGAAGCCCTACAGGTGATTCTAATAATACAAGGTAAAGTCTGAGACTCAGTAGCTTAGCTTATTTACAGATTTTGAATCAAGAAAAGACAATCTGAAGAATATGGGCGGGGCAGATGGTTCCCCTTAATTAGATCATAGCCAGCCAAGCCTTAAATCAGACATCTGAAACAAAACATTGGAAGCTTCAGAGCCACTAGTATAACACAACAAGGCAGGGATAATCATTTGCAGAAGGTGGAGGCTTATGATGGTCATCAGTGATATTTTATGCTTTAATCACAAAGTTATTTACAAAATAACCCTGGATACAAAGGACAAAAAACAGTTTGCCAGAAAAAAAATTTCCATTATATTTTAAAAGAAAGTACATGGAAAAGAAGAATTACACTGGTATCCTCTGATGTACAATGTATTGCCTTTCAAGACTGTTTCTTGTTTGGTTCATCTATTTTTCCAAAACAAAATGATCTCTGGTCTTATCCCCAACAATGCTGGTTTGATTAGAAAGACAGAGGGGTTGTGGGGGAGAGAATGTGAGAATAAATGTGGTCTGTGAAAGCATGTAATTCATCATCTGACTAAGAAGAGAGCTGGAAAAAAATAAGATGTTCAAATGATGGAGACTAAACTTAGCTTAGAGAGCAGTGTCTGATATTAATTGTTTAGCCCTGCCAAAAGGAAATGCAACAAAAGCTACTACATTCAAAATAACAGCAAACTATCATAACCCTCTGTACCACCTGATATTAAAAATGAATGTTTTAATTATGGAGAGGAGCTTGAATTTCTGACACACATAACATGTAAAAGGCATTTGGCATTTCACAAGGATTTGGGGCGGGGCAAACTCAAGGTTGGTATGTTTTTAAAAATGTTTTCATTGATGAGTGCATTAACTGGTGGTTCCTAATGGGAATACTTGACCCAGGCAGAAACTAGAAAAGAAGCGAGTAGGAAGCCTCCATTTCTCTCCCTCCAACAACCCCTTAAGGCACTGTATGCTGGAGAGAGGAGAGGCTTTGCCCAACCTTTATTCATATACTCGGTGACGATGTAGATGGGCTCCTCAGACACCACTGCGTAGAGCTGGACCAGCTTGTCGTGCTTCAGCTTCTTCATGATCTGCGCTTCCTCAAGGAATGATTCGGGGGACATTGTGCCTGGTTTGAGAGTCTTTATGGCTACTTTTGTGTTTCCATTCCAGGTACCTACAAACATCCCAGAACATGAAGTCAAACCAAAGATCTTCTTTTGATGGAAAAAGAGGGTTTTGACCACCAGCTATTTGCATAAAATTAGATTTTAAATTTAAAACACTTAATACAGTTTTTGTTGAACAAAGACATTCAACTGCAAGGACTCTGTCAAGTATTTTAACAGAAAAAAATGTGTTTCTTTGTGGGGATGGCAAGGATGGCTATATTAAGATTTATAATTCATTAAAATGTTTTAAAATTTTGAATATATACCACTCTGGCTTTTTTTGGTGCAGTCATATGATTACACATTTATACCAAAAGCTCTGGACCGCTGTTTACAGTGATGAAAGTCCAGGGCTTGGAACAGGCCTGGCCATCTAATAGCTGTCCCTTAGGGAGCACAGTGGACATGGAAGAAATTAGATTATTTAAGTTTATGGGGTGTGCCATTTAAAAATATGGCACCACATAAGGATGTCTGGAAATTACCTTTAGACTTTCAATGTCTGCAATGGACAAGTTACTTGACTGAATCCTTGTACAGGTGTGCTGAGCGTGCTGATAAGCACTGGCAAGGAGCTCATAGTCTGCTTGCCAGTACTTCAACCAGGTAAGGCAAATTCCTCAGCTTTACTGATGGCTAGCCACAAGAACAATGGCTTCCATCAGCTAGGTAGACAGGGGAAATTAAACAGCAGCTGAGAGGGAACAGAGATATTTAAATTTAGCATGTTAAAGAAAACCTAGCAAATCTGAAGGCAAGGCCTGGATTATGATTGTCATCAGTTAACCTCATCTGTAAAATACAGGAATGGAATTGGATTATCTTTTGGGTCTCTTTCAGCCCAGCATTAAAAAAACAAACCCACACCTAGGTTCCATGTGTATTCCATTATTAGACCTGTGTTGTTGAGGAATAACTGTATAAAGGGGAAACAATCTGCTAATTTAGATTATTTTCTATTTGTAAAAGAAGACTGCTTTAAATTAAGATTTTTATATTTAATATAACTGACTTTGGAATTTAAGGATTCTGTAAATTGGAGTTCTTATTATCCTGTTAAAGACATGTTCATACAATTACAACATGCAACCTACAAAATATAAATTATGAAAAAACAAGTGGCTTAAAGAAAAGTTCATTTAAACTTCATAAAATATCTGCCCACTAAGCATTCACGGGAAATTTGGTGATTTATAGGTGATCTTTGCTATTTAAGACTCAGCACCCAACATTTTAAATACATTAAAATCTTCCTCTGTAATGCAAACCTCATTAATTGCATAGACACCCATCCCAATTCTGCTGGGCATGTCATCTTGTGTTTATTGGGAAACAAAATGTGAACAGGATATGTCATGATTTAAAGTTGATATCTGTAAAATTTGAAAACAAATTTTCTTACAGGGTCCAATTCTCCATGATTGTGTGAGTAATTTGACTAATATCCTCTATTATTAGAGGGTGAATGAGGAAGAAGGAGGTCATATATTTTATGATACTTGAAATAAAGTCCAGAGAGAGATGGACACAATAATGTGGATTTATTAAACTAGCTAACTCACACATATATATGTGTATGTCTGTCTATTACCTATTTATCCACCTACTTACCTACATATATCTTTGTAGTACTTATCACTTGCTGGGCTATATGTTTTAAGTGCTTTAACTGTATTAACTCTTTTTTTTTTTTTTCTTGAGACGGAGTTTCGCTTTTATTGCCCAGGCTGGAGTGCAATGGCACTATCTCTACTCACCGTAACCTCTGCCTCCCAGGTTCAAGCGATTCTCCTGCCTCAGCCTCCCGAGTAGCTGGGATTACAGGCATGTGCCACCATGCCCAGCTAATTTTGCATTTTTAGTAGAGGCAGGGTTTCTCCATGTTGGTCAGGCTGGTCTCGAACTCCTGACCTCAGGTGATCCACCTGCCTTGGCATCCCAAAGTGCTGGGATTACAGGCATGAGCCACTGCGCCCGGCCACCTGTATTAACTCTTTTAATGCAGACTACACCTAAAGATCTGTACCCACACATAGCAAAGGGTACTGATCAATACTGTTTTGAATGAGTTCTGAGGAAGGAAGATGGAGGATTCCATAAGTATCAATATTGTTTCACTGAAACAGGTTTTTGAGTGGGGCCTAAATCCATGAATTGTTTCTAAGCAAAGCTGCAACTGACCCAAAAGGGCTATAAAAGAAATTACAAAGGCCCAGTGCAGCTAGCCTTATCAATGACAATCAAATAAAGAGAAGTATGTATGTCTACTGAGTATCTACTATCTGCAAGGGACTTTAAACATATTAACCCATGTAATCCTAAAAATGATCCTATAAAATAAGTACATTCTGGCCGGGCATGGTGGCTCACGCCTGTAATCCCAGCACTTTGGGAGGACGAGGCGGGCAGATCACCAGGTCAAGAGATCGAGACCATCCTGGCCAACATGGTGAAATCCCGCCTCTACTAAAAATACAAAAAATTAGCCGGGCATGGTGGCAGGCACCTGTAATCCCAGCTACTTGGGAGGCTGAGGCAGGAGAATTGCTTGAACCCGGGAGGCGGAGGTTGCAGTGAGCTGATATCACGCCATTGCACTCCAGCCTAGCGACAGAGCAAGACTCCATCTCAACAACAACAAAAAAGTATCATTCCAATTTTACAGAAGAAAAAACTGAGGCTTAAAGGAGTTAAATATGCCCTTATTTATGGTTAATTAGCTAGTAAGGATTCAAACCCAGGCCCATTGAGCAAAATGCCCACGGTCTTTCTTATGGCTGCCCATATACAGTATCTTACCTTCCCATTTCTTAGGAAGAGGAAACACCAGATTCGTAGTGTACTGGTTTCCTGTTCTGCGGGTGCCTTAATTAACCACATGAAGTAGGACAGATGAGCACAGCAAGGTATCAGCATATTCTGAAAATCTGGATGGTCTGTGCCTGTCTAGTTATCCAGGTTAAGTGTCTTTGTCCCAATGGCTGTGTGTGCATTTTTGTTCAAAACCATCATTTTAATCGGCTTTGAGATGCAGCCAAAACAAAATGTGCCCTCTGCCTTACCAAGCCACACTTCAGCGAAACACCCCTGACCCAGCTTCTTCTCCAGACACAACGAACGACGTGCAACTTCCCAAGCATCTTTAGCCAATCCAGAAGTTTGTGGGGTACAACTTGATGCAATCACAGTTAAGTTAAAACACAAACCATCAGCTTTCTCTACAGGAAAGGGAATTAATAAAGAAAACACAGTCCTTATAATCCATAATTACGCATGCACTAGGAAAGATGGAAGGTGACTTGCCCGTTAGGACGATACTTAACAAATATTTACTTTTGGAAATGAAGGGCAAGACATTTTATGGCAGCTGGAACATTCCTTGGACCATTTGCTGGTTTATGAATTGAGAGTCATGTAATAGTACAACTTGAGCCATTTGCCAGTTTTGCCCACTTACTATCTTTTTTTTTTTAGAAATTCCAGAATGTTAAAAGCAAAATTGAAATTATTATTCCCCACTATTAGGAATTCAAAGTTTCTTCCCGGTCACACAGTCTTTATTTTCACCTTCCATCTTTGGTGTTTGGGATTTCCCAAACGGGGAAGCTAATAATAGAGTAATTGAGTCTCAGCATACCCATCCATACTTCCCCAAACTGCCCATTTCCCAGTCTCTTGATCAACTGCAGGGATTCTCGAGGGATTTCCCAGACATCTTTGGTTTTGACAGACAGATCGGTAAGCCTTGGCATCCCTTTGTGACAGGGAACTACTAGGCGGCAGCAGAGACCTGCAGCTCTCTCTGATGGAGCAGGGCAGGGGCAGGAGAGGGAGAGAAGAGCAGAACACATGTAATGACAACACTCCTAAGTGTAAACCCACACGAGCGGCGCACAGTGCTCCTCAAACAGTGCTACACCAGCAGACGACCACACACACTGTGGAACACCAGCAGCACACAGCGCTACACCAGCAGACGACCACACACACGGTGGAAGATCAGATGCCACACACAGAAACATTTTCATTGGAGGTAGAATAGAGGACGTTTTAAATTTAGACTACTCCATAAGCCCAGGTCCGATACAGTCTATACATAGATATACACACAGGCTGCTTTGGTTTCTGTACTCACTGAGTAAGAAAAACATTTTCAGCTCAATGTGCTCATAACATGTTTTTGGGAATGCTGAAAACATCCTTACTAATTTCAAAAAGTGGTTTTGGATTAAAGAATGTCAACATGACTGTTCCTCCCCACCTTTAGTATCTAGATTACCCAGGGGATTAGGGATCTGTCTACATGACTATAGTTAAAATTATAACTTTAGTGGAGGATTCTTCTACAGAACATTAAACTGTCATAAACTAGTAAGGCTGAAGATTATAAGTGATGGGGAAAAAAAAGAAGTCACTTTTTTTAGTGATTTCTTTGGCTTTCTAACTGATTCCATTCCACCAAGTCAGATACTCCTGGGCTGCTGCTTTGATATTTTCCATTAAAAAAAACAAAAAAAAAAAAAAAAAAAAACTACCTTTTACCAGTCTTCAATGTATAATTTAGGTGTCTGGTTTGAAAGGAGAAAGAATGGAAACTAAAATTCACAGAAATTCAAGATGTGAAAAAAATGTATTCTTTACAAAAAAAAAAGGGAAAAGTAGTTATCACTCGGAGGTTTTTTTCTCTTTGTCTTCTTTCTTTCTTTCTCTTCTTTTTTAAAAAGAATATAACCTTTTAGAGTCTGGCAGTGCTAAGGAGAACATTTTAAATGCCAAGTAAAAATCAGTCAGGCGAAAAAAGGTAACAAAGAATAAGAAATCAGGGAGTGACAAAAGCTGACAGAGCCTGCCCTGGGAGGCGGACAGACCCCCGCTCCCTCCCGCTCCCTCCCGGCAGTCCCCGGAACCAGGGAAAGCAGATGTGCTGCTGGGCTGTAACTTGCTTTTTACTCCTTTCTTTTTGATGGAATCAGGCTCTGAGATGTTTAGGTAGGAAATTATTTATGTGTCAATATTTCAAAGGCATTTTATTGTGTGAGAGAGAAAGAGGGAAGAGGGAAAGCCAATATAAAAACAAGCCTAATGTGAGATGGATTTTTTTCCCCAAGATTAAAAAAAGTGTCTATTGTTCACATCTCCTCCTTCCTTCCAGCTCTACAATGTTATTAAGGTGCCCTTTCGAACACAGTATTTTCAAATGATCCAAACCCTGGGGATCCTGCTGATGTTTGGCTGTAATGAAATATATTTCAGCATTTGAAAAATCCTTACAACATGCAGGCATTTTGAGTATATCACTTAAGCTCAGGGAGATATTCTGTTCCGTTTCTCCCAAATGTTTCATTAGAATCCACATAAACCAAGTTAGCCAATGCCATAATCAACTAGTACTGCAAGTGCTGTGAATATGTTCTATTGTTCATTAGTGCCAGGGATCAACAGACATTTCTTATTGTCATTTTTGAAAGATTGCTTTTTCATGCCAAAAATTATACATACATATTTCAATGATTGTGCACAGAGCAATAGTAGAGGAAAATCGTATACTATCTTTTGAGTCTTGCCTTTGTCCTGGAGAACAATAGAAAATGGAGAAATGGGTCACACGAAAAAAAAACCTCTAGGCTTAATAGGATATAGACATGTGTCTGTACATGTGCACCTATAACTACAGGCACATGTGAACATGTATTATATAGTGGTATATAATACTTGCTAATCTAGGAAAGAAAGCAATCATTTTAACAATTGCACATAAAACCACAGTCTTTGATAAAATGTATAAACTGCACACCTAATATTTATATGTTTTCAGAAACAACAAAATAATGGTGATATCTGGGTGTTAGGGCAGAGACTGATGTGCGTTTTAAAAGTTTAATTTAACACAAGACGATGTAATAGATCTAAGAGCTGTGGGTCGTGTAAGTCTAAGTCTAGTTAGGAAACAGCAGTATTGGTGGGGAACATGATAAATGGCTTGCATGAGAATGAAATGTACGTGCAGCTATTCCTGCAATAGTGCTGAGTGTAAAGTGATGGTGGAAAGCCAGTATTCCTTGTAGGAGTCCCCATGTAAGCGCCCTCCGAGAGACTCCTTCCTCATATGCAATGCAGGGGGAATGGGAAAAGACAACTTGAAGTATTTTAGGATGAAGATAAAAAGACAAACAACTTTTACAATTTAACCTATTGCTTTCTACTTGGGAAACAAAAATATTATAGGATCTTTGGACAAACATGTGGAACTAATAATAACAACTACAGCAGAACAACAGCAATAGAACCTATTCAGCCAAGTCCCACCATTAAGGGCTGGCAAAGAAAACATATTCTAGGAGTGATTTTGTACATAATTAGTTTTACCCTTTCCACTTTCCTGCTCTGGGCCTATCCACTCCCTCCAGCATCCACACGGTTAGTAGGCAGTTAGAACTCAGGTTACCTGAGTAATGTTGTACAAGCTGCTGAAGGGTTTCAAACTGGGCCCGGGTGGTAATGTAGTATCCACCGTTGTCAAGTTTGCGAATTTTATAATGTTTGACGTGGTCTCCTTTCATATCATCCCAGTCGCGGATGGAAAGTGAATAGGCACCTGGTAAACAAGCAAAGCATTAGCAGCTCCAGTCATTTAGACTATTAGCTTGCTTTTTAGGCCTCATTTTCTTGACTCTGATTAATAATTACCAAGGATACACACACACATGTACACACACACACAGCATCTCCACTCAGTAACAGGAAGAAGATGCTTCTTGATGTCCTGCAAATGTCAGAAGATATTAGCAGTAAAATAATTCTGCACTTGAGACTGAAAGCTTCCTGGATATTTTTCTTAAACACACTGCTCAGTCACCCTTGTTGTATAATACAGCGTAGACTCAATTCCGACACTCCTTCCCTCCAGGGTAGAGAGAAGGACCACGATGCACGGCTGAGTTTGCTTCCCCTGTCTTCTCTACCCAGGGGCATACTGGGAGGTAGCGGCAGCATGTGCAAAAGAAATCTAAGGCTTTTTTCTCTAGAAGTGAGCTCCAAGCTTCTGTTTTACAACACTTTCCACAGGAACAGATAATCTGGTGGATTAAGCTAGAGGCCCCTACTCTTTTCTTCCTTGACCTATCTCCTCTTGTGGGCTGTAATGAGTGGTTAAATAATGAAAAGTCCAACAGTTGGAGGAAGAGAAGTGAAGTCCTCAGTTATTTAAAAAACAAAAGGAAAGCAAAAACAACCCATATGACTGGCACCCGAGGAACTAAGAGTTTCAGAAAATCGAAATTCTAAAGGACTTCTGAAAATTCTATGATCTTGTGTGCCCGGAGCAGTAAAGCCGCCCCCAGCCTGTTTCAGGAGGAAGGTCTTGATTTGGAGCCTCTGTAGTTCTTTTGGTGCTGTCTGCAGTTCTAGAGCCTGGAGGCAGGACTGAAAACAGGACTCCACTCATAAGGCAGGGAGGATATGTGCCATTTTAAAAACCTTGTACATTAGAGATAAGCCTTTCATCCCCTCTGACTAATCCACAGATTTGAATGACAAGCCAACTTCTTCAACTCGTTATCTTACCTTTGGTGGTTTCACTCTCGCGGATAAGAAAGGTACCTCTTGGGTTTCCAAAGGACAATAGCTGTCGCTCAGCATCTTTTCGGCCAAGTTTTCCAAAGTACCACCTTTAAATGAGATCAAGGAAAGACAATACTTCGTAATAGTCATTTACAAAATGCAACAGCATAGGCTTTTTTTTTTGCCCATGAATTCCCCTCACCTCCGATTTAGTCCTTAGCCTTTCCCTGTACGTATTTTTTCTAGCTTAATTCAGTTCCTTTCCAATCTATCCTGGATTCTATCCCTAATTCATCTCTTTCACTCTTTTAAAAAAATCAGATTTGAATTGTGGGTTGTTTTCCTCCCCTCCAGACGTGACCAGAACTGGTTTGTGTTAAAACCGCCATCTGTATGCAAAAAAACCCAGAAATCTAAGACCTTGATTTGAAATGGCAACTGCATGAGACCCTCTCCACACTTATTTAAAAGACTCTAGTCTGGGCATGGTGGCTCATGCCTGTAATCCCAGCGCTTTGGGAGGCCGAGGCGGGCAGATCACCTGAGGTCAGGAGTTTGAGACCAGCCTGGCCAACATGGTGAAACCTCATCTCTACTAAAAATACAAAAATTAGCTAGGTGTGGTGGTGGGCACCTGTAATTCCAGGTACTCGGGAAGCTGAGGCAGAAGAATTGCTTGAACCTGGGAGACCCAGGTTGCAGTGAGCTGAGATCGTGCCATTGTACTCCAGCCGGGTGACAGAACAAGGCTGTGTCTCCAAAAAAAAAAAAAAAAAAAAAAAAAAAAAAAGGCCAAGCATGGTGGCTCACACCTGTAATCCCAGCAGTTTGAGAGGCCAAGGCGGGTGGATCATGAGGTCAGGAGATGGAGACAACAATCCTGGCTAACACTGTGAAACCCCGTCTCCACTAAAAATGCAAAAAATTAGCTGGGTGTGGTGGTATGAGCCTGTAACCCCAGCTACTTGGGAGACTGAGGCAGTAGGATCGCTTGAACCTGGCAGGTGGAGGTTGCAGTGAGCCAAGATCGTGCCACTGCACTCCAGCCTGGGTGACAGAGTGAGGCTCTGTCTCAAAAACAAACAAAAAAACAAAACTCTTGAATCTCTTGATATCTGAGCATTATTAACTGCTGGGAAATAACAAAACACAGCCTCAATGTATATGAAGATAATTAACAAGCATTAAAAAAAGTCAGAATAGATAGATATGATATGAATAAAGGAATAGTATTTTCAGTAACTTCCTACCTATAAGAATTCTGAGAAAAATGCCTGTGAGTACTTATTTGTATTTTGCTTTCCCCCAGGTGTGAGGACTTGGATAAGTAAAGGCATTTGCCAGCACCTGGATTGTGATCTGTGTACATCATTATCTTCTTCTTCCTCTTTTTCTGTTTTTTTCTTGAGACAGGGTCTCACTCTGTCACCCAGGCTGGAGTGCAGTGGCATAACCACAGCTCACTGCAGCCTTGACCTCCCCAGGCTCAAGCAATCTTCCAACCTCAGCCTCCTGGGACAACAGGTGCACATCATCACACCAGCTAATTAAAAAATTTTTTTTGTAGAGGCTGGGAGTGGTGGCTCATGCTTGTAATTCCAGCACTTTGGGAGGCTGAGGCAGGCAGATCACCTGAGGTCAGGAGTTCGAAACCAGCCTGGCCAACATGGTGAAACCCCAACTCTAATGAAAATATAAACAATTAGCTGGGCATGGTGGCATGTGCCTGTAATCTCAGCTATTTGGGAGGCTGGGGCATGAGAATTGCTTGAACCAGGGATGTGGAGGTGGCGGTGAGCAGAGACAGGGCCACTGCACTCTAGCCGGCGGACAGAGTCAGACTGTCTCCCTATGTTGCCCAGGATGGTCTCAAACTCCCGGGCTCAACTGATCCTCTCGCCTTGGCCTCCCAAGTGCTGGGATTACAGGAGGGAGCCATCACGGTTGGCCCTGTACATCTTTTCCTTGGCACAACTGTAAGGACTGGTTACTGTACACCTTTGAGATCTGTGCTCAGTCAATAAGCGTGCCCTTAAAATGACTTGCTGTTGCAGATATTTCAATATATTATCCCTGAACAAACTAATGATACTCTGTGCCACTTCAGGAGGCATCACATTAAGTCACCTCAAGACTTTTGTTATTTGCCTTATATCCTCCCCCTACATTCTCAAGCCTTAACCAAGCCTGGCAGTTAGTTACTATTTCAGCACTAGGTGCTGAATGAGCAGCAGGTGCTCCCCAAACCCAAGGGAGAATGCTGGAGCATTCAATTGGAATGTGTGTGTGGGAACCATTTTTAGAATATTTAACTGTGAAAGAATCCAGATTCTAAAATGAAATTTCAATTCACTATGCCTGAATATAGGTATTATGAGTTCACTGTCAAATTCTTTTGTGAATTAAGCTTCACTGAAGAAAAGAGACACGGCGTGTTAGCTCCTCAGTGAGTTTTAGAAACACCAAAATGTGCAACAATCCTTAATCTAGCACTAGGTGGTGTAAAGACTATTACGCCAATTATTTGTGAGAAACGGCTTTCTGGGTTTGTACCCATAACCCAATTAGAATGCCGTGTAAGACAGTGGTGAAAAAAGAATTGTTAGAACAATGGATTGCACCAAAACAATAGTATTTTAAGATAATAATAGTTAATTACACATGTAAAACCAAAGGCATTATTTTAAAAAATAATACTGTTTAAAAACAAAATATTTAAAAAGTTGACCATTATAAAAATAACTTAAATATATAACTGACAAATTCCCAGTTAAATCAGGGTAATGCTACATTTTGGTGGTACTTTTTATTCTGAAAGAACACAAAGATTTTTGCAAATCTGCCCTAAAATACTAATTAAAGACAAATATCTTGATTCATTGATGATGAAACACAGTCACTGGGAGAAAACAACAACTAAGAACCACTGAGTATTTGAGAGTGAGAAACAAAACAGATCCTCTTAGAGGGAATACAAGGGAATTAAAGAAGAGAACAATCCAACTGGGGATTTGGCTAGGGTGTGGAGTCTAATCCCCCTTGCGCTGCTTAAACAAATCCATGGTGAAATTAAATATCGGAGCCAAAAGTTGGGCTTGGTGACTGACTTTTCTCAACTCTCTTTCTAGAGAGGCGAGACCCAAGGTGTCAGGAGGAGGCCAAGTTCCTGCATTTGGGAAATCATGGCTCCATCTCTCCTTCCCTCAGTTCACAAGTCAGAGCTGGCAAACAGCCACTGGAAGTTCTTCCCCTTGGGAGTGCCCATGAATCCCACGGGTCAGCGGAAGGGAGAAAGGTTATCCCTCTAGATCCCTCAGCCTGCTGAACACCTTCCTAAACTGCTACCAGTTGAATAGCTGCGCCAAATAACTGCTCGTCACTATTTACTATCCAAGAAGCCAACTGAGGTTCCAAATCACTGTAGTATTTCCCAAGTTGGGAGGACACACTGTATATGAGTCACTTTTACCGGGCATAGGAGATGTCTTTTCAGCACTGTTTTAATATTTCTGATCATGCTTAGGAGAATAATCTTAGGTTAATCTTTGGCAATTACTTGCTACTCTCTCCTCTCTCTCCCCGACAGAGGGAGCAGACTGCGGGCTTAGAAACTTGGGTCGGCAATAATAAATATATGATCTAGCTAGCATTTCATATTTTTATGGCTACTTTTAATCTATGACAAGTTTTACTGGGTTTTCATTTAGGATATTGATAGAAAGTTTTCTTTCAAAATAAGTGAGCTGGCTTCAAGAAAAACATTAAGTTAATAACAGTGCAAGTATTACACAGGGTAAAAACCAGGGCAGAAAGCCTGAAAAACTCAGCCTTAATCACTGCTGTGAATTTCTTCCCCCTCCTGCCCAATGTTAAATGGCATTCTATTGTGGCAACCAACTTTTAAAATCAAGTAGTTAAGTGAAAATAAAACGAAACATACTCTTCTGCCTGGATAGAGTCAACTGGAGCCACATAATTGCTGGGAATGTAACCTGTCTCCCCAGTTGTCAAGGAGCGGGCTTCCCACCAATCTCCTTCCCTATAAAGAAAAAAGAAAAAAGAAAAGTAAATATGTTGACCATTTCAACAGCTTGCAGTTACAGACTCACTGTGGTCTGAAATGTGTAACTGTCACCTAATTATCCTGCCACCTGATTTCTCCCATCTATTCCTTTACCCTGAATTCCAACACAGCCCCCACATGAAGGTCAAAAGGTTCCAGTTCGAGTCAGCCATGAGATGAACCCATGGTTGTCTCTTGTCTTAGTCGTGAATTAAGAATGTGGGACCCTGGCCATGAGAGGTCTCCCTTGGTAGGGGGCATTTTGCTTGGTTAGTGTCCTCAACTTGGACAGAGGGAAAAGGAACCCAGCCTCAGCCGAATTAAGTAAAACATGTTAGCTGCAGATCGTCTGGGAAGGGAAGCTTGTTAGGAGGTCTGAGGCCAATCTGAGCTGCACGGTGCTGCTCCCCTACTGTAAGCACCTCTCTCTTTCAGGTTCCAATCATGACATTAAAAATGTTAACATCCTAACACTGGGAGGTTAGGAGGTCTGGTGAGCGATGAAGGCATGCTCTAAACACGTGCCTGGCTTGCTCTCAAAAAAATGGGGACACACCTCTCTACAGGTAGAATGATGAAGACTAGAGTAGGCTCGCCTTCCCCAGGCATTTTCAATCTGAGGTGATTCCATCAAATGTCCAGAGCACTGGCCTGAGGCTGATGGGCAAGTGGGGAGGGTGGGTATGGCTGCGTGTGCTCGCACACAGGAAGCACAGAAACTCGGCAAGGGAGTGAGATTTTTAGTTGTGCCACTTTGCACTGCCTTAGGCTCCATGCCACAGCACGGCAGTGTGGTATCAACCTGGGGAGCTCAGAGGAGGTGAAAGGGGAGCTTGTAGCTACTTTCATCTTAAAGCCAGTGAGTACATTAAGCAGTTCAAGTTCATCTGTTTAGATTCACACAGGGCTACCTGTGACAAACAGCAGGAATGGAGTGTGTACCTCATCCCATTAACATCGGAGAGGCAATGGCTGTGGCGCTGTGGCTCTGACATGCCTTGAGTATCTGCAGAACCTTCCAGCAGCCTGCAGTGAACGACATGACTGCCCTCGAGCAAATCAGACCTCCCAGCAAATCCGATCTCCTGGGGCTTGGCACCTTCTCTTCCTCCATTTTTGGTCCTTGGAGGCAGCAAGCGAAACTCCAGGCATTTTTTTAAAAACTCGTTTTTTTGGCTGGGTTCTGTGTCAAAGCTTTCAGCCACGCAAAAAAATGTGTTGGCTTTTGGCCATGGTAAAGATGCTCCCCAGACGGATTTAATCAGGTAGAGAAAAACCAGCCTCCACATGAAACTCGAGCCTTATTCCACAGGCCGCTCTCTCAAGCTGGACTCTGAGCAAGGTGAGCAGTGAGCAATGCCTCCAGATCGGATTTAACAGAGCAAGAGAATAAAGGTGACAAGCCAGCGCGTGCTGCGGGTGATGTTGTGGGAAGGTGTTTGGTGGCATAAGGAATAGAATAGCCCACAAAAAACCCAAGGTGCCGGCACAGGTTTTTACAACCTTATGTTTCCATCAGTTTCCTAATCTCTTTTTTTAACCCTATTACAAATCCACCAAAAGTACAGTACTCATATTCAGAAAGTTCTTTATTCATAAAATTTAGTTCATGTCTAGATTTATTCATAATCTTAAATTTAGTTCACGTCTAGATCTTTGTTAGGAAATATTTACACACACTGAAGAACATAGGTACAGCACACACGAACCCCATGAACCCACTGCCCAACTTAAGAGCTAGATCGTTACCAACTGGGTGGGATCTGCACTGTGCTGCTCCCCTACTGTAAGCACCTCTCTCAGGTTCAAATCATGACATTAAAAATGTTAATATCTTAACAGTTTGTACTGGTCTCACTTCTATGCCTTCCAAAAGGAATACATACAGTTGTAAGGATATCATCTAAGAACATATGTGGAAGTTTATTTTTTTCTTTAAACACTGTAATGTGTTTAAGGAAATGGCTTCGGAGACATAATCGTCACTTTAATATATTGACAGCATTTACTGCTCTGAAGTTCCACTAGATGGAGACATTTCATCATAAAAAGTAACAATACCCCGCTCTTCCCCCTCCACCCTCTCCCGCCCAGCCTGGGAAATGCTCCAAAATGGCGAGGAAAAAATTAAGTGCTTGTAGCAGAGGCTTATTGTTTTTTAATGCAAGATAACCTTCATCAAGTTAGTTCTAATTGAATTAAATTAAGAAAAAAAATGGCTAGCATCAATTTTAGGGTATCTGAGGATGTCAATGGGGGCGGGAAGCCAATACATTTCGCTGCAGGCTGGGACAAGCCCAGCCTTATTCAGGTGGGCTGGCATTAATGAAGTCATTTCCAATTCAAATCTAGCATTAACTATCTCATTTTGGTCTAGGCACCTAAATAGTGTAGCACAGATCAGAATGCAATTATCAGCTCATTCTAAAGTCATGAATCAAGAATCCATGATTTTCTCACTTGACCCTGTTAATCTCACAAGGGGTTTCAGCTACTCATGAGAAAGATAAAATCCTTGATTTCTCTTTTTCTAGGCTTTCCAGGGTCGTCATCTTCATCAAAGGAGACATAAGGTGACAAAGATTCAATGTTTATTATGTAGTGAACCTCACATGTTGAGCCCAGAGAGGCTGGTACAGACCCAAAATATTCATCAAGAGCCTCTGAGCAAATGAGTAAGTCATCTTTTTGATACCCTAGAAGCACCAACTCACCTATAAATAGACATACTCTATATTCATGTTGGTTTAGGAAAATAGGATCTCTACTATGTTATCTTTTATTTGTTGAGTTACTGTGGGTAATTAGCATTGTTAAAGCTGTATTTCTTTAAGCTGTTCTTATAGTTCAGATTTTTCTTTAATTTACACTTGGTGAGATATTCTTTGTTATCTTGTTCTAATTCAAATATATGATTTAAAGCCTGGCGCTGGTTTAGAATGGCTTTTAAGGTTTTATAACAGCTCTCTCTGTTCCTCTGATTTAAAGACTTGTTAAAAGATTCCGTGCCCCCACCACACTCCACACCAAGAAAAGAGCCTACCCCCAAACCCCAAAGTTGCTCACAGGCTTGTGGGCCCAGGAGCTGGCAGCCCTAGAGCCTTGGAGCCAGGGAGTAGTTATTTGCCAACAGAAGTCAGCCTTGATCTGCTCAGTAGCGTAGCATTTTTATTATAAATGCTGGATTCTTTGGAAATGTAGTCACTACCCATCTGATTTTTAGAGAGTATGTCAGTAACAGTTTTATCAAATGCTTGGGTGGGGCTCTAAACCAGGATTTTTTTTTTTTATCACAATAGAGAAAAAAACCCTGCCTGCAGCTGTGACCACTACTCCACTCTGTGTAAAACACGTATTACATTTATAGAGTCACTGTTCCTAGATGGTAAATGACTAGTCTTAAAATGTGAAAACAGGGAATACAATGGATGAACTTAAATATTTTGCAAAATGGGTTCAAATTTAATAATGTCCTAATACATGACACTGAGCTCTTACAACAGGTCAATGAAGCACCGTTGCCCCTTGCTGGGCAGCAGGAACACCGCCGCTGGGTACATACATACATGCACATCCCATGGTGTATGCTGTACTTTAACAAAGCCAGCCCTGTGGCCTCCAAAGCCACCAGGGCTCCCACCAGGGAAGGGAGTGGGAGGACACACACTAGGAGGTGTGGCAGCTGCCCTGGCAGAACAGAGCCCCATTCCTCCCTCTCCTCTGAGGACCAGAGCCAGAGGCGGGAGAGAATGGGGGAGGGGAGGAGCCACATGCCATCTGCTTCCGTATTATTGCTTTGTTTTTCCTTCACGATTTTCTCTTCCCTGTTATTACCCAGGACTTCAGGATATTGTCGTGTTACACAAACCTTATTTTTCTTTTCTATAACCTTGAGAAAGGGCATTTTAAAATTCCACTGATATGGAATTCCATTGGCAGAAAGGAAGAACATTAAGAGGAAGAGAACCTTTGTAATATTTTCCTCTACAAGAACAGGGTTGGAGGCTCAAAGGACTCTGTAAATATCAAAGGCCGTGCATGGAAGTCACAAAATAGAGATTGAGACAGATTGGATCCTCCTTAAGTGTTTCTCTAAAATTTCAATTTAGTGACATTGCAGATCCTTTCCAGATTAACAAAGGAAGAAGCCGTGGGATTGACATCGGCAGGGACTAACTTTCCAACGCCCTCTGGCCTGATGCACAGATGCACGTGCAGTGTGGACAAAGCCTCCCGAGAGCTGGGTCTGTGCTCCTACTATTCCGTGGTTCTTGCAGTTGAAAGTTTACAAATAGTCTTGAAATTTCTAATCAACCTTGGCATGTAGGGGAGGCTAAGGGGCGGGGGACTTCAGAATTCAAAGTTAATGGACTCCAACAAGCAGCAAAATAACAGCAAGGAGGTATACCCAGAGAGGATCAAAGCCCGATCCCCTCTTCCCCAGCCCCGGTCAACTCTCCAAACCTTCCTGTTACTTGAAGGGTCCCCTCCCCTTTGATAAAGTACCTGGGCCTCTCCCAGATCAAACCTGACACTGTTCTCAGGATGCCTCCCTGCACCTCACCCTGGGCTCTGCCACCTGCCAGCTCCGTGCTCTGGGGCAGTTTCCTAATCTGGGCCTCTGGCTCCTCAGATGTCAAATGATGACGTCGATGCATACCTCAGACAGTTGTGGAAAAATGCATGAGAACGTTTGTAACTTAGCGCATGGCTGGTACTTCAGGAGCCTTCAGTGAATGACAGCTGTTTATTATTTTTTTAAAAACTTCCTGTGGCTACAGGAGGATGACTCCGGGGAGGGGGGGTAGGTGACACTATTCTTGACCTGGGTGGTGGCTGCACAGGCATGTTCAGCTTGTGAAAATTCAGCAAACTGTATACTTTTTGAAAATTGTGGTAAAATACAGGCAACATAAAATGTATCATTTTACTCATTTTTAAGTGTACAGTTGAGCGGCAGTAAGTATGTTCACACTGCTGTGCAACATCACTGTGGACACTTTTGATATGTGCACTATTCTGCATGTATTCCAATAAAGAGTTAAAAAAAAAGCCACCCCACACCTTTGTTAATGATGACAATCGTCATATATGTTTGAAAACCCTGTGGCTATGTAGATTGTGCTTTCTGATGTCTGGAAGAGACTCATCAGCCCTTTATAGCGGTATTCAGTTCTTGCTGTTGAAAGGCGGCATATCCTCAGTGCATGGTTCTGTGAGCCAGGGGGCATTCCCGGGAAGGGTGGGCTTTCCAAGGAGGCAGTTTTCAGGCCTGAAGGAGGTTCCTGTGGCAATCAGCACTCCTCTTTCCTGGGACGTGCAGTGTGACCAGAGCTGCGTCTTACTCCCTCTGGCACATCCTTCTGGGAAAGCTGAGGAGCCTGCCTCCAAGTCCTTCTGCTGACATGGAATCTGGTTTGCTCAGAGAGCAGAGGAGAAGCAACCAGACTTGGTGGCATAGAACTTCCTGGTGTGCCCCTCAGCCCCTGCGTGGCACTCTTTCCCAACCACTGGGGGCACTCATAGGGACGCTGGAGATGCCTGGCTTGCCGATGTGGAACCACCCGACACTTTCTTCAGAGCCTAGATTTTTTCTGAAGGGCCTCATCTGCGCACACTGCCTCCATCTAACAGAGGAAGTATTTATAAACCATAAGAAAATCTGACCCATGTTTACTCTTCTTATGGAGGTATTGAAAGCAGGATTTGAAAAGTGAGTGGTCCTTACTCTTGAAATCCCCCCACTGCCTGTTTAACTGTTGTTCCTCCTGGCCAACGTTAAACAACCATGCAGCATATTCATTCATGAGTGGGTGAAATCACTTCTTTTGGCTCCAAAAGATTCCAGTCACTCCCAAATTTTCATTACAGTGAAACGCCTCCATGGGCTTCACCAATGAAATGTTTAGCAGTTTATAAAACAAAGAACTTGTTGCAAGCCTCAAGTGAGGGCTTAGCTAGTGTAACATGTGAAACGTGAAGAAAATCTCAAGGCAGAGAGCATGAAACGTGGGTAGCCAAGGCTTGTGCCAATCACTTGAAACTGTAGGTTTGTAGAAACACTCAGGGCTATGGAGAGTGATGCTGGTGATTTTACAACCTTTAAACCTAAACCAAAACCAATAAACATGGACTGTGCTAGTATTTTTGGTACTCTCCAAAAATCTCCTTGGACACACAGTGCCATAAAATACTGCAGTGTGTCACTGACTCTTCTTTTTCTTATAGTATATTGTTGTAAACTAGTGAATTTAGCGACTGTTCTTTTAGGATTTCAGACATCTGAAGAGGTGCAGACCAGAAATACAAGACCCCTTCCCAACCTGAAAGGTATACATGCTTCTCCTCCCTCTCCAAACTTACGAGCTGTTCAATATTTGAAATTTTTCTCCTTTGTGAAAACTCAGGTCATCTTCTGTCCGTGCTTCATAGTCATAAAGGGCCACAAACAGTGTCACTCCTGCCAAAACGAAATTCACAAGAAGGGAGATTATTACACAAGGGGAAATTAATTCCAAGAAATTAGATCTTCACTAAAATCTCATTCTCACAATCTACATCTAGTCAGCACTAATAACGTGATGAGGTGTTGTAATTAATGTGTCAAAACCAGAGTCACAGGGCTGTGTTTATGCCTTGGTCTTTGTAGGGAAGCCTTACTGGATCTGATAAAAACCTGCAGCTGAAGGGCTTCTTTCTGTAATAGCTTTGAATGAGTGCTGAGGAGCAGGGAGATACTAAAATCACGTCCCAAACAAAAGGGCAGCGTCAGCATCAGGGTTCAGGTTCGCAGGGCTCTGTGGCAGTTACTGACATCCTTTGCTGGTCACGTCTTCTCCTCCACTTGGAGCCCATGTTAGGTTCTGGGTAAAACGGACCACCCTTTGCCCTGGTAAAACAGTAATATAGAATGTAACAGGAAAGACCTCCTGCAGCTTGGGGACATTTAGAGAAGACTCTTTCTGTAATATTCACCCCAATTAGAGGATGTACTGCTCTCGGCATCTGCAGTTGGGTTTGCAGTTTTGTGCTGCTCAGCCCCACTGCTGAAAATGGAACCCTCTCCCTTGTCCTCCTTCTACCTTGAACTCACCTCTCCTCACACTGTCTTGTAGCACTCACTCTTCCTCACATCCACCCTATGTCGTCTCATCTGGCTGACTCTCTGGAGAGGCCCTTCCTGCTTTGCAGAAGTTTGCTAGCAGCAGCAGAGACTATCCAGTGTCATTTGGCCTAGGATTTCCTCCACGTAATTAAGCATATATATATACATTTTTTAATAGAGACGGGGGTCTCACTATGTTGCCCAGGCTGGTCTCGAACTCCTGGGCGCAAGCGATCCTCCTGCCTTGGCCTCCCAAAGTGCTAGGATTACAGGTGTGACCTACCATGCTCAACCCAATAGGCATAATTCTAACACAGTCCCCAGTGATTCCTGCCTCTTAGGATTCATGTCTCGTGCAAGCCCCTCCCCTTGAGTGTAGGTTGGATCTAACGACTTGCTTCTACTCAACAGAATGTGCAGTCCCTTAAGTGACTAGGCTTCAAAAGATGGTGACTTCTGTCTTTCTAGCAGACTCTCTCTATTGCCACTTCAGCTTGTGTACTTTGATGAAGCAAGGCGCCATGCTGGCGAGGCCCACGTGACCAAGAACTGAAGGTGGCCTCTGGCCAACAGCCAGCGAGGCACCAAATCTTGCCAGCACTACATGAGTTTGGAAGCAGATCATTCTCAGCTAAACTGTGAGATGACTGTAGCCCAGCCAACACACCTTGATTACAGCCTGTGAGAGACTCCGAAGGACCCAACGAAGCATTCGCAGATTCCAGACCCACAGAAACTGTAAATTCAGGTTTTATAATTTTAATTGATGTATGGACACACACACACAAACAAAAAAGCACGAAGGAAGATTTGGATCCAAGCGGTGCCACACTTTACGTCGTCACTATAAGTGTTCGAGTGTAAAGAAAACCAATTTTGAAACTATGAAATTCCTGATTCATAAATACACAGATATTTCTACTTTAGTACATATAAGATAATTCACTGTTATTAAAGTTCTTTTATTAAGGCAATTGCATATGTCTTAAAAGCAATGGTAAATTAAGTTGTCTTCCAAAACTGGGTACTTGTCTGGTCAGCTGTGTTATGATCAGTTATCTACCTCACAGTCTATTTTCTTTTGTGCTGGAACAGGTTGCTGGCCCTCCCTGTTTCCACAGACCAAATCCTCCCAGCTCAGGAGCTAGGGCTGAGCAGTTATTTCTTTTGAGTATTTTTTAGTTCTTACATTTTATGCTTGTATTTGATGATAAATGTCAGTGACATTTCATAGTTTCTAAAGTCCTTGCTGCTCTGAGAAGTGTAGATTCTAGTGAAAATTACATAGTCATAAGACAAATGTGTTTTTGTTTTAGTTTTTAAAAGTTGTGGTATCACTGGTTACAAGCTCCCTGGAATATTACTGCTTTGTGAAAGTCCAGGCTGAAGGCAGCAGCCTCTACGTACCTAGCACAGTTATAAACCTGGGTCTCTCACTACTTGATATTTTTGCATTAGTTAAGACAGAAATGTGATAGTTCGGTTAGAGGCGAGGGGAAATCTGCTGCTAGAAATGTCTAACTAAGTGTCATACTCATCTGGGTAAGATTTGGGAAACATAACCTCTGTACATTAAAAAAAAATATTTAAACATCACATAGTAGATACCATTAAATTATAAAAAAATTATGAAGACAGATCTTCTGTACAGATTGAAAAAAGATATCTATATGATGAAGAGAGTTAAATTTTTTTTTTTTTTGAGACGGAGTTTCACTCTCGTCGCCCAGGTTGGAGTGCAATAGCGTGATCTCAGCTCACTGCAACCTCCGCCTCCTGGGTTCAAGCACTTCTCCTGCCTCAGCCTCCCGAGTAGCTGGGATTACAGGCACCTGCCACCACACCTGGCTAATTTTTTGTATTTTTAGTAGAGACAGGGTTTCGCAATGTTGGCCAGGCTGGTCTCAAACTCCTGACCTCAAGTGGTCCACCCACCTCGGCCTCCCAAAGTGCTGGGATTACAGGTGTGAGCTACTGCACCCGGCCAGAGCCCACTTTTTTACCAAGCTGCCAGTTTGCTGTGTAGGTAGTTCCAAGGGAAGAAATGTGTCATGGCACTATTCAAGGACCACGAAGAGGAGTGGGGCTTGTCTTTCTGCCCCATCCCAAGTGGGACTTTCCTCAGGAGAGTTAGCATTCAGAGGTCTGACCACGCAAAGCAAGGCTCACTTGGCAACTGTCTTTCTTTCCTTAGGTTTATTTGGAAGGTAAGAAAAGAGATTGGCTTAAAACAAAAATGTGGATGCCTGTAAGGTCATGCCTATTCTTATTTAACCCTCCATGACCAGATTCCCTTCTTTAAAAACAACCTAAAAATGAAGACAAGCCAGCTCCACTGTATGCAAGGCAAGGCACATGAAGACCAGCACCCCACTATCTCCTTGCATCAGCTGACAAGTTCTCACTGAGGGCTTTTCTGTTCCATGTTCCGGGAACCGAGGGGAGAATCAAAGGAGGTTACAGAGAAACACAGACATTGTTCTTGGCCCTACAGGACTGAAGGCAGTGTTGGGAGAAAGGACATGCATATATATTAAAACCAAATAATTCAAGGCAGAAAAATCTGCCAACATTTGGGGGTACTGTGTTTTAACTTTCAAATGTTATAAGGGATCAGGTAGCCTCTTAGATGAAGACTGCTCCTGACTGTAGTGGAGACCCACATGCTCAACACAAGTGGCCCTCTCTAGTGACTTTAATGAATGATACCTGCAGACACAGGGGTCCATATCCAGCACTCATGAATGAATGAACAAGGATAATGGCTGTGTCAGCAGAATTAACAGTCTAGGCTGGCAAAGCCCCCATGCTTCTCATGGTAGGCACGACGATGGGGGTTGCGTTGGGTGTGTTTTCGCCTCTTTTTTTCTCCTGCATCCCCAGAAGACAGATGGCTTTAGACTGCCTGTCTGCATTTCTCCTTTCCAGGTGCCTTTGGAAGGTGGGAGGGATGGGTAAAGATACTTAGCATGTATTCAACCCATGCAAGGCCTGGGTTGAAAGGAAAGCTAGAGTCACCACAGCATGAGGGTGAACATAAACACTTCTACTGGGCAGAGCGTGCTAGGCTAGCAGAAGAGAAGTAGATAATGTCCAAAGGCTCAGGGTCAGGCCTTTTGATACAACTACACTGATGTGTGTTTGGTGCAGAGGGAAAAAATAGTTGCTAATGCCTTAGTAGTGCCTCCTCCCTAGGTGGAAAGGTACCTGCTGCCAGATGGGTTGAAAGATGCCGCATTCTTTAAAACTTTTATATAAGACATCTGCCGCCAGATGAGCTGAGACATGCTGTGTTCTTCCAAACTTTTGCAATAAACAAAATAATTTTGGAACAAATAATGTCAAATATCTAGTTACCATGGTTCACATGCTCAGAGAAAATCTGGACGACTAAGGATGCATGAGATAACTTACAAATATTTTGGAAAACATATGTCTGAGAATGTATGCCAGATATTTTACAAAGTATTAGCTAAGTCAGCAAATACACATGGCAGCAAAATACAGCCTTGTGGTACGAAAGACAAGGAAACTGCAAAAAAAAAAAAAAAAAAAAAAAAAAAAAAAAAGAGAAAGGCAGGCTGAGGATTAGGAAGAAGTGGGTGGGAAGAGGGAGTACATTAATATCTGGAGAACTCAAAATACACACACCCAGACCCAGTCCTGGAGCCTCTAATTCAAAAGACTGGGACATGGCTCAGGCATCCGTGTTTTGAAAAGGCTGCCCTAGTTCTTCTGTGTCAACCAGCCAGGCGAGGCTGAGAGTCATTAACCTACAGTGCCTCAGTAGAAAGTTGTAGCTCACTAACCCATACAGAATCCTCAGAGCAGCAACTTGGGGCACCTTGCAACCCTGTAGCCAAGCATTTTGTTTGTACATCAAGCTCTGGCTTTTCTTACAGCCCCTCATCTAGTAGAGGAGACATATTAGAAACTTACATGTGAAACCCCTAGTCAAAGGGAAGTGATGGGAACCCAGATGTTCAATTGCCAAAAGAGTTAAGGGCGGCTGCCCCCTCTCCACACTCCGTGACTTTGGGGGCTTACCTGTTCCTCCTCTCGTACGCAAGGTCCCCGTATGAGACGAAGAGTTCACACCTCCAAAGACAGTGAGTCCTTGGCCCCCGGCTGCGTGGAAGTTGTTGTAGTTGGGGATGGAGGTCACACCGAAGCTGGGGTAGTGCTGAGGGGTGGGGTCTGTGCCATAGCGGTACCCGGAGCTCTGGTTCAGGCTGCCGTCCCTCTCCTCCGTCAGTTTTGTTGCTTCTTTATCCTTACATTGCACACAGCCCATTATCTAAATTCCTGCCAGAGACAAAAAAGGGGTCACGTAAGCTGGGATGCTCCCTAGTTGCTGGGTTGCTCTCCAGTTAACGAGGAGTAATTGACAAGGCTCACTGTTGGCTATTTCAGGCCTATGAGGGGCATGAGGAAAGGCAGTGGCTGGGGGGATGGTTAGGAGGAAGCTCAGTTCCTTGACCCCACAATCACATTTGTTCCCCATACGTTCTGGATGACAGCATCATCAAAGAGCACAATGTTCACCATGCAGCAACTTTCCTCGACTGAGGCCTGTACCTCTTAAAATTCTGTAACAGCATACACCTGCCTACAGACTGTCCAATCATACTTACCAATTCTGCCTTTCTTTAGCCATCTAAAAAAAATATATATATATGCTCTGTAGAATGAGTCTATGCAACATTAGAATAAAAACTCCCATCAGGGCACAGGAAATTTAAGGAAGAGGGCGCAGGACTGTTGGATAAGCCAGAATACAACCTTCAATCAAGTCACTAGACTGCTTCACTCACAGATACCTAATCTTCAGGCACAAAACTGGTCAATTTTAAGCACTAAGATGATGCTAAGTATCAAAACTAAGAACTAGTTACTGGATGAAAAATAAAATCGGCAGAACCTAAGAGGTCCGAGTACATTTGCAGGATGTCACGATAGCCTACAGTAACGAAATTACTTACAGCTGCTAATTAACTTTTCAAATTTCCATTAGCTTTTGACATCCTTCAAAGACATTAAAAAAAAAAAAATCATTCCCATGTTATGGAGTTAGTGGCGGATTAAAAACTTGAGTTGTTGCCACCCCACCCTCCTCAAACCCACTTCTCCCAGGCTTCTCATCTCAGTAAATGGGACTGCCAGTGACCCAGTTGCTCCAGTCAGCATCCTGAGAAGCATCCTCATTTCCTCCTCCTTGTTTACTTCCCACTCTTCCTGTCTGAGCTCTCCTATTCAAACATGCCCAACTTTTCCGATCCTCAGAGACTCCATTCCGACACCCGCTTCGGGCCTTGGAACATAGCCTTGAACACTTCTTCCCCTTCCTCTTTGATATGCCATGTATCCTTCATGTCCTAGTTAATAAGGCACCGCTTCCTCTGCAAGGCGTTCTCTGACTTTCCTGCCCTTCCAGGCTGGGCTGCTTTCCCAAGCGCTCCCATGGCATCCCCATCTCCCTCCTTCTGGCACCCCTGGCACCATATTATAACAGGGCCTGTCCACTTGTCTCATTGCCCAATGGACTGCAAGTTCCAGGAAAGCGGGACACTGTCTGTTTTCATCATAGTTACACTGCCAGTGCCTGGAACAATAAATAGTAACCAGATGAGTGAAGATTCTGGAGCCTATTATGTTTCTCTTTTACCCTTTCTTTATCTCTGTATCAAAGCCGATCCCTCCTGTGACTTTTTTTTGAGATGAGTCTCACTCTGTCACCCAGGCTGGAGTGCAGTGGCGCAATCTTGGCTCACTACAACCTCCGCCTCAGCCTCCCAAGTAGCTGGGATTACAGGTGCCCGCCACCACGCCCGGCTAATTTTTTGTATTTTCAGTAGAGATAGGGTTTCTCCATGTTGCCCAGGCTGGTCTCGAACTCCTGACCTCAGGTGATCCGTCCACCTCAGCCTCCCAAAGTGCTGGGATTACAGGTGTGAACCACCGTGCCAGGCCCCTCCTGTGATTTTTATCAGCAGTGTACCTTGCATTTTAAAATCTACTGGTATGTGTGTGAGAAGTGAAGAAGATTCAGAAATACAAGTTGGTTAAATCGTCCCCCTTTGGACTTGCAATATCCCATCAAGCCGACAGGCGTCAGGTAGAACAGGCCAGTGGAGGTCCCTGCCAAAACTGCAAACCAGCCCATTTGGGACTAAAGAATCAAATAAGAAACACATGACATCATGTTTAATAACATTTATTCACTGGGGAGGGCACAGCTGGCACAGGATGGGAAGGGCTTGAGGAGGCGAAGGAGAAGGCACGCTTTTCTATACTATCTTGCAAACCAATGCAGGAGGTGCCACATCAGAAGAGTGCTCCCTGGGCACTCTTCTGAGCACTGCTTTTCTGCTGGACTGGGTGATGGGAGCAGTATCAGACTGTTCTAAAGCTCTCTCATATTACACATTTCAATAAATACTTACTGAATTGAATGTCAGTTCTTGAGAATGAAAATGTTTGGAAAAGAGACGCCTACTGCTTGAGCTGAGCTCACCAAATCTGGAACACATTTACTCCTAAATCATTTGAGATTAACTTACAGTATACTGTGTCCAACATGCTTTGTAACTTATGGTAAATGGATATCATTTTAACAAGTTTCCAATAGGAAATGCAAGCTATTTCCAAGGCATGATGTACTAAAGGAATTTCATCATTTGTTGTTGATGTTGCTTCATCAGACTGATAACTTGCTCATATATTAACTCTTTCATGGTGGAAAGTCGCTCCACATTTTGGCAAAGACCAAACAGAAAACACTTCTGTCCCAGATGTTTTTTTTTCCCCCCCCAGGAATTTCACTGATCTACTGTAATTAGAGAATGTGAGACTCGAATCATAGACTCACATCACTTACACCAGTGATTCTCAGCTGGGGGTAACTTTACCACTCCCCTACAAGAGACATATTGGGCAATGTCTGGAGACATTTTGGGTTGTCACACTCAGAGGGAGGGATACGCCTGACACCTACTGGGTAGAGTCCAAGAATGCTGCTAAAACTTCCTGCAATGCACAGGACAGCCTCCTACAAACAAGAGTTACCTGGCCCCAAATGTTAATAGTGTCAAGGTCAAGAAATCCTGATTTACACAAAGGACAGAATTTCTATCTACATCTTTGAAGCAGTTTAACAGCTGTTTCCCTTACATGGATGTGATTAACATACAACCCAGCATGCTTTCTTCAGGAGAATAGGCATGCTAGGTAGAAGCAGGCAGTTTTAAAGTGTGACAAGAAGTGCTCTGATTTTTCTCTAGAAGCTTGTGCACTGTGATAGAGAAACAGAACCTAGAAGTAATGAGAACGCTCATTGCAAACTACTCTTCCAACTCCAGCAAAACAAAATAAGCCCCATATCAGAACCCTGAAGAAAGCAGGATCCTACATTTAACCAAACTAAGAAAAAATAATCTGTCAAAATCCACTTTAAAAAAGAAATATACTATAATAAGCAACTAGCAGCTTATTTATAATTTTATGAAGTAACAGAGAAGAAAAATCATCAGCTTCTTGAAAGCAGGAATTTTTTAACTGCTGTATCTTGCGTGGCCAGAACAGTGCCTGGCACACAGTAGTCACTTAATAAATATTAGTTAAATAAATAAATTAAAAAATAATCAAAATTATTTTGGAGAAAACAATCCTCTTTTATAGAAAAGACAGCACTGTCACCACTTGGTGCATTCGACATTTGGAGGTAAGTAACGTTTCTATACAGGTCTTGCTTACTCTCTTCTCTTCAATGACACACAGGAAGAAGTGAAAATAAATCAGTAACTGCAGTTTCAAGTCATTAAAAGTTAAGAGCAATGAAAATATTTATATAGGAACTTGTGGTCTTCTTCCTCCCCCGTGGGGCAGTCAGGCTAACTGCTTCGTGACAGAAGAGTCAGAAGACGCTACATGAGCTGTATTCAGTGTGCCCAGGCTCCTTGCTACAAGGCAAAGTTTTGATCATTCATGCTAAAATAAAAATATCCTTTATTATGCAGAGTTATGCGCTGTGGCTTTTATGTCCAATGCTGTAGGTGCATCGTGACATAGAATGCACTAATTTACCTGCTGTAGATCCCTGGGGCACTGGGAAACACTGAATGAGGCCATTGTGGACGTGGAGCCCTGGAGTTACTCTGATCAGGAAAATATCACACGCCATGAACTCATGGCTATAGTCCTCTGCAGGCTATCATGCCTAGAAAAACTGGTGAAAGGCATTTTCACTAATTGGATCCCGAGCCTGTGGTCAAGGTGTCTGGATTACAGCTGTGAAGCCTCTATTCTCCAATCCTTTTGCAAAGGGAGGGGCCCTGTTTCTACCATGGAAATAAAACTTGATCTACTTAAAATTTCCCTAGTCCTGTGGTTCTTTTCAGATGCGCCAATAGTGTTAAGCAACCTGGGAAGTATTGCCAGACACAGGATTCAAGGAACGCTGCACCCTGCTCCCATGAGCAGGGCAGACATTATCAACAGATCAACAGATCACAGCCCTTTCTGCTGCCGTGCTATGGGAGCTATGCTTCTTCACATAGCCCTGTAGTGACTGACAGAAGCTGACCTAAAGGATAGATTCAATCCTTTACTACCACAGGCACAGGGTGCTTCGATCCAAGATGAGTCTGGTTGAACATACACTCCCTCCTCCTGATGTAGACAGACCACAATCCAGTCTACAAGATGTACATTAAACACAAACACATTCATATTTCCTCATGCGCCAATCAATAAAGCAATGCCAGTATGCCCAAGTTATAAGCTTGCAGGACGTATGATAAGATTTCAGGTGTGTGCAGGAGCTAGGTATCAAAATGGGAAAAAGGCCACTGGCAGTCTTCTGTACAAGCAAATTACTTTCTCTTGAGACACATATACTTGCAGGCAGAGGAGGAATGGCAGGAAGAGGAAGTGGAACTGACAACAAATAACTTTAATTTCAGCGGTTTAAGCTCTTTTGTCTCAGAAGCCAACCTAGGTGGATGTGAAGAAGTGACAGCCCTTAGGCATCATCCCTGCTCCTGACAGCCCCCAGCAGACTTTGGAGAGTGACAGGTAAAGCCACATTTGGCCCATACTTAGAGGTGGCATGTTTCCTGGTATCATAATGGAAGTATAAGAACAAGGAAGGGAAATGAACCTAGAAACCAAATGCAAGCAACTGAGATGGGGGCAGTTGAAAAAAGAATGTAAAGCTGAATTGCAGATCAACTGCATGGTTTCACACTTTTCTAGGAAAAAAGCAAAAACTGGAAGCTTATCAAGCAAACACACTTCTTCAGTCAGCAGGAATAGCATTAGGAAAAGGATAAGATGTGGCAGAGACACATCTGAAATTATTTGACTTCAGGATAGAAGATTCATGGCACAGGGCTCTTGATCCTCATAAAATTAGAAACACCCATAACAATCTACTTGAGGACTTTTGCTACATTCTCAGTGGAGAGAGTTAATCCATTGAAAGCCTACGAAAGCCGCCTTTAGTTTTCCCCCATGTCATTACTGGGAGCAGGAGGACATTCAGAGACAGTTGAGTACCACATCAGTAGCAATGAGGTTGGGCCACAGAACCTGTCACCCAAATTTCCTAATTTCCCAGCACCTTTTGATCCTTTACAATGGGGCTTTTCTCCTTTGTAGCACACTGCATCAGATGATCCTGACACCCCATGAGAGACTGCAGGCAGTGCTGCCTTCTGGGGACAGCCGGGACAAAAGGCCCAGGGAGGACTGGGGAGGCTGGACAGAAAGCAGGGCTATGCTGGCCACTCTTGGGATCACAAGCATTTCCCAAGGTACTGAAGCAGAGAAAAAGACACTGCTGGGTTGGCCCTCCAGAGATGTTAATACTTGAGGGCTGAACTACTTTCAGCACTGGTGCTGGGTTCAGCCAGTGGCCCCAGCCCAGCTATGAAAAAAAGCATGCAGGGCTCTGCCAATGTGGGAAAGTCCTCTCTTTGCTGCCAACTGGAGGGAGTGAGTGAAAATATGTGCCTTGCTGAATGACAGTGTGGTAGGGAGAATTCTGAGCTGTCTCCCAGGACTTCTACTCCCAGTGTACGTGCCCTGTAAATCCCTAGGACTTATGAATGATGGGGTAGTCACTCCATCAGTGGGTTATGTTATTCGGCACAGCCGACTTGGAGAGATCATCCTGGGTGGACCTGACCTAATCAGGCGAACCCTTGAAAGGTATGCCAGTTCCTGGAAAAGTAGATTAAAACTGCAAGAGGCCTTCATTATGAGGGAGATTCTCCACAGCTGCCTTTAAAGATGAAGGGGCTGTGTGGCCAGACACATGGGTGGTCAGAGCTGAGAACAGCTTGGTCAAGAACCTGAATGAACCTGGAAATGGATTCCTCCCTAATCAAGCCTTCAAACAACAACATAATCAGCTAACATTTGATTTCGGCTTTGCTGAGCAGAGAATCCCCTCTGTGCCTGGACTTGTGACTGACAGAAATGTGAGCTAACAGATGGATGTTGTTTTAAGCCACTAAGTTTGCGGTACTTTGTTAGGCAGCAGCAGAAAACTAATGCATGTTTTGGTGGGATGGGCACCATGGGGATGATGGCTCCAATTTCAGCAGTCATGACCAATATCCAATCAGTGTTCCCTGTAGCCTAGGTGCAGGCTGGACACTGGAAAATGCTGTCCCATTAAAAATCTAGTAACAACTCTAAAACATAGGTATTACTATTTCCCCACACTTTACAAGGGAGGAAAAGAGGGGTTGGGGAATTTGTCCACAGCTATGTCAGTCATAGAGATGGGATTTGAAATCAGACAGCCTGATTCCATGGCCAACACACAGAGTCTCTATACTAGAGCTGTCTCCTGACCATGGAATCCTGGCCAGTCCATGCAAGGGTGTGGGTGTGAGGGCTGGAGGTGTTGAGGGAAAAATCCTATAGGGAAGAACTGGTTCCACAGAGCTCAATATCTCACACATTATGGTACGGTTTGGCTCTGTGTCCCCACTCAAATGTCACCTCAAATTGTAATCCCTATAATCCCCATGTGTCAAGGGCAGGACCAGGTGGAGGTAATTGAATTATGTGGGCAATTCCCCCATGCTGTTCTCATGATAGTGAGTTCTCACGAGATCTGATGGTTTTATAAGCATCTGGCATTTCCCCTGCTTGCACTTACTCCATCCTGCTGCCCTGTGAAGAAGGTGCCTGCTTCTCCTTTGCCTCCCGCTATAACTGTAAGTTTCCTGAGGCCTCCCAAGCAATGCGGCACTGTGAGTCAATTAAACCTCTTTCCTTTATAAAGTATCCAGTCTCAGGTATTTCTTCACAACAGTGTGAGAATTCACTAATACACATTACTAACGGAGGCACTGATTTCAGGGACTAGGCCTCACCTCCATCCCCAATTCAGATTCCATTCCCCCAAGACAGTGGATTCTGTAGAGGTGCTGGACCACACTAGGTGCAGTGATCACATGTGGTTTGGCATCTTAATGACTATTTGGGCCAGTGACACTGAAGCAGCCTTTAATTTCCTCATCTTTCCTAGTCATGGCAACGGTATTTATAAGAATCATGAAGGAGCTGGCACTGGTTTCCTTGGTATAAAAATCAGTTTTCCTATTGCACTTAAAATATGATTTGCTTTACAGGCAAAACTTTCTGGAACATATTTACTGCATAAACTGAGATACACATCTAATGCCTCCACCAAGCACAAGATAACAGCTTTCTACTCTTGGTGGAGCCTGTGAGGGAGAGCCCCTCGCCAAATGCAAGTATTAAAATATTACAGTCTCTGAGGTGAGAAGATAGATGTAAAAGTGGGAATACACACAATGCAGACACTAGCCACATGCAATCATGGAAGAACAGAGCCTACTTAAAAATCAAACCCAAGTTTTGCTTCAGAAATAAGTGAAGTTGGACCCATTCGATCATTTACGCATGACTTTGAAAGCCTCTCTGGAGGGGGAAGAGGATGAACCTTGTCTCATACTGCACAGCAAGGGAACCGAACTAATAAAAATCACTCTTAAAATGTCATGTTACTTTAAGAATAAGCCATACTGCTGGCACCTATAATAATTTTGTGGGTCCCCATTTCTGGCTTTTCTTGTTCAAATGGCCCCCAGGCTGAGAAGCAGCTGCTCACATCCCTGCAACAAACATGTTCCTTCCTTTCTGCATAGCCTGCCATTTCTCCAGCCCGAAGATTCAAAAGCACTCAAGAAAAGAGAAATGGAAGCATCAGTCAGACCCCAATGGTGAGATTTAAGACTGCAGTCAACTGAATGTTGGAACCAGTCCCAAACCTAAATGGCCAAATGAGGTTTTAACACCAAACCATGGAAAGGCTCCAAGAAAAGGGTAAGAACATTTTCTTCTTAAATTCATTTTGCTCTGGATCTTAAGACAAGAGTGAAATGGTGATAAAAACAAGGATAATATGTTTTAACCCTATCTATGCCAAAGGTTTCAGAAAGAATTAGAGCACAGGTTGTAAAGTTTTTTCAGGCTCCACCCCCTGACCCCAACCCTTTTTGGACCATAGAAAAGCCCCTTGTAGTTAATATTTTTAAAATTTTTATTATATTTAAATTGAGATATAATTCATACACCAAAAAATTCACCCTCTTGAAGCACACAGTCCAATGGGTTTTAGTACATTTACAAAGGAGACCATTTCCATGATCTAATTCCAGAACATTTCATCACTCCAGAAAGAAACCCATGCCCATTAAGCAATCGCCACCCACTCCCTTCTCTCCCCAGTCCCTGGCAACCCCTAATCTGCTTTCTGTCTCTATGGATTTGCCTATTCTGGACATTTCATATCAACAGAGTCACACCATACGTGGCCTTTTGTGATTGGCTTCCTTTGCTTGGTATAATGTTCTCCGGGTTCATTCATGTAACATGTATTAGTACTTCGCTCCTTTTTATGACTAAAAAATATTCTACTGTATGGATATACCAGATGTTGTTTACCTATTTATCAATTGATGGACATTTGGGTTTTTACGTTTTGGCTCTTATGAATAATAGTGCAACAAACATTCATGCTCAAGTTTTTCTGTGGAGATATGTTTTCAACTCTCTTGGATTAATATTTTAATATATAAGAAATTTATACAGATAAGAGAAACTCTAGTTTAGGCAAACAGAAACATAAATTGACAACAAAAAAGGAAAAACAATTTGTGAAACATATGAGAGAATACTGCCTTTGGTAGTAATCAGAGAAATACAATTTAGTGAGATACTATGTTTCACCTCTAAATTCACACATTAAAACAAATAAGTATACTCAATAGTGATGAAGTTTCCTTGAAATGAATATTGCTCTCTTACATTGCTGATAGAAGACCAGAAATCAGTGTAAAACCATTTGGTAAACCAATTTGGCAATATAAAAAATTCTTAAGAATGGGTATACCCGGCCAGGTGTGGTGGTTCACACCTGTAATTCCAGCACTTTGGGAGGCTGAAGTGGGCAGGTCACTTGAGGCCAGGAGTTCAAGACCAGCCTAGCCAACATGGTGAAACCCCATCTCTACTAAAAATACAAAAATTAGATGGGTGTGGTGGCAGGCCCCTGTAAACCTAGCTACTTGGGAGGCTGAGGCATGAGAATCGCTTGAACCAGGTAGGTGGAGGTTTGCAGTGAGCTGAGATGGTGCCACTGCACTCCAGCCTGGGTGACAGAGTGAGACTCTGTCTCAAAAAGAAAAAAAAAGGTTTCGGGTGGCGGGAGGTGCGGGGGGCATGTCCTTGAACCTGTAAATGTGTGCTAAAGACATGCGTTTTAAAAAATGACATGAAGAGGTTCCATGAAGTATTATTTATCATTTGAAAAATTAGAAAACTTGTTAGTTGTTTAGCATGAGGGCAATGGCTAAAGTAAATTGTAAGGTATGCCCATAAAGACAAGTTAAGCAGAAATTAAAACTTATATTTACTTAAATTATCAGCAATATGGAAAAATGTTCCTGTTATATTAGGAAGGATCACATGATTGCAACTATATAACAAATGCCTAGAAAACTCTTTGGAAGGAAACATGCTGAGATTATGGTGGTGTGCAGCTGATAACACTATGGGCAACTGTTCTTTCTTTGCTCTCTGCGTCTTTATTTCTCAGATTTGTCTATACCAAGAATGTACTCTTTTTATAATGAGAATAAATCACCTTTATTTTTCTTTAAGAAAGTTCCTTTTAATATTATCAATTACTGATTGAATGTATATGTAAGTTGAAACAACCACACATTGATGAAGTACACTTTGTCAGCTGAAAAATTAAGAGGGCGAGAGTGATTGATTCCGAGGCCTGTTGAGAGGCAGATGTGAAGGGTGAAAGGTACCAAAGGACAGTAAGGCTGCTGAGCATGTTCTCGTAACTAATCTGTGCTGGAAAGCGAGCAGTGTGGGGAGCGGGCGGTGAGTATACATTGATGAACAGCAATAGAAATCTAATTAAGGGCACAAAAAAGGCAAAGCCACATGCAGAGGACCCTGTAGGGGACAAGTGTGGAATCTGGGATAACCGAACCAAAAATAGGGTGGCTGGATTAGTGGGGTTTTGAGAACCTTTGGGCCACACGTCGTAGGTACTTGGGGATATCCACTAAACTCAGAATGACGGTACTCATTCCAGTCTACCTTGGCATCTAACCAAGGCAATCTGATTCCTGAGGAGTCTGCAGGAGCTCTCTGTGAGTGAGGTCATGAAGACCACGCATGGGCTTGGCTCTAGGAAGGTGGAGAGGATGAAACAAAGCACTTTTGTTCTTTGGATGCCGATTGGTGGGGAGGGAAGGGGGCCTGCCCTCGCTCTTGTTGCCTTCACCCTTTCCTGTTGAGACACTCAGCTGGGCATTTTAATGCTTTGACTCTGAGCCACTGTCCCTGGAACCTGGGGCAATCCAAGCAGGGCACAGAACGGTAGGCAACACTAGTTCATGCGATCTGAAAATTTTCAGAAACACTAGGCACAGAAGACATGTTTTCCTGATGTTGATATCCAATCGAGTATCTTTCTACCCTCCTTACCCTCATTCTATAAAACCAACCAACCAGAGAAAAAGAGAAAAGAAAAACAAAAACATGGACTTCTATTCACGAACCAGCAAAGAGAAACAGGAAGGTCAGTGTCACATCTGGGCCACAGTGGCAGAGCCTGGCTTTCTGGGCTGCGCCTGTTTAAGGAATAGTGGTGGCAGAACTGGCCGAGGGCCCAAGGGTCAGGGTGTCACCTGGCAGAGCCACAAGAAAACACATTAGTACAAAGCGGCTGTTTGAACAGGCGTCATCAATGCCCCCTCCCCGAGTACAAGGACCGCTGAGAATGAAAGCCGAGGAGGTTCACTCTCCAAGGCCGAACAAAAACCCGCCCTGCCAATCTTCCCAGTTTCTATAGAGGTTCCTCGCCAGATGATTCTGCAAATGTGGCCTCATCCTTTCAAAAAACAGTGCATTCTTTTTCTCTTTCTTTAATTCACTAGTTCCAGTCAAGAAGATCCAATTCCTTTAAAGACACAGAAAGGACTTTGAAGAAGGAGACTTGACTTCTTTCACCTCTGAGCTGATAGCACAGTGCTTGTGGTCTCCATGTCTCCCATTTTCGCTGATCATTTATCTGGTTATGAAGTCACAGCCCAGTCTCAATCTACCAGCCTGAGAATTTGGTTGTGAGGCCACTTGCACTGTGTTTTTGGGACAGAGGCTGGTGTCTTTCCTTTGAAGAATAACATGAAGCCCAGCCCCCCAGCCCCTGGGTCTTTGTGTTGGCACTTGATTCAGGCTGCCAGAAATCAGCAATAACAGCAGGGATAACTTCTGCATCCCGTGCCGTGGTGCAGAATTTCAAAGCTTCTTGCAGCTGTTTCGGTGTGAATGCAGATAAAGTAGGCAGTCAGAAAGCATAGTTTATCTAATTCCATGGCCTCTATGGGGACAGAACTGAGAAGGAGGACGGGAACAAAAGATGCAGAGAGGCAGGCTCTAGCTAGCCTCCTCCTACACTTTATCGCCTGAAGGAAAGGAGGGTGGTCTCTGCCTTCCCTGATGTTGGTTTCCTTACTCTGGGTGAGCCCAGGGTGGCTGACTATGTCGTGCATGTCTCAGTAAAGTTTTCACTAGAGGTCTGCATTTATGAATGCAAATTGAGTGCCAAGAGAGACACAGAGGAAATTAAAGGAGGAAGATCAGTAAGAGGAAGAGAACGTGGAATCACCAGAAGGAAGTCAGTGATGCTTTCCCCAGCAGCACATAAAAAACAGTATTTGGGATGACAAGCTGTGGCTACTCTGTGTGGGAGGAACATGTGCTACATGGGCTAGACCACTTGTGGATGACCTACTTAACACCCGACGGAAACCCAGTCAGGTTTTTCTTAACAAATCCAAAAAAGGGAACATTGGGTTTATATACCAGCATACATTCTGCAAACACTACTGCTTGTAAAAGTTATGGTAAAGCAATTTAATAGTTACTTTTCACTTGGCCTATGAATGAGGTAGAGAGTACAATGTTTTTTTAAAGTGTTGTCTTGCAGAGTAATTAACCCTGAGGTTCACTCCTTAAAGATGGCACAGCAGTTTATCTTCCCTTTTTTCCAGAAGCTTGCAGGATGCTGGTATCAGGCAGGGTTGCCCTGGGTCTAAAGGGACAAGCCAGGCTCGGTGGCTCACGCCTGTAATCCCAGCACTTTGAGAGGCCAAGGCGGGTGGAACACTTGAAGGAATTAGAGACCAGCCTGGGCAACATGGAGAAACCTCATCTCTACAAAAATATAAACATTAGCCAGGCATGGTGGTATGTGCCTATAGTCTCAGCTACTTGGGGGGCTGAGGCGGGAGGATCACTTGAGCCCGGGATATTGAAGTTGCAGTGAGCCATGTTCATGCTACTACACTCCAGACTGGGTGACAAAGCAAGACCCTGTCTCAAAAAAAAAAGAAAAAAAAAATGTGAGCTTCAACAAGGAGCCCTCCAGGGTTCACACTAATGCTGAAGGAGCCCAAAGACCTTTTGCACACATTGAGCAGAACCACTGAGTCCACAGACAGACAGACAGCTCTTGGCTCTCAGCTGAACCTCAGGAATTATGAGGACTCATGGAATGACCAGACCAAGTGCTCAGATTTGGCTCTCAATGCTCAGATGCCCCCTGCTGTGCCAGAGCCTTGAGCAGGGCACATTACGAGAGTTTTAATGATGTGAGAAGAGCTAGGCATTGCTGTGTCCTACAGTTTTTTTAAATTTTTTGCCCTATGGTTTAAAGAACTCTTTCTTACTACAGTTTTCAGAAGACCTATGTCCTCCACTTTCCTTTGTTGCTGAAATGAAGAACAACTTATGATCTGGCTCAACCAACTCCGACATTCATGTCATGCTGTGGTCTTGACCCTCCTCCCTCATCACAGGGAGGCTCCACTTCTCTCTGGCTCTACCCTACAGGGTAGCTAGGTACAGCTGTTCTCCTTCTGAGCTGCTGGAGATCAGAAGAAAACAATAACAAGAATAAAGAAACACCCCCCCACACCCCAAACAAAAGTTACTCAGAAATCACCATAGTAACAAATCACCAGTTTTCAACTGTCTCATTTCCCTTGCATTTTTGTTTCTCTGCACATATCCTTTTATTTATATTCAGCCCCAGCTCTAGCCTTTATTCAACAAACATATTTTGATCCCCTTTATGTGACAGGCACTGTGCTAAGGGCTGTGGGTATAAAGTCAAGTACACATGGCCTGTGTCCTCAGGGAGCTAATATATACTTAAGAGGGAGACAGACAAGTAAATCAAGGGACTCAGGTTGGAGAGGGGACACAGAGGGAGTTCTAATTCATCCAGGTCAGCAATTGTGAAAGTGACTGGACATCAGCCCAGGCAGGGAGGAGATGGGCACTGCAGGTAAGGGAACAGCATATCTGAGGGCACAGAGGTGTGGAACAGCATGATGCCCTCAAAGAACCATCAGTGTTCCTATGGCTTATCTGATGTATGTCTATATTTATGGAGCACTCAAATATGTGCCAAGCATATTTCGAGGCTCTGGGTGCTAAGGCTGAAGAAGACAGGCTCCCTGCTCAAAAGGAGCTTATAGTTGAATGGGATTGAAATGTGTAGCTGGCAAGTGGCTGAGCTTGAGAAGCAGTCAGAAGCCAGATCTTAAACAACTATGAGTCCATTCTTTTTTTTTTTTTTTTTTTTTTTTTTTTGAGACGGAGTCTCGCTCTGTCACCCAGGCTGGAGTGCAGTGGCCGGATCTCAGCTTACTGCAAGCTCCGCCTCCTGGGTTTAGCCATTCTCCTGTCTCAGCCTCCCGAGTAGCTGGGACTACAGGCGCCCGCCACTTCGCCCGGCTAGTTTTTTTTTTTTTGTATTTTTTAGTAGAGACGGGGTTTCACCGGGTTAGCCAGGATGGTCTCGATCTCCTGACCTCGTGATCCGCCCGTCTCGGCTTCCCAAAGTGCTGGGATTACAGGCTTGAGCCACCGCGCCCGGTACAGAGCCTTCACTATGGTGCCTAAAGCTTTGCTAGGTGCAATATGCAAATGATCTCCTTTGATCCATCAACAGCCTGTGCTGGGTATCATCATCATCATCAATGAAGGGAGGTAAAGTTATTTGCCTAAGGCCTCACTGCTAGGTTTAACTGCATTTTAACCCAGATCTGGCTAAATCTGAGACCTATAAGCTAAAGGGTTTGCATATTATCCAACTGATACTTATCCAGTATTAAGCAGGAGTGAAACTGGGTCTTGATAGACACATACTGAAACTGGGGAGAAAAGAGAAGCATGGGTGGGGGGTGTCAGATCAAGAGGCCAAGGGTAGAAAGAGACTGCATGCAGGTGGCTGGACAGGGGAGTATCTAAGTAAGATATGACTTTCTAAGTGGACCAATGACTATCCATTCTAGCTAGCTAGCTATGCATAATTCATACCTCATAAATCATCCCCAACTCTAGCAAAGCCATAGCTTTTGTAACATGTGAGAATAAAGATCTGAAACCATAAATGGTTGCAGAGGTGATTTACTATGGAACTATGTAAGTGACATTATCTGAGAGCCCTGGCACACATTTGGGGCTGGAAGGAGTGAGAAACAGGCTTGCACAGTTGTGTAAGTGGCTGCCTAAACATGACGAGGACAGGTACCACCACAGATAGACATCTGCAATGCAGGTCATCAGAAGAAAGACAGGAATGCCACAGAAAAGGGCATGTTGAACAAGTAGAATCCAACAACAGACCGATGTCCCAAGAGGATCCTGAAGGAGTGGCTAGGGTTAGAGGTGCAGATGAATGTGAGGTCACAGGGGATCACCACCGTTCTCCTCCAGCTGTGGAGGGGTTTGCGTTGTCAAGTCAAATGGGAACGCCTTTATCATGACGCAGAAGTGGCAGTTACACTTCAGTTTTGCATGAAAAATGTAATATTAACACATTCTTTGGGTTAGAAAACAGCTTATTTTTTCAGCAATGACAGCTCTACTCATATATACAGGCTTAGAACAGTTAGAGGAAGGAAATTCTTGCTCATCCACCTGAAAGAGTCATCAATCGGCAGCTCTGGCAGAAGCACTTTGTCCCAGTACTAAGCAGAACTGGCCTGTCCCTGAGAGCTCATGGTGAGTTCATGCTCTGTCCCAGTTCTGGCTCAAAACAATCCAAATTGACCCAGCAAGTAACAATGCTACACATGTGGAATAAGCCCAGGCAACAGCTCTGCCATAATTCTTTGTGACAAAGGCTGACCCGACATGCTGATTTCCAGCTCAAGTGAAACAAAATGGTCCTGTGTATAACCAGCCTACACCAGGTTTCTTCTTTAATCTGGACGCACTAAATGCACTTCCCTCTAAGTCCCTTCGTCATTTTCTAGCCATCTTACTTCTCCTTAAGACTTGTATTTTCTATATAGGTTCACTGCTAAAATAAAAATATTGCTAACAATTAGTGGATCTGCATAACTCTTATAGAAGAGACTGATTATTTATACCAATTTCTACTTTTCCAAACCCACTAAACTATTCCCTAACTTTGTTTTTCTTAACTATCTCAACTGTTTGAAATCTGTTTCTGTTCTAACATGGTTGCTGGTTAATCATCCATTCTTTTCACTATTTCTTTTGTGCCTCAAACACTTGACTCTTTAAAATAATGGTGTGAATAGAGGAATAAACAAACTTAGTTTCTCCTCCACTCTTACAACATGCTTCTGACACCAGATGTGTGGGTTTTGTTTCCGCACATATCAGGCAAACAAGCAAGCAATTTTGCAGTGGACACAAGCAAGCAATTTTGCAGTGGACACAGCTGGCTGCTCTCCAGTTCAATTCAATTTGATGCCAATATCTACCTGGAGATTGTGTCAGATCCTACAGGTTGAGGGCTTAGTTCCCCAAGACTGCTCCCCACTTCAGACACGAGTCACAAGCCCCAGGTTGTGGTATGTGCTTCTAACGCAGCGGCTATAAATCAGGATCTCCACAACCCCCTCCTTGGGTTTGACTCATTCGCTACAGCAGCTCACAGAAGTCAGGGAAACAGTTATGTTTACTACTTCATTATAAGGGATATTTTAAAGGATACAGATGAAGAAATACACAGGGTGAGGTACGGAGGAAGGCGCGTGGGAGCGTCCACGCCTTCTGCGTCCTGCTACCCTCCAGGAACCTGCACATGTTCAGCTACCTAGAAGCTCTCCAAACGTTGTCCTCTTGGCTTTTTATGGAGGCCTTATTACCTAAGCATGATTGATTAAATCACTGGCCACTGGTGATCAACTTAACCTTCAGTCCCTTTTTCTCTCCCCGAAGACTGGGAGATAAGGCTGGAAGTCCCAACCCTCTAATCCTCTCTTTCCCATGACCAGTCCCCATCCTGAAGACGTTTACTACTTTGGAGATTCCAAGGATTTTAGGAGCTGTTTGCCAGAAAACAGTGACCAAATATACATTTCACAACATCACTAATGGCCACAAATTTTCCTTAATTTTGACTATTTTCCTATAACAAAACAAATAAACAAATAGTTTCTTTGGAACCAGAGCATTTTTGCTTTCCTGCTAGGCCAGGTGACAAAACTCTCACTCATTTTCAACCCAAACAACACAACACCCACCACAAACTGTCATCCTTCATTTCTATATTGTAATTTCAACATAAAGTGATGCTACTGGCATAATTTTCAGTCTGTTAGGAGCAAGTCCTGGTGAAAATGTGGAACAAGAGCTCCACACACACCACTAGCAGGACGTCAACAATTTTACATTACTAGTGAAGATGAAGATGCACCTATCCCATGAGCAGAGCTCCACTCCCAGGCATATACCCCAAAGAACCATGCCTACCTGAACCAGGAAACACATGCACCCCAGGGGTTTAGGTGAGGCTCAGGAATCTGAGGAATCTGTACTTTTTATAGGTCCACTGGTGATGCTACCTCCTCCCCTGCAGGGGTCTGGGATTGAAGGCTTACAACCTCAACTCACATCTGTTTTTGGAGTCAGGTGCCCCCAAGGCTCATGGCTGCAGCCAGGCAAAGCTGCTCACTGAGGAGGAGTAATGGGGAATCGCACATCCATCGGAGATGCTCCTCCCTGGTCAAAGGTAGCTATTCTGAGGATGTGGGAAAATCCAGCGCAGTATCAGCATGCTTGCTCACCAGCCGCCTGCTCTTCCTCCTTGGTCACCCCTCGCTGTCTGAGCAAGGTGTGGCTCAAAACTCACCTCATCTGGTGATAGGCTTGGGTCAGCACTGGCATCATCCTCATTTTCAGCGCAAAGTCCTAAAGTGCCCACCCAGCCCTGGTGCTGCTATGAATGTGATGCTTCCCTGCCTGAAAGAGGAAACATCGAGGTGGGGCTTTAGAAGGTAACACTGAGGGGTGAGCCCTGTGAAAGCTGGCCTTTATTAAGCAATACTTTCAGATGAGGATGAGAAAGCAGAATAATGAACTTCGAGGAGAGGAGAGGGGAGGGGAGGGGAGGGGAGGGGAGGGAAAGGGCTTTCTGCCTTCTGGTGTGAAGCTGCCCTCCCTCCTCCTGCTCTAAGGGAAGTTGTGTAATGGTGGCTCTGTCACCCGCGCTTCCACGCATTCCTCCTGCCAAGAATGGCTTCTCTCCCCATCTCTACATGAAGCCGAAGGTCTAACTCTGTCCATTCCCATCACTCTCCTATTTTGAACTGAAGTGTCCCCAGGGCAAAGTACCAATGACCATGTAGCTATTGTTCTTTTAGGTTTAAAGATACCTACAAGGTGTCAAAAGCTCTTCAGATTCCACTGGGCATGTGAAACTTGCCCTGTCCTTCGGCACCAGCAGTGCACGGAGGGTGGAGACAATCTGTTTAAATTGTTCACTGAGGACAGTGCAGGGCTCTGGCAAGATGCACATGCACAGGAGATGCAGAGGCTCTGTTGAGAGGAAATGGAGATGATGATATGAGACAAACACAAATGGAGTTTGGAATGGGGTTCAAGGAGGACATACAGGGAGCCTGTCTCCCTGCAACTTGGCCACATGCCCACAGCCCTGGCAGGGTTCTGGCTTCTGCCTGGGGATGCTGTGGTCCCACTGGAGCTGCCTGCCGCCTGCCCAGTCTCATGAGAGGCCCCGCCACTGGGCAGTTCATTATTTGAGTGGCATGTGGGAGAGAAACAGAAGAGATTTTTCTATTAATGGTTTCAGTTTCACTTCATCAGTTTCAAGGCAGGTTTCCTTCCACTTCTCTCCTCCTCCTGTTCTCTTCCTTTCTCATTCCCTCAGGGTGTCAGAAGTGTAGAAAGCCATCATTAAGATGAAGGGTTTCTATTTTGAGGAAGTGGTTAAAAAGATTCTAGCTTCTTCCCTGTAAAATGTGGATTATGCCAACTACTATAAATTACTGATAGAAAGTTACTGATACTTGACCATCTGTTTTTTGTTGTTGTGGAGATGGAGTCTCGCCCTATCGCCCAGGCTGGAACGCACAGGTGCAATCTCAGCTCATGGCAACCTCCGTCTCCTGTGTTCAAATGATTCTCCTGCCTCAGCCCCCTGAGTAGCTGGGATTACAGGCGCCTGCACCATGCCCAGCTAATTTTGGTATTTTTAGTAGAGATGGGGTTTCACCATGTTGGGCAGGCCGGTCTTGAATTCCTGACCTCATGATCTGCCAACCTCGGCCTCTCAAAGTGCTGGGAGTATCTCACTTTGGCCCCTACCTGGTAAAAGTTTATCAACTAAAGGTTTTAAATAATGGAAAATGCTCAGTTAAATAAATACAGATGAAGCCAACTAATAGACTCAAGAAAAAGTCTTCAAATGAATCCTACTCTTGGTCAAGGACTTCCCTTGTTAGGAATTATCCTGAGAACAAAAATGTGCCGAAAGATTTAACAACTCTCATTTCAGCACTCTTCATGATAATAAACAAATTGGATACAATCTAGGCAGTCAGAGGATTAGCAAAGTACGGTATCATACCAGATTCCTATGCAGCTGTTAAAAATGAGAACACAGCAGGACATTAACAATCCTGAAAAATATTAATGAAATAGTGAAGGGAAATATACAAGTCACAAAACACAAGGTAGAAACATAACTACTTTCCTTGCTTCCAATCTTGTGCTCTATACCCTCTAGGACAGTCAGAGTCATCTTTTTTAAAGCTACTCCCAGGCTTAAAATGGTTTCCTATTGTCTTTGGAATGAATTTAAATGATATGGTCATCCAGGTGTGGCCCTGGCCTATGCGTCTGGCCCTATCTTCTGTGGCTCCCTCTTCATGCCTCCTCCCCAGCAATAGTGCACACCTTTCTGCTCTTCTTTGAACACATCCTGCTCTATTTTACTTCAGCGAATCTGCACAAACTTTCCTCTTTGCCTGAAATGCTCTGCCCCAAAATACTCACATAGCTGGCTCCTTCTCAGGTCTCAACCCAGATGCCACCTCTCAGAAAGGTTTTTCCTCTTTGGGAGGTAGAGGCAGGTAGATCATTTGAGCCCAGGAGTTTGAGACCAGCCTGGGCTACATGATGAAACCCTACTTTACAAAATACAAAAATTATCTGGGTGTGGTGGCATGCACCTGTGGTCCCAGCTACTTGGGAGGCTGAGGTGCTCAAGGAAAACCCTTGAGCCATGAAAGCAGAGGCTGTAGTGAGCCACGATTATGTCACTGAACTCTGGCCTGGGTGACAGAGTGAGACCCTGTCTCAAAAAAAAAAAAAAAAAAAAAAAAAAAAAAAAGGTTTTTCCTGGCATCAGATTTGAATTGGCCATTGCCTGGTCACTCTTTCACATCACTGTTTTATTTGCTTCATGGCACTTAATGCCCTCAGAAATGGTCTTCTTTATTTAGTTATTTGTTTTCTTGTTTATTATCTACCTCCACTCATGAGAAAGAAAGCTCAATGGGAGTAGAGGCTCTGCTGGATGGTATACCCATAATGCCCAAAAGTGTGCCTGGTATACCCATAATGCCCAAAAGTGTGCCTGGCACAGAGCAGACACTCCGTGGATGCTAATGGCTATGGTGAGATGTTTATGTATGTACACAGAGAGTAATGCATACATGTGCATCTGCATAAAAGGAGGACAATAAGAGCACAGCATAAAAGAATATCTCTGGATGCTGAGTTTTGGATGGTTTTAAGTTTTTTCATTTTGTTTATATTCATTTTTTATAATAACAGTGTGTTACTTTTGAAATAATAAAAACGAAGTTTTTCTTTTTTCCTTTTTAAAGAACATGGTCATTCTAAGAAAATGGTGACACAGCTGGCTTAAAACTAGAACCACAAGATGCCAGAATTAGAAAAGATCTTAGAGGACATTCGGTCCAATCCCACCTCTCGTTTCAGCAGAACGTGCAAGAAACTAGTCCAGTGTATTTTTCACTACACTAGTGGTTTTCGAACTTTATGAGCATGAGAATTTCCTGAAGGACTTGTGAAAACACAGACCGCTGAGCCTCACCCTGAGAATTTCTGATGCAGTTGGTCTGAAGCGAGGCCTGAGTCCTGCATTCTGACAAGTCCCAGGGTTATGCTGGCTGTGCTGGTCCTGGGCCACACTCTGAGATTCACTAGGCTATGCCACATTGCCTCTTATGGCTCCCTTGGAAATGTCTTGCTCTTTCTGCAGGAACGATAGTGATCAAAACAATACCCCATGCTAAGGAAAACCATAGCTTTCACGCCCTCTTCCAGAAGTTGCAACTGAAAAGAAGGGAAGTAAACAGGGATAAATAATTTTTGAGAGCCTCCTCTCCTCCAGGCATCGTGTGGGATGGTCTACATTTTAGTTGTTTGTTTAATCCTTTTTACTATAGATAATCTAACCTCAGAGAGGTTAAGGAACTTCCCTAAGAGCAAACTACTAGGAAGTGACAGAATCAGATTTCAAATCCAGGTCTATCTGACTATAAATTCTATGCTCATTCTCCAACTTTCTTTTTTTTTTTTTTTTTTGAGACGGAGTCTTGCTCTGTCACCAGGGCTGGAGTGCAGTGGCGTGATCTCGGCTCACTGCAAGCTCCGCCTCCCGGGTTTACGCCATTCTCCTGCCTCAGCCTCCCGAGTAGCTGGGACCACAGGCGCCCGCCACCTCGCCCAGCTAGTTTTTTTTTTTTGTATTTTTTAGTAGAGACGGGGTTTCACTGTGTTCGCCAGGATGGTCTCGATCTCCTGACCTCGTGATCCGCCCGTCTCGGCCTCCCAAAGTGCTGGGATTACATGCTTGAGCCACCGCGCCCGGCCATTCTCCAACTTTCAGAATGAAAAGCTGGTGGCATTCAGAGTGGCAAATCAACGTCTTCCAGTGTAGAAACAAATATCCTTAAGAAATTGTAATACATCATGTTGTTAATGATACTAAAAGCAGATACACTGATATTAACATCCAGCCATTTCTCTGGGTCTGAGGGCCAGGTTTATTCATTAACATGATATTCAGCAACTTCCAACCCCCAAACCCGAGTAAAGATGATTAAAGTTGACGCCTGGCATATTATTGCAAGTCTTCTGTGAAGTAAGTGGGAGAGGGAGAATTTATCATGTATCTCAGCTTTCAACAAAGGGAAGAATTCACACACGTTCTGTGGGAAAAGGCCCTAACAGGCTTTGCAACTGAACAGAACTGTTCCACTCTTCGAAGAACTAAGTTTAAATTCAAAGCCAAACACAAAGATGGAAATATATCATTTACCATCTTATGTCAAAAATAAACTAGAAACTAGTTATTGCTCCGTTCCCATTTACTGAAGAGGACATAAACAAGGGACAGAGAAGTCTGGGTGACAAGGTCCCCATACTTACAAATACCCGAGCAACCAATGAGTTACAATTTGTCCTGTGTTTTGGTCACACACGACCCGAAGTTTGAGAAAGTGATATAAATATTGAGATCACAGAGGGGCTTGATAAGAATCTTTTTTTTTTTTTTTTTTTTTTTTTTTTTGAGAGGGAATCTCATTCTGTTGCCCAGGCTGGAGTGCAGTGGCGCAATCTTAGCTCACTGCAACCTCTGCATCCCGGTTTCAAGCAATTCTCCTGCCTCAGCCTCCTGAGTAGCTGGAATTACAGGTGTGTGCCACCATGCCCTGGTAATTTTTGTATTTTTAGTAGAGATGGGGTTTGGTTATGTTGGCCAGGCTGGTCTCAAACTCCTGACCTCGTGATCCGCCCACCTCGGTCTTCCAAAGTGCTGGGATTACAGGTGTGAGCCACTGCGCCTGGCCTAGAATCTTTTATATGGTAGTTTTGATCAGAATTCCAAACAACAAGGTTAACAAAAATGTGGCTTCCTATATCTGTATCCCTGCATTTCTTTACTTTATGATTTTCCTCCACATGTTTTATAATAGATCCCTGAAGCAGCTGCATAAATAGGTTTTACATGAAAATAAAAGGAAATACTTTGAGTAATTCTGGCGACAGCATCAGAGAAATGAGGGATTCAACTGAGACAGCTCACGTGATCAGTCCCTTCCTGTGTCCTGTGCCAAGGGACCTCGATGCCTCTTCTTTTGGAAGCTCATTTTCTAATTGTGACCAAGGAAACTCCTGTACATTTGGTTAGCAAAGACAGCCCGTGGAGACCCTGAAAGGAAGATAAGTGGGAAAGAAGGAACAGAGCAGAATAAATGCAAAAAAGGACAAGAGGATCCCAGAGATAGGTACGAGTGCTGTGAAAATTTGATTCCAATGGTAACTTTGCTCCAAACACAATTATGAATATGTTTAAGATCTGGAGTGACTGCAGTCTCCTTGGTGCAGCAAATCAGTAAGGTGGACCACATCCATAGCCCTTCATTTGTTGATGTGTTACTCCCAATAAAATGCTTAGGACTTCATTTATTATAGAAAAAAGAAGGACTGAAAGATCTTGTAGAATGAACCCTGGGTCTCTAAGCCAATGAGCTGTCTCTGCAGTCAGCTTCTGACTTGGGCATCTCACATGGGACGTGAGATTGGACCGCGCAGTATTAAGTATGAGCAAATTCTCTTTCTGCTCCCAACTCTCGCCCTTCATGAATAGCTGGAGAAGAGCCATCTTGCCTTCCCCAGAGGAATGATGCAGCTTCAGCAGCCGTTATCCTACTGTTAAATGTTTGCTGTTAAATATTATACTGGCCCAGCAAAAATAGCTGTCTCGTCTTAGCACTGGGGACAAAGCTTCATATCTGCATTAGGGCCCTAGGACATACCTGTGTTCTAGCAGAGATTTCAGAAAAGGCATTCTCTAATTTCTCTCTAGATGGACAGTGACTTATTCATTAAGTTTCATAACATATATTTCTGCAGTGGATGGCTGCTCTTGATTCTCACAGATTTCAAGTGGCCTTCAGCCTGCAGTGGTTTATGCAGAAGACAAAAGAAGAGCTACTTGGCAGATAACACTCTTTAGGCCTTAGGGAGGGCACTCAGCTGGAAAGATCTGTTTTCACTGGAGATCGGAAGTGCTTTTCCAGCAATTATTTGATCTTTCCTGGGAACTTGTTCTTTTGAACAATCTCCCAGTCTGGTGGGAACACATGGACTCCTATTCTGGTCCCAGCATTATCACTAACCAGATGTGTGACTTTGGAAAAATCATCAGGCTTTTACTACACCTCAGTTATCTCATTTGCCTGGTGGGAATGATGATCCATCACCTGCTTAATTAATGAGATTTTTGTAAAGATAAAACAAAATGGTGTATGTGAAGGTATTTAGAAAATTTTCCTACTGAGGAAAAAAATCCCCAAAATACAAATATCACTTAACAATAAATATGCTTTTTATATCATTAGCAGTAAGTTTTCATTTTCTCTCTCAGAATTAGGTAGGAATACCCTCACGCAGAGGAGAGGTAGAAAGTATAACAAATATTGTCATGTTCTCCTTATTGCTTGGAAAAATAAAGCAAGAAAAGCAGGACTGGAATACTTTAACATTCGCCCAGAAAAATTTGCTTTTGCTAGGGCCACAGAACATTCTGGTCCTTATCTGTCTCCTCCTTGGCGGTCCCACAAAGAAGGCTACTGCTGCAGTGTTGAATGAATGAGCGAGTGAATGAATGAATCTATCCATCCATCCATCCATCCATCCATCCATCCATCCATCCATCCATCCACCCACCCCCACCCACCTACCCACTCATTCACCCATCATTCATGGGCCAATACTATATATCCAAGCAGTGTGCACAAAATACAGATGCATTTCACTGTATGCATCTCTTGTACAGATGCGTCTCTTTCACTGAAGGGTGTCCAGTCCATGGGAGAAGGCAGACAAGGAAAGGACTTGTTCTCTCCAATGTAGTAACCGTGCTCGCCTGGAGAAACACACACAGTGTTCTTGAAGCTTGGACACACGGCTCACTCCTCCTGTGAAAGCTGGGTCAGGTTCTCAGAGGATGGGCACCTGAGTGGGCCCTGTGGGAAGGACTGGTGAAAAAGGGGGTGGGCAAGGTGCTTTGCAGGCAAGAGTACAGCACTTACGAAGGCATGGATTCAGGAGAGAGGAGCATACCAGGGAGCAGCCTTGTTTGGTGTGACACAAGCCAAGAATGAGCAAATGCAGGTAACTAGAGGGTTAAGCAGGGCCTAAATGTGAAGGAGAGAGCAGGCCATTGTAGTTTCTAAGTAAGAGTTGCACAATGGATTTGTATTTCAGAAACACTGCTTAACAACAGGGAGCATGTTCTGGAGGGAGAAGGTGAGCAGGTAAGTGAAAGATTTAAAATTTAATGTAAACATCTGCACATTTCAACACAGAATACTTTACAAAAAGTCCTGACTTAAGAGCATTCTCTTCCAAATTCTGAATTAACACAACCAACAATACACTGGGGAGTAAATACATTTATGCCTTCCAAAAAAAATGCCTTCAGTAATGTTTCCCCTCTACAACTTATACAACATTGATTTCCCGTGTGACTCTGGGATAATCTCCTGGGAAAAGGAAGGCACTCTGTGTTTCTCAAATGGGGGTGACCACTGTGCACTGCAGCAGCAGGAAGAGTCTGACAGGAGCAGGAAACTGATATCCTACCAGGTACCCGGTACAAAAAGGTGGTGACAGTAATACCTGGTAGCTGTCTTTCAAGAAAATAGTTCATAAATGAAAGAGACTTTCTAATAATTTGGGGAGGTTTAGCAAGGCATGTGGGTTTTTTAGTTCCCTCTTATTTTAAGTTTAGGCATAATTTATCCACAGTGCAATGTATAAACAGATTAAGTTTACAGTTCAATGAGTTCTGACAAACGTATATACCTGTATAATCTAAACCCCCATCAATATCTAGAACATTTCATCACCCTAGAAAGATGCACTGGGATCCCTTTGTAGCCAAATCCCATCCCAGGCAAACCACGGTTGTGATTTCTACCACAACAGATTAGTTTTCTCTGGTCTAGGGTTTCATATAAATGTAATCATATAGTATGTATTCTTTGTGTCTACTTATTTTATGCGGCAAGTTTTTGACATTTGTCCATGATATTGTACATTCAGTAGTTTATTGCTGCTGAGTGGTATAGCAGTTTTTATTGCTTTATCCATAATAGTAGCTTTTATTGCCTAGTAGTATTCCATGGTATGAATATACCACTACTTAGTAGGTTTTTAACAGTTCTGTCTTTTGCTAAATAAAGTATGCAACTGCCTACTCATGGCAAAGCAAAAAAGAAAAGGCACGGCTGTGTAAGTTCCGGTGAAGTCACCAGCTATTCTCTATGCTATCAGGCATGAAGGTTATGAGTGGCTTCATCTTTAGAATCCTCCAACAGCAACAAGGGCTAAAACGTCAGGTAAATTAGGACAAACAGAAAGAGGGTAGAAGGAGGAAGGGAGGGAGAGAAGGAGGGAGGGAGAGAGAGAGAAAGGGGGGAAGAGAGAGAGAGAGAGAGAGAGAGAGAGAGAGAATCCCTCATATTGTCTTAGTGCTATATGTTTGGATCACAGGAGCAGATAACACATGGCCCTCAAAAGAGAGACGCTAATTTACTGATAATTTATGTACTCAATATAAATGGTTAGGTACACAATTTAGATAACTAAAATATTCTTTAAAAAATTAAAATGTGTCCATACAAACCTACACACAGCCTGGGATTCTATATTGTTTTTCCCTGTAACTGTCGATACTCTCTTGTCCAAGTAGCACTTTAGTAAGTAGATTAAGAAAGAGTCCAGCAGTGAAAGGAAGTGATTCAAAACCATTTTCAGAATTCACCAGTTTCCTATGAGATACTTGCACTATGAGTGTCAGGTAGCTACTTGGTGTGATTTTTGTTGTATTCAACCAAGAGATAATACCTGGAAGCTTCAAGGAAAGCAGAGGAGCTCTTGCTGAAGGGGTTTATTAAGCAGAGCCAAGAGGCAAAAGTCAAGGAAAGAAGGGAGTTAAAGTCTTACAGTATAAAAACTCCATTCCCTTACTCTGTGAAACTGTTTAAAGCAGCATCACAAAAGAAACAAAATCACATCTAAAAAGTGTATTCTGTCTTCTCCTGTACAGCTGTCACAATATACTATGAAAACCAGACATGAAAGTGTTCTGATGACTTGAAACACATTATTTGGGTCAGCTCCTCCCTCTGACATTATGCACAGCCTGTCCTCTGAAATGAACTAGTTGCTTTGACTCCAGCATTCCCCTATCATTGGAAGTGATGTTGGTGTGCATGACTATGCTAAAGACACAATGGAAATAAAAAACTCTCAGCCCTGGGTGGAGCCGGATTTGATTCCAAGAATAATGCAGATAATGTCCTTAAAAAAAGCTGGCAGGGCCGGGCGCGGTGGCTCAAGCCTGTAATCCCAGCACTTTGGGAGGCCGAGACGGGCGGATCACGAGGTCAGGAGATCTAGACCATCCTGGCTAACACGGTGAAACCCCGTCTCTACTAAAAAATACAAAAAACTAGCCGGGCGAGGTGGTGGGCGCCTGTAGTCCCAGCTACTCGGGAGGCTGAGGCAGGAGAATGGCGTGAACCCGGGAGGCGGCGCTTGCAGTGAGCCGAGATCGCGCCACTGCACTCCAGCCTGGGTGACAGAGCCAGACTCCGTCTCAAAAAAAAAAAAAAAAAAAAAAAAAAAAAGCTGGCAGGCTTCCTTTCCATTTTTCGCACCAGATAGACCTACTTGCTCTCTATTTTCCTGAAGCAATTTAATATGTGTTGATCATCAACGATATGTCAGATCCCATGTTTCATGCTTCATTCTTACGAATCTCCAAGATAGGCACTATTATTGTTCCTACTTCAAAGATGAGGAAAATAAAACAGCCTCAGCTTCTATACTCATTCATTACTGTTCCCTGTGTTTCCTTCCCTCAGCCAGTTGGAAGTGGAGGTTGGGAGTTACGAAATATGATGCACATAGAAAGCAAGACGAAGACACAGAAAGCAAAATGACTTTCCTCTTTGATCTCCTTCCTTACATATTTTAACATCACATTCTGTATTAGGTCAAAGTGAGAGATACCAGTGTTGTGAGCTACAGCTAAAGTTTAACAATTATTTCTTAGAAGACTGTTAATTAGCCTGACTTGGGGTATAGGCTTTGGAATACATATTCATTCTGACAGCAGTTATAGCACAAGACATCTCATAAATAAAAGCCATTTAGAACATTATCCACAGGAAATGGCTGCAGCTGGTAAGGGAACTTTTGACATGAAGGAAATGCAGAACTTCATGGAAAGGGACGAAGACAGGAGTGATTACATCACAGAATAATGCTATCTTAGCAGGAGCTGGACCATGTTTTCAACAGATACACTCATTTTACAGCAGTTCATGATTGCTCACCTCTCTGGGTTTTCAGGAGACAAGCATGGCGCACCAAGATCAAAAATTCAAAGAAATGGGAACTAGTACTCAGAGACATTTTCGATCTCAAGGGTTAGGGGCCTGTGGTTTGGTGTACAGCTTGGACCTGTTCATCCATATAGACCTGTGCTAGTAGGGTAAGCAAGCACTAACTGCATGTGGCTGGTGCAAGATGAGATGTAATGTAAGTGTAAAGCACATAACCAGGTTTCAAAGACTTAGTATGAAAAAAGAATGTAAAATGTTTAATTAATAAATTTTAAAATATGATTACATGTTGAAATGATTTTACACAGGTGGTCTTAAATTAAAAAATATTAACATTACTTTCACGTGAGTTTGCTTTTTAAATGTGGCTACTTGGTGATTTAAAATTAATTACCTATATTGCCTGCATTTATAGTTTGTACTATGTCTATGGGAAAGGACTGGTATAGATACTGAGTAATTGAAAAGATTAATCCAAGTGAAAGATTTGGTGCATTTGATCAAAAGTGGCGAACCACCTGCACCGCAATATGTTTCCTAGGAGGTGAATAAAATGACTGAACAGAAACATGCATTGTACTCTGACCTGCTGGTTACCTTAGGTAAACTACTCACTCTTCCTGGGCCTCAGCCACTATAATGGTTAATCCAGATCATCTCAGACACTTTTTCTAGTGCTGACATTTTGAATCTGTTGCAAATTCCTTAGGGCAGGTAAATCATGAGTGAAGGTGAACTTTAAAAAAACCTTAATATTTGCTCAATATTCACAGCCCCAAATATTGCCTGCTGATCTCTCACATGTGATGTGCTTTTAAGTCTCTCTGGAGCAACAGCTAAAATTGAATGGCAATGATAACCGTGTTTATGATACACGGACTGAGCTGCCCTATGGAAAAGAGGGTGCTTGCTCTGTGTACCACAACGAGTGGGTTTTACTTGACAAGATTATATTAGTAACTGGTAATTACTTTTGCACCAACCGAATACTTCTAAAACGGAAAAACTTAAGTGCACCCTAATAATCCAACGAAAGCTTATTAAAACATGAACACAAAATATTCTAACATATCCTCCCCCGAGGGAGGGAGAACAGAACCTGGTCCTCTTTTAGTTCAGGTTCTACCCTATTTCTTTTCATGTTCAAAGCACGCAATTATCTGCTAGAAGTTATTCTGCATCTCTAGGGCAAATTATATACTTTTTACATGATTGTAGAGTTTCTCCTTTTTCTTTCCTTAAAAGGTAAAAAACTTAAATGTAGATAACACAATTATAATTAATAGGGTAAAACTTTCACCACAACGCTATATAAATAGCATTCATACCTCATAAATATTTTAAATAAACATATGTTCAAAATCTGTGTGTGGAAACAAATATGGAATTAAGAAATGACAGGGATAAATGACCTACATGATGGAAAATGTGCTCATAATGAAGACCTCTAGGAAGACTGCATGATTTCTCCTGGAAAAAAAAAAATCCCATAATTTGCATCCCCACATCTGTAGAATTTCCCTGTTACATCCAGTTTACATCTGACATCTTTAATTTCTGATCCAAGAGTGACAGCCTGTACAACTGCTACTAAATGTATATGTCCATTTTGAAGTAGCTCCTGCCTTTATGTATTTGGCTCTAGATTCCTTCCATTCTGACTTTCTGCAACATAACCGATACAGTTTGCATGTGTGTCTCCGTCCAAATCTCATGTCGAGTTGTAATCCCCAACGTTGGAGGTGAGGCCTAGTGGGAGGTGATTGGGTCATGGGGGTAGTTTCTCATGAATGGTTGAGCACCACCCTCCTTGGTACTGTCCTCATGACAGTGAGTTCTTGAGAGATCTGGTTGTTTAAAAGTGGGTAGCACCTTTCTCCCAGCCCTCTCTTCCTCCTGCTCTTGCCATGTGAGATGCCTCGCTTCCCCTTTGCCTTCCACCATAATTGGAAGCTTCCGGAGGCCTCCCTGGAAGCAGAAGCCACTATGCTTCCTGTACAACCTGAAGAACCATGAGCCAATTATACCTCTTTTCTTTATAAATTACTCAGTCTTAGGTATTTCTTTATAACAATGTGAGAATGAATTAATACAACGACTAAAAATGCCTGTACTAGAGGTAACCAAATAAATACTCGTTGAGAAAAGAAATTTTAGGGATGCAGGCTCTTCCTCTCTCTTCTTTTCCTCATTTTCTTCCCTCCTTTCCTTTCTTTGTTGGCCAGACCACCTAGATTCATGCCAGTATAATTCATATCATTTTTTTTTTTTTTTTTTTTTTTTTTTTACTAACATTGAAGGCAAGTCGGGAAATTTTGACCGAATTGCTGAAACAAAGGGCATGTGTTCCTGCCATTCCATACTTCTAAGGAACTTATTTTAAAAAGCAAGAAAGGGGCAGCAAAGTCACAGAACAACGAAAGGACACATTGGCCACCTTCACTTTTATTGAGATTGGAGAGATGTGAGTTGAAACCATGAATGGGTGCAAGCCTCAGTGGATCTATTGTGCAAAATAAGTTCTACTTGAAAATGGAAAAAATGACCCTGCATTTCTCTTTGCCATTATCTACAGAGTCACACTGGAAAAAAAACACTAAGAGAAGCAAAGTAAAAAGAATAGTTTCTATTGGCCTTTCCTTGGCATTGTATACTTTTATTCCTTTATTCTTTTCTTGCTCAACCTCATTCCCAACTATTTTACTATTTTGGGGGCACTGGAGACAGGACTTCTGGGAAACATAACACGTATTAGTCCATTTGTTTTCTCTGTGAATTCTTTTCAGAATCTTTGTGTAGCAACAGGAAGGATGTGGGCTCCTTTTCAGATTCAAATGAGGCAAATCAGCCCTGGCTCAGGTTGACAATATCATGTTTATGTTACACTGTGGCCTGAGAACGCCAGAACTGCTGTCTCTAGGTAGGGTGGCCATTTTGTCCTGGGGCTTAATCTCTATTTTTAACATCAGATCCCTAGCCCATGTCTCACAAAAACAACAAACAACTAACAACAAAAACAACAACAAAAACCCCGAAAAACTGCTGACACAGTATAACTACAGCATACTACTAAGAGAATTCTGAGTTTTGGAGTTGAAAAGATCAGCATTTTCAAGGTATTCACAGATATTTTAAATAATATAGGACAGATATTCAGAAGTGGCAGTGTTTCCGTTCAAATTCTTTCTTTCTTTTTTCTTGAGACAGCATCTTGCTCTGTCATTTAGGCTGGAGTGGAGTGGCACAATCACAGCTTCCTGCAGCCTCAACCTCCTGGGCTCAAGCTATCCTTCTACCTATGCCTCCCAGTACTTGGGACTACAACTGTGCACCACCATATGCAAATGATTTTTTTTTTTTTGTAGAAACAAGGTCTCACTATGTTGCCCAGGCTGGTGTTGAACTCCTGGGCTCAAGCAATCCTCTTGCCTCGGCCTCTCAAAGTGCTAGGATTACAGGCATGAGCCACCATGCTTAGCTTCAAATATTTTTTAAGCTTGAAGCATGTGGTAGGAAAATCCTGCCGTGTATTTTCACAGATTTATATTCCTAAGCATGTAAATCAAGGAGTAATAAATTTATAATATAAACAAACGCAAGACTTTATTTTATAAAACTGGATGTTTATTACTAAGACTTCTACCAAAAGATCCAAGCAAAACCATGGAAGAGAATGTGGAGTGGTGCTAGACAAATAAGTTAATACTGAATTTGGGAACTGAGTCTATTATTAATTCTATTAGTCCAACTTTGTGATCTTGGCAAGTTATTTATCCTCTCTTAAACCTCAACTCCATCCATTCCTCCATCTATCCATCTACCCATGACCCATCCAACAAACACATCCTATCTACTAGACATCCAGCCCTTGGTGAATTAAAAAGACGAATAAGCTATCAGCCCACTGGAGCAGCTTTTGATAAAACAAGTGTACAAATAATTCTGTGCAAGACAATTGTCAGTTGGAAGTTGTAGGGTGCTAACAGGAGCTTAGTGGAAAAAGAAGTCACTTCCAATGGAGAGATCAGTCAAGGTTCCATTGAGGAGAGACATATTGTTGTTTGAGAAAGGAGCAAGATTTCTAAATCTAGAGCTGGGTTGAGACATTCCTGGCCACAGGAAAAGCCAGGGCAAAGATGGGCATCAAGGAGGCATGGAAGACATTTAGGGAAGAGTGACGAGCCCACTGGGTGGAATAGGGTCTGAATGGGGAGGCAGTGGCTCCTCTGATCAGACAGGCAGCCGAGAGAGGACTGGACTGAATTTGGAGCTCAGAGGGGAGGCTCTGAAGAGTTCTAAGCAAGAGTGACTTGGTCTGGCAGTTCCACACAGAATGGCTCTGCCACAAAAGCACCTAAAAGATGCTAGGAAGAAGTTTTAGCACTCCAGGTCAGTGTTAGTAATCTTGCTTTAGGAGGGTGGTGGTGAGGGTGGGATGGAGGGTTGCTGGAGGGATAGACAGGGCTGTGAACTGGTGGAATGGAACTGGGCACTTAGTTTATCTCTAATATTCAAGTTTCCACATTCTGGTATCTGGCAGTTTAGTGTAAGTGGGGGAACTTAACTTGAAGGTCCCCAAAATAGAGGCAAAAATAGCTTTGGATAAAATTTAGTCCCATTTCTATATATATTGAAATCTCAATATCAATCAGTCTTAAAGAAAAACCTCGTCTTGCAGAAGAACTGTCAAGGCATGATACACGAAAAACAAGCTATACTTAGGTAAACCTACTAAAGTGTTTTAGCATTTGGTCTGATCCTCCAGACAGGATGCTTTCATAGGAGGAATATTCATGCCACTTTCTATTTTGACAGGGGTCAGAGAAGTGTGGTCCTTTACGGACTTCAGCAATGCATTATCCAAAAAGGCCTCTCATAATACCTTTGGGAATAAGACAGGAAAATGTGGGCTAGATACTAGAACAATGAAGTGAATTATAATATTTAAGTGGGGCTGATTGGTGAGCTAAGGTCCACCTAGAAGGTGGCCTCAGGAGGCCTAAAATGGGGCTCTGAGCTCTTCAACAACTTGTCAACATCTTAGATAGAAGATACTGAAAATTTGTATGGTGAAATATTCAGATGGAATAAACTTTTGAAAGGACAGGAGTGACAATCTCAAGTTATAAAAATATCTTAGTAGGCCGGAGTAATAGGCCACAACTGACATGATAAAATTAGTAAGGAAAAATGTGAGGGCCTGAACCAAAAAAAAAGTTGCCTAAGTACAGGACAGTGGACATGTAGTTTAGCAGCAGCATGTGTAAAAACAATTTGGGGGGAAGTGTTAGCTGAAAGTAATTTCAATTTAAGTCAATTGTTTGACATAGCTGCTTAAAAGTGTGATCTAATGCGGTATTTACTGAAATACAGCATTAGCTCCGGCCTCACTTAAGTTGGGATTCCAGTAACACTGAGAAACATAGGTGCTTTTGATATAAACACGTTGGGTAAAGTTGCTTAACAAACCAAGCTCAGCTTAACCAGAGAGAAGTTTTGCTGGTCATCATGGAGACCCTCCCCTTAGCTAGACTGAGCCAGGAAGGTCAGTAGGAAGAAACAATTAAGGACTCACCAAACTAGAAGCTACACTTATCCATTCTAGTAAGATTGAACTTTGATTTTTAAAAATGCAATGATAATAGAATTTTAGGCACCAAGAGACAGAGCCTGGTTAGAAGGACAATACTGTTCCTCTATTCCTTATCAAATACAATGCTGGGCAATATGAAGATATTTCTTTTATCGTCTGTCTGAACGTGGAACTCTTCCACTGTATGAATAGTTCTGGGCCCCAAGTTGGGGTTTGCTTTCTTGAGGTTGGAAATAATCATTTGGGTGAAGGGTACTGTGCCCATGACCCACAGCCAACTCCCTGCATGCACAGTAGGGCACCTCTCCCACGGGGAAGGAGGTCTTCGCAAACCTTTTACTACCTTTCCTCAGTGTATAAACTATGATCTCTGGAACTTTCAGACATAACACTTACCTCATGTCGGCAAATAAGAAGCAAGTTTCTCCTTATTCTCTATTAGAAACATAGAAAGAAAGTCAGCATAATTTCTAAACCAAGTTGGATCTTTCTTTAAAAAACAGGAAATTTGTTGCTATGCGTTGTTTTCCTTCCTTGAGCAGTATGCTGTTTATCTCCAGGAAAAGGATCACACAGATCCTGGTGTACATGCTTATAAACAACAGGCAAGGGTCACAGTCACTCATTCTCATTTGCTTTCCTTGAGGGAGAGAAATTGTATGACGGGTTCAGTTGGTTTTGGCCTCAGTATAGAGTAGCTTCCTGAAAGGCTTCCTTAATAGAAGCCCACTAAAACATTCCTAAACACAAACACACAAACACACCCCCCCGAGTATGTGTGTGTATAATCTGATAGTCTCTCAAAGCATGACAACACAGAATTTAGAACTTGTTAGCAGTAATACGATGTTAAAAGGGCCTGAAATTCTGTTGAGAAAAACTAATACAAACACTGGAAATTGTTGTGCTTAGACAAGAGATTTTAAGCTTTTTTTTTTTTTTTTTTTTTTTTTTTTTTTTTTTAAACAATGGATGGGTGTTACATGGCAGAATTTCTTCTTAGGATTTGTTTCTAATAATGAGAATGTCCTAAAGATGATAAAGAATACCTTGACAACAGAGATTTCTTGGCAGAATTTGTAAACAAATACTGGCTGGACTAGATGAGCTTTAAGGCTCCTTCAAGCATAGGAAAATCATAGCTACATGATTTTGATACTTTTTTTGTTTTTCTAAAATAGCCCATAGTGTGGACACTAACAAGGTAAGGCTCTGGAAACAAATGCCTTGAGACAAGGGCTTCTGAGAAACTGGATTCATGGTTGCTTAGAAGCCAAAATTAAAAAAAAAAAAAAAAACCCATATTTTGAGGGAAAGCGGATAATGCCAATGGAAAGTTCTTTAATATTCTTTCTGGAAAATGGTTATAACCATTTATAAAGCAAATCATCAGAATTTTAAGGGCAAAGTGACACATACAGTGAGAGATTTTAATAACACCTCTCTTGAAGAGACTGACGGATTAATACGGATACAGAAGATGTGAGCAACGAAATGAAGAGGTTTAATCTAATGGGCATATTTAGAACTCTGTCCCCACAGCCCCCATCAGAGAATATGCACTAAAGAAATTCATGGAATATTTAAAAAGAATTGACCATGTACTAGGCCACAAACCAAGTCTCAATGCATTTTGTGGAAATAGTATCATACAAACAACATTCCCAGACCACAATAGATTTTTAAAGTTAGAAATCCATAACCAAATGATTACTAAAGACTCATTCATTTGGGAATTTAAAATGATGCTGCTAATAAAACTCATGAATCAAAGAAGAAATAATTATGGTAATTACAACATTCTTATAACTGAGGGATGATAAAAATACTCCATATTAGAATGTATCAGATTCCATTATAGTTTTATTTAGAATAAAATACTTAAATCTTGTCCTAGAAAGAAAAAAAGGACTGAGAATTAATGAACAAGTATGCAACTCATGAAGTCAGAAAGTAAATAAAAGTACGTCCAAAGAAAGCAGAAGAAAATAATAAAGGGTAGAAATTAAAATCAGAAAACAAAGATACACTAGAGAAGATGAACAAAGGAAAAGCTATTTGTTTGGAAAGACTAACAAGAGACAAATCAAATCTGATCAAGAAAAACACAGAGATGGTACAAATAATAACATTAGGAATGAATGAGAGAACATAACTACAGATTCAGCAAGGATTAAATAACAGCACACTACTATGAAGCAATATGTGCCATTAAGTTTGAAAATTTCAATGAAATAAAGAATATTAGGCCGGGCACGGTGGCTCAAGCCTGTAATCCCAGCACTTTGGGAGGCCAAGATGGGTGAATCACGAGGTCAGGAGATCGAGACCATCCTGGCTAACACGGTGAAACCCCGTCTCTACTAAAAAATACAAAAAACTAGCCGGGCGATGTGGCGGACGCCTGTAGTCCCAGCTACTCGGGAGGCTGAGGCAGGAGAATGGCGTGAACCCAGGAGGCGGAGCTTGCAGTGAGCTGAGATCCGGCCACTGCACTCCAGCCTGGGCAACAGAGTGAGACTCCGTCTCAAAAAAAAAAAAAAAAAAAAAAGACTATCACAGAAAAATTCAAATTATTATTCTAACAAGAGAGGAATCTGAATAGTCTAATAACCATTTAAAAAACTGATTCATTAGTTAAAAAGCTGCTCATCCCTCCACCCAAAAAAATCCAAAAACCAATAAACACTAGGTTCAGATGGTTTTATAGAAAAAAAATGAAAAAAAAAAAAATCTGTGTTTTAGATCAAAGCAAAAAGCCAAAACAAAACAAAAAAAAAATGCAGGAGATAGAAAATGGAAAAGCACTAGGACAATCTCAGAACCAAATCCAAGATGGCAGGAAAAAGGAAAACTATGGACCACTCGCAGATATAAATACAAATGTAAAAATCCTAAATAAAATATCAGCAAAGAGAACCCAACAGTGCATAAAATATATCACGACTAATGTGGATTTTTGCTAATAATGCAAGGACAATTTAAATTTAAAAAGTGGATGACAGTAATTCCTGTACTATCAGATTAAAAGAGAAAACCCTGATGATCTTATCAATAGATACAGAAAGGGCATTCAGTAATAATTAACACATTTACAATTTTTTAAAATAGAAACTTTTAGCAAACTAGGGTCAGAAGGGAACCTTCATAATCTAATAGAAAGTATTTACCAAAACCCAGCAGTAGGCACCATACTCAATGGTGAAATGCTAACAGCCTTCCCTTTAAAATCAGGAACAAGCTAAGAATCTATGCTATCCCTATTTCCTATCCCCTGCGCTATTTCCGGCAGGTCCTAGACAGAGTGGTAGGAAAAGAAAAAATAAATACATAAAAGATAAAAGATTGAAAAAGAACTCAAACTTGTAATTATTTATAGATGGTATGTTTGTTATACAGAAAACCTAAGAGAAATACAGATAAATTATTAGAATTCATAAGAGGTTTCAGCAAACGTCTAAGTATTAGTTTAATATGAAAAACTGTATTTCTATCCACGAGCAACAGTAAGACAAAGTAATTTAAAAAAATTGAGCACTGTGCTTATATTTCTTGACCTTCATCTCCTGCTCTTCAACAGGCACCTCATCCAGATAAGCACAGCACAATAAAAAAATTTAAGAAAAACAAGTAACCTAATTATATTGTAAAACTCTGAGAGGCAGGGAGTATAATTTCATGGAAGACCTACAGGATTCCTCTCTATTCTATTCCCATTGAAAAATTTCACTTAAAAAAAAATGAGGTGTTGCAGATGGGGTTACTCTGAACTGTGGGGAATCACACTTATTTACTGGAAAGACACATAAGCAGCAAGTCCCGGCCTCTGCAAATCAAACTCTGCCTCAAAGGGAAAACATGGCTGACACCTTCTCTTCTACACAGCTTATAATAAAGTCAGCAGGAAGCGGCCCTCCAAAACGGCATCCCACATCAGGAAGGAGATGGATGCTATGAAGGGAGACGTTGGTCAAGAGGTAGGCAAAGATCTTAAGAAAGCTCTTGAATGCTTGGTTCTTCATTTATATGAAGATAATAGGTAGAGTTACTTCTGTTGAAATTTCACCACAACCAAACGCAGGATGTCATTTAAATTCTAAGAACTTCTTGATCCAATTGAGTTTCCTACACTCTTACACTATATTCAGGTATGTCCATCGGCATGGGGGCCTGGTCAGCTCATGTTTTCAACAGTCTTAGAGAAGGAAACTATGGCATGTATTATTTCTTTTTTCCACAGAGGGGTCGACTTATTACCATTTTTAATGAAGTGACAATAAAAATGAGATAAAAGGGTAGAGAATGTTCTATATTCACTTGGATCTTACTGGGCAATTTACTCAATAAAAACATGGTTATCTGAAAATACTAGATTCTGATGTTGTTTTTAAAAATATGTTAAAAGCCTAACTCACTGGAAACACCAAAATAAGCAAAGATAGTAGACTGATTTTCTATTTGATTAAACACAGTACATACCTATAATGGGATAGTATATAGCACTAAAATCATATTGCAACATAAATTTAGTGACGAAAAAATATTCACAGTGCACTGCTAAGTTAAAACAAAGCAGGATATAAAACATTAAGTCCAATTTGAAACCTTTTTTTAAAAAATTCCTAAATTTGCACCGAGAAAGGACATTCAACAAAATACTAATGATGTGCATGACTATCTCTGTGTGACGGGATACTAGGTGACTTTTGCTTTGTTCTGTGTGTTCTGTATCTTTAAGGACTTTACACTAGGGGTGTATATTAATGTGGACATTATTTTTAAAAATCCACCATAATGAAAATGCCTAGAATTCACATCATACACATTTTTGGTGGTCACCAAAACATTCACAAACTAAGTATAGTTTCATGGCAGTGAAAACACCCAACAAAAGCCAAGTGTCCTGCTGACTGTTAGACTGGAGAATGACCTTTTCTCCTGAACTCCTGTTCTCCACTGGGCATTTGCCCTGGGGCATGGCTCGGTGCCCCGAGGAGACACTGAAAACGCTCAGTGCCATCCCAAGAAGACGCTTCCTTCCTTTGGCTTACTCTCATACCATCAGCAGGGGACAGTGCAGACTGTGGCCCAGCATTTAGGACAGCAGGACGGGAATGAAAATTCTGGGCATGAACAAAGTTCCACTTACCACCTCCAGAATGTCGCTTCTCTGATTAGCAACTTTCTCTGCTCTGAAGCGTGGCCTCCCAGCCTTCAACACCAGTGGCCTATATTTTTTCCACCAATCTCCCACTATCCCTCACACACTCTCCAGCCAGGATGGAATGCACCTCCACATAACTGTCCATGCAGTTCCCACATCTTGTCCACTGGCCAGGCCCATGCGAGTCTTACCCTTCACATAAGCCTCCCTTCTCAGCTCCTCAGGCCTGTGCTGGTCTCCCCCTCTCTCAGCTCCTTGGCTTATACCCAACAGTTGATCATTTGTAGGTGAGACAGTCAAATTATTTAACTGTTTCCTGTGCATGGCAGCATCTCGTAAGGGTTAGGGCCAAGAATCTCTTTGATTTTCCCCATTGCCTTCTTCTGGCTTCTGGCACAGTTCTACAATATAGTAGGTTCTCAAAACCAGGACATAGATCTTTGAAGGTGGAGTGATTTCACTGGCACTTTTTCTGACAATAATTTTGTGAGCAATCTCTTCCTTCTGGTCTACCTGTCTGCCTCTCTGTTTATGCTTGTCTCATCCTTAAAAGCAAAGAATGGCATTTTTCCTGCTCACTCTTCTCAGCTCATAAACAAATGGCTTCCTCTTTACTTCAGCCCTCATGGAATGGAGGCTGTCCACAAGGGTGCCGGGTCCTCTCGCCTGCTCACTCCCAGGCACCCAGGCACTCAGAGGGTGCTGCACCCTCAGTGCCCATTCTCATCAAGGACTGTGGATCTTTTGGTTCCCCCCTAAGGATTCTTGCCCTTTGGGACTTTGGTAGGCTATGTTCTACATTCCTTTACTCACCCGCTCATTCAGCACCTAGTTCCTTAGTGCCTTCCGTGTGCCAGGTACTGTTACGTAAACTCATTGTTGTATGTCTTGTTTCCCCACCTACATTGAAAGCTCCCCAACGGCAACGATTATCTGCTACGATTATTTAATTGTCGCCAGAGAATCTAACAGTGCATTCAGAAAGTGTTTGAAAAATATTTGACTGACTGAAAGGAGAAGGAGACAAGAATTAAAGCAGAAGGCTTCAGTTTTCATTTGATTACTCTCTCCACCGTGGTTTGACTAGAGATGGCGTAAAAAGATAAGGGAAAACTTTGACACCAGCAGACTGAGTAGAGCCTTCATTTTTTTTTTCTGGGCCTCTGTCCAGACCAAATGAGACAGTGGTGTATGTGAAAACATTCTTTAAGTTGCAGAATATTTTACAAATATGAAGTGTCATCATCATTATGATATGCATCACCCATACCTTACTGTGAAAAGTTTGATCCCAAACAATAAGCAACCAAATCACCCCATTTTGCAAACTCCTGCAACCAGCAGCATAATACAGTCAGGAAAAAAAGCTGACAGCCTGACAAAACCCAAATGGAAAATTAAAATGAGCAAGAACAGCCACACACCCAAAGAGAGAGCAAACCCGCGCTGCTTGGAGGAGGAAATCCTCTAATTGCCTCCACACTCCTGCTCACTTCCATCTGCTTGCATTGAAGGAAACCCAACTACTGGGCTCCTTGCAGCTGTAGAGAAAAAGATAAGCGTCCTAAGTGCCTGGATGGCTGCAGCAGGCAGGGACTGACAAGGAGGACAGAAGATCCACAGGCAAGGCTCAACAGCACATCTAACAACAAATTTAATGTGTGTTATGCAAAACAGCAATCCAGCTCTCCTGGCTGTGAGGTCACATGAAATAATAACGGAACTCATTCTCAGGAGAAAGGCGGCAGTGGCGTGTGTGGGCAGGAATGCTGCAGTGCGCTCCTCACACAAAGAAGCCTATGGCCCTCCCCAAGCTGGGAGTTGCACGGAGCCCAGGCTGCAATTACGTTTCCTGCAGAGAAGTGACTGGAGACATAGGCACCCATGTTCCTCACTGTGGGGTAACTAAATCACCTTTGGTTTTTAAAAACTTAAGTGCAATCATAGTTTATTGCATGCCAATAAACTATGCCAACCTTTTGATTCCAGTCTCACTTTAACCATTTTGCCCCTGCTCTTTCTATCTGAATCTCACTAGTCCCATTCTCCAGTCTGCCCCTGGCCTTCTCCCTTTCTGGGCTGCTGACCACCTACGCTCAGGACCTTACTGTGCCTCCATAATCAGAGGGATCCCCTAAGGTGCAACTAAATCGTATAATTTTAAAAACTCCACATCTTGAAGAACAGGCAGTTCACTGTCAGATGATGAAACTGAGGTGCAGAGATGCAAAGACACAAGGTGTGTTCACATCACCAGCCAGTGGCACGGACAGGGCCTGACAGCAGATATCTACAACTCAACATACATAAAACAGAAAAAGGACACCAGCACTTGGTGGCACTTGTTACAAGCCAGAGACTTGGCAGGGAGCCTTCACATACTTTATCTGAGTTCAAACCTGACATTAATCCTGTGAGCTGGACTGAAAGCAGTTAAGCCACTTTCCCAAAATCTTGCAGCCAGTAATGACGACGTTGGGATTCATTCCCCGGTCTGACTGCAAAGCCTGCTCTTCCTTCTAGCCTGTACTGCCAAAAGATTTCAGGGTGAAGGAAGCTGATGGAGTAGTTAACTCATGAGATGGATTCCTCCTTGTGGCTTTATACCTGCTTGTGGTCTAGTGAAAGAATAGTTAATGAATGGTATGAATGGCAGTGCACTGGAATTCTGGAAGGTGAAGCTGAAAATCAGTAGGAAAGGTTGTTATTGAAAATGCCTTGGTTTCCTGGTGTGACCATAGTTTTATAATTTGTGGGGACCCTGGAAGATTCTGGAGAGGTGGGCTTTGTATCTCCAAGTGGCTCCTTCCTCCACAGCAGTCTAAAACCAGAAGGGCAGAGCCTTCCAGGGCCACAACCACTTGGCTTCAAGCACTGAAGGGTGGAGTGGATGCAGCCATGGCAGCCAAGCTTAAGAGGAAGAACGGTGGCTGCTGGGACCTCTGGGACTCTGCATGGTTGCAAAAGAGGGCTGCTAGCTGCTTGCCCAGGGTCTCCTTATACCTTTCGCAAAAAAAAAAAAAAAATGCTCTTGAGAATCCCCTGGACAGGCTATCTGCCTCCAATCACCACTCCCAGTGCTGAGACTGCTAAGCATCCCTGGTCAGCTCACCATCAAAGCAGGACCTGCATTACATCATGGAGGAGTGTGGGTGGCTCGATGTTTTTTATGTGAAGAAATTGGTTATGCCCTTCCGTGAGAAGGAACAGCTTCAACACGTAGGCTGTATGTATGCAAAATGTTCCTTTGGGTAAATGGTAAAAAAGAAATCATCATGGAATCCTACCTAAGTGGCCTGAACTGGAAAAAATAACTTGTTCATTTTGTCTGGCTCTGGCTTTCTACGAGCAGCAGCGGTGAGGACGCTTCCTGAGTTGTTGGCCACAGCTGGGGGCCACCCTGGGAGAGGCTTTGCTTCTGAATCTGGTTTTCTGAGTTCTCTAAGACCTCACCAGTTAATGTTGATTACTTACACCTCTAAGTAAGCTCTATCTTATTGTAAACCACAATAAAATTCTAAGCCCCCCAAGTGACTAAGTGGACCCTCCTCTTGACCATGGGGATTCAAATAAACCTGGAAAACTAGTTCAGGCCATGAAGAGAAGGTGGGGGTCAGATCTGCCTCATTACACCCTCCTCCCTTTGGAGTTCAGGCACAACTGGCTGGCATGAACATTAAAACAGAGACCCTAAGGCTGACAGAACAGGCTCTTATGGCAATATGATACTAACTCCAACCTGACACTAGCATAACATCACATGACAGATAACAGGCCCCAAAAGGAAATCAAAGTATTTTACCCTAAAATAGATTTCCTTGATGTATTTTGAAATGGCCTTGCAGAGGTGTCTCTTGTGGGGGAAGTTTGCACGCAGGGGTGTCCAACCCTTTTTCTTCCCTGGGCCACACATAAAATATACTAATGATAGCTGATGAGCTAAAACAAACAAACAAAGTCCATGCATAATTTTTGTGATATCTGGATACCTACCACCTGCCACCACAGATAACTAAAAGATCCTCGCATTCAAATGGCTGGGTACAGGTGGGAATCTCCTGCCCTTCCCAGGTCTGTCCTGTGGCTCTGACACCTTTGGTAAGAGACATTTACATTATGCTCTCCAAAGCCTGCTTCTTGGAGGTTTCATCCACATGACAAGAATTTTATCTTCCAGGCCCCCTGACCCCACTTACCTCAATCTGATTTCAACTCTTCAGGCAAAGCTTCATTCTTTGAACCAACTGTCAATCTGGAAATATTTAAATCTACCTATGACCTGGAAGCCACCCCCTCCTTGAACACACACACTGCCTTCGAGATGTCCAGCCTTGCTGGCCAAACCAAGGTATGTGGGTTTATGTCTTTGTCTGTAACTTCCGTCTCTATAAAATGTATAAAAATCAAGCTGTAACCCAGCTACCCTGGGTACATGTTCTCAGGACCTCCTGAAGCTATGTCATGGGTCATGTTCCTTAACCTTGGCAAAAAAAACTTCTGAATTGATTGAAACCTGTCTCAGATAGTTTTTGGCTTCCATTTGGTTTACTATTTTTAAAGTCAAAATTCAACCAAGTCTCAAAGCTCTCTTTGAAGCGGATATCAACAGGATAGGTATCTGAAAATAGCTTGTTTGTCTTGTCCAATGCTTGATAGTTAAGACAAAGTTTGCTTTTGTTGGAAACCTCCCAACATTTTATTATGAACAATTTCAAACATAGTTTTCATAATTTTACACTGAATATCCATATACTTACCATCCAGCTTTTAACATTATTATAACATATGTGATTTATCAAACAGCTATGCATCTATTCATGCTACAAAACTTTTAACTATACATTTTTTTCATGGACTTTATTTTTCTGAAGTGTAGCTTGGGGGAAAAGAATGCTTTTCAAACACTTCTGAGTATGAATTCTTGCTTGAGCACTTACTATCTGGGAGACTTTGGGCAGGTGTGTGATTTCTTAGAGCTTCAGTTTCCATTGTTAAAAATGTGGGTAACAATGCCTACGGGTGCTGTGCAGATTAAGTGCGATAAAGTGTGGGAAGTGCCTTGCACACAATCAATTCAATATGCAGTACAAACGCACAACCAATTTTCAGCGCTCAGGCTATGCTATCTATGAAACAAAATGGAATTAGTCAAAAATAATGACAACAATTATCCAGCTATAGGTGAAGCAAGAATGGCAGAATGTTGATGATCACTGTTGGAGCTGGGTGAGGGTGCATGGGGTCCAGTATGCTACACTGCTTACTTTCTATACATTTGAAATTTTCCATAATAAAATGAATAAAATGTTAAAAAAGCAAATTGGTCACTGGATTTTGTCAAGCAAAAAAAAAAAAAAAAAAAAAAAGAAAAAAGAAAAAAAGGGATTTGAAATATTTAATAAGAAGACTCTGAGGAAGTAAGAAGAAGTGGTGATACTGGGGTTACTGGGGGGTTGGGACCCCACATCTCACTCTCACAGCTGTGGGGCAGCGTGGGGAGGAGGAAGGACAAGTCTTGGGTATTTTGTAAAAGCTCCCCAGGTGATCTCGTTCACTCCTGGGTGAGAACCCCTGTGCTGGCAGAAAAGTGTGAAACCACACTTTCCAGCATATTAATTGTGAGAATAAGTACTTTGCATAATGCAAAGTTTGTGCCTCTAGCTAATTTGCAGGCAGATGACACAGTGTGAGAAGCCTCTGATTTAGTAGAATAAAAACTATTTGTAACCAAACAGCCTCCCCCTGTTAAGTCAGGGGTAGGTTAACCAAGGAGCTAATTAGAGTGCATTCTCCCACATCACTTATCAACTATCTTAACTCACAGAGCGAAGGGGTTCCTTTAGTGCTTTCGGAATTGGGAATCTGGAGAAAGGTGGAGGAAAAAACCCACAGACAATGTTAAACAGAAGTAAAAGGAAAGACTGCTCTTTTAAAAAACAAAATGTCACCCTCCTGTTCTAGTTCCTGAATTCCTTCCCTTCCCTGCTGTGGCTCATTCTCTCTTGTTCCCCTTTGCTGGCAGCTGGAGGCAAAGAGGGGGCTGTGATGGAACCGCTGGGTGAGATAGTACGTGTCTGGAGCCCTCTTGGTGGGGCCAAAGCAGCGTCTTTGTGGGCTGGGATCATGCGGAGGCAGTTACAGTAGACAGGCCAAGCTTGGCCACCACAGGGGAGCAAGGCCATTTGCTATCCTGTGGGTTTCCTGAATGAGGCCAGGAAGGAATGCTTGTAACAGAGGACACCTGCACACAGGGTGTGCGCACACATAAGCGCACACACTCTCAGAGGATCGGAAGAATTTTTATACCTATGTGTGGTGGACTGAATTGTGTCCCCTCAAATGCATGTGTTGAAGCCCTAACCCCCAATGTAACTGTATTTGGAGAAGGGGGCCTTAAAGGAGGTTGATGAAAGTTAAATAAGTTCAAAAAGGTAGGGCCCTGATCCAATAGGGCTGGTGTTTTTTTGGGAAGGGGAAGAGACAGCAGGGGAACTTGCAGAGAGAAAAGGCCATGTGAGGACACCAGAGACAGTGGCCATCTGCAAGACAAGGAGGGAGGCTCACCAGACCCTGACCCTCCCTGCACCATGATCTTGGACTTTCAATCTCCAGACTGTGAGAAAATACTATTCTGTTGTTTAAGCCACCTAGGCCTCTCCTCTGACAGAAATGCCCACCTGAAAGGAACCTTTACCTATTTCTCTGGCGTGTTATCTATGAATACGTTCTAAGACTTATTCAACAGTTCAGTTATTTTTAAGCACCTATGATGAAAAAGACACAGTGTTGGACATAGAGGTGAATTTTCTAGCCTGAGGGACTAGGAAGAAGTGACATTTAAGATGAGCCTTGCTGGATAAGCAGAGACTGACTAGAAATTTAAAAAAAGAGATCTTTGCAGAAGATTAGACTTAGACTCTAAGCGACAGCAGGAAGGCATCCCAAGAGGTTAGAACATGAGTGTTCAAAGCCCTCCAAGGGCACAGAGATGGTTTGGTTTTGCCACAGGATCACATTCGAAGTGAAAGAGTTAGATGTGGTAAAGAGGTGGGTTGGACAGACAGATAATAAAAGGCCTCAGATGCCAGGTTAAGGTGTTTAGGCCTTTCTTGGGGGAATAACAGGAGCCTTGAAAAGTTTTGAAACAAGAGAATGACAAGATTGATATATGTGTAAAAAGGGAAAAGTGAAGAGACTTGACACAGAGTAAGCACTTATGTGTGTCAGGCATCACGTCAGCACCACATCTCTTCTCTTTAAATCCTCAAAACAATACCATTTTGGACATGAGAAAGCTGAGTCACAGCAGGGTGGTGACTTGCCCAAGACCCCACAGCTGGTCAGCAATGGATCTCAGATGCAAGCACATGCCCAGTAGCAAAGTTAATGCTCTGCATTTCCTGCCATTTAACCTCAAGCTCACCTCCCACACCATCATGTATTTTCCTCCCAGTCAGAATGGCTATTTTAACAGGGCCTGCAATGTACACTGCTTTTAGGGTTGGAAAGCAGGCAGATTAACCACAAAAATTTCCAATGCACAGGGCACTTCTAGAAATATCATTCAGCCTTCTAAACAAAGCTATATGTAAACCGGTTCTTGCTGTCTGTATTAGTCCATTCTCACACTGCTAATAAAGACATACATGAGACTGGATAATTTATGAAGGACAGAGGTTAAATTGAGTCACAGTTAAGCGTGGCTGGGGAGGCCTCAGGAAACTTACAACCACGGCGGAAGGGGAAGCAATCACATCCTTCTTCACAGGATGGCAGGAAGGAGAAGTGCCGAGCAAAGAGGGAAAGGCCCCTTATAAAACCATCAAATCTTGTGAGAACTCACTTACTATCACGAAAACAGCAGCATGGGGGTAACCGCCCCTATGATTCCATTACTTCCCACCAGGTCCCTCCCATGACATGTGTGGATTATGGAAACTACAACTCAAGATGAGATTTGGGTGAGGACACAGTCAAATCATAAAATGTCTTTTCCTATTACAACACAGTCAAAGGGTCAAGTTGAGAATTCTCCTATTGTGTCCTACAATATCAAAGTAACCAATGATCATAATTTACACATAAAGCTGTAAAAATACACAGGGAATATAGTGGTCCTGGGTAAGTAGCCACCCCAACATCGAATAAATTTTTAATGCAATATAAACAGCTGCTCTCAAATAACCTCTGCTCCCCAAATCCAACAAGATCACCCAGTATCCAGGAAAATACAATGCTGTTTTCTGTGTCTACCTTTAAATGACAAAGTCAGTCATGCTATGATCATTTGATCTTTTGACATAGCTGCTCTTCTAAAACTTCAGGTATATTGAAAAATGAGAGTAAAAATCAGGTTAGAAAGACTTAATTCCCTTAATATGTAAAAATCAAAACATACCATGCAAGTAGAACAACTCATATTTTCTTAAATGTGCTCTCCTTCAAGGGCAAAGATTTTTGGTATTTTGGAAGCAATACTTACAAAGGTAACTTGGGCACTACCTTTTTTTTTTGTTGTTTAGATGAAGTCTCGCTCTGTCGCCCAGGCTGGAGTGCAGTGGCACAATCTCAGCTCACTGCAACCTCTGCCTCCCAGGTTCAAGCGATTCTCCTGCCTCAGCCTCCCAAGTAGCTGGGACTACAGGCATACACCACCACGCCCGGCTAATTTTTTATATTTTTAGTAGAGATGGAGTTTCACCATGTTAGCCAGGATTATCTTGATCTCCTGACCTCGTGATCCGCCCACCTCGGCCTCCCAAAGTGCTGGGATTACAGGAGTGGGTCACCACGCCTGGTCCTTGGGTGCTATCTTGAAAATTATGTGTGTACTCTAAGATACAATTGTGGCTAATGGTTTGTTAGAAGAGAGAAAAAACTGCTGAAAGCATCACTTCTATTCAACATACTTGCTGTGCTGTGCATCTACTGTGTGCCAGCACTGAGACCTGTGCTGGGACTAGATAGATCAGGATAAGCAAACTGAATCACATCAGGGGTTGTTAAAATTCTCTTAAAACTAATGAGAGTGTAAAAAAATTTTTTTTTTTTTTTTACGTTAGAATCAAATTCTGAGAGCTATTCCTTTGCAAAACAGGCAGAATACTTTTCACTTCTTTGTCTACTCACACCTCAGGAATCACGTGCTGTGGCTTTTCTGTAAAATTTTCACAACAGAGCCTAGCTCTCTACCTTCAAAAGGCAGTGGGGTGGAAGTAGCAACATGTGCATGTATGTGCGTGTGCACATGTGCGTGTATGTGGTTGTCGGGGATTCCTCCCTTTTTGCTCTATAGATATACTCATACTTTTCACACTGCAGCGTAATTGTTGGATACGGTTCTTATTCATTAAACAAAGTCCTTCGAGGTATATGCTGTGTCTCGATGTATCTCTGTTTTCCCAGACTAGGAATAATGCCCAGCACTGTTCTTTACATGTTTACTGAGTGAATGAATGATTGTTTCAACTGTGAGCTTTGTCTTCAGACTCCAGAACGTTTGACAATCAACAGATTCCTCATGGTAGGGCAAGTCAAAACTTTCAAAAATTTATATGCACGTGTACAAAGAGATTTCAGGACAAGCTCATTGAGGTGTAACTTATACACAATAAAGTTCTCCCTAAGTGTTGATAAGTGGATACAATTGAGTAAGAGCAGGTGGTTCCTACACACTTGCCAGGGCCCTGTTCTACGGGACTCTGAATGAATGGAGGGGCAGTGGGGCCTGGGGACCCGGATTTTTAATATCTTCTCAGGTGATTCTGGTAGAAACTCCAGGTCAAGAGTCCCTGAAGTAGATGATACTCTGACACTATATTTTATATTTCCTTTCCTTTTCTCATCCCCAGGCCCATCCATCACTCTCAGTCAACTATTAATATTGAGGATAAAACCAAAACATTTCTGCTCAGCACCATACTTGGAAACAAAATCTAGGTACTCAGCCACTTGGCTGGAGTCAACTATAATTTCTGGTTATTTAGCAGAAATACAGCTGCTAAATGACATTTTGAAATGAACATGAGATATCCACTTAAAGAAATAAAAAGGCTTTGAATCAGAATGGGATAAAAGGATAGTGATTTGGGGGCTCTAAGTGTGTATTACTGTAGGGAAATGGTGGGGAAAGAGAAGAAACCAAGCCACTCACAACAACACTGCTCTAATTCCAAAGGCAACCCCACACCTAAAGTTTTTTAAACAGTGGATTTTAGGGGATCTGTGAATAGTGAGGTTGACATCAAGTCAAAATCCGAAGGATACAGCACTGAAGAGAATGTAAGAAAATTCGTTTGTATTACAGGAGGGCTGGCTTTGCAGTGCCATCCTTCAGTTACTGAAAGATATCAAAAAACTTGATCTTCTCTAGCCTTCACTTAACTGAGAATGTTGGAAGATGTGGGGTTTTGGCCTCTAATTAGTAATATGGGACTATCTTTTCCCTATTTGAATTTCAATTCTTATAGCTCAGGGTTTGTAGTTCAGTAAAGTCTAGCACAACAAACTCCAGGAGTCTGTTGCCATTCTTCTGTCATTTTCTCCCCTGAGACTGTGATTATAATCTAATGATTCAAGTAGTGGGGTCAGTGGTCAGAGACTTGACATTTAGTGGAAATGGAATCTAACCTTTACCGATATTTCATTGTGAATAATACTCAAAATGGGACCAACATATTGGGAGACTATTTGACTAGTTGGAAAAAGGAAACCTAACCACTGTTAATCAAAACAGACGTATAACTGGTCTAAAAAATCAGATATAAACTTGTTCTGCTGAGGTCCTGGGGAGATAACTAGCTAGTAAATATTTTACAAACCCATTGATTAAGATGGGACTTTAAGAAAGAATGAATTAAAAAAAAAACAAAAAACAAAACACCCTGGCTTTGAAAAATGCCAGTGAATTACTTCTAAGAGAAAGAAAATTATGGAAACTCTGCTGTGGAGAAATTTAAAAGTATGCTTTACACTATCATTTACAGGCAGTGTATGTTGGTCTCACCAGCTGCCAGGACTGGCAGAAAACTGCTGAGCTAGCAGTCATGACCAAACCAAGCATCTCTCTGTAATTAGAGTTAGCTGGAGAGGGGGAAAATGGCACAAAGAGGACAGGAATATGTGGTTTCAGATGGGGGGAGGGCAAAAAAGCAGATCAAGTTTCTCTTGAGATTTAAATTACAGAACCTAGCTGGGTGTGACCTTGGACTATGTCCTCCGTACCGCTGTGCCGCCCCACACTACGTCCTCCATACTGCTGTGCTGCCCAACCCCGTAGCCAGCAGCCACACTGGGCACATTTCAAGTGGCTTGTCCAAACTGAGATATGCTATAAATATAAACTACATGTGAAATTTCAAAGACTTAGTACAAAAATATCTCAATTATAAATATAAACTACATGTGAAATTTCAAAGACTTAGTACAAAAATATCTCAATAATTTAACATATTGACGGCATGTAAATGATAATATTTTGGACATATATTGGGTTAAACAAAATATAAAGTTTAATTTCACTCATTTCTTTCTACTTTCTTCTAACCAGGCTTCTAGATAGCTTTAAATTGTACATGTTGCCTGGCTTTGGTTTCTAGTGGACAGTGCTGATTCAGACATTTCCTTCTTCACTTGTTAAATGTGGCTGATGGTGGGAAGCTGGGGTGGTTCAGATGGGAAGAAACATTGTGGGTGACATGTCAGGGTAAAGCATTACGGTGACTGCTTGTAGACTGAAAACTTTAGCTTAGTATGAGGAACACACAAGACAGCCAAGCTAATCAAGTCTGTCCTAGTTTATTTTGTGTTCTTATATACCTGTGACTGGGTAATTCATAAAGATGAGAGGTTTATTTAGCTCATGATTCTGCAGGCTGGCAAGTTCAAGTAGCATAGTGCTGGCACCTGCTCAGCTTCTCAGGAGGGCCATGTGCTGGGTCAAAACACGGCAGATATGTGTGAAGAGGCCAAACCTAGGAGGAGTGTCTTTACTTTGGAAGAACCCTAACCATTTCCTCGAGATCTAATCCAGTCTTGGGAGTACGAGAACTCTCTATCATAAGAATGGCATCCAGCTGCCCATGACCCAAATACCTCTCAACACTGCCACGCTAGGGATCAAATTTCGGCATGAGATTTGGTGGGAACAAACCATAGCAAGGTTTACCTGGGTCCTCCTCAACCTCTCTGTGCTTCAGGTGGTTAACGTGTACAATGAGAGACAGGACCAAATTCTTGCATGATGAAGTAAGTCTACAGAAGCTCTTTACCTGCACCATTCCCGGTCACTCCAAACTCAAGAATAATTCTGGTTAAAACAAGTAGAATGACCAACAGAGATCTTTAGCCTCTGCCAGGACCCATCTGGAGACGCACTTCTATTTGTCTGTTAGTTCTGCTTCAGTACCTCTCAGGGACCGACCTGACAGAGTTCCTGTGACATGTTAACACAGTTAAAGACACACAAAGAACAGAGTGCAAGATAGGAACAACAGAGTCACACCCTTCTGAAGGAGTCAGAAAAATTCTAAAAAGCAAAATCCTACAGATGATATGCAGAGGGAAATGTATTTGCATTCTTTTAAACTTACATATGAAATACCTACTACTGTACTGTTAACCTACCCAATTAAAAAATCCAAGATTGTATAATAACACCTTGGCCTATGAAGTAATTCAGTTAAATAACACTTCTATGAAACCCAATTTTCCCCCTCTTCAAAAAAATCAAACATCCCCCAAATCGAAACAGTATCACAGCCCGAGCATATTAATTTCTGTGTAAAAGAGGATGTTAAAAACAAACACACAAACAAATGACAATGAAATTCCATTTATAAACAAAGCCTCAGCCTACCCAAGGCTGCCTCAGCCAGCAGTAGTGCTGGTGCTGAAAACTGGCAACTGGGCTGATGAGTTTCACGTATCTGAATTAGTCACCGCCATTGAAAAGTTGGAATGGTTAACATAAAGATCCCGGTTTCCGGTTGGGCACGGCTCATCTGAGGTCCAGCAGCACCTGCCCTTTAGATGTGCCTAGCTTGTGTTTCTCCAGCTGCAGTCTCCTGGCTGACTTTCCTTGTTTAGGGACCTACTCAGTCAGGCAGGCACTTGTGGCCTGAGGCAAGAACTGTAGTGGGGGCGGGGGGGGGGGGGGGGGGGGGGCGTGGTGGAGGCACGGCCAGAAGGGATGAGAGGGAACATGGAATTGTTGAAAAATCCTGGCTCTAAACCTGATAGATATGGCTCGATCTTAGCTCTCCCATAGAGTCTGGGTGACCCTGGGCAAGTCACTTCACTAGTCCAAGCTGTAATGTGGGAAGAAAGTGAAAAAGGTTCTACATGTGAGGAGCCTGTGTGGTACCCAGCATGCAGTAAATGCTTTGCTAAAGTTATTCCTTCTTATCCCAAAGGCAAGAAAAAAAAAAAAAAGTTTAGCCCAATCACAGCAAAATCCAGGTGACCACCAAGGAAATGGCTAGAAAACCATCACTGCAAAAATATGAAGGCCTAGGTCATACACTACAAATAATTCAGGAAGAGAAAGGTAAGAGTAAAAAGTATCAGACAATATTTCAAAGTAATAACTGAATCCGGTGAGGATTATCCATGATTACTGAAGCCACTGGATGAAAGGAAGGCTGGAGCAGGATGTTCACAAATGACCCACGTATCAGCCTACAGATGATTTATTAACTCAAGGTGCACCTTGACATTGGTTAGGTCTGGTTACCATCTTACCCAAGAGATGAAACCTAGCACTGAGGATGGTGGAACAAGGTGACTTCTGCCCCCTGATGTGATGTAATATCAGGTGCATGACATCACTGATAAAGTATCCTTGGCAAAGATGTTTAACCTCCACTTAATAACAAGCCTCTAGATCTAACCAATTTTAGGAAGAGAAGAGCATGCTAAACAATGCTGTGAAGAAGCAGACAAGCCCAGAGTGTAAGGTGTTCTAAAACACAATGAACTTGAACTTTTCAAAAAGTCATTGTTTAAAGTTATATGATAAATGAAAGAAAAGTTATCAACCAAATTCATCAAGTGTATTTGATTGGTTACTAGATTTTGGGGTGGGGGTGGGGAGGTAAGTTATAAAATATTGTTTGGGACTATAGTGTTGAAATTTGAATATGAATTAATACTAGATAATATAAAACTATTAAATTTTTAAGATGTGGAAATAGTACTATAGTATGGTTATATAAAAGAATGTCCTTATTCTTAGAAGATGGGTGGTGAAATATTTAGAGGTAAAGTGTCAAGATGTTTGGTACTTTTAAACGGTTCAGCAAAATTTTATATAATATGTATAATTTATATATATAATTAGAAGAGGGAACAAAGCAAATGTTGCAAATGTAGAATAAATGGTGAATTTAGGCAGAGGACATAAAGTGTTTGTTTTACAATTCTCCCAACCAGCAAGTTGGAAATTTGTTTTACAATTCTCCCAACCAGCAAGTTCGAAATTTTCCAAAATAAAAAGTTAGGAAAGAAACTGGGAGAGAAGGAGAGGGAGAGAGGGAAAGAGAGAGGGGGAGGAGGAAGGAGAGGGAAAGAGAGAGGCGGGGGGAGGGGGAGGGGGAGGGAGAGAGAGGGGGAGGGAGAGAGAGGGGGAGAGGAAGAGGGAGAGGGAAAGGGAAAGGGAGAGAGGGAGAGGGAGAGGGGAAGAGGGAGAGGGGAAGAGGGAAAAGGAGAGGGAGAGGGAGAAATACAAAACAGGAAAGAAAAAAAGATGAGATAATATCACTACTCCCTCTCTCCCTCTTTTAGAATCCCTTCAACATCTATATTCAGGTCAGTTGCCCTGGGTTCCTTTTCATTCAATATGGTTTTATTTTTACCAATTTAATAAATTTCATTGTGTGCTCATCAAACTGATGTAGCCACTGTCTCAGCTCCCTTGCTGGCTGACATCAAAACTAAACTTTAAACAAAACTCCAACAGCTCCTGTAAGGGTTCACCAGGTAGGTATGAAGTTGAAGATAACAAATCAAAAACTTGTGAAATCAACACCTACTTTGCTATCAGGATGGTTTTAAGTCAGGTGGATGCGAGGCTATGGGCAGAGCATCCTCCTGGGCTCTCATCTTTTCCAAAGACAGTACTCTCTCTCACACCTGCACTGGACACTCATCGAGGTAGGACAGGTACAATACAACATGCTGGCCAGCCAGGCCACCGGAGTTTTAGAAAGTCTATTTCCATATGAAGTGTGTCATGCCTGAGTTCTGATGCCTGGGGCAGCAATTGCATGACCTGCAGAATAGCCACTCTGGATTCAACTTTCAGGGAGTGAGAGCTCCCAATGAAGTGGAAATTAATTCTGTGATGCCTTTAACACAGAGAGGGCTATAAAGGATCTGGATTCAGATAATGCGGGTGTGCACCTAGCTCTACTGCATTCTAGTACAACCTCAGAGCAGTGTTTCTCAACAGGGGTGCTATGAACACTGAGTTAGGGACAGTTCTTCACTGGGCAGGACTGTTCCAGGCACTGCAGGACATTTACCATCCCTGCCCCACTTTCTCTTGCATCATGTGCCAATGGCACCTCCCAGTCTTTGTGAGGACAACAACAAACCCTTCCCCATCTCCCACACACATTCCCAAATGCCTCCTGCCTTAGACATCAGCTAAATTCTCTGAGCCTCCAATGGGTGATAACATTGATTACACTGCCTAGGAAGTGGTTTGGGAAGATCAAATGTGCTGCAGCTTCCCCCCCCACCCCACTTATTAAGGGGATGCAGTCCCCTTAATTTTTGAGATGCAGTCTTGCTTTGTCACCCAGGCTGGAGTGCAGTGACGTGATCTTGCTCACTGCAACCTCTGCCTCCCAGGTTCAAGTGACTCCCCTGCCTCAGCCTCCTGAGTAGCTGGAATTATAGGCGTGTGCCACCACGTCCAGCTAATTTTTGTATTTTTAGTAGAGACGGGGTTTCACCATGTTGGCCAGGCTGGTCTTGAATTCCTGACCTTAAGTGATCTACCCACCTCAGCCTCCCAAAGTGCTGGGATTACAGGCATGCACCACTGTGCCCAGCTAGCTGTTTACAAACTTAAATGAGCTATACAAACGATAACCTAATACGCATCTGCACAGGCAGCCTGACATCAGAGGAAGGGCTGTGGGGTGGGACCAACCACCTGGATCCCAGGTGGGAACTATTACAGTCTTATCTCTCTAGTCATGCACTAGAATACATGACAGCTACTTGTTCTGAAAATGTTTCCTCTTAATAAGTGGGAAATTTTGATTTATAAGTATTGCTACAGATAAAAACTACAGCATAGTGTGAATTTTAGAGTGAAAGCAGATGGCAAATACTTGGATGATTGTAGCAGAGGAGCAGGATGGCCTCCCGCAAAGCAGCTTCAAGGAATCTGGTTTAGAATGTTGCCAAAACTAACCTGGAATGAAAATGATACTTCTCTTAGTGAGCAAGTGATACAATGATTGTGGAAATTACTCTAGGAACCAAGATTACACAGTAACACAGAAGATGACACCCTACCCTCCTATGCCCAGGGCTGATTTTCAAAATGATGTGCTTTAGGGATCTGTTCTTTAAATATGTGAGTGATGCTATGGAAGGGAAGCAGTCTTAAAGGGGGGCCAGACTGCTGCATACAACCTCAGATGGAATCGTAAGCCCTGAAGAAAAGTTGAGAATGGAGACTGGAACAGGGATTCTCACAATTTCGTGTGCATAAGCACCGCCTGGAGAGGCTGTTAAGAATAAAGTCACACACCCACCACAGAGATTCTGTCTGATTCTACCAGCCTGGGGTGGGCCAGGATCTGTGTGTTTAACGAGCTCTTAGGCCAATTCTGAGGAAGGAGCCCACAGGCTGCTCAGGGAGACTCAGGGACACCTCTCCAGAGGGCTCTCCGGTGGGAGCCTCCGCCTTTAACTCTTCCCATGGGCTATTCTTGCTCTCATGTTGTGGCCTTCATGACTCGGAATTTAGGTAAAAGTGTTTCTCCAGTCCCTAGGTCTGGTTGGATTTTGGGTTGCAAAATTGTCCATTTTCACTCCTTATCTTGGCTTCTCCTCCCGCTGTACACACATTGCGTAAATAAGAAGCTAATCTTCTTTTGCTGAGCGGACAGAAAGTTCTGACCTCTCCTTGAAGGCCAAAAGTCTCAGGTATTAACAGAGAAGTTAAAGGCTGGGATGGAGGAGGTAGAGCAGGTGAAAGGCACAGTCTTAAAGAACAGAAGTAAAAGCAGATACCTACCCTGGGTCACAAGCCAACAGCAAAGGCATGGAAATGGACCCTGAGCATCACTCAGGGGTTGGAGTGGAGCAGGAGCGGTGCTGGCTGGGACACACCGGGTTGCAAAGGGATAGTTTTCCCAGATACTTACATAAAAATATCTAGTGCCAACACGGTGTTTTTTTCACCTCCCTCAACTCTGCTTATTAGTCAATGTTCCTGAATGCCTCCAAATCCCATTCATCTTAAAAACAGTAGACTGATAAAGTCTCTGTATCTCTGGACTTGGCCATCTGAAATGAGATCTTTTATCTTCCTCTTCTCTGGCTTTCCAGAATACATTTTCATAGCATTCTTGCAAAAGGAAAGACAATCAGAAAAAGAAAAATGAAGGGTAGTAAAGTTGAAAGAATATTACGCCACAGCTTTTGGTAAGAAAATATTTATGTCCACAAGCACACACCACACCCTTTCTGGGAAGATATTACTGGCCTAGAAGCCGGGTGAGTGCATCCCAAAATATACTTCACGAAAAGCACCATTACCTTCCCAAAATAGGCCCTATAATTAGGTAAAGTATTTTGCAGTGGGTTGTCCTATATCATAAATTGACATATGTTGCTTTAATCTCCCTGCTTCAGCAAATGTAGCCATATTGGGCTACAAAAGCTCTCAGCGACTCACATTTAAACCAGATTGTGGTGTCACTAGCAAACTGATGCAAATAAACAGCTCTGTGTACCAAAATACTCAATCTCAATCATCTGTAATGAGATCTCTCTCCTCCCTAAGCACATTTTCATCACACCAGAACCGCCTTGATTCAAAAAGAAGGACTAGCCCAGATTGAAATACCGTTTAATCTTAGAGGTCATCGAATGACTAACACATCTGAAGAAGCTGGGGTTGAAATTTAAAACACGAGACAATCTCTTTTGTGTAAATGCTGGGATCATGTTGTGTGAGTCTTGTTTTGATCTTTAGTTGACCATCATTCTCTATAAGCCGTCGGAGGCCCATCTGTCTGGCTGAATTCATTTAGGTCATTTTTTGCTTGGAGTCAGGGGTAATAGAAGGGAGAGCCTCTTGGCAGCCTTTCCACTCAGATGATTTTCTGAACAAATTTCTTTAAGTTTTTTAGCTGTATATTTACATATAATCAAATGTTAAGATATTTCAATTTTTAAACCTTCAAAATAATAAGTACTTTAAACATTTACACTTAAAAAATTACTTATAATCTCAGAGTTTCTCAGCTTGGCATTACTGAGATTTCGGGCCCGACTGTTCCGCATGTGTGCGCGAGTGCGCGCTGCTGATCTATGAGATGTATTTTAAGACACTGAGCAGTATCCCTGGCCTCCACCCACTAGATGCCACTAGCACACACCCTCTTCCCTCCCCTAATTGTGACAACCCAAAATGGCTTCAGATATTACCAAATGTCCTCTGGGGAGGCAAAACTAACCCCAGTTGAAAACCACTGCTCTCTCTATATGTATTTATGTGTTTATATATCACTTCTTGTCATGGCCAGAAGAAAGAAACCTAGGCTTTTCAAGGTACTCACAAGTTTAGTTGGAAGAATTTCAAACTTCCTATGACTTGTAATGAGGAATCGGAATCTGTGACACAGTACTGCCTCTAAAGATTTATCAACAGCACCATGCTGCCTCAGACTGAGGGTGCCAGGACCTGGCTTCATTTCAGACAAGGCCTATAAGAGGATGAGCTGCGCCTGAGCTCTTTCTTGCACTGCCACCCTCCCTACTTTTAGGAGCTCCTTTCTTAGAAGACTGCGTTAAATAAATCCCTTATGATCCATGACTAGACGCTTCATACTGATTGTGAAAGGAAGAGGATTGGGTGTCTATTAACAGCATCCACAGAAGCAAGCACCCTCTGTGCTCCTCCTGGGCCATACCTGTGCGTCAGCGTGTCTAGTGCTGGTCTAGGTGCACAGGAGAGGTGTGGGGAAGCAGATGCCTCCTCAAGGAGCTCTGCCAGATGGAGAGGGGTATGAAAATAGCATCAGAGGACAAGGAGGCCAGGACTGGGAGATGTTAAGTTCACCCAGAGAAGAGAAGTTGAATGAGGAAGGACAGTGTCTTCAAATATTTGGTGGGCTGGAGTGTTAGAAAGTGAGCGGACTTACTTTGAAGGTGAGTAAGAGCAATAGGTGATTCAATAAATATTTAATACATTTATGCCTTCTATGTGCCAGGCACTATCCAGGCACCAAGACTCCAGAAAGGAACAAGACCAAGTCCCTGTCCCATGGAGCACATACACTGTATTAATAGTTCAATATAAGGACTGGATGGCTTTTCTTTCTTCCCTCCTCCCTCTCTCCTTTGCATTCCTCACTTTCTTTTTTTCTTTTTTCTTTTCTTTTGAGATGGAGTCTCGCTGTGTCACCCAGGCTGGCGTAAAGTGGCGCAATCTCGGCTTAATGCAACCTCCACCTCCTAGATTTGTATTTTTAGTAGAGATGGGGTTTTATCACGTTGGCCAGGATGGTCTTGATCTCCTGACCTTGTGATCTGCCCTCCTCAGCCTCCCAAAGTGCTAGGATTACAGGCGTGAGCCACCGCACCCGGCCTCCTCACTTTCTTTTTAACAAGTTGGGCTGATTGTTCAATTTTTAAATGCTGGGTTTTTTTTCCATTTTTAAAATTCAGGTCTAATTAACATTCAGGAGAACTCACCCTTTCTAGTGTACAGTTCTGTGAGTTTTCACCAAAGCATACAACTGCATAAATACCACCAGAACTGAGAGACAGAACAACTATACCTCCCCTCCCCACAAGGGTTTCCCTGTAGGCCCTGATTGTCCTTTTAATTGAACCAAGGTACCCTGTGCAACAGCAAGCTCCTTATCTCTGGAAGAATTTGAATTCCCTTGTCAGGGATCAGTAGAATACTGTTTTTTTGCTTTTGTTTTGCTTTTTTTTTTGCTAGCAGGGGATTGGGCCAGACAACCCTTGAAGCCATGTCCCTCTCTTTGATTCCATGAAATGGGAGCACAGTCACTTGCAGACATCTGACCTTAAACACTGGCCCATCTGCAATGCCACAGCTGAGTCTCCCAACCACAGGTAAAGGCCCCACCCAAAAGCCAAATTCTTTCAGTCAAAGCTCAAAAATTTCAGCGCAGCAATCCGATCCCTGTGAAGGCTACGTAATAAGCATAGACAAAAATGTAAAATCAAAAGAAAGGTTTGGAAATGAAAGCTTAAACATGGCAATTGAGGTCCAACCAATGGTGTCATCTATCCCCACCCTTCTTTCCTCATAAATGTGATTCAAAATGACATTAACTCCAAAAATGAACAGAGCTCAAACAAGGTGACCTCCCTGGTTGTGAAGGCGGCAGGAAGGGAGTTAGTTAGCCAGACTTGTCTCAGAATGGGTCTCCAGGGTTGGAAAAGGTGGTAAATGTTGCAGGGATTCCCACAGGTTCTTATGAAGTAAATTTTGGAGGAGGGGTTGTGGTAAGTAGCTGGGATGCTCTAGCAACATCAAAGGGTTGTAACCGGCCCATCCCCAGCAGCCTTCCTGCTGGAAGATAAATATGCCTCTTGGTAGCTTGACTTCAATGGGAAATGTCCAGTCTCCAAACAAGGCTGCTCCATTCCTAAGAATGACTGGCTTTATTGAGCACTTACTATGCTCCAGCACTACCTACCTCATTTTATTCTCAACAACTCTACGAGGTAGGTAACATGATAAGCCTCATTTTACAGAAGAAGAAACAGGCTCAGAGAGGTTATCTAACAACCAGTAGGTATAGAACTTACATTTTAACCCAGGTCTCCTGATTGCAAAGACTATCCTCTTACCTTGCTAGCAAGGTCTGGGTGGTCGCTGAATTGAATGTTCTCGGTCTCCCAAGACCACTGTTATGCTGGCTGTGGGCTGGCTCCCAGGCAAGCTGGACTTGTAGCTTCCTTTAATTTCCCATTTCCTAAGCTGCCTGCTTTTCCTTCTTTTAATATATGGGTCACATGGATCTCTCTGTTTTGGAGACTTTTATTCTTTGGGTCTGCAGGTTTATTACTCTTATATTATATGGCTGGCTTAGCACATAAACTGTCAAGGGTATTCTTTAACCGGCATCCAGAAACTTTCTAAATCTAGACTTACTACGTTTTAGAAAACCCCATATTGCTTAATACTATGAGCAATAACAAGAAAAAGTATCACACTGTCAGAAAACATCAATTCAATGTCACATTTAATTATAGAACTCCATACTGCCTGAGTTTAGTGCAGAAGTAAAAGATGCACAGAACAAGGCAACAGCTTCCCTTCATAAGCACCATTTTACAGCAAGAGGCATTCGAAGTAAATGCAGCAACACTTACCAAAATTTCCGCCAATGATCACAAACTTTATATACACCACATGTCTTCTACAACAGCGGCAGGACTGGTCCTGGAAAACAATACCACAACAAAAGAAAAACCACATCATTAAACACAAATAATTGAATACATATTATGTTTGTCTTCTGTAAACTGCAGCCTCTTCCTCTGCTTTGGGCACCCATCAATGTACTAAATCCCACCTACCAGTTTTCTCTGTTTTTTCCCAGTAAGATGAAACCAATCTACAAATCATCTCAGTATTCACTAATAAAAATTTAAATACTAGACAATGAAATACACCAGAAACTATGCTTATAAATATCTGAATGTTTAGCCCTTTGAAATATTTGAAGACAACAATGGAAAAATATCTACAGTTGAACTATAACATATTCCCCCAAACCAATTCCTCTTTTCCTTTTTTCCAGTAATATCCTCCCTTCTTGCCAGCTAGCTGTGAGACCCTGGACACTTTTCCTAACCTTTCTTTTCTAGGCTTTATTATGTGTAAAACAGGGATTACTGTACTGACTTCCTAGAGTTGCTATGAGGATTGAATGATATCAATTAAAGAACATATATACATGACATAGAAGGGCTTATAACAGCCTCTGGCACACAGTAAACACCCAGTAAGCCTGAGCTGTTATCATCATTCTCCCAGTCCCTCAGGCCTATAAACTAACACGGCCTTCTTCACCTCCACTGCACACCCTGGCCCAGTCCAGCCCCACAAGAGTTCCACAGTGGTGCTGGGAACACATTGCTTCTCCCTATTCTCAACGTTACACTCCATCTGGTCAGCATCATGCCTGGCATACACTGGTCTCTTGGCCTCCAGTTTCTTCCCTTCCCATCCAACTCTCATGGCTGTACAAGGCATCCTTTCTAAACACAACCTATACAGCCTGTCCTTCCTCAATGGATGGACCTGTTGAGTCATGTTAGCCAGGCACTCAAGCTCACCCCAGCTTTTCCACATCTTCCTATCAAATGCTGTAGTGCCCAGAGGCCTGTCCTGCCTCTGAGACTCTAGGTAGGCCATCCATTCTCTGGTAGAAGGCCTGGCCATTGTCAAAGGCAGGGGCTCTTTACCTTTTGTGCTATGGCCGTCTAAAGACATCTTTCTCAAAATGATGTTTACAAATGCTTGAAACTAATACATGAAATGCACAGGAGTCAAAAACAGAGTATACTGTTATACGGTTAGCAAAATATTTGACAAAATTGTTATGAGCATCTTTCAATACTTAAATAATTTTCAAGAAGTCTAATACACTGTAATTTTGAAGTACTATTAGGCATAAATGATACTTCAGAATATCTATAACTGTAATATAGTATGAAAATATTCATAATTTCTTTTTTTAAAAAAAAACATGGAATTTATTATTAGGCACTAGGCCTGCCTTGACCAATATTGCGGCCACTAGCTACATCTGGCTATTTAAATTGAAATTAATTAACATTAAATAAGTGTAACAACTTAGCTCCTCTGTGGAATATTCATAATTTCTATGAAGGCCACATAGCTAATGCTACTTTCATAATATTAGGAAACGTACAATTTCAGATAAGGGTTAGAGACAATGATGAGATCATGTTTTTCCCCATCTAACTTCACTGGTCCCCTGAACTACATGCATGGACCCAGCTTTCAGGCCTAGCTTCATTCCCATTGCCTTTTCTACCTTGATTTTCCCAACTCAGTATTATCTTATACCTCTTTATTTTTTTCTTTTTAAAAATACTTTATTTCATATAGGTACTTTAAATAAATGTACTACTTTTAAAGTCAGCCTTTTAATTTGTCAGGGAAGGTCCTACCTTTTTCCCTATTTTAAAATTCCTTCCACAGCTGATAATGCCTTGCCTTATCGCAGCACAGAGGGGAGGCGCCCATCAGGACTGTCGAGTCCATCCACAGGCAATGGCGCAATCTGCTTGTCCCACATGAGCTCAGGTAATCATTAATATTATCTCATCGCTGCTTGGCAGCCTATGAGGTCCTAAACATGTAGATGGGACACCTAAGCATTCTATATTTAGACTACACATTACTGAAGGTAGGCAACACAATGTTGTCTTAATACTTCTCCTTTGAGAGTGAGCGATTAGTCCATGCTGTTGACTGACAGATCACCTGGGAACAGACTAGCTGTTCAATCATTCTGTCAATATACAGGGCGCCTGTGTGACACAAGCATAATGCCTGCCTTCCTGGGGCTTCAAGTCTAGCAGCTCTCCCCAGCTAGCCCAGAGTAGCAGATAATCTCTCAACCTTTCAGGTCCTTTGAATAGACAAGACACAACTGGTGATTTCCTAAGTATGGGCACTCTGGTGACTCATGCTGGTGAGGCCAGGTACAGTTGCTCTGGTCTCTACAGGAGACCACACCAAGCTCCAGCTTCCCATCAGTCTCATAGATGTGAACCAGTGGTTCTGAGGCAGGTGGGACAAACAGACTGAGCAGTGAAATTCCATGTCCCCTCCTGGGTGATGTTGTCTAGCACATGAGGTCCAGGACAGCAACTACCACAGTGACAATCTCGGGAAGGTCTACTCAGCACCTGTCCACATACTTCATGCTAAGCCCACTGAGCCTGTGATTGTCCAGCTTCAGGGTGGACACTGGTCCTTCCATCTTATCAGCCTTTTTCCTAAACAGCTGTAGCACAGGAATCCTGTGTATCTTTTGTCAAGCACAACAAAATAACAGAACAGTTCTTCCTTTTCAGACGAATAGAGCATAATGACTTTCTCCACTGAAAACCACTTATAAGCGCATTGTGGCCATTCACTTTGGCAGAAATTCACCATTGGCAGCATTTTTCATACCCAATATCATGACAAGTGACTCTTAGGACAAGTGGGGGTGTACTCTCCCTCCCCAATAACCATGACTGATGGGATTTCCACTCACAGAACAAAGGCTGGATTTGGCACACTCTTTTTATACTTAAGGCTATTTCAATCCATTTCATTTGAATTTGTTCTTTTTGAGACACACCAGATATATGGTATTCATTACTAATAAAAACAGCTGAATGATAGCAAAACAGGTGGCATGACTGTTTTATCTTTTGTTTCAAGAACCGCAACGCCTGCATCACCATAAATGAATAAAATTTTTGTGAGTGCTCCCACGTAACAATTCTGCTTTTAATACATATCACAGACTATTGTATGACTCCCGGTATAAAGTTAAAATGCTAATTACACACTGAACACAGGCATCTCTAATATAGTTCTCATCTGCATGTGGTCATTCCCTCTTTCTTCTTCCCAACAAAGCCCCCATATTTCTGCACCCACAGTGCCCATGGGCACATGGCAGCAGCCCCAGCTGCGAGTGGGGGTGGGACACTCCAAGATTTTGCAGTGTGCTGACCCGCAACATTCGCATCACCCGCGAGCTTGTAAGAGCTGTCGGCTGAGGCCTCACCCAAGCCAGCTGAATCAGAATTGATTTTGAAAGTTTCCCCAGGTGATCTGTGTGCACACGGAAGTTTGAGAAGCATTGATCCAAGAGATATCCATTCCTACTGCCAGTGATTGGTTTAAGAATAAGCATGTGGCCCAGTTTAAGCCAATGCGATGTGAAGAATGTTTTTCTGGAAGCTTCTACTCACTCCTTTGGGAGAAGCTCCCTCCTCTGAATGTAGTGTGGAATGTGACACCTAGAACTTCTACAGCTATTTTGTTCCAGTATAAGGATAAAGCTGGTCCAGAGACAGAACAAACACAGTGAAGCAGAGTGTACGTTACTGCATTAGGTTGGTGTTGAAGTCTGTGTCACCTCTGGATTTCCAATAAATGTCTTATTGTTTAGGACTCCTTGACTTGGGTTTTCAGTTACCTGCAGCTGGAAAACATCCTGACTAATCAGTCTCCAACAAAGCATCACAAAAAGAATAGAATGCCAAGGCCCTGGGCTCAGGCACATGTGGGACAAGGCAGAATGTCCAGAGATCAAAGCCATAGTTCAGAAACTTATTTTGCTCAGGGAACTGACCCCATAGTATTTCCAGTCCTGATAACCATGGTACATTTTGCACATTTCCAAAAGCTTTCTAAATCAGCCAGTCTAAATGATCAACTGGAGGAAATGCTGAACACTTTCCAAATTATTTTAACCAGGATGGTCAACAGTTGCCTTCCCCAGAAGCCATACTGATATGTCATTTCCTGCAAAGACAATGGCAGACTAATTGCTCAGCTTCAGACTCTAACAGGGAAGACAACCTGTGACATGTAATTACTGAAGGGTAAAAAAGGAAAAGCTTGAGGCTCTCCGAATCTGTTTCTGGATCTGCTCCAATTACTTGGGGAAAATGAAAAAATAAAAAATAAAAGAGCCAGCTGGTCTGGGAAAATATTTGAGGGGCTGGCAGTTCACTTAGGCAGTCACCCATACAACTTTATACATATCATTGGTACTTATTAAAGACCTTTTTGAGGAAACCAAATAGACCAGCTATTATACAAAATCATACGTGGCTTTGGTCTAATTCTGCTTCACACATAGAAGTGATAGAGTCAAGGAGAAATGCATGTCTAAATGGACATTATCTCTTTGGTGTGTCCTAACTTCTTAGCCACAAGAGCGTATTCCTGGGGTTAGGTTTGTTGTATGGACTTGATGAAGAAACGTGCTTTCCATCAAGGAGTGGAACATTGATTGGTTCTCCACAGCATGTTCCCAGGTTCTATCTCCTCAGAACTCCTTCTCTCTCAATACTGTTTTGCTATCTCTTTCCTGCTACATACACTTCCACTGTCCCAACTGTCATCCCATGGGATAAGTTTCACACTACATTTCTAGATCTATCTCCCATGTTCCCAGTTCCTCTGCCACCCCCTACAGAGATAGTGCCTCGAGGGTACGGATTTTGTTTTGGTTACTGTTATTTTCCCAATGCTTGGCACAGTGGCTGGCACTGAGTATGAAATGTTTGTTGAATGAATAAATGAAAGGCTTCACTCAGACTCACAGAAGCTCTTGCCATCACCACCTCTCTCTGACTCTGGCCTCTCTTTCCCCGCCCTCCCAACACACACAAACGCTGGTTACAGCACTTTTCATGTCACTCCCAGACTGTCTCAGCTGGAAAGGATTTAGCAGCCCAGGCCTATACTTTACAGGGAGAAAATGGGTCCAACGAGGCCAAGAGACTTGCCCAAGTTCTTATTAGTGGGTGGCAAAGATAGGATTTTAACTCAAGACCCAGCACCCCTGCTACCAGGCAACTGATCAGTTCAAAAATCTTCAATGGTCTTTCAGTACACCCTTGTACAGGGTCTGGTATGTAGTAGGCATTTAATATTTGTTGAGTGACTGACTGAATAAATTAATGGGTCTCATGCATATGCCAATGGGTTTTTCTTAAAGTGGAATCCTCCTCAAAAGACAGACAATATCTTCGTATACAGAATGAAGATGAGAGGAGCTGCTCTCTCCTCTAGAATTGGGGGAGCAGCTGGCATCCCAGACCCCTTCCCCTGCAGTGCCTAAGCCAGCTCCCAGGAAACTCACAGCTTGGTGACACTGCTAGAAAGACCAATGACTTCCACAAACTTTTCAGCTTTGCACTCAAAGCCATCCACCATCATTCCAAACCCACCTCATTGGCAGTATCATTCATTTCTTCCTCCTCCCTCATGCCTTGCCTTCTCAGAGCACTTGCTGTTCTCAACACTCGTCCCTCCTCTGAGCCTTCACCTGTCCTATTTCCTTTCTTATTGTGCCCTCACCTCCACCTGCAAGAACACAGAACCAACCTGTCCCTCAAGCCAACTCTAGTATAAATCCCTCCCTGAAGTTCTTGCCCAGTTTCCTCCATGAGAATTAGTCTTACTCTCTATATACCTCTACTGTACAACTTTTCACACTATCTGCTGCAAGGAAAATGGCCAGGTCCTTGAGGGCAAGAACCCAGGCTAAATGTATCTTCAAACGACTGGCACCTTGTCTGACCCAACGCCTTGCACAGGGGAGACAGTTCTAGTCATTCTGTTGCATTCAAAGGGCTTCATTCACCCTTTTTCGTTCACTTCTGTGACCAAATTACATACATTTTGTAACTGAGATTCCAATTTTTCCTCTAGCGTGTGTAGACTGATGATACAGCTAACACACATTTGCAGGGCCCACTTGCTAAGGAACCACTGTGTGAGTCTTTGTTGAGTCTCATTTTCAAAAGCAAAGAATGGAGGTGAGGGGGCATAGGGAGCATGAATCCCCTCCCCTCCAAAGCTCTCTGTGCCCATGGCTGTCCTGTGCAACATGAGGTACAAGCTGTGAAGCTTGCGCACAAAAATAACCGTCAATTTAAAATACAGTATAGTTCTGCAACCTGCCATGCTACAATATTCTCTGCAAGCCCAAACTTGATTGTCTGAAAAATTAAAGAGTTCCAAATGGTGAAAGAAACCATTAAACAAGGAAGCACACAAACAAAGCCCAATCGCCAGGGAGGAGGATGGGAACTAGAAAATACAGGGTTTCCTAGGAAACTGAGCTTACTTTTGACTGACTGTGGCCTTCCCTTTCACTGGATAAACTGGGTGGAAGGGAGGTGGGAGGGGTGCTCTGAGAAGGCAACGCTGACCCATCTGCTTCCCCTGCCGGCAGGGGCCAGAGTCCTTCTGGCTATACTCCAACAAGAGGGCAGACTCAAGCAAGGTTGTGGTTGTTGTTTTATTATTTGCTGGAGTGGGAGTAAACAGCAGAGAGAGAAGAAGAGGAGAAGGACGAGGAGTGATGAATAGAAAAAGAGATGAGCATGGAATGTGCTCAGCCAGCAGAAAGGAATTATTGGCCACAGAATGAGGGGGCAGGAAGGTCGTAAGCTGGCTGCTCCCTTCACGTCGGCTATTGCCAGGTCAAGAGGGAATCAGAGGCTCACTGTTGAGCAAGGCACCAATACAAGCTCCTGCTCAGCTGCCCTAGAGGCCAGATGCAGGGGTCCCAGCATCCATGGCTCTAAAGCTGGACTGCAGAGACAAAGATTTGGGGCTCAGTGGCACACATGGGTGTGCAGAATCATGTAAACGGATGACTGGATGGGTGGGGGTAGGGTTTTAGCTCCCCATCTCCAATCCCCATCAACTCCCAGGTAATAGGAATAGTAGCAGCAGTAGTTCTGATATCATTTCATATTATTATCACTACATTTCAACCTTAAGGCCATGGGTACCCAGTTTATTTGGGGAAGAAATAAAAGAAGCAAATGGCATTGGAATAATCAGCTGACCATTGGGAGGAAAAAACAACAATTCTGCTTCTATGAGACTCATGAGAATGAAGTATACAGTTATAATAATCATATCTTTCTTTTCTTACTGGTAATGAGTTCCTGTTAGGTGATCACATCACATGTATCGGGAAAAAAAGAAAATAAAACAAAAACTCTGTTTTGTAGTATACTTGAATTATTTCTGACTTGCCCTTTCAAATTAAGTTGTTCCTAAGATCTGCAATCCACAGTCTGAACAGACACACTGCTTTGCTATGATGCAAACGCAGAGGCTGGACATGTCTAGCTCTTTTCCAACCGGATTACTGCTCCCAAGTCCCTCCAAGTAGACATTCTGGAGTGGCTCTGGGGAAGGCCCATGAAATGCACACAGTATCACAATGTCGCCAAGATCAAGGTTAATCAAGACGTGTGCAGAGCCCCTTGAGTTTAGGTTGGCTACAATATCAGAATCCCAGAACCTTGGGGCTGAACGGAATGTTAAAGAATATCTAGTCTGATAGTTTTAAAGCTATTCTTTAGTACCAGAACTGTGTGTGCATGTGTGTGTATGTCTGTGTGTGTGTGTGTGTCCATGCCAAATGTGTAACAATTATGCCAAAAGATATCCAGCTAGCACACCACATACCTGGAGAATCCATTATAATGGGAAATATTTTATTATAAAAAAAATTCTTTTCTTGTTATTGGTAGTTCTAACCTTAGAAACACACATATGTGCACATTTCGAAGGGCTTAATTCCAAAATATTAGATAAAAGTGCAACAGAACAGCTCTGGTTTAAGAGGGAAAGGACTCAAACTCCTACCACCATGGCCATCCTCCTGGCCTACCTGGTACTTCCGGGTAACTCTAAGGTCCTAAGAACATTGCAAATCTCAGATCAAGTCTCCCACCCCTATCCAGTATCTGAGTCTTGTCTCAGCATCTCTTCCAGCCTATGTGCACGTTCTCAATGTTGCAACACTGGAGACCAAGGGCATCTACCAGGTGTTCCCTACCAAGGACCTGTTTTATCCACCTGAGCCTCCCACATTTTGAATCATCTCACTAACATTGCATTTTAAAGTAATAATTGATTTATTTTCCCAGCTCTGATTTGGAGTCAGGGAGATCTTGATTTGAATCTCAGTTCTGCTAAGCTTGGTAAACTTGGAAAAATTCCTCAATAATGTGAAGTAGTAAGCCTAGTAGAAACCTTCCTTCTCACTCTTGGCTTTTTATTTCACCAATACAAATCTCCATCAAAAGAATACCTAATACCTAGGAATAAGTCCAAAAAAGATATGTAAGACTTTACGCTGAAAACGACAAAATGTTGAGGGAAATTACAGAAGACCTAAATAGAGGGTGGGCCATGTACATGGGCTGGAAGTCCAGTATTTTTATAGGTTGATTCTCCTTGCAATTGCATCTTAACTTCACCGTCATTTTTTTTTTAAACTAGGTGCTTTTTTTTTTTTCTGATGGAAATTGACAAGCAGATTCTAAAGTTTAAGGAAATGCAAAGGGCCGAAAGCCTAGTTAATCCTGAACAAGAGGAACAGGGCTGGAAGACTTACTCTACCAGATATCAAGATTCATTACAGAGTAATAGTTTATAGCATTTGTGCAAGGCCAGACAAACAGACCAACAGGACAAAATAGAATGTCCAAAAACAGAGCTACACAGTTACCTAACTTACGCAAAGGTGACAATGAAGTAATGAATGTATAAAAGTATGTATAAATGTATAAAAATAAAGTATAAATGTATAAAAATAAAAGTAATAAATGCTGGGTTCACTGGGTAGTATAGATTGAACTGTGACCCCCAAAAAGATATGAAGTCCTAACCCCCAAGTACCTTGGCATCTGATTTGGAAATAGGGTTGTTGCAGATGTGATTAGTTAAGATGAGTTACAGTGAATTAGTATGGACTCTGAATCCAATGACTGTCCTTAAAGGAAGAAAAAAATCTAGACAGAGACATGTGGGGAAGATGGCCACGTGGCCACAGAGACCGAGGTCAGAGCAATGCAGCTGCCAACAAAGGAATGCCAAGGATTCCTGGCCACCACCAGAAGCTGGGAATAGGCAAGGAAGGACTCTTCCCTAGAGCTTTCCTCAGAGAGACCACGACCCTGCTCACACCTTGATTTTGGACTCCTAGCCTCCAGAATCATGAGAGAATAAATTTCTGCTGTTTTAAGCCACCTATTTTGTGGCACAATGTTATAATAGCCTAGAAAATGAATACACTGGGTATCCGTATGAAAGACATGAATCTTAATTTCCACCATACACCATGCAAAAATTAATTCTGGGTGGAGAATAGAACTAAATGTGAAAGGCAAAACAATAAAGCTCTTAGAAGAAAACATAGAGAACACCTTCATACATTGTAATAGGTAAAGATGTTTCTTAAAAGAGAACACAAAAAAGTGTTAACCACAAAGGAAAACTATGATAATTTGGACTATACTAAAAATAAAAATGTCTTCATCAAATGACATCAACAGAATCAAAGGGAAGCCACAGAGTGGAGAACATAATTGCAATACATATATACAACAAATAACTCTAAAATCAGTAAGGAAAAGGCAGAGCATCCAATAAAGAAACAGACAAATACTTGAGAAGACAAAACAGAAAATCCAAATGGCCAATAAACATATAAATGCTCCAGTTCAGTCATCAAATAAAGGCAAATTAAAACCACAACGCATTACCAACACACCTACAGGACTGGCTAAAATGATAAAGACTAAAACCATGAAGTATTGGTAAGGATATAGAGCAACTGATACTCATACATTGCTAGTGGGAGTGTCCACTGATAACTGGCAGTTTCAATTGAACACACACATCCTGTGATCCCAGATCCTGCCATCCAGAGCCTATCCTACAGAAATGCTACATACACTTACCCATGGACATGCACAAGAATGATCCTACCAGTACTATTTGTAATAGCCCCAAACTCGAAATAACTCAAAAGGCCACTTGCAATAGAAGGGCTAAATACATTTTGATATTGTTAAACAGTATTACACAGCAACGAAAATGAACAAAGTACTACTCATAACAACATGGATGAATCTCCTAAATATAATGTTATTCTACTATGACACAAGAGAGTGCAAACTCAGGGACATCCAGGCTGTCCCCCAGTCTTACGGCAGCTTGACCTCTGCCTTCTGCTAGGTCCTCTCCTGCTTCTGGTCAATTTTATTTATATAAAGTTCATACTAGATAAAACCAACCTTTCTTGTTAGAAGTCATGCTATTAGTTACCCTTGATGGAAACTGGGGTGTATAGGGACTAGATGGGGCCCCGAGGGGACTCCTTGTGTTTAAGTGACATTCTTTTTCCACCTGGCTGCTGGTTACAAAGAAGAATTCACTTTGCGAAAATTCATTATCAGTGCACTTAACAATTTGTGCACTTTTCTGCATGAATGTTATATTTCAATAAAAAAAAAAATCATCTCAGGGATAACACAAGGAAACCAGAAACAAAACAGAGCTCTTATAAGTACTGAAAGCAAAAAAGCACAGCAATTTAATTTAAGCAAGATAATTCGAAAATGTGCTACACTAAAAGCTTAAAAGTGCCATTTCATTAAATTGTGTTTTTAAATTCACTTTAAGATGACTGTCAGGCCAAAGCTATTTTATTATTATATGTTACGATGGCATGAAGCAAATAGTCTCAAAATAAAATAATACAAATCATTTAAATTTTATCTTACTGATTTTTTAAAGTGAAGTTTTGGATATTCAAGCCCATTTTTTTTTTTTTTCATGTTAGTTAAAAACCGTTTCCTGGGGCCTTGGTTTACAGTCTGCGCATTTCCAGATGGGAAAGCCCTTGGGATAAAGGGGTTTTCCTTCTGCGGCACAAAATAGGCACTCAACATTGCTCTTCCGGAGTCAGTCCGTGAGACCCTCTGGAATATACATGGTCATGAGGTCCGGAGTCTTGACACACCTGAGAGCAGTCAGCATGACATGGAGGGAGACGCAGGCTGTCCCCAAGTCTTGGGGCAGCTTGACCTCCTCCTTCTGCTAGGTCCTCTCCTGCTTCTGGTCAGTCAATCCATTATCATTAGCCATGTGCTCCACACAGCTGCTCCACCTACCACTGAAATAAATCCCTTGGAGCATAGAAACCGGGTGGCCACACTCTGGCTTTCTCAGACACCTTTGTTCTCTTGGACCCTCTGGGAGGGGAGGAGATCTACGCAGGCACTGAGATGGACATTCTGAGACTGCAGGCAGCCCCCACAGGAAGTGAGAGGCAGCCACACACACCTGGGCTTGCATTCTGGGTTGCGAAAGAAAAGGACACTGTGGAGACCTTACTCACCCTCCAGCCTGCCCCTACCTGGGAGAAGAACCTGGGGCAGGGCCCCTGCCACTGAGCTGCTCTCCTCCATCCACCATGAGGACACCTGGGCCTTTCTTTGGTCACTCTGTTTCCCTGGATATTAGCTTCCCAAAGGAGACCCCTCCTTACATTCAAGCTCTGTTGTTTTTGTATAGACTTTTCAGTGACAACTCTATTCCTAACTTCACCATCTGACAAACAATTGTGTGGGGACTTTAAGAAGGTCCCCCATCCCTAAGTAGAGTTTTCTGCTAAGAAGATAACATATGCTTTAAAAATAAGTTTTGATCATGAGGGCCACAGAGATTTTCCTTCTGAAAACACAGAGGAATCACAAGGGTCAAATAAGATAATCAGTTCACATTTTACATGGACAGAGGAAAATCACCTAGGTCAATTCCTCCAGAGTCTACAGCCAGAAGACCGAGGCTGTGCCAGCAAGGGCAGCGGTGGGCAGCGGTCAGCAACCTCCAGCCTGCGGATCAGATCTGGCCTGCTGCCTGCTTTCGTAGAGTCCATGAACTGACAATGGTTTTTACATTTTTAAATGGTCAAAAAAATCAAAAGATTATTTCATCACACATGGAGATTATACAAAATTAAAATCTAGGTGTCTGTAAGTAAAGCTTTTTGGAACACAGCCATGCCCACTCGTTTCCATATTGTCTATGGCTGCTTTCACACTACAACAGCAAAATTGTCTTGATAGAGACCGTACGGCCTGCAAAGATGAAAATATTTGCTATCTGGCCCTTTACAGAAAATGTTGGCCAATCCTAGGCTAAGGTGATATCTGTGTTTGCGGAAGGATGTCCACTCTGACTCTTACTGTTTTGTGCCTCTGGGCCTGTCTCCACACTAAGTCACAGGCAAATCCTAATGCTGGTTTCAATTTCACACTAACCGGGTAAGCCAACACAACCCACTAAAGCAGTGCCTTTCAACCTGTGGTCCCGAGTCAATTCAGTGGGTCACAAAATTTAACTTAGTTGGTTGGGCCCAGCATTTTCTTTAATGAAATAAAGAGAAAAATATCAAGGGCACTGTTATAGACTGAATTGTATCCCTCCAAAATTCATGATTGAAAGCCTAACCCCCAGCACACATCAGAATGTGACTATATTTGCAGACAGGCCTTTAACGAGGTAACAGAGTTAAAATGAGGTCTTATGGACAGACCATAACTCAGTATGACTGGTATCCCTATAAGAGGAGATTAGGACACATACACACAGAGGAAAGGCTGTGTAAGGACAAAGGGAAAAGACAGCCATCTACAAGTCAAAGAGAGAGGCCTCATGAGAAACCAAACCTGCTGCCACTTTGATCTCAGACCTCTAACTTCCAGAGCTGTGAGGAAATGAATTTCTGTTGTTTAAGCCACCCAGTCTATGATACTTCGTTATGGCAGCCATAGCAAATTAGTACAGGAATCACACAGAGCATTATTTTGTGGAATTTTTTTTCATTCACACATGTGGACTTGTGATATAAAAATGTATTAAATTCTTTGTGTCACACCAAAATAAATGGAAGAACACTGTACCAGAGGGAGAGAAATACATGTTTGGTAGCAAAATCGCAAACAGAAGCGTGTTCTAATTGAACCAAGACACAGAAAGAGAAAAGAGTACTGAACATATTAGGCACTTTGCATACATTATCTCGTTTTAGTCCTTACAGTAACCCTATGCAATAGGTCTTCACCTGATAAAGAAACTAAAGCATTGAGAAGTAACCTACTGAGGTGGCAGAGCCAGATCTGACTCCAGAGCTTACATATTATTTCTCATGATGAATCAATTTCTATTTCTATATTCCTAACAGTAGGTTGAGACGGTAGTTTGACAATAAATAAGGGAAACAATTTATAAATCATAATAGCTAACATTTACTAAATACTTACTGTGTGCCAGGTTCCGGGCTAGGCTTTACATAAACCTCACTTTATCCTTATTAATAACCCAATGGCTTAGACTCTATCACTATTTTTTTCAGTTGAAGAATCTGAATGTGGAAGAAATTATTTAACTTGGCCAAGATGACAAAGCTGGTAAGTTGAAGACCCAGGATTTGAACCTTCATTAGTCTGATATTTGTGCTAGAGCTCTTGCCCACCACAAATGTTCTCTTCTAATTATATTTATTGCCAATCTGAGTACAGCCATGTGCCATATAATGACATTTCAGTCAATGACAGACCACATATATGATGACAATGGTCCCCTAAGATTACAATGCTGGTATTTTTTACTGTGCTTTTTCTATGTTTAGATACACAAATATTTACCATTGTGTTATAATTACCTACAGTATTTAGTACAATAACATGCTGTTCAGGTTTGTAACCAGAAGCGGTGGGCTATACCATACAGACTAGGTATATAGTAGGTTATACCATGTAGGTTTGTGTAAGTGTACTCTGTGACGTTTATACAATGACAAAATCACCTAATGATGCATTTCTCAGAATGTATCCCTGTCCTGAAGCAACGCGTGACTGTTCATAACTGTCTGCTGGTCGTCTCCAATTGAAGAAAAAAAACGCATACTTCTTATCATACATCCAGTAAACACTAACTGAGCACATATTATGTGCCAGGCCCTGTTCTGAGAGCTGGGGATCCTGCCATCATGGTGATACTATGGGTAAGAAACTTTAATGATGTAACCACACCATGCTGATTGAAACCCCCTTATGGGTAAGGGGAGTGGCAGGTAAGATTCAGGTGGGTTGAAGGCACAGGTCAACGAAATTGTAGAAAATGGGATGATGAGTCAGGATTACTAAACAGAAATTTTTAGTAATTTTATTTAGTATCTATTGTATCCAGGTTTACCTGTCATGTGGTCATGTCTTATCTGGAGGTTTTTCAATGGCAGGGGCTACATCGTATTTTAAAACACCCACCTCAGTGCCTGGCATAGTGCATAGTAGTTTGAATTTACTATTTTTTTTTTATAATGTTGTTTCCAAGAAAGATATACAGAAGTTACCCGGGGATTTTCAGATGTAATGACAAGAGTCAAACAATCCTTGGAAAGCCTCAGGAGGACAGATCATGCTGCATGTTATCAGGGTCATGAGCAAAGGAATAAATGTTTAACTGAAACAGTTTTAGTTAAATCAAATGGGGAACTAGTATAATGGCTAAGCATTGAGAATGAGTGCCTGGCAACAAAAATGTGAGAAAAAAAATTAGTCTGAGTGAAAGGAAACCAGGGTATGGAATATTAAGATTTTTAATGTATTTGTGGCAAATAAATTTTTCCTAAGGTTTTTTTGCTTTTAATTTAGAATTTTTATGTATAGAATTTTTATATTTTCACTAAACCTAGTAATCCTTTCATGAAGAAATAACCAGAGAAGTGAGCAAATATTTTCATTATAGAATGTTTAGTATAGCATTATTTATAATATCAAATACGAGAATATTTAACTGCATAGTAATAGGATAGTGAATGGTTAAATTAGTCTGCTCCACAATGGAAAACTTCAGTTATTATTCAATTACAGTAAAAAATGATCACAACTTGATATTAAATGAAAGAAGCAACAAGGTCAAAAATCAAAGTTTCATATATATATATGACACACCCCTCCCCAAAATGACAAAATAAATACATCTTTTTTTTTTTCTTTTTTTTTTTGAGATGGAGTCTCACTCTGTTGGCGAGGCTGGAGTGTAGTGGCACAATCTTGGCTCACGGCAACCTCCACCTCCCAGGCGCAAGCAATTTTCCTGCCTCAGCCTCCCGAGTAGCTAGGACTACAGGTGTGTGCCACCACGCCCAGCTAATATTTGTACTTTTAGTAGAGACAGGGTGTCATCATGTTGGCCAGGCTGGTCTCGAACTCCTGACCTCGTGATCTGCCTGCCTTGGCCTCCCAAAATGCTGGGATTACAGGCGTGGGCCACCACACCCGGCCCTAATAAATATATCTTAACATTGCTAGCTCAATATGGTGTGATTAAGAGATGTTTTCATTTTCTTCTTTATAGCTTACCAAATTTTCTACAATGAAAATTTTAAGTCAGGGAAGAAAAAGTTCTTTAAGTAAGTTTAAATCAAAGAGACAGTATACACATAGTACCTCTACTGTGCATCTCTGAATTGCTGAAGACCTGAGCCACCAGAGGCCTCAACCACACTGGCACACGTCGCAAATTCCAGTAATGTTATTTTAAATAAATATATTCACATATTTCTAAACTCACCTGCAAAGAGGTTTCAAAACAGATTCAGCAGTGGCCAAGGGCAGTCCCCAGGATGAGATGATACATTTTAGTGAATTCTTTGGCTTTGACAATACATTCATTTAACAAATATTTCCTGAGTGCCTCTCATGCTCCTGGCACCTGTTGGGTACCAGGGGGTCAAACTGGATCCCTGGGAACAAATGACCCATTGGGCTGACATTTGTCCTACATACCCTGATCCTTGCAAGATGCAGTGGAAGTCTGGGCTGGGTAGTAACTGGGCAGACCTGCTCTCAATTCTCCCACCTCATCTGGGCTCTAACCCTTCCTGGATGTGTGGTTCTAAGAAAGGCTGGCTTCACCTCTCTGGCTCCGGCTGCTTCATTTGTAAAACAAGGATAATCCTGACCCAGTTCGTGGCACTGTGGGGAAGAATAAGTGAAAAGTGTTCTGGGCTTGTTTTTATCTATACAGTGCCAGATGGATTCTACATGTTAATAGCTACTGTTGTTTCCTTCCTTTGAAAATTGTGTATTTACTCTTTAGGAAAAATAAAAGGTCAGAAATAAAGTTCAGTGATTAAAGGGATATTCCATATTTTTCTTCCTCAGAATATCCAGATTAACACTTACAGAAATGAACACCCATGTTTCCAACCACAGTCAAAAGTAAAGTGGAACTGAAAGATCTTGAAAAGTTCAGGAACCATTCCAAGGACAAATCTAGGTGAGATGCTACCAGTCATTAGGGAAATAGTTCAATTACGATGAGCACTTCAAAAATCTAATAAGACTCACTTATAGTATTTCCTCTCTCCCTTTTAGGAAGGGTGATTCTAAAAAAGCAACGTTCAAAAATAAACAAGTTTTTAAAAATTTAACATTTCTAAGAAAAGACTCAAGGGCACAGGAAGGATGCCAACCATATGTCCAAATTAGACGTAAATGTACAGATATCTCCTGTCTCTCTCCCAAACTGAACTCATTTCCCAAACGTTGGGAACACTTGTAAAAATTAGAAGATGAGGTGGAAAAAGAGGTGGGGAAAGAAGGGAAAAACACAGAGACATTAAAATGGGATGTGCTTAGTTGAGATGTTTCCCCTTATTGGCTACCGAGGTGAGTTAATAACAAGTGTACCAATACACCAACAGAGAAAGTGCAACTCTAACCCCTGGTGTTTGCACATTATGCAAAAGGTTAAGGATATTTTCCCAGCTACATACTACCAATTTCTGACCTCTTCTGTCTCCTTGTGGTCCTTTCATTAGAATAAGGATTGGTAAATGGTATTAATAGGTTCAGAAAGCTTTACAAATACCTGGACTAAAATCCCCCTACTCCTTAGTTCTCCATTTCATGATGCTGCCTGTCCAGAACCACTGAGGCAGGGCAGGGCACAAGTGGTTCCGGTGAACAAACATCTCTACTGTTCCCCCTGTCTGTGAGGCTGTCACTTGTACAATTCCCTTCTTACTGCACCCATACCTTCTCCATCCTTGTTATGTGTGAGTCCCACACATGCCAGCTCCCCTGTGGAAACCTGCAGGAATGGCAGCTATGGGTGACATTTCCGGCACTGGTTAAATATGGACAAACCTCGCAACTTCCAACCTGGGTGGGGCACTCCTGTACAAATGGTAACCGGCAAAGTTTATTCTGAAGGACATGACTGTACTATGATATATTCAGTAATTGCTGTCCTTTTAAAAAGGGAGTTGTAAAAATCATCTTTAAAATGCTTGTTGATGCCCTGTGGGTATGAGTCACTTTGTGAAGCAGGATCAAAATGGATTATCTATTACGGGTTTCTGCTGGCTCTTTGATTCTAAACAACTTTATTAATGTTAATAGGAGTTATACACACATCAGTGAGAGAATAAATTCCTTGGGTTTAGTGGAGCTTCAATTAATGATCTGTAATAAGCAACATAAAATGCTTCCTAATTTTCTTTCAAGTAATAACACCCTACCCAGAAGAGCTGAAAATGAGGCACAGGTCTCAGCACCGGCTAGGAAGAACCCGGGGGATGGGAGAAACAAGGCTCCACAGCTCGTGGGAGGCTCCGTGGGACGAGTCCTCACAGCCACTCACGGGAGTGAAGCAGGAGGGATGGACACAACTTGCCCAAGGGATAATGAATATGAGGAAGGGAGGAAAAGAAAATGTACAAAAAGTGAGCTTGATGCAGAAAGAATTTACTATAATCTAAAACGGGAACAACTGCAACTGTGCTTCCTAAATCTGTCACAGGCTCATCCCATTTTTTTTTTCAGAGCTTAAGTTAATACTATTCACTGGCTTACAAAAATACCCACTAAGATGAAAATGGGAATTTAAGTTCCAAGGATGATGCGGCAGAATTCCTAATGAACAGGTTATTTTGCAGCGACACAAAGCTCTGTCTCAAATGTCTGGAAGCCCGGCTTTAGATTTAACCCTCTCCTGCCCACACCTCCAGTTCTCTCCTCAACTCTTCTCATAGGAAACCAAATACCAGATTATTGATATCCCCGGAGGATAGCAGCCATGGGGGCTATAGCAGAGAGACAAGCATAAATGGCAAATGTCTAACTTCCATGATTTGAGAAAAGAATAGAACAAAATTTGAATCTAAAAGTCTCATCATTATTTGCTCGTTCATACTCAGTCACCTTACACTTCCTTACATTTTATCCTGATGCTTCACAGATAGTAGAAAGACTTCTGCCAACAAATCACAAGTCCACAACATTAAGGTTAGATGCACAGTGGGAGAAGAAAGGGGATGTGTACAGTTAGCCACTGAGAGTCTAGTTTCATACCTGAGAGATCTGGAAACACTGTGCACTGTTGGTGATGCTGCAGGTGGCCAAGCAACCCTCAGACCACTGGCAACAATGGGGGTAGTATCTTGATCTTCTGGCTCAATGGTCACTTCCCACAAAGCAGATTTTAAAGCACTTCAGGTTTAAGGGGGTACTGAATTTACATATTCCAAAGTAAACCATTGCCATCATCATTAAGGCAGAGCTCCATACGCTGTGTACATTTTATTTAGAATTAGGTGGCTTTTCAAGGGAGTTCCCCATTTTTCTTGTATCACCTGCCTAGTTGCCAGGAAGCAGAATAAATGCCAATTCTTATAACATGTAGTTTAAATGAACAAATATATATAGACATTTGTTGGCTAGGGAAATGATTGGTTGCATAATGCTGGAATACCAAATTCAACAGAACTTCCATAGCAGCCACTCAGACACATCAGGAAATACATTGTTCACTCTAAATTATCAGTAAACTGGGGGGTCTCTTCAGTGGTCCAGATCCCACTAGAAAAACATAAGCCACTTACAAAAGTAACAACTGTATCTGAGATTGTGACAAATGAAAACAGCACCTGGGTTGTGCACTGTTTTTGTCTTACTCCTTCCTCTCATTTCCATTGGTATCAGACATACATATATATGGGTGTTCTGTGGACAACCCATATGTGAGCATTCTTTGACAAAATGGCTTTGCCTCCATCTCAGCTCCCCACAATGCCTTGCTTAAATTTGTTAGGCACCAGGGGAAGATCTATGGGTAATGAGTGACTAAACAAGGTGCAAGACACAGGACAGGTGACCATGAAGGGAACAGAGAGGCACCAGACACCATCTCAGCATTCAAAATGATTGCAACCTACTTGGCAGATAAGCAATATACATATCCCACATTAACTAACAATGCAATACTGATATGGTTTGGATCTGTGTCCCAGCCGAAATCTCATGTTGAATTATAATCCCAGATGTTGGAGGTGGGGCCTGGTGGGAGGTGATTGGATCATGGGGGCAGATGTCCCACTTGGTGCTGCCCTCATGATAGTGAGTTCTCACAAGATCTGGTCATTTCAAAGCATGTGGCACCTTCCCGTCTCCTCTTCCACCTCCCCCTCTCCTCTTCCTCTTGCTCTGGCCATGTGAAGTCCTGGCTCCCCCACACCTTCTGCCATGACTGAGACCTCCACAGAAGCTGAGCAGATGCCAACATCATGGTTCTTGTACAGCCTGTGGAACTCAGCCAATTAAACGTCTTTTCTTTATAAATAACCAAATCAGGTAATCCTTTGTGTTTTGTTCTGTTTTTTTTTTTTTTTTTTTTTTTTTTTTGAGACTGAGTCTCACTCTGTTGCTCAGGCTGGAGTGCAGTAGTGCGACCTTGGCTCACTGCAACCTCCACCTCCTGGGTTCAAGCAATTCTCCTGCCTCAGCCTTCTGATAGCTGGGACTACAGGTGCCTGCCATCACACCCAGCTAATTTGTATTTTTGGTAGAGACAGGTTTCACCATGTTGGCCAGGCTGGTCTCGAACTCCTGACCTCAAGTGATCCTCCTGCCTTGGCCTCCCAAAGTGCTGGGATTACAGACATGAGCCAGCATGCCTGGTCCCAATCAGGTAATTTTTTATAGCAGTATGAGAACACTCTTTCTGGCTTTAAAACAAAATTCATTGGATTTACAATGCAGCATCCTACTCCTGTGTGGGACAGGAACGTAATAGAGCCACAGTCCACTTAACCACTATTTAACAACATGGATGTAGAGTGGGTTTCTTAAATAAACTGGGTAAAAGTCCTAGATTTCTCAATCACACATGATTTTCTTGGCTAGGAAATCATATAATCTGGGACCAAAAGATGACCAGAATCCAGCTGAAGTTCTTCTAAGGGAGAAAAACGGAAATCCAGCAGCCTAGCTGTTTACCCACTTTTCTTTATTAAAAAGCCTCCACCTGCTTTGAAGACTGTTCACAGGATCCTCTAACTGCCTCAAAACATCTGCTTCCCACTAACCCTCAAAGGCCACTTTGAGTTCCAAGGCCAAGCTCCTGCTTCATCCCTTGAGCACTGTTTTTGGCTAATTGGTAGTATTAACATTCTGGATATTCCAAATCAGGTTGTCTTTCAGGGGCACTCCTCTAAAAGTATTAATTCAATCACTTCAAATATTTGGGCTTCATTACAACCTTTTTTTCTCTCCCAAATCATGCCCCTTTTACGGCTTGACTCTGGAAGAAAGGTTTTACCCCACAATCTTTTTTTTATTTTTTATTTTTTTAAGTCCACCAGTAACATTAATGAATGTCCAAGAGGTTTTCTTATTCCCAAGCTACTCTGAATTGTATATAACAAATTATATAACTGATCAGATCCCAGCCAGTTTCATTCATCATATATCCTCAGCTGTTTAGTTTCACATTCTGTTTCATATTCTCCAATCTGTGAAGAGTCAAGTGTAAATACTGTTAGCATCATGGAAGGAAGTAACCCACTTCGTAGTGTTTTGAGCCACTGACTCCTGGGGCATGGGGGTGCAGGGTGGGTGGGGAAAGACCACAGAGATAAAGGGTAACACAGAAACTTGAATAACAGTCTTTGCTTATGGTTTTGACCGGCTAACATTTAACACCATTGCTCCTGAGATTAAAATGAAACAACTTGCCAAGGATAATTTCATTCTTGCAGCCAACAGTGCAAATGTAGAGTTTCCTGAAGAAATAATCTGTGGAAATGCACAGCTTCCCAAAGAAGCCATGGTATGTTAATATGGAATATTTTGCTTTCCAAGGAAACACCAAAAAAATATTCATCGTGTTAGGAATGGAGCAAACCACATGAAAAGAGAACAGGAAAAGCTTCTTCTCTCCCAGAAATGACCTCCTCCCCTCAAAATAGTTTCCCACGTGCTAATTTACTGCGGGGATGAGACAGTGTGGATACAGCTATTAGTTTTGCTTAAGTCTTCTTATGTTCAAACCCACAGTTTACATCAAAAGCTGCTAAAGTAAACCAAATAAACCAAAACAGAACATTTCATTCCTGTGTATTTAAAGGCAGGAAGAGACATCATCGTTCTGAAAATATATGAGGGCTATGCTTAAGGATTCAGAAAAACAGGCCAAAGTCAGGCTTGAAGAACACCCACATCCCCTGTGATCATAAAACCCTCAGTCCCCAGAGGAACTGGGGAACAGACTTCGGCTTTAGAAGTGGCACCCTCCTTTATTTGTTCTGGTCGTTCCTTTCTTCCCAGGTGGATGCTGTAGAGGTCCCCAGTAGCTCATAAGCAGACTACTGGGACTGCAGCTCTCTGGCATCCCTGTCCCACACAGGAATAGGATGCTACATTGCAAAACCAATGAATTTTTAAAAAAATCCAGAAGGAGGCAAAACTTTAGGTTTCTCTTTCATTCTACTGAGTAGCTGGATTTTGGAAACAAACATACCATGCCCTGAATTACAGCCAATGCAATAAATGGCACAACCTGAATTTTTGGTCCCTAATCTTTGTTCACTGGGGTATAACACATAATCCAGCCTCTTGGTAACAAGGGGATACCTAGGCAGTACTTATACCAACAGAAAAGAAAACGAGGGCTGTGACTCATAAGCAGTATGTGGTCCTTCCCACAAGTGGGTACTGTGGCGTTGTGTGGAAACTTGGAGGCTTTAATAAGAATCTGCTATGTCAGCACCATGTAATATAATAGAAAGAACTCGGTGAGGACTTCAGAAACCCTGATGCTGCTCTAGGCTTCGCTGGTCATTTCTCCTGTGATTTCAGTCGTCACATCACTTCCTTAGTCCTCAGCTTCTTTATCAAAGTATACCAGATGATTCTTATGTTTCCTCCAGGCCTCTCTGCCTTAACCCTAACCCCGGGGTTAACTTCCAGGAGTCCTTTTCAGCCTGCTTCAGCCTTCCTAAGGGCCTCCCCTTAATCTAGTGCCCTTTGTGCTACCCTGAGATAAACACCACATGGCTCGAAGTATGTTTGCAAGACAACTGTTTAGTCCTACAAGGCATTTTACATGTATGGTCAAGGAGCTGGAACACTATCTTTGAAGGCTTCCTGTCAACCACAACCCCTCTTAGCCTTGGCATTCCCATCACTAAAGTGGGACAGACATCTTTCTCACGGAGCTGTCAAATATCAGGTTCTAAGCCACTGAGAACACTGCCAGATACAATTCATGATGTCTAGATAAGTGTGAATTTCAGACACACAATTTGGGACATACATTAAAAATTATACATTGTTTAAGATACAAATTTAACTGGGTATCCTATATTTTGCTATTTGCTAAATCTGGCAACTCTACACATGGTAGACGCTGCTGTTGTTGGTCTTAGGTACTAGGCTGCCTCACCAAACCAGTCTTTACACGGAATAAAACAAGGGTCCATGTGGTTCAGGTTCCTTCCACCCTCCTACACCAGCCCCCTTTCTGGTCCTCCTATAGGCTTCACAACATTACACATTCCCCCTGGGTCCCTTCTTTCTGAGGCACCTGAACTGTCTACTGATCACCCTTCCAAGCACAGCCCCCTCCCCTTCCCCTGGTTGAACAAGCTGATTGAATGAACTCATACACATGCATCACTGATCATTTAATGAGTCATCAGCCCCCTCTGAAACCACTGCTTTTTCTTTAAAGGTCATTTACAACCTCAAATTAAAAGGACTGAATTACAGGCCACGTAAAAGTTGAAGTGGAAAAAAAAGTAGGCAATGGGGTGGGGGAAGCTGGGACCACTTAGGAGCTGGCTCTCACAAGAGTTCCTCCAGCGTGTTTCTGCTTTTCCTAGTCTTTTCCTTTTCTTTTGAGCCCACAACAGCTCTTGGGGCAGTTGAAGACCCTGTGGATAAGGGAAAAAAGGAAGGGGGAAGTGGGATGGGCACAGTAGGAAGCTGGGGTCTATGTGTAAACTGGTCACCACATTCTTCCCTCAGCCAGCAGCCACCCTCTGGGAGTCCCAGGCAGTTTCTAGGGTGCCCCAGCACTAGCATCTAATTTAGATTGTAGAAAACACAAAGCCTGACTGAACTTTCTCCTTTTTAACCAGTTTGTGTTCAGAGATGAAATACAATTGCACGAGCTTGTAACTCCTGGAACCTGAACGTTGGTCAAATATATAACTCCAGGGGCCATCTCTTTCCAGAGCAAATCAGTCTAGAAGGCTCTGAAGGCTAACCAGAGGAAAAGGGGTGGGACACACTTGCATCAGTTTTATTCAAGCACCCCAGACTGGGTCAGGAGGACACCCCTTTGGCCCAGCTCTGCCCTCCTGGAAGGATCCCTGTCCCTAGGTTACTCTGTCCAAGATGGCCCTTCACCTTCACGTCCACAAGCCGTCAGCTAACAGCATTTCACCAAACCGCCAAAAGGAAAAGGCTGGAAACAAAGTAAATCACAAAATGTGACAAAACAGATAGTGCACTATCCTTCTCAAGCAATTAGCCTCAGCAGAGGGACTCTCATGGGACCTTTGCAGGAGATAGAGCTACTGAATGTCCCGGCCCACTATCGAAGGTGTGGTAAATTATTACCAACTGGGGACCAAGAAATTCTGTCTTATAATATTGCAGTACCCACTGCAGAGAGCTGCTGGCACCTGGGGTCCGCCCCGCTAACTCAGTGGAATGCACCTCCCCATTATCTTCATATCTTCCTAACTATGCCGAGACTAGGGTGGGAAATGTTTTAGACGGTAGGAGTGGGAGTGGGAGGCTGAGAATCCTACATGCCCCAAGAGCTTCACATTCTTATTCAATCCTCCCAACAGCCTAGGAAGGAGAAATGGACCCCTGGGTCCACGCAGGATTTGAACTCATGTCTTCCGGACCCCAGCGCTGAATGTCCTCCACACCCTATTTGTTTCATTCAGAGTGCTGAGCTCTGATTTCACGTTTCCCTTGGAAGAATGGAATGTTGATGCCTTTTCCGGGTGCGCTCTGTGTGACAGGGACAGACTACTCATTTCATGGGCTTGTAACAAGGGATCGACTGAGGGATTTATTTTAACAGAGGACTTATTTATAATATTTTTTGTAGGAAAACAGTGTCTTGTATTTAGATAGTTACATTTCATATCTTGAGTTGTACTTTTGTAGCACACAAGAATTTGCTTCTTAGCAGACGATGGTGAGGAATTCCACGGCAAGATAGACACCGGGCTTTTACTCCTGGATAATGGAAAATGGTCTCTTCAGAATCTTGTGCAGTGAGCCAGCGAAGTCTGGTCACTCCTGCTAATGGATCAGTTCACTGTTGCTAACAAGGAGTTAAAAGAGCAATTCTTCCCCTCTCTCTCAAATTAGTTTGATTTCTTGACTTTGCATTATACTGTATTTTTAAAGGAGAGTTCTTCTTTACAGCCAGCAGGAGTTTATCTTGATTACTCACTCACCCTCATGGAAGATTAACACATGGCACAAAAAGCAGGGATCGAGTGCCCTTTACTGGCCACCTGTTCAGAGGGCTGCCCAGGCTGGGATGCTATGTTATCAGGTTCTGTGTCCAGTCAACTACAAAAGGTTAGTCATTGCAAGAGCCCTTAGAGGCATCCTAAGTGTCTCCAAATGAGTAGGTTGGGAGGTGGGGGCCTGGAACCTGCATTTTCACAACTTCCCCGGGGGTTCTGAAGCACCCTAAGTTTGGGGACCACACTGGTATAGAACACCCTGCTATTAAAGGTGAGGTCAGGGCCGGACGTGGTGGCTCATGCCTGTAATCCCAGCACTTTTGGGAGGCCGAGGCGGGTGAATCGTGAGATCAGGAGTTCAAGACCAGCCTGGCCAACATAATGAAACCCCATCTCTATTAAAAATACAAAAATTAGCCGGGTGTGGTGGCATGCGCCTATAGTCCCAGCTACTCAAGAGGTTGAGGCAGGAGAATCGCTTGAACCCAGAAGGCAGAGGTTGCAGTGAGCTAAGGGCGTGCCACTGCACTCCAGCCTGGGCAACAGAGCAACACTCAGTCTCAAAAAAAAAAAAAAAAAAAAACCAAAAAAACCAACTGAGATCAGAGGTCAGTCCCTCTGGAACCACTCAGCTTTGCTGTGTCACGAAGGCACTGAACCAGAAAATCTGCAAACACACTCTCTATCAATCAGGGTACTAGCAAGAGACAGGTGGCACCCTCAAATTACCACAAAGGGGTATTTGCCAAGAACTGAGCAGGGCACAAGGCCTAGTGCAGCCCCCTGGGCTAGTAATGAGGGGGAAACAGGTAGGGTGGCTCTGTTATACCAAAAGGCTGAAAGGGCAAGGTGAGGAAGCAGACACCAGAACCTGGACAGAAACACTCACGGAAGGGCTGCCTGACAGGAGCAGTGACCACCATTTCAGGGCTGCAGCGAATCAGGAGGGACCCCACTGTGGGTAGATATTCTGACCTCCCTCTTCTTCCTCTGTCCAATCTCTGGGCGTTCCTCTTGCTAAATTCAACTCGAAACCAAAGGCAAAGGAACTCACTGAGGTTGTGCATAGAAGTCAGTTTTCTGGGGCACAGAGCAGAGTGGAGAACGCTGGGATACAGAGGAGCATGACGAAGATGCCGGGTGCAAAACTTCAAAAGCAAGCATACCTGGGAGTGTCAACCCCTTACCACCATCATCATGCAGGACAGCAGCTAAAGGCTGTGCCACACGCACTCATGGAAGCACCCGATGCTAGAGGTAACTGCAGACTCCTACCAGTAACTTTTGAAATGACACAACTTCGTCCAGAGAAGTCGTTTAACATTAAATTCATAGATGTTCTTATCAAATATTTATGGAGCGCCTATTCCATGCAAGAAATGACATCTGACTTTAGCTGTGTAGTGAAGGTCTCAGTGTGTTTTGTGTTAAACACGGTGAGTGTTCATCTGGTTGTATGAAGCCCCCATTGCTTTTTTCCTAAAAGAAACAAAAATAAATACACCACAGAAAAGGAAACTCACTCAGATCTTTAAAGTGGAAAGACATTACGCTTCAACTGCACATACTCACGGCCTTTTAAAAAGAAAATAGATGATTTTGCAGTTAGGTTTTACCTCCATCTAGGCAAACAAATATATAATGTGCTTTCAGGTAGCCTGAAATAAATGGGTTGAAGGATAGCTTTAGCCCATCTTTCAAGGTCCATACAACTAATGTCAGTTCCACTAACCTGAAGATGTTCTCAGGAGGCATTGCGATTGATTGCCATTCTCTACTCTACGGTTACCTTCAGTGGGTAACCAATGAGAGACATTTACATTTCCCCGTATCCATGTGCACTTTTCATCAGCATAAGTGAAGAATAAGCACGAGTCTCTTGAGTTCTCTGGATTAGTCATGGTGCTTCGTGGCATGGGGAATGGTGTGAGCTCCTAGGGATACACCAGGTTATTTCACAAACACACGGCAGATGTTAGGTGGCACTAACATCAAACCACAAAACATGAACCTTATTTATTTTCCAATATTTTTCAAGCACCAAAGTCTCAGCCAGATGTTGCCATGCCAGTGACACCCTCCAAAACCTGCCAATCCCCCTCTTCACTGGGGAGGTGTGGCCTTAGGCTTGGAGCATTCAGGCATGGGCCTCTCTTATTTTCACTTATCCATTTTAATGGTTATCATTTCTATCAAAGGATATTGGTTTTCTACTTGAGATGGTCATACAAATTTCTTTAAGAAAATTCAGTAGAAAAAATAAATTCAAGAGAAAATATTTATACATTTTCCCTTAAAAAGGTGGCACATAGATATGGCAAAAATCATTAAGGTAGTATACAAATGACTCAAGTGTGGAAACACTGATCTAATACTAAGTACACCTCATGAGTCAGAAAAACCTACGTTTTAGTTCTAACTGCCCTCAAATAGGCAATAATGACTGATTTCCTTACTTTATAAAGAGCAATCCTTTCAGTGAAGGTAGCAGCTCTCTGGTCAGATGGCTGTAGCTCAAAGAGAGTAATATACATTTAGTAAAACCGCTTTGTAATCTGAATCCTGTCTTGTTCATGAGATGACAGAGATGCCTATGATAAATGATTAAGGATTAAGGTTTAAAGATTTATATTACTATTAGGATGAAAAAATGGGAATATACATCATGAAGGTAAGGTAAAAAGGTGGTCTCCTTGTCTGCTGGCATCAGGTCTAACAAGGCAGCCTTTGGCTATCACTGGAATGGGAAGAGAAGAACCTCTGATTCATGGAAGGCCTTCTCTGAGAGTATCCCAGGGCCATCCAGGCAGAATTAAATCATAAATGTAATCAGTCATGGGATATGAATCCATTTGATGTCAGTCTGGTAAAAATACTGAATATTCTGCGGTACTGATCAGGGAAAACACTTTCAATAGTTACCTCCTGTGTGAACTGTAAATCTCTTAGATGGTTTGGTTCGGCCCTGTTTCATCCCAAGTCACCCAAACCCGCAAGCTCTAACCCCTTGAAAAATTTACATGTATGTTCATGTTCCTTTCAAGTTAAGACCTCAGGAAGCACTAAATCAACCAATGTATGCTGTCTTTTTTCTTCTTAGAAATACGAGTGTGAAGCCCAGTGCCTAGGTGCACTCACACCCACTTCCACACATGCCTACACACCCCTGCTCCCTGTGCTTCCCCGCAAACCCACCCTGTGGGTGGGGCAGAAACGAATGCTGCCGGAGGCCCTTCCAGAAGAGGTGTTTGAAACAAAGCATTCTGTCCTTCTCAACCCTTCCTTACACTTGAGCTTTGCTAAATCCAGTATGTCAGCAGTCTTCACTTTGGAGTTAGGGTCCTTTTCCTATCCACTGTTGTTTACTTGTTTTAAAAATATTTCTACAATGCATCCATTGTTCTCCATTCACTATATAATTGTATAATACATTGGCAAGCAACTGCTCCTCAATGAATAAAAGTGTGTTTTACTAAAGAATAATTGGAGCTGCTTGGCACGGGAGCCAACCTTGCCTGGCACCAGCTGATATATGTGGCAAACATGGCTGTCTTCTGCCTCTGCCTTTGCTGAATATACAAGTAGTCAGGAGCTGTTAACTCTAGGAGCTCAGTTTTAGGAACACAAGATACAGAAATTTTTTTTTATGCTGTATGATTTCATTTATGAATTTCTTTAGATTTACTAAGTTGCTAGAATTACAGGAAACAAATAGACTTTAATTTTACATAAGTCATAAAGTTTAGAGGAAACTTTCAAAAGGAAAGGTTTTAAAGATGCCATAATGGGCAGTAGCAGGTTGTAGGGCTTGGGGTATGCATACAGTATAAGGATTGGACCTGTAAATGTAAGTACTGCAAATACTGGACAGTGTGGGTCAAATAGCTTCTGTGCTCCTTATTCTAACTGAATCCAGTTTCACAAATAGACTTGTTTGAAGACAAAGGGCAGAATGTAGTTTTGTATTTCATGATCTATCAAAGCACATCGGTACATTTTTGGGTGACTGCCTCACCCTTATCCCCTTCTCTGGGAATCTGTTCTGACCTTACTTGACCTTACATATGATGAGGGTAGAGGTGACCTTACATATGATGGGGCAGGGGTGAACAAGGGAGGCTCATTCCTGTACTGGCTAGGAACCTACAAGTTGTAGTTTGGTTTAAAAAGATAAGTTAAACTAATTAGATTGTTCTGCCAGGAATTTGGAGTTCAAAAATGGGGAAGGTATTGCTAGTTAGCTGTGGGTTGCTAAATTGTCAGATTACATAGATTAGATGTGGGCACTGCAGGGTCTATTGTGGGCCAAGGACAAGCAGAGGGAGCTGGTCTACAGATCTGGAAGAATGGGACTCTCCAGGCATCACAGGTATAGCCTTGAAACTGCGCCCAAAGGAAGAAACAAACATACTGGCTCAAGGGACCAAGTTTTAGGACCTTCTGCACCCCAGGACCCAGTTTAAAGTGTGGACAGTGCTCAAAACAGTTATATGGAATGCTAGGGAACTGAACTTGGCCCAAGGGTAGCCTTTTAAAGAGCCCTGTACATCAATGGAGGTAGAACGAAGTCAGATAGACATAGAGCTAAACTGGTTTAAGTGAAAAACAGCAGCTGCTATCAGCTCTGTATCTAAGTGAATGAGGGCGCTCGGAAGAACAGGGCTGTGACTGGCTGGGCAGGAGTGGGGGTGACAGGGCCTCTGGGAGGAGGCAGGGCAGATGGTGATGCTTCAGGGGAGTGTAGCAGAAATGCCCATGGCAAAACCCCGAGACTCTTTCATCTAAATGGATGTGTTAATGGCTCCCAGGGAGTGGGTATAAGAGGGCTTAGCACATATGCCTTCGTCTACTGTACTGGCTGTAAATAATCCATGTGCTTGTCTGTACCATCTGCTTGGTGTGCACTTTGTGGAACTGTGTGAAGAAAAAGAGTTTGGGGAAAAATGGCTAGAAATACTTTAGTTGTATACTTAGAAACCAAATATACTTACACAGCTAAATTATCACTCTTCCTTTATGGGGGTAATTAAATCAGAAATGTTCCTTTTTTTTTTTTTTAAAGGGAGGAAGGGAGGTTGGACAGGAGGAGGCTATAAAGCTTCCCGAACATCAAAGAGCAGGTCACAGGCACAGAATGAGGCCAGAGACAAGTCTCCTACCACCAGTGTTAATCAATCTTGAGTTAGTCACACTTAACCAGTCTCAACTGCAAATTCTTCATCTATAAATGAGGGGTGTGTCACTCACCTTCCTCAGCGTAGTGTTTTGAGAATTAACTAATATCTAAAGCATGAAGTTCTTTAGATAAAAGACATCATGAACATACTAAATATTTTTATGGAGAGAGTCATGCCCTCTATAAAGTGCCAAGTAGATATTATACACGATTGTTGCCCTCATGTACACATTGAGATTGCCTTACTCATCTTTCTAGTTCCTCAACGTTATACAAACAATATAATTAATTCATTCATTAAACAACTATTGAATGAGCATTTACTATGATATTTACTTCTAATTTTAAACCTGCAAGGGCAATTGTGTTGTAAAATCATGGACTTACTGTCTTGCAAGTAATTTCCAAAATACAAAGTTAGATTTGTTTTCAAAGTCAAATAACTGATATTTTCCCTCTTCTAGATTTGTGATTATCTGTAGTTTGGTGATTTTTGAGAGTTCAAAGAGCTTCCCCACCCAACCCAGTTGAACTTTACCAAGGCCTACCACAGCAGCAATTTAATAAAGATATTATCCTTAACCATCAGAGAACCCAATAGCTTCAGGAAGACTCTACAAAACATAGCATGAGCAAATGACTCCAGCTTATGAAACGCAAACTTGAGAGAATAATCATACTGCACTAGCCTCATTTACAAACTATATCTCATCTTGACAATATTCCCAGAAAGAATGTAGGTCAAATCCCAATAAATGAAATCATAGTGTTTCTCAAATACTTTTTAGGGCCTTCAACTTTCACTTTATTGGAATCTGCTTGGAAGAAAGAGGTATTGAGTGCTGTGGTTAAGAGCTAGCATGCAGGACTCCAACAGACTCCAGACCATAATGATAAGTTGCAGACTTAAATCAGCTACTTTAGCTCTGTAGGCCTCAGTTTTGCTATCTACAAAGTGGAGATAATAATGACCCCTATTTCACAGGATTACCAAAAAGCAGCAGTGAAATATTAAAGGTCTTAGAAGCATTAGATGAATGTTAGCTATTAACGGAGATCTTCACTGTGTGGTAAGAGGATGTGCGTGGATGCCAGAGTGTCCTCAAAGAGGTGTGAGTTGAAACTTGCAAGTGGGTTGAGGACAGATGGGGAGCCCTTGTTACCTCTAAGTTCCCATGGCTCTGATGCCCTTGCCAGGCAGAAGGCACAGAAGTATCAAGAAAACCGACGGAGATGGATCTTCTTTCAGATCTGTCCCAGCAAGACATGAGCTGAAGTACAAGAGTTTAGGCCACCTTGGAACCAGCACTAGCAAACCTTAATTTCTCACTGGGTCCCAACGCCAGAGTGCCTCACTGCTGTCTTGACTTACGTTCACTCTGTAAAGAGAAAGTAGGTTTGCTCTGGAGGACTTGAAAAGCTAAAGGGAAAAATCCCACGCCAACAATTGACTTCAAACAGTATTCCTATTCAACATTTTAGAAATAGGTCAAAATGATGGGGAGAAAACAAAACCTAACATTTGGGGAAACTTTCAGAATTGGCTCTGGTTTTATGAGTTGTTATAATTCTAAAGACAAAAGTGGGGAGGAAAATAATAAAGCCAAACGATAAAGCCATTTTCATTGATGAGGTCCCAGATTCTCACCCAAAACAAAACAAAGTAAAACCTGAAGCACAAGAAGATTTTTTTTTTTCACTGCAAGCATCTGAAATTTCCTAGAAGAATAAAGAAATAATTAAAGTTCTAAATTAAATACAAGTAAAATTTGATCTATGCTAATGAAAAGTTGGAAATAATTAAGAATCTGAAATGGAAAAAAATTATGCAAAAAAATTTTATATACATAGTCTAGAATAATATATACTGTGTAGAATTAAGAAAATATTATATAAACCTAAATTATGAATTTCACCCAGTGACAAAGATATTTTCAAGGATCAATGCCAAACACAATACATATTTTTAAAATATCTATTTGGTCTGAGCCTTCAAAACAACTCCATTCTTGTTCTGTAACAAAAAGCAAGAGATGGCAATAAAATAAAAATAATTCCTTTTCCATTCAAATGAATTCACATGGAAGTTCTACTCTATATGGGGCAGAAACGCAAGCAAGGATTTGACTGTTGAACACATACGCATGAGTGCAGCCAGCAGGTGAGTTCTCAACTTTCAAAAAAATTATAAAATCTAATTCCTGGATAATCTCAAACAGGCAAGGCAGGTAAGCTGGTGAATTCACAGTTCTGCATGTGTGTGTGTACACAGGTGTGCTTTAAAAGGATTTCCTAATAGGCTTCTTTGAAGAGCTGGCTTCCCTCAAAACAAATTTAATACTGAAAAATTTAATTTTGACAGTATTCAATAACAGAACTATCTCATGAAATTCAGCTCAATCACACTGGATGAGAGATGGAGAGCTGAGAAAGATTCAGAGCAGACACCTGTTCAGGCAGTTTACATTCAGTCAGCCCAACAACACCTCCATGTTCTCCAGGAGTAGAAGCAACAGGAAATGGCTACAGCTGCAGCCTCCCGCAGCCTGTAAACTGTTTAAACATCTTCCCAAATAACAGAGAAAATGGTCATATTATTTCTCATTGCATAATAAGCAGGAGATCTGAACAACGAATTAGGAGGAACTGAAATGTTTATAGTTTTAATTGTCTAAAATATCTTTCAATTATACTTAATTTTCATTCCAATAAAAACTTTATTACAAATAAATAGCAACACAAACAAAATTCCCCATTAAACCATTATAAAAAAATCTAGGTAACCACTCCCTCTCATTGTTAATAACTATACACATTTGCTGAGATTCAAAATGCTGTACAGTCTTAGTATGGTTCCATTTTTGTAGAATATACAACCAGAGGAAAAAAATACTAGAATAAAATACTCCAAAGGCCAGAGACATTGGTCATCTTTGAGTAGTGGAACTTCAGTAAAGGAGTTATATCCTGTTCTCTGAGTACCTCTTTTTTTTTTTTTTTTTTTTTTTTCTTTTTTTGAGACAGGGTCTTTCTCTGTTCCCCAGGCTAGACTGCAGTGGTGTGATCATGGCTCATTGCAGCCTCAACCTGGGTTTCAAACAATCCTCCCACCTCAGCCTCACAGCTGAGACTACAGGTGTGTGCTAATTTTTGTAGTTTTTGTAGAGACGGGGTTTCGCCATGTTGCCCAGGTTGGTCTTGAACTCCTAAGCTCAGGCAATCCACCTGCCTCAGCCTCCCAAAGTGCTGGGATAACAAGTGTGAGCCACCATGCCCGGCGTATCTGTCTTGTTCAGCTACTGCTGAATTTCACTTGTGGCCAGAAAATAAGACAGTATTTTTTAAAAATTTAAATGCTACATAGCTAGGTGATGAGCTAAATGGAGACCATATATTTTTAGGCATTTACCCTTATGATTTTTTTTAGGTACTCCTTAAATGCCTCTTTGTTCTTTTATGTTGTCAAAAACATGGCATCTATTGAAAACAAAAGGCAATTAATCAAGTCATACAAATTTAAACATATTTAACTCAAAGGGTTATCTTTGAGTTAAATACATCTTTGAGTTAAATAAATCTCCCTTATGACATATTAACAACTAGAGCAAAAGCTCTGATAATAGTTACACGATGCTAAAACCAACTAGATTTAAGTCAGTAGTAATATTTATACAACATCCTTTCAGTGAGGATTCAGTTGCCTGAAATAGACAACCTCTCACTGATTCTAACCTGACCCCGAAGAAGAAAATAAAAAAAGATCTTCCTTTTTAAGAGAAATAAAATTAAGACTCAAAGAAAATTGTACTCCATAGATCATATGGAGGTCACAATTTCTTAGTAGTTAAAATTCCCATTCCAAGCACACTGAAAAATCAAATAAATATAAGTTAAAATTGCAGAGTATAATTTTTCACCTATCAAGTTTGCAAAGATGATACCCAACAAAAACTATTATCATGAGAATATGGAAAAACTGGCATCATCTGACACTTCCAGTAACGAATGTTTAGGCAATAAATACGGATCAAACTTCAAAAGGTGCCAACTCCTTGACCAGCCAATTCTCTTAGGAACTTATTCTAGGGAGAAAATAAAGTATTCAAAGACACATGTTGCAGTATTGGATGTTCAATGCAGTGTTGCTTCTAACAGAAAAATCAGCAATAACCTAAATATCCACTGAGAGAGGAGTTTGCTGCCGCATCCCCAGGATTTAGCATAGTGTCTACTACATGGTAAGACTGAAAAAAAATATTTGATGAATGAATGTCACCATGAATAAATTAACAGGATAAACATGTACAACTGAATTTTATGCAGGCATTAAAATTTTGATGTAAAATTATATTCAACAACATAGAAAGGAGTGATCAAAAGAGATTATAGATTAGCTTATAGAGTACAATCCCAATTACATGAAATCATGTATTTCTACCTGTGTATATAGGTGGGATTTGGATAATTATCACCTTTTTCTATATATTTTTCTGTTTTTTTTTTTTTTTTTTTAAAAACACAGCAACCACATATTTTCTATTTGGTTGAGTGAAGTCCTATTCTTTAAATTTTTATCCCAACCACTCAAGCTATAGAAGTATTATTAAGTAACAGAAAACATTCACAGGGTAAAATTTAAGACAATTTCTTTTGCCTTGATTTCTCAAGTACTGTTGTACTAAAAGTCCTCTTTTCTGCAAGTTACTCCTATAATATGGCTAAAACTAAATGAATACATGGTGTATCATCTTAAAGCAGGTGCAATAAATACCCTGGTAGCTATCCCACTGAAAAAAGAATCTCCACGCATGCTATTTCACTGGTTTGATTTTCTCTGTCCACAGCCCTTCTGAACTCAGCCTTGTTAACTTTCTGGCAAACCCTCATGGCCCAAGGATGCTCTCCTGGACTCTGTGTGCATCCAAGTGCATTCATCATCAATGGACTCCATCTGTCAGCTCCACACACAAAGACCTCAAGTTATTTGGCAAAGATACATTGCTTTTCTTAAATGCTGGATTGCGTTTCAAAGTGGACCACTTGTGTTAGTAACTAATGGTTTCTGGTAATTATTATTTTCAATCCAGGATAAAATATAAGTATCCCTAATAAACAAATGACAAAGTGTCTCTCTTTGGATTCCAACAAGAGCAGCGTGATTCCTCCATTGGGGCACTGTCTGGTTACAACAGTGCCTGGCTGTGATTCTGGCCAGCCTCTGAAAGCTAGAGTCAGGGCCAACAAATGCTCCATCTATGCACATGTGCCCTGAAGAATCAGCCAATTGTGAGAATGGCAAAGAGCACACAGATGACCTGATGACTGACAGCCTCTTCCTTTGGATGCCATTTATGTGAATTCCAGAAATCTGCTGACAGTTATCTCATGCCATGCCAATACAGGAGTTCACCACGCCAAGAACAAGCTATATATTTCAGTCTTGCAGTATTTCAACCGAAATAATCCTGTGCAGCAGCGGCAAGGTGAAAGGCTGAGAGAAACAAAGATGGACCACTGGGAGAAAACACACACATCTACCACTTCCCTTTGTGCAATTTCTGGGTGCAATATCAATTCAGGTGGCCGCTGAGCACAGCAGCAGCACACACCCAACACACAAAGCATTTATAAGTATCTCAGGCATAAGGGTGGCTGGCTTGATCTGATCAAGCTGACTATGGACTTAATGTTGTAAATACTCCTTTTTAAAAAGGCATATATATGAAGACAACCCTATGGGCATGAGCTCTGAGTTATGTTTTCAGTGGTAATGATCACACATGTTTGATGTTTGTACCACTAATTTGCAAGATGCTTGGCCAGCCTGGTGGACTGTGCTGTTCAACGCCCACAGCCCACCCCAGGTGCCCAGCTCCCTCCATGGTAACGAGTACCTGGTCTGTTGCCTTGCTGCTGCCACTGCTGACTAGCTTTCTCCAATGTTGCTGTCATGTGCCTCTACCCAAAGCTGTCTGCCTTTGAGCCACAGCTATTTCCTGAGGGAGGTAAAATTCAACAAATTGCAAATAAACAACACAGAACATGATCTCATGCTGTCATGCTGCTGCTTCTCTAAATTGTAGCATCATAGCAGCTCCCTGATTTACAAGCATCATTTGACCCTCATGTTTCTCTTTTGGTTACTTCTCCCCTTGAGTCCATCAGCCTCCTCCACTGCCTAACTATGTGTCTCTTGGACCATTCGGCTCTGCTTCACCCCACTCAGACTCTGGCTCTCAAGCTCACCAAGCTGCAAAACAGGTTCTTGCAAAGTTCACCAGCAACCTCTTAACTTCACTGTTCTCATCCCCCAGGACCTGACATTTAACACTGTCAGCAGCTCTCCTCACTAGTCTTGGCTAGGTTTGATCATCTTTTCTCACCCAAACTGCCTCTTTCCATTCCCTATTTTGGTCGGATGCGCAGAAACTCAGAGAGAGTTTTGTCTCCCTCTCTTCTCTCCCCTTAATCCCCTACATCCAGGCCCAGCTTGCCATCAGCAATCCTGGAGATTCAGTCTTCACAAAGACTTGAGATTTTCATTAAGATTTAGTGCAGATAAAATAAAACAACATTCCCAAAAGGAGTCTGTAAACTATAGTACATCTATAAATACAAGGTATCAGTATGGGCAGAATCATTTTATTCCTTTTCTGTTCCTTGTTGAAGTCATTCAAATTCTTATTCCAACATTTAAATCCTTCCATAATATGAACTCACTTCAAGTCTCCAACTAAATCTTGGACTGTTTTATGATAGTCCCTGAAATAGAATATTCTTTCTTCTCTGAACCTGTCTTTAAAACTTAGTACTTGAACTGCCTTCCCTGAGACCATGGCCCATATTAAATTGAGTTTTAGCCACTCCATTAACCCCTTAGGCAGATTTTTAATTAGTTTTACAGATGCACGGACTGTAGAGGTCTTTGTGTAGTTTCCATTTTCCTGCTTCTTTACTACCTACTTTGTGTTTGTTTACATGTTTTTCAAATTTGTGCAAGAAGGGATCATGGCTTGATACGGATTGTTAGTGACCAACTGACTTCAGCTCATTACTGCTCATTACTGCTCATAAGTCTCACCTCCTCCACTTTAAAAAAATACCCAAATAAATTTAAAAAATATTATTCTCAAACACTCACCCTTGGTGTCTCATGCAGAGGGTCTGGCGATAAGAGAGTTATTAAGAATATTTAAAAGTCTCATTTCAACTCAAGAATGAGAAAGTCATCCACCCCTGACAAAAACAGCTTTAGAATAAATTCCAAATACCCAAGTGTTATTTTCTTCACTCCACAAACCCGGGAACATTACAGGACCATGACACAAGCTTGGATGATATCCCACGGCTATCAGATGATAGATGTTTTCATTGGTTTCTCCTTAAATCAGGGCTGAGAACAGTGCATGATACTGAATGGGAACCCTTAGCAAGACAGCTCAAATCATATCTGACAAGGCTCACTTCATAAACCTCAACTATTTTCCTACTGAAGAGATGCTGTGTTAAGGCAATTCTCTTTATACAACCATTATGCATTTATATTCCCTTTAAAGATAAACGATACTTTTATGAAGAATGAATTGCATACAAAAATACTGTCTTGGTGAGACGCCAAAGTACACACTCGTTCAAAATATACAAAACAGAAACAACTAGCCACCAATATTTCTCCTAACCAAAATAAATGGTGTGCAGAATTCTCTTTTGAATAGTATGGTGATCTTAATGAGAAAAGCAAAATTAATATATTACTATTAGGAAATGACCTGAGAAATAGATTAACTGTACCTTATAATAATTACACTAATATGTTTACCACAGCGCTTAGGATATTTACGTTTGAATTTAAATTATGATATAATTTAGTATTCTCTGCATAATATAAATTGGGAGGATCTAACTGAATGCGCAAAAATGCCAACATTCATTCATTCACTCACTGAATTTACAGGTACGTACAGCCAAGGGAGCATGAAAAGACACTATTGTTACCAGCTCAGAGTCTTAGGAAAAACAGATACACAATTATAAAAAAAAAAAAAAAATGATATAAGCACTGGAATTATTCAAAATGCTATGCTAGGAAATACCAACATTTAAGTAGCTGGCAGATCATAAAACAGGTAAGGTAGACATCTATTTATGTGGACCAGGGCCAGCAGCAGCAGCAGCTATGAAACGATCCTATTTATGTTAAACAACAACAAACAAGCTAGGTCACATGGAAAAGGGTCAGGAAAGACAACAGTCCAGGGGTTAACCATGACTAACTCTGAGGAGAGTGGGAAGGAGGATAATTTTTTTAAAAAAGACTTTACATACCTCTGTATTGTCTGAATTGTAAAAACATAACCTGAAAGTTCATGTAATACTTGATAAAGGGATCACAGTAATTGAAAAAGGCAGTAGAGGTTGAGGCTGCAAAGCAGACTGAGAGATGAGTGAGAAATAGAAGGAAATGCAAGAGAGAGTCGAGTCACAGAGGCTAAGGGAGGACAGCGTTGAGAGGGAGTGCTGGTCAACCACACCATCACTGACTGTCAAAGAGGTAGAGGAGCACGAGGACCCAAGAAAGGGCTTGTCACACAAGAGAAAGCTCTAATTTCCACATGGCTGCTACAGCAGAACAGCAGCAGTGGAAATACGACTGCAGCAGGGTGAAAACAGGGTGTAAGGGGATGAGCAGTAGGTGCAGATCACATGCCACAGGGCAGCTAACACACAAGTGAGGTGAGCTGGGAGCAAGTGAGATTATGTCCCTCTGTCTCTTTCACGTTATCAGATGGGTACAGACAAATTCTTGTCAATTATACAAAAATCTACAGTACATTTGCAGTGATTAACAGTGATTATGAATGGCAACTGACACTTGTGGCCATAGGCTACAGGTGTGGGGACCCACAGGGAACCGAACGGAGGACCCAGAAACCACCTGCAGAGGTGGCCACTATGCAGCTCCAGCCCCAGTCATGGCTGCTAGGAGGCCATGTTGGCCTTGTGCTGCCAGATCATCCTATTTTTAAAGAAAAGCCATAAATCTGCATTTAAAAAAATGTGAAATATCCTGACTTTTAAATACCGGCTCAAATTTTGAGAAAACACTGGATTAGACAAAATATGTGTGCCACCTCAAGCATTAAGGCTTTCTGTAAGTTTGGCATTGAGGAGAAAATGTCAGGCAAAAAATTTTATACTTTTTCCCCCTTTTATAAAGAATGGGAGCTTTTCACATGTTGCTGAGGGCCAAGATCTAAGGGATAAAAACCATCCCCTCTTACTTTTAAAATATCCAATATTTGAACTAATAAGGACTCTCTCTGCTTTCCTTTAAGATTCTATACACTCGCAGGCTCTGCTGGTCAACATTTAATCCAAGCTCTTGTATCATGCTAATATAACGGACCTCAGCTAACTGTTACAAGTGTTAAAATATGTGTCTGGGTGGGAAGCCCAAATTAACTGGTCATTTTGAAAAGGAAGCCATTAGGAAGGACAAAACATTCTCACAGAATATATATAAACACTCAAATTGACCTTCAGTTTATCAAATTTCCTGAGGAAAGAAGTTCCCATTTGTAGCTGACGTATATTGTAACAACACACCCAACCATTTCATTAGAATGCTATTTTTAATCAGTTCGGCATACATTACGCCTCAGGAACTGAAAGCAAGGAGTACATAAAGTCATCGGCTGTGGGTATAGAATACTCAGAAGTCAAATAACATTTCAAACTGGGTAAATAGTTTAAAAAGCATAGCAGCTCTACAAAGGAAAAGTATCAACTGCTCTTCTGTGGGTGCATGGTCTTTAAAAAATCCCCACTGCAAACTTTGGAAAGTTGAAAAACATCTTTTGCAAGATGTGAAGAATGCATTTGGTAATGACTCACTTGTGATAACATCATTGGGTGGGCCACTGCCACAGAATCTATCCTAAGCTCTTTTCACTCTGTGCTGGTCTCTTCACAGTTTATTAAGGGGCAACTTGGATGATGGTAAATATTAGTGCCTCTACTTTCAAATGATTTTCCTCTCGAGGTAACTAATACATTCTCAGGCATGTGGAAAAAGAACTCATGCAAAAGCTCTCTGTACACTCGACTTAACCTTCTCCTGAAATATAGGAGAAAGCCTTGACGCCATCATGGATGAGAACAGAACTCTATACTGCATCTTGTTAACATCAGGTGATGTTGTTGCCCATGACTCTGTACCCTTGTCTATAGTACATTTCTCCCTCTTGCCTTGTTTTCAGGTCACATATAGTTCTGCTCTAACTTACCTTTCATTGCTCGCTCTGTCTCATCTATTTTGCTTTACCTTCCCCCAGTCATTACTCTGAATTTCACTCTGTATTTCCTTAGGTTTGGGTTTAGCTATTTTTCTTCTCTGGTCTCTTAGGCCTTCTTTCATTTTCAGACCCTTTCCCCTCCACTACTCACTATTAAAGTGAACAACTAGCTTTCAGCCAAGGTGTTACCAGGTAGCCACAAAATGAGGTCTTGCACACTTTTACTCCTAAGGTTATCTGAATCAAGTTCACAAACTGAACCAATGCATTTGTCAGAAAGAATCTTTATTCTGGGGATGAAGGAATCGTTTAAAGTTTTCAGTACTTCTGAAAACTCCTCTGAGCTCCCATCTCTGAGCATTGCAGGCATTGTCTCAGATGGCCAGGCCTAACATGAGCATCTGCTGGGTGTAAAACCTGCTAAAAGACTGACAGAGTCAGAAAGCCATTGCCTCTGACGCATAGGAATGGTGGTCCACAGGCCTTGCTGGGATCTTTCTGGACTGCGGGCAGGGAGGCCTAGACAGCTCTCCATGGTCCCGAACAAAACAAACATTCCACTGCACAAGCCTTTTGGGGGAGGCATCCTCTTTCCCATGTAGCTACTGTACTTTCAAGATCTTAGCTGAAAACCAATTTAATTGCCTTAATATGAACACCAGACGGCGAGTTTCATTAATTTGGCAACTGAAATAACATAGATCCTCTGGGATTTATATTCTATAGAGGGTAGTAACGTAGCAGACAGAGCACAGTTTTGATAACTATACAGACCTGGGCTCAAATCCTAGCATTTTCTCTATCACATGACACCAGGCAAGTTACTAAGCTTCTCTGACTGTGGTTTTTTCATCAGTAGAATGAAGATCTCAATACCTACCACACAGGATTTCTGTGAGGATTAAATTATATAAGGTAAGATAGAAGAATGCCTAGTGCAGCGCAGAGATACACGATTGTGTTAGGGAATGGAAGTTAGTAACACACGTTCCCAGGATTACTCTTCCCAGCTGCTCATGTGGACTCTGGTTTTGCCTTCCTGGTTCTTCCCTTTGCCCTGACCTGTTTGGGGGAGTTTTGTGATGCAGAATCAGGAGGAAAGGTGGGAGGGCAGGTGGGCCACAGTTAGGAAAGGCTTGGGGGCTCATTTGTAAGGGCTGTAAAGGGTGAGGAAAGCTGGAGGGAGAAAGATGGACTTAAATAAGTATTGCTGTGATTCTATATCCCTCTATGGTATTGAGAAAGACAAGTCAAGTTGTGCTATTCTGAAATTATTGTCACTAGATTGTATGTCTTTGACTCATATCATTCTGACACTGGATTGGGTGGGTCTGGATACATAAGAGTTAGAGTGAGTATTCTTATCATTTTATTACTATTTAAGTATACAACCGTGGGAGCAGAAGTGGTAGACAAGCAAGAGAGAAGGCGAAGAGAAAACAACTGAGCTGCCAATCTCATTGAAAAAGGAATGCAGGGAGGAGTGAAGAGGCCAGAGGACTGCCAAGTTCCATTACCCATCCCTGATTCACTGGGATTTCTGTGAGTTGCTAGCATTTCAGGGTTTCAGTTTTCTCCCTTGTGAAATGGCAGGGTGGGAGAGCTATAGCATTATGGCACACTACTTGGCCTTTTCAGAGCTGGTGTGGAGGTATGTTAGCATCTGGGCCTCCCAACTCTGACTTCTACTGTTCCTTAAGAAGAAAGTGTGTGTGCATGTGTGTGTGCTTCTATATATGTATATGTGTGTATTTATGCACACACACAAATTCTGGAGCAACATCTGCACACACCACTAAATCATTTAAAAAGAAAGCCTTCAAAAGGGTAATCCATTTAACCCTTCTACATTCAAACAAGAATATGCCTGAATCCAAAAACATGAATAGATTTCGCTTCCTAAAAAATCTCCAAAGGAGAGATTTACAGCCCCCATCCCCTTAATGATGGACTTGATCTAGTAAGTCTTATAATGGAAAAGTTCCTCTTTGTCACATTTTTAAAATTGCACTTCTGCCTGCATTTCCAATTCTCCTTACCACATTATTTTGGTTTTGCATAGGACATATCCCCTTCTAACAATGGCAGAATTTACTTACATATTAATACTTCCTGCTTACTGTCTCATCTCTTTTCTCCCCACTAAAATAAGTGACCTTGTTCACCAATTTAGACCATGTACCTAAAACAGTGCCTACCTCATACCAGGGACTCAATAAAAATTTGTAATTAGAAGTTGACTTTTTGTTCTGTTTCTTTGATAAAACCACAAACCTACAGAGCTGGAACGGACCTTAGAAAGGGACCTTTAGAGATGAAAAAATTGAGGCCCTGCGAGGGGAAGCTGCTTGTCTGAAATTTTGCACAGAATTTCCTGAGCCCTTATCAGAGCTCTTTCCAGCTCATCTCAGTGCTTCCACGCAGAACTGTGGTCCTGAAGACAAGGCAAGAGTCAGCCAATGAGAGAGGCTGAATCTGACCTCATTTAGAGCCAGAGAGTCAGAGAGAAGAAGCTATAACATTTATTTACGGAAAAGTAAAGTCTCATAATAATAATAGTCTACAGATCAGTAGCAGCTTTCATCTAAGGATCTCAGAGAGCTTATGAAATTCTCATCCCACAATGTGAGGTATCATTATCTGTTCTCGGTGAAGTAAGTTAAGAAGCTGAGTGTTCTATGATCTTATTGCAGGCTGGTTCAAAGCCTCTTTGGGGCTCTGTGTCCTCTCCACAGTTTTTCTCATCCTTAATACCAAGCTGCAACAGCTACAGGAACCTCCCAGTTTATTTTCTTCCAGATGTCCCTAAAACCATTCCGGCTCATGCCCATTTTTAAGCCAGTGTGTACAGGAACAACACTGGGCATTTGAAGTGTTCAATCATGTAATGCCCCCTTTAGGGTCACCAGTAGCTCAGGCTTCCTGAGCTGGTCCTGGAGAAAAGTTGACCACAGTGACACTGGAGGTACACAACAGCTTTTTGGGGGTAAAGAGAATTTTTTTTCTTTCCTCAGTTTACTGCCTGTGCCCCCACACACCCTTTCCATCAACTTGGTTGCAATTTTTACCCACCCACACAATTACAGTGTTCACAATTATTCCTCAGCTATTTAAGAACCACATTAAAGACCAATTAGATTGAGTCAACACAACAAGCCCTGCAGAGGAGCCCATTTAGATTTTGACTAAGGGTACTCTTCTTGGGGGAGATAGGGGAAACGGTGGATTCTGAAATCGGACACTTATCATAAAGCTTTCCCCAGGCCCTTAACTGCACAGAGGCAGGCAGGCTTGCCCTCCTTACTCTCTTGACTAGTAAAGATGCTGTCCAACCAGTTCAGTCCTAAACAACCTCAGCACCACAATGGCCGCTTCACTCCATGTCAAGTTGACGGTGTTGTTCTGGAGTAGCGGAGGAACCCTGGTTACAGTTGGCTGTGCACCCTGCGAGCTTCCTCCTCTTCTGCAGCTCCTGGGGCCGCACTGCTGACCTTGTCCTTGGGCTGGAAACTTAATGGCCAAATTCCCCAGCCAGCATCCTGAGGTTCCTGACCCCTTGGAATAAGCAGAAATTGCTTACTGAGCTCAGGATTCCCCAAAGCGTTTTCTGAAAAACCCATGCTCTGTGGGATACCCAAAGGTATAATGTGGAAAAAGAACTTTGTGATCAAACAAGTTTATGAATTGAGTATAAAAATATGTTAAACAACAGTAGTTCCTTAAAAAATTAAAAATAAAATTACCATAGGATCCAGCAATTCTACTTCTGGGTATCTAGTTGAAGAACTGAAAATGGGGTCTCCAAAAGATATTTGTACGTCCATGTTCACAGCAACACTATTTACAATAGCCAAAAGGCAGAGGCAACCCACGTGTCCGTTGATGGATGAATGCAAACAAAATACGGTCTACACATACAATGGAACATTATTCAACTTAAAAAGGAAAGAAATTTCGACACATGCTACAACACAGATTAACCTGGAGAATATTATGCTAAATGAAATCAAGCAGTTGTAGGACAAATTCTATATGATCCACTTACGGGAGGTACCTAGAGGAGTCGAATTTATACAGACAAAAAGTAGAATGGTGGTTGCCAGGGGCTAGGGGAACGGCAAAATTGAGAGTTGTTATTTAAGGGGTATAGATTTTAAGTTTTCCAAGATGTAGTCATGACTGGTTGCACAGCAATGTGAATACACTTAACACAACTGAATTGTACACTTGAAAATGGTTAATATGGTAAATTTTAGTGGCATGTGTTTTACCACAATTACAAAAACAACACATTAAACAGTCTTTGGAGTAGGACTTCTCAGAGCCTTTAAATGTTAATGTGCACAGGGAGTCCCCAAGAGGGGGATATAACAAGCAGCTCTTCCCAGCTTATCTGGCCACACAATCCATTTTCCACAGAGCATCTCCTGGGACCAATGTGCTTCAGAACACACTTTATGAAATGAGCTACTAAATGGAAAACTGTTAGAAAATATGAAATCCTATTTTTTACATTTACATAGAGGCAGGCAGGATTCCACAGCCTGAAGTCAGATTTTCAAAACAGTCTTAACTCACCATCATCCTCTCATAGAACAAGTACTACTCTCCCCGGGCCTCCGATTTCTCACCTGATGTGTGGGAAAAATACCTGCTCAGCCTATCTCACCGGTTTGTAGTAAAATCTAATTAGAAACATAGGTAAAAGAACCTGAAAAGTACCAAGGGCTACTGAAAATGTACGATAATTAGTAAGTATGTACTAATGCTTACTAAGGTGCAGCAGACAAGGAAGAGAGCCAAGGTCTCTCACAGCAGGAGCTCAGATTGTTGAGCACAGAACAGACACCAATCAGCATAGAAATGAAAGAAAGGAAAAGAACCATAGACTGAGCACTTCCAGTAGAGCAAAAACAGGGAGATTGGGAGAATGGAAGTCAGAAAACAGGCTGAGAAGCTGATTTTACCGCTGTCTGACCTCAGACACGTCATTTAGCTTCCCTGACTTGTGGCTTGTTCAGCTATCGGATGATGTAGTTGGAGGAGATAATCTCAAAGGTCACTTCCAGCTCCATTAAGTCTATGAAATATTGCAATAGACATGCCACGGATACATGCATGATTCCTTCATCAGACGCTTAAGGGCCTACCCTGTGCCTGGCTTAGTGCTATGATGCGGAGAACAGATCACTGTCTCCATGCCCCTTGTTGAGTAAAGCAGGAGCCACCGGCCTCCAGACCAGCTGGCCTCAGAAGATGAGGCTGCTCACATGGGGATGTCAGGGACTCATTTCCTTTGTAGTATTCTGGTCCTCCACCCCCATAATTTTTTAAAAAGGTGTTTCTAAAGTATCTTTATTGAACCACTGACACAATGGAGCCAGACTGATGGTATGGAAAAGTTGCTAGGTGAACAGAAGTGCAGGCCTCCACAGAAAAAAGGCTGCCAACTCGTGGAGACCCACCTTCCTGCAGAGCCCAGTGACTTAAAACACAGAAAATGTGAGATGCCCAGCGATGGCTCGTTGACAGACTAATGATCTTAGAGGGACAGAATGTCAGTAGTACAGGAAGATGGGATAAGAGTGGTTTGAGACAGACATGCAAGGAAGCTGGAAAAATAGTTGCTGGCAGAAATGGGAGTAGGAGAGCCAGCCCCCACAGTGAAGAAATTGGCAATTTAAAATTTGCTGTGTCCAGTGACAGAGAACCACTGAAGGTGGCCAAGGAGATGGGAGCAAGCTAAAGTGTATGCCTGCGTGTGGCAGACCACATACAAGGGAAGACTGAGTTAGAAAGTGTGGTAGCACAGTGCTGGGAGAGAGAGTCCAGCGGCAAGGTGACTGGGAGAGTTTAAAGGACAGATGTTTAAGGCTTGCACTGTGGTGGTGTGGACAAATAACAGAAGGGACAAAAGTGGTAGCTCCATTGAAAGAACACGGAATAAAAAGTTATCAATATACTAGATGCATGGAGTTAAGAAAGCATGCTTGTTCTAAGGGAGCTGTCCATAAATTCTTTGGGAGATAGGGCAGAGGGAGAAGGTTATGACAACCTTTAATATTAGTAACTGGGGAAATAAGGGGATGAGCTGGAAATCAATGGTAGTGGAAAAGGGATCTCTGTTTCTGTCACATTTAGACAGAATTGGTAAAATGAAGATATTGAGTAAAAACGTCCTATGGAGAAAAGGTATATATAAAGATGGATTTGTAGACATTGTAGACATGGGCATGGGAGAGATTAGGCAAGGGGGTGGGAAGTGCAAAACAGAAGGGGGGCTATTTGTATAATCCACATTAAGGTAAAAGATTCATATCTTTAGGTCCTTGAATAGGCACGCAGAGGTCTCAAGACTTCCTGAAACATCATTCTGTATCTGTGTGTGTATGCATGTACAGGTTTCCAGTGGGGAAGATTTCTAGCTTTCATCTGATCCTCAAAAGGCCCCCAAAGAGTGATTTCATTGGCATTAAGATCCTCAACACTTGATGGAAAGTTTCTCTCCTATCTGCTTGATAAATGTGCCATGTTAGAGCACTTTAAGAATAATGCACTACATCTGTATTCATCAACAAATTTAAGAACCAAAGATTATTACTATTCTATCACCTTGTTAAAAGTAAGGTACAAAATTTGGTATAATAATCCAAAGACTCCGACTGACATTGGCAAACATACTTAACTCAAATATTTTACATGTAAAATGTTAAAAGCATATTTTAAAACCTTGCAAGTATAGGTTCCTTGCAAAAAGTTTAATATGTATAGTATTTCTTTAGCACAAGGGTACCTGGATCTGCAGTATTCACAAATCTGTAATATTCAAGGACCCTGCCAAAAACAGTTGTTGAAGCTACTTTTAACAGTCATGACCTTCCCCTCAAAAGGATGTTATCAAGTAGACTGTGCAGTAATGACTATAAATATGTGACATGCTTATGTCACTATAAATAAATGTTGCACATTCTCACAACCCATTTAATTACTGTTCACCTAAAGCTACGCAATTAACAAAACTGTCTGAATTCTGAAAATGAGGCAAGCCCTCCTGTCTCTATTAGGTAGTTTTACTATCCTAACAGTAGACTTAATGAAGCCTCTTAAAAGAAGGACGATTACATTAAAATGATTGGGGCATGTAAAAAATCATTATATAGATCCTCCTGGTGTCTGATAGATTAAATGTCTCATCACACCCTGGAGAGAGGTAGGAAGAAAGAATAAACAATAATACAACTGTCTGAGTGAGTATCTTATGCCTGAGATTTAATCTGGCCCCCATCTGTCACTCAGGACTATACACTACACCCAAAGTTTGAGGAAAACATGCTTGGTAAATTATCAGGTAAATTATGAAACGGCCCTAGGAGTGCTGCTTGTTGAATATCAATTGACATTATAATCCATACGTTAATGATGGTAAACAACAATTATGCAAGTTTATATAACTTTTTCCCTCGGAAAAATGATAAGGGATACAAAACCAAAGTATAGTTCCTGGGGAGTTTTCTGGGACTGTTAGCATCCATTACGTGCAAATGCTTCCAGGGATAGCACCAATGGACTGGTTTGTGTTAAATTCATTCCCAGATATTTCATATTTTTCTGTTATTACTGCACACAGGATTGTTTCCTTCACTTGATTTTCCAGCTATTAGCTGGTAATATACAGAAATGCAATTGACTTGTCTATTGACCTTCAATCCTGTGACTTTATTAAATTTACTTTTTAGTACCTTCTAGTAGTTGTTTTATACATTCCTTAGGATTCCTCTACATAAACTGTCATATTGCCTATGAATAAAGACAGCTTTATTTCATCCTATCCAATCTTCACATTCCACATATGATTTGGTATACTGCTTTTTTTTTTTCTATTTAACAACCTTAAACATTTGTCCAACTTATTTAGCAATTTTGATCATCATCATTTTAACTAATATGTAATATTCCATTTAATAGATGTATCACAGTTTACATAATTAAATCTCAAATGGGGGACATTGAGGTTTTTTTCCATTTTTTTTGGCCAAACACAAAATTTCCAAATTATTTCCAGAATACCATGCTGCCTTCTCAGATATGTACTGTCACCATCAAAAGTTTCAAACAGACAATACTAGTCAATATATAATAAAAAACTCTGATAGAAATATTTTGAAAATGCCACCATCACTAATCTTTCTGGCCTGGAATCAAGTAAATCTGATGAATGCTATTACTGAAGGGTGACCCAGAAATAACAAGGTAAAAAAAGCTGCACTTCTGAGACTCCAGAGAACAAGTGCTTTTAATGGTTTAATGCTCTACTTTCAGTTTCATAGGAATGCTAACAAAGTAAGTTAGCCTTACTAAAATCTAGACTTGAAAGAAGGGAAATTTTTTAAAAAACAAAACAAATCCCACCAGTTTTACATATCAGAGTGGTTAGAACTTACAAATGAAGCCAATATGCTTACCGGGGACTATTCCTATTTCACAGTTAATCTGCTATTTAAAATATTATGGACCCATTTTTCTCAGGTCAAGTGAATGAGCAACCACAGGGAAGCTCTGAGTTCTCATCAAAGAAACCTACAAAGTAAAAGAGACGACAACGTCAAATCCGGTGTAAGTTTACTGACTTTATAAGACACAAAGCATGGCTGTCAGAAAAATCACTTGTGTTTTGGGGAAGTAATCTCCAAAATATTTGTGTGCCTCTGCATAGATACCAGTTTTAAAAGCTTTATTAGGATCCATGCCACTATCAGTTTGATGTAGGAACGGCACATTTACATGCTTGGCAGCATTTACTACTCAGAGCACTGGAGATTATTGCTGATTAGAGAAAACTGAGTGAAAAGTACAGAAACAGGTGTTTCTATACCTGTAGATAACAAGATGGAATCTACTCCCTGGTGACAATGTGACCCACGGTCCATGCAAGCTAACCTTTCACCCTTTCCATAATGGCCATTTAAAATCTACACCTTTCTCTTCATTTCCCCAGTTCTAACCCTACATATTAATAAGGAGTTGCACTTCATCAGGATCTAATGACATCCTTCCTTTTCCTCTCCAATGTTTAGTTAATCCTACATTTCATTTCTTTCCTTCATACTTCCCTTTGCCTTAAAAGTTAATGTTTGTTTGTGGGAATGTCAAGTGGTGCAACCACGTTGGAAAACAATTTGCTATTATTCGCAAAGTGGATGGTGCACACACTCTAAGACCCAGAAATTCTTCCCTTAGGCACCCATCCTAGAAAAACTGCAGCAGGATGCACATTCAAGAATGTTCATAGCAGCACTGTTTAAAATAGCAAAACTAGAAATGTCCCAACTGTCTCTGAGAGAAGAGATAAAGTGGTCTTCCACTTATACAATGAGCGGACCAGACAGCAGTGGAGATAAATAAATTTTATGCGTGATGCTTCATGCATCAATAGGAACGAATCTTAAAAATGTTGGATGAATCTTAACAAATGTTGATGGAAATAAGCAAATGGTAGAAGAAGACCATTTATATAGTCCCAAGGTAAATAAAAGTTAGCAATAAATTGTTTAGGGAAACAAATTTACAGAGAAAAGCAAGGAAATGATAAACACAAAATTTAGAATAGTGGTTCCATTGAAGGAGAAGGGTGTGGAGAGAATGAACTCACAAGGGCTTCCAAGCTGCAGGATGAGTAAGAGGGTTGTTTATTTCTCTCTCACACACACACAATGTAAACGTGTGAGTGGGTGTGGATACATATACACATATATATTCCTTTGTATGCCTCATATTAAAAAAAAATTCTCATGTTACCCTGAGCCCTGGGCCCACCTTCCTCAGTGCCTCCTCCCCAGTATTTTGACCCTCTGTAGGGCCTTGGGCGTGGACTCATCTTAGGTGGAGCACTTGCTCCTTCTGCCTCCCAGCTCCAATCAAACAGAAGACTCAATATGACAACCTTCGTTCTCTACAAGGACTCACCTGCATTTACCCAGGCTACCACTGATGGGAAGGTAAAACCCAGCAGGGATGTGCAGAAGGTGGTGCAAACCTTGCTGCAAGGGAATCTGCAAGGAGTGACCATTTCTAATCTGTCTGCCCAGAGTGCAGATGCCTTTTGCTGAGTTGTACCCAGGAGCTGCAGGCGGCAGTGCTGGCCTAGGTCTCCCACCCACAAGCCAACCCCAGGGTTGCCTCCTGTTCACAAAAGTTTATCAGTTGTATTATTGCTGCCCCAATTACTACTGAGTGGTACCTCACTACTACTGACTTCCCCAAACCACCCCTTCTTCCTTCCTCATTCCTATAGAATAATTCCAGACCTACCCATCTCTCAGACACTCAGACTCCCAACCTTGGCATAATTCTTCACCTTCCTCTATCCCCATTTTAAGAGTAAACTCAGAGTTTATTTTTCTGCTTTGCCCACGGTTAGGAGTTCCTGGTCTTGGTACCATGGCCTGAATTTAGACAAAATAGGAATTTTTATTGGATTTATTCTATTTCAGGAATGTTTATTCTAAAAGCTTTCCTTATTTCCTACTCAAAAATTAAAATTGGTAAGTTAATTCAAAGGCAAGTGAATCGGCCAGGCGCGGTGGCTGAAGTCTGTAATCCCAGTACTTTGGGAGGCCGAGACGGGCGGATCACGAGGTCAGGAGATCGAGACCATCCTGGCTAACATGGTGAAACCCCGTCTCTACTAAAAAATACAAAAAACTAGCCGGGCGAGATGGCAGGCGCCTGTAGTCCCAGCTCTCGGGAGGCTGAGGCAGGAGAATGGCGTAAACCCGGGAGGCGGAGCTTGCAGTGAGCCGAGATCCGGACACTGCACTCCAGCCTGGGCAACAGAGCGAGACTCCGTCTCAAACAAACAAACAAAAAAAGGGCAAGTGAATTCAGCTGTTCATTTCAATGTTTCTCCCCTATTTAGTAGATTACTTGTAAAAACCTGAGAAACTGTAACTATTGTCCTAAAGATCTGAGTCTAGGTAATTTGATTTTTCTTCAGAAATGTTTCACACCATCTGCATTGTAACATGAAAACAAAATAGCAAATATCCATTTTCACTTTAATGATCCTATTTTCATTTGCTCACTGAAGACATACTAAAGTGAAGGATTAGGAATAATGCTCAAAATCCTAAGGAAATTGAACACTCGAACAAAGGATTCTTAGCAAAGCAATTTTACTTCTGCGCATAGGGGTGCCTCCTTGGCCAGTCACCATGAGAACACACCTGAACAAAGCGGCACAAGAGCCTTTATTCCTGAAGCAAGTCCTGCCCCTGTATCCTTTCCCCATTGGCTGGGGTCAGGTTGTACAATCTAAACTAAGCCTAGTTGGCTAAACATTTGATTTTTTTAGATAAGGTGGGCATGTAAAAGAAAGTGGAGAGGAAGGGGAAGGGGTGTCTGTAATGAGCTAGGAAGTTAGTCCTCCTTCCAAATAAGGAAAGGAATGTGAGCTGGTACTGATAATGCCTGGTACTGTGGCATGCCTGGGCATCTAACAAAGGCAAAAAGGCAAAAAGGAGAAAAAGGAGAAAAGGCGAGGGTGGGGTACTATGAATTAAAGAATAAAAGATTGATCAGATTATTTGAAGAGAAACCTCATTACATCCCACAGGATGAATGTGAAAAACAAATACAAGAAAAGTAAGGACAGGTTTCTGCAGGTGGTGGCACACTGTAAAGCAAACCGGCTCCACGAGGAGCAAGACACTATGGTACAGTTACAGGGCTGGGCTGAGTGGATACCCTCAATGCAGGAGTCTGAGTTCAGCAAGAAACAGAGAAACTGAAAGACAAGTCTGAAATGCCAGGCGCGTGAAGGTGATTCCAAAGTGACCGGTGACAAGAACTGGACTCAGGGACCTGGTTGTGAGGAAAGAGAAAACACGGCAGGCCTTCAGAGAAAGGCATCTGAGGTGGCCAATTCCTCCAATGTGGGTGAAGAATGCTCTCAGTGATCACAGGAGATGGCGGTACGATGGAAAATATGAAAACCTGTCATTCAGTATCTTGAATCTCAGCTGAGATGCGGAGTGATACTCATGGGGTAAACACCCAGTGAATTATGGTTGCCTAAAATTTACAGGCAAATCGGTCTCAGATATTCACTGATTTGGGCTTTAGCCCCCAAAAGAAAAATTTTTAAATTATATTTCCAACAACAACAAAAAAACAAATGCTAGGCTGTGTGCAGTGGTTCATGCCTGTAATCTCAGATCTTTCGAAGGCTAAGGTGGGAGGATGAATTGAGCCCAGGAGTTCAAGATCAGCCTGGGCAACATAGGGAGACACTATTTCTACAAAAATAATAAAAAATATTAGCCAGGCGCTGTGACATGCACCTGTAGTCCCAGCTACTCAGGAGGCTGAGGTGGGAGGATCGCCCAGGAGGTTGAGGCTGCCGTGAGCCATGACTGTGTCACTGCACTCCAGCCTGGTTGACAAAGTGAGACTGTGTCTCAAAAAACAAAGAAACAAACAAAAACAACAAATGCTTTTTTCTGAATGAACACATTTTGCTCTGTTGGTTCTGAAACAAGCCAAAAACATTATATAGTATTTGTTGTTATATATTAAACAGTATCATCTAGAAAACATGGAAGTCTAATCATATTTTCTTCTTGGCCACTGTAAAAATGGAATACTGTAAAGACATATGATTGGCTAGTTAGCCAATATTTATTAATACCAAATATAAGAAAACAGAATAAATATTATGGTAACTGTCAAAAGTTTTTTGTCCTACCAGTTCATGGGCCATATATTTAAAAAAAACACTACTGACATTTTACCAGTGAGGCCTTCCCATACCTAACACCTCTGTGGTCACCATAACGACTTCTAAACTTCACAAGTGGGTTTTATAAGTTACTTTATTTTCAACACCTGAGGGCTGTTCAAACTTTTTCCCATTATCAAATTTACTTTATTTGCCATAAGCGGCACTTTGATGTACATCAAACTCTCTCGTAAAAGAAAAAAAAAATGTTTTTTCCCTCATCTGGTAACAGTAGAATGGGGAAAGTGGCAGGTACTCCAGCTTTTTTTTTTTAATTACATTCCCCCACTCCTACTCTTTAGAATATTCTAAAAATGGACAAAATCCTCCCCCCACACAAAGGTTTTGTCTTCAGTTACCATAGCATTATGTATGTTGACACACAGCAACAGAAAAAATAATATGGACAGGAGCCTTCCCTCTTGCCATTCTTCTACCCTGTGTATGAATCCACTCTACATCAAAGTTGGGAATTAGTCCATCCTTGGCCAGTACTGACCAAAGAAAGGGGGCACAACAAGTATAAGTTGGTAAATGATGATGATTTTCTCCCCTCACTGGCATCTCTTCATCTAACTCCTGTTGGGGATTTCACGGCACTTTGTGCCTCCACTTCAGACACTCTTCGCAGTTGCACCTTACTCTTGATGACTGTCAGCTTCTCCTGTGGCCTAGCTCTTTGGTGACACGGTCAGGACTTCCTCAAGGCCCTGAGGTCCTCATACTCTCCACCACATGATGCTGCCTCATGTTCCACCCTGAAACCATCTCACTTTCTCATGGCAGCCTTATTTGGAGGGACTATGCAAATGCATAAATTGTTGTTTTATCCTTTCTGTTATCACTGATCCACCCAGCATCTCACTTTCTTTCACTTTACACTCTGACTATATTCAGTAGTGACACATTTCACAACTTAATGAACACCCCTAGATCTTCCGAGAAGACACGATGTTCACCCAGCAGTGGGAGCTGCTCTCTACATACCCACAAAGGAGGATCAGTCTTCAGTAGAGGTGAACCCTTAACCCTCATAACCCTAGTAAGATTAGTACTCCTCACCTGAATGCAACATTCCAGTCCCTCCTTTAAAAAAAATCACCCATGGGCTATCATTTGGGTATGTTACAGGAAGTGGAACTCAAGATTTAAAGCTACGGACATCAATGAGGGCATCCAGGCACCTCTCCACTCAAAGCAGTGACTAAGCACCCTACCAACTTTCCCTTCCCATGGTACTGCTCCATCTCAGGGCATTTTCACAAGACTATTAGAGTGATAGATCACAAATGCAGAACACCTTGACGTCAGCAAAGCACCTGATAGTCACTCAAAAACATATCTAAGCAAGATGGGAAACCCTGGGTCAAGTGATAATTCACTTCAGTGGCCTCAGTGACTGAATGGCCACACCCAAAGGCACTAACATCATGGAAGAATAACACTGACCTGGAGAGAGGTCCTTGGAACAGGGCTTTGCACACTTGTCTCTGGTCAATGTTTTCATCAAGATGTGCTTATAGCAGTCACAAATAATTCACAACTGAAAGGAGATAGTTAATTGGAAGACAGAATAGAGATTTAAAAAGACTTAAATAGGCTAGAATGACAGCCACAACTGACCAAAAGAACACCATCTTCCTTTCCAAATTAACAGATAAAATCTTGCTTTCAATTGTAAATAATCTATTGTATGTGTGGATAGGATGGAGTTATCACTTGCCTCACGTTCAGTTGTTTACTCAACGGAAACAACTCATCCTGTTTACAAGTTCTGCCAGTGATCCTGTTCCCAGACTCTGGATGGGTAAGGCTTTCAGCCAGACATTCAGAATCATATCAATTTTACAATTCTGACTTCAGACCAGGGCTTCCTTTTACTCTTGGCTCAAGCGTCTGTCTTGGGGCCTACCCCATTTCAGTAGTTGACTGTACAACTCATTCTTTTGGACTCAGCTCTTTGCATTAGCTTCTGAACTGAAGTCCCTGCACATCTGCATGCCTCTCACCTGGCTCCCTGACATGCCCGGCCACACATTTCTGCTGCCAAACATCTGTCCATCTGGACAGCCACCTATAGAAGAGTTTCCTCTGTACTATGTCTTACCAGATTATCCAAACTGCCTTCTGTTTACTCTGCTGCTGGTACCATTTCCATGAGCATGCCCCAGCTCATAGATCTGTTTGTTCTCTGGATCCCTATCTGGTCTATATTCTGGATCCCAAGCTATCCCATCCAGCTACTGACAGAAATCCAGATCTTCTGTGTACCATGGAGAACAGAGATGAGTTTAAAGCAATTCATACTTAAGAAGTCCTAAGGATTTTTATCACACATATGCTCAATGCAAGCTGAAGATATGATAAAGTGACTCGATGAGAGATGTAATATTGGTCTGCATCAGTATAGCCTGTACTGATGCAGAAAATGTGCATCTAAGGAGACCTGATAGTAACCCCTTACTCTACACTGGTCAAACCATCTTGTAAGTACTGTGTTCATGTACAAGTGCCATGTTTTCAAAAAGATGGTGATATAAAGGGAATATATCCAGGAGGAAGTGACCAGAATGATGGAATTCCTGACACCAGCTAATGCAAGAAAGTTACATGAACTAGGGCTCTTGGCCTAGGAAAAAATGATTTTTCAGGGATTGGGTTTTCAGGTACTGAAGGGCTCTCAAATGAAAGATGACCTAGAGGCTTGCATCACAAGAGACAGCTTGGGGGTCTGCAGGAATAAAGCGAAGAGGTAGGCTAGTGTAATAAGTGCTTGTCCCATCTCTGCTCCAGTCTTGGGTGACCCTACATCTCTAGCCCCAGTTTCCCCCAAAGACTGAGAGGGTGTGATTTCCAAGGCCTCTTTCCAGCTTTCAGAGCCCATAATTCCTCTTCTTTACATAAACCTCAATCTGAGAAAGAAGACAGGCATGGCCTTGCCCGCTCTGGGGACTGGGAGAAGACACTAGTTCTTAGATCTTCCAAGTGACTCCTTCCAAGAAAATTAAACTGACTGACGTAATGTGTGAAACAAGGGGTTGCAAGGTTTATGTTTTGATAAATGAAAACTACAGAAATTCCCAAATTGGGGTATGTTAGGCGGAAAATGTCCCCCCAAAGGTATTTACTTCCTCATCCCTGTAACCTGCAAATATTACCTTATATGGCAAAGATGTGATAAAGTTAAGGATTTGAGAGGAAGAGCTTATTCTGGATTATGCAGCAGACTCTAAAAGCCATCCCAGGTGTCCTTACAAGAAGGCTGCAGAGGGAGACACACAGAGGAGAAGGCAATGTGAGGGCAGAGGCAAAGACTGGAGTGACGTAGCCACAAGTCAACGAACACCTGCAGCCACTAGAAGCTGGGAAGACAGGAGCAGATTCTCTCCATCTCTGAAGGTATCATGGCCCTGCTGATACCTTGCTCTTGGAATTCTGGCCTCTTAAATTGTGGGGAATAAATCTCTGTTGTTTTTAGCCATCAAGTTTGTGGTAATTTGTGACAGCAGGCACAGCAAGCTAATAAAGAAGGTTTTCTGCTTAAATTAAATTTTGTTGTGGGCTAAAAGTGGGCAGTAATAACCTTTAAAGGAAAAGCTTACATTTTTATGTATTTTTACGGCCTATACAACACCAGTCTTAGAAAACTGCAGCTCTGCTCTTAAAAATATTTAGGGGCACTGACAAAAGCATCTTTTCAGCCATTCTTCACACATATTTTATCAATAATCTTTCCTTCACACGCAATTTCAGCAGATAATAAGTCTATGCAAGGCAGACAACCAAATGATTCCAACTTCTACACAGCAGGCCTGGCTGCAGTGAAACAAATTATGCAGTATCTCATGGCTACAGGAGAAAACCTCCGTGTAAAAACAAATGGTACAAAGTATGTAGGTGAGAGCTCGTCCTGTCTCTCCGTTGTAACGTGGGCAGCATTTCTCCCCACTCTCTCCTGGCAACATCCAGCCTTTGTCACAGGGAATGATGAATGCTACTCAGATGAAGAATATAAGAAAATGATCCCCAAGTCTGGGAACCAGCAGTGGAAAGAAAATGAGTGTCTCATGGGCTTCCCCGGCTCCCACTGCCTGCAAAATGCCACCCCTGGAAGTCATTTTCACGTTTTCACAGGGCAACTATCTTGCAGGGCCAGGTCAGGTTAAAGAGGTAATTCTCTTTTCAAGGTTTCCAATTGTTCCTTGATAAAAACACCACTACTACTTTTAAAACCACAAATAAGGGAGAAAGACCTTTTAAATTCAGTGAAGAGAAAATGAAAGATGGCTATAAAATTACCATTTAAATTACATGAGGCTGATAATGATGGCTTCAGGACAAGAGAGCATCCACACTGGAGGAGAAAGAGAAGGGGGCTTCAAGTCTGAGACATACTTTTGGATCTTGCTGCTTCCTAGATGTTAGTCCTTGGGCAATTCAGTCCCGTTCTGTTGAGCTTTATTTTCCTTACATACAACATGCGGCAACTGAATAACATGTGGCCTTAAACAGGGGTTGGCCTACCAGTGTTCATTAATGTGTAAAGAATGAACGAACTGTTCTATATCCAGGACTAAACAAGAAACCCTCAATTTTTCAACTCTTTCCTTGAATCACAATGAAAATACTGTTATCTGCAGTTGCTCTAGATCAGTTATCAATATCCTCCTAAATTTAGAATGTCTAGGAAGAGGGATTTTTTTTTTTTTTTTTTTGAAATTCCAATTGGCAAAGGGCATATTTTTTCTTCTTCGATAGCACCACTTAGTTTTACAATCCAGGGATTTACGTAAAAGAAAGCTGGTCAATTATTACGGACAATACATAACAACTATTTTTGGGCCAAGACTAACAATGATTGCCTTTGAGTCTAAAACAGAATTCTAAGCATGTCCCTTCCTCCTAAACACACACACACACACACACACACACACACACACACACACACACACACCCCCCCCATGCATGCATTCCTGCTCTTTCTCTCCCTGTCCCCAAGTCAAAGCCATTTCCTTTTCCTGGTCCCCAGTCACCAGGAAAGTGGGTTGTGTCAAACATGACTCTTACTCAATTATACACTGAGACTGGGTCATTCCACTGCCCGATCACCAGCAGAATGGGTCAATCTGTGTGTGAGGCTGAGAAAGGTAAATGAAGAATGTAAGCCACTTTGGCCTCCTAGAGTTTCTGAGGCTGGCAGCCTGCAGCGCATGTATCAGGGAGGGCCTGAGGAACAATTCCCGTCTGCACGTGGGAGCTGCCCTGTCCAGTGTCCATGGGTTCAGAGGCACCAGACGCACCTGAGTCCTGCCCCTGCAACCCCCCCCCATGCCCACTCAGGAAGCAATGACTCCCACAGATAGCAGGGAGTTGTAGCTTATGCTGTTCTTCCCTTCCTCTTCTTCACTCTCTCCCTCACCTCCCTAAAGCAACCAGCACACGCATCGGGGCGATACACCCCAAAGCCAATGTCCCCCTATTCACACTGGAGACACATCCTCATGTCACCCCAGCAACTAGCATTGCGAAGCCTTTGGATACCCCACATAAACACTGCTGGCCTCTGACCCCAGAAATCTTATTCTTCCCACAAAAGAAAACACTTGTATGAATTAATTTTCCCACCTCTTAACCAGCTGCACAGAAATCATGTGGACATGGCTTTAAAGCTGGATTCCTGATGCGGCCTCAGATTTCTAACCCTCGATTACTTAGAACTAGATTTTCCCCCTACAAGACAATTATCCCCACACCAAGAATCTAGGATTTTTTTTTATCATTTCTCTTGGGACTTATTAAAACCAAAGAAACACTGAAAAATGGAGCAACTTCCATGTACATTCTACATTAACAGACCAACACATTTCAAAGAATTCACTCACTCAGAGGAAAAAGAAAACAATTCTAAGGCAGGAGGTAATTTTTCGTTTTATTTTTCTTTTTGAATGACAATTTTTGTTTTGGAAGGCCTCTGTGTCTGTCAGATAGGCAGTAGTGTTTGCGGCCATTTCTGTGGCCTGAACGCAGCTGTCTAAACCCTGCAAACAGTTGGAATGACAGTATAGGAATTCTTGGTCTCACTGAAACTGCAGCAATGGCAGGGGCCTCTCTCATGGCAGGCACTGAAAAACCTTTAATCACACCAGACAAAGGCCATCCAGGATGCATGGAAACCAAAACTCTCTCCTCAGCCCTTTGAGAGTAGTTAAAGTAGATATTATTTTAATCAAATCCTTTTAAATCACTAAATAGGATGATTCCATTTAATCAGCTTTTTACACAAAAAGCACGTTTTTGTTCTGATACAACTTGATTACATATTTTTCAATTTCCAAATGAGTATGGGTTTCACTTTTTAAAAATACACTTTATACATTTAAAGCAATGATATCTGGAAACCAAGCTCAGAACTGTAACCCTCAAGAATTCTAAAAGATTCTGTGGAAAAAATATATATATATTTGCTTTAATGTTTCCCTTGTGCACTACTGCTGCTCCCTCTTTTATCTTTAAACTCTCTTTGCTCGCCCAGATTAGTTCGATTTTAAGAATTATCTGTTCATTTGTCTGCTTGAAACTTTATACTTTTGGGGAGAAAGTCAAGGAATGATGGTCTTATCGCCACATAATGCTATTAACAAGCATGGTTTCCACTCATTCATGCCTGCTCAACTTTTTTAAGAGGGCCTACTATGGGTCAGGCACTAGGCTTGGCACAGATAAGGATTCTGAGCTGACAAAGCCTGCAGTTCCACAGTGAACACTGTGACAGTCACTGCACAGGTAACTACGCAACCACAATGACAGCTTTGAAGTGGCCATGGCGATAGAGGAACCCCATCCAGCCTGGGCCTTTAGGGGAGTGTCAAGGAAGAGCTCTCTAAAAAGTAACAAACACTGCTTTCTTAGAACTTACAAAACTTTTTAAAAAATAAGGCACACAAACATATTGTCTCAAATGTTATATAAACTCCAAAGTACGGTGGGGTATGGGAAGGGGAAAGCTCTTGGCCCAGACAGACCTGAGTAGAATCCTTACTATAACTACAGCACCTTGAGTCACTCATGGCTCCGTCACAGGACTGCTGTCACGGAAAAATGTAACACAGATGATATAAAGCACGCTGCAGAGCAGAAGTTCAATAAACCATAGATATTAATAAATACAGAATTTATGTTAACTTGTCTTTGAGCTTTAACATGTCAAAATAAAGCTATTTTTCCACTTCTGTCTTTATAAAAACGTCCAACTAAAAGAGGAAACTTAAAAATCCATGTGAAGAACAAACACTGTAACTTCGGCAATTTTTCTCCACTGGGGTTGGTCAACAGTTGTCATTTACTTATACAATAGATGCCCATCCTATATTAGATTCTTCTGGATAGGTAAACACAGACAAAAAGAAAAGGTGATAGATCTGTGTTCAACAGTGTTCTACCAGCAACAGAAAAAGGTTCTGAAAGTGGAACTTCTGGAATAGAGCTTTTAAAACAGAAAACTCCCCTAAGGCAATGATTGTTTTTCAGGTCATTAACTACTGAGGAGAGGGTGCAGGCAGAGCCCTTCAGAGGTATCTCAGGCTCACTCCGTTAGAGCAGCATTTCTACCCATTTAGCTTCTCTTACTCTGGGTTCCCTGTGCACTTACAGACACCCACACCATGGGATCAGTCACCCGTGTTCACTCTTTTGTTAGACACTCACTGCTCCTTCAGTCCCAGTCCATAACTGACCTTATCTGGCATTCTTTAGACTGGTGGCCAACAGCCCTTTTTCCATTTTAATTCAAGACCCAAGTCAGAAAACAAAAAAAAAAAAATGTATTTAGTTTGTGTTTTTCAATTTAAAAGCGAGTAATTTTACTTGGTCCTGGGAAAGGGACCGCTTTACTGACAAGATAAATGAGACTTGGGGAGGAGAAATGATTTGCCTAAGGTCTAATAGCAAGTTAACAGCAGAAGTGAAGCAAAACTGAACACATTCCATTCAGCGCCCCCACACCCCCACTAACTGAGCCCTGCTGTTCGCCCGGCATGGGGCCAGGACTGGGAACCCAGATGAATGGACTTCCCCCTCCTGTGGCTGCAGGATTCACTGCCTGAGTTGGACAAGGCAGGGCAAGTCCTGCAGTCTGGGGCAAACGCCAGGCATTTCTGTGGGCTCCCCGGCACAATACTGCCCAGAGGGGGCTCCTGGCACCCATAGGCTCTTGTGACCTGGCCTAGTCCAGAAGGGTCACAGTATGCCAGCCTCCCTATGTAATACAATACATAGGGGACAGCCTTTGCCAATTCCTGGCTTCCATAGTCAAAACCTGAGTGCATGCGGATTCTAAAAAGGCTCCTTCTGCCTTGTCCTAACTAGAGCTGTGTTATTTCCCCAAGTTCCCCTGGTTTGTAAGAGCTGAAAAGCCCATGGCTAGCAGTAGATCACAAGCCATCCTGCAGAAGCTAGGTGCCTGCGTGGGGTCAAAGGTCAGGAGTTACTCACAATTGTTCTGGAACAATGTTTCAGATAGTATACTTCCCTAACTTAGAGACAAACGCCCTGCATTCAGAATGGCTCTAGTTCAGGAAGAAAAGCCTCTCTTGCACCCAAATCAAGATGAGAAATAACCCCAAGTCATTCTCAGATGATGAAGGGGCAGCCCCCAAGCGGCCAGGGAATTGAAGAACATAACCTAGAACAGCTGAAAAGTTATACCCAAGGCAATGTGGCTGGGCAGAGTAGTGGGGGCCAAAAAGGACACCTGGGAGGCTAGCAAGAACTGCGACGTCCAGCCTTTCAGTGAGGGAACTCAAGGCGCCTGGGAGACACAGAGAAGTACAAACAGAGAAGGCTCAGCAAACGTTCAGAGAAATAATGCATTCACAGCTCCTTCTCACACCCCCTCCATCATGGAGTTTTTCTGGATAGCTCAGCCCTCAGTCAGAGATTCCAAGCCCCTTCTGCACAGCTCTCAGACTGTACCATAATTACCTGAGTACTTGTCAGTCACATTCGCTTTTGTCTAAACAGAGTCCAGCATGATGTCTAACACCCAGTAGGAACCAAAAAAATGTTACGTTAATGAAAGAATGACCTGCTACACAGTGGCTGCAATTCAAAGATAAGGCTCAGGCAGAGGTGAGCAGCAGCCATCTAAGAGAGGAGGAAAAACAACAATGAATGGACTGAAGACGACCTTCTTGACCAGTCTGAGCACAGGCGCTCCCCATTCCTCCCCAGCCCGAAGGCTCCTCAGCCATGGGACAGCTGTTCCATTCTATTTCTGGGGTGGGAGCCATAACTTATAGTCAAAACATATGTTCCCATAAATTACCAGAATTGAGTGTTACAACTAAGAGAAGGGAGAAAATAGTGGGTCCACTAAGGGAGGTAAGATTTTCTTTCTATTTCACATACCAGTTCCATCTCCAACTCGACCTCTCTCTTAGAAACATATGGACTCAGAATTACAATCCCAAATTAAAAGTGGACTTCATCCTGGATTCCAACAGGAAGCCCTTTATAATTCACAAGGCACATGCTCTCAGTGCAAAACTTGCCAACTTACTTTTTCCACGTCTAGATCAGCATTCTGCTTCTTCAAAAAAAACTGCAGAAGAAGAAAAAAAATAGTGAGACATCAAAAGAGAACCAAGTACTCTCTGCCTCCAAACCACCCACAAAGCACCACCATAGAATTTCCATTTGTTGCAGACAATCAATTTGCCCACAAATTTTTTAATCATTCACACAATTGTTGCTAAGTCACAGTTGCCACAAACACCTGTCTGAAACTGCAAAGACCTGGCCTTGTACCACCAAAGGAAGCCAGCATGAGATTTTAACTTTCTAGAACTAGGAAAGATAAGGATGGAGGACTTGTGTCTACACACACACACACACACACACACTTCACTTTTTCAGAGTCTCTGCAAGTCGTCAATGGTTGGGGCACAATTAAAACTGAGTCTTCCAAGGTCTTACTCAATTTACCTCTTGGATTAAAACACCCCCGGCACCCAGCCCATACCTTCCCCCTTCCTACCTGACTGTGGGTGGGCCCCACTGTCAAAAAAGCCTTTTGGAGATGGCCCCTGGTTCCCAGCAGCTGGGGTTCCCCTCTGCAGGAGGTGTGCCCACCCAGCAGCCTGCATCAACCTGTCCATGGAACTCCAGCCCCAGGACTACCTTAGAACCTTGTGCCAAGCCCCTGGCAAGACTGAGTGCTGGTTCTGATGACACCCATGCACGCTTCACATTAATCTTTAAAGTGCCAGGAGCAGGACGGCGGCTTTCCAGTTTGTTCACATGCTGTGCCTACAACTGGCCAATATTATGGTACTTCATTTATTATCTGCGATTTTAGCTGTTTGAATAAAGCTGCAATTTTAATAAAGTGTCTAAAGAGAACAATAAAGATAGTTGAATGGAATTACGTTTACAACAATATGTTAGGGCAGAGAGTTTTGAGTTAAGAAACATGAAAAAAAGGCAGAAACAATGTTTCCTATCTTAGTAGAGACTCTTAAGCTTTTCAATGTGACTCTTAGTATCTTTCTTCCTGATCCACGATTAAAAACACCCCCATCATAAATTACTATTCCTATCAAAATCATCTCCCGCTCACACACACACACAAGAATTTTTGCACTATTTGTAAAGATGTATAATTAACAGTAATATCTTTGTTTTGTTTAGTCAAAGATGACTCAGAATGAAGGAAAGAAAAAATGACCACGAGGAAGAGAATTTGAAACTCATATATTGTTCTCTGCAGATGTGCATTCAAATCATGAACTCACTGGAGACGAGCAAGAGAACCACCATGGAGGTGAGAGAGAATGTGCTAATCAGCATGCCACTGCAGCTCACGCCTTAGCAACCCATATCATCCCACCTCTTCCTGGGTTCTGAGACATGCTGTCCTGTCCTACAGAGAAACCACCAGGCAATACACGCCTTTTCTTTTGGCTAACCTGTAAGGATCTAGACACTGCTGAGCTGTATAAAATGAGAATTATTTGTCCAGAAATTTTAACTTGCTTCCCTATAATCAGAAGAGAATAAATCAATACGATGAGAACTCTTCACAAAAGGGAACATATATAGAGTGGAACTTTGCCTGCCACTCTTGAACACTTCCGCAGAGGCTCAGAAAAGTTGTTGCTCTGATTTACAGGTCACAATAAGGAGATTTCTGTTTACAAGGTGAAAGATTCTTTCATCAGCCTTAGAAAGACCACTTAGAAAATCATTACCATTTCTAATGTAGGGAAGAAACTTGAATACCCTTCTTTCAAACATACTGTGTAATTCCAACAACATAGGATGCCCAACTCACAACAGATTCTGAAAGAATGAGCCTTCACGCTACAGCACTTTAGCAACCAGTACCAATAGGAAAACGGAAAACCCATTTGAAGCTGCTGACTCACTACTGCATAAGGAGTGTTATCCATCCATACGTATATACGGCATCATCCAATTTCTTTTTCAGGCTTATGAAACAGATGGAGTTAACTAACAAAAACAATATATACACCCATCATTCTGCAGCCATAAACCAAAAGGAGGACACCACAGCTTTAACTCTGAGGACTCCAAGCAAGATACTGAAATATTTTTAGGCAGCAGCTCCACTGTTTCAAAGATGATAAGGATGGACGCAAAATAGAATTGCTATCTAGAATAAAGAGTGGCATTTGCTTTTCAAACCACATATATCTTTCTTAAGGCTGTCTTTCTGAAAAGTTGAGAATAAGGAAATGTTTATTCACAAATGTTTAAGTGAAATAGAGATACTTTTTATTTCAAAGACTCATATTTTCTTAAAAATCATTTTTTAAAACTGACCAATTATCTTCCTAATTTATCTTTATTCTAAATCTGATTTTTTGAAGATGCAAGTCTTAGACTTCCAAGACTAAGGGAAGATAGGCTTCTCCCACCCTACCCCCATCCCCCGTGTGTGTGTGCACATGTGTATAGATACTATATTGATATGCATATGTAGTTATACAGATATTTTAAACAGTTGTCTATCCATTCAATCGTGGGCTTTGGGCATCAGGGCATTTTCCATGCTTTTATTCTTCTTGCTGAAGCACTGCTGATGTTTTGTTTGAGAAACATAACTGAAGTGACCCAGATAGCCCAGTGGAAAAGGCTGATCCATTAATGTTGCAAATGTGTGGTCAAATGTAGGAATGGAAGCCAAAGGACAAGACCTTGACCAAAATGAACCACTTCCAACTGTCTAGATCAGACCAATCCTCCAACGTTGGGGGAACACACAGATAATAAACAAAATTGAGCAATCCTCAACCCTGAGCTCTCTCTTGATAAAGTCATCCCTCCAGCTCCCCGTCACCCCCCTGCACTGTTTCCAAATGCTCACAGACATCTCCCTATGAGCCTCACAAATGTTACTCAGGCGGAGTAACCAGTACACAGTCAAAGGCGAGCGGGCTGCATGCTCAGAGAATGGCCAGAGGCCTGACAGTGCTACAGAACAGAGGAGTGGCTAGGAGGATGGTGGCACGTTGGAGGCAGAAAGGTGGGAAGGAAGGCAGACGCCAGACTGTGAGAGACAGTGTACAGTAGCTAAGAAGGTAGCCAGCAGTAGCACTGTACCACTGTGTTTTTAACCTGCCTCAATCCCAGGAAGGGGCCGAAAAAGAAAGGCAGCCCCAATATATTCCTGGCGCTGGGCTATGCCTTGTCATTCCAATCTCGCCAACCCTGCTGGGTAGCAACTTGCTCCTCATCAGCCTGCAGGGTCCAGATCAAAATCACCTTTCACTCTTGTTTTCCTTTGCCCAAACCCCCATGCAGGACTAGATTTCTTCTTCTCTGTGCTCCTATGGTACTTTGCACAGGGCCTGTTTCACCGTTTCCCTGCTAGACTGTCAGCTTGCTGGTGACTGGGACTACACCAAGCATGGTACCTGCAACATACAGGGGCGTGTGCCATCTCTGGTGATGGCTGGAGGAAGGGTGAAGAGGGGAGGTGACAGAGGGAATTAAATCAGGCCCACCCTACTCGCCCCTGCAATACCAGGAGGTGTGCGTGTTGGGGTGGTGCTGGAGTACGTAAATCCAGAGTGTAAGCACACACCACACACAATGTATTCAAAACCAGAAGATGATCTTCCTCATTAAATTCAGTCCTGTGTCTTTAGTTTTAAATAAATGATGGAGATCCAACCTGGAGATTCTGCTATTATGTTGACTACTACCCAGCAATTCTTGCTATTGAAAGAGATTCAATACATTAGGGTCGTAATCACGTCTCATACAGGATGAAGGACATTTAAGGGCCATGATGAATCCAAGATTTAAATCATGGTTTAGGATTTTGTCTGATTATTTTAAAAATGGAAGATTGAGAGAGAGATGAGGTATGATTTTCCCTTGCCATAGTATCTTCTCTATTTCAAATGCAACTCTTTTTACTACTTGCAAAAGATTTAAAATATTCATTGACCTGCCAAAAAACATCTGTACATTGCTAGACACATCTTCACAGATTCACATCTGAATGGCTTCTTTCTGCACCAATGATCATAGCTCTATTCAACCACAACTAAAGTGAGAACCTCAGAACCGTACGTGGAGTGATGTCAGTGGTGACTGAGGATAAAATAGCCATTTGATAGCAACTTCATATCAAGCGTGTCCACAGGGACAAGTGCTCCTTCACTTATTCTTAACTTAGGATCCAAGGCACAAAAATGACCAGGCAGGGACAGACTCCGCCATAATTCCAAAGAAGGCTGAGACATATACAGACCACACACAGAAGTTCCTCAATGCTCTCTGGCAATGGGGCAGCCCCTGGCTCCCTGCCTGCAGCCCAGGAACAGGCCCACTCTCACAGGGCTCCCTGAGGCCCATGCAGCTGCAGACAGACACGCAGTGTGTGGGACCATCCACACTCAGGGTCACCACAGTCTCCTGTGCGCACAACAGCTGGGTTAGGCGCCTGAGACAGGACCCAGCTCAGACAAGGCCCTCTGTTGTGGAGCATTCCTCATTGCCTCGTTTCCCCAGGAAAAATGTATTTTCCTCCAACCATTCATTCTGGCTCCAAACTAGCTCATTCTCCTGTGTCTTGCTCCATGCACAAACCTTGTCCCAAGGTTAGAGATGGCAGCAACTGCAACTTCTTTTCTTGTCTTACCTAACAGTCCCAATCAAGGTACAGTGATATGTGCATGTTCAAAATGAGGGGCACAGGGCAGTGACGAACTTGGTACTAGACATTGGTACTACCCCAGGGGCATCTAGGGGAAAGACTCTAGTCTAGTAGAGGACAGCAGAGGTGGCTGGGGAAGGCCTTGGTGTCCCCCACATTGGGAGGACGGCACAGGTCTCAGCCAGTGCTACGTGTACTTTGTATTACTATTTTGTTCTTGTTTATCTTATGTAAACATTTATTTTAACTCATTAAAAAGGTAATACATGCTCATTGAAGATTTGGAAAATATGAAACCCGTTATGATACTGAAGCTTTTCATTTGGGGCCAGTTTTTGTATGCACGTATAAATTTTCACATTCTACCCCAGCACCTCCGCCTTGCACATCACAATTGAGAGCACACAACTTCTGATAGAGGCAACCAAGAGGGGAGGGGACCCCATAAAAACAGTGTACCTAGAACCCTAACTGCATGGTCTGTTTCAATTAGTATCATGGTGACCACCTGATGATGCCCCTCATCCCTGACTTATGAATTACTCTCTACAATACAGAATTGTGGTCCACAGGCCAGGAGGAAGAGGTTGGCTTGGAAACCAAGTTTCATCCCTAGCACTGCTATTTATCTGCTCTGCGATTGGGTGGGAGATGGTGAGGCAAGGGTTACATATTTAAAAATCCCAGGGGCCAGGTAAGCAACATACATGAGTAACGCAGGTGAGATGAAGCTGGGTGAGCTGAAGAGCCCTGCTCCCTCCAAAGAAGACAGCCACAACACTGCTTGGGCAAGCTGTTATCATTAGACAAGGCAGGTTCAGTTTTGTCAAACCTTCCCTTTCTTTTAAGGAGAAACTGGAAATCTCAGCTTTTATATATAATACTGCCCTATTTAAAAGTGTTAGTTTACATTTTTAAAACACACCATGTGGCCCAACAAAACACAAATGAGGGTATATATGATCCAGCCCATAGAGTGGTTTGCTCTCTTTAGAAGTAATAAAAAGGTACATGCCTCTGTTTCTCCTTCTGTTAAATAGGAAACTGACTGCTATCTGCTCACCATTGGGGATTTATTTAAAAGCACAGAGGGGGTTTTATTATCATATAACAAAATAATCCAAATGTATTCAGATATACAAAGCAGGGTAACACATTCCCTTATATTTCTTAATCATGGTTGACATAAATGGGGCTTGATGTGGTGTGGAATTACTCAAAATGTATATTCATGCAGTTAGCTTCTAAATAAACAAAAGAAGAGAGCTGCAGTAGACTTAGAGGATGAGGGTGTGACCAGCGGGTGATACTGGATCAAATGGCCGAATGAAAGCCAGATTGGAATGGCTCTGATTTTTAACAAACACCGTGTGGAGACAGGTAGTACTGACAACCCTCTCAAGAAGAACTGAACTAAAGGGTGGCAGAGAAGTGGGGTGTTGGCCAAAGGAGAATCGGGATTAAGGAGAGTGTATCCTTTAAGATGGATAAACTTACAAATGTTTACATATGATGGAAATTATCTCATTTTAAGGCAAGCAAACAAAAAGCCCAAGTACCAACTGAAGGAAACGTGTCAGAAAAACACGAGACTATGTTGGGTGCAGCAAAAATTTTATTAGTAAGAGTTAAAAAAAAAAAAAATCCAAAATCTAGTTATATAGGTTTTCCTAAACAAGAAGCCAGGGAAAAAAAGTCCTTACTACAACACACACTGCCCTACATTTTACACTGTGCCATTTCTGTATTTGTCCTTTTTAGCCTACTTCTATCACAGTCTCTCTTTGCTAAAATACATTAGTTGCCATGGAAACGATGTCATAGTGTGTAAAACCATTTACTGTCCTTGGAAAGGCATTCATGATAAAATTGAACAGTAGCACGTTTCACAAAGAGAAGCAACAGAAGCAGTTGTGCAAGAACACAACAAGGTCTCACAATTGTGACTTCAGAGTCTTCCTCTACCACCAACATCATAGGTCTCTGAGAGTCACATGAGCTTTTGCACGTCCATTTTCCCCAAATCACCCGGAGCAGCACCTTTCCAAATGTACTTAAAGTCTCTGATCTAATGTTGATGAAGACAATAGATTCCCTAGAATTCACACTTCCAAGAGGTGGAGAGGGGCTGGAAGACCACAGAATCAGAATGGTTTTACGCATCATAAGACTTCCACTAATGGAGAGGATCCAGTCCTGTCATACATTCTGCTGTCCAACTTTGTTATCAGAGATACAAATGATATTTGGAACACAGAGATTTAGACTTGAATTTGCTTACTGGCATGGATTACCAAGACACTCCTTTTTTTCTTTCATCAATTCAAAGTAAACCAAATTCATCACATCAAGAAAATATATTGCACAACTCTCACGTCCCCTTCTGACAAAGAAGGCACATAGCCAGGTGTATGTTCCCTGGAAACTTAAAATCTAGTTGGGGACAATCAGGCAAGAGCACAAACAGCCTCTTGCTTGGGCTGTGGCAGAGAGCTGGATTTTATCCTAACTGCGACAGGATGACATCAGGGGAGCAACATGATCTCATAGAGATTCTTTTAAATATATGAATTTGTAACTTTAGAGACAGGGTGTCACTGTGTCACCCAGGCTGGAGAGCAGTGGTAAGATCATAGCTCACCACAGCCTCGACCTCTTAGGCTGAAGTGATCCTCCTACCTCAGCCTCCTGGGTAGCTAGGACTACAGAAGTGCTTCACCATGACTGGCTAATTTTTAAATTTTTTGTAGAGACGGAGTTTCGCTGTCTTGCCCAGGCTGGTCATGAATTCCTGGCTTCAAGTGATCCTCCTGCTTTGTCATATAGATTTTTTAAAAGCTCATTCAGCCATTGTGGGAAGTGGGGTTGGAAAGACTAAGACTAGAGAGGGGCAGAGTCCAGACAAAGGAGGGTGCAAAGCAGATGGAGAAATGTGATTGTCTACTCAGGTTGACAGCGTCCCTCCCTTTGTCTGCAAAAGTGCCGGTTTATGCCTGCTGTCCCAGCAGACAGTCAGGTTAAGCACTTGTTCAGACGTTTCACTTTGTAAACCAAGTGTTATTATTGGTTATATTAAAATATACCAGGAAGGGTTTTGTAACCTCTACTTTGCACTTGCAGCTTCTCCCATACCTTATCTACCAGTGTGTGAGACAACTATACAGTGAAGCGAATGTTCACGTTAACATGTGATTAAAGCTGAAAGATGACCAATGACAATCCATCTCTTTTCCTGCCCCTTTCCAATCGTGGTGTAAGCTATACCTCCCTTTCAAGGACAACACGCAGTATGCTCACCATAAAACAAAGAGTACTTGGACATGAGCAGCTAAGGGCAGCTAACTGCTTCCAGTCTTGATTGGTACTGGGAAAAGTATTCCAGGCCACTGCCTCCACCAGACACTAGATGTGCTGACCACTGTACTGTGACCCATGTTGCAGCCTGAGATGCACGAAACAGCAGTCAGAAGGGTTAATGGAAAACACAGAAAGTTATAGGTTTGGCATACATGAAATATTCACAGGAAACAGTTCTGCTACAGACCTTTTAAAGAATTGTCTGAATGTTCTCATTTCAGTGTTTTTGTCATTTATTGAATGGTTACGCTATTTTATTTTGCAATATACCTTTTGGCAGCGATGAGCTAAAAAGAAAAAGAAAATGCAAGTTTAATAAAAAATTAAGTACCAAATTTTTGCTTTTCAAGAAAGCAGGTGATGAACATAAATTCACACAAAATGCCTGTTGATATTTACTATCCATCATGGTAGCCTTAGTGATATCACTGACTACATAAACCACAAGTCACAAATCTGCTAAAAAGGCAACAGCAACTACTTCAACTGTTAATAATGATGGAAGACTATGTTAAGGAAGATGATTTAACATTCGCAGCTGCAGGTTTACTAACATAGCACTCTAGGAACATTTCTTTTGAATCAGATGTCTGTTGTTCCAAATTGATTTTGCTTATTTTTGAGCTCAGGTTTTTTTGCACATATATGAAAAGTGAAATGACTTTAATGTATTAGCTTCATTAGCAGAAGAAAAAAACTTCACCAACAGTTAAATTACTCCAGTTTTATGTTAGTATTACCAGGTGTTTTAAACAGAAAATCCATTAATTCAAATAATAAGTTTTTTCATTTATCTCATGGGATCAAAACAAAACTTGTGGACATTTATTTTATCACAGGTAAAACATCTCATATTATTGTAAATGCTACTGTAAATGGTAAAAAGTTCAACACGGAAGATAAAATGATTTGATTTTGCAGGAATAATACAAATATAAATTTGTGATGCTAAAAATAATGTTATTAACTAAATCAAGAAACCTATGGTGCAGAAAGTTACTTAGAATGTGTTATGGCACATGCATAATTCATAACCGCATTCGAACAAGTGGCTATATCCTATCGAATGTAAAAACTGCAGAGGTAGAAATTAACTAATAGTTATATATACCCAATTAGAAATATCCCAAAGTTTTTGTGACAAAGCCAATACTAAATACAAAAACACTTCAACATAGCAGTATATTCCTTCTCTTTTGCCCCCTGTCATCATCAACTGGGTTTATTAATGCTTGAAATATGACTCTCTATGTTAACCTGGGTGTGCCATAATGGTATGACAGACAAATCCTTTAAAAAGTTTGGGTGCATTCTGTTCCAAACTAGTTGGAAGTCTTTGATCAAAGCAGTGAATGAAGCACCAAAACACTTCAGCTTTTGAAGCCTGTAGCCAATTGCAGTTATTGAAAATAAGGCTTGTAAACAGAAGATGCTCAAATTTATTCCAACAAAAGCAAAGGAGGAACTGAACACATTGCATGATGAGAACTTAGTGTTCAAGATTTAATTCTGAAATTATGTTCTGATGTTTTGTAATATCTTGACTTGTGGCAATCTTTTGATGGAGTGCCTAGTTTCGATTGGATACGTTTATATTCTGTACCAGAATGGAGTGAAACTGAGAAGGTCTGCAATTTTGTGCCACCTAAATTTGACAAAACATTTAAAAGGACCACTGAGCAACTTACTTTTGTAAGTTTTGTCTTATAAAAATATTTGTTGAAGAATTCTGAATGAGAGAAAACGATCTGTGAAAATATTTGGGTGAAAATAGTTATACAGTTCAATATTTTTAAAACTTGTCTAAGAAGAGCTTCCATTTAGCAGAATTTATTCAGAACTCACCAAGGACTTTGTATCTAAGAGCTATTTTCTCAATGTGAAATATTGTGATGTACACACAGAAACCAATCAAAGATATTAATTTCAAATACTAACTATAAACACAACTTTGAAGAGATTGGAGGTGACTTTATTAAGAAAATTAAAAACAATTCATTCTTTATATGAAGTATCACTGGCATAGGTGTTAGAGACATAGCTAAAAAGTTGACTAATGGGAGTGAAAAATAATTACTTATGTTATTGTTTTATAAAACTCAGATAATCAATACAAGATTTTAAAATTTAATCTATATGGACATATGTTTTTAAGTTTTAAAAATTTTATTTCTGAAAAGATTCTGAAGAGAACTATTTTATAGGTCTAAAATATTTTTAAATGTCAGTTAATAAATCAATACTTCTTAAATTCTATCAGTGTAATTATTTACTGACTCTTTTCAATTTAAATTATGTGGTTCTCCATCTCTAACTCTCTTGGCTCCCCCCTGACAGACAAGGCAAAAATATGAGATATATTTATGTTTTGAGAAAATTTGCTAAGAGTGTCACAATAATTTTCTGGTAAGAAAATACATACGCAGTATCTAAACAGGCAACTCCCCACCTCACCCCAGAACACCCCTAATAAAGGCACACTTTTAAAGCAAGCCTGATGATTTCCCTTCCAAAATTACTAGGTATTTCAGAAACAGCAGGTTTTAAAATACATCATCTTAAATGCAGCATCATCCTCATATGAATGTCAAAGAGAGATGAAATGCGATTAAAAAGAGCTAACTGGTTTTTTCTCCCCCTCTCTCATTTGAGTGTTCTGGTAACTACTTACAAATTACACTTGGAAATGAAACCCTTCATAAACTGATACTTTATTTAGCACATGAGAACTGAATAAAAATGAAGAGCATTTCCCCTAGTATTTAGAGACATTTCTACTATTCACCCTGTTACCTTTAAAATATGGAACTGAAGGATCACACACAGTAAAAATTCTCCTCTAATCTCCAGCATCACAGTAAATTCATTAGAGAAAGTCTTGAAATTCTAATACTTTCCACTGACCTGAGGCCCCAAGGCAACTGAGGTCCTTCTCAGGGGAAAACTGCCACTAGCTAAATAATGGGAAGCCAGAAACCCCACACGGCCTTGAAACATCAAGTGGAAAACTGTCCCTTGAGGACAGAACCGCACACTTCTTGCCCCAAATGAACCTAAGACAGGTATACTAAGCCATGATTGATCACAGGAAAAACGGTATACTACAAGAGTATAGGTAAATTTGTCACAAATAAAAAAGTTTAAGCAGTTAAAATATAGCCCAAATGCGGAGTGGCAGGTTTGAAATATACACTTACTACCTAACAATATATGAAAGATGTTACTTTATTTCTGCATGATTGAATTCAACTTGATTATGATCATTGCATTTCTACTTATGGCAGAAAAAAAAAAACAAAACAAAACCCAGTCTTACTTGTTACAGGTAACCTAGTGGCTTCAAAGTTAAATCTGTAGTTGCTTCAGGGCAATTAGTCAAATTAAACTCACTTCAAGCTTTCTCTCAGGGCTCTGTTCCTTCCCTTCTCCACCTTCTCCCCAGAGAGATTACAGACCATCACAGCGATGAGGAGAAGGTCCAGTCTAAGTGCTGGCCTCTGGCCCCTGTGGGATGTCTTGTTCCTTTGTCATTGGGTGCTGGCCTGGTTTGGCTGACGTAGCTGGTCAATACCTCACTGGGCTCACAGCAGTATCTGTGGCCACGATCTCAGCCAGCCTCCAGCAGGGAGACTGGCACACTTCCCTTCTGTGCCCTCTCTATTCTGACCCTAGATCCCTCAGTACCTTTACATCCACCCAAGGGCATAAGCAGGACTGTCGGGATTTCCCCACGCCATGTACAGGTTTTGGGGAACTAGGAAGGAACACCACCTCAGGGCCTATTTCTACCTAAACACGCCCCACTGCAGGGCAAACTACAAGGTGGTTTCCTTCCAGCGTTCCAGAGAGGAGGCAGGGCACCAGTGCTCTTTGCTGACAGGGGGTCGCCCACCTACCTGGGCCTTCTATCATCTCAATAACCCCGTAAGCAGAAGCCCAGGACAACTGGGTGCTAGATCTCAGTGACCCATCCATTCCTTAACCCTGGAATCCTCTGAATCTCTGCAAGCTCCTCCTGCCAACCCAGGAAGCGATTTTCCCCTTGGGCTAACGGAAGTGATCCTGTAGCGTCCCTCCTCAGTGGCTAAATGTACCATATATGCCAGGCCTTCTGAGATTTGGCTGCTTGGAATCCACAAAACCATTTTTCTTTTAACAAAGCCTGTCTCTCTTAAATGAAGGCTTGGGCTAACTCTGTTCTCTGAAACAGGATTTAAGGGCCTGTTTTGGAAGTCAAAAGCTGAACAATGTCTTCTTTGTCCTTGACCATGTTCTGTCCTCCCCTTGAAGTGATGGAATCCTTAGCTTCAATGGGGGAGACACCCAGGGCAACAAGAATTAGGAGGAAGGGAAAGTAAATTGAATACCAGTTCAAAATATTATTCCCACTAAACTAGCTGCTCATAACACAAGGTCTCAGAGGTCCCAGAACACAAGGTCTCAGAGGTCCCGGAACACTTACCTAGGATTAAAAAAAAAAAAAAAAAAAAAAAGTGCAACACATTGGCAGGTCATTCTCCTAGAAGATACCATCTATACCATTATACATTCATATTTGAACCAAGGGCAAGGGGAGCCTATGGCTTTCCGTTTCTTGAGTTCCTCCTACCCAATATCTTCAATCTCTGTCCTACTGTTGAGTGGAGGTCCAAAGCCAGCCTTGCATCAGCATCATTTTGGAACTCTCCACTTCCCTGGGTTTCCTCACCTGAGGCCCCCTCACCTTTGTCACTCCTTCTCTGAACTGCTGTGCCCAGTCATCATGTCCGAGGCCTCAGACCCTTCCGTATCTAGCACCTCCAATCCAAGCTCATGTCCCTATCCAGCCCCAATACTAGTTTCAGCTGATTCAAATGATGTTTTCTTTAGTCTCTTAGAGCATCCTATTATTCAAACCAATGCCTAACTCTAGGTCACCACAAGGCCAGATTTTTCATTCCAAAGTGACAAGTATTACCAGGCAAAGTCACAAAATTGGGCTAAAGGGAACCATAAGCATATGTGCAAATTCCAATGGGGCCTCACACCGTAATATTTTTTATCCATCTATTTACACACTACCCTATAGTTTAGTGGCTGGCTGAATTTTTTCTAGATTCTCCAAGCCCACTCTCCCTTCTCCAAATCTCTCAACATGAGATGAGATGACAGTTCAGCCTCCAGCTTCACAGAAAAGTTCCAGGACATTCCACTCCTTTGAACTCCTTTCTTCTCACATGCAAATTTCACTGTATCTTTATTTATCTTGCAGTAATAGTTAAAATCACACAGGTAAAGTACATAGCACCATGCCTGCCATTTAGTAGGCATGCGATCTTGTAAATATTATTCTTGTCTGTTCTCTTTCTCTCTGAGTGACGGCTACTTTCTCTTACTTTGGGGGGTTATAGTGGGTTCAATGGTGCCAACTCCTCAACCAAAAAAATAAAACAAAAAAACAAAAGAAAAACAAACAAAAACAAAAAAAACAAAAAAACACCATGCCCTTCTGGAACCCGTGAATGTGGCCTATTTGGAAAAAGGGGTCTTTGTAGATGTAATTAAATTAAGAATACCAAGATAAGAATATCCCATATTAGGGCTGGCCCTAAATTCAGTGACAAGTGTCCTTGTAAGAGAGGAAAAGGCCATGAAATGACATGCAGAGGAGAATACCCTGTGAAGACGGAGGCAGAGATTGTAGTGACATGCCTACAAGCCAAGGAAAGCCAAGGTTTGCCGGCAGCCACAGAGAAGCCTGGGACAGAATCTCCTTCAGGGATTCCATAAGAAACCAACCCTGCCAAGAGCTTGGTTTCTGATTTTGGACCTCTAGGACTATGAGAGAAAATGTTCTCTTGTGTTAAGCTGAGTTTGTGGGAATTTGTTATGGCAGTCCCAGGAAACCAATAGAAGATCTAACTCTATACTTAATTAGGATCTCACCTCCACCAACTCTTCACCCATCTCCTTCCATCCATCGTTCCTTCTCGCTCCTGCCTCACCAACACCTCCCTCTTTAGTGGATCATTCCTGCATGTCCTAGCTCAACCATGGGCTAGACTGAAAACCCCATGGGTGTTTTGGTGGGGAGAACAGAGCAGGAATCTTCCCGCAGCAGCAGTTCTGGATCTCAATTGTGTGGAAGGAAGCCCCGTTATAGGGATGTGGGCCACGGTGTTTCATTCCCTGGAAACAGAACCTCTGTCAGAGCTAGAGATGTGAGGATCAGGGAAGGCAGTAGGGCTTGCCTTGGGCACCCCAGATCAGGGACTCTTACCCACATGGCATGTTGGACTGGGGTACAATCAAATAATGTTTAGGGTTGCAGTTTTTTAAGTGCCAATCCTTCGTGGATCATACTTATGAATAAATTAACCAGAACCTGTCCCTTTCCCAGGAGCTGCTGGCACCCACAGAGGCATCTGGTTCTGTTCACTCTATCAGTCCTTCCAGAACCTTCCCAGCCACCCCTCACCCTCACTGGTCTTCACTGAGTAATTCTCAGCCTCTAAGAGAACAATCTCTAACACTTGGCAATCTGAAATCAAGAATCTGTTGAATAATGACTATAAGACTATGGGAATTACATGGTTAACCACACTTACATGAAAAGAAGGGTGAGGTGTAGCACATTATCTATGCCTTGGCCCTAATGGGCAGGCAAGATTAGAAGGTAGGGCCATTGCATTTTCACCCAAGGTGGCAGAACATAAGGGGGAATCTAAAACATGCAACCAAAATCTGGATTCTAAACCATGACTCCAAGGATCCATAAGTTCAGAGGACCCAATGTATCACCTGCATGAAGAAAAGTTATTTAAGAAGCATCTCATTCTAGAAGTACTGAAAACACATGTAAAACCTCTCAACCTGGAAGCTTAGAATCAAAACCAATGAGCATTTAATAAATGCACAGTGTAGTGTTACACAGCACAAGGCAAATTAAACAAGGTTCACTCTCAGCCTTCTAGAAACTTGCTTCTGAAAATGGACAATGTTGACGCTGACGTGTACAAAAGAGGGTGGACATGAGCAGAATGAATAAATACATGAAGTGGTGACATTATATGCCAGCAGAGGGGAAAGTATATTTTGTCAAAGTGCCATGTGATCTCCCACATTTAAGGTGGTGGTTGTGGTGGTGGGGAGGTGGCAGGAAAAGCATTTAAATTATAGACAGACAGTGTATGGTTAAGCAAGCAAAAAAATCCACCACCGCTTCTCGAAGATCACAATAGCATTTCAAACAACAGTAAAGCACCAGGTACCTCCCCTCCCCCTTTCAGCTGCAGCAGTTGGCCTACATCCACAGAAAGTGTTCTTACTGCTCTCTATTCCAGATACATTAAACCTGGCATCCAGGAGAGGACTAGGCAGGGGAAGCCATTAACGAGGAATCACAGCAAGCTCTCACAGGCAGCTGAGAAGGCGCTTCATGAATGCAGACCAACACTGCCTGTTGTGCTGTTTTGAGTTTTGTTATAGAAATGACTCCAGGGGTCCCTCCCTATGACCATGGAAAACATTTTATAAAGCTTGTTTTCAATCATTCTTTTGAAGGATATACAAACAAAGGCTATAGCTGAGCTGTGGATTTAAATCATTACTTTGTAGGGCCTTAAGTCTGGGACAGAACCCTCTTCCTACGCTAAGGAGACTCTACTACAAAGCGAACAAAATCAGTGCATGGAGAGGAAGGCACTTCCACAGCCAAAATTGGGCTATACATGGCAGAGGCACTCAGTTAAATGTTGCTTTGTGAGGTCCAGAAGTGGGTAGGTACATAATACTTTCAGGCCCAACAATACTGGCGATCCATTTGGCTATTCTTCTCTCGCCCATCATTTATTACTGTATTCCTCCAATTTCCTGTAGATTTTGAAGCATTCTGCATTTTCTCCCTGCTCTTGGATGTCATTTCCTTTCTTTTTTAGTGAAAATCTTGTGGATGAAAACCTGATGGCAGAGGGCAAAGGAGTAACTATTTCCCCAATCACCCTAAATTTTTAACAAAAAGCTCAAGATTCCAAACAAAAGATCTTCAAACACATACCATTCTCAAAATGAAATGGTGGTTCCTAAAACAGTCTAGGACAGTTAATGAACCCAAACTGTGCTGTGGGTCAGTAGGGAGTAAATCTTGTGCCACCAGAAAATACAGAAGCTCAATGTACAAAAGGATGCCAGCCTCATAGCACAGATGCCCAGAAAGCCCTGCACGTTCCAGTGCCTTACCCCGGGCCTGTCCAAATGAACACTGCTGAGTATCCACACTGTGAATGACAGTGTGGACATGCCTGAGGTGGACAGTCAAAAAGGGGAGCAGCCAACATTTTTGCACATGTGGGGCCAAGTGTGTCTTGGAGGACTGGATTCTAGTCTAAGCTAAATTAGTAACTGGATGTACAAACTTGGGCAAGTTGTAAAAACCTTCTGAACCCTGAATTTCTCATATTGAATTTAATTAACAATGTCAGGTATCACTTATTAGGAGGCAATTGACAGATACAAGTGTTCAATGCAAGAGAATAAAGAGATTGGGGGAAGCTTTTGAGAGTCGGGATTCCAGCTGGGCCTAGACAGGTAAGTAGAATTCGAAGGGAAGGGGAGGACAGGGGATTCTGGGAAAGGAAAACAAAGGCCGGAGCCATATTGCCAATTAATGAGATGGTGATGGGCTTCTGGCTTACCAAGCATTAGCATCTGCTAAATGAGGTGAGCCAGGATGACTAAGGAAGAACGTAGATAGTACAGAAGGCACTGAAGGCCAGGCTAAGGAACCTGCTCATTCTGCCTCCATTCACTGGGCTGTTTAGTAAAGGGACAGGGCCCAAGAACCAGTATCTACATTAGCCAGCACATCCACAGTGACATGGATCAACACCTCCTCGCTCAATCTAGGAAATAGGAGAGTGAAGCCAAAGCTATCTGCAAACCATAGAGAGCCTGAAGGATATAACATATCCAGAGAATATGGATCAGACAAAGGAATAACCAAAGGACAGCCACAGAAGGACATTTCAAGTAGGAGACAATGACAAATGATAGAGAATGACAGAATGTTAAGAGGTCACCGGTAACTCCTTCTGAGTTTTACATTTGGAAACAATGAAGAACCACGTTTGTATTTCTAGGTTAGAAAATAAACTAGACAATAAAAGGTGATACCCTTCAAACTCAGATAGCAACTAGAGAAACCATTAACAGAAATCAGTGCTTCTTAAAATATCCTTAGCGCATGTATGCGCCTAGGTACAGGCAACACATCACACAATCTCTAGAATAACATAAAAATAAAATTAAAACAAAAATCAAATTTCACGAGTGGCAACATTTGAAATTGTTACTGCTTCTAAATAGACACAACATTTGTGTGGAAATGAAGGAACTTGTTGGTGTTTATTTGCCTTTTCAGTAGAATTTAAATTGGGCAGGATTTCACAGAAATACAGATTCAGTAACTTTCTGGGGATTAAAAGAAGAAAGGATTGGGAAAAGTGCCCTGGGCTTTGTTGTGGGAAAGGAGATCTGGCTCATTTTTAATTTTCCATTAAAGCCCTACTTTTCAATATAAAGCAGATGGAATCCTTATACAACTCCATGAAAAGCCTACTATTTTTGGGTACCTCAAAGATGGAAGCTCTGAAGAAAATGAAAGTGTTTGAATTCATCAGATAAAATCCATCAGCACATTCAAAAGGCACAGGTACTTAGAAACCTTTAAATTACAAGTTAAGAGGTCTTTCTGTGCGGATTTATGATCCCGAGCCCCTTGCAAGCTTCGGCACCTTCTGACTCCGGCTGATGGATGGTTTCTACCACTTCTCTGCCTGCTCCCAACACTCTAGTTGGGACTCCCTACGTTTGCTTCCTTCCTTGTCTTCCAGAGCTGCCTGCTGACTCTTCCCTTCTCACTGTTGTTCCCAGATACAGAAAAGATGACAAGTGTTCAGCCCTGCCTGGCTCATACCCACCGAATCTGAATGAAGCCTGGGGATATGCATTCTATGAGATCTTCAGCATACTCGTGCTCTTTTCTTATTATGTGATGAGACCTGGTTCAATATATTCTGTTTGTCCCTCTGCTGGGGCGGACAGGAGAACAAAAGGGCTGATGTTTACTGTGCAGAGTTGTGAGGTACTGGGCTGGGAGCTGCTGGGCACCATCTCCACCCTCACAGTTTACAATCTCATTAAAGAGATGGCACAAATTTAGTGTGAAGAGCATAGATGTTGGAGCCAGACTGCTGGGTTCAGATCCCAGCTCTGTCACTTACTCTGTGACGCTGACTAAATCACTTAGCCTCTGTGACTCAGTTTTTCCATCTTTTAAATGGGACAATAATGGTAGTACCTCCTAGAATTGTGCTGGGTGTTATGTTGGCAAATCAATCACAAAATAGAGTCCCTGACTTCCAAAGAGCTCACAAGTCAGTGGGAAAGGCCAGTGTCTGCCCCACTGTCCTACTGTCTGCCTTACAAGTCAGGCTATGATGAGATGATGATGATGAGGTGGTAATCACGCGCTCTGGGAGCCCAGAGGTAGGAGAGACGGGAGGGCTTCCCAAGAGGTGGTAGGTTTTGAGGGGAGTCATCAGAAAGGGTGAGACTTCCACAGTGGGTAAAGGTGCCTCTGTGTCCTGCAACACAGGACACAGAAGTAACTGCAAAGCAAAGGCAAGGAGGCAGGGAATGAGGAACCACAGTTCTGGAACAAAAGCAGGAAGGAGTTTAGCAGCCACATAGACCTGGCTTTACTGGTTATTAGCTGTGTGACCATGAGCCATTTACCTCTCTGAGCCTCAGTCTCCCCATTTAACTAATGGGTATAATAATACATGCCTCCTAGAGTTGCTATGATTAAGTACATGACTGTATGTAAGCAGCTAACACATGCCTCCAAGTTCAATAAAATGGCACGTGCTATTATTTCTATGGTGCATTCAGGGAGGAGTAGGTAGCTGTGGTATGCTCTCTACTTTTGTACAGTATCACAGAAAGGAGAATACAAGGCCAGAAACAAGGAGTCCTCTAAAAAAGCTTTCTGAAGGCAAATAAGCAATGGACTAGGACTTTCTCATGGTACTTTTTTCTCCCCCAAACTCTTACAGTTAATAGGTACTCAGTACATATTTGCCCAAACCAACCAAGTGCTGCTGGAGGTCATGGGTTTACAAGGGCAGAGTATGTCATGATCTCTGCTTCCTAAGCATACCCAAGAAGTGAAGACCCAAGTCAGGCTTCACTTCCAGAGGGAGGTGCAAAGCAGGCTGTTCTGGAAGCAGGCTGAGACAAACAGGAAAGCACTCTCATCCAAATATTACGACAACTCAGAGTCTTACAAACATTGTTAAAGTTTCATGAGTCAGTAAGCATTATCTTTTCCTCCCACGTTTTTATTAGACCATAAATCCAGTTCAATTTATATTCTTTCAGGATTACTGTGTTCTAATCAAGTCCAGAGTGTCACTTACTCCTAAGCTGTCTATACTGCATGTCACCCAAGTCCATTTGGATAATACCATTCAGGCTTCTCATGTGTTTTAGTAGCTAAAAATTAGATTTGCTCAACTAGAAACACTAAAAAAATTATTATAGTCCTCTAAATAACACAAAAAACTCTTTTCATAGGAGCCAAATGTGTGAAAGTCATAACCCATAAGTTTTTTCTTACTCTATAGTTCATTCTACCTTTAGAAAGTCACGATCACATTCTGAAGTCAAACTCAAGGGATTTCCATTGTAAACAGGGTAAAATTCTGGTTATCTGACTAAAAGAAACCCTTTTACAGGGCTAACTTCAGAATGCTTTCATGTTTTCCGTTCTCAAGAATGAAGGTGCTGCATTTCTTACTAAAAATGCTGTTTTCAATCATACCATATAAGTAACTTTTCTACCTTTTCTAACAATTTTTGATCCAGAACTGACAATCACCCAAATCTCTCTAAAATATTCAAAGTTTCCTTATATGCACTTGGCAATCTGAAATCGAGAATCTGTTGAATAATGACTATAAGACTATGGGAATTACATGGTCACCCACACTTATATGAAAAGAATGGTGAGGTGCCTAAAGCATGTATGTCATATGTGTGTATATACACATACACACATACATATGGATTAACAGAAACAAACACATAGCTTTTGCTGTGTGTAGGACACTGTTTGGAATATTTGACATGTATTAACTCACTGAATCCTCACAGCAACCCTTTGAGGCAGGAACTACTATCCCCATTTAAAGATGAAGAAAAGGAGGCACAGAGAGACCAGGAAACTTGGTCCAGCTCACACAGCTGGAAGGGGTCAAACCGGGACCCTATTCCAACCTCATGTTTTTTTTTTTTTTTTTTTTTTTTTTTTGAGACAGAGTCTCCCTCTGTCACCCAGACTGGAGTGCAGTGGCACAATCTCGGCTCATTGCAACCTCTGCCTCCCAGGCTCAAGCGATTCTACTGCCTCAGGCGCCCAAGTAGCTGGGATTACAGGTCTGTGCCACCACACCCAGCTAGTTTTTGTATTTTTAGTAGAGACAAGGTTTTGCCATGTTGGCCATGTTGGTCTCAAACTCCTGACCTCAGGTGATCTACCTGCCTAGGCTTCCCAAAGTGCTGGGATTACAGATGTGAGCCCCCGTGCCCGGCCCCAACCCCATGCTCTTAACCACACCATACTCCTGGGCTGAAAGGTGTGAAACCTGGTGACTTTGCCATCTTGGACCAGTTGCTTTAACCTCTTCATCTAACTTCATTTTTCCTCACAAGGAAAATGAACATGTTGACTACACGATCTCCACGATTCCACGGCCCGTGCCCACGAACACCTGCGAGTCCTTCATGGTTGTATGTTCTGCAGGCTTTGATACGTGTTTTTACCCTGGATGGGGAGCAACAGATTTTTAGACTTCTCCTCATCTAATTCTCCTGATGCTGCTTTGGGCAGGTTCAGATATCTTCAGGGCTACATCCAACTGCACGTTTTGTTCTTTATGTTGCTCAACTCTGAGGCTGGTCTAGTACTCCGCAGGCTCTTCTCCCATTCTGGGCCTGATTTCTCCTCTATTCCTGGGCTCGCTCTCCACCCTTTCTGCTCTTTCTACTCCACACACTCTCCCTGGGTGACCTCACCCACATCCACGGCTTCAAGTATTTTGTAATTTGCTAACAAATTTATATTCAAGACCTAGTCCTGGCTGGGCACAGTGGCTCATGCCTGTTATCTCAGCACCCTGGGAAGCTGCAGCAGGTAGATCCCCTGCGGTCAGAAGTTCGAGACCAGCCTGGCCAATGTGGCAAAACCCCAATAATTAGCTGGGTGTAGTGGCGGGCGCCTGTAATCCCAGCTACTCAGGAGGCTGAGGCAGGAGAATCGGTTGAACTCAGGAGGTGGAGGTTGCAGTGAGCTAAGATCATGCCATTGCACTCCAGCCTGGGCAACGAGAGTGAAATTCTGTCTCAGAAAAAAAAAAAAAAAAAAAAAAAAAAAAAAAGACCTAGTCCTGTCCCTCACTCCAGACCTCTCTATTTACCTGCCTCTGAGCTACTACACCTGGAAGTCTAAAGTGTTTAAGATAAAGTCATCACTTAGATACCTGCCGCTGCTTTCCTTATTGGACTGCTTGTCTCCACCTAATTTCCCAGAGAAATTCTTTTCTATCTACCCCCATGCCCTGTCTCCTGCTCTCTCATTCTGTCTTTTTTGCTCCATCTGCACCTCCTTTCCTTCCATTTAGACCCTCATCTACTTCTCATTGAAGTTTCCATAACTATCCTCCCTGCACTAGTTCTGCCTGCCCTTCGTCAAAGGCCCATACTGTGGCCAGATCTTTATAAAAATACAATCACATCAAAGCCACATCTCCACTTACAACTCTTAAATGGCACTCAGGATAAAGTACTTACAAGAATCTTCTCAGTTTCTCCTTCAGCTCTGTCATTTCACTTTGTCCATCTCTGTACCACTCCAAACAGCCCTGAACTAACTGCAGTTCCCCCAAAAGGTCTGTGCATTCGTCCTCTAGGCTGTTCTTTCTGGGACAGGAGGCTTCCCACAACCCTCACCGAGCCATCTCTACTCATCTCGCCTTCAGACCCCTCCTCCTCCAGCCTTCTCTGCTTGGCTATCCCACTTGCGCACCTCTTTTCCAGTTTCATGCTCCATTCTGTATGCTCTCTGGCATCCTACATGGACCCCTAAAATCACAGCATTTGTAACATTGCTCGAAGACTCTTTTATAGCTCTGCAAAACTAGCAGGTAAATTCCTTGGGGACAGGATCACATCTCTTTTGCCTTGAACCATTGAATTCATTGTCTGGCAAATAGAATATGCAATGAATGAATGCTGTTAAATGAGTAAGCATGTAGACAATTCATAAACTTATACAGACCTAATTGTGTACCACAGAAAGACCCAGCTTCAAATAAAGAATCACACAGAGTAAAATTATTTCCTGTATCGACATGCCTTGCTTTACCATTTTTTAATTTAATTTTGTATTTCCCAGGTAGGTAACAGATGAGAGTCTGAATGAAAGGAGGGCAGGGATGAATATTTTATTTCTATTTGGTTATAAAATTTTATTTCCCATCAACCAAAAGTCTTAATTTCTAAAGCATTTCAGTCACCCTCCTTTATGGCACATAACATATTTTAATACCATCATAACATGTAGTATTTTGAATATTACCTAGTGGCTAAGGGCGAAGGCTTTGGAACCAAACTAATTGGACCTGAATCCTGATTCTACCACTTAGTAGCTGTATGATCTTGAATTAGTTACTTAACAAGCTACTAAAGCTTGCTTCAATTTCCCATCTGTAAAATGGAGATTATAAGTGAAACCACTGCATATTATTATTGTTAAGATTGGAGCTTAAACAGTGCTTGGCACATAGTAAATGTTCAATAAATGTTAGCAATTATTAATTATTTTTATCTCTTCTAGTAGACCATGAACTTCTGAAAAGCAAGGACAGCAGAAGTATTCATTTCCAGGACCTCATCTCCCCAGTGCCTTGCACAAAGTAACATACTAGGCTAATGTCTGCAGAACAGATGAATATAATGAAGTATTCACTGTAAAAAATAAGTACATTAACAATTATGATGGCTGGTATGAATGGAATTGCTCCAACAATTTGGAAGCCTGTGGAGAACAGGGACTACCCAGAACACTAGAACGCTGCTCCTGGAGATTTGGAAGGTCACTTAACCTCTGTGGAATATGCAAGACTCACAGACAAAGAGGGCAGCTGAGTGACAGAGGAGACCCACGTGGGCCTGAAGAGCTGGCTGGCTGAGCCTCCTGCCCTTCCGTTAAGAAGCTGCAAGGCCTTGGGGCAAGCAGTTTCACCTCTCAGGCTGATTAATTTCCTCTTCCGATTAAGAGGGAGTAGGACTGTGATTTCTTTTTTTCTTTTTGAAATAGGGTACAGTGGTATGACCTCAGCTCACTGCAGTCTCTACCTCCTAGGCTCAAGTGATCCTCCCACCTCAGCCTCCTGAGTAGCTGGGACCACAGATGCATGCCACCATGCCTGGCTAATTTTTAAAAGATTTTTCATGGAGACAAGGTCTCACAATGTTGCCCAGGCTGGTCACAAACTCTTGGGCTAAAGTGATCCACCCACCTCAGCCTCCCAAAGTGCTGGGATTACACGCATGAGCCACAACATCCAGAAGGAATGTGATTTCTAAGGACTCTCCTAGCAACTTTGGGAGTCTACAGAATGACCAGATGAAAAATTAAGCCAAGAAAGGTGCTTCTGGGGTAAAAGAACCACATCAAAGTCAACACAGGAAGCATCAGATGATTGTATTACATGGGATTACTGAGTAGGAATTGGCAACATTTGAAACATGACAACAAGTAAGATTTTTGAAACATGCTTAGGATGAAAAGATCTAAACTTATAAAATCAAAAGAAAAGCAATGACGGGTGTCCATTCTAGATTTCTATTTAATTCCCATTAGCCTGTAAGTTTCTTGAGGGCAGTGAATGTGCCTTGATAAGTGGCAGTGTTTGGCAAAGCTGTTCAATAAAAGTATTTACTCTGTATCTTTTTTCTGAGCGCATGGCTAAACTACATTTCCCAGGCTCCCTTGCAATCAAATGTGGCCATATAACTAGCCCTCAAGTAAAGACTGTGAGAGGAAGTGATGGTGTCACTTCCAGGCTAAGGTATTTCAAAAGTGGGTGTGCCCCGTCTACTCTCTCTGTTGCCCCTTCTGTAAGCTGAAACAGGTTCCAATGGTAAGCTATGGGATGGTGGAGCTAAAAGATAGGGGTGTGGGACCCAGAATCACTGCATGGCAGAAAGCCACCTACAGATCAGAAACATGAACTTTAGACTATTAAATGAGCAAGAATAAACATCTATTGCTTTTGAGTCCATTATATATTTGCAGGCCTATTTGTTACAACTGCTAACATTAGCCTAATTGATACAGGTGTTGAACACATACCAAAGACCTAACTCACATTTGGTGATTGTTAAATGAAACAGAGTACCCACTAAGATAAAACTTGGTAGGAAACAAGATAAATAAGATAAGGTTCCTTTTATCAATGTGCTGACCAACTAATGGTGGAAATAGACTCATGCCAAACGTAATAACTGCTGCCAAAGTTTGAAACCAAAATATGATGATTTGTTTGGAAAGGAGAAGATGGAAACGGCTTCACAGAGGAGATGACATTTGAGCTGGGCACCAAAGGTTAAAAAGGACTTCAAGGAAGTCAGATGGGGTTTGAGATTGCAGACCCAGGAGAAAGCAGAGTGTGCATTTGCTCACATTCAACCTTATCATTAAGTCTCTCAAACTTGGTCAACAGAGTGCGAGTTTATGTGCTCTGGCTTTCCTTCCTGGGTCCGGCATCAAACAAATGACCCTTTGTTTTCACAGTACACTCATTAACCCTATTGCTTTTTTTAATGTAAAAAGCTCCACGATTAATGTTCTTAAAAAGCACATAAGTAAATGTTTCACGAATCATAACTCTTTTCTAATAAAATTACTGAAAAAGAAACCTACAGTTCTGTTACTTATAATAGTTGAGGAGCCATACTTTTAGGGAAGAACGGGTTTCACTTAAGTTTTGACAATATCGATTAAGCGTGTAATAGTCACTGGTTTACAAAACGGAACATTAAGCCCCCAGATTTACATTAACATTTCCTCCTTAAAAAGAACATCAGATGGTTTAGACTTCAGTCAAGATTCTCTACAGCCCCAGTTCATAGCCAAGTGGCCCCAAAGCCTCATATAGCTAAACCACTTCCTCCAAAAGTCTGCGAGTCCCTTTATCTGAACACAGGGTAACCATGGAGCAGGGACTGGGGAAGAAGACAGTACAAAGGGTGGAAAGTATTGCAGTTGCTTGGGTGGTGAGAAAGGAAGTGGGCGTCCCAAGACTACCTTGAAGCAGGCAAAAGACAGTCTGCAGTGGTCTTCCAAATGCTAACTCTAGACCGTTTTATCCACGTCCCCAGGTATTTACTTCAATAAAAGGGTAAAACAACATCACTGGGCTGACAGGATTTCATTTCAAAAGACATCAGCACAGTGACCTCTTAGACTTGATAGAAGAAGCCAGTCAGGTTGCCTCCCCCTTATCAAATACCAATTTAATTCTGATTCAGAAACAAAATTCCTGTGACCCCCACACCAATTTACTCTACCCCAGCTCTTAGTACTTGTCCCCAAAAGAAGAGGGGAAAGAATAGGGATAGGGAGGCTACCTTAAAAGTAAAGCAACTCTTAAGACTGCTGGAATAATTGTCCCCTTAAATCTAAGAAACACTGCAGCTGCCAGTCAACACTACTGGTCTGTGAACACAGCAAAATGCCGACACCTGCCACCCGGCATCTGGGGGTTCTTTTATTTTTTGGTAAATGTGGCAGGAAAGACTCAGAGAGACCAACTGCTTCATGGGAAAGAAAGGGAAGCCCCAGGGAGGAGAGACAAGAAGCATCGTGCCTATCCTAGGGTACTTTGTGTGTCTCCTCTCTATGCACTGAAAGGGCTCTTTGTGTCACACTCACACTCACACACACACACCCGGCGAGTCTGTGTGATTTATTGGGGGAAGGAGGGGCAAGAAGGGTGATTTTATTATCCATCTTCCCAGTGAGTCCCAGCACATCTCTCCCTGGGCCCAAGCTCGGTGGCCTCCTTCTGGCCCAGTCCCCTCCGCCTGTGGCCGCAGAGATAAGAGAGGGGAGGAGCCCAAACAAAAACAGCCATGGATCTAGGGAAGTAGAGAGGAAATCCAGAGAGGGAGCCGGAAAGGAAGGAGAAAGGAGCTGGAGGGAGCAGAGGGGTGAGGGACAGAGGAAGAGAAGGAAAGGCTCTAGCACAGGGGAAAGGGGAAGGGTGGGTGGGTGGTGGCACAGGAAGAGTGAAGGAGAGGATGGGGGAAGTGCAAGGGAGGTGCCAGAAATAGGCAGGAGGATGGGTTGGAGAAGGCGACCGCCGCCGAGGGAGGAGGCCGAGAGGTGGAGGAGTGGGGCAGGGGTTGGGTGGGGAGGGAAGCAGCACGGGGCATCAATTATTAAGTGATTACATCATCCCTGACATTAAAACAACACACACAGCCCCAGTCCCCGCTGGGGGCCCCGAAAGGAGGGCGGGGGCGGAGTCTGGGCCAGCCTCACCCCCAAGCCAATTCCAATTTTCACTTGGCGCCCGCTTGCGGGCGAGGAAATGGGGCCCCCATCCCCGCGCCGCCTCGGAGCCGCACCCCGCAGGGGTGTCCTCGGGTGCAGCCACGGGAAGACCCCGAGCGCCGACTCCCCAGCAGCCCCGCGGGGCGCCCCGGCGGCCGAGGGACCGCAGCGCCGGGCCCCGCGGCGGGGGCGGCGTGCGCGGGGGCGCCGGCGGCCGGGCGTCTCCGCAGCATCCCCGAGGCCTCCCGCGGCGCATCCCCGCCGCCTGCTTACCTGCGCGGCGCTCAGGCTCCGGAGCCCATTCACATGGTCCTCTCCCCGCCCTCCTCCGGCGCGGCCGAGGCGGCTCCGGGAGCTCCCCGGCGGGCCCAGGAGCCGGTGGGCCTTCCGAGAGCACGGAGGGGGCGGCGCCGGGGTGTCCCCGGCCCGGCGGCCGGATCCCTCCCTGGCGCGGGCGGCGGCCGCCGGGCGGTGCGACGCGGGCGGCGGCTTTGTGTGCGCCCGGGCGGTCCTCGGTGCGCCGGGAGAAGCGCGGCGCGCCCGGGCGGGAGAGGACGCGCCGCTCGCAGGGCAACCTCGCCTCTACTCTCGCCGCCGGCCGGCGGGCGGGTCTCGAAGGCCTTCGGCTCGCGGCGACCCCTCCTCCTCGCCCGCGGCAGCCCCCTCCTCGCCGGCTCCGCTCCTGACAGATGGCGCAACTGCAACGACGCGCCGCCGCCACCACCGCGGCTGCTCGCTGCTACTCTTGCTGATGCTCGGCCCCTCCAGCTCCGGAGGGGAGCGAGGAGGGGGCGGGGTGCGCCCCGAGAGTGACAGGCCCCGCTGCCCTATCAAGGAGCCCCTTGGGAGCTGCGGGCCTCAACCATTGGCGCCTGGGGCGTGGGCGGGACGGCAGTGGGTGGGGCCGCCGAGTGGGTTGAGCGTTACTGTGGCAGCGGGCATCCCAGGGTGCGTGCGGTGCAGGGTGTGCAAGAGGATGCGAGGTTGGAGGAGGAGGTCTGTGTGTTTTTAAGGATTGTGTGGAGTTGTGAGGTGGCGGAGTAGGGCGGGAGAAAGAGCGGAAAGTGTGAACTGCAGTTTCTGCTTTGCGGAAGGTTGCAGCTGCTGCTGCAGATTGACACCTGCCATTCCCCCCAAACCATGGGAACCTGCCTCGAGACAGGGCTATCTTGCCTTTCTGGTGTCTTTTCATTTGAGGGTGAGAGGATGAAATGGAAAATTGTTTAGACAGTGATAGCAGCGTTTTCTTTGATCAAACTGAAAAGAGTAGCGAACAAAGTAGAATCCTGTCACTGAAACGTGGAAACGCACAACAAATAACAATGAGGAGGAGAAGGAGATTAGGATCATTTTATCAGTCCCCTATTTCTGGAGACACTTATTTATATTTCTTTTCTAGCAAAAGTCTAGAGGAAGTATTACTGAAATGGGGGGAGGGGCGAGCAGCGACTAAAGAACCTGAAATCACAGAGATTTGTTCGTACATTTCCCCCCACAAAAAAACCTTGTTTAATTGTAGCCGTTGGTTGTCTTTGGTTTCTTATGACATTGAAACCTCTCATGTTTTTTTTCCCCTTCACAGAATCTGAGCTTTTGCTCAGATTTCCCTTGATGAAATAATTGCCGGTTTAGTATACAGTTGGGAGTGCATCGGTCTTTATTTCCTATCCAGCTTTTCTATGGCAGGATGTAACTTCATGAAAAGAAACACTTTGGCTTCCTGATTTTCTTTATAGGTAATTCCTGTTTACTGAAAGTTCTGCTTTAAGGCATACTCAGAATCGCTCTCCTTAATGATTTTGGCAAGAACCCTACCTTTCCCCCTCAGCAAATCTAATGTTCTAAGAAATTATAAGTGAATCAGCTTCTGCTTCTGTGCTCAAAAATCTATAATATTGCCTTTCCGGCCCACTACTTGCTTTTAATTAAGTTTTAAAAATCAGTCCCTTTTGCTGACTTTTTTCTTTTTGTGCACCCTACTTTTTAAGAAAAGTTGCTAATATTTATTACATGATCTGCATCCTATGGAGGAGGAAACTGAGGAAAAGAGAAGTTAAGTAACTAACTCTAGGTGACAGTATAGGGTGGTTACTGGATTTTTTTTCCTTTTCCTTAAACAAAATGGCAAATTTAACCGTGTTTAAATTGTGTCTGCAAATTCCATAATCCCAAGAAATGGAACAATAGCTAGGACTAGGATATTTCCATATAAGAGAAAGCCAGCTTCATTTAGCCAAGAATTGCTTATCTCAAGAGCAGAGTCTCTTCGTTCTCAGGGCTAGTCCACAGTGGCTGTTCTGGGTTTATTTGAATTGGGATGCAGAGGCAGTTGTGTAGAGCAATGATTCTCAAACTTTGACATGTATCAGAAATAACTGAAGGGGGTTGCTTAAACATGAATTGCTGTGTTTAACCCCCTAGAGGTTCTGATTTAGGGGGTTTGGGATGGTGCCCAAGAATTTGCACTTTTAACAAGTTCCCAAGTGATGCTGATACAGCCGATCTGGAGACAACACCTTGAGAACCATAGTTCTAGAATTGGGCTGTCCAAGGAGGTAGCCACTAGCCACACAACTGTTAAGTACTTGAAATGTACTTCAGTATTGGAAATTTGGCTACTGCAAATTAGGATGTGCTGTAAATGTAAAAGATGTATTAGATATTTCAGATCAAGCATGAAAAATGGAATGTAAAATGTCCCATTTTAATATTGATTACATGTTAAAATGATAGTCTAAATGTACTGTGCTAAATAAAACATATTATTAGAGTTAATTAAATTGTTTCTTTGTTTTTGAATGCAACTACTAGAAAATTTTAAATAACCTGTGTGGCTCGAATTATATCTCTATCGGGCAGCACAGTTGTTTCTGATTCCAGCTCCACAGTTCACTGTTGGGAGTGCCTTGATGAAGGAAGTCGCTTATCCTTTTTGAACCTTAGTGTCCTCATACATAAAATGTGAAAAATAGTAAAACTGTTCTCAAACTATTCCTGACAGACTAAGTGTCATATGCTCTCAGAAAGAACACTGTTAGACTACAGACCTCCTTGAAATTTCATATTTAATTCAATCTATCTTACACTAAATCTGGAAATCTGGAGTAGGTGGGATAAGTCCTCTCTCTCTCTCTCTCTCCCCCCCCCCTCCCGCCCCCCCCCCCCCCCCCACTTCTTCAAGAGAAGCCACTTCTTAGTGTCTGCAACTCTAATGGCTTCTTGATCTAATTAGTGGACAAAGAGACAATGTGATTAAAATGACAGATTAACCTGCTCCCATCAAGACTTCATCCTGTTTTTTGTAATTCTTTCCTTACCTAGTTTTTTATCTGTTGCCCGTCTTAAATGTAGCTTTAAATGGATTTGGACTCCTCAGGAGAATTTGCTAATGGTCTGAACAAGTGTGTAGAGCACTGCAAAAGATTTGGATACTATTGCCCGTTTTGATCTATTCTGCCGATCTCTACCAAGAACTTGATTAAAGATCTGAGATGCTGTCCCTGCCCTACCCAAGGTAAGTAATATTGTCTTCCACAACAACCAGTTTTGTTTTATGAGTAGCTTCTATTATACAAATTAGAATGTAGTCATTGTTCTAGAACTTCTCTTTGATTTTATTGATATTGTTTATATATTTTGTATTTTTCTACTTGCTTTACCTGAAAGTTTCCTCTTTCTATTCTGGCTTTCTTGAACTTGTCTCATCTGAATCTCGTCTCTTGCTTTTAAAGTAACTTTTTTTCTTATTTTTATTTTATTAGCTAAAACATTTTCTTGTCTTATTATTTCATTTTAGTTTTAATCTCTTAAATGTCAACTCAACAACAACACATATGGCAAGGGTAAAAACCCTCAATATAGAGTTTTTACAAATCAACAAGAAAATAAAGATGAATGTTTGAACTGAAAAATACGTGCAACAAAAACAAAACCCAAAATGGCCAGTAAATGTGATAGGAGGTTCAACAGGAAAATGGATACCCATACCCTACTAGTGGAATTTTTAATTGGTACAACATTGCTGGAAGGCAGTTTAATAGCATTTGTGAAAAGCCTTTTAAAAAAATGTATACATTTGACTTAGCAATTTTACTTCTGGGAAAGAATGGAACAAGTTTGCAAGTATACATACACACACACACACACACACACACACGCATATGATGAGAATAATTGGAACATTGTTTATAATAGTGAAACACTAAGAAAAGTTCATTAATAAGGGATTTGGTGTGTAAATTATGTTATATCTATAATAGAATACTATATAGCCATAAAATTATGACATTGCCATTTATTTATTTATGTGGAAAGATTTTCACAACAAATTAAAATTAAGAAAAGCTGATAAATTAGTATTGTGTTTGTATGTGCACATGTGTATGTTTATATATGTGTGTATTAATACACATATATTTCCATTATTTTTAAGACCTATCTATATGTGTAATTTTTCATAGAAAGCAATGCATACACAAAAGTTTTAATGATCGTTTTCTCCAAGTAATCATATTTTAGGTCATTGTTTTTTTATTTTTTATCTTTTTCTGAATTTCCTCAACTTTTTACATTGGGCATTTATTATGTTATTAGAAAAAACAATAAAAACATTTTAAACTTGTTTCTTTTTTTGCTACTTTAATTCTCTTCTTTCTTCCTCTTCCTCCTGTCTGCTGTTTTTCCTCCCTTTTGAAGGAATATTGTCCCAGGGTAGTGTTCAGGAGCCAAGACCAGGACCAGAGGGAAGCCTTCTGCTTCCGTCCACACACAGCTACCCTTCTTGTTTCTGGTGGGTCTTCTGGGACTTGCAAGAATGATTCTTACAAAACTTCACTTTGAGGTTAGGTGTGATAACTCATGCCTGCAATCCCTGCAATCCCTGTGCTTTGGGAGGCTGAGGCCAGAGGACTGCTTGAGCCCAGGAGTTTGAGACCAACCTGGACAACACAGCAAGACCCCATCTCTAAAAAAAAAAAAAAAAAAAAAAAAAAAAGATGCCAGGTGTGGTGGTGTACACCTGCAGTCTCATCTACTTGGGAGGCTGAGATGGGAAGATTACTTGAGCCTGGGAGGTCAGAGCTTCAGTGAGCTCTAATTGCACTGCTGTAACAGAGTGAGCCCTGTCTCAAAACAAAACAAAATGAAACAAACAAACCCCTTCAGTATGAGATTGGGACACCACTGCTAAAGTGGCCCCAGGGCTAACCTGTCTGTACTTGGCATAACTGGTTCACTGTTTACCTCTTGCTTCTGATGCCTTATATCAAGTCCTTATATAAAGAGTGATATATTTTTATATCCACAATCTTTAAAACATAGCCAATGGATTTAGGGCACTTCGGGTCCACAGTTTGCCATGAGCCAGCAGGAGATGGTCCTGGAAAAAATCTCATGTGGGCAAGACATGTGGGCAACACCTCATCCTGAACTGAGAGAGGAGGATAGGTGATGTTAAACCTGCCTCTGGAAGGAAGATACCTGCGGCTCTTCTGAAGTTGAGATTCTGGTCCTACTTTTCTACCGTTGTCTCTCTTGTTAAATTGTGTCCACACTGGACAGCTGGTCCTCCTGGCAAGCCACAGCAGAGCCCTCTTGGCATTTGGCTTTCCAGCTCCCTTCTCTCTTAAAAAGATGGAGGGTAGACTGACTAGACAGGAGTTATTATGAGCATGGTTTTAGAGCCCATGTGCACTGAACCTCTTTTGGATGCTCTCAACGTGTCAGGGTCAGTACTGGGCAAGCCAGGCATGCTGGGGAGGAAGAGAGGCCTATATCCTAACCAGACCACAGGGAGGGTGAATGGGGTGGCACTGATTGAAGATGCATTTCTTTGATTCTTTGCCCGACTCTCCAGGAGTGGCTTGGATTATTAGCTTGTGAAGTTCAAGTGCCTGAGAATGGGTCTTAGTCAACCTTGAGGGTCTAGATGGAAACCCTTCTAATTTCATAGAGTTATCTTCCAACACACCTCCTGCAGGGACCCCATAGAAGCCTAACAAGGGAGGCTGTTCTGTCATAAGATGGCCTGCCCCTTTCTTCTGCATACTAACCAGCCATACCTTTCACTCTGGCCCTTCCTTGACTCCTCACTGTCCGCTATTTCCAAGCTCTACTCAGTGCAGTGACATTATTTAAGACTCCTCCAGTGTGGTGGAACCAATAGAACACCCCACCCTAGTACAGATAACTGGATCAGAAACCTCTGGACTCCCTTGTTTGCAGGCACAGGTTGATAAGGCCTGATCTTCTTTAGGTGAGCTGACCCTGACTTGTCACACCACGGGAGACACTCAAGAGTGACACTGTGAGGCTAGCAGAGGCTTTTTGTTTTGTTTTTATCTGATAGAGCTCCTAGAGTGTGCCCTCAATGATTCAGTTATTTTCCTGGTCATAGCTGCTTGTAGTCCTAAAGAAAAAGAGATAATGTCTCAGCTTTCTAATTAGTGTTAGTGATCTACATCTGTGTGAAATGTGGACTTTATGACATTTATCTTGCTACTTTCAAGAAATCAAATATTCTATCTGTCAAGTTGTCAAGGGAAAAAAATGAACTGAAGGAGGAGGAAATTATTGTATCAGTCAAGGTTCTTGGTTGCAAGCATCAAAAGCCTACTACGTCTGACTGGGCACAGTGGCTCACACCTGTAATCCCAGCACGTTGGGAGGGTGAGGCAGGGGAATTGCTTGAGCCCAGGAGTTCGAGACCAGCCTGAGAAATATGATGAAACTCCATCTCTACAAAAAATACATAATTAGCCAGACAAGGTGGTGTGAGCCTGTAGTCCCAGGTACACGGGAGGCTGAGGTGGGGAGGATCACCTAAGCCTGGGAGGTTGAGGCTGCAGTAACGTGTGATTGCACCACTGCACTCCAGCCTGGGCAACAGGGTAAGACCCTGTTTCAAAAACAAAACAAAATGACAACAACAACAACAACAAAACACAAAAAACCAAAACGAAGAAAATCCTACTTTGTCTAATTTAAGCAGAATAGGAATTTTTTAGGAAGCCATTGATTGGCTCATAGAATCAATTGGAAGACTTAAGAACCAGGCTCAAAAAGAAAAAAAAAAAAAAGAGGGAACCAGAAATCACTACCCAGGGGCACAATTGAGAGCTGGTTAGGACACCTCTGCCGGTGTCCTCATCCTACCAGAGACTTCTGCCACTGCCAAGAGGAAACACCACTGGATGTAGATTCCAAGCCATCTGTTTATCCTTGTGTCACTTGCTGAAGATTCAAATTCCTAGGTGGCAGCATCCAATATGCTGACCATACCCCAGCTGCCAGTCAGGGTGGGAAGGAGTTGGGGGGCAGGAGGCAGAGGAGGGGGAGGGAGATTTGAATTTTTTCAGCTTCTGTGGGAAATGGTCAGGCCTTGCCCTACCCAACTCAGATAATAGGACTCTCTCCCCTCAAAAAAAAAAGGGAGACGAGATGCTGGGCCAGAATTTAAAAATGACAAATGCCCACTGCAATTGTCACCCATATCTCTGTGAACCTCAGTGATCCGTGATTGAGTGTCCCTATTCATTTAACAGGAATTTCTTCCTTTCCAATCTGTTCCCTAGGCCCACCCTTTACATTCCCTTAGCAAGGTACATAATATTTGTTGAACATAATGTTTAACATGAATGATCTTTCAACTTTCATTTATTCTACATTTACCAGGGGAGAATTAATTGTCTCTGAGAATGCATGCCAAGATTTATGACACATCTTGTAGGGATGTGAAGCTTGTCAGGAATGGGAAGATTGATGGGTTTTCTTACGCTTTCTCCTACCCTGAGAATCTGCATGTGAGGTTCTGTCAGTCTTCCTTTCTTCCTGTTTATTATCCTTCTTTATGTAGGAAACACTCTTGTGTGGGTACCCAGCTCACAGTGATTCCTCTTTTCTGGGAGTAGCTCCCAGTGCCCAGGAGTGGGCTCCTGGAGGCCATGTCTATATCAAGTGACCCTGTAGTACCCCATCCTAGTTGATATGGTTTGGCTGTGTCCCCACCCAAATCACATCTTGCATTGTAGTTCGTGTAATCCCCACATGTTGTGGGAGGGACCTGTTGAGAGGTAATTGAATCATGGAGGCAGTTACCTTCATGCTATTCTTGTAATAGTGAGTAAGTTCTCATGAGATCTGATAGTTTTATAAGGGGGTTCCCCCTTTGCTTGATTCTCATTCTTCTCTTTCCTGCCTTCTTGTGAAGAAGGATGTGTTTGCTTCTCCTTCAGCCTTGATTATAGGTTTCCTGAGGCTTCCCCAGAAACTGTGAGTCAATTAAACCTCTTTCTTTTATAAATTACCAAGACTTGGGTATATCTTTATTAGCAGTGTGAGAATGGACTAATACACTAGCTATAGCCAAATGACCAGGGGGATAGACACTTATCCCTGAACGAGCCAAGTATTATTTACCAAGAATTTGAAAACTGGATAAGAGAGATACAGAGCTGAGTATATTAGCGAGCTACACCAATTAGTAAACTAAAACCAACTTCTGTAACAAACAATCCCCAAATCTCAGTGGCTTTACATAACAGAGATTTACTTCTCTCTAAAGTCACAGTCCATTTGGGTTTTGATGGACAGTTATTCTTAAAGTGATTCAGGGACCTAGGCTCCCTTTAACGAAGGATTTCATTGGATTCTATTTATATGACTGGGAAACAAGGAAGGAGAGGGAATTGCATGGCAGATTTTAGGGGTCAGGTCTAAACATGACATACATCATTTTTGCTCACATTCTGTTGGCCAGAACTAATCACACAGCCACACCAGTAGGCATGGGAGCTGGGAAATGTAATCTAGTGGTGTTCCCAGGAAGAAAAGGAAATGGCTTTGGTGAGTATCTAGCCTGTGTGCCACATTGAGAGATGGTAAAATTAAGCAGCGCTCTGGGGAAACAATACATAAATATGCACTTTACACAGATACAAAATATGTTTTACATAGATACAAAGTATGAAAATTTGAGATAATATTAAAACTTAGAAGTAATGTCAGCTATCCTTCTCTAAATTTCATTTTGACTGTTGCTTCACTGATTTGGCCAGCATTACGTTTTTGTTTGTATTATAATGTAGCAGTCCTCATCAAGCCAGACACTAGGATGGCAAGGATATTTTTGCCAGGGTACATGTCGCAAAACACTAATTTTAAGTTAGCATCTATCTGTTGATAGTATGTGAAGGGCAAAACTTCTTTCTTGAGGAATCTTAGATGCAATTTTTGTTGCTTATAAATGTTAAAGTTTCATCCTCATGGATACACTTTGAAAATCCCTTAGTCCACCTTACTCTTCACCCACTCCCTATTGTCTCCAGATTTGTGGAAACAGATTCTGGGTCAGCTATACTAAAGTGGAAGATGAGAGGAAATAAACACTTTCTACTGAGTCTAAAAAAGAATTGAGCCTATTTTAAGGCACTATCTATTGCAAATATCTTAATTTATTTAACTAGTTGCCTATTGATGGATGTAAAAGATGTTTCCAATCTTTTGTGATTACAAAAATGCTGAAATTATTGTCCTTAAACATACATCATTTTGTACATTTATAAATGTATCTGGCTACCTTGAACATAAGAACACATGTATTGGCTAGATATTAGGATATTGTAATGAGTTCAAAATGAACTCACACAGATAGAGTTTATAATATATAATCTATGTTTGTGTATGTATGTATTTATCTCTATATAAATATATGTATATTTTTACATAGATATATTTTGTATATCTATGTGAAAATACCTAGGACTGGCTGTCTGAACCAAAAAGAGCAGAAATAGTTACTTGGGATGTGTGAATTTGGCAAGTACAGGTATAGAAACTCAAATCTCTGTTACATATTAGAGGTTTAATTTTTCTAGCTTGCAAATTAAGGTCAGATGGCAGCCAGAAAAGATCTCAGAGAGATTTAAACTATTCATGAGTTTATAGAAATTAAACTCATTTTATCCCAAGAGAATCAAATTTACTAAGAATGGTCTGTTGAAAAATCAGAAAGTATTTCATACAGAAGCAAAACTGAAATTTATTTCATTCTGTATTTCATTTATCATTCATTTCAATGAATTGGCTTCGGGTAAGCTATAGGCATTTCCCAAACTCTTTCTGTCTTTCAATAAAAAGAGAAACATTCAATTTCTATTCAAAATTGAAATTAGACAAAGACACCCTTTTCACCACTAATACTTAACATTGATCTGAAAATTCTAGTAAATGCAATAAGACAAAAAGAAGAAAGCATAAATATAAATGACAAAAAGGTGACAAAATTCTATTAATTCGTGTTAATGTAATTGTCTACCTGGAAAGACCAAGAGAATCAATTGAAACACTGTTAAAACTAATAAATGAATTCAATATGGAGCCAGTTGCCAAAGATATTGAGGTTGGGTTCTAAAAACAGTGAGTTAGGTGAAAGTTGTGCATAGTCAAAATCACCTTTGAAAAGTATCCAAGTTGCCCCTGAAGTGCTGTATACATGAGGGGTTTTGTATGAAACTCTAGATGCTATTTCTGTTTAGATATATAGAATATATAGTAATTTGCAGCATGCAAGAGTATATATGTAAAACAACTTAACAATACTAATTTTTACTTAACACAAAGTTGTGTTTGAATATATTATTTGTATATATGGGAAATGCCAAGGACAAAAAAATCAATAATTTTCCTATATATCCAGTTAGAAATTATAATTTTGAAAAGTTCTTTGGTTACAATGGCAACCAAAAATAAGTAGGGGTCACATCTTGATTTGGGCTCTCCTGGCAGTAGACCCTGAGACAAAGATGAGTGTTAGAGTTGTTTGTTGAAAAGTGAACCCAGGAAACCCAGTCTGGGAATGAGGGTCGGAAGAGAAGGAAGCCCACAGACAGCACATTATAAAGCCAGTGCTCCTGTGGGCAAATAGAGTGCCACCTCACTGAGTCCCCTCCGGGAGACACTGTGAGTATACATCACAGTCATTCCAGCAGAAGGCAGAGGAAGCTGGGTGTTCACTCACTATATTAGTGAGTGTCCTACACAGAAACAGGATGCACATAGGTATACGATTTACTATGAGAAATTGGGTCATGAGATTATGGAGGCTGAGGAACCCCATGATCTGCAAGCTGGAGATCCAGGAAAGCTGTTGATGTAGTTCTGAAAACAAGAAGGCTAATGATATAAGTCCCAGTCAAGGGCAGGAGAAGGCTGATGTCCCAGCTCAGCAGTCAGGAAGAGAGAATGAATACCCTTTTCCTCCACCATTTTGTTCTTTTCAGGCCCTCAAGGGATGGGATAATGCCCTTCTACATGAGAGAGGGCAATCTGCTTTACTCAGTCAACTAATTCAAATGCTGATTTCACCTGCAAACACCCTCACAGACACACCTAGGAGTAATGTTTACTCTGGGTACCCCATGGGCACGTCAAGCTGACGCATGAAATGAACAATCGTACCCACATAGTTCCTCACTGTTATTGGTTAGAGGCTATTTCTAGGGACATAAACTCCAGATTTCCAGCTTACCCTGCTAAGATCCCAATGGCCAGAAAAGATCCCTCATAGAGCTCAGGGATGCACAGGACGTGGCCCTGGCAAGTGGGAGGGGATTTGGTAAGTCAGTCACTGGCAGAGTCCACCATGTTAACCCAAAAAGAATAGGATCTACATGTAAAAACCACACATTTTTTACTGAGAATCATAAATAAAAAAGATTTAAATGGAGAGATGGACCAAGTTCCTGGGAGGAAAGACTTAATAATGTTAAGATTTCAATTTTCCCGAATTAAACTATAAATCAAATTCAATTCCAATTAGAATTCTATTGGGGCTTTTTTTTCCCTTTAAGTTTATCTGGAAGGAAAAAAATGAATAAGAACAGATAAAAATTTTTGAAAACTTGGATATAGTCAATGTTACCCTTGAGAATTCTTTAAATAATGAGAGGGTATTGTCCTTATCAGATAATAAAATAGAGTAGTACTGGTGCACAGACAAGTAGAGACAAGCACAGAAATCCTAAAAGTTGCAAGAACACACCCAAATGTTTGTAAGTGTGTAATATATATTGCATATGACATTTCATATAAGCCACAAATGAAAGGAATATTAAATAAATAGTGTTGAGATAAGTTAAATCTCCCATCATGTCATATAGAACAGATTCCATATGAATTTAAGATTGAAATGTAAATAAAATAAAAATATCAAGGTACCAAACAGAATAAAATGAAGGTTAATATTTGTGGACTCTCAGAATGGGAAAGTCCTGCCTAAGTTGGCACCCAAGGTAGAATCTGAGAGGAAAGAAATGGTAGAATTGAGTACATAAAAGTGAAAGCATCTAGGCCCGAACAAAACAGAAAAAAAGACAAAAGGGAAAGGATTAATGTACTTAATATACACAGTTCTTGAAATTATTGAAAATCAACAAGAAAATATTAAAACACCAATAAAAATTAAACTGGGCAAAATAGCTATTCACCCATTATTTAACTAATATTTCTTGAGAGCCTGTTAAATGGGAGGCATTGTGCTAGGCAATGAGTATGTGCTGGCGAATGAAACGACATCATGTCTGCTCTCCCAGATCTTATAGTCTAATAGGTGAGACATAGTTCATAAGAAACAAATATATCTGTAATTACAAATTGTCATAGGTACTATGAGAGGATCAAATAAGGCAGAGTGACGGAGAATACAGAAGTACTTCGATACAGTGGTCAGGAAAGGCCTAAGCCCTTTAGGATGAGAAGGAGCTTGCTAGGTAAGAGGGTGGGAGGAAGTGAGAAGAGCATTCCAGTAAGAGGAATCAGCATGTGCAAAGGCCCTGGGGTGGCAAATGCTTAGTGATACAAGAAACAGAAAGGAGGCCTGGGTGGAAAGGGAGAGGGCAGGCAGAGTGGTAAGGAATGAGCTTGAAGAGATGGATAAGGGTCAAGTTATGCAGAGCTTTCTAGATCACACCAGTCAGAATGGCTATTACCAAAAAGTCAAAAAATAACAGGTGCTGGTGTGGTTGTGGAGAAAAAGGAATGTTTATACACTGTTGGTGGGAGTGTAAATTAGTTCAACCATGGTGGAAAACAGTGTGATGTTTCTTCAAAGATCTAAAACAGAACTACCATTCAACCCAGCAATCCCATTACTGGGGATGTACCCAGAGAATATAAATCATTCTATCATAAAGACACATGCACGTGTATGTTCACTTTAGCACTATTCACAATAGCAAAGACATGGAATCAATCTAAATGCCCATCAGACTGGATAAAGAAAATGTGGTACATATATACCATAGAATACTATACAGCCATAAAAAAAGAATGAGATCATGTTCTTTGCATGAACATGGATGGAACTGGAGGCTATTATCCTTAGGAAACTAATGCAGGAACAGAAAACCAAATACTGCATGTTCCCACTTACAAGGGAGAGCTAAATGATGAGAACATGTGGACACATAGAGGGAAACAACCCATACTGGGTCCTACCTGAGGGTGAAGGGTCAGAAGAAGGAGAGGATCAGGAAAAATAACTAATGGGTACTAGGCTTAATACCCGGGTGATGAAATAATCTGTACAACAAATGCCTGTGACACAAGTTTACCTATGTAACAAACCTGCACATGTACCCCTGAACTTTAAATAAAAGTTTTTAAAAAGATATATTTTAGAAAGAGAAACAATAGGACTTGTTTATGAGTGGGAAAGGAAGGTGAGGGAGTAACCAAGAATAACCCTCAGGTTTCTGGGCTAAGTAGCCCTGAAAATGGTGATGACATTTTCTGTGACAGGGAAGTCTGGGAGAAAAGCAAGGAGAGCTGATGTTTGTGTTAGAACATGTTAAATTTGCGATTCCTGAGATACATTCAAGTACAGATGTTATTATCAGTTGAATGTATGAGTCTGGAATCTGATGGGGTGGGGAGGTTTGGGTTGGAGTTATAAATGAGGTGATTAATATCTGTGGTAATTAAAGTCATGGGAAACAAATGAGCTCACTTAGAAAGAGGACCTAGGACAGGGCCATGAGAGGTCAGGTAGAGGAGAAGGCTAAGAAGGAACAGAGAGGCAGAAAGAAAACCAGTCAGATATGGTATCTGAGAAGGCGTGAGGAGAGTGTTTTCTTTTTCTTTTTTTTTTTTTTTTTGAGACGGAGTCTGGCTCTGTCGCCCAGGCTGGAGTGCAGTGGCGCGATCTCGGCTCACTGCAAGCTCCGCCTCCCGGGTTCCCGCCATTCTCCTGCCTCAGCCTCCGAGTAGCTGGGACTACAGGCGCCCGCCACCGCGCCCGGCTATTTTTTTGTATTTTTAGTAGAGACGGGGTTTCACCGTGTTAGCCAGGATGGTCTCGATCTCCTGACCTCGTGATCCGCCCGCCTCGGCCTCCCAAAGTGCTGGGATTACAGGCTTGAGCCACCGCGCCCGGCCGAGGAGAGTGTTTTCAAGAGGAAATGGTAAATGTTGTCAAATATCACCCAAAGATGTAGGGAAATGAGATCAGAAAAATGAACCCGGGATTTTGTGAAGTAGAAGTCTTTGTTAATTGGTGGGGAAGTGGGCTAAGACATAAAGGAACAGTGAGGAAGTGGACACAGAGAGTATATGACCTTTTTAAGAGGTTTAGTTCTGAAGGGGGTGCTGCAATATGCATGGCTCAAGACCAAAACACAAAAGTCCACAAGCAAATGAAAAAGCATTTCACCACATGGAAATGCAAATTCAAGTAGCAAAGGGAAATCCTTTTTTTTTTTTTTTTTTTAATACTTTATGTTCTAGGGTACATGTGCACAATGTGCAGGTTTGTTACATATGTATACATGTGCCATGTTGGTGTGCTGCACCCATTAACTCATCATTTACATTAGGTATATCTCCTAATGCTATCCCTCCTCCCTCGCCCCACTCCACAACAGGCCCTGGTGTGTGATGTTCCTCTTCCTGTGTCCAAGTGATCTCATTGTTCAATTCCCATCTATGAGTGAGAACATGCGGTGTTTGGTTTTCTGTTCTTGTGATAGTTTGCTGAGAATGATGGTTTCCAGCTGCATCCATGTCCCTACAAAGGACATGAACTCATCCTTTTTTATGGCTGTATAGTATTCCACGGTGTATATGTGCCACATTTTCTTAATCCAGTCTATCATTGATGGACATTTGGGTTCGTTCCAAGTGTTTGCTATTGTGAATAGTGCCACAATAAACATACGTGTGCATGTGTCTTGATAGCAGCATGATTTATAATCCTTTGGGTATATACCAGTAATGGGATGGCTGGGTCAAATGGTATTTCTAGTTCTAGATCCTTGAGGAATCGCCACACTATCTTCCACAATGGTGGAACTAGTTTACAGTCCCACCAACAGTGTAAAAGTGTTCCTATTTCTCTACATCCTCTCCAGCACCTGTTGTTTCCTGACTTTTTAATGATCACCATTCTAACTGGTGTGAGATGGCATCTCATTGTGGTTTTGATTTGCATTTCTCTAATGGCCAGTGATGATGAGCATTTTTTCATGTGTCTGTTGGCTGCATAAATGTCTTCTTTTGAGAAGTGTCTGTTCATATCTTTTGCCCACTTTTTGATGGGGTTGTTTTTTTCTTGTAAATTTGTTTGAGTTCTTTATAGGTTCTGGATATTAGCCCTTTGTCAGATGAGTAGATTGCAAAAATTTTCTCCCATTCTGTAGGTGGCATGTTCACTCTGATGGTAGTTTCTTTTGCTGTGCAGAAGCTCTTTAGTTTAATTAGATCCCATTTGTCAATTTTGGCTGGTACCAAAACAGATACAGACCAATAGAACAGAACAGAACCCTCAGAAATAGTACCACCCATCTGCAACCATCTGATCTTTGACAAACCTGAGAAAAACAAGAAATGGGGAAAGGATTCCCTATTTAATAAATGGTGCTGGGAAAACTGACCAGCCATAAGTAGAAAGCTGAAACTGGATCCCTTCCTTACGCCTTACACAAAAATTAATTCAAGATGGATTAGAGACTTAAATGTTAGACCTAAAACCATAAAAACCCTAGAAGAAAACCTAGGCAATACCGTTTAGGACATAGGCATGTGCAAGGACTTCATGTTTAAAACACCAAAAGCAATGGCAACAAAAGGGAAATCTTTTTTAAAAAACTCTATCAAATTGGCAAAATACTGGATATTTTCAAAGTCGTGGAGGGATGTGCTCTCTTCCAAACTTCTATACAGAGATGGTAAATTGATATAGCATTTTTGGGCTTAGCTTTGTATTAACCATTTTGACCCAGCAATTTCATTCCTAAGAACACATCTGAGGAAACCATTATGGGTCTGTGCAAAATGGCTGTATTTTTGTCTCAGTATCATGTATGATAGTGAAATATTGGAAAAAAACTGCAATCAACAATAAGAGACTGGCTAAGTTACAAAACAAACTCGGAGAAATATTACTGAGGACACTGCTGTGGTCCAATGGATCTATAGATTTCAATATTTCTGGGAAAGTACTGCCAGAATGTATAAGCCAGGCAATACTACTATAGAAAATATTTGATTTTTAAAAACTACTAGAAAGTTCTGACTTTGTGCAGGATTTGGCTACCTGAAAGGCCCCGATTGAATGAAATTACTTCAGAAATAAGGTTTTACAGATGGCTTTAATAAGCACTACATCATATTTACTACAACTAGCAGAGTACCAGGTTCAGTCTTGGGATTCTTGGTAGGATTCTCATTAATGAGAAGCCATATATGAATTTGATTATTAATTCATTGGGAATTTCTCCTCTCCTTATTTTCTATCTTACAGTGCCCAATATCTTAATTTTTTCCAGCCTCATAGTCTTGGAGTTCTGCCTACATTTCTGGTAAATCTTTTAAGACTCAGCATTGCTCCAGGATTTATTCTTTTGAATCTATTAAGAGGGTTTCCTCTTCGCTAACCCCATGGTGTGTGTTCTTTCTTTCTTTGTGTTCCCATAGCTATTTTCACTGTGTCTTTCAAGTAGCACAATGCAGTGATGAGGAGAGGGAAACTGGCTGAGAATTTTGAAGATTGGAAAATTGGGTCGATGCCAAAAAGTAGGAGTCTGTGTTCCCCTTTTGCTCATTTACTTGCTCAGGTCGCTGAGGACTGGAAAGGCTGAAGCTGAAACCGTAGGAGGGTTATCTTTTGTCAACAGAAGCCACCAAAGGCATAGATTTGCACATTTAAAGCAGTATTGTAGCTATGTAATATGATGAAAGAGAGCTCTCTCAGACTGCGGATCCGTGAAAATTGATACGTGGGGAAACAGCAGATCATTGCCAGAATTTTTAAAAAGTCTTCTTATTTTAAGTCAAACTCTGATTCCTCCTCATTTACTTTCTAGTTCATGATGTTTTCTACCTCAAGTCTATCCTCTCTTGTCTTCAGAAAAGAGGATTTCGGCTTTCTATTTAACTGGATACTCATTAAGGCTCAGCCAGCAGCAGCAGGATGCCTGCCCCATCCGAGGAGGAGGGGCTCCAGCCGGGAAAAGGATAGAGCTTCTAGAGAGAAGCTGGGAGGCGGTCAGAGATGGACCTCGGCAGGGGCTGCGCTTTTCAAAGCTGCTTTTCCCTTTTGGAGGAGAAAGAGGAGGATCAGAGAGGGTTGAAGTTCCCTCTTAGCACTTCTAACACCTGCTTTGGACTTTATCACTACCAAATCAAGACTGCAATGTGCAGTTGGTATGCCCATTTTAGTTACTTCTATTGGGGGAAAAAAAGACCTACTTACTCAAAAGATTTAGAAACAGAAGCCCAGGACTGTGGCAGCATAGGGACCAAGTGATCATAACTGCCATCGTCTTCCTTTCAAATGAAATGTAATCATATTTTTGCTCACGCATGCTTAGGGAATTTCTGGCAAGATACCCAATTAACTACTCTCAATGATTACCTCTGGGGAGGGGTCCTAGGACAATGACAGGCTGGAGGGAATTTTATCTTTTGCTTAATACCCTCTGTTCTGTTAGAGCTTTTAATACAATCTGTGTATATAATTTTTATTTTTAAAAACTAGCCATTCAGCTTTTAAGCTATTCAGTGTTCTAATTTTTAAAATGAACTACTTTGCCACTTAATGTAAAGATAAAACGAAGTAAACAGAAAGGAGTAAAGGAATTTCTTTTTTTTCTAGAGTTTCCTCTCCCCTATTCTAAGACTCAAATGCCAGATATGTTCATTCAGATAGAAAGATGGACAATATGATGGTGGCTGCTAAGAAGCAGGAGAATTTGAATTTGAACACAGTGCTACAAACCTGAATGCATTTTATTGAATTTCTTCTTCTTTCTTTTTCTGTTCCTGGTTTTTCCTAATTTTCTTTTGATTAGCAGTATGGCTTTCCTTCAGGAAAGAGGAGCTTCCGGCCTTGCATTCCAGAATTCCATTGTTTCACCCAGTTCACAGGACTACAGGAATGGTTTCGGTGGGATTTCTTCTTTCTGTTTCAATTTCTGCATGTTGAAAACTAAAAAGCACATGGGTTAGAATGAACAAAGGCTCGTAATAGATGTATCCCCTTCCATGTGGAGCCCTGAATAAAAGTGATGGTTTAGGAGAAGGAATGGGAGAGAAGAGGGAGAGAAGGAGAGAAGACAAACAGAATTAACGGGCATAGTCTCATTTTACAATTAAATAAAGACACTTTAATGGATAGATGGATATTTCTCATAGATGATAGAGCAACACCACAAGTATTTCTTGATTTCAACAGTTGAAGTGCTGCTTAGAGGGAATCTATTTCTTTTGTAAAATTATATAATAATTTATGGACCCATGAGGAGTATCCCATTTAAAGGACTCTAATTAGGAATATTTTTGTAAAACTCATTTCATTAATTATCTCCTTTCTTTCATATCCCTTCAGCCTTTTGCATTCCATTAGTTCTTCCTTCTCATCAGACTTATTTATGCCATTTTCATCCTAAAACAAAGAAAGAAAGAAAACCATTCTAGCTACTGCCCTCTCTCCTTTCCTTCACAGCTAAGTCCCTTCAAAAGGATGGTCTCCCCTAGGTCACCAACCTATTTTAGAAATATTTGGGGATATGGAAAAGAAATAAGAAGACAAGCGTAGAGGCAGGAAGTCCTTAACATTTTTTGCCCAAATGATTTTCCTGCCTCTACACCTGTCCTCTTACTTCTTTTCCATATTCCCAAATATTTCTAAAACGCAAATGTGATTATGTCACTTGTTCTTTTAAAAATCTCTATTCCCTGTTGCTTGCGGGACAACATCCAAATTTCTCAACATGACGCATTAAGAAATATATTAGGTACTCTTAGCAGATTGTGCTCTGTCCTTCACAAACATCCATACCAGCCATGTTGCTTGTACTGTGCGTTTATAAATATAATGGGTTCCCAGGGCATGTTGGCTGTTCTCAAGCCTTTGTACCTTTGCATAAGCTGTTCCATTTTCCTGGAATGTTCTTCCTCCTTTCAATTGCCTAATACCTGCGTTTTCTTTAAGACCTAGCTCAGTGTCATGTTGACCAGAAAGCTTTTGCTGAACTACCAGTGTGGGTGAGGCATTCTCTTGTAACGTATCCTCTCATGTTACAAGTATCCACTTGTAACATATCCACTCATTGCATGAGTTATGCTTCTGTATACTACAGGTACTCCATAAGTGTTTATTGAACGAATTACCTCATGAATGGTGACTATAATCTCTTCATTTATTTTAGGATCATCAACTTATTTTTTTATTTTAACTTTTATATGTTTATTTATTTATTTATTTTTGAGACAGAGTCTCACTCTGTCACCCAGGCTGGAGCACAGTGGCGCCATCTTGGCTCACTGCGTCCTCTGCCTCCCGGGTTCCAACGATTCTCCTGCCTCAGCCTCCCAGGTAGCTGGGATTACGGGCATGAGCCATTACACCTGGCTAATTTTTGTATTTTTTTTTTTTTTAAGTAGAGATGGGGTTTCACCATGTTGGCCAGGCTGGTCTCAAACTCCTGACCTTAGGTGATCCACCCACCTAGGCCTCCCAAAGTGCTAGGATTACAGGTGTGAGACCCCGCATCTGGCCTTAACTTTTATTTTAGGTTCAAGGATATATGTGCAGGTTTGTTACATAGGTAAATTGCGTGTCATGGGGTTTGGTGTACAGATTATTTTTTCACCCAGATAATAATAATTTGACATACACAGCCTAGAAGAAAGGCAGGAAAACAAGGATATTTTGATTTATAAATAACTAAGAGATACTAAAAAGAAAGGGAGGAGTTATATTGGATATGGTCAAAAAGAAGATGGAGATGTGAGAAGAATGAAATAAGAAAAAAAAGCACAGTGTGTAGAGACTATTAAGCAATCTTGGCAAGAAAAATAAGAAATTAAGTGATAAATATTGAATGTTAGGTGTCAGGCATATTTTAACAGTGTTACATGTATTACTAACCCACTTAATTCTCCTAACAGCCCAGTGATGAAGGAGTTCTGTTATCTCAAAGGAGAAAACAGTCTTGCTGAATGATCTCACAGTGCACCAAGGCACTCTATGAACTATTTGCAGTAAAATAATAATTAGCATTTATTAAATGTTTACATTTTTCTTTTCTTCTCTTCTCTTCTCTTCTCTTCTCTTTTCTTTTCTTTCTTTCTTTTTTTTTGTTTGTGATGGAGTCTTAGCCTGTCACCCAGGCTGGAGTGCAATGGTGCAATCTCAGCTTACTGCAAACTCCGCCTCCCGGGTTCAAGTGATTCTCCTGCCTCAACCTCCCCAGTAGCTGGGATTACAGGTGCCCTCCACCACACCCGACTAATTTTGTATTTTTAGTAGAGATGGGGTTTCATCATGTTGGCTAGGCTGGTCTCAAACTCCTGACCTCGTGGTCCGCCTGCCTTGACCTCCCAAAGTGCTGGGATACAGGCGTGGGCCACCGTGCCTGGCCCTAAATGTTTACACTTTTCAAAAGGACTTCTATACATGAGTTCATAATCCTCACAATGGTCCTGTTGTTACTCCTAGTTTTGGATAAGGTTAGGAGTTTTCCATGGTCACTTAATTGTTAAATGGTACAACTGGGTTGTAAACCAGGTCAGTTCCTTCCATTATAGCATGCACACCACTAGGAAGATAAATCTTAACTATAAGTGGATAACCCACAAAAACATAGGCCTGAACCCTTTTAGTTAGTCCTTTTTTTCTCAAAGACATATATTTGTTAACAGCTTTATTGAGATATAATTCACATAACAATTTCCTATTTAAAGTGTACACATCGATGATTTTTAGCATATTTGGAACTGTATGATCATCATCACAATATAATTTTGAAACAATTTCATCACCCCTCACCCAAAGAAAACCCATCTCCTTTAGCTGTCATTTCATATTCATCCCCACTCCAGTCCCTAGCAAGCACTCCATTACTTTATGTTGCTTACTCTGGACATTTCATATCAAGAGAATCATACAATATGCGGCCTTTCGTGTCTGGCATCTTTCCACTTACCATGTTTTCAAGGTTCATTCATGTTATACCAGTACTTCATTCATTTTTACAGCTGAAAAACATTTCACTGTAATTGTTATACCACATCTTTAGTATTCATTCATCAGTGGATAAACATTTGGATTGTTTCTACTTTTGGACTTTTATGAAGAAGGTGCTATGAATATTCATACACAGGTTTTTGTGTGAAAGACATACATTTTAAAATAAATAATCATTTTCAGAAGGTCCTAATGACATTTCATAGAGGACTGGTCCCATGGAATGTTCTGTAAAACAACAAGCAGGTTCTATGGTCAAATAAGTTTTGTTAACACTTCAAAACATGCTTCCTTGCTCTGTTAGAGCCACTTTAGACATTAGAGGCACCAAGAACACCTGCTCTAAGGAAACTTGTTTAACTTTCCTGCCCAGAATTCCTCCAACTTCTATCGTGCTAGAACCTTCTTCCACAGAACACTGATGTTCTGAGGAGCGAGTGCACTATGAAGCACGTTTGGGGAAATGCTGCCCCGAATATTTAGCAAAGAGAGCTTTTCGGGAAGTGAAGCAGATGATTGGAATTCATTCTGAGATCTCCTTTCCCTTAATCTGACCCAGGTTCTTTGCATATGACATGTACATCATAATAATAGGCCTAACATTATGGCCCTATTCTTATTTGGGGTTGGGAAAAATAGGTTAACATTTCCTCTTAAAATATGGCTTTTGTGGTTAAAAAAAAAAAAATAGTCACCAGGTTGATCTGGCAGCATTGTCACCTGTCTCAGCGGAGCTTAATATCAATCAGCAACCGGTGGATACTAGGAATTAAGCTTCCTTGTTGGTGTGGTTCATGCCATTATCATCTCTGTGATTTCCCAGCACCTAGCAGAGGATCTGGCACATAGTACTCACCCAAATAGTTAATGGTCAGGTGGGTGTCCATTATAGAGTGCGTTTGGGACCATCATTTTACAGATACAACCATGAGCATTGGAAGGACTAATTGAATTGTCTAAGTTAACAACTGCTTCTAGCTGCAGTGCCAGGACCAGACTCAGATCCTCTGACTTATAATTCTGTATTATTTCTGTTGTGCACAACTTAAGGTTAAAATTTTATTTTTTTCATCTAAATTTCAAGTGAAATTTTAAAAAAAAGTTTACATTTTTTATAAAGTGAGCTGGGCTTTGAGCTGTGCTAAAGGGAATTATGCCAAGAAGTCAAGGTCTGAGGTTTTCTTCCCTTGGAATGGTGAAATCTGGAAAAGAAAGTAAGCACTGGTCCCAATTGGAGTCTGAAACTACCAGGGCATAAGCCATGAAGAGTTAAGAGAAATACTAAGACAAAGTGATGAAAGCTAAACTGCAAACATCATGTGGAGTTTTGTTGTGCCGCCATGCATTTTCAGCACTGCTTATTTACGTACCCAGTTTTTGGAATGGAAAAACTATCATTAAAAACATGTATCTAAATACAGTCCATGCTAAAAAGCCTTGAAAAGATGAGCAGCTTGCTTATCCTTTGTAATTTTACCGGGTCACTCAACCTTCACTATGATACATGAATCTAGTGTGCAACAGTGGAGGAAAATATTCTTTTACGCATTATGAGAACCTATATTCAAGGTGAATTAGATACTCCCAAAGAGTAAAACATCTCTTAAATTACTTACTGGTATTTATAAGACTACTCTAAAGAGTTACTTAAAGTAGTAACTCCTTAGTTTATAGGAAGATGCTGTCACATTGGTAGCAACTCCTTGGTTTATAGGAAGATGCTGTCACATTGGGAATTAAATGTAAACTCAAGAATCCCTTTTGTCTCTCAGAAAGATTTATCTTAGTCTCCTTTGCCATTTTATTTTATTTATGTTTTGAGACAAAGTCTCACTCTGTCACCCAGGCTGGAGTGCAATGATGTGATCTTGGCTCACTGCAGCCCCGACATTCCAGGCTCAGGTGATCCTCCCACCTCAGCCTCCCGAGTAGGTGGGACTACCGGCGTGCACCACCACACCCAGCTAATTTTTTTTTTTTTTTTTGTAGACACAGGGTTTCGCCAGGCTGGTCTTGAAGTCCTGGGTTCAAGCCCACTTCAGCCTGTCAAAGTGCTGGGATTATACAGGCTTGAGCCACTGTGCTTGGTCTCCTTTACCATTTTAGATTTAATTCAGATATTCCCAGATATGAAGAATTTCAAGTCATTTGATTTTGTAAAGCATTCATTGAATAATTTTGTTTATTTTCACTAGAGGTTTTGAAGCTGCCAAAGAGTTCGTCTGGGTCCTTTCCTGGGTCCCGAAATTTGTCCTCTTGGCCTGTTTTCTTGAGTTAGAATATAAACTCCTAATGCCATGCTAGCCCAGTGTACTTTCCCTAATATTGAATTTAATAGTAGCACACTATACTTTCATAATATTGCATTTGGATAATCATAATAGCAATTCTCTCTAACACTAGCACAGTGGTGATCTCGGTATTCAATATAAATACTACTTGCTGAATATAACTGAATACCTAAAATAGAAGTTCCTTTTCTGGAAATGGAAATCAAGTATGAAAAGTGATCTTTCTACCATTTGGAGGGAGATGGAGGCTCTGTAGATTATAAACCAGAGGTCAATGCCTTTCCTGGTATAGAGAACCACTACTCTCCCTATCCCATACCCATGACCCCCAATCCTGGCCCACCTATCAGCAAGGGAAAAGGACTCAGTCTTCACCAGTAGACTTAGCTGGACTTGGCCTTGGAAACTGGGCTGCTTAAATACCTTCATCTGACCTCTTGCACTACTTTTCCTGAGCATTTTAATCCTCTTTGTTATTTTGATATTCAATGATATAGATTTAGGTGAAAAAGTTGCTTGAACACATGATATAGCCCCCTTTTCGGGACAAATCTTTCATGTCAAAATGAGGCTTGAGGAAATATTTTGCAGTAGAAGACCACTGGGTTTGGAGCAGAGCAGTTTTGCTTTTGGCCTATCTATCAGCTGACTCCCTTATGCAAATCATTTAACTTCTGGGGGCCTCAATTTTTCCGTAAGGTCAAGGGAGATTAACTCCACCAGCCTCAAACTAATTCATAGACTTGTGACTTAGGAGAATAACAAAAACAAATAGACCTGAAGACCTTTAAAAACATTGAAAAGAATTATACACCATAGCAGATATTATTGGTTGCCATGTCAAAATCTTTTGGCCATACTCTTAGTTTTAACAAAGAGATGTACAGAAAATAATCGTTTTCCTGCAGAAAGGAATAGCACTTCAAAGACTCAATTAAGTACATTGACAATTAAAAGGGAAAGGTTATCGACTTGGGAAAGACACAAATCTGTGTTTGAGTCCAATCTGTATAACATTGGGCAGATTATTTAACTTCAGTTTCCTCAAATGTAAAATGGGGAAATGTATCCTGGTTTAAAATCACTCTTGTAAGTATTAGATAAAGTATGTATAGCACCTGTGAAGTTAGCTGGAGTTACCCAGGGTCCTTGGACTCCAGAGTAGGACTTGGAACTAAGTAAACGTTCATTCCTTTTCCACATTACAGATTCTTATGAAGAGTCAATGCTCTCTTTTATTTTACTTCTTTGAGACAGAGTTTCACTCTTGTTGCCCAGGCTGGAGTGCAGTGGCACGATCTCTGCTCCCTGCAACCTCTGCCTCCTGGGTTCAGTGACTCTCCTGTCTCAGCCTCCCAAGTGGTTGGGATTACAGGCATGCACCCCACGCCTGGCTAACTGTGTATTTTTAGTAGAGATGGGGTTTCTCCATTGTTGGTCAGGCTGGTCTCAAACTCCTGACCTCAGGTGATCCGCCCACCTCGGCCTCCCAAAGTGCTGGGATTACAGGCGTGAGCCACCACGCCCCGCCAATGCTCTCTTTTAAATAAAATACTGGCTCTGCCTGCAGGAATCCTTATTGCGCCCTATCTAGTTGAGGTGGGCTAGCCTGGGGTCTGACTGAGACTATAACAGTTTGTCTTTCCCATATCTGATATCTAAATTGTTTGGTTCTCACTTTACCAACAAGAATAAATTTTGGCATGTAGATTTTTGCTAAAGATTCAATGATGAATAAACTCCTCCAGCACATACTAAGAGCTCAGCAGATTAATATGTGAGAGAATTTTACAGATGTATTCACTCTAAATTCTAGTAAAGGTAAAATTCTATTCTTCCTTTCTAATTTAATCAGAAATGAATGATTAAATGATTAATCAGAATGATTAATGATTAATCAGAAATGAATGTGATCTTGGCTCACTGCAGCCCCGACATTCCAGGCTCAGGTGATCCTCCCACCACAGCCTCCCGAGTAGGTGGGACTACAGGCGTGCACCATCAAACCTGCAATCAGAGATGAAAATGTATCTGTTCAGTCCCATCTTTTCATGGATGAAGAAACCTCAATGACTTGCTTGTACAGAGCCCAGGCCTCTGATTCCCAGTGACATGCTGTGAGCTTTATACCTGCTAAGACTTCAAGTCCTTGGGCCATTTACTTAGCTCCTTCTTAAAACCTCTTCAAGTTTGGTTTCACAAAAAGAGCTGGTCTCTCCTGGAAAAGGGTGTGCTTTTTTTAGATTCAAACCTAAAAATCCAACAACCCACCCACAGAGTCCTCTGGAGAGCCCAAAACCTGCATCAGGGCCCAGTTACAGAGAACAGCTCTTCTCAGATGCCTGGAAGCATCTAATTCTTCCAGGCCCTTTGGTGATCTCTGTTTTGATTTCCTAATTGGGTGCTTTAGCTTAATCTGATAAGCTACCTCAAATCCTTTTGAAAGTAAGCAGGTTGTAAATCCTAAATAAATAAAACTACTGTGGCCACTGCAAGCTCAGGTTTGGGCTCCTGTCAAGGAGAATGACCTGCAACCTCCCCTTCCCTCCACCTCCCACGTGGACCCACAGTGCCTGCTTCCCTGGGACCCTTTTAAAGCTCTGATTGCAACCTGGTGACAGCTGTGAATGCACTAGGGCGAAACAGCATTCCAACATTTGGCTTTCCCTAAAGGCAGAACAGGTGGGGGACAGGTAGTGTGTTAATTAGAAATAAACTTTATTATCAGTTTAATTAGCCATCCCAACTTCTGTCCTCTTATGCATAAGAAGTTGGATGAAAAGTTGCTTGAGGTGGTGTAGATTATCTCCTAACCATATTTCTGAAACTGAAGGTCCACCCACCTAATCATTTAAACCAGAAACTTTGTTATTCTGCACTTTTCCTCCCTCAGACAATCACTTGACCAGTCCTGTGACTTTTACCATCTAAACCAGTGGTTTTTAAGCACAGATGCACATAAAAATCTGCAAGCCTTTAAAAACACCAATGCCTGGGTCTCACCTCCAGGTATTCCCATTCAGTGGTCTCAATGCGGGACCTGGGCATTAGTATTTTTTTAAAAAACTCCCCAGGGGGTTATAGCCTGCATCTAGGGTTGAGAAGTTTGTCTAAGCCTAGCTTTATTTCATCCTATCCTTTCTACAAACACTGCCATTTTGGGGGTGCATAGCTTCATGCCTTTCTTGGACCACTGAAGTAGCCTCATAATTGACTTCCCTGCCTCCTGTCTTCTCTGAGCCACCTGTCACTGCTATGGTTTATCTCATTATAACACTGTTGTGCTGGACCCCTTTTGACTTCGTTAGGGATGACACCATGTTCAAGAGGCTGAAGAAGAGACCCAGAGTCAGCAAAGGAGACACGGGGTTCCTTGAGGGAACTTACATACTGGGCAGTCTGGTGGCAGCGGGGAGGATGGAAGAACCACAACTACTTGTAAAAAACTTACAGTTTATAGCCTGTTTTCACTTAGCACCATTCCCCTAGCAACCTCCATCTGGCAACCTTCGTTTAACCTGAGACAAAAGGCCTCAATCCTCTGTCTGGCCCGCATTCCATGGGATGAGCCAAGGGTTCGGCTATTCCTCATAGATAAGAAATGAACTGGCCAGGCGCGGTGGCTCAAGCCTGTAATCCCAGCACTTTGGGAGGCCGAAACGGGCGGATCACGAGGTCAGGAGATCGAGACCATCCTGGTTAACATGGTGAAACCCCGTCTCTACTAAAAAATACAAAAAACTAGCCGGGTGAGGTGGCAGGCGCCTGTAGTCCCAGCTACTCGGGAGGCTGAGGCAGGAGAATGGCGTGAACCCGGGAAGGCGGAGCTTGCAGTGAGCTGAGATCCGGCCACTGCACTCCAGCCTGGGTGACAGAGCGAGACTTCGTCTCAAAAAAAAAAAAAAAAAAAAAAAAAAAAAAGAAATGAATCTCCGGGTTGGCTATTTCTGGATTCTTCAGCTTGGAACTCTGACGCACATTCTTTTTTTTTTTTTTTTTTGAGAAAGTGTCTTGTTCTGTCACCCAGGCTGGAGTTCAGTGACATGACCTCCTTGACTCAATCAATCCTCCTATCTCAGCCTCCCATGTAGCTGGGACTACAGGTGTGTGCCACCATACCTGGCTAATTTTCGTTATTTTTATTTTTTGTAGAGATGGGGTTTTGCCATGTTTCCTAGGCTCTTCTTGAACTCCTGGGCTCAAGTGATCCTCCCACCTATGCCTCCCAAAGTGCTGGGATTACAGACATGAGCCATTGCTCCTGGCCAACAGATTCTTCTTAAGTTATTGCCACGTCAGCCATTCAAACACCAATTTGAATTTTTGGGGGGCCTCATGTCCCCAAGTTCCCTTTTCAGCCATGTGCAAATCCTTTATTATCTGCATGATGGTGATTACTGACATTTATTAAGGAATTGCTGAATGCCAAGCATGTGCCAACCATACATATTTTATTTGATCCTCACAACAACCCAATGAGGTAGGTTCTCATTTTACAGAAAGGAGGTCAAGGTTTCCAGAGGTTAGCAAATTGCTAAGTCTTAGAGAAAGTATGTGACAGAGGCAGAATTTAAACGCAGGCCTAACTTAACCATGAAAATGTTCTGCCTCTTGTTGAATTTAAAGATAGAAGAATAGACACAGAAGTTTATAGCCTCTCCTTTCAGAGATCCTGCTAAAATATTTGAAAAGATAAAAGAGGCTTAAGCTTGCAAGTACAAAGAGAATAGGAGAGAAGACATTAATTGATGAAATATTTCAAACATATTTCAAAAGACAGGAAAGGGATGTAGGAAAAGTGTCTGATATCACCAGACTGAGGATACCATATCTTAAAGGACAAGCGAGAGGATGGTACCAAGAAGGAGAGAGTAAGTTAGCCCTGTAGACTCCTGGAGAAGCTCAGAAACTGGGGAATCCAGTACAGCAGAGAGGGTGGGAATAAATTGAAGAATATGTTCACATGAGGAACAGTCTGTGTACGTCACTTATGGCTCAGGCATAGAACCCCAGCAGCTGTGTAATCACCCACCAGGCAGGAGGCTGATTATTCTTTGGAGGATGGGAGAGAAGAGGCTCAGGGTTTGGAGACAATATGCACAGCCTGGCCCAGAATTAGTCATAGGGCTGCGAGTGAGAGAATTAATTGCAACTCTGCCTATGGCATGGCCATACTCCTCAGTGCTTTTCCCTCTCTTTGCTTCTAGGATGCAGGTTGCCTTTTAGACAGGACAGGAGGATTCTTTGCTGGAGAAACTGAGCGGTTCCTAGGAAAAGACATATGAGGTATACTAGCATTTTGCAGTCCTCCAACAGGATGATGATTTCCTAACCAGTCAAAGTGAAGTCAACATGGAATGGACTATGTGAAGGAAGCCTGCATTCGTGTTCTATTGCCACTATGACAAATTACCACAAACTAAGAGGCTTAAAACAAGATAAATGTATCACCTCTCAGTTCCATAGATCAGAAGTCTAACACAGACATCACTGGGTGAACAGCAAGGCCTTAGCAAGGCTGTGATCCTTTCTGGAGACTGTAAGGGGGAATTCATTTCTTTGCCTTTTTCCAGCTCTCCTTGGCTCGTGGTCCCCTTCCTCCATCTTCAAAGCCAGCAAACTCGGCAAAGTCCTACTCCTGCGGACCTCTCTCTGGTCCTTTCTGCCTCCCGTTTTCCCTAAGAACCCTTACGATCACCTTGAGTCCACCTGGATAGTCCAGGTTACTCTCCCCATCTTAAAGTCAACTAATTAACAACCTGAATTCCTTCTGGAATCTTAATTCCCCTTTTCCATAAAACAACATATTCGCAGATTCTGTATATTAAGGCAAGGACATCTCTGAGGGCCATTATTTTGCTCACCACACTCTCCCCACATGAAAGAGAAAGAGCAAAAACAACGAAGTCTGAGAAACTGCCACAGTTGAGAGGGGCCTAAGGAGACATGATGATTAAATTTCCTATAGGATCCTGGATGGAACAGAAAAAACACATTAGATAAAAAGTTAGGAAATGTGGGTAAAGGATGGGCTTGGATTAATACTGTATCAGTATTGGTTCATTCATTATGGTAAATGTGCTATTAAGATATTAATATTAATTTAATTTATAAGGGAAACTGGGTGTGGCATATACAGAAAATCTCTGTACTATCTTTACATGTTTTTGCAAATCTAAAACTATTCTAAAATGAAAAAATATTTTTTTAAAAAGGAAAAAGAATGGTTGCCCCTTGGAGTAGAGTAGGAATGAAGGTGTGGGATAGAGGTGTCTCCTTATAATTTTCTCTTCTTGAAAATTACATTTTAAAACCATGTGCATGCATTATTTTGATGAAAATATTAAAATATAAAAAAGTTCCCTCTTTGCTCACATTTTTTCCTCCTTCCGTGATGACCTTCTCCTCATCTTTGTCCAGTAAATCTTGCTCAGATCTTTAAAACTCAAGACAAATGCCAGACTCTGAAGTTTGTACCAGTTACCCCAAGGAAAATTAACTATGCCCCCACTTTGTGTTACCCTTGCATTTGCATATGTAATCATACAGCATATCACACTGTATCATTGTTATTGGTTTAGTGTCTGTCTCCTCTACCAGGATGTGAGCTCCTGGAGGGCAAAAACTATCTTATCCATCTTTATGTCCCCAGTGATAATACAGTAGCTGGCTCATAAGATACTAAAGAAATAGATACCGAGTTAATGACTGGGAAAAATGAACCAATAAATGAATAAATTAACAAGAGGAGCAATCTACTGAAGAACCATTGGGTTATTCTCTGCATTTTTTAGTTCCAGTAAAGAAGACAAGATTGTACTACGAAGATGATCAAGTCCTAGTCTGAATATGAGAATCAGATCAAGAAAAATTACCATCTTGGCACATACTGGGAAGATAAGCTGGTGCCTAAACACTGGGCTTGTCAGCAAAAGTAATGTGTACATGAGTTTAATATGAGCTAAATAGAAAATATTCATAAAATACCTTTAAGAAAACAAGATAATGTACTTCTACAACTGTAATGAAAATATACCATTTTTGTCTATTAAGATAATAGAATAAATTACCCGTAACAAAGTGGGATCAATGATACAAACTATATATTTAAAATAGCTGTACAGTTAAATGCAATGTAATATAGAATACAGCAGACACAACAGAAAATAGCATTGTTTAAACAGCATTTTAAATCCTGCTTTGTCCAATCATATTTCTATAACGTCTGTTTTTTAACTTGTAGAATGAAACTCAAAGGCTTTACCAGGGTCTCTAAACCCATCCAGGAGGTGGCCCCTGCTTGCACCTCTGCCCTCCTGCCCTCCTGCCTTTCAGTTTGTGAAGGCCCCAGCTCTCCACTGGGTTGCTCCCTCTTCCTGGCATACCCTTCTCTGCTCTTTATGTGTCTACCATCCTTTGCATCTCAGCTCAAATGTCCCCTTCTCAGGGAGGGCCTCCCTGATGATCTTACCTTAAATAGCACAACCTCCAAATTACTCTTTCTGACATCACCTTGTCTATATCCTTTATTGCATAAGTTGGCAATTATCATGCTTATTTATTTCCTTTTTCAGATTTTACCTTTTGTATGTTTGTTTGGGTTGTGTCTGTCTCCATGCTAGAAAACAGCGCCACCTCTGCTCCAGGTAACTAGAGTGTCCCATAGTTCAAGTGTAAAGACTGAGGGCATCATGACCTTCTGCAGGGGCTCTGTAAATGGATCAGAGAAGGGGTATTAGGTTGGTGCAAAAGTAATTGTGGTTTTGGCTGTTACTTTTAATGGCAAAAACTACAGTTATTTTTGCACCAACCTAATACAAAGGAGGAGGAGCTGTTGGGCTCAATATTCTCTCTTCTGTTCACTGAGTGGCTCAGGCTTGAGACAGGCAGTATCTAAGGACCCAATAATTAGGGACTCACAATGTTTTTTCTCTTTGGGTATAAACCAGCCTTCCTCCAATCCATGAATCCATAACATGTATCCTAGTGTATGATTTTCAGACATTCAAATGAAAATGCTTTTTCAGGAATGCATCCCATGGAAAACTAGGAGTCCACCTGTATGGTCTGCAAAATGCCTGCCAGTAGGCCCTTAGCATGGCCTGGGCACAGTATCTTCCTTCCTTTACTTGTCTTTTGTCATGAGTACCCACTGCGCTGCTCCTGCATTCCAAGTCCTGCCATTTCTGTGGGCAGCAGAGAGAACCTGGGATCCTGCTTCTCCTAATAGGAAACATACCTCCCAGACCTTGGCCCCAGCAGAAAATGTACTCCTAGTTGAGCAGAAATGTGCATCATTATGCCTTCTAACAAATGTTGCTTTTTAAACTTTTCACTGTCATTTGAGCAGCCCTAAGTAGGGAACGGGGGGAAGAAAAGCAACAGAAAGGAAAATCATTCATAATAAAAATGATAAGATATACATTTTGGGGTTCAGAAGATAAGAGGAACTGGTGTAAGCTTACAACAGCAGTTGCTAATTGTAGTCAGATTACAAAATAGGAATGGATATATGACTTGAAGGGATTAAAAACATAAATAGTAAACAAACATCAATGATGTTCAGCTTAAGAAACATTTAAATATACTCTGACTCAAGTGAGTTAGTTCATATTACTATATCTCCAATAAATTAGAAACCATTAAATGTGGTAGAAATGTATATTTGGCAGGGCTGAAGACAAAATAGCACCACTGAAAAATGCGGATACCTTGATGATTAGAGAATTTCCTGGAGAGAATATAGTTCACATAGGAGCCACCAAATTGGCCTTAGTCCTTGCTCTGATAATCCCATGTTTGACAATTTATTCTAAAGAAGTTCTTAGAAGAAAGAAATGTTTATTTGCACTAAGACGTTTATAGCTATTCTATTTGTGTGACAAAACAACAACAAACACAAAACCAACTGGAAGTCATGAAAATGTCCTCTAATTGGTAACATAGGTGCAATTGCTACATTGATTCAATATCTTGGCATGAAAATGGTAGGTACATTGACAATATGGACATATGAGAGAGCAGAGAGCATATTTTAAATAACACTAGGTGAAAAAATATAACAGCATTGCACAGTGATTATAATTCTGTGCATACATCTTAAAGAACATAATCATGTAAAAAGTGATTATCAGAAGAGGTTATAAAAGCTTGTACTGGATATTTATGGAGAAGGGATCCTCTAGTTTTTTTTTAGTTGAATTGTCTTGCTGTTTGCGTCTCTTTCATTGTAACATTGTATAAATATATTCTAATTTAAAACTTTAGCAAATAGAATGTTTAAGTAAATTCCATGTTGAAGAGCGTGGTGATTTTCCCACTCTCCACAGTCAGAATGGGTGAGAGTTCTGGTGTACCTTTCTCTGCTGGGCGAGTGTAGTGTAGGAGAGACACTATTCCAATCTACTGCCAGTCCTGTAGGTAGTGAGGCAGCTGCAGAGACAGAAAGCTCTACCCTGAGATCTTTTCTGCCTTAGTAACCAAACTCTGATTTTTAGATGAGCACAGGTCACGTGCAGTAAAGACTGTGTTCTCTGACCTCCTTTCCATTCCTGTTCAATTAGGTGACAGAGTTCTGGTTATTAGCGTGTAAGCAGATACGTTGTGAGTAGCTTCCAAGAAGTGTCCTTAAAGGGAGAGGGTGGGAATTCTGTCTTTCTGCTTCCAGTTCTCAGATGTGATGGCTGGAGCTCCAACAGCTGTGCTAGATCGTGAGATAAATGCTAAATGCTGAGGACAGTAAAGCAACAAGACAAAAATCTGCTCCTTGAGATACCGTGGGACACCGCTTCAGCCCTAGCTGCAGAACTCTAGAAATTTTGCTTAAGTAAATAAAAACCTGTGTGTCCAAACTACTGTTACTGCCAGCCAAACTGAATCTGAAATAATATAGCCGCATTTTTCAGTGTACTTATAAGTCTGTATACGTTGTTTCTTAATTTTAAAAAGAGGAAGAGCATCTTAGAGTTTCCTCTCTAAGTTTTCTCACTGCTTAAACATTTTAAATAATTTCAAATGGATGTCTCCCATTATGGACCAATGAATGATTAGAGCCTTTTGCCCCAAGATTTATCCAGGGTTGTAAAAAATTATTTTTAAAAGTTACTTACTTTTTGTTGTTGTTGCTGTTAGAGACAGAGTCTTGCTCTGTCACCGAGGCTGGAGTGCAGTGACTCCATCTTGCCTCACTGCAACCTCTCCCTCCCTGGTTCAAGCAATTCTCCTGGCTCAGACTCCCAAGTAGCTGAGATTACAGGCACCTGCCACCATGCCCAGCTAATTTTTTTGTATTTTTAGTAGAGACGGGGTTTCATCGTGTTGGCCAGGCTGGTTTACAACTCCTGACTTCAAGTGATCCGCCTGCCTTGGCCTCCCCAAGTGCTAGAATTACAGGTGTAAGCCACCCCGCCTGGCCGAAAAGTTACTTAGTTCTTGATCCCAAAGTAATAAAAGCTCCTTACCCAAAAAAGATAGAAAATATAGATAGGCAAAAGGAAGAAAAATAACTTAGAATACACTTCCCTACATACTCACTGTTAATATTTTGGTATACACTACTAGTCATTGTTTTGTACATGTATATTGTACCTACTTTTGGTAACCTGCTTTTTCTACCCACTAAATTGTGTGTTCACTTCCAAATCATTTAATATTCTTCTAAATATCATTTTAATAGAATGCATTTATTCTATTTCATAGCTGATGTGCCATACTTACCCAATCCCATAGTTTTGGACATTTAAGTTTTTATGTTTTTGTTCTTATGAATAGCACTGTTATGGATTGCTCTTTCGCCTAATCTTTGCACATCTTATTTACCCAATAATAAACTTTCTAGGTTGAAAGGTAGGCAAAATTATATTTTCACATTATGCTTCAGAAATTTGTACCGATTTATCTCTCTTCCACTCCTCCCTCACTGATAATATAAGAGTATTACATGCCTTGTAACTTTACCAACACTGGATCTATCTATCTATTTATTACAGTCTTCAGCTATGTTCCTTAAAAAATTGTGGTAAAATGTATATAATAAAAGTTATCATATTGACCACTGTCAAGTGTACAGTTAGGTGGCTTTAGGCACCTTCACAATGATGGGCAATCATCACCATTATTCATCTCTAGAACTTTTTCATCATCACAAACTGAAACTCTGTACCCATGAGACAAGAACTCCCTATTTTCCCTCTATCAACAGCTCCCAGCATCCACCATTCTATTTTCTGGTCTCTGAATTTGACTACTCTAGGTACCTCATAGAAATGGAATCATACAGTACTTTTCTTGTGTGTGACTGGTTTCTTTCACTTAGCATAGTGTTTTCAAGTTTCATCCATGTTGTAACATGTGTCATAATTTCCTTCCTTTTAAAGGCACTATATATATATGTGTGTGTATGTGTGTGTGTGTATACATATATACATACACATTTTATGTATATACCATATTTTTACCCATTCATCTATCAATGGTTACTTGGGTTGGTTCCACCTTTTGGCTATCGTGACTAATGTTCTTATGAACATGGGTATACAAATATCTCTTCTAGTCCCTGCTTTCGATTTTTGGGGGGTATATACCCATAGGTGAAATGCTGAATCTTATGGTAATTCTGTGCTTAATTTTTTGAGGAGTGGTGCCATACTGTTTTCCATATTGGCTGCACCATTTTACACCCCCACAAATAGTGCATGGAGGTTCTGATTTCTTTACATCCTAGCCAATGCTTATTTTCTGTTTTTTTTTTCTTTTGTTTTTAATGGTAGCCATCCTCATGGACAATATTTCATTGTGGTTTTGATTTGCATTTCCCTAATGATTAGTGATTTTAGCATTTAAAAAAATGTGCTTATTGTCCACTTGTATATCTTCTTTGGAGAAGTGGCTATTCAAGTCCTTTGCCCATTTTTAATCAGGTTTTTGTGGTTGTTAGGTTATAGAAGTTGTTTATATACTCTGGAAATCATATCAGAATATATGATATTCTTATTAGACATGTGATTTGTAACTATTTTCTCATTTTGTGGTTGCTTTTTCACTCTTGAATGAATCCTTTGGTGCACAGAAGTTTTAAATTTCAATGAAGTGCAATTTATCTATTTTTAAATTTTGTTGCTTGTGCTTTTCGTATCATATACAAGAGATCATTGCCAAATTCAGTGTCATTAAGTTTTCCCCTATATTTTCTTCTAAGAATTTTAGTTTTAGTTCTTGCATTTTGGTCTTTGATCCATTTTGAGTTAATTTTTGTTTGTGGTAAGGTAACAGTCCAATTTCACTCTTTTGTATGTAGTTATACTGTAAATTTTAATTTTGTTATTTTATTCCTATAGTCCCTGCATTTTTTTTTGACTAAGCAAAGCCTTGGGTTTTTTATATTTTGTTTGCTATTGTCAGTGAAACTTCTCTCCCCTTCTTCCTCCTTCTTCCCCCATACTCATATGTAGTTATATTTTCTAACGGCTTCTTACTGGCTTATAGGAAGTGGATTATTTTTTCTACTGATGGCTGTATAACTGAGTCCTCTTATTAGTTCTGATTTGTTTCAGTTGAATGTCCTAGAATTTCCAGGTAGATAGAAATATTGTTTGTAAATGCCTCATGAGATTTGGGAAACATATTTCTTTTGCTACTTTCAGTGAAATGGGGCTGTCATTAATCCGAAAGCCTGGCACATCAGCACATCACGCACTCCTCTCTCGCTGTCTCTCTGTCTCTGTCTCTGTCTCTCTCTCTCGCTATATATATATATGTGTGTGTGTGTGTATATATATACACACACACATATATATTTCTATATATATTTCTCTCTCTATATATATATTTCTATATATACTTCTAGTTCCTGCCTAATCAAATCAAAGTGTGGTCCTTAGACCAGCAGCATCAGCATTACCTGGAAGCTTGCTAGAAATGCAAATCCTTGGGCCTCACCCTAGACCTGCTAAATCAGAATTTGCATTTAAGAAGACTGGGTAGGTAATTTGTATGCATGCTAAAGTTTGAGAAATACTGCTTTAGAGGTTAATGAAATAGCATTTCTTCCTTTCCTTTTAAGCTTTTCCTCTATTTCCCAGCCACAAGTAATTAAATACTATAAAACACTACAAAAGATCTTTCAGAATAGAAATAAGCAGACTGTGAAGTCATAGCATGCTAGAAGGGAAAGCAGGCTTAGGCAGCAGCTAGTTCAGAGTTTCCAAACTCCAGTCTTTGTAGCAGCTCAATGGTTTTAGGTGTAGTGGGGTATTCCTCGTACAACGTTTTACCTAGTAGTTTTCTTTATATGGAATCACTTTTTTTTAAAACTGAAATACCTTTTCTCCTTCCTTTCTTCCTTCCTTCCTTCCTTCCTTCCTTCCTTCCTTCCTTTCTTTCTTTCTTTCTTTTTTTCTTTCTTTCTTTCTTTCTTTCTTTCTTTCTTTCTTTCTTTCTTTTTCTTTCTTTCTTTCTTTCTTTCTTTCTTTCTTTCTTTCTTTCTTTCTTTCTTTCTTTCTTTCTTTTCTTTCTTTCTTTCTTTCTTTCTTTCTTTCTTTCTTTCTTTCTTTCTTTCTTTTTCTTTCTTTCTTTCTTTCTTTCTTTCTTTCTTTCTTTCTTTCTTTCTTTCTTTCTTTCTTTCTTTCTTTCTTTCTTTCTTTCTTTCTTTCTTTCTTTCTTTCTTTCTTCCTTCCTTCCTTCCTTCCTTCCTTCCTTCCTTCCTTCCTTTCTCTTTCTTTCTTCTTTTTGCTTTCTCTCTCTCTCTCTCCTTTTTTCTCCTGCTGCTGCCTCTCTTTCTTTCTTTCTTTGAGACAGGGCCTTTCTTTGTTGCCCAGGATGGAGTACAGTGGCATGACCATAGCTCACCAAAGCCTGGAACTCTTGGGCTCAAGTGGTCCTCCCACCTCAACTTCCCAGGGAGCTGGAGCCATAGGTGTGTACCTCCAGGCCCAGCCAATTTTCTAAAAAATGTCTTTGTAGAGATAGGGTTTCCCTATGTTGTCCACGCTGGTCTCAGATTCCTGACTTAAAGCAATCCTCCCTCCTCAGCCTTCCAAAGTATTGGGATTACAGGTGTGAGCCCAGCCTCAAAATATTTTTATTTAAATGAAAGTTTATATCACTTCCACAAATGAAAACCTGTATTACTTGCCAAAAATGTAGGGTAACTGTTAAAATAAGTTAATGAAAACAAAAGAATGTTATTAAGATGTAAAAATTAACAATGGATTATAAGATATAATGAATCTAGTTATGAAAATAGGTTTCTCAGTGAAAGTATTGAAGCCATTTATGATCAACCGTTAACTTGTTGCTAAATTGGAGGTTGTACATCAATGAAAACATTCTTAAAACTTATTTAAAAGGTAACAGGTATAGTGGGCTTACCATGTACCAGGTACAGATCTAAGAGCTTTAACATATATTTAATCCCAATAAAGACTTCATGAGGTATTTACTGGCATCCTCCATATTTTACAGATGAGGAAACTGAGACTTATAGAGGTTCAGCAACTTGCCAGAGGTCACAGAGCTAGTCAAAAGCAGAGCAGGGCTTTGAAGCCAGGCATGTCCAGGGTCTAGCACCTGCAGCTGCTTAACCAGCACTGAGAAATCCAAGTCACATGTGTATTTAGTTGAACAAGGCAAAGATAAATTGTCTGCCTTTTCTAAGCATACTTATGTTCATGAATACAGCCTTTTTGCACTAATTGATTGTCAACTTTTGAAGAGGATAGTTTGACATATTACTGATAGAATACAATGATGTGCCTAGGAATTCAGGGAATAAGGATCTGAGTTATAGATGAACACCACCTGCTTTAACCTTACTTCTGAGCAATTATGGCTGAGGACCAGGCTCCTGGATCCTGTACTCATTATGCACAACCCTATAATTCAAGTGCTTTTATGATTTGCATTACCAATGCCTGAGAGAGGCACATCCAGGCAATAATATATGGGAAATCACAGGTTTCATGTGCTAGTTTTATATAAATAAATACACACACACACACACACACATATATATATATATTCTCTAGAGGGACAGAACTAATGGAATAGATGTGTATATAAAGGGGAGTTTATTAAGGAGTATTGACTCACACTATCACAAGGTGAGGCCCCACAATAGGCCGTCTGCAAGCTGAGGAGCAAGGAAAGTCCGAATCCCAAAGCTGAAGAACTTGGAGTTCAATGTTCAAGGGCAGGAAGCATCCAGCATGGGAAAAAGATGTAGGCCAGAGGACTAAATGGGTCTAATCTTTCTATGTTCTTCTGCCTGCTTTTATTTTGGCCTCGCTGGCAGCTGATTAGATTGTACCCACCCATACTGCAGGTGGGTCTGCCTTTCCCAGTCCACTGACTCAAATGTTAATCTCCTTTGACAACACTCTCACAGACACACCCAAGAACAATACTTTGCATCCTTCAATCCAATCAAGTTGACACTCAATACTAACCATCACAAGTCGACCCCTTGTCAACTTGAACCCATACACATCTCCTGAAATCATACATAATCTTCAAATAAAGACAATAATAAGGTCATAATTATGCCCAACATAATACAACTATCCTTCGTACAACCAGAAACTCACAAATCCCCAACTCAAATACTATTACATAAAGTTAACAATACTTAAATGCTGAAATGAAGTCAATAAATCTTATGTCACATGATAAAGGAAAAAAGAAATAAAATAAAGATATTTTCGTAGTACAAGTATATACATGCACAAAAATGTTCTTAACAAAACAGGGAGGAAATGCTCATGACAATTAACATTTTCTGCACCTGGTCATGTGGTCATAGCTGGTATTGATGACTACCTTCTACTATCCATTCTGTATTCCCTTTGCTTTCAGCAAGAACCTCAGCAGGTCATGGGTTTTTTCCTAGTGGAGTGATCCAAACCTTCATTCCTAAGAGGTCTGGGCCATTTGTAGTCCTGTCTGGATTGGGCTATTGTAGTTTCTCATTGACCTTAATCAAGGGTATGGTAATACTAAGATACACCCTAAAGGATTTTCTGTATTCCATGCATACTCTTCCTTACTTCCATTGTGGAGTAGTAGATCAACTTCATCTTGATAGTCTGGGTCAATCACCCCAGGCAACACTGTAACTCCCTTCTTAGCCTGTTGACTTAAAGGTAGGAGGAGCCCAAAGTGTGCAAGCGACAATCTGAACTTCCAGTGTAATGGAATTGTGTTGTGTCTCCTGGTCGCAGTGTTCCTCCCTTTGGGACTAAGATCTCAGAACGTAATGTTGCGGGAACAGGAAGCAAACATTTTGCTAGTGGGTCACTAAGGGTGATGGTGAGTGGTGCCACTTCCATTTTCCACCTCTTGATTCCTGGACCTGTGAATCCTGGCTATGGGAGAAGCAGTACCATATATTGGATGCTGATTCAGAGCATACACAGGCTTCTGGAGAACTTTGCCCCAGCCCTGCAAAGTATTGTCACCTAGTTGGCATTGTAATTGTGACTTCAAAAGGCCATTCCACTGTTCTATGAATCCAGCTGCTTCAGGATGATGGGGGACATGGTAAGATCGGTACATTCCACGAACACGAGTTCACTGCCACACTTCTTTAGCTGTAAAATGAGTGCCTTGGTCAGAGGCAATGCTATATGGAATATCATGACTGTGGATAAGGCATTCCGTGAGTCCACAGATGGTAGTCTTGGCAATATATTCTAATCCATACATTTACATATATAATTACTAAAATTTAAAAATGTTTGTCCTTGTACCCCCTAAAATTCACGCTTTTGGAATTATCAATCAAGTTCAATCCCACATTTTAAAGACAAGAAAAACAATATTTATGACTACACAGAAGCTGTGGACTGGAACACTGGTCTCTGTTCCTACACCACTGCCCTCTCCTCATATTGAGGAATTCTTGTGTCCTTTAATACTAACCCAGCTGGCCATACTTCATAATGAATCACAGTATGTTTTATTGGTAAAGCGGTTGGCATCTTTACGATAGGTAATTTACATGATGGAGATGAATTGCAATCCTCAAATTTAGGTGTGCAAGACCTATGGAATTTTGTTAATCAAATGAAATTTCCACCCTTGGTTTTTTGTTGTTGTTGTTGGCCTGCCTTCCTTTCTCTCTCTCTCTCTCTCTCTCTTCCTTCTTTCTTTTCTTCCTTCCTTCCTTCCTTCCTTCCTTCCTTCCTTCCTTCCTTCCTTCCTTCCTTCCTTCCTTCCTTCCTTCCCTCCTTCCTTCTTTCCTTCCTCTCTCTCTCTTTCTTTCTTTTTGTTTTTGACAGGGTCTCACTCTGTTGCCTAGGCTGGAGTGCAATGGCACAATCATGGCTCACTGCAACCTCTGCCTCTCTGGTTCAAGCGATTTTTGTGCCTCAGCCACCCAAGTAGCTGGGATTACAGGCATGCACCACCATGCTTGGCTAATTTTTGTATTTTTAGTAGAGACGGGCTTTTGTCATGTTGTTATCCTGGTGGCAACGTTCCTCCCTCTGGGACTGAGATCTCTAGGCCAGCAGAACGTAATGTCACCAGAGATGGCCAGGCTGGTCTCGAACTCCTGACTTCAAGTGATCCACCCGCCTTTTCATCCCAAAGTGCTGGGATTACAGGCATGAGCCACTGTGCTCAGCCTAAAATTTCCACCCTTAAGCTTGCATCCCACCAGCTTGGCAGGAAATCTAACTGCAGTCATACTTAGAGCTTCCCCCCTCCTCAACCCCAGATATGTGAGTCCAGGAGTCACAGGCAGAAAAGGCTTAGTCCCAGCCCACAGTGGTTACAGCCTCTGCCAGCCCATTGGTTCTTTCTCTCCCATGCTCTGCTGCTTCTGGGCTGTCCGGGTGTCTGGGACTGGTGCAGTGGGAAGGCCTCTGCCTGAGCTATAATCACACTCCAACTCCCAGGAGTCATTCCTTTGGAGAGTTGTCCGTATTTGGCGCAGACTGCGTGCATCTGCTTTTACATTTTTCATGGGTGTGGGCTCTACAAAAGACAGAATCTTGGATACCAGGGTACTTCTGCTTTTTGCAAAGCCTTGATTCTCAGGGCAAGAAGTCATAAAACCTGGCTCCCTGCTTAAAATGAGGGAAAGGGAGAATATAGATGCTGTGGCCTAAGTGTCCTTCAATATTCATGTGTTGAAACTTAATCTTCATTGGGGTGGTAGTAAGTGTTGGGGACTTTTGGGAAGTGATTTACTTGTGAGGGCTCTGCCCTTTTTGCACTCTTCCGCTCTTTTTTTTTTTTTTTTTTTTTTTTTTTTGAGACGGAGTCTCGCTCTGTCGCCCAGGCTGGAGTGCAGTGGCGCGATCTCGGCTCACTGCAAGCTCCGCCTCCCGGGTTCACGCCATTCTCCTGCCTCAGCCTCCCGAGTAGCTGGGACTACAGGCGCCCACAACCGCGCCCGGCTAATTTTTTGTATTTTTAGTAGAGATGGGGTTTCACCGTGGTCTCGATCTCCTGACCTTGTGATCCGCCCGCCTCGGCCTCCCAAAGTGCTGGGATTACAGGCGTGAGCCACCGCGCCCGGCCTCTTCCGCTCTTTCACCACGTAAGGACACAGTGTTGGCCCTCTCTGGAGGATGTAGCAACAAGGTGCCATCTTTGAAGCAGAGAGCAGACCTTTTCAGACATCACATCTGCTGAAGCCTTGATCTTGGACTTCCCAGCCACCAGGACTGTGGGAAAACACGTTTCTGTTCATTATAAATTACCCTAAGGTATTTCATCATAGCAGCATAAACAGGCTAAGACAATAGGGAAAAGAGAGAGTTTAGTAAATTGCCCTTGCACTCACAAAGTAGTTTAACTTTAAAAAATACATAATAATTTAAAATGGTAAACTTTGCAGAACTGGTCCTCAGTGATGTCACAAATGGCTGTGAGCATGTTCTGTGAACTGTTCTTACACAAAACAAGCCTGTCTTTGACATCTTTCTTCCCCCAAACCAGCTGGTAACACAACCCTCGGTGAAAAAGTATTGTACTTTTTAAAGGGTAAATTCTTCGGGTATAAGATCATTGTTTCATGCATAGAACTTGCTTAGCCGTGACTGAAATCCTATACTTAGCAATTTCCTTTTAAACTGGTGTGCTCACCTCCTTCCCACTGGGTTTAAGGCTAGTACAGACACTTGGGCACCTTGTGCCTGGCTCCATTGGTGTCGCCTGTGAAGGCTGGTGAGGGCTGATGGGCGCCCTGGCCTGGCTGGGTTCTCTTTGCTGATTAATAGCTGGCTGTGTGGAAGATGGCCTGAGTTCACAGAAGCTGGCCTAGCCCGTGCTCAGGTGTGGTCCAAGGATGTTGAGACTGTTTCCTGCCGTGGGGAAGGTGCAGGGCTGAGCAGAAGCTGGCCCTGAAGGTAGAAGAGGCTGCATCCTTCATTCCATGCCCTCTGCTTGCAGTCATTTTCCTTTTTTTGCCCATGTCCAAGTCCCTCTTGGACAGAAAAGTGCCTGGGGCCATTCTGTTGGATTCCAGTGACTGACAGGCCAGCAACAACTCAGAGCCTCCCTTCCCTCCAGTGCCCTCGAGGGTCAGGCTGCCATCCTGTATGTCCTTTCCCTGGACAATCAGGCCACCCGCTCTGCCCCTGACTTCCAGAGTCATTCCTGGGAATCCACCCACCCCACAGAAGGGAAGCTACTCTTAGGAAGTCCAAGATGACTTTCTGTCATTTTATTTCCTGCAAAAGTAGAAAAACCATACAGATTTGATCTCTGTGGGCACACTATTAAATGTTTAAAAAGTCAGTCACACAAACGAATGAAAACATCAATGTTTATGCATAGCCCACAGCAATTCATCATGATGTAAAGGAGCAGGACTGGATTCCGGGTCAGGAGGGCTGGGTTCGCCAGTCCACCGCGTTATCTGCTGCGTGAGAAGTCTTGGTTAGGAAAGTCACTGAACCTCACTGGGCCTCAGTCTTTTCATCTGTTAAGTGGTGCATGGTGGGGAGGGAAGGAAAGGAGAATACCTACCTCAGAGGTAAGTATTTTATTGAACAATAAAATTAAATCAACCAAAATCAGTAGCTGTTTGTATATCTTTGACAGTTTAATGTAGCCCCAGAATTAAACCTGTATCGTAGAAGGGAAGGGAAAGGGAGTCCCCAGAAAGAATCTGAAAATGTCTAGAATGAGCATTTCCTCAGGTTCAAGCATTACATTCTAACCTATTCTGAACTTGCTTGGTAATTTTGAGTTCTGCAGAGGTAACTGACCCTCTCTCCTTCTTTTCAAGTCTTGCCTCTTATTCCCACTCTCCCCTCCTCAGCCATCTGTCCTTTTGTTCATCCTCAGAGTCCAGAGGCGCCATCTGGTTCTTTCCTGGATGGCCTAGGGGTGTCAGATGCTGGGAAGAGACAGAAGGGTCCTGAACTACGGTGTCTCCTCAGGGGGCAGAATCCACAAAATCATCAGCCTTTCACCACCTGGGTGAACAATGCTGTACGTTTTTCCCTTAGGTTCCTGTGTCAAAACAACTGCCTGACTCAGGTGAGAAACTGGGGAGGAGGAAAGGTGCATTTTGTGGCATGAACATTCCGTCCACAACTGCAGTCAAGTTGGGGGTGAGGTGGGGGCTGTTACACTTAGGAGAGGAGCGTCTCATTAGGCATATGGGGGCTTGGTTTTAGGATCAACTACTGCAATGATTCCATTGCTTTGGAAAGGGTCACTCTGAAATTTAGGTGTTAAAGTCAGATGTGCAAATAAGTTTAGAATATCCATCACCAACCAAATAGGAAAATCCTTTTACTCTCTCGGCCAATGGTCTCCGAGCTCTACCTGATCATTCATTCATTTGTTTATAAGTGCCTGCCAGTGTAGGCCCCTGCCAAGGACTGCATTCTTTGGATCAGGGCCTGAATATCCATGAGCCCAGCCAGATGTTGGATTCCTTACAGCTGCTGGTCACCAGCTTATTTGGAAGCCTGGTTAAAAGCACCACATTTTCAAAGCGTTTCCCCACTCTGAGATAATTGTCTGCCTATCATGTGATGAAAACCCAAACCTATTTCTTTTTTTTTTTTTTTTATTATTATACTTTAAGTTCTAGGGTACATGTGCACAACGTGCAGGTTTGTTACATATGTATACATGTGCCATGTTGGTGTGCTGCACCCATTAACTTGTCATTTACATTAGCTGTATCTCCTAATGCTATCCCTCCCCCCTCCCCACTCCCCACAATAGGCCCCGGTGTGTGATGTTCCCCTTCCTGTGTCCAAGTGATCTCATTGTTCAATTCCCACCTGTGAGTGAGAACATGCAGTGTTTGGTTTTCTGTTCTTGCAATAGTTTGCTGAGAATGATGGTTTCCAGCTGGATCCATGTCCCTACAAAGGACATGAACTCATCCTTTTTTATGGCTGCATAGTATTCCATGGCGTATATGTCCCACATTTTCTTAATTCAGTCTGTCACTGATGGACATTTGGGTTGATTCCAAGTCTTTGCTATTGTGAATAGTGCTGCAATAAACATCCGTGTGCATGTGTCTTTATAGCAGCGTGATTTGTAATCCTTTGCGTATATACCCAGTAATGGGATGGCCGGGTCAAATGGTATTTCTAGTTCTAGATCCCTGAGGAATCACCACACTGTTTTCCACAATGGTTGAACTAGTTTACAGTCCCACCAACAGTGTAAAAGTGTTCCTGTTTCTCCACATCCTCTCCAGCACCTGTTGTTTTCTGATTTTTTAATGATTGCCATTCTAACTGGTGTGAGATGGTATCTCATTGTGGTTTTGATTTGCATTTCTCTGATGGCCAGTGATGATGAGCATTTTTTCATGTGTCTGTTGGCTGTATGAATGTCTTCTTCTGAGAAGTGTCTGTTCATATCCTTTGCCCACTTTTTGATGGGGTTGTTTGTTTTTTTCTTGTAAATTTGACCCAAACCTGTTTCGTTTTGTGTTAGTAAGAACTAGCTACTGGTAAGCACTTATTTAGTTGTATAACTGCTTTTTAATTTTGCATTTAGATTCTGAGAGTCCCTTAGATTCCATCATTTGGAAACCTGACTCTAAAAATACCAAATTATAGAGAAATTATAGCACAATAAGTATTTTAATCACTTTTTATAGCTTGCAATCATGTTGACAACTACAAATATTACTTGAGTATTATTTTAAAAAACATTCTGTAATGAGTGCTTTTGTTTTTCCATGTTCTTGAAACATGATGAATTTTGCTCTGCATGCTGCTTCATGATAAAGGAATATGAGAAGAGTGGTATCTTCTAGCCAACAACCTTTCCTTTCTTTATTTAAAAAGCCCTCTTGATGGGTTTGTACCTTCTCGAAGTAACTTTCAGCAGTGTTCATAATGTAATTCTATAGGCACCTTACAGGTGTCTCCACAGCCCTCCCCCATCCATCTCTGTCGCAACAAGAAATGCATTGGGGGGAAAAATGGCCATTTACCTGTGGGATTATAACCCAAACGATCCTCCTTTCCCTAACTCTCCAGTATGTTTCTTCCTTCCATTAATTTATCTTCTCTACACCTTAATAAAAACAGATTTAGATGTTCAATGAGAATGCTTAAATATTCTGGAGGGCAACTTTTCACTATAATTTCCAAGGTTGTAAAAAAACACTGTATTTTTAGTTTGCTAGTTTGCAGATCAGTGAAATTATCTGCCATTGATGACATCAGACTTTTGGGAGGTCTGTGGCCACAGTCTAATTGGAAAGTTACAGTTAGAATCTGATGAAATCACAGTGAGTGTTGCAAGAGACAGCCTTGCAGAAATTTGAAGATTATCCTGAAACTGCTTAGTGTAGTCTTTTAAATAAGTATTCCCATGTACTGTTCATGAATTATAACTAGCATGGGTGTTTTGTCATACCGTAAGCATTGTCAATGTCTTCTGTACATATGCCTTTGCTTTATAATTCCTCCATGAAACTGAATGCCAGCCACGAACATGGTCATCCTTAATCACCTTATAGCTCTGCCAAAGACTTAATAACGAAGGAATAGATAGGATCTTTTTGAGTCCTCTCTGTAATCCCACATAAGTCATGTTGATTGTGGGATATTGAGAGTTCTTAATTGCTTATCTCAATTCCCACTGGCTTCTATGTTTGTTGCATTTATTTATTCATTCTATCTTTATTGAACAATATCTATATGCCAGACACTGATCTATGCTCTGAAGACAGGCAGAAGTGTCAGACAACAGTTTACCCAATGTTTTCCATCCAAATCCAATTAACCAATATTCTCAATTTGGAACAACTCAAGACGAGCCATATATCATTGAGGTAGAGCTGGCAAGCAGTCTTGTGAGCTTGTTACTCTAAAAGTTAACTTCGTTTAATTGCGGGAGATAACTCTCAGAAATTTATTTAAAAAGGAAAAAAATTATGTTTCTCTCAGCTGAGGATGAAATAACATGTTGTGAAAAGCTTTGCAAACTCTAAGATGCCGCAGAAAGGTATAAAACTTTTTGTTGTTGTTCATCAACATCAAGATGCTCTGATTTGTGCTTTCTTCTGACTTTGATTTGATTTTTTTCAGAGATCAATATAGGGGACACAATTTTGGAAAGTGACATATGGGTGAAAGTGAATCTGCACGAACAGAACCTGATCATGCTGGAACCTTCTACCTTGCCTTCCCTTCTTGGACAATTTTGGTCTCATTCTCATTTACTTTCCTCAAAGAGACTATTTAAGGGGAAACTATAACTACTTGCCTCAAACCATCACTGTGAAATAGACACTGGCAATTCTATAGTGTTTGGTTCCAATAAGACAAAAATAAACACAAATTACATCCATTTAACTTTTATTTTAAATCATCTGCTGGGATCCTGGTCTTCTTCTAGCACCATAATTATGTATCAGTTAACAATCCAAGTTAGGAAGATTATAGGTATAATTTAAGGCAATAAAATGACTGGGGAACATTTTCTATAATTGTCAATTGAAATGAAATCTTTAGAAACGGCTGAATGACTTTTGGCAAAGTTAAGCCTTGGCCAAACCAACTGAAGATGACTGGTGATGTATCCAGCTCTCCAGATCAAGTGTCTGTTACATTCTGGGCTCTGACTGCTGATTGCTAATGTGTCAATGATCTATCTGTTTAGCTACTCTAGTTTAGCTTACCTATCTACCTTAGTTTCCGGTGTTCCAAGATATTGGTGGGTATTGTCTGTTTCATTTAGGATACAGGTTTGGCTACAAGTGACAGAGACCCAAAATCAAATGGCCTTAAATAAAGATAGTTTATTTTTCTTTACTATCAAAGTTCAAGATGGTTTAAGAACTCTGTTTTACTAAGTCATCGGGGACTTTTGCTTCCTCCTCATAGTCCGAGATAACTTACCTCCAGCTCTAGATTCCACCAGCACAGAGGAAGAAAGTGAGGGCCTGCCCTATCCCTTCAAAAGCACATCCTGAAAGTTACACACATCGCTACTGCTTATATCCCATCAGCTGTAAGTAGATCACATTGTCACACCCAAATGCAAGGGAGCTAAAAATTATTGTCTCTATTTTGGTTGGCTGTGTGCTCAAATAAATGAACAGATTTTCTATTACTGCAGAAGGAGGGGAGAATAGATATTAGGAACCGACTAGCGGTTTTTGGCTAAATATTGTATTAAACACCCGCTCATCCTCAAGATCAATGCTATATACTAGTGGTTTTCAAAGTGTGGTCTCTGGGCTAGAAGCATCAGAATCACCTGAGAACTTGATAAAAATTCAGATTCTTCCAACCTCCCCACCCTGCTGAATCAGCTCCTGAATCAAAAACTTGAATTGGTCAGGCATGGGGGCTTATGCCTATAATCTAAAACTTTGGGAGGCCGAGGTAGGAGGATCACTTGAGCCTAGGAAAAGACCAGCCTGGGCAACATAGTGAGTCTCCCATTTCTACAAAAAATTTTAAAAATTAGCTAGGCATGGCCGTATGTGCCTATAGTGCCAGCTACTTGGGAAGCTGAGGCAGGAGGATTGCTTGAGCCCAGGAGTTGGATGCTGCAATGAGCTATGATTGCACCACTGCACTCCAGCCTGGCTGACAGAGTGAGACCCTGTCTCTTAAAAACAAACAAACAAAAGAAGAAACTCTGGAAGTGGAACCTAGCAAGGTGAGATTTCACAAGCCCTCCAGGTGCTTCTGACGCCTGCTAAAGTTTGAGAACCACTGGTCTAGTAGGGAATGCTTTTCTAAACAGCCAGATGGGAGGCTGGGCATTAGAGGAGGAAATGAGTCAGGAAGGCCCAGAAGCAGTCAGCTCCTCACCCTTGACTGCTGTGGTCCTTTGTAAAGTCACTCCCTGTAAATTCCTCTTCCAGAGGCTCTGCTGGGTGGCCCAGCAGCCATGGCCATGTTGTTTGGTGGGAAGATTGCGGGATTATGAGCGGCCTTTCCCAGCAGCATACTTCATCCTTTTGTGACCTATTTTTTTCTGTTATATAAAATGAATTGGAGGTAGGGAGAGAGAGCAAATGACCTTGATGATCTCCTCCAGCCCTGCCACCTGACAGTTCTGTGCCCTGCTGGCTCCCTAGAGTCATGGTTTTGTCCTTTCCCACCAGCGGTGGAGATGGTGGAGTTGGGAGCTTAAAAGAAAAGACCCCAGAGTCAAACAGAGTTTGGGTTTGAACCAAGGCTCACTTGCTGGATGCGTGACCTTTGGCAAGTTGCTTAATTTCTCTGGGTCTCAATTTCTTCACCTATAAAGTAAGGATAATAAAGTCATCCTCACTGGACAGTTTGGGGATTTAATGAGGTGTATGTTTGTGTGTAAAACACATAGCATAATGCCTGGCATGAAGTAAATGCTAAGTAAATGTAGCTATTGCCATGGTGTGCATTTTGTAGGTCATTGGGACACACATCATCTGGACAACTGTTTCTTTCCACATACCTATCTTTATTAATCCCTCACACAAAGACAGGCCACGTATTTGTTTTCTCTTTTGTGAGGTCTCACAAACGTCAGTCAAGAGAGACAAAGTTGATACATAATTTTTCTGGAAATCTCAAGCCATCCTGACATAGAAAAAGGCACAGCTCCATTCGTAATGCTGCCTCACTCACGGACATCTCCAGACTCAGACACATCTCACTTGAGCCTTCTGTGTAAGGGAAAGGCAGCTTTATTCCTATTTTCCAGGTAAGGAAACAAAAGCTCAGGAAGATTAGGTAGCTGAAACAGGATCACCCAACAACTTAATGGAGAGCTTGGACTCAGACACTCATGTCTGAGTTAGATGTCTCCACAGAAACCAAGGTTTAGCTATCTTGTAAAAAAAAATCTGTTATTGGCTGGGTGCGGTGGCTCATGCCTGTAATCCCAGCACTTTGGGAGGCCGAGGCGGGCAGATCACCTGAGGTCAGGAGTTCGAGACCACCCTGGCCAACATGGTGAACCCCCGTCTCTACTAAAAATACAAAAAATTAGCTGGGCTTTGTGGTGGGCACCTGTAATTCTGGCTACTCAGGAGGCCGAGGCAGGAGAGTTGCTTGAACCCAGGAGGCAGAGGTTGCAGTGAGCCGAGATTGCGTCACGGCACTCCAACCTGAGCGACTGAGTGAAACTTCATCTCAGGAAAAAAAAAAAGTTCTTTTCTGTTCCTCCCAATAGCCTATAAACTCCTTGCATCTCCCAGTCCTCACATTACCTTTGGATCTCCAGCACCTAGCCTGGCAACTGGCACAGAGTGATGCTAAATAAATGTTTGCTGAATGACAAATGAAGGAAAGAAATAAAGCCTATGGATTCTCTGCACTCTATGCATGACTTCTCTTTTGCAAGTGTTTGGAATCATGGCACAAATTTTATTGATGGAAAAGCTTCCTTTGCTGCTCCTGGGAACGTGGCTCAGCCTGCTCGTCACTGGTCCATTGCTTGCCAGCATGGAATGGTAGATGTGGCAAGGCAGGTATCTAATTCTCCACTGCCTTCCCTCCTCCTCCCTTCCTCAGAGAGTCCCCAGGCCCAGCGGTTCCCTTATGGTCCTAGAGTTACTTTTATAGGTGCTCTGCAGAGCAGATGTCCCTGAGTGGGCATCCAGCTTCTCATACTATAATGCCTTTACCAAAACGACTAATTACACTGCTGACATCCCTCAACCCCTAATATGGGGGAAGGGAAAAGATGAATCAATGTAATGGGAGAATTCTGCCTCTCAGACCTCACACTCTCCCTCTCCCCATTCACCGCCATAGATTACCCACCCCCACTCTTCACTGTCAACATTGGTGCCTGTCAGCTGGTGGTTAGACACTTGAACAGACTTTGCCAATTAGAGAAGTCACACCTCTTGGTTGGCAGGCGCACACTATTGTGCCTGGGCTCCCAACAGGGAGCCATATAGCTTTGGGCAAAGGATGTGCCAGGAAGGAATAAGAGAGTGCCCCTGAGGGCAACTGGCGTCAGGTGGGAGGCCCCGTCTGAAAGCTGCTCTCAGGTAAAGACACACGATGAGCTGTCATTTTCTGTGGGTTTGATTTGGATCTATTGTTGCTCCACCCCAAATCTTCTTGATTTATTCAGCGGGAGGGTACACTGAGTGTGTCTTGGCAGCATTAAGACCCTTCTGTTGTTCTTTTGTTCCTTATTACTCCTCCCCTCCTCCTCCTCCCTTTTTGGTGAACTCTGAGTTTTGCTGTTTTATACTGGGAAACCGAACCGGGGAAGTAATAGTAGCAACTCCTTGACAGTTCCGAGGGGCTTAGCAAAGCCCTCTCACATCACGATATCATTTGATCTCCAGGACAGTTCTGAGTGAAGTCACGATAATAGGTGGTGGTATTTTCATTTTAGGGATAAAGACTCTGAATTCCAGGAGGATTAAAGGACTGGTCTTCTACATGGTGGAGAAAAGAAAAAAAAAGGGGGATTGAGAATTTGACTGTTAATCCTGGTAGTCCACAGCCTAGCTGCATGTCTTGGATTACTCAATTACCTCTTTGTCATTGACTTTCTCATCTGCAATTCCAGGGATCTTGTAGTCTTGTTGGACTTCAAGAGTCTTTACTTCCAAGTTCATTTAGTTTATAGTGACCTAAATGAGATTAGATCACCATGAGACCAAGTCCTACCACAGAAATTGGTCCTTCAATGACTTCATCTTTTCTTCTTAATTTTAATGACAAATTTAAAACACACATAAAAGATAAGGGAGAAAAGTAGAAGGAACCCTCAGTGCTGTCACCCAGCTTTGACACTGATCATTTCATCTATCTTGTTTCCTCTGGACTTCTTTAAAAAAAATCTGCAGTATTTTCTCTTTTAACATTTCATTTTACAACATTTTTAAAAATTGATAAATAAAATTGTATACAGTTAGTATGTACAGCATACAACATATTTGAAATATGTGAAATAACGTGAAGTAATACACATGTTAATTAGCTCAAGTTAATCTTTGGAAAGGTTTCCACCACGCGGAAAGGTTAACTTGAGCTAATTAACATGTGTATTGCCTCACAAATAGTTTATTTTTGTGTAGTGACAACACTTAAAATCTACTCTTTTAGCATTTTTCAAGAGTACAATATGTTGTTATTAACTTAGTCACCATTTTGTACAATAGATCTCTTGAAATTACTCCTCCTATCTAGCTGAAATTTTGTGATCTTTGAACACTATCTCCCCAACCCCCCTCTCCCTGGTGATCACCATTCAAATCTGCAGTATTTTAAAGTAAATCCCAGCTATCACGTTACTTCACCAATACAAAGTCCAGTACTCATCTTTACACAATAGGGATGTTTTTTATTTGTTATTTTTAAAATTATACTTGAAGTTCTGTGCAGCACGTGCAGGTATGTTACATAGGTACACATGTGCAGAATGTGCAGGTTTGTTACATAGGTATACATGTGCCATGGTGGTTTGCTGCACCCAATAACCCGTCACCTACATTAGGTATTTCTCCTAATGCTATCCCTCCCCTAGCCCCCCACCCCCTGACAGGTCCCAGTGTGTGTTGTTCCCCTCCCTGTGTCCATGTGTTTTCATTGTTCAACTCCCACTTATGAGTGAGAACATGCAGTGTTTGGTTTTCTGTTCCTGTGTTAGTTTGCTAAGAATGGTGGTTTCCAGCTTTATCCATGTTCCTGCAAGGGACATGAACTCATTCTTTGTTATGGCTGCATAGTATTCCATGGTGTATATGTGCCACATTTTCTTTATCCAGTATACCATTGATAGGCATTTGGGTTGGTTCCAAGACTTTGCTATTGTGAATAGTGCTGCAGTAAACATACCACCATACCATTATCACACCCAACAAAATTAACTACCATTCCTTAGTAGTATCTATTACTCACATTATATTCAAATTTTCTGATTGTCTTAAAGATGTCTTTTTTATAGTTGGTTCACTTGGATCAGGATGTAAACAAGGTCCACACGTCATATTTGGTTATCTCTCTTCTGTCTCTATCATTTCACTGCTCCTTCTTTTCTTCTTCTCATGCTATTGATTTGTGGGAGAAAGCAGGTCATTTGTCCTGGAGAATGTACCATATTTGAAATTAGCTAATTGCTTCTCTGTTGTGTCATTTAACTTGCACGTCTGCCCTCTGTATTTCTTGTAGATGGGGAGGTAGGTCTAGAGGCTTGATCAGATCCTAGTTCAAGTTTTTAACTTCTAGGTGGTGCTCTGCATATAAAGTCTGGTTGGCCATTTTTAGTGATTCTGAGACTGAGACTGATTAGAGGATTCAGATATTATCAAAGGGATTTCTCTATTATAAATGAACTCATTTTTTATTTGCAGTTTTCTTTAGCCTACATGTTAACGGATCCGTCAAAGTTTTAAAAGTGTGTCTGTCTTTATCCTATTCTCTTTCATCTTTTTTAGCTTTTTCCTGTTTTCCATGATAGATACTCATTTTCTTCCTCTCTCACTACTAAAGTATTAAAGAAAAATGAGAAGCAGTATGCTTTAAAAAAACCTCAGACATATAGCCAGACATTTGATTTGCCATAAGGACAATCTGCTACTCATTACAACAGTTATTGAGACTAATTAATTTCGTGTTGCTGTTTTGTAAGATTCTTGGTTGAAATTCTTACAAGTAATTGAAAATGTATACTTGGATAAATTATGTAAATGAAGGGCCTCAGAGAAAATGATCAACAGTGTTCTCAGGAATGCAGCTAAGGACTTTTTTTTTTTTTTTTTTTTTCCAGTTAAGGGTTTTTAAACCATTCTTTTGCTTAGCATGCATGCTTCTGCTTTTATTTTCTTTCCACACCAAGACATGAACACACTCTAAGGGGTAACAGGCTGGAAGCAGGCAGGGCCAGCTGGACAGGGGCCTGTGTCACTGGGAGGCATTGCTGGTCTCACCTGCAGTGGAATTACATACTATGAAGGGCACAAATGAAGTCTGAGTTGTATCCGTCACATGTGCATCATCATTTATCACTTTAGATCAGGGACAGCGAGACACCTCTCAGGACACATGCTGTTATAAAGGAAGCAGTAGGAACCTGTCAGAATGCTTTCTAGTTCTCTGTAGTTACAGTGGGTCTTACCCAAATTTACATACATTCACACCGCTGTAGCAACACGCTTTTTAAGAGAAGTCCTATTACAGTAATAGATAGTTGAAGCTGGCTTTTAAAATATAATACTGTTCTTTGTACCAGCCTGCCAGACTGGTTCCCTAGCTACTTGCCTTTCCTTAATTGCTTCTTCCTTCTTTTCTTTTAAGCCTGAGCTCTACCTTTTACAACTAATGTGTGAGGCATTGAAACTCTTGAGCCTCAGATGCTTGTGCCTTGCATTGGAGTTAAAATAATACATACCTGGGGTAAGCATTAAGGAGATAGCGTATCTTTGAAGGCCTTGTAAACTGGGTGGCACTGTACATTTGAATGGTATTGCACTTGGCTCTTATTCTACCAAAACTTGACTTTAAAACCCCTTGAGATCAAGAGCGGTGGCTCACACCTGTAATCCCAGCACTTTGGGAGGCTGAGAAAGGGAGGACTGCTTGGGGCTAGGAGTTCCAGACCAACCTGGGATACACAACCAGTCCCTGTCTCTACTAAGACTTGAAAATAAATACATAAATAAATAGCCGGACTCTTAGTGGTGTGCACTTGTAGTCCCAGCTACTAGGGAGGCTGAGGCAGGAGGATCACTTGAGCCCAGGAAGTCAAAGCTGCAGTGAACTGTGTGGTGAGAGAGGAAGAAAATCAGTATCTACCATAGAAAATAGGAAAAGTCTAAAAAAGATGAAAGATAATAGGATAAAGACGGATACATTTTTAAAATTTTGATGGATCTGTTCATGTGATGGGGTCACTGCACTCCAATCTGGGTGACAGAGGGAGACTCTACCTCAAAACAAACAAACAAACAAACGAACAAAACCAAAAACAAACCCTTTGGTAGCTCTCCCTTGCTTATGATGTGGTACAGACGCTTTAAAGGGCTTATAAGGTCTACAGGATCCAGCCTCTCTTTCCTTGCCAGCCTTATCTCTCCCCAACCTGGACTCTCTGTCAAAACCTCCAGTCGTGTGCTGTACTTTCTCGTCATCCTGGCTTTGCATGTGCTGTTTCATTGGCTTAGATCATTGTACTTCACCTCCTCCTCTGTGCTTGGCTAATGCAACCCCCACCTTCTGTTTCTGTTAGATACTCCTTCATCTGGGAAGCTTTCTCTAATTTCTGAAAACTGTAGGGCACTATCAGAGAGCACTTATCACTCATGTTGTAATTCTATTTACTTGTGTGTGTTTTTGGGGGTAGAAATCATTGCTGAGAGAATTGTCTTTGTGGCTCAATATCCTAGCTCAGTGTGTAGCACATAGTTGCTGCCCCATTTACTTGCTGCATAGTTGAATACACACTAAGCTCCAACCCTACTTTCTTTTTGGCAAATTGATGTCTTCTTTCTCCAGCTTATTTTTCATACCTTAGAATGATCACCTCATCGTGCTCAGTCTTGTTTCCTGTAGTGTTCAGTTTAGTATCTTATTATATATAATCTTATTCTCAACTTTCTGTATTCATCTTGCTATTATTCTGAGTCCCAGTGTAGGTAGACCAGGAACTCAACCCCTATTATATTAGCTGTCTATTGCTATGTAATCAATTACCCTAAAATTTAGCAGCTTAAAACAACAATGAATGTTATCTTACAGTGTTTCTATGGAGCAGGAATCCAGGAGCAGTTTAGCTGGGTGGTTCTGGCTCAGGATCTCTCAGGAGGTTGCAGTCAGTATGTTGGCCAGGATTGTAGTCATCTGAAGGCTCGACTGGGGCTGGAGGAAACTGCTCCTAAGATGGCACACTCACCTGGCTGTTGGCTAGAGGCCTCAGTTTCTTGCTGACAGCTGGCAGGAGGCCTCAGATCCCTGCCATATGGAATTCTCCATAGAGTGTTTCAGGCAGCCTCACAACACACAGCTGGCTTCCCCCAGAGTGATCCAGAGAAAGAGTACAAGGGAAGCTGCAGTGCCTTTTGTCTTCAAAGTCTCACACCATCAATTTAGCTTGTTTTTGTTTATTTAAAAATGAGTCACTGCTCTAAGTGCTTTGCTTGTATTACCTCATTTGATCCCCACAAGAATCTGACAGATCATCTCATATTCAGATGGTGAAACATATCCCAAAGCTAGATTTATCTAAGGTCTCTCAAAAAGGGCATAGAACCAAAATTCTGATGTGTCTTTGGATTCATTACCCTTTTCACTATGAGTGAATGACATGCCTCAGAGAGTAGGTTATGCACTAGGAGAATTTGAGCACATAGTGTGTGTCTATTTATAATCACATAAATATAAATGTATGACAACTGCAATAGATGAAAATCATAGGCCATGTACTTCTTAACATCTGTAAAAACACAGAAAAAAGAAACAAAGATAATAGGAAATTTATTTTCAAATTTACTTGGGAACCTGCTCAAATCCAGTAGAAATTACCTTTACCTTTTCCGTTTTATTTAGGAAACAGTGCCATCCACCTTATGTTTAAGTTTGAGGGTTTCTGGGTTCAGTTCTTTGCCCTTCCATTGAAACATTTATTTTATTAAACATATATAGTACTGTTCTGCTTTCATTAAGTTTATTAGCTTCTTATTAAATACTCTAATCCTCATAACAGTCCTAGGAGAAGGCACCAGTCCTCATTTTATTGATGAGGAGCTAAACTGCAAAGAAGTTAAGTAACCTGCCAAGGTTACATGGCTAATGAGGTCAGAGTCAGGATTTGAACCCGGGCAGTCTGGCTTCTGTGCTCACTACTTCACCTCCTCACCATGTCACCTCTCCCATCTGTGCAGGTCAAGAAGTCAAAGTCTGCAGCTCTGCAAATGTATTGGAATTCTGGATAAAATGAGCCTGATGTATTATTGACTTTCTTGGTGGAGAAAACCATTCTCTCCCTTCACATTGGTGAATTCTTGTACTCTGCAATTAAAGCGTGTGCCAGTTCTCGGTAAGCACTCAGCATTGTGGAATGAATTGTGTTGTTCCAGACAGAAAGCCCATCAGAGTCCTGGGCTTCCCATGGATGCAGGCTCCTTGATGTAGACTTTCATACCTTTGCTCAGCGTCTGTCCCAGGCAGCCAGCCAGTGTCTTACACTTCTTCTCAGTGGTAATTATGAGGTAGCATCCTTAGAGGAAGTGGTGAAAGTCACTTTCAATAGTGGTAATGATCATCTTCCTCTCTCCTTTTCTTTTTTTTTTTTTTTTTTTTTTTTTTTTTTTTTGAGACGGAGTCTCGCTCTGTCGCCCAGGCTGGAGTGTAGTGGCCGGATCTCAGCTCACTGCAAGCTCCGCCTCCCGGGTTCGGGCCATTCTCCTGTCTCAGCCTCCTGAGTAGCTGGGACTACAGGCGCCCGCCACCTCGCCCGGCTAGTTTTTTGTATTTTTTAGTAGAGACGGGGTTTCACCGTGTTAGCCAGGATGGTCTCGATCTCCTGACCTAGTGATCCACCCGTCTCGGCCTCCCAAAGTGCTGGGATTACAGGCTTGAGCCACCGCGCCCGGCCACCTCTCCTTTTCATCTCCTTGCTGCTCCTCATCTATTTGGTATTAAAATAGTACTTACATTTAAAGGGGAGATACTGTGATGTTTGTGTCTATCTCTGCTTATTGGCTGCCTCAGCAAGAGGGGGACTGACCTTCCCGAGGTGCATACCAAGGTTAACATTCCTAGAAGGCATTTTTTTTCATTTAGTGGACACTCTTCTAATTCATCAGGTCAACAGGATTCCTATTAACATTAAACACACCTCAGGTGGGGGAAATAATGCTTCTGAGTAGATGACAGAAGGAAATCTCCCCTAATTCTTGTTAGACTAATAAATATTCCTTTTTCATACAGTGTTGAAACTGGGAGATCCTTAGAGATGACCAGAATGAGGACCTCATGTGAAGGGTAAGGAAACTGGTGTTCAAAGAGTTTGAAGGACTTGGTCAAAGAACATAAACTGTGGTCCTCCAGATTCACTGTCTACCCTCCACTCTGGTCTCAGCCCAGGAAACTGATCCATCGAGGCTGTATCAATAGACACCCTCACTTTCTGACTTGCCCAAAGGGATCTTTGGCAGGAGATGAGAAGAAAGAACAGGATGAGGTTAGTTTTTTTTATTTCCTTGGCTCTCTCCCTGCAATGTTGCCTCAAATTGACCATATCCCTCCACCCAAAGGCACAGTTCCTCTGAGAGGCCCACTAGACAGACTTTCCTCCTGGGTACCAGTAACTTCTCCCTCCCCTATCCCTCTGGGTCTAGAGCTGGCAACTGCTTCACTGTTACTCACCCTGGATTGTTGCATGATCCCTTGTGATTCCCCTGTCCTTAGAGAAATCATGTAACTTATTATCCAAGCTGGGGCACCATTGAGAATAAAGGTAGTTGTCATGCGCGTCCGTGTGAAGAGACCACCAAACAGGCTTTGTGAGAGGAATAAAACTTTTTAATCACCTGGGTGCAGGCGGGCTGAGTCCGAAAAGAGAGTCAGCGAAGGGAGATAAGGCTGGGGCCGTTTTATAGGATTTGGGTAGGTAAAGGAAAAGGGGGGTTGTTCTCTGGTGGACAGGAGTGGGGGTCACAAGGTGCTCAGTTGGGGAGCTTTTTGAGTCAGGATGAGCCAGGAAAAGGATTTTCACAAGGTAATGTCATCACTTAAGGCAAGGACTGGCCATTTTCACTTCTTTTATGGTGGAATGCCATCAGTTAAGGCGGAGCAGGGCATTTTCACTTCTTTTGTGATTCTTCAGCTACTTCAGGCCATCTGGGGGATGCGATGGCTTGGCTTGGGCTCAGAGGCCTGACATTCCTGCCTTCTTATATTAATAAGAAAAATAAAACAAAATACTGCTGAAGTGTTGGGGCGGCGAAAATTTTTTGGGGGTGGTATGGAGAATGGGAGATGTTTCTCAGGGCTGCTTCAAGTGGGATTAGGGGTGGCGTGGGAACCTAGAGTGGGAGAGATTAAGCTGAAGGGAGATCTTGTGGTAAGGGGTGATATTGTGGGGTTGTTAGAAGAAACATTTGTCGTATAGAATGATTGGTGATGGCCTGGATATGGTTTTGGATGAATTGAGAAACTAAACGGAAGATACAAGGCATGAATAAAAGAAGGAGAAAAAAACAGGTATTAAAGGACTAAGAACTGGGAGGACCTAGGACATCTAATTAGGGAGTGCCCAGCATAGCCCTGCCAGCAAAGGCTATTTATTTACTTTAAGAGGGAATTTTGAGTGGAGATTTGGGATAGCACCAGGAGATATCAGCTGTGATGGCTTGGAGAAACAGTGCAAACTAGCAGTGTAAACACAAGTAGGGCATTTATGAGTATTTGAGAACGGTGAATAGGAGTATGACTAGACAGAAGATAGTAGGGATGATAAGTTTTTTGGGGTGCAGTCCAAGTTGGTCTGGTGTCTGGAATGAGACTGGGACCTAATAAAAAGAAGTGTCCACACAGGAGTTCAAATGGGCTGGAACCTGTAGCATTCCGAGGACAGGCCTGAATTCTGAGAAAGGAAAGTGGTAAAAGTATTGTCTAGTCCTTTTTAAGTTGGTGACTGAACTTGGTGAGGTGTGTTTTTAAAAGACCATTAGTCCATTCTACCTTTCCTGAAGATTGAGGATGGCAAAGGATATGAAGGTTTCACTGAATACCAAGAGCCTGAAAAACTGCTTGGGTGATTTGACTAATAAAGGCTGGTCCGATATCAGACTGTATAGTGGTGGGAAGGCCAAACCGAGGAATTATGTCTGACAGAAGGGAAGAAATGACTGCAGTGGCCTTCTCAGACCCTGTGGGAAAGGCCTTTACCTATCCAGTGAAAGTGTCTATCTAGACCAAGAGGTATTTTAGTTTCCTGACTGGAGGTATGTGAGTAAAGTCAATTTGCCAGTCCTGGGCAGGGGCAAATCCCTGAGCTTGATGTGTAGGGAAGGGAGGGGGCCTGAATAATCCCCAAGGAGTAGTAGAATAGCAGATGGAACACTGAGAAGTGATTTCCTTGAGGATAGATTTCCACGATGGAAAGGAAGTGAGAGGTTCTAAGAGGTGGGCTAGCAGCTTGTAACCTACATGGAAGAGGTTATGAAATGACGACAGAATAGAATGGGCCTGTGAGGCTGGAAGGAGTTATTTTCCTTGGTCTAAGAACCATTTGCCTTGTGTGGGAAGAGATTGATAGGTGGAAGTTTCAGAGGGCTAGGCTAAAACAGTAACATCATTTGGACAGAAAGGCTACAGGATGCGGCACCGGCTCTTGAGTAAGAATTCTGTCCGCACTAACCATGCCTAGGAAGGAAAGGAGTTATTGTTTTGTAGAAGGGATTGGGGTTTGGGAGATTAGCCTGACATGATCAGCAGGGAGAGTAAGTGTGTGTTTATGAGAATTATGCTGAGATACGTAACAGATGAGGAAGAAATTTGGGCTTGACAGAAGTAATGGGGCTGTGAGGCCTTGCAGCAGTACAGCCTAGGTAATTTGCTGAGCCTGATGGGTGTCAGGGTCAGTCCAAGTGAAAGCGAAGAGAGGCTGGGATGAAGGGTGTAAAGGAATAGTAAAGAAAGTACGTTTGAGATCCAGAACAGAATAATGGGTTGTGGAGGGAGGTATTGAGGATAGGAGAGGATATGGGTTTGGCACCACGGGGTGGACAGGCAAGACAATTTGGTTGATAAGGTGCAGATCTTGAACTAACCTGTAGGCCTTGTCTGGTTTTAAGACAGGTAAAATGGGGGAATTGTAAGGGGAGTTTACAGGCTTTAAAAGGCCATGCTATAGCAGGCGAGTGATAACAGGCTTTAATCCTTTTAAAGAGTGATGTGGGATGGGATATTGGCGTTGAGTGGGATAAGTGTGATTAGGTTTTCATGAGATGGTAAGGGGTGCATGATCAGTCACCAAGGAGGGAGTAGAGGTATCTTATAATTGTGGGTTAAGGTAGGGGGATATGAGGGGAGGATGTGAAGGAGGCTTTGAACTGGGGGAAAAGGCGGCAATGAGATGTGGCTGTAGCCTAGGAATAGTCAGGGAAGCAGATAATTTGGTTAAAATATCTTGGCCTAATAAGGGAACTGGGCAGGTGGGGATAACTAAAAAGGAGTGCATAAAAGAATCTTGTCCGAGTTGGCACCAGAGTTGGGGAGTTTTAAGAGGTTTAGAAGCCTGGCCATCAACACCCACAACAGTTATGGAGGCAAGGGAAATAGGCCCTTGAAAAGAAGGTAATGTGGAGTGGGTAGCCTCCGTATTGATTAAGGAGGGGACGGACTTACCCTCCACTGTAAGAGTTACCCAAAGCATCTGTGATGGTCCAGGAGGCTTCTGAGGCGATGGGGCAGTGTCAGTCTTTAGCCGCTAAGCCTAGAATGTCTGGGAAGGAATCAGTCAGAGAGCCTTGGGCCAGAGCTCCAGGGGCTCTGGGAGTAGCTGCCGGGTGACTTGGACAGTCTGATTTCCAGTGGGGTCCCGCACAGATGAGACACGGCTTAGGAGGAATCCTGGGCTGTGGGCATTCCTTGGCCCAGTGGCCAGATTTCTAGCACTTGTAGCAAGCTCCTGGGGGAGGAGGTTCTGGAGGAACCTCTGGCAGCTGCGATTCAGGTGTTTGGAGTTGTGTGCTGGAGATGTGGCTGGGGTTTGTCTCACAGTGGAGGCAAGGAATTGCAACTCAGAAATAAGTTGCTACTTGGCTACCTCTATTCTATCATTGTACACCTTGAAGGCGAGGTTCATTAAGTCCTGTTGTGGGGTTTGAGGGCCGGAATTTAATTTTGGGGGTTTTATTTAATGTCAGGAGCAGATTGGGTAATAAAATAAAATGCATACTGAGAATAAGTCGGTCTTCTGACCTTTCAGGGTCTAGGGCTGCAAAGCGTCTCAGGGTTGCTGCTAAACGGGCCATGAACTGGGCTGGGTTTTTCATATTTGATGAAAAAGAGCCTAAATGCTAACTGATTTGGGAGAGGTCAGATAAAGAAAAAGGAACATTAACCTTGACTATGCCTTTAACTCTAGCCACTTTTTAAAGAGGAAATTGCTGGGAAGGTGGGGGAGGGCTAGTCACAGAATGAAACTGTAAGCCAGACCAGGTGTGAGGAGGGAAGGTGATAAAAGGATTACAGGGTAGGGGAGCGGAGGCTGAGGAAAATTGGGACCTAGCTTGGCCTGGCGAGGAGGTCAGAGGTCAGATGGGTCTGTAGAAAAGGATGATTAGAAAGACTCAGCGACGCTTGGGGTTGGGACTGAGGGGACAGGCGGGAGGGAAAGAAGGAAGATTTGGGATGAGTTGCATTGGAAACAGAGGCTAGGGAGGGACTGATGTGAAAAAGAATGTCTGGACGTCAGGCACTTCAGACCATTTGCCCATTTTACGACAAGAATTATTTAGGTCTTGTAGGATGGAAAAAATCAAAAGTGCTGTTTTCTGGCTAGTTGGAACTACTGTTGAGTTCGTATTGGGTTCAAGTGGCATTGTAGAAGAAAATAAGGAATTTAGGTTTTAGGTCAGGTGTGAGTTGAAGAGGTTTTAAGTTCTTGAGAACACAGGCTAAGGGAGAAGAAGGAGGAATGGAGGGTGGAAGGTTGCCTATTGTGAAGGAGGCAAACCCAGAGAAAAGAGAGAGTAGAGACACAGAGAGAAGGAGTTCGGGGGTTCTTGCCCTCCAGAAAAGCGGGAAAGGGGTCAGGGTGCAGAAATAAGGGGTTGGGGCACAGAGATAAGAAGTTGGGGCATGGAAATAAGGGGTTGGGGATGCAAAGATAAGAGGTCAGGGTGCAGAAATAAGGGGTTGGGAGGTTCTTGCCCCCCAGAAAAGAAGAGAAGGGGTCGAGACAGGGAGAGAAGGGGTCAGGGTTCTTGCCCCTCCCCCAGAAAAGCAGGACTTGCCGCTAAGGGTGAAGGACAAAGGCAGGCGTCCCTGCGCGTGGTCAGACACCTCTGAAATGTGGGTGAGTAATCAGAGAGGCATCCCTGCAATGATTAAACACCAAGGGAAGGCTGCCTTCCCGAGTCCATGACCGGGGCCAGAGTTTTGGGTCCACAGATAAAATGTGTCTCCTTTTCTCTACCAAAAAATGAAAGGAATTAAAATTAAGAGAAGGGAGAGATTGAAAGGTGGTGCCAAGATTGAAGGGAGAAAAAGGTTGAGGGGTAGAGAGAGAGGTTGGAGAAGAGAGTAAAAAGAGGCCGCTTACCCAATTTAAAATTGGTGAGATGTTTGCAAGATGTTCCTTGGGCTGGTGGGTCTGAGGACTGGAGGTCGTAGGTGGATCTTTCTCATGGAGCAAAGAGCAGGAGGATAGGGGATTGGTCTCCCAAGGGAGGTCCCCCGATCTGAGTCACGGCACCAAAATGTCATGTGCGTCCATGTAAGAGACCACCAAACTGGCTTTGTGTGAGGCATAAAGCTTTTTTTTTTTTTTTTTTTTTTTTTTTGAGACGGAGTCTTGCTCTGTCACCCAAGCTGGAGTGCAGTGGCTGGATCTCAGCTCACTGCAAGCTCCACCTCCCGGGTTCACGCCATTCTCCTGCCTCAGCCTCCCGAGTAGCTGGGACTACAGGCGTCCACCACCTCGCCCGGCTAGTTTTTTGTATTTTTTTAGTAGAGACGGGGTTTCACCATGTTAGCCAGGATGGTCTCGATCTCCTGACCTTGTGATCCGCCCGTCTCGGCCTCCCAAAGTGCTGGGATTACAGGCTTGAGCCACCGCGCCCGGCCCGGAATAAAGCTTTTTAATCACCTGGGTGCAGGCGGGCTGAGTCTGAAAAGAGAGTCAGCGAAGGGAGATAAGGGTGGGGCTGTTTTATAGGAGTTGGGTAGGTAAAGGAAAATTACAGTCAAAGGGGGGTTGTTCTCTGGTGGACAGGAGTGGGAGTCACAAGGTGCTCAGTTAGGGAGTTTTTTGAGTCAGGATGAGCCAGGAAAAGGACTTTCACAAGGTAATGTCATCACTTAAGGCAAGGACTGGCCATTTTCACTTCTTTTGTGGTGGAATGTCATCAGTTAAGGTGGGGCAGGGCATTTTCACTTCTTTTGTGATTCTTCAGCTGCTTCAGGCCATCTGGGCATGTACGTGCAAGTCACAGGGGATGCGATGGCTTGGCTTGGGCTCAGAGGCTTGACAGTAGTGTTATTAATTATTACACCAGAATAATAGGTAGAAACCACCTTGTCCTGTGCAACTGGGACTGATGGTCACCCTACCCACACCCACTCACATCTTTGTAAATAGTTCCCTTGTAAATAAAGGCTCCTGGAATTTGTCTAATTTGGGTGTGCCATTGATTCCCCATTGAACCTTGATGGATGCACAGCTCTAAAATCTACCTCTTATCATTTTCAAACCCATTCTTTTTCTATCATTTGATTTAGAAACTAGTAGTCATTTGCATAACTACTAGTATAAAATGAAACAATATTGTAACTGAAATGTGGTATTTTCCAAAGTGTGACACAAAACATAATTTTAGGTTATATGCTGATCAATATCTATTATTTTAAGTTATATGTTATTAGGGTGTGTTAGAAAAAAAATAGAATGGCACACAAGACCCGTGATTTCATGTATGGTACGTCTTTGCTTAGGACAAAGTCAAAGTAGAAATTAATTTTAGAAAGTAAGTTGATTTGAAGGAATATATTGAGTCTACAGTAAAGTAGGTTGTATTGAAATGGTTGCAAAGTACTCACAGTGTCTGGGAAGCACACTATTAGAGTTAGTTAACCCTGGGATACTATTATTAGAGGTCACAGTCGTTTTTCCTTCTAGTGTGCCAGCCTCTCCTGTGATCTATTAGTCTTTTTTTTTTTTTTTTTTTAAATTATTGTAGCAAAATATACATAATATAAAATTTACCATTTTAACTATTTTCAAGTGTGCAATTCAGTAGCATTAGGCATTTTCACATTGTTGTCCAACCATCACCACTATCCATCTCCAGGACTGTTTGTATTTTTTTATTTTTCATTATACTTTAAGTTCTAGGGTACATGTGCACAAAGTGCAGGTTTGTTACATATGTATACATGTGCCATGTTGGTGTGCTGCACCCATTAACTTGTCATTTACATTAGGTATATCTTCTAATGCTATCCCTCCCCCTACCCCCTCCCCACAATAGGCCCCGGTGTGTGATGTTCCCCTTCCTGTGTCCAAGTGATCTCATTGTTCCATTCCCACCTATGAGTGAGAACATGCAGTGTTTGGTTTTCTGTTCTTGCAATAGTTTGCTGAGAATGATGGTTTCCAGCTGGATCCATGTCCCTATAAAGGACACGAACTCATCCTTTTTCATGGCTGCATAGTATTCCATGGTGTATATGTGCCACATTTTCTTAATTCAGTCTGTCACTGATGGACATTTGGGTTGATTCCAAGTCTTTGCTATTGTGAATAGTGCCGCAATAAACATACGTGTGCATGTGTCTTTATAGCAGCATGATTTATAATCCTTTGGGTATATACCCAGTAATGGGATGACTGGGTCAAATGGTATTTCTAGTTCTAGATCCTTGAGGAATCACCACACTGTCTTCCACAATGGTTGAACTAGTTTACAGTCCCACCAACAGTGTAAAAGTGTTCCTATTTCTCCACATCCTCTCCAGCACCTGTTGTTTCCTGACTTTTTAATGATTGCCATTCTAACTAATGATTGCCATTCTAACTGGTGTGAGATGGTATCTCATTGTAGTTTTGATTTGCATTTCTCTGATGGTGAGTGATGATGAGCATTTTTTCATGCATCTGTTGGCTGTATGAATGTCTTCTTCTGAGAAGTGTCTGTTCATATCCTTTGCCCACTTTTTGATGGGGTTGTTTGTTTTTTTCTTGTAAATTCGTTTGAGTTCTTTGTAGGTTCTGGATATTAGCCCTTTGTCAGATGAGTAGATTGCAAAAATATTCTCCCATTCTGTAGGTTGCCTGTTCACTCTGATGGTAGTTTCTTTTGCTGTGCAGAAACTTTTTAGTTTAATTAGATCCCATTTATCAATTTTGGCTTTTGTTGACATTGCTTTCGGTGTTTTAGACATGAAGTCCTTGCCCATGCCTGTATCCAGGACTTTTTCATCACCCCAAATGGAAATAACTAAACAGTTACTGCTCATCACCTCCTCCCCTACATCTGAGTAATTACCATTCTACTTTGTCTCTCTATCAATTTGACTCCTGTAAGTATCTCATATTGTACCTCATTTAAGTGTAATCATACCATATTTGCACTTTTGTAATTGGTTTATTTCACCTAGCATATGTCCAAGGTTCATCCATGTTGTAACATGTATCACAATTTTACTCCTTTTTAAGGCTGAATAATATTCCATTGCATGTATATACCACACTTTGTTTATCCATTCATCTGTTGATGGACAAAAGACTTGTTTCCACCTTTTGGTTATTGTGAATAATGCTGCTATGAATATGGGTGTACAAATATATGTTCAAGTCCCTGCATCCAATTCTTTTGATATATATCCAGAAGTGGAATTACTGGATCCCAGGGTAATTCCATGTGCAGTTTTTTTTTTTTTTTTTGAGAAACCACCATCCTGTTTTCCACAGCAGCTGTATCATTTGACCTTCTGTCAGCCTTTACAAGTTGAGATTGGTTACATGGTGGCCTGAAGAGTGTAGCTGGGACTATGCAAACCCATCACTATGGGAAGGTAATTGAAAATGTAGTCACTGACAGTGGGTCAGGAGCGTCCCTCCTAACGAGGGGTAGTACATTCCAGAGTAAAAAAGACACTTGCGTGAGGGTGTATGTGTATGTGTGTTTATTGTTATCCAGGCTTAGCCAACATTTTCAGGTTATTATATCTGCTTGTGATTTACTTTCTCATTTCCTTATATATAACATGTTACTTTCATCTTCTCCCAAGAGTTCCTTTGAACTACGTGTATTTTGTGTAGTTTTGTTCTCATTTCATCATTTTCACACACACCCAAATTTCTCAAACATAATTTTCACTTCCGTTTCTGAAGCCAAATGCCTTGGTTGCAAATACCGCAGTGTTTACCCACCAACTTAAACTCCTGAGGGCAGGCAGGGCTTCTGCCTCTTGAGGACTGGGACTGATCTGCCTTGTTCCAGTGCTCAGCACAGCCTGGGCACACACTGTATGGATGTGCACAAAGGAATCAGTCTTTGATTTCTTGCATGAATACCTGACACGAAGTAGGACCACAAAATAGGTCTGTTAAATAAAAGAATAGCTCACCCAATATCTTCAACTCAATAAACAGAGAGATGATCAGATGCTACTGATAGCTGTGTAATTTTGAGGAAAGTACCTGTCTACAGTGTCCTCAACTCTACAGAAGAGATCCTGTATTTTGCTCTTAGAGATGGTGAAAGAATTTATATGGAATACTTGATATGAATGGAATGCCTTGAGGTTATTGGAAGAGGAAGGATCTGTTTTCAGAAAAGACAGAATCTAGAAAGAATGCTATGTTGGAGAAAGGAAATATTGCTTTGGCAAATCGTGTATTTTACATTAAAGTGACATCATGTAAGTAAAGGACTCAGTCTAGTCTCTGGCACAAAACAAGCACTTAGTAAATGCTTTCTGTAATTTTTAGTGATTATTTTGCAAAATTCCACTCTCATATTAGGCAATAAATTCAAGAATTGATTTGTCATCGTTTTATTGAAATGGAGTGTGATGGCCTATATGGAGTGTTATGTACTCATTGTATTATGTTGTATTTATATATAACCACATAAAAATAAATAACCCACATGGATACATAGGTGTAGGGTTTGTGTGGGGCCAGGGGGATGGGGCTTGCTATGGAAGATGCAGCAGTAGGATGTTAAAGAAGACAACAGGTTGAGAAATAACCCATTCAGGAAACTTGACTTATTTGCATTCTGAGGTTTTTTTAATTACAAAAATAAAATTTCTTGTTATAAAAGCACCATCTGTCTAATACAGAAGAATTAAAAAATACAGATGAATAAAGAAAAAAGGGAAGTACTGTGCCTAAAACCCCATGACAGTGGACAGCTGTTAAGTTCACCTTTCCCCTGACCCACTCCCTGGGGCACTGTGGCTCTTCTACTGCATGTGGTCCTGGTCTCGCTGCAACACCAATTACAGTGACCTAGTCTGGGTCAATCCAGACTCTCTCTCTTGGAGATCTGAATCTGAGGGAGTTGAAAGCAGAAGGACACACACACACACACACACACACACACACAAGATTGAGTTGACTTTTACCAATGGCATAGCTTAACAGAGATTGTCCTCTTATTTCTATTACCTGGATTCCAGACCCATCTGGTTTCTATCTGACCAAAGCCTGGTTGTTCAGCTTGTCTTTCCTTTCTCTAAGTTACTTCAGTTTCTTCCAGTAAAGTCTTCCATTCCCACCAAGTTTGCCAGAGTTGGTTTCTATTGATTCCTAGCTGGTGTGTTCACCTAGAGACAATTACTGTTAACACCTTGGTTTAGATATTTTCACTCTTGCTTCCTATAGATTAATGTTATTAGCAAAAGGTATTCACACATGATACTAAATTTCATCTTATGTCAGTAAATAGAATTTCATCTCTATCTTCTTAATGGTTGCATGACATTCCATCATATGTGCCGTGTCAAAATACAACTAATCTCCTGTGGAACACTTAGATTGCACTCAGTTCTTCAGTATTAGAAATGGCTAAAAGCTTGCATACATTCGTGGTCATTTTAGGATAAATTCCAAGACATGTAATTATTGAGGTGAAGGGTAGGGGCATTTTACAGACTTTAGATAAAAGCTGTCAAGTCTTTCTGGAGGTATGTTTTCTATCACGGTGTACTCCATTGACTAATACTATAAAGGCAATGACTACAGTCATGCGTTGCTTAATGACAGGGCTACGTTCTGAGACACGCATCCGAGAAATGTGCCATTAGGCGATTTCATCATTGTGTGAACATCATAGGGTATACTTACACAAACCTACGTGGTATAGCCTAATACACACCTAGGTTATTTGGTATAGTCTGTTGCTTCTAGGCTATGAACCTGTATAGCATGTTCCTGTACTGAATACTGCAGGCAATTATAACACAATGGTAAGTATTTGTGTATCTGAACATATCTAAACATAAAAAGGTACAATAAAAATATGGCATAAAAGATGAAAAATGATATACTTGTATAGGGCACCATTATAATCTTATGGGGCCACCACTGTATATGTGGTTTGTCATTGACTGAAACATTGTTATGCAGTCTGTTACTGACTGTATGTCCGTTTTTATCATTGCGCTCTCAGCACAGTGCCTGGTGCACAGTAAGCACTCATGTTTGTTTACTGAATAATAAGCATTTATTGTGTACTTTCTATGTGCTGGATACTGGTGTGTGTATTCATCAATGACTGCAATGCTTATTTACAAATAAATTAAATAATCCACCTAGAGGCCTTATCTACGTCCATTTGGGTTGCTGTAACAAATTATCATAGACTGGGTGGCTTTAACAACAAATCTTTATTTCTAACAGTTCTGGAGGCTGGGAAGCCTAAGATGAAGGTGCCAACGGATCTGGTGTCTGCTGAGGAGCCGTTTCTTGGCTTGCAGGTGGCCAACTTCACGTTGTTTCCTCACATGGAGGAGGGAGGAATCATCCCTTTTGTGTTCTTATAGGACACTAATCCCATTCCACCCTCATGACCTCCCAGAGGTCCCACCTCCTGATACCATCACTTTAGGGCTTAGGATTTCACCATATGAACTTGGGGCGGGACACATTCAGTCCATTATGGCTCTGCTAAGAAATGCCAGAGCAGGGACTGGGTGCTGCCAGTCCAGCTCCAGAGTCCACACACCTGATCAGGAAGCCCTTCCGTAACTGACTGAATGCATGACCCTTTACAGATCAGTTTACATGTAACTTCCTCAGGGATGGTTTTCCTGGCTCCTTAACTAGGTTTGATCTTTCTCTTATGTGCTGCTTAACACCTGTACCTCTCTTGTACAGTTATTTATTTAATGTTTCCCTTCTCCACAGTAGGACCATGAAAGTGGGAACTGTGTATATCTTGTTCACAGCTGCATTTCTAGTACCTAGGCCAAAGTCTGGCTGTGCTTAAGTATTTATTGCAGAGTTAGAGGAATATCAATGCCAATTGCACTCAGCTTATTTTTCTGATGTTCAGATGGCATGTTCAGATGGCCTGAGGTTCAGATGGCCTTTCAAGAGTGGAGTGCTAATATTAATTTCTATTTGAGGTAATGAACAAAAGAAAACCAGAGGGGCCACAAACTCCAGGCACTGAGCAATAATGTGAGCACCTATCGTCAATCTCTGCTGGGATTTAAGAAGCAACTTGCCAGGCAATAAGACACAAAAATGTACTACATCTATGTAATACTAACTTTTTGCACAAATATGTGAATATGTAATACTTTTATGCACAAAAAACATAATATCAAATATAAAAAGCACAATTGTTTACTAGAGTTCAAGAGCAGAACCGCAATTGTAGTGGAAGATTTTGATATACTTTTCAAAAAGTCTTTAACAGATCACAATAAGATGTCATCTCATACCAGTTAAGATGGCTACTGTGAAAACATTCAGACAGAAAATACCAACTGTTGGCAAGGCTATGAAGAAATTAGAGCCCTTGTGCATGGTTGGTAGGAATGTTAAATGGTATAGCCTCTATGGAAAACATTGTGGTGGTTCCTTCAAAAATTAAAAATAAAATTATCATATGATCTAGCAATTCTACCTCTGGGTATATACTCAAGATAATTGAAACCAGGGACTTGAACTGATATTTGTATACTCAACTCATGTTTATAGCAACATTGCTCACAGTAGCCAAAAGGTGTAAGGAACCCAAATGTCCACCAGTGATGAATGGATACATTAAAATGTGGTCTACAGATACAATGGAATATTATTCAGTCTTAGCAAGGAAGGAAATTCTGACACATGCTATGACATGGATCCATCTTGAGGACATTATGCTAAATGAAGGAAGCCAGTCACAAAAGGACAATATATTCCATGATTTTACTTATATGAAGTTCATATAAGTATATGAACTTGTTTTATTGTGCTTCACTTTATTACACTTTGCAGATATTGCCTTTTTTTTTTTTGAAATAAATGGAAACTTTGTGGCAACCCTGCACTGAGCAAGTCTGTGGGTGCCATCTTCCCAACAGCATGTACCCACTTTGTGTCTGTGTCAGCATTTTTTAGCAATGAATTATTTTTAAATTAAAGTACGTACGTTTTTTAGACAGTGCTATTGCACACTTACAGTATAGTGTAAACCTAACTTTTATATGCCCTGGAAAACCAAAAATTTTGTGTGACTCACTTTATTACATATTTGCTTCATTGTGATGGTCTGAAACTGAGCCTACAATATCTCTGAAGTATGCTTGTACCTAAAATAGTCAAATTCCTAGAGGTAGAGAGAAGAATGAATGAACTGTGAGCTAACACGCTTCTGCTGTTTTTAGCCACTGCATTTCTGGTAGTTTTTTATGACAGCAATATAAAACAAATACACAGGACAATGGCAATGCATTTGGAGAGGGCAGTAACCTTTTCCAGCTGAGGGCATCAGGACACCTTCCCCCACTTTCCTTCCTTCCTTCCTTCCTTCTTTCCTTCCTTCCTTCCTTCCTTCCTTCCTTCCTTCCTTCCTTCCTTCCTTCCTTCCTTCCTTCCTTCCTTCCTTCCTTCCTTCCTTCCCTCCTTCCCTCCTTCCTTCTTCCCTCCCTTCCTTCCCTCCCTCTTTTCCATTCTTCATTTGGTTCTGTGAGCTGTCCAAGCATCTTACAATAAAATTCCCTCTTCCTGCTAAAGCCAGCAGATTTTTTTCTGTTGCTTATAACCAAAAGAGCCTTAACATGAGGAGCTGTGGACTTGCATGACCTGTGGCAACATGTACCACAGTGTAATTCTGGTATTTGAAAATGTGGCTCTGTGAAGACTTTTGAGAGATTCAGTGAATTTTGGGAGGTCCTAGAACCTTAAATGGAGTAAAGATTATTGAAAAAATCTACTATTTTTGTTGACTACTTAAATTCACATTTGAAGGTACTATTTAGAGATGATGGACAAGAATATCAACTTTGGTCTCCAGATATGCCTACCCATGTAAATCCACACTACATCGTGCATAAATAGAAATACTTTGCAATTGGCCTGTCCGTTTGGTTAAGGCACAGCCTCTGAAGCTCCCTGGAAGCCTGAAGACGAGTTTACACTGGGTTAAAGCCAGGTCAAGCCAGAGCACGGTTGGCTGCTTCAGGCATTTGTGGGGCCAGAGGCCCCATGAGAGTGTCCCTACCCCCACCTAGCTCCAGCTGGCTGCCCACACAGTGGAGCACAGACCCCAGCAGGGACCCTGCCAACCTGGCTACTTGCCAGGCAGAGCGAGGGAACAGAATGACAGAGATGTCCAGGTGCAGACAGCTGGCTTGGCAGAGGAGGACTGACTGATTGACACAGAGGAAGAGGGAGGCAAGCCATGGGCCCTGTCCAGATCCTGGGAATCTGCCTATGCCTGGACTCCCAGGCTGCAGCGAAGAGTCACCCTGCATCCTTCAGGGTCAGTCAGAGGAGACGATGGCATGGCCTGCCAGCTCCCTTTGCACTCTGCTGCCCTAGGGTGGGACTGGGCGTGAAGCAGATGTAGGGAAGGGGGACTGAGCAGGGGGAAGATGCCTCCCTTTAACACTTAAACGTAGCAAAGAAAGTCCCTCTTGGTTTGTGCTTGCTTGGAGATGAGAGTAAGCCTGAGGTCCCTACACCTTCTCTCCAGATGTTTCCGGGTATGCCACAGAGTATTATAACCTTTTTCTCCAAAATAACATTCTTGGTGTGGAAAGCGTAACTGAGTTAGTTAGAGACAATGAAATACAGTCTTTTCTGGGTGGGGTCAGTGGAAAAAGAACGAGGACAAGGCCAAGGAGGGGGAGAAAGGACTGTGTGTAGCTGCGCCTAAGCAAGAAAAAAGAGCCACCGGGTCTTGGCCGTTCGCCTGAAGGAGCAATTCCGAAAAAGCAGAATGTACTTAGGTTTTGGGAGGGCTCTCCTTGGGCACAGAAACAGAAAACCTGAGTACTTGTAGGAGGTTGATGCGGTGCCCTGTTACCCACCCAGTGCAGGTGGGAAGTTGCCGGCTGGGCCTGGGAATCTAAGGACCGCCTGCCTGATGTCAGGTTGCCAGCCAAGCCTCCTGCATAATTAGGTGGACTTGGATAGAACCCAGCAAACTGATCTTACTTGCCTGTCTTTCTACACTCGGGTTTTGATTTTTTTTTTTTCTTTTCCTCCAACCAGTTTCTTTGGGGCTTAGTGTGTCGTTTATAGTATTTCTTCACAATGGGAAAGAAGTAATAAATTGGCTGATTCCTAGCTGAAAGTCAATCTTAGTATTCCATTGATAGGAAAACCTCTTATCTCCCCTCCTCTTTTCCCAAGAGAGTCTATATATTTGGCATTTTGCCATTTTCAGATCTTTCCCCAGGCTTTAAAGCAACTAGATAACCATCTTTTAAGATAAAGGATACATTCTTTGATGGCTAGACCAGAGAATAAAATATTTGGGATTTTTATTTTTTTGCTTCTGTTCATCTACTTAGAGTCTTTCAACAATTTACCTCCTCTGACATCAGTTCTTTTAAAAAATAGAGACCCTAATTCCAATCATTTTCTTCACAGTTCCAGAGGAGATGAATGTTTATGGACTACATAAACTAATTTTTTCTTCCACCCCTCTACCACCTCCACATACACGTAAATATTTCCTGCCATATCTGCTGTAGCCTGAACGTGCTCAGTCTGGCTTTAACCGTAGCATGTTTTGCTCCTTAAGGAAGAAAACAATTTCTTATTCACGGCCGACTTGGGTTGTCTCTTGCTCTCTGGTGCCTTTGATCTTTCAGCAGCCCTTCACTCTGCTGATCACAGCCTCCCCTGAACCATTTAAAAGGCTGAATGGGGCTTCTGACACCTGGTTCAACTTAGTGCTCTTAGACAGTTTCCCTGGGGATGCGTCCCTCTGACCCACTGAGTCAAAGCTTTCATCAGCCCCAGGGGCTCTGCCAGGGGACCGGCTCTTCTATCCTGCTCCAGCTCTAACACATTTGATTGAGAGCAACAACAGCGTGTATTGATGGGGAGGTGTCTCAGGATCTCAGAAATGGTGATTATGAAATCGTTGGTTTTGGTATAGCATTTTAGAAAGATTTTTAGTCATAAGAGAAATTAGTTTTGAAGTTGCTTTACAGATGGGGAAGGTGAAATGTCGGGAGTGGCTTGTCTCTGCTCTTGCTGACGGAGGGGGCTAAGGCAGACGTGTGTGAGGTTCAACATCCACTACTGCACATGGGAAGGGCCCTACCTCTCCCTGGCGTCCTCCTCTGCCTGAAGAATGAATCACTCAGGGTGTGCTACCCCTGTCCATGTGTGGGGGAGCCCGTGAGGGTGTGGCACCACATTTCCCATGTTCCCAGGGCAGTGGATAAATGATGGGGAAGAACAGTTTCACCCCCAGCTTCCGCGTCACGCCTGGTCCATTGCAGGCACTGAAGACATATTTATTGAATTAATTTGATTTAGAGCCTGACTCTCTTGTTGACTGAGTCCAAGATTCCTCATCTGTGAAAAGAGGCTATTTCTTGCCCTAGCTGCTTCACAGGGTGGCTGTTGAGGATAAACGTGAAGGTGCCTGGATCATAAAACACATCACATGTTTAAGGCGGGTTTCTCGGGCACGGCTCTGTAAGGTCTTTGCCCTTGTTGGCCAGACAGTGAACATCATATTTAAAGACAGTTTGTAAACTCTCCCCAAAACTGCTGAATCACACATGTGTAAATTCACTCCCTCACGCTCTTTTTAGGCTGTCCTTTCACAGCTGGTTTCTCCGCCAGAGGATGAGCTTGGATGAGAGTCCAAATCACATTCTTCCCAATGCTTTTGTCTTTCTGCATTGCTGTTCCAAATTTCCTGCCCCTTTCAACATGTTTTTTTCTGAATCTAGACATATGTTTCAATGGTTGTAACATCCAAACGTATTACATATTACATATAAAAAATACATATTACAGATATAAATAACATATTATTTTTTATTGAGTTAAATGTGTCATGTTCTCAGTCTGGCTTTAACCCTAGCATGTTTTGGAAATTTAGGAAATTTTCTTATGAAATTTATTTCATGAATTAATATGTGTAATCTGACAAAAGGAGTGCCTGGCACGCAGCAAGTGCTATAAGGGAGTTAACATCTAGTTAGCTTCAACTGACTATCGGTTGCTAACCTACTTAAATGTCTTCTTTTCAGAAAGGCCTTCTCGGATTACCCTATCTTCAAAGAGTATCCTTCATCCCTCTCTACTCTGCCCTGTTTTATTTTTTCTTAGTAGCACATATCGTTATGGTACTTTGTTACCTATTATCTGACTCCCTTGTTAGGATCAAGCCTTGTGAGTGCAGGACTTTTGGCCACTTCTGTATTCCTAATGCCTAGTACATAGTAGGTCCTCAATAAACATTTATTGCCTGGACACCATGCAGAGGTTTCCTTCGCAACGGATCAACATTGTTTCTGGAGCAAGCTCGTACTGACTTGAGAGAGCAGACTGTGTGCATTTCTTCCCAGTTCTGTGTTCAGTGATGTCATGTTGGTAGCCTCAAATCAGCCATGATGAGAGAGCGTACACCATGGAAATGGGCAAATACTATAAATCAGTTCCCATTCCCTGCTTCTCTCTAGGCAGTTGTTAAAACGGTACCAACACGCCACCGTTTCTAAAGAATCAAATGGACTACAGGTTGGTTATGCAGTTCAAAGGGCCGATGTAGGGTGTTAAAGATGGCCAAAAATTCTTTGTGACTCTCCCTGAATGAGAGGAGAAGTCTATTTTGGAATTCTGGCTAGCCCTGGGACTGTTCAATACAATAGAAGTGACAATTCCAGGCCTATCCTTTGAGATGACTGACAACTTCTATTTCTCTCTTCTTGGAAGTCGCCCTTCTGTAAGAAAATCCAAGAAGCTTCAGTGATAAGCCCACATAAAGACAAATGAGGTCACTAGGTGATAATAGCTGAGGAGCCAACATCAACTTGCCAGCCGTGTGGATGATGCCACCCTGGAGGTAGATCCTCTAGCTTCAGGCAAGCTCCTTACCAGATGCCTTGTGGTTCAGAGATGAGCCATCCCCTCTATGAGCCACCTGACTTAAAAATAGTCAACAAATAAGTAAGTGTTGTGTTTTAAGCCACTGAGTTCTGGGGTGTTTTATATAGCAACAGATGACTGAAACATCTAGGTAATAAGTAACTTCGTGGGTATCTGCAGATGGCCAGAATGGAGTGAGTTCTGACTGGCTGGACTCACTTGTGGTCTGAGCCTGACACATTTACTCTGTAAACAGGCAGCAAAGAGATGCTGACTGTTTGCATTTCCCATAGTAAACAACAATTTTGATAAGTAGAGTCAAAAGGGTTGCTATTGAATTGGATGTGAGGATGAGAGAAAGAGAGCAGTTTCAGATGATTCCTGGGTTTTTTATCTGAGCAGCTGGGTGAATGATGGTGCCATGAAAGGTGGTGGGGAAGACTAGTGCAGGAGTGGACTGTGGGGGAGCACCAAGCATTTTGCCCTGGTCAGGGTAAGTTTGAGATGCCTGTTAGATAGCACCAGAGGAGACGTCAGATACACAGCAGAGATGTGTATCCAAACCTAGGAGAGTGTTGATGCTAGAGATTAAAACTGGGAGCCATTAGCTTGTAGGTGATACTTAATGCCACAGATCTCAGGATAGATAGGTAAGAAGGGGATTAGGACTAAGCTTAGGGGGCATCAACATTTAGAGGTTGAGCAGAAGAGAAGCAGCAAGTTAAAAAGGAATGACCAGTAAGGTAGAAGAAGAAACAGCATAGTGTAGCTTTCTAGACACGATGAATACATACTTTAAGAAAGGAGGACCAGGGCGGGCGCAGTGGCTCACGCCTGTAATCTCAGAACTTTGGGAGGCTAAGGTGGGTGGATCACAAGGTCAGGAGTTAGAGACCAGCCTGGCCAATATGGTAAAACTCCGTCTCTACTAAAAATACAAAAATTAGCCAGGTGTGGTGGTGTGCGCCTGTAATCCCAGCTACTGGGGAGGTTGAGGGAGGAGAATCACTTGAACCCATGAGGTGGAGGTTGCAGTGAGCCGAGATCATGCCATTGTACTTCAGCCTGGGTGGCAGAGCAAGAGTTCATCTCAAAAAAAAAAAAAAGAAAAAAGGAAAAGAAGAAAAAAAGAAGGGAGGACCTGATCAACTATGTAAAATGCTCCTGAGAAGCGAAGTAAGATAGAGGACAGAGAAATGACTATTGGGTTTTGCAAGATGGAGGTCATTAATGATCTTAATAAGAGCAGTTTCAGTAGTGTGGTGAGGGTGAAATTTCAATAAAGTGCATTCTAGACAGAATGAGAAAGGTGAGGAAGTGAAGACATGCAGGGACAACTTTCAAGGAGTTTTGCTGTGAGCAGGAGCAGAGAAGTGGAGTTACATGGAGTCATAGCTGGAGAAGGACATAGTAAAGGAGGAAAACATATGACATATTTGTAGGCTGCTGGGAGTGAGAAACTGGTGATTCATGAGAGAGGGATAATTTCTGAGGCAAAGACTCTAAGTAGATAAGAAGTGATGGGAAGGAATCGGTTCACAAGTGAGGACTGGTCTTAGATAAGAGTATGACTATTTCATCCTTCTTATATTGTTAAAGGTGTAACGTAGAGATACAGATGCACGTAGGTTGTTAGATTTAATAGTGGAAAGAGGAGCTGATTCTCATGAAACTGGGTCTATTTTTGTCAATGAAATAAAATACTAGATCATCATCAGAGAGTGGGGAGAGGAGATGGTGCTGGTGATTTGAGAAAAGGAGAAAATGTGAAAGAGTTGTCTTAAAAAGTAAGAAAATCAATTTCCTATTATCAATCTAAATGAGGCAAGGGCCCACCTGGATTTTTTTGTCATAAATTAAAGACAGACAATTTGCATGGTAGTGTGCTTTTATCCTCTGCTTCATTCAGCTGGAAGTGGAGTGTTTAACTGGGATTAGGGTTTTGCCAGACAATGAAGGGAGTAAGTGACAAAGAGTGTGTGTGTGTGTGTGTGTGTGTATAGAATTGTGTCCCATGGAATCAAAACTGGATCAAGAAACAATAAAAACATAACCTTACAGGTAACGACGTGGATTGAGGCAGGTGTGCAGACAGGGAGGAAGAGAGTGGGAAAATGATGAGAACGATGAATTGAAAGTCCTAACAGGGTCTAAGAATTGTTGGAAGGAGGGTAGTAGAGTAAGGGAGCTGGAAGGACAGGAGGTGGCAGTCAGAGGGAGGAGGATTTAAGCTGAGATTTTAGAGGTGGTGCAGTTCCTGGTGATGATTAGGACTGTGGGTATAGCCATGATAGTGGTTGGCTAACGTAGGCTGGAAAAGTGGTCTTTGGAAGTGAGGAGATTAAAGAATTGCAAAGCCAGGGTGATGGTTGATTGTCCCCGTAAAGGCTGACGTTTCCAGGAATGATCACAGAAGCATTGGTAGAAAGGAAGAGGGTGAGCCAGGGATGAAAAATCAGTAAATGAAGGGGAGTGATCCCGAAGTCTGTAGTTGAATGCCTTGAGAAGGGGATATGGGCAGTATGGTCTGATGGCATATTTTTCTTTTCAAAACATAAGAGTTTTGATAGAGGAGAAAGGAGACATGGTCTGGAAGTCATCACAGAGATACACCAGCTTGAAGTCCTGTGCAAGAAGCGTGCAGGGAGGAACTCAGACTTCACTTTTAAGAGCTATAAGAGGAACTAGGGGCTCATTCCTCTATGTCTCAATGCTCCCCTTTTCTAATAAATGTTCTGTAACTCTGCAGCTGTGTTCTAATGCAAAGAGAAAGGGAAAGTAAGTTACGATAAGATGGTTTCATGTAGACATATACAAATGTTTAGTTATAACTGTGGACCCATGGAGGGGAATTGCAGTGTGACAGGTGCCTGGGCAGACTGTTAGGGGTGTGCTGCCTTCCAGGGTGAGAGTTTCTGAAATGGTATGCAACTCTTAGGAAGTGCATGAGACAAAGACCAGTTCAATTGTACACGGAAGCTTGATGTCTAGACAATTCAGTGTATTTTGAAAGTGTATGAAAAATACTTTGGGTGTGTATGTAGACTAGGGTTGAATTATAGGTTCAGATAATGATAAGCAGTTTCTTAAACTGTGGGACTGCCCTGCAGGATACAAGGCGATTCTTCATTGTGAGGGACTGTTAGTGCTCATTGCAGCAAATGCTATCACCCTGGTGGAAGCTACACCCAATCACTCTGATGACTAACATTTCAAATTTCCAAAATGCCTCCTATCCACTGAGTGAGCATGACAAGGGAAGGCTCAGAGATGAAGTTGCAGATACAGGGGGCTTGGATGATGACACCTTGTGGGTTTCAGAGGGCAGACTGAGAGCTTTTGGAGGAAGAAGATGTGGAGGGGCTCACTGAGATGAGGGTATGTTCAGGGCTCTGGGGATAAGGGCCCAGGTGGCAGGAGCCTGGGCTCCCTGTGGTGCTGGCAGGTCCCAAACCGAGGTGTGAGGCCTGACAGGAGCTACCTCCAGAGGTCTCTCAGGGGAAGCTGGGAATCAAATTAAATTACAGCTTCCTTCTCAGGATGGGCCCCCGCAGGCAGTTAGCTGTGGAGAAGCCAGGCTGTGTTGAGCCTGGGGTAGGGCCCCCTAAAGGGAATGATTTTTTCCCAGAGCCTTCATAGTTGTCAGCTTAATGGCTGCATAGTGTTCATGAATTATTAAGCCATTACCCCAATGTTGAAAATTTTGTTTTTTTTCCAGTTTTTTTTTTTTTTTTTTTTTTTGCTACTTAGTTACAGAGATAGTTTCCAAGTCTATCTTTTTGCTCCAGTTTAAATACCTCCTGAAGATAAACATCTAGGAGACCATGGGTCCAAGCGTCTTTATAATTTTCTTTGTGCTACCATTTGCTATCCAGAAGGATATTTTAAAATCAATTTACAATGCCATCAGAATTTGTGAGCATATTGGTTTCATTGCAAGCTCACCAAAGTTGTCATTTAAGATTTTTCTTCTTACACTGGTGATTGTAAAATGCAATCTCAAGATTGCTTTTAATGTTGGTTCTTTCATTTTCAGCAAAAAGGATTTTTCCAAGTTTGTTTATTCTTTGTATTTAATCACCTTGGTGCACTTCCCTTTTTAGGTCTCAATATTTTTGCGGTAAATTTGAATGAGCTCTTAACAGAGGGAGCGCGTGCATGTGCGCGCATGCACACACACACACACACACACACATTGTCTGTCATTACTGATGCAAAAGCCTACTTTCTGCACTCCACCCCTGCCTGATCCCCCACCAGTCTGTTTTCCTTTTTGACACTCTGCTTTTGATGAAAAGCTAGACATTTATTATTAATGAGTTGTGCTCCTAAAACAGTGGTTCTCAACTTTGGCTGCACACTGGAATCACCAGGAGAGCTTTAAAATCTACTGATGTCTGGGTTTCACTTCTGATTTAATTGGCCTGGGCATTGGGGTTTCTAAAAGCTCCCCGGGTAATTCTAATATGCAGCCAAGGTTGACAGCCACGATCCTAAAATTTGTAAATTGATTGCTGGGTTAAAATGAAGTGGGAGGTTGTGGTGGTGAGAGGCTTAAGGGGTGAGAACAGGACGCGAGGGGGTGATGGTGGAACAAGGTCCTGTTGAGGGTGGGAGTCCAGCCTTCCTGCTAATGTAAATAAGTTTTGAGCATATTTTTTGGTTCTAATGAATGCCTGTGTTTGTTGTTGTTGCTTGTTTTTTCTGACTTAACCCAGAACCAGGCTACCTGCTTCTTCTGATTTCCCAACTATCTCTTCTAACCAAATCCTTTCCTCAAAGACTCCGTTGTGGGACAGAGTCCACCCAATCTCATAGCTCATCTCTATACACCCAACTCTGAAATAGTTACACGGCCTTTTAAAAGAGAATTAGAGTGTAAGAAGCTCTCGGAATTTCCCTCAGCCCTCTCCAACTCCCTTTTCTCTTTTTGACTTATATGTTAGAGACAGAAGTCAGCATATATGTCCTGAATGTCCCCAGTTGTTACTAGCTTTGGCTAACGATGGGGTTGCAATAACCTTAATGCCCAATTTTGCTGATTTGCTGCTTCCGCTGATTGATAAGGACTACGGCTTTCCTTCTGAGACTTCTTCCAGTTATTTTTAGGAGTCCCCAGGATGTGAGGATGTATCTTCTATGTGCTTAGGAGCAAGCCCACTCACATTTTCTACTTTGGCATTCGCACTGACATCAACTCCTTTGAGGGTGGTCCTGCCTCTGCCAGGGGCCCTCTGCTGCCTTGGGTGCTATGTTAGTTCATGTAAGACCATCCATATAAATATCCACATTTCAGAACAAAGCCTGACTGAGGCTCCACAGGGCATTTCATCACAGACTAATAATGTGAGCTCTGGGACGAGGAACAGGAAGGGCTTCTAGAGAGGGAGATGAGGAAATGGGACCCAGCTGGGGTCTTGGTCAACAAGGCAGATGCTGGGGTGATGGGGCCTCCTTGGGCCCTTCCTACTCCCCAAACTGCACCCTGGGTTGGGATGGAGCGGGGGCAATCGCAGAGAGCAAGCGGAAGACGAATGGGAGGGAAAGTGGTGGAAAAGCAAAGCTATTGTCCCCACTGGCCACCTACAAGAGCCTTTGGAGGCTAAATTCCTTGAGGGCAGGAACTCTGTCTTGTTCACTGTGTTTCCACAGAGTCTAGTGCATTTCCAAAGTAGGTGCATAGTAAGTAGTTATTGAACAAATCCATTGAAGTCATGGGATTTCCCAAGTCCTACTTCATTGCTGATATGTTAGATTTTCTTGCCAGTTGACTTACTACCCAACCCTTCTTTCACGGTTTGAATTCTGCTCAAAAGCTGTGTCAGGGGAGATAAAAGCACAGTTCAGCCCTCTCAACATTGAACTGATTATTTACTACTTGAATCAATGTGTAATATTGTGTTTGCTGGTCTGTGGAAGAGGGTTAATACTGGCCATTTTCACAATGCTGTGAGAAAAATAAGAATTGTTTAAAAACGAAACCAGAAATAACTGGAGCAACACCTAATTTATTACCCTGAATTAGTCAAACACTATTTTCTGTCTCTCACCTTTTGACTTGGATGACAGACAAATGGCAAGCAAACATTAGATGTGCTATGTATTAGATGTATATTATTTGAATTTTTTGAAACAACAACTTCTAGAGGATACTCTGGAGATTTTAAAATGTTTTTCATAATTTTAAATAAGAAATATTGTTAAGATTCTGAATCATTAAATGGTACTTTGTATTTTTAACTAATGTGTACTTAAATATTTAAGAAGGTTTTAATAATAAAAATAAAACAAAATGACAATTTCTTGCTTAATCAAAACAATGTAATTACCCAGGATACTTTATTTTCTACTGTTGCAATAAGTTTAGAGTTTATTGTAAAAAATAAATGTCTATAAGCCCAGTATCTAAAGTCTTATCTTCTAGAATTTGCCAGAACACATGTGTATTATTGAGATTATTGGGTGTATTTTAAATAATTTTTTATCATTGACAGTAAATAACTTGGGATATTTATGGAATGGAAACATTTTAAACAAGCATTTTACATTTTTAAGTAGAATGATCAAGTGACGTCTGAGAAGTTACTGCAGTTACTGTTGATTTAAAGTTCTATTTCTTAGAGTACAGTGGGCTAGGTACTTGGATGCTTTTATTAAAAGCAATTATAAAATCTTACTAATACAGTATAGAAAAATATATGTTTTTAAAACATGGAAGGGTAAAAAATATTGTAAAGAGTTATCAGGCCAATCTTAGTGAAAGCAAAAAGTCTGAGAGGAAAACTACTTTTGCCCTAAAGGCATTTGCTGAACTGCTGAGCCAGCAAACTTTTTAAATTTTTATTTTGTGTGTGTGTGTGATGATTGAAGGGATTCATAGGACAAAAAAATAAAGCTCAGGGCTTGACCAAGGTAGAATGTCTAACGGGAGATCCCACCCATCAAACTGGGGTCCTGAAGGGCTGGACCCTCAAGGTACAGGTTAATCAGAAATGAACACGTCACCCCTACCTCCACTTCCAGTGGACTGTAACGAATGTGGCTTTTGTCCTGAGCAGAACCAATGTTAGGGAAACTGGCCCTGACACATCTTAGCCACAAAAATCTGTCCATGTGCATTTTTTAAGTACAAATTTTATGTTATTTGGGTGGTTAAAAAAACGTCAAACCTAAATTTAGATTAAGGTGGTCTAGGATTGGTGGTGGCCTTGGAAAGCTGGGTAGAAGCAGTGACAGTGTCTCTCTGGATGAAAGTAACAGGCCTCAAAGAAGTCCCACAAATAAGTTTCCATTAAAAATGAACAGCTCATGGTAAAAACGTAAGTACACAAGTACCGTGATGGAATATAACCAATAGAAAAAACAGACAGGAGAAATAGATCTACAAAGGCTTTATATAATAGATTATTATTTGAGAAATATAAAACCATCATGCGTATTATGTTTCAAGAAATAAGACAAGCTTGAAAATATTTACATAGAACAAGAAAATTAATTTTTTTCGTGTGTGAGGTTTTGAAGTGTGTTTACTGCTAATCTGGAAATTTTAGATTATGTCATATAAAAATAGCAGTTCATAGACACCCATCAGTGACAGAACATTGGCTGCCATTTATTTTTTCCCAACTTTTATTTTAGATTCAGGGGGTAGGTACATGTGTAGGTTTGTTACCTGGATATATTGTGTGATTCTGAGGTTTGGGGCATGAATGATCCCATTGTCCAGGTACTGAGCATAGTACCCAATAGTTACTTAATTAACACTTGCCCCTGCCTTCCTCTTCCCTTTAGTAGTACCCAGTTTCTATTGTTGCCATCTTTATATCCATGAGTACCCAATGTTTAGCTCCCCCTTATAAGTGAGAACATGTGGTATTTGGTTTTCTGTTCCTGTGTTAATTCTCTTAGGATAGTGGCCTCCAGCTGTATCCATGTTGCTGCAAAGAACATGATTTCATTCTTTTATGGTTGCATGGTAGTTCATGGTCTATATGTGTCATCTTTTCTTTATCCAGTCCACTGCAGGTTGACTTCATGTCTTTGCTATTATGAATATGCTGCAATGAATATGCAAGTGCGTGTGTCTTTTTGTTAGAGCAATTTGTTTTCTTTTGGATATATACTCAGTAATGGGATTGCTGGGTTGAGTGGTAGTTCTGTTTTAAGTTCTTTGAGAAATCTCCAAACTGCTTTCTGCAGTGGCTGTACTAATTTACATTCCCACCAATGGTGTACAAGCATTCCTTTTTCTCCACAGCCTTGCTAGCATTTGTTGTTTTTTGATTTTTGAATAATTGCCATTCTGACTGGTATGAGATAGTATCTCATTGCAGTTTTGAGTTGCATTTCTCTGATGATCAGTGATGTGGACCACTTTTTCATGTGCTTGTGTGTCTTCTTTTGAAAAGCATCTATTCATGTAATTTGCCCATTTTTTAAGGGAGTTGTTTTTTGCTTGTTCAGTTGTTTAAGTTTCTTATAGATTCTGGATATTAGTTCTTTGTCAGATGCATGTTTTGTGAATATTTTCTCTCATTCTGTAGGTGGTTTGTTTATGCTTTTGATGGTTTATTTTGCTCTTCAGAAGGTCTTTAGTTTAATTAGGTCCCAATTGTCAATTTTTGTTTTTGTTGCAATTGCTTTTGAGGACTTAGTCACAAATTCTTTCCCAAGACTGATATTCAGAATGGTGTTTCCTAGATTTTTTTCTAGGATTCTTATGGTTTGAGGTCTTACATTCAAATATTTAATACATCTTGAGTTAATTTTTGTATGTGGTGAAAGGTAGGGGTCCAGTTTCATTTTCCTACATATGACTAGCCAGCTATCCCAGCAACATTTATTGAATAAGGAGTCTTTTCCCCATTGCTTATTTTTGTTGATTTTGTTGAAGATCAGATGGCTGTAGGTGTGTGGCTTTGTTTCTGGGTTCTCTATTCTGTTCCATTGGTCTGTGTTTCTGTTTTTGTACCAGTACCATGCTGTTTTCATTACTGTAACCTTATAGCATAGTTTGAAGTTGGGTAATGTGATGCCTCCAGCTTTTTTTTTTTTTTTTTTTTTTTTTTAACTTAGGATTGCTTTGGGTATTTGGGCTCTTTTTTGGTTCCATGTGAATTTTGTAATAGTTTTTTCTAAAAACAAAAAATTTTAAAAATAGATAAACAGTTTTGAAAAAGAACAAAATAGAACTTCTAGAGAAACAACAATTGAAGTTTAAAGCCCATTGTATGGGCTAAAAACAGCAGACAAAGATAAAGAGAGAATTAGTGAATTGGAAGCTAGGTCAGAATAAATTACCCAGTTTAATTTTTTTTTTTTTTAGTCTTTATGTCATCAGACACAATGTTTTAGGTCTTATATGGAAGGGATAAATTATAGTAATAGACTTTTGTGCATTGGAAACTAAATGTGGCATTTACACGTACAGTGTCTCCCATATGTGCGATATGGGTAATCCTGGTTAACTTGCAACATTAGATGAAAAACTGAACTTTATTTGAGACTAAATTAGAATAGTGTTCATTTTTAAACTTTTATTGTCTTCCAAACTACCACATGTCCAGATTTTACTCATTATACAAGTCTTCCTTTTTAAAGTGTTTTAACCACTTTATTACTTTCTTATCTTGAATTATAGCTATGTATATTATATACTTGTTTCTTATTAGGCTAAGTTCAGGGACTCTACTGGGTCCACTGTCTGGCCTAGCAGCTACTCTAAAACATATCTGGGACAAGAAAGAAAGGAAGGTAGGAAGGAAGGAAGAAAAAGCAAGAATGAAAGAGGGCCAGGTGTGGTGGCTCACTCCTGTAATCCCAGCACTTTGGAAGGCTGAGGCAGAAGGATTGTTTGAGCCCAAGAGTTCGAGACTACCCTCGGCAACGTAGCAAGACTTCATATCTACAAAAAGTAAACAAAACAAAACAATTTAAAATTAGCCAGGAATGGTGGTGCACACCTGTAGTCCCAGATGCTCAGGGGGCTGAGGTGGGAGGATTGCTCGAGCCTGGGAGGTTGACATGGCAATGAGCTATGATTGTGCCTCTACAGTCCAGCCTGGGAGACAAAGCAAGAACTTAGATCTGGAAAAGAGAGTGAGGAGGAAAGAGAGAGAGAGAGAGAAGAAAGAAGAGAAGGAAGAATGAGAGAGGAAAGACAGAAGGAGAGATGAAGGGAGGAAGGAAACTTCCTAACAATATATAGAATAACTATAAATAGATTTCTTTAAATAAGATGTTTTGGGAAGAGGATAAGGAGAATATAAAATATATGCAGGATTATAAATGAGCAATTCTGGAACTGCCTCTCAGGAGATGTAGATTTAAACCTGGCAAAGCAGGTAACATACATTGAAAGGGGAAAATGTACTGGCATTAGAAAGGCAAGAATGACTTGGTAATTTTTAAAAAGAAACACTTTTAGTAGGAACAAATTATAATTAATAATGGCAGGAATGAATTATAACATACCAAATTTAAAAAAAGAATCCATGAATCTTCACTGACTAAAAAAGTTTACAACCAGTGGGGAGGTAGAAAGATGCCAACTAGTGAACATGGAACAATTATAGAAACAGAAGATTATCACTTTAAATCCGACATAGCAATGGATTCAGGTGAAAATCATCAATGTGTAATAAAATACAGAGATGAAAGACTGCGGGGGAACAGAATACTTACACGGTCTCAAAGTATCCCCCACGGATTTCATATTAATTACAAAGAGAATAAGTTACTTTTGCAATGGAGAAATTTAGGGGACATCCCCTAAACACACGGTCAAACTTAACATCACCAGTTACGGCACAAACAAACATCATGTGTCCCAGGTGGGATGTAATAGGAAGGACACACACCCTCGGTGTATTAATTTCAATCAATGAAGTTGCTGATATTTGACTGACTTTGGTTTACAAAAATGACAATTTTGTATGATGCAACCTAACAATATTTCTATTGTTTAGCATGAATTTAATCATGAATAAACAACCAGGGAAATCCAAATTGAGGGCATTCTGCAAAATAAGTAACTGGCCTGGACTTTTAAAACAATGTCGATGTCAAAAAAAATTTTTTTTTTTTAAAAGGCAAGAAGAGGAGAGGCTCTTCTAGACTAAAGGAAGCTAGAGAGACATAAAAATCAAATACAATGATGCTCCTTGTTAAGATCCTAGATTGGGGGAATTTAGCTGTAACAGACATTATTGAGATAAATTTGAATGTAGACTGTATATTAGATAATAGCATTGTATCAGTTGTGAAATTTTACGAATATGATTATACTGTGGTTATGAAAGAAGGTGTCTTTGTCCTAAGGAGATATATGCTGAAGTATTTGGGGTGAAGGGTTATAATATCTGCAAATAATTCTGTAAAGTTTCAAAGATTCAGCAAAAAATGAATGTGTATATGTATGTATGTGTATGTATCACACACACACACACACACACACACACACACAGAAGGCATAAATGTGGCAAAATATGAACAAAAAGCCAATCTAGATGAACGGAGTATGTATATTCATGGTACTTTTCTTGCAACCTTTCTGTAGGTTTGAAAATTTTCAAAATAAAACATTGGAGGGAGGAAGAAAGAATTGTCATTATTTTCATTCAGGGAATGGATACTGGGCTTTGGGGTGCTTTCCTAAATGGAATCTTTTGACTCTATGACCACATGTACAGTGACTGGGATAATTTTTTAAAAAGACCCAGTTGAAATAGAGATGATATTTTCCTACCCATAGAAAAATGATGAGATTTTACTTTACTGCTAATGGAACCACCAAGCAACGGGCTCAGTGTTGGTGCATTCGTGAATAGAGTCCTGCTTTGCCCAGTGCAGCTGTCCACTGCCACCTGAAAGTCCCTAAGTCCATCTTCATCTGTACCACTAGTATAAAGCTTTCTCAGGGACTTAGAGATTTAAAAAAATACTGCCTTTTACTGGGATCTTAGAGCTATTGAGAAATTAAGATTTAATAAAACAATTGCAAAATTGGAGATAAAAAAATCTTTACTAAAAATGAGACAAATATTTCAATCTCTAATTTTTGAATTAGAAGAATTGGGTTTTGACTGGAGGGTTGAGGGCTTAGGGTAGGCAATGGGTTCTTTCCTTCACTTTGTCTGTCTCTTGTCCAGTGTTGTGGACCCAGAGGTAGAAAGGAGAGGTTGAAAAAGCCTTCTCTCTTTCTCTCCTTAGAACTTTATCTTTATCTGAGCACCTCCTTGTTATTTTTGCTCTAGTTTGCCACTTCTTATGCCATGCTTCCTGCCAAGACTGTTTTTGTTTTTTCCCTGGCCTTCAGTCAAGTTTTCAGTTCTTTGCAAGACCCTCTTCCCGTCTGCTCTCCCATCCTTCACTCTTTTCCTTCTGTCTTGTCAGCTTTCCCTTTGTCCTTTTGGCTTTCCTCTTTGCTCTTCCTGCCAGCCAGTCTGTACTATTTCCCCCACCCCATTCCTGCTCTCATTTTCAATAAGATTACATCTATTTGGGGGATAGAAACAGATGGATGAAAGGGAAAGTCATCCTTTATTGCGTGCGTCTATGTGTGCACACACACACACATACACACACACGCAAAGATGATGGTAAGGTAAGGTATTGCTAATATAAGGAAATATCTTTCCACTGGAGTTTTGAGTTCTCTAAAAGTTTTTTAAAGGCTTATTTTAAAAGAACCAGATTAACCTTCAACCACAGGCTATAGTGTATAGCAAACAGATCTGGGTTGAAAACCAGGTTCATCACTCCCAGTGTGAATTTGGGCAAATCATTTATTTATTTATTTATTTATTTTTTTATCTGAGAAATGGATATATTGATAGCACTTTCCTCAAAGCTTTGCTATCAGGATTAAATGAGATAATGCACTTAAGGTACCTGGCAGATAACCCCACAAAGGTGGGCTGTCTGTGAGAGCTTGCGATTATCATTAGCCCCTTCAGGTATTCATCGGACCAGCACAGTCAGACACAGACGAATCTCTTCCTCCTTAAGACTCCTGCAGCACAGATGTTTGCCCCATTTTTCTAGGCTGCCTTTTCTTGTCTTTCTGCCTACTTGCCTCTTCTCTCCATCTCACACTTCTCATTCTCTCTTATTTCTTTTGATATCTTCTTCCCTTCCTACCTTTCTTGTTTACTTTTTCCATCTTCCACCCTCCCACAAAGACTTAAAAAATATATCCAACTTAAAAAGTTAAAATTAATGTATAGTTGAAGGGAAAATGGGTGAAGGGAAAATGATGGTAGAGATATCATAAAGCTGGGGTTAAGAGGAAATGCATAAATGCATACCATGGTTAGGCATAATTGCTAGTTGGGGGCTATCACTTTACTGAGCTTCCTAGAAGCCAAAGGAAAGATGGAAACAAATAATTAAGAGTAGTGAGGTCCACAAGATGGAGGAAATGTATAAAGACTGTGGTTTCTTTCTTGAGCACTTTTGTGGATTCTCATAAAGGGGATCCTAAGTGGTGTAAGTGATGTCTACCATAATAATGCATCTCCTTTTGTCATGGATAGAATAATAAACTTCAGAGAACTGTTTCCTATGATGCTTTTCAATATAGGCTGATGATGTACAGCTGAAGTTCAATCCTGTAAAAGCATTTTTACAAGGGGTTAAATTGTGTGCCATGTGTATGCAATCCTCTGAGATCTGGCATGCTGCAAGGATAGACTTTAGAATACATACAGGAATAAATAGATTTGTGTCCTTCAGGCAATCCTCTGTAGATACTATCTCTAGCAATCAGGCTTTTGAAAAGTATAAGAAAGTAGAGTTCAAGGCAAACTCCTAAGTGTGGATACCCTCTGTCATTGATGAAGGGCAGAGAAATGTGATTGGATAATCAGTCAGGTAGGCAGTAAGACTAAGACCCTTTTAATGAAAATTAAAAGCCACACAAACACACCTGCCTGAACAGAACCATGCCATTTCTGCATGAGAAGAGCTGAGACATATCTATGGGCAAGGTCAAAATAGTCCTCAATTGTGACACTGAATAGTTCTTTACAGAACATTATTAGATGACAAGAAAAGCTTGATTCCATTTTGGGGAAAAGGAGCACAAACGTGTGCCCAGTAATAAAATACACCAAAATGTTGATAGCAGAAATCTCTGGGAAGTGGGATTTCAGGTGACGTTTCTCTTTTCTATGTTTACAATAAGCAGATGTTGCCTTGGTTATAAGAAAAAAAATTAAGTTATTTTCAGAAAAAAATAGTTACGCTGGGCTACTTCGATACATGGATGAATAGGTAAATTCAGCCACAAATTTCCACAGCAGTGGTTTTCAGCCCATTCAACTGGTAAGGGAAGAATGCCTCAAGCTGCATTTTAGAATGCCTTGGGAGTTACTGATGCTTTGGTCCCACCCCAGACCAATTAAATTTAAATCTCTGAGGCTAGGATCCAGGCATTGGCATTAAAAAAAAAAAATCTCCTAGGTAGTTATAATGTGTATCTGGGTTGAGAACTGCCCCTCTATTCTGTAGAACACAACTGCAATAATCCCTGGCCCACGTTCCAGCAGGCACACTCTTCTCAGTGGCCTGGATAGCTCTCCATGATCTGGCCTCTGCTTTCCTGACCAACATTAGCTCATTCTATAGGCTTGCTTATTCAGCTCCCAGAAAAGTGCCTGGCATGTAGTAGGTTAAGAATTTAAAACAAAGTAGGACTAAATGAATTCCTGGATCACAGTTTGCTGACTCTGGTCACAGAAATAATTAACATCTTTGTTTAAGCAACATAGTTTTCTATGAATCTTTTTTACCAATTGTTTTGTCATTAATTGGTTTGGATGTCTCAATAGACTCTTTGTTTATGATTGAGAATAGTAAGTCTGATAGTTTAGTTTTTTCAATAGTTCATCTTAGCCATTCTATTTGTAATCATTGTATATGAGGACCATTTATCTGTTAGGTCAGCTTTTTAAAACATGGTAAGAATCTATGCTCCATGAGGACAGAGTTTGTCTTTCTCACCACGGCATCTTCATGGCCTGGGAAAGTGCCTGGTTCAGAGTAGATACCTAACAGATGCTTGTTAAATACATATTCAAGACATGAATAATAATAAAAGCATAATATGAACATAAAGGATTGTATTTAGTTTTTTATTTCTCATTTGATGGGTTCAGTGTGTTTGAAGGGAAGGAGGCATGCACACATTCATGCAAAAGTAGTATCAAGATAGTCGCTGAACAAAGAGAAAATTCATACATTCAGACTGAGATGAGGTTTTTGAATCCATTTTTTGAATCCATGTGAAAGTATTACAGTAGGTAGCTAGTCAGATACGAGCAGGGCCAGAAAGGGCGCCCCCTGCCCCAACACACACACACACACACACACACACACACATACTCTCACACACAAACCAAGAGTGTCGGGCAACCGTCAGGCAGCTGTTAACTATCTCTCTAAAATAATAATTGGTTGCAGCCAGCACCAGGGAAAGGCAGTCTCCCAATAAACAGCCACATCTAAAACTGGTGATCAGGAAGTCTCCGATAAAAATCTCAGGAGTTGGGGTAGTAGGCTCAAGCATGCGCACTAAAAGCCAAAATGGAAGAGTTTAACTGGTACACGACCTTCTAGGGACATTCAACTGATAAGAGAAGAATGCCTCAAGTGAGCATGCGTACAACTTGAGTAAACACACTGCACATGCTCCCAAGTGCTGGCAGGCCACTGCACATGCGGACAGCCCACCCCAAGGGAAGAATCAGGGGAGAGGGAACACAAGACCCCGGAAGTATGCCAACATATAAAACTCCAAGTCAAAAGGTCAAGTCGTGCACTTGATTCTCTCAAGCTGCCTGCTTGGCCCTCTTCTAAGTATGCTTTACTTTCTTTTGTTCTTGCTTTAAACTTTTGAATAAATTTTCACTCCTGCTCTAAAACTTGCCTCAGTCTCTCCTTCTGCCTTGTGCCCCTCAGTCAAATTCTTTCTTCTGAGGAGGCAAAAATTGAGGTTGCTGCAGGTCTGTATGGATTTGCCAATGGTAACAAAAGCACAGTTGTTACTGGTTTGGTCCTGACACAGCTGCCAGAGTGATCTTTTAAAAATAAAAGTCAGATCGTGTTTCTCCTCTATTTGAAGCCCTCCAATGACTGTCGCTCATACCATATAAAGAATTAATTCAAAATGGATCAGACTTAAGCATAAGAGATAAAACTCTAAAACTCTTAGAAGAAAACATGGGGGAAAACTTCTTGATATTAGATTTGGCAGTGATTTCTTGACATCAAAAGCATAGGTAACCAAAAAAATAGGTAAACTGGACTTTATCAAAATTAAAAATCTTTGTGCATCAAGGGACACTGCTAAAAGAGTGAAAAGTCAACCCACAGAATGGAAGAGAATATTATTGATTTGATGTCAAGAATATATAAAGAACTCCTACAACTCAACAATAACAACAACAACAACAGAAAACCAAACAACTCAATTAAAACATGGGCAAAGGACTTGAAGCGATATTTCTTCAAAGAAGATATACAAATGGCCAGTAAGCACGTGAAAAGACATTTCACATCACTAATCATTAGGGAAATACAAGTCCAAACTACAGTGAAATATCGCTTCACACCCATTAGGATGGCTATTATAAAAAATCAGAAAGTAACAAGTGTTGGTGAGAATGTGGAGCAATTCCATTTCTGGGTATATATCTAAAGAATTGAAAGTGGACTGGAATGTATTTGCACACCCATGTTAAAGCAGCATTCTTCATAATAGCCAAAAAGTAGAAACAACTCAAATGTTGATGGACGAATACATGAACAAAATGTGGTCTATACATACAATAGAGTGTCACTCAGCCTTTAAAAATGACATTTTTATATATGCTACAAATTGGATGAACCTTGAAGACATTTTGCTAAGTGAAATAAGCCAGACACAAAATGTCAAATATTGTATGATTACACTTAAATGAGGTACTTACAGTAGTCAAATTCTCACAGACAGAAAGTAGAATAGTGATTACCAGGGGCTGAAGAGAAGGAATAATGAGATTTGTTTGGAATAATGAAAAAAATCTGGAGATGGATAGTGGTGAACTGTACACTTAAAATTGTTCAACTGATGCATTTTATGTTATGTATATTTTACCGTAATTAACATGCTCAGAACATGCTTGGAATAGGTACTACTATTCGATTACTGTTTCCAATGGACATGTGAGGAAATTGAGGCTCAGAGAGGTTAATTGATTTGTCCAAGCTAGTGAGTAGCAAACAAAGCAAAGCAAACCGTCTGCTGGCTCCCTATCTCAAAGGCCAGAAATCCCTAATATGACTTAAATGAACCCCGTAATCTGGCTCATACCTTGCTCAGCCCATGCTTCTCTGATCTCTTCTCTTATAGTTTCCTCGTAGTTTGCTTTGCTTGAAACACAGAGGTCAGGGATACTCCTGTCGGGAGGCATTTGCACTTGCTGAACCTCTGCCTAGAATGCCCTTTCCCCCTCCCCTGTTTGACCAAGGCTCCCTCCTTTGCTGCCTTCAGGTTTTTGCTCAACTCTCAGCTTCTCAGCAAAGCTTCCCCAACCCCACCCCATTTAAATTCCAAGCCCCTTCCTTCCCTTACACACACTAGGCAATGTCCATTGCCCTTTCTGTTTCGTTTTGCTCCACATCACTTACCTTCATATGATATAATGCATCTCAATGTATTTTTTATATTTTACTGCCTAACTCCTTTTTTAAAGATAAATTTGCTTTACACATTTTTTTTTAACTTTTATTTTAGGCTTGGGGGTAGATGTGAGGGTTTGTTACATAGGTAAACACACATCACAGGGGTTTGTTGTACGTATTATTTCATCACCCAGCTATTAAGCCTAGTACCCAGTAGTTCTTTTTCTGCTTCTCTCCTTCATCTAGACTCCAGTGTCTGTTATTTCCTTCTTTGTGTCATAAGTTCTTATCATTTAGTTCCCACTTATAAGTGAGAACACGTGGTATTTGGTTTTCTGTTCCTACGTTAGACTCTTTTTATTAGGGTCTAATAATCTGCAGACAGGGATTTTTTTTTTAAATCTGTTATGGTCTCTGCTTTATTCCCAGAACCTCGAACAGTGCCTGACACATAGTAGGTGCCAAATTAATATTTGCTGTATGAATAAACACATCAAAAAACATTTTATTTGCTTCTAGCCTGATGCGTTATGACACCTCACAGTGGTTGCCCTTGTATTTTTAGTTTTCCATTCACATGTATCAACTCTACCTCTGCTAGATTATCAGCTCCGGAGAGGAGTCTTCTATGTCTTTGTCTCCTAAAAGTGGCCATCTACGTGATCCAAAACACGCAACAGAATCTGCATGGATGTGCATGTTAATTGAGTGTTTGTGAAAATTGAGACTTGGATGCTGAAGAGAACAGGTAAGTTTCTCATCCCCGTCAAAATATTCCGTCAAAAGACTTCCCAAATAAACTCATGTTCTGCTCTTGGGACAAAATGAAAATGCTTGGTTACCTATGAATCTAGTACCACTGTTTCAGTTTCTCTTCAGGTTTCAAGAGTGAAGTTCATCGTATGAGGAGTTTAATTACAACCAACCTCTCTTAATTCCTGTATTGCTGGAGCTCAGAGCACACTCAGATCAAGGGAGACGAAGTGCCACTTTGTACAGGGCCCAGCCTTGGTTACTGCCTATCTGGGTAAAGAGCCCTCTTAACCTAGAGGCCAAGCAGGTTAGAGGTTTTGTTTCAAGTGAGTTTTCTGCAATGGTCCAGATTTCTCTTCCTTTCAGAAATCCTCAGCAGTGAGATTGGGACACTCTTGGCGTTTGTTTCCCCATCAGTGAATGGGCCTAACACAAAGGAGAGTAAGATTCTTGGCCGTGAAGGACCTGGGGTCTGGAATAGATGTGCTCCATCTGCCAAGGCATTTTCCCCATATGGCTGAGATTTTTTTCCTACTAAAAAAGAAAAAAAAAGAAAAAAAAAATGACAACAGCAACAAAAAACACTTACTCAGCAAACTGCATAGCAAGTCATTTGTGCCAATAAAATGACAGTCATCTTCAAGGCCACAGGCTAAGAATATGAATTATCAGGTAGAAATTGGCTCTCAGATAAATATATTTTTCTCCATTCCCTACTCCTTCTCACAATTAATCTCTCTCCTCTCTCTCTCTTTCCCATCCACACATGTACATGCATACTCATGTAAACACTTGCACACTCATAAAAACTGGATTTTCCAAAATTTCCCAGTTGGTTAAAAAGCAGAACCCAAAGTTGGGTGAGGAAAAATGACTCATTCCCCTCGGTTTGGTTTTTACTGCCAGAAAACAGATTTTCAGGAAGGAAAATCATATGTCCCAAACCATCACCAAAGTAAAACGAATCAAATCCCCAGTGTCTGCCTCAGAATCTCCATGAGTCTGTGGTCTAGAGTCAGGCAGTGGCTAGTGATTGTGTGAGCTCCAGAATACTTTGCTTCCTCTTGTGGGATGTTATTTTCTGACAGCTATTGACAATTTTCATTTCCGCGTGACAGGGTCCATGTGGTCAAAAGAACTTGACCCAAGCCTCATAAAATCACCAATGTGATGTTTTTATTTGGAAGCATGTTTTGCTGAGGACATCTGAGTGGAACTGAGAGTTTAGTGGGCTGTGGTTCCAGGAACCACACTTACATGATGGTTTAGAAGCAACTCAACCTTCTCTGAAGGGCGGCCTGATTTAGCCATAAGCGAAGCGTCTGGGCTCTGGAAGTTCAGTCTGAACAAAGACTGAGATAGGAATGCCTAGGGCATTTTTTGGGTCTCCATCTCCTCACCTGTGAAGTCATATGGACAATAATTAGTAAACAGGAGCACTGAAAGGAGTGGCATTTTTGAAATGTTAAATGTTGTTTTCTTCAGCTCCAGCAACAACTGTTTCTTATGACTTTCTGCGAGACTCTGAGGAATGTTGGGATGATAATCACAGGAACCAATGGTTGCCTCTGGAAAGCCCATAATTCTGCACATTCATGGAGCTTCACTCTGATTCCAAATCCAGAAAGACCACCATGTTGCTCATGGAGACACTTGAAATCCTTCTACATCTTCATTCATCACGCTTGGGGTGAGAAATAGGAATATGTGAATAAACCAATAACACGTTGCGGAAGTCAGTTTTGAATTTTGCCTGCTGTGAACTGAGAAACAACTCCATTTCTCTCAGCACTAGATGGCCTATTCAGTGTGTGTGTGTGTGTGTGTGTGTGTGTCCTCATGTGTGCAGAGAGAGAAAGAGAGAGAGGGAGAGAATGCAATATTTAGTTTTGAAGATATTACACTTATAATTATGCTTTCGGAAGCTTGTTCCTGGGAGTACCACAGAACAATGCGGTTAGGTTATCCAAGGAATAAAATCATTAAATAGGGCCGTCCTCTGGTTTTTCCTCCAAACCACTGTCTGTGTGTTGTTCAGGGGAAAGAATCTCAGCTTATTCACAAGTGGCGCTATCTTTCCACAGGATGTTCATTGTTTTGAAACTAGAAGAAAACCTCAACAGCTCTGAAGTATATAATTATGCTTTCTTATTACCCAACAAGAATGTTCTCTGGAGTGTTGTTGCGATGACTCGCTTGCGAGTGATCTGGCGGAAGGAAGGGCGGCTGAGGAGGAGAGGAGGAGGGAGCAGAGCTCGCCTTCTGTGTCACTTACTTTCTTTGTTGTCTGACAGCTTTCACAGATTTGTGGCTTGTCTTCAAATAGACAGCCTTGGGAGATTTTTGGTCGTGGGTTCCCAGTCTCCTCCATGTCCCGCCTACCCCCACCCACTGTTATCAGTGTAATAAGTGATTTCAGAGTATTAGGGGAGATTCCACTGCCACTGAATCATGTACATACTCAAGGCCAGATGATGACATCAGAAACATATGTGTTAGTCTGAAGGCAGGACTTAGCCTAGGAAATGAGAACAAGATCTCCAGTTGGAGAATTAAGCATCCAGAGGCCTAGAAACCACCCCAAGAGGAGAGCTTCTTTATCTTTCCCCTCCAGGCAGAAAGTCACCTAAAATTTTCTCCTTAGATGTTTCACTGTGCTGTTTTTAAATATTTCTAGGAAAGCTCTTTTGGAAAGCTAGGATTTAAGTGCTTCACAAACAAGGAAAAGTTTGCATGTGAAGGATAAACTCTACATGCTCTAACTCATAATTACCATGATTTTATAAACCTGTCATTTCCTAACCAAGCTCTATTTTCATTTGGAGCAGTATCTGTAAGTGAATTCTTCATTAATCATGTTTGCCCACCCATATGCCCACCTGTATTTTTAAAAGGTGTATTATTCCCAGATATGTGTTCATATAGACACATCACAATATTCTTCCAAGTGCTTTTTATCAGGCCATGGGACACATTTCAAATCACTTTCTAAGTTGACGTGATACTTGAGCTTTATGCAGACTCTGTGGTTTCCATAGTAACAAAATCACTTAATGGTGTGAGAAACATGTGGAAGATTATAGAAAAAGGGAGAAAATCTGAATGGAACAAAAGGCAGGAGCTAAAGTCAAAATTTCTTGGAATGTTAGAAAAATTTTATTGCTGTTTTATTTATCTGAAAACATGAGTACAAACTCTCTTGATGCTACTGGGTGTAAATTGTGTCAGTTTCTCATTACCTTTAAGCATCCAAGGTCATCTTACTCCAAGCTATAGTCTTACAGATGCCTGCACTCCTCATTTTGTGTGTGTGTGTGTGTGTGTATGAGCATATGTGTATTTATGTATAGCTATATAGGTATATACACTTATATGCATTTGGAAGATCCGTGGTCTCGTTTTAAAAACTGATTTCACCGTCTTAGATCCTAAATGGGTAGTAAGGTGACTTTCCAAAAGACTTACCTTATTTTCTCTTTGTGTACACACAAACACCAACACAAGCTGAATTCCTATTTGGGTAAATAGTAATGGTGTACTTGGAAACACCTCTCATTCATTCGGTAACTTATTCATTAGAGACATTTACTGAACATCTCTTGTAATAGACAGAGTCCTTGTACCAGACAGAGAGCTGTAAGCAGACAATTGTGATAACTGTGAAGTGTTATGTGGGTAATCTATGAAAAGCTTACCGTGCAACCTTCCTGGTCTCTTTCTTCTTCTTCTTCTTCTTCTTTTTTTTTTTTTTTTTTTTTTTTGAGATGGAGTCTCACTCTTGTTGCCCAGGCTGGAGTGTAATGGCTTGATCTTGGCTCACCGCAACCTCTGCCTCCCGGGTTTAAGCAATTCTCCTGCCTCAGCCTCCTGAGTAGCTGGGACTACAGGTGCATGAAACCACGCCCAGCTAATTTTTTGTATTTTTAGTAGAGATGGGGTTTCACCGTGTTAACCAGGATGGTCTTGATCTCCTGACCTCGTGATCCACCTGCCTTGGTCTCCCAAAGTGCTGGGATTACAGGCGTGAGCCACGGCGCCCGGCCCCTGATCTCTTATTAGGTCCTCCCTGTGACAAATAGCTCACATTTTCCATGTTTCCAGTCCATGGGAAGCTCAACTGGCAACTTAGGTCCCTTGCCTAATGGATTGCAAGCACTTTTGTAAAAGGGTTGGGTTGTTGGGTCTTTCACTTATTAGGTTCCATGAATGAGGAGCTGTATGTTCCTAACCCTGTTTCTCCTACTATTCTGATTAGATAAACTGAGTAGACAAATATAAATACAACATAATCCCAGCACTTTGGCCTCAGAGTGATGAGGAGGGCAGGATTAGCTGGGGATTTTAAGACGGCACGTATGTTGGTAATGCCTGATTAAGCAAACACCAACTTTCCTGGGCGATGCATTTCTCCCTTTGGTTTTGTTAGAAACTGGAACCAAAGGGAGGCCCTTTGCCCCAACTCTTCTCAGTGGTAGGAGTTGAGACCATTAGTATTAGAGCCAGAGTCCAAACACCTCCTCTAAGGCTGGCAGCCTGAGTAAATTCTGACACCCTCCCTCAGTTCTCAACAAACAACTTGACTGTTTTTGAGGTCTTCTAAGGAGATGACTCTTCCTGGGAAGGCGAGCCCTTGATGGCCAATAGAGAAAGATTAGTTATGATGCTGCGGCCTTCGAGGTAGGTGTGCCCAAGAATACATTAAAGGCCTTAGAACTGACTCTGGAACGAAGTCCTGGTAACTAACATCTCTGGCATCTTTCTCTTGAGAAGGATTTTTGTCCCATGACAACATAATAGCGCTAATAAATGTGATCTATGTGAATGCATGGCTGAAAGTGCACATGATGGTTAGAGATATAAAAGTTCCTGTAGCAAGCCCCCTCTGTCCCTTCTAGTTGGGGAAAACCTCTCCTCTTACGCATTCAAGTCTATCCCTGAGCCTCATCTAGGACCTGGCTCTCCCAATGATTCTTTCTCTCTTATATTTTCAATTACTTTATTTCCTCTGGCTTTTTCCTTTTATGCACAAATATGTACAAATCTCCCTGAACCTTAAAAAATAAAACACGCAAATAAATAAATCTTGCCATCAGGCCTCTCTTCTCGACCGCTTACAGTCGAGTTTTTGTATCATCATTCAGCTGAAATTCCTGCTGACAGGGCACTCACCTCCCAACTGCCAGATTCAGAGTCCTGCTTTCTGTCCTCCTCCTTGTATCTTCTGCAGCATTTGAGGCTCTGAACATCCACTCCTTTCTGATAAGCCCTCCTACTCTGGCTTCCACAACACTACTCTCTCTTAAAGTTTCCTTGTAAACTCCATCTCCTGCCTGTTGTATTTCTTTGCAATTTTCTTCATGGTTTCTCCTTCTCAGCTCACTTTTAGAAGTCAGTGTTTTCCAGGTCCTATCTTACTCTTGGTATTCTTCTCCTCTGTCTCACTGTGTATATTTTCCCATGTAAACTATTATCCCAGATGCAATTGCCATTTTTCTACAGGTAAAATATGATCAAGTGTTGGTAATTTCATATGTTTCAACCTATCATAATTTCCATACCACTGTTTCCAGCTCTGATCTGTCTCCTAAGCTTAGATCAACATTTCCAGTGACCAACTGGATATTTCTGATTGGATGGTTTCCATTCAAAATGAATGCATCCCAGACAAAATTCTTTTATCTCTAAACTTCTCTATCTTAAATATTCTTAGTCTCAGTTCATGGTGTCACTACCTCCTCAGTTCCTTGGGTTAAAAAACTCAGTCGTTCTTGAATTCTTCTTTTTTCCACTGTAGCCAAACAGTCAAAAATTCATGGGCCAGAGGATTCTAGCCCATGAATATCCCCTCAGTGTTGTCTTAGGTCAGGTCATCTCCGCTGCTAGCCTGGGTGGTGCAATGGCTCCATCCGTGGAGTCCCTGCTTTGACTTGCACTCCTCTCCAGCACATCCCTTTACACTGTCCTAGGGTCTGAATGTTTGTGTCTCACGACATTCATATGTTGAAAACCTTATCCCCAATGCCATGGTATTAGGAGGTAGGGCCTTCAGGATGTGACCAGATCATGAGGATAGAGCCCTCATGAATGGAATTAGTGACCTTTATTATAAGAAACCCCAGTGAGCTGTGTTCCCTCTTCTACCATGTGAGGACACAGCTCAGCTAGAAGTAGTTTTCTATGAACCAGGAAGTGGACCCCTACCAAACACTGAATCTGTCAGCACCTTGATTTTAGACTTTTGATTCTTCAGAACTATGAGAAATAAATTTCTGTTTATATGTGATCTGGTTTATGGTATTCTGTGATAGCAGCCTGAATAAACGAAGACACACTGAAATAAATGAAGACACTAGACATATCTTTCCAAAAAGCAAACCTGACCACGGGACTGTAGGACTTATCTCAATCCATGACCTATAGCTACAGCTCAGCTCATGTCCACTCTGGTACTCAAACCTTCACCACAGTCATTCTGATGGAATGGCTTATTCTGAAACACCAGATGCTTTCACAACCTTGTGCTTTCTTCTGTCTGAAGTGTTTTCCACATTCATGAAGCCTCTCAGAACCAGCTGAAAAGCCACTTGTATGCAGGCTTTCCCAAGTCTGCCTGCCAAACTGATTTTTCTCTGATTCCCATATATTTTGCCCATATTTTTGTTCCATCACTTTATGAATCAGCTGGTAGTTTATCCATTTATGCACTGGACTTCTCTCGTAGATTAGAAGCTCAGATCCTATTTCTTGTGACCAACACTTGATGCTCAAAAAATGTTTTTTAAGTGATTGAATGAGATTATTGAAAGGAACTTGGACCAAGATGAAAATTCTAGATTGAGAGGGATCAAGGAGTTTTTAGATCTAGGTTTATGCCTTTGTGTATAAGCTCATATTGCTGCCATGGAAATATATTCACTCTGCTTTCCATAGTTGTAAAATGAGAAAATAAATAATTTACTAAATTCACGGCATTTGATTGATAAAATACTAAGTACAAGTTGGATCTCCAAGGCAAAGTTATACTTGAGAATGTCTGCATTGTCATGACATGGTATATTTCATTTTCGGTGGAATTGCACCATGTAAGAAATATGTGATGTTATGCAGTATTATTCTATAATACATTCAGAGTGGATCAATTTCTTCTTTTATTGAGGTGACTTGAGTAAGGCCCCTCTTGGAACTTGAGAGGAAGCAGTAGACCAGAGAAAGTAGAAAAAAAATGAGCCTTCCATTCAGTGTTTTTGGTAAATAAGCAAGACACCCTCCTGAAACAGGGTTCCAGTCTAATCTCGATGTCCAGGAAGGATGGGAGCCCAAGATTGTTGTTGGATTGTTTGTCCTCAGTATGCCAGCTGTTAGCAATACCCCCTCAAACCCTAGAATAGAACAGAGAAAGGAAGTTGAAACCACTTTCAACCCAGATTCAGTAGAAAACATTGAACATGTCGTCATCTTCTCTTGGTTGAATCGAGTTGAATATTGGGGCTGGGGTGAGCATGATGGACACATCCTACATTGCCTAGCCTGTGCCTGGCACACGGTCTACCACTCCTGACTTGTGCTCGAGGCAGTACCACATTATTTGTATTTCCCTGCATATAATGCACTCTTCCCTGCCTCTTTGCTTTTGTTTACATTGTTCCCTCTGCCTAGAATGTCCCCTGTCCATTTTGATGAATGAATTCCTAATAAGGATCAGTTCAGGCATCACTTCCTTGAAGCCTATCTCTGACCATTCCCTTTTTCTTCCCAGCATGGGTTTGATACTATTAATCAGTGCTACCATGTACAGTTGTGCAGAGTTTTCACTGGGTAAAGTCACCCTGCTGAGGGAGTGAATTTCTGCATGCCAGGCCAAGCTGTACCATCTAGCATATGCCTTGGGGCTGGGATTGTTTTCTGTTTCACACAAAGGCAAGCCCACATGCCCTGTGCACATTCCTATCACTGCTCTGACCACTACAATGAACATCTGTTTGTCTGTTGCTCCCTCTAGATCCCTGGAAGGCCAGCTCTTGTTGGGTTCTAACAACTACAGATAGCTAGATGCTATTCGAGGAACTTCAGATGCCTTAAGTCATTTATTTATCTCAATTATCTTCTGAGGTTAGCCAAATTTACAGAGGAATAAACTGAAGCACCAGCGGAAGAATAATGCTGCAAAAGTCTCACAGAAGGTAAGTGTGGAGCCAGGATTCAGCCTCAAGACATTAGGCTCTGTGGCCCTCGCTAGCCACTGTACCACATTGCCCCTAGATGAATGAAAACTTCTTGGGCCTCCACTTCCTTGTGTTTCTCCTCCTTTGGGGGAAAATGCTGTCTTTATTTGTCACTTTCAGCGGAGACACTCCCAGGTGTCAATGTGTATCTCGTCCACATGGTGCAGTCTGCCATGTTCTGAGGGCTGATCTCCATGGAGTTGGTTCCTGGCTTCATTTTCTAGAGAATGCCAGAGAGATTCCGTATACAGAAGGTAAGCTGGAGGGCCAGGCCTTCTAGGCAAAGGTTTTGGATCTGGAGATTTGCAGAAGGAGGCAAGGCATATATGGAGTAGGGAAGAAAGGAAAAGGAGGGGAGTGATAGCAAGCAGCGTGCCCAGAAGCAAAGGGTGAAGGCTCATATTTAGTCACTTAGCACAGTTAAATATGAAAGGGCTGTCTTGAAGAGGTTGGCTGGATAGGGTTAGGAGGAGAACAGCCACGTGGGTGTCTGTGAGAAAGGAAATCTACAGTCTTACCACACTAGTGGCGGTACCTTCCCCTAACATCTCAGTTGATAAGAATGACGATGGAGAGTGTGTGAGAAGGAGGGACATGGTTCATTTCTCTTCTCCATCCTGTCCCTGAGGAAGTTCTGCTCAGAGCAAGGACCGCCAGCATGAGAAGGTAAAGTGGGGGTGGAGGTGGTTACAGAGGGTGATATGGGATTGAGGTAATAGTGGAAGAGTGGAGGCTCTGTGCGGGGAATGGGCCAAGGTGCCTTAAGGAAGGAGGAGGCGTCAGGAAGGCTCAGGGATGCAGCCTGGGCTTTGCCATCTAATATTCACAAGGAAAAACTCCCAAATCAGTCCCAGATTCTTGACACTGTCTCAGGTCCTCAGATGCTCTCTAACGCGTGTGTTCAACCATTCCTCTCCCCGTTCTCCACATTTCCTGGGTCACAACAGCCTCGTTGGCTGTGGAATGAGAATGAGACATCAGAGAAGGTCCAGCTGGCCTTGGGTTGAAGTAAGCAGCTTCAAGTAAAGAATACCTCTGCAGTGGGTGTGAGGCCAGGCCACTGGCCCAAGCATTTGGTGTCAGGAATTCAGACTCTTCCTCTCACACTGACTCAGCCTATGCCTTTGGGTGACTCGATTTCTCAGGACTTTACACAGGGATAATGATACTCCCTAGTTTGCGAGGGGGGTATTAATTAAACTTAGCAAACTGCGTGACAATGCCGGGATGAAAGGGGTTGAAAACAAAGTGTAATTGTGAGGCTTGGTAGGTTGTGTCACTTGTCGTACGTGTTGTGATTAGAATCAATACAGACAGATAAAATTCATCTTAGAACATAGGCTCTGTGGAGAATGGGTCTCATTTCAGAATGGTGTTGGAAGCCACCTTGGTCCCCAAACTAAAGTCAAGAGAAAAATGTGGGTTTGCATGGGATGTGTGTTCGTGGGCTGACGCTGCTCCCTATAGTCTTGTAAACAGTGAAGAAAGCTGATTTTCAAATGTTGCATGTTCCAAGTTTTCCTTCAGAGACTTCATACCTTTGCTATTTCATCCTCACTCCTCACCGACAGAGATCTTGATGATAGGAAACATGTCCCCGCTGAGCACAGCTTGATGGCAGGATAAGGGATGCCTTGGAGAATCAAACCTGAACACTTTTCCTCTCTCCATAAGTGGCCTTTCTTGACAGACTAAAAAATGTGAGCTTCCTTATTCCAGTGCTCAAAGGCTGGCCGCCAGCGTTTCCTCCTGGCCCCGGACACCGTTCCATGACCCTGGAGTTCCTCGGGACAAGAAGTCACAAATGATGTGGCTGAGACAGAGCTGTGATTTCAGAGTGCTGCTCTCCTTTCTTTGTTTCACCAGTGCTGGCTGAGATCCTAGAGCAGCTTCTGCTGAATTGATCAAAATGATGTCATGTGTGAGGCTAATTTTTGGAAATAGAAATCAGTGTCTCTTGGAGAAACTAGAATGCCTGATAGGCCCCAGGGGAAGGCTGCAACCATCACATCACTGTGTGCTGGAGACTTCTGCAGGGTTATGTGTGATGACGTGCTTGCCTCTATGCCTTGAGGTACAAAGAAATTAAATAGTTAAGAAAAAATGTCAGACTGAGAAACCCTGAAGAGCTTTAGATTCTCCCAGATCTGTCAAGTTAGGCAACAACTGGGCCATCAGATCAGGGAATTCATGCATTCATTCAAGAGCTGTATTGATTTATTGAGCAGTTTCTGTGTGCCAAGTGCTATTCTGAGTGTTGATATGGCAGTGGACACACCAGACAAAAATTCCTATCCTTGTGGATAGCATTCTATTGGAGAGACATCCAAAGCAGAGGAAAACACTTATAGCATCACTGCTTGAATGATTAATTCTGTTTCCAGCTGTCCTGCAGCTGTCTGGGATTTGGACCTTGGTCTAATTCCAATCCTACTGCATCCCTTTCTCTATAAATTAGTAGGAGTGACATTGTCTAAAATGAGGACTAGTTGTTGCCATTGATTTTAGCTTAGAAGTAGAAGTAGGGGTGATATTCATAATATTAGCAACTGGTATAGTACATTGCTGACCAATCAGAATGGGTACCCGCAGTTCCTGCTAGCATTAAACCTTTAGACTCAAGGGTCTTGAGAGAAGGATTGAGGTAGCTGAGATGGCGAAAGATTCAGAGTGGGGGTACTTGGGGGCATTGGCTATTTACAAAATGGTACAGAAGTATTTCAATCCTTTAAACATAGCCTGGCTATACCAGACAATATCAGATGAATAGCAATCCATTCCTTTTTTTTTTTTTTTTTTTTTATGGAGTCTCGCTCTGTCACCCAGGCTGGAGTGCAGTGGCATCTTACTGCAACCTCTGCCTCCCGGGTTCAAGCAATTCTGCTGCCTCAGACTTCTGAATATCTAGGGTTACAGGCATATGCCACCACACCTGGCTAATATTTATATTTTTAATACAGATGGGGTTTCACCGTGTTGGTCAAGCTGATCTCGAACTCCTGACCTCATGATCTGCCTCCCAAAGTGCTGAGATTATAGGCGTGAGCCACCGTGCCCAGCCTTCCAATCCATTCTTGAAAGAATCTAGAGAAAAGGACATCCCCATATGATGTCTTGGTCAATATGCTTACTGATAAAAGATCCAGCAACCAGCAGAGAACCTACTATCAATTTACTATTTTGAATCTGGATTAGAATTGACAGCTACTGAGTCTCCACAACCTTATAAAGTGACTTCGAGAACAAGATGGCCTTTAAAATTGTCATAAATGGCTGCCAGGTGGAGCAGAGCTGTGAGGGGCACCCAGCCTCTGTAAAAATAAGTAGTCTTTATTGCAAAGAATGCAACAGCCCTGGAATATGCTTTGATGTGGCAATGGGTTTTTTTTGGATCTCTTCTTGCCTGGTCATTACTTGATTTACACAGGACCTGGCCGGGGAGGAAGCCACACCCCTTTGACAGGTAGATAGGAAGCACTATTGGCAGGGAGCAGTGGCGAAGCAATCCTAGTTGCCATCATTGGGTTGCTGGCATAGTACTGGTCCTGCAGGTTTCTAACTTGTCATTGTAGCTGGCAATATCTCCTGGTTTTTATGGAAGGCTTAATTGGAGAGTGTCTGATGCCTGAAGGGCTTTGCTGGTTGACAACCTTGAAAATGGTGAAAGAAAGAAATTGAAACCAGGTAAGCTGTTCCTTGTGAATTCTTCCCTCCCTCACAGGCGGAATCTGGCAAAAAAAAAAAAAAAAAAAACCTGTTCAGTGAGATACACAGTAAATGCAAGGATGGCTGCAATGAATAAAGGCTGCCCAGAGAGTTACCTACCCACTTAACAGTCTCATCCAGTTTGCTAACAAATTGTTTGCCTGGTGAAAGAAAGATGTCGATGTCAATCGTTCATGCCCATTTCAAAGGGAAATGCCGCCTGTGGCCCCTGTTGGGTGCTCACTTTTGTATTACATGATCAGTGGTGGCCAGAAGACCTCAGGGAAGGTAATAGTTCACAGACTCGCCAGAGTCCTGTGACATGGCACCCAGAAAGCTGGGCCAATCTAGCTTTGCCTTTTGTGTGTGTGTCCTGGGACTACTGAGAGTCAAGGAGGGGGCTACGTGGGTACTGTGGCTGGCAGTCATTGGGAGGAGTCAGAGTAGGGGTGCTTGAGGCATTCATGGCTGTGCTGGTCAGATGGTGAGGGAGATTGCAGGGAAAAACACAGGTGCCATTGTGGAGTAACTGCTTCATTGCTTCATTCATTCATTCCTTCAGCCATTATTCATGAACACCTACTATGTGTCAGGTACTCTACTGGCTACAGGGGATACAGCAGTGAACAAAGCAGACAAAAATCCCAGGCCTCATGGAACTGACATTTTCGTGGGGGAGACAAAATAACAAAGAAAAGTAAGAGATATATGTCAGGTAGTGATAAATCCTGGGAGCAAATTAGAAGTAATGTAGAAAAAAAATGGAGGGAGAATAGATGAATAGATAAAGCAAGAGTGGTAAAACTTAAGACAACTGATTGGTGATGGATAGATAGGGGTTCATTTTACTATTTTTGAGTAAGCTTAAAATTTCTCATAATACAAAATTTAAACAAGAATGCAGGTAAGTTGGACAAGAGATGTTAGAGTAGAGTGGGCTTACAATTTTAGATCTCACTGAGTGGGAAGGCCTCACTGAGATGACCTGTGAACAAAGACTTACATGAAGTGATAAGCAGATATCTGGGACAAGCATTCCAGAAACAGGGAACGGTATGTGCAAAACCCTGGAGACAAGACTATTCCTGGAGTGTGAAAGGACTACAATGTGAGCAGCATGGCCAAGGCAGTGTGGCTGAGGAGGAGGCAGTAGATGGGGTAGGGCAGGGGCGGGAGGATCACATAGGGCCTGTGAGTCATGCGGGGATTTTGCCTTTTACTCTGGGTGAGATGGGGGACCACCAGAGCATTCTGAACAGAGGAATGACATGATCCAACATGGGTTTTGGCAGTTCTTGGAGCTTTGGGAGTGAAGGTCCACTAATACCTACGTACGGGGTCCACTGAGCATCCCTGAAGGCAGGCGCTTTTAAGAGCTAGTTCTGTTATAGCTTCTGTTCTTAGATGAAGCAAAGGAGCCCATTTATTTTCTTGAAACTCCATGTAACCCCACAAGAAATCACGTTTGATCGAGATAGCTTCAGTGAGACTCTATCGAACTGAAACAAACCACAGGAACAGCCACTTTTGGAGAGCAGGAAAGGTGTGCAGTAGGCAGACCTGAGCTGCCCTTCACCACAGCTCAGGAGGGGAGGGGAGGACTCTGAGGCTCAGGAGGAGAGAGGAGGACTCCATGGCTCAGGAAGAGTAGGAAGAATACCACAAAGTCTGTGCAAGGTGAGATCTCTCTCTGACATCATAGGTCTTCCACTGGTCTAAGGCTCTTTATTTTTAAGAAACTTTAAGACAAAAAAGTACACTTGAACCAAAAGCAAATTTATGTGTGTGTGTGTATATATATATGTATAATATATATTTTTATTTATAATATATATTTTTATTTATAATATATATATTTAATATATTTACTTTTAAATTATTTCTCATATTATTATGAGAAATAATAAAACACAAAGACATTCCCTGTGCTCCTCAAGTAGTAAAATCTGAACCACTACCTGGAAGGTAAGGGGCATAAATAACTGAGTGGAGGTGGCCGTAAGGAGAAGCACGTTAATGAGTATTCTCTGCTGTATTTGATGGTTCAACTAGGCTTCTTCCATGAGGATCTTATTTTCCCTGGCATTTATTCACTTCAGTAAGGTAGACAAACTCCTATCTAAAAATAGCACCTAGTGCCAAGTCTGTCTAAGGCCTCCTGGCCCTTCAGTCCCTGAAGCCAGCTTCTCTCCTCACTCCCATCTGAACCTCAAAAAGTCAACCCTCTCATTGGGCCTTGCCCACAAATACCTCCATCAAAGCTAGGACTCACACAGGTAAATGTGCTGCAGGTGCCCCTGTGACTTCCTCACCTAAGAATGTGACGAAACCAGTTTCCAGACAGCTCGCACACTCTGACTAATGAATGAGCAAGTATGAGCCGGGTAGCTTCTTCTCATATTATTTTGCCCGTGGAATCCTTTTGTACTCAAGATGCCTGAGCCAAATGCTACATTTATTTTCCATGTAAAGGTTTTACTGAGAAAGGAAAATTTTGTAAATTTTTTTTTAATCCATTGTGTTCTTTTTGCCGTGTGGTAGGAAGAAACATCGCAGCCTTAGGGCTAATTAGCATTTGTGTAGTGTTCATATAGATTGCTCTATATTCCCCTCATATTTATAGTCTGTCATCATTTTACATCTATAAACTACCTTTCCCTCATGAAATTTAACAATCTTGTTTTACAGAAAATGGCAGAGCAGGTGGAGAAGGCAGTCTTAGCATGGATCATATGGTTGCGGTGAAAGAGTTAGAACGCACACTGCTCAATGTTGGTGTACACAGAGAAGCAATGCTCCCGGGCTGGGGCCCACCCCAAACCAGCACAACTAAACTCGTTTACAGTTGTTATCCAAGCCACCTGACATGGTTTCTGTACTTGGATCAACACTGAGTCCTTCTCCAGAACATGACAGAAACATAAGGCAGAAGAAGCCTTTAGCCTACTCTTGGAGGGCATTTTCTATTTCTTTTCTTTGATTCAACTTCAACACCTGACTGAGGGAGGCAAAATTCCAAGATCAGCCCTGGCAGTTAGGGCTCCTCTGTTGCAAGGGCTCCTCTGTTGCAAAGGCTCCTGTGTAGCAAGGACATTAGTTCTTCTAGGCCATGAGGGTACTATTTAGAAGGGTCCTGGGAGGGAGATTATTCTCCTGATTCTGCAGCAAGACCATGTTTAGGAAAAACCTAGGTATTGAGGCAATTCTGGCTCCAATGTAACTTTGCCCCATTTTTCTTTCTGTCTTAAGTATGCAAATCAGAATAATTTCAGTGTATTACTATGAGCAGGGAAACAATGAAAGCTATAAGCCTATTCACAGCTGCCCAAACCAATCCTGAGAAGCAAACTGGTTCTCAAAATACGATCAGCTAATGACACATTCTATACATACCTGCCACTTTATTAATGTGCTGAAAGCCAAATGGATTTGTTCTGGTTCTTCATCAAGGTTACCCAAAGCCTAAACCTGGTGTTTTTCACTGGGGTGTGATTCTTCAGTTCAAAACAATGATGGAGATTTTTCTTCCTTAGGGGACTGTTACGATCATTTTACTTCTTTTGTTAGCTATTGTAACAAATAGACCAGTTTTTCATGGTTAATGTAATAGAACTTTATTTCTTAATCAGTTTTTACACAGCAAGTGGCATTTCCCTGGGTGATCCTGAGAGCCAGACCCAGACCTCTTCTGTCTTACCTGCCAACCCTTGGATCTTACATTACCTGCATCAAGCTGGCAGAATGGAAAGAGAATAGAAAGCTCTGATCTAGAAGGCCAGATATCATTTCTGCACACATTCCGATAGTGAGAACAAGCCACACGGCCACACTTAGAAGCAAACAAAGCTGGGAAACATGGTCTCTGGCTGGGCAGCCAGTTATCAGCAATACTCTTTTCAGATGCTCCTCAACCTACAATGTGGCTCTGTCCCAATAAACCCACTATAAGTTAAAAATATCATACATTGAAATGCATTTTCTACACCTAACCTGCCAAACATAGCTTAGGCTAGGCTATCTCAAACATGCTCAGAATACTTATATTAGCCTTCAGTTGGGCAAAATCATCAAACACGAAGCCTATTTTATGACAAAGTGTTGAATATCTCATGTACTTTATTGAATGCTGTATTGTAAGTGAAAAACAGAATGGCTCTATGGGTACTTGAAGTATGGTGTCTACTGAATCTGTATTACTTTTGCATTATTGTAAAGTTGTAAAATTGTAGGTTGAGCCATTGTAAGCTGAGGACCCTCTGTATTAGGAAAGGGGGAGTAAAACTGTTGCCATCTCTGTCCCATTTCCTTTGGTAATGAAAGTAATGAATGTTGATTATTTTCTGTGGTCCTTTAAACTCTAGTGCCACTTTAGAAAGTGCCCACATTTCACCTTCTGCTCCTTACACAAAATCTTCAAGTGTCTGGGAAAGACATAGAGCAAGGGCCCATGCTGCATGCCTATTGTATGTGGGTTCAGGCATGTCAGGGCCTGTCCAAAGGCTAGAAGGAAATCTGTTTGCATGAGATCCTAATGAGCTTCAAGGAGAGACAGTGGGTGGCTAAGCTGGGAATGAAGATAGGAACCCTTTACTTCCCATGTGATACAGGAGATAGAAAGAAAATATTTAGACAGATAGTGAGGGCAAAAGAGTCCTTAGTAGAACTTCCCTTCTAACAAAAAGTAGCCCTAGAAATATTTTTTTTTCTAACAAAGAGCAGCCTGAAAGATCGAGCTGCAAGCATAAACAATGAAGCTGGAAGCTTGCACAGGGGAATGCTGGCAACTGTGCCAATAGAAAAGGGCTACCTGGGTGCCAGGTATGTCCACCATGGAAGCTCCACCTTCCCTTTTTGTTAGCACGTGTACAGTGGGCAACACAGTGCAGCTCAGGCTGAAAACCTGCCTGCATAATAAAAGACTGGGATGGGGATGGCCAGAGATTCACACCCTATGCAAATGGCATATCTGGTCCTAACCAGTTTTTCGCATTCTATGTAGATCAGGCACCACCTCCCAACCAGCTCATCTATAAAATTCCCTGCATTTCACTGCGGATAGGCAATTCATTTTTCTGGGACCCCTCTCTGTAGCAGAGAGCTATTCTCTTTCTTTTGCCTATTAAACTTCCACTCTTAACCTCACTCTTTGTGTGTCTGCGTCCTTGGTCTCCTGGGCTGTGAGACAACAAACCTTGGGTGTCACCCTAGACAACGAGGCCACTTCACATGCAGTGATTTGGATGGGGAAGGACGCACTATGAGGGAAGAAGAAGGGCTGAACCTTTTAGGTCTGCAGATTCTGCAGAAAGCATGGGCTGGCTGTATGGGATCAGAATGTGGGGATGTAATTAAGGACAGCACTATTGGGTGTTCTTACTATTGAGAATCGAACCTTCTACACAGGCTTCTTCTACACGGGACTTTATTCTACTGCCTTCCTCAGAGTAACTTTATTATTCCAGGCAACTCTCGCCAGGGAGAAAAAGTGACAGATAACTTCGTTGACCTCAGCAGGACTACCTGAAAGACCTATCTACTCTTTAAGATGAAACATCAAATGACGTTTTATACCCTACGACTCTTGAAACCTCTTGCTTCAAAATCCTGCCTTGTTTTTTTCCAGCAATCCTAAATTACAATATCATGATCCTTGCTCAAACCTAACCATATGCCTGCATTGAAAAACCTACCTAAAACCAGATCTTACAATCTTAATAAACATGGCTTCTCAGCCCTCTCCTCTCAAGTTGCTTCCAAGACTCTGAGGAGCAGTATTTTTCTTTACTTCCATAAGCAATAAACTCAGTTTTGACTTATCCACAGGGTGCTTTGGTGATAGTTTGCACAGCTAGCATTCCACAGTATCTCCTAGTCTGGGGGACATGTGCTATGTTCCAATGGTAAGGGAAACTAAAAAGAAAAATTTTACAGGCCGGGCGCAGTGGCTCACCCCTGTAATCCCAGCACTTTGGGAGGCCGAGGCAGGTGGATCACGAGGTCAGGAGATCGAGACCATCCTGGCTAACACGGTGAAACCCCGTCTCTACTAAAAATACAAAAAATTAGCTGGGAGTGGTGGCAGGTGCCTGTAGTCCCAGCTACTCGAGAGGCTGAGGCAGGAGAATGGTGTGAACCTGGCAGGCGGAGCTTGCAGTGAGCAGAGATTGCGCCACTGCACTCCCGCCTGGGTGACAGATTGCAACTCCCTCTAAAAAAAAAAAAAATTTTACTCAAATGAAAAAGTGGTTCCATTGGCAGCTCCAAGACACTGACTGGGCCCAACTGTCTCATACTTTGGAATAATAAAGTCCTTTAAGTGCTAGTGGAAGAAGGACTCCACTTCTAGACTGTGATCCATAGAAACACAACAAAGTAACTAGTGGAGCAGCAGGACAGCCAGGAGGCAGAGGTCCTTGCAGGAAGACCCTTGAAGGTAGAGAGTGGCAGAGGCAGGAGGAAAGTGTTGGCTGCTCAGAGCACACCCAGGACATGTCAGGAGTTCTTGCACAGGCAGCAGTGGTTATTTCATGAATGGTGCACTTAGCCCACTTACTAGTTACTTTTCTCTACACTGTATTCCCCAAACCCAGGGATGCATGGTTATACATAAAAGATTGGCATCAGAAAGGCCCATGGTCATAAAAAATGAGTCCTTCAATTATCAGCCCAGATAACCAAGCAGCCACCAGAAAGAGAAAGTATGGCAAGTGGGTTAATGCCAAGCAGGAGAATGCCTGTGAATGCATGCTTGACTGGAAATGAATGAGAGAGGGTAAGAACCTATGGGCTCTGGGCTATGGGGAAATGAAGGCATAAAGAAAGTAAAGAACATGTGATACTTAAAGTAGAAAGGAGTTGAGATCCCAGAACAGACAAAGGTTAAGAGGCTGCCTTCTTCTCCATAAACTGAGATCCTAGGACCCCTTCAGGATCCCTCCTACAACAGATTTTGGGCTAACATGTAATTCTGTGCTGGCTTAGGCAAGAAGGAAAGGAAACACAGGGGATTTGTAATTTTGGCAGGGTAAAGATTTGTATGAAATGCCTCTGCGAAAACCTTCAGTTCCCCTGAGAGAAGTATCAGACCACCAGTCAGTCACGCTGTAAATGAAATGAGCTAGTCAGCTTACTTGCCTTCTGACATTTACATGAGGATGGAGAAATTTGAGTTTGGGTAGGGGTAGGAGGCTTTGAGGGGTGTGGAGTATTGGGGGGAAAAAGAGAAGTTATGCAGAGCTTGACACACTTCAGAAGAAATCAGCTGTGACAGGATGTTGTAACGGGGCCCTGAAACCAGAGGAAATAGTATGACATTCAACGTGTGTATGTGCCGGCCGTTCACAGGTGAGAAGGGGACCAAACAATATGAGGACCTACTCATAAATTTCTTTCCTAGACCAGAAATCCTGCATTTTTGGACTAGCATTGGCTCAGTATTCTAGAGGTTTTAATCTATATGATGAAAATTTTTGGTTAGCACTGGCCTGTGTGTTGGAAGAATACATATTTTATTTTAAAGGTGGTTAGAAAAGAAATATTCTAAACAAAACAGACACCCCAAAGATCTGAGCTTTATATATAAGGGCAGCAACACCTTTTTCTGTTAAGTGGGACAGATCATCTGCTTGGGGATTCTAGAGTCTTATCACGCTCAAACCCAACTGCTGAGAAACCCACATTGAAAACTGAGAAGTCAGGCTTATGTCTTGAGCGTAAACCCTAGTGATGTTCAGTTGAGCATTCAGTTAACTGTTTTGAGATATGGTGAGAATTATAAACTCTCCTTTCCCCTAGTTCTCTGCTGTCAAATGGAGAAAAATAAAAACAAGGGTCAGAGAGCTCTTCTGATTGAAGATCCCAAGAAGGACCAAGTCATTCATCAAGTGGAGCAGATGTGGTCAGAAAAAAGGACTGGCCAGAGATAATCCATCTGCAGAGCCTGATCCTTGTTGGTCATTTTGCCCCGAAAGACATCCCAGGATTCCTATATCCTCTGAATGTGACCCATCGCCACTTTCATCATCAGCCTCATCATCATCAATGTTCACTTATTTTAACCAATAGATACACAATATAAAATGTACGAAAAGTATTTTTTGAACTCACCTTTAATACAGAGAAGTATGAAGAGGTTAAACAAATAAAAGGATAGGCTACAATCTCAATTTTGATAAATCAATTTTTAAAAACCTGTCAACGGTTATAAAATGCAAATATTCAAATAGGTATATTTGCATAATTTGTTTGTTTGCTGTCTGATTGGTGGACACATTCTACTTATTCATTTTTTGGTATTACACGTTTTGTTGCTATGAATATCCTCAAATGAACATCTTGGTGAACTTTTACACATATACCCATAAGTTAAAGTCCTAGCACTGGGTTGGTTGAGTTAAAGGCTGCATGCATAAAAATCATGTAGGTCATAGTTACCCTTTATTGAACAGCTAATTTGGGCCAGGAAAAGTTTTATATGTTATTTTTAATCCTCACAACAATCTTTCAAGGTCATTGATAGTGTTAGTGATTACAGGTGAGGGTGAACTGAACTTCAGGGAGGAGAAAGCTGTTGTGTCGAATGTCTATTAACCTCCATAGGGAAGGCATTAGGTTCAGGATGCTGAAGAAGGGACCCAGAGCCAGAGAACGAGACTTGGGGTTTTATGAGGGGATCACATGCAGGGGGGAGAGTCCAGTGACAGTGGGCTGGACAAGATATATGTATGGCCCGGTGGCATCAGGATGGGTAGGGGAACCACAGCTGCTTGCAAACATCATGCAGTTTACACGGCATTTTCACTAACACCCTCCCCTTAACGACCTCTGCCTCACAATGTCCATTTAACCCAAGGCTCTGGGCCTCAATCCTCTGTATGGCCCGTGTCCCATGGGATGGGATGGGGGCTCAGATATTACTCATAGACAGGGAATAAATCTCTGGATTGGCCACTCCTGGATTCCATAGCTGGGAACACACATTCAGGTGCATCTGTTATACAGGGTCATTCACCCTACAGAGACCTCCCCCAACCCTAGGTAACAGAGCTGAAGAGTAGCTAAACTAAAATTCGGTTCCAAGTCTTTCCAACTTGCCACTGACACAGTCATCTGAAGGTTACAAATACACTGAAGAGATCATAAAACCGGAGAATCCTGGCCATCTCTTAGTCGATACCTCTCCCTTTCAGATGTGGCAGGGAGACCCTGAGAAGCTTAGTGTCTTGCCAAAGGCTATAGAGGTAAGATGGGACCAGGACCCTGCCTCCCAGGACAGTGACCTTTACAGTACACTAGTGGTTTTGTATGTCTGGGGCCACAGAAACCCTTTTTCTATAAAAGCTTGTGTACAACGTCCAAGCTCAGGTTGCTCTGCTTGAATCACGGGAGGAAGCCCCAGAGTCTGCTTCTCTCTTGTTTTCTACTTTTCTCTCTCCCAAGGCATTTCTGGGGAGTACAGTTTGAAAAACACTTATCTATAGCACAGCTATCTCTGTGTGTGGGGTTCATCATTCTTTCTAGTTGCTTTGAGCAAACACAAAACCTCTGACTTTTTTTTAAAAATGGAAGACTTGGGGGCCACCCTTTGTGCTGTGGTTTCTTTGGCCTTATCCCACTGTCCATGGGAGGCATTGGGGGTGGAGCTTGTTCGTGTTTCTTGTGCTCATTGGATATGTGATCACAGAAGATGTATCTAGGACCCTGGAGGTCACAGAAACTCACTATTGTTAGTCTGAGAAAAAAATGGGGGAAGTATAAGGAAGAAAAAATAATCCAAACATTGTTGGCTGGGTGTGGTGGCTCATGCCTGTGATCCCAGCACGTTGGGAGGCAGGAGGATCATTTGAAGCCAGGAGTTTGAGACCAGCATGGGCAATACAGTGAGACCCCATCTCTACAAAAAGTTAAAACAAAATTAACTGGATTTGTTGGTGTGCACCTGTAGTCCCAGCTTCTCGGCAGACTGAGGTGGGAAGATCCCTTGAGCCCAGGAGTTTGAGGCTGGAGTGAGCTTTGGTCACACCACTGCACTCCAGCTTAGGCTACAGAGTGAGACCCTGTCTCTAAAACAACAGCGTGAGCAACAGCAACAACAACAATGAAGTTCATCTCCAATTTCTTACGCTGCCCTTCTCCAGCTGCCTCCCGTCTGGGGTAGCCTCAGTGGAGAAGCACAGCTGCTAAACTAACAAGTGCAGTAAAGCTTCCTGGGCCGGATGCGCCACGAGAAGTAAAAACATTAGGAGCCATGCACCTATAAAGGAAACCAAACAGGAAATTTGATGTGAATCATCAGAAAGCACCCTGTATAGAGAGAAGACCATGGGGCTTAGTCAAAGACGAAGCACATGTTGCATTGTTTAGGGATGGTGGATGGGAGAAATAATATCAGCTGAATCTATAATAAGATAGAAACACAGAGTGTCCAGATTCTTGTAAAGCGGATGGTAAGCGAATTCTTCTCCTGGAGAAGGACAGTTTAAGGAATTGGAGATGAACTTCAGCTTTAGGGACCATGAGAAAAGGCCGTATTGATTCACGAGACAGTGAAGCCGGGTGTTATTTCCAAGGGGCTGCGAAAGCCTTTGGCAGACTGTGTAGCTTTCTGTCCATTTATCCACTTATTTCTGTGGCACCTGCCACCGTGGGGGCTGAGAGGCAGTTAGCATTATTACACCTGCTGGCAGGCATGAATAATTGGAGTTGCACGAAGAGAAGCAGGGTTCTGTTCAGTTAAGAGCATCGTCTGAAGTGAGTGAGGCTGCCTGCACACTGTGGTGCTTTGTGGGGGTCTAAGAGTGGTCTGTCTGGGAGAGATGGTCTTGTAGTCCCAAGGCACTGCTCTAATTGGTTTCTCCTGTGTATGTAGGAGGTAATAGGGGAAGGTGGGAGCAGGACATTAAGAGCCTGTGACACTGACTGCAAAGTTAGAGAGGCTGAACACTGAGGAGGGACTGGGGCTTGTTTTCTCCCAAAGGACATTTTGGAGGCAGTACTCACTGCCTCTTGCTCACACCAGCTACCACTCTGACCCTCAGGAATGACAACTTTTTGCAAGTCCATTGATACAAGCTTGTGACGCCAATACAGGTTGTCAAGGTGGTTTTGAAGATGTTTAAGTCATATCCCATGAGGACATTAACACGAGGTTTCAGTCTTAAGCAGAAGTTAGAGGAGAGAAAGATCTAAGTGTGGTGAAAAGAGAGGACATTGGAGAGGTGGTGTCAAGGGTCCCTCTCAATACTGGGCATAGGAGTTATCTTTTTGTCTGTTTCCTGTAATATAAAGGCGCTGGTCTAGAAGATCTCTGAGGCCATTCCCATCAATACTGGTGGCAGGAAACTGTCTCCTGACTGCTCCCCTACACCCATTCTCTCCCCTCTCCAAGCCACCTTATGTAGAAATAAATCTAACATTAGTTGAGTGTCTGCTATGGCACTATTCAATATGATTTACAGATACAAACTCACTTAATCCTCATACAATCCTATGAGATAGATACTACTATTTCTATCTTGGGGATGAAGGAATTGAGGCACAGAGAAATTATGTAACCAGCTTAGGGTCACACAGCTAGGAAGTGGCTGAGTCAGGACAGAAGCATTCTGCTTAAAAGTGTTATGGCTATTCAAAATGGTCAAAGGACTTGACCTTTATTTCTCCAAATAAAATATGCAAATAGCCAACAAGCACATGAAAAGATGTTCAATATCGCTAGTCATTAGGGAAATGCAAATCAAACCCACAATGAGATGCAATATCATATCCATTAAAATGCTATTATCACACACACACACACAAAAGGAGAATAACAAGTGTGGTCAAGGACGTGGAGAAATTGGGACCTTTGTGCTTTGCTGATGGGAACATAAAATGATGTGGCTACTGTGGAAGACAGTTGGGTAGTTCCTCAACAAGTGAAACAAAGAATTACCGTATTGATCCAGCAATTCCACTCCCAGGCATACACCCAAAAGAACTGAAACCGGGAACTCAAATACTTGCACACCAGTGTGAACAGCAGCATTATTCACACTATGCAAAAGGTGGAAACCACCTAAATGGCCATTGACAGATGAATGGATAAACAAAATGTAGTATATACAGACAATGGGCTATCACTCAGCCTTAAGAAGGAATGAAGTTCTGACATGCCACAACATACATGAACCCTGAAAACATGATGCTAAGTAAAACGAATCAGACACCAAAGGACGAATATTGTATGATCCCATTTTTATGAGGTACCTAGAACAGTCAAACTCACAGACACAGAAAGCAGACTGCTGGTTGCCAAGAACTGAGAAGAGGGGAAAATGGGGAATTAGTGCTTAATGGCTATAGAGTTCCAGTCTGGGATAGTAAAAAAGTTCTGAAGATGGGTGGTGGTGATGGCTGCACAATGTTGTGAATCTACTTAATGTCACTGAATTATACACTCAAAAATTACTAAAATGGTAAATTTTATTTTATATATATATATGTCTTAGTTTGGGCTGCTATAATATCTTAAAATGGGCATTTTATAAATGATAGAAATTTATTGCTCTCAGAACAGCCTCAGTTCTGGAGGCTGAGAAGTCCAGGATCAAGGCACCCACAGATTTGGTGTCTGATGAGGGCCTGTTCCTCATAAACAAAGACTTGTATGTGTCCTCACATGGCAGAAGGACAAACAGCTCCCCCAGGCCTCTTTTATATGGGCACTAATCCCATTCATGAAGGCTCTGCCCTCACGACTGAGTCACCTCCCCGAATTAATGCCATCACATTGGAGGGTCAGGTTTCAACATATGAATCTGGGAGAAGCACAAACATTCAGAACATAGCAGTTATAATGTAACAATATTAAAAAGGTGGGCTGGGCACAGTGGCTCACGCCAGTAATCCCAGCACTTTGGGAGGCTGGGGCAGGTGGATCACCTGAGGTCGGGAGTTCAAGACCAGCCTGGGCAACATGGTGAAACCCCGTCTCTACTAAAAATACAAAAGTTAGGCCAGGTGCGGTGGTGGGTGCCTGTAATCCCAGCTACTTGGGAGGCTGAGGTTGTACTTCCCAGGTTGTACCTGGGAGGCGAAGTTTGTAGTGAGCTGAGATTGCACCACTGCCCTCCAGCCTGGGCAACAGAGAAAGACTCCTTCTAAATAAATGAATAAATAAACAAATGTGTAGAGATTCCTTCTTTCTAAACCAACCTGTGCCATGTCCCTCCTGCTATAATACTGTTAGAGGTTCCTGTCCTCTCATCCTACTCAGTGACAGTACCTCCACCTAGGACCCAAATGTAGGCTGCTTCTCATAATAAGTTCTTGGCTGCTGTCATGTAATAAGCCTCCTCACAGACGCCACGCTCGTGGTTGCATCCTGGCCCCTGCTAGGTTGTTGCAGCCTCTGCTCACTTCCCACGTGGGGGGCTGTCAAAGCCACTCTTTACAAAGAAACCTTTTTTAGTTGACACCAGTGCTCTGGACCCTATCTTTTGGGAATTTTTCTAAGCCTTGCCGTCAGTGCCACGATCTTAATGTTGAATGAGACACTGCTTTGCACCAGTGTCTGCGTGTATGATGTCATTGCATCACCACTGCAATTCTACTTTGGGTCTAGAGTCAAGGGCAGAAGTGGAAATGCAGCAAACAATAAATACTTCGTGACTTGCCTCAAAATGATAATACTGCCGACTTTTATGTCAATTCTGGCTTCCAGCTCGCCTTTGAGATTGGTCTGTGCTGAAAGCAATTTCCAAAGTTAGGACCAAAGAAGGAGCAGATGAATATAATTAGGAGATGAAGAATAGGAGTCAGCCAGGCAGAGATCTGGTTCATTAACAATGGCCTTCGATTAGAATACTGCTCTTTGGGTGGCGTCTTTAGAAATCTCAGCATCAAGAGAGGCTGTAATTGCTTACAGTGTTATCGGCCCTGTTGTCTTGTCATTTTCTTTCTTAGCTGTTTTATATTCTGGGCGTAGAACCAGCTGGGAAGGATACAAACCCAGTGGTGTCAGTGATAACGGCTAACTGCAGGTATGGTCCATATTTAAGCCTGGGCTTTTATTCAAGTCCTTAATATTGCACGCTCCTCGAATTACTTAATGGAAGTGGGGGAAGAAGTGATATGGTTGGGGGGTCAGTCAGGGAGGGGAAGGGAAGTGTTGAAAGGTCATAAATTATGCAGTACTTTAAAAAATTCAAATTAATTTGAAGCACTTTTAATGACCTGCTTTATCCTCGTTTTATACTTTTGTCTGTGAAACAAAAAGCAACGTCCTCGCAGGCCGATGCGCTGTACCTGAACCGGGTGTGGCCCAAATGACCTTCCTGCCACCAAAGCCTGTAGGCTGCGCAGTGAAGACCTGCGGCGGTGGGCCTGCCTCTCCAGCCTGCGTGGGGAGGTGAGGTTCGGATGTGATCAACAGCGACCTCTAGCGTGAGCCTGAGAATTTGCATTTGGTTAAGTACTGAAGGAAAATAGCAGAGATGAGAATTCTGATCAAATTTCTAACGAACAAAGGCAAGGTAGACATTTCTCATTGTTTTCCCGGGTAGAGAAGCCCAGGACTGACAGCTGAGGATTTCACTTCATTGGCACCACTTACTCCCATCAGTGCTGGAGATGCTATTTCAAACATTGCCTTATTTATTTTCGCTAAAACGGATCATTGGGATTGGTTTTAAAAAGCCCTTTCGCTTGCCTTTAGGGTTTCAACCAGAGCGTTCCCATAGGAGGGCATCCACTCTTTTACTGCAGTGTGTGTGTGTGTGGTTGAAGACAGGAGGGTGGGAGAGAAGAGCAATGTCCCCGGGCGCTGTGAGGAGGTCAGGGGTTCCTGCTCACCTTTCTTCATTGACGGCCGCTCTCTAGAGGTGGCCAGCTCTCCATTTCTACTTGAGGCTGTCGACTATAGAAGACTTCCTTCCCCTGACCTTGGTGCGTCCACAGAGCAGCAATCAGCTCCGGGGGGTTCTTGCTCTCGCCCCTGCTCTCCACTTCCGTCTTATGCCCCTCCCACTCTTCTGAAGCCAGGTTCTGAGTCTCAAGGGTGATGTCCAGGCCAAGTGAGTGCACAGGCCGATGGCACTCATTCCCAGCGAAGAATGGGGCCAGAGGATGACTTCCAAGCTCAGTCAGGAGCCAGGAGGAGATTCTTTAGAGAAAGGCTAAACATCACAGTTCCTGGCCCATGACTTTGCTGTTTGGGGATGGGAATTTGTGGGATGTGTTTTGCAAGGGGTTTGGGGGTTAGGGAATGAGGGAATACATTTTCCTGTAACTTCAACCAGTTGAAGGCAGATAGATTTGCAGTACATATTTGCTGTAATAACTGGGTTTGACCTGCTGTTGCCTTTTAACCAAGCTTCAGCGTAGAAATGCTGCCTGTTTTGCTGTTGTGTTTTAAGCTATGAGCACATAATGGTGCTTGGGGCTTTCTCAATTTCATCTGTGCTTCCTCCTCCCAGTAGTATTAGATCAAGGACCCAAGCATTTGCTTAAAGGGCCTTAACCCTCAGGGCCTAATCCACCTGCCCTGTTAATACACAAACTTACAGAGACATTCTCAGAGTTATGAAAATATCCATGTCAGAAGCAAGAAGTATATTACATGTGAATACCCTTTGTACAATTTCTATTAGACTTGTCTCAGTTTCTTTTAGCAACAACCATTGTTCCAACAAAGATTCTCTTCTTGACCAAACTAGCAGACTCCCCTGAGTCCACTTCTCTACTGGGCCTCAACCTTGACCTATAAACACTTGAACAAACACTAACAAAGTATCAAAAAACTCAAGGCTGCATCCCTCAGATGACCCTAGCCCCCATAAAGCACCTGCCTAAGAGAACTCAAGGCCACCAAAAGAATTTACTGTTTGTTCCCGCCAACACCTAAAGACAGGGCCCCAGTCTCCCAATCTCTGCAGCATGGTAGGAATCTAATTTCAGTAAGTGCCTATTAGCAAATCCAGGTGGGTTTCACGTGGATCAACACCTCCTTCTTGCTTTTTGTAATTGTTCACTTCTCTGACTCTACTGAGCCTCTACTCCCTCAATCCCTTTGTGAAATATCCAGCCACATTTGCAAATCAAGGTTGAGTTCAGTTCACACTGTACTCTTTTCTCTATTACAATTGTTATTAATGTTTAAAATAGGCCTTTTCCACTTTAGTGTCCAGTTTTGTCTCTCTTTGGTAGTCCATTTAAAAATGGTCCACACTGGTTGAGCACGTGTTGGGCACCGTTTACTACAATCAGTGCTGGAGAAGCAAAGAAGAATTAGACAGTGTCCAAAGTGGTCCTCAAGGATCCAGCCATAAACTCACCATTAAAAAAAACCCTGTAAATCCCAACATGGTTCCCATATTGGGCCCCCGAGCATAGAAAATCACAAAGACATAATCCCTCATCCATGTGTGAAAGCCAATGAGTGACAGAGAGCACTACAGGAGCCACCCTTAGAGCTGGCAACCAGAAGACAGAGATTCATACTATATCTAGCCATGGAAGCCACAGGAAGCTAATATGCTATCCCTTGTCTGGAACACACATTCTCCAGATATTTGCATGGTCTGCTCCCTCGCGTCCAGCATTCTTCTTCAATGTCACCTCCTTGTTGACCTTTCCTGGCCATTCTATTTCCAGTACATCCAAAAGAACAAGGCACCTACTAGGTGCTCAGTAAACATCAGTTCAGTGAGTGTCTATATTTAACATTGCTGACATCTCTTTCTGGAAATGCTGTCCTCTTCACAATCTTAGTTCTTTTCTCTAGCTCTTATGTTGTGGTTTCTTTGTTTTCCATACTCTTATTTTTCAAGGCTCAGGTTCTTAACACATACTCTTCTCTTTCTCCACTTTATTCATTGGGGATCATATGCATTCTCAGAGCTGTATGTCTCACATCTGTGCTCTCTGCTAGTCTCATATTTCTAGCTGCCTGGTGGCCATTTCCATTAAGATGCCTTACTGTCACCTAAACTCCCAAATTGCTTTCCCTATCAGAGTCACTGTCCCTACCAGTGTCATGATTTCCCTTCTGCTCGGCTAAGCTTCAAATCTTTCAAGTTCTTTTTATTCCTCTCTTTATGCTTTTTTCCCCAGTAAACACCAAGTCCTAGCGGTTCTTCCTTCAGAATGTATTAATTAAGGAAGTACGTATTTATTGCAAAACACCATGCTAAATACCTAGGGGAGGTGTGGTATAAAGTTTCATATTTTTCCCTCAGGGAGTTCGTAATCTAGGCTGAGAAGAAAAGCATGTTCAGGAATTATAATTTAAGCCAGAAAATAATTAGTCTTAAATTAGGGTTTATGAGAATGCAAAAGAGGGAAAAATACTTTCACCTGGTTTAGAGAAGACTCTAAACGGGGAATAGGGAACATTTGAGACAGGCCTTGAAAATCAGGTGGCATTTGGACAAACAGATCCTAAGGGAGGGAGGCCTTTTGGATGGGGGGATGGCGTGAACAGAACACCCCAGAAGCAAGACAACCAGGCCTGGTAAGGGAAAGAGTCAGAGCTGAGTTTAGATGGGTCCTAGAGTGCACAAGGGAGAAGAATGGGAAGCAAGGTGGAAGACAGAGGTCAGGGACTTTTAATTTTGTGTTGAAGGCACTGGGAAGAGATTTGATCAGATAAATTGATCAGATAAATAATGTATCAGAGCTGTGTTTCAGGAATGTTAATTAAGTCATAGCCTCTAAATGGGTTGCAGAGGAGAAATAAAAAGAGGATCATCAGCTAGGCTAGAGAACATGGCAGCCTAAATGTGGGCAGAAGTAGCAGTGGAAATGCAGGCACAGGGAGGTGGAGGAGATATTGGTGAGGGAGAATGAACAGAGCTTAGCATCTGATTGAACATGGAGAGTGAAGAAGAAGAAATCGTCACAAACAGATGCTGAGATGTTGGACCCAAGTGTCTGATCTCCAAGTCAGAAATAGGGAGGAGGAGATAATCAGATTTGGGAAGAAAAGGGATGTGTTTAGTTTCAGTCCCAGTGAGTTAGAGGTGCTGGCGGGATATCCAGGTGGAGAGTTCACAGCTCCAGTAAGGAGTTAACATATACACCTGGAAATCATGACCACAGGTGGACCTGTATAAAGCAATTTTCTCCCCAACCAAGGTGAGAGTTAAGGGCAACAAATCAATGATGATTGCCAGGATGTTTCTAATAAGAGAAGAGAAGACATTCCTTGTGAAATGCCTACACTGATGTGGCAGAGGAGGGAGATCCAGAGAAGGAGTGTCAAGGGAGAAGGGAGGAGAGGGTGTTGGAGAAGACATGGACAGCAGTTCAGGAAGGAGTTCTTGGCACTGCCAAATGCTGCAGAGGCATGACAAACTGTGTGGTGGAGATAAAACTGTTGGATGTATGTAGCACTATGCCATGGGAAGTAAAAAGGATGCATAAATGTCCATTTCCCCCAAAGAGCTTACAACTCATGGGAGAACCAAGATTAACTGTGCCTGAGACAACAACAACTTATTAAAAATTATAAACATAGGGTTTAGATGTTTTATGTAGACGTCCAGGAGCTCAGCAGAAAGACCAGTGAAAACTGGAGGAGTCAGGTACCATTTCATGGGAAAAGTGAGTGTTGAGCTGGAACAGTGGGGATATGAGGATTTGCACAGGCATTGCACAGTTCAGAAGGCACCAGGCAAGAAAGGCCATGTAATATGGTTTGGCTGTGTCCCCACCCAAATTGCATCTTGAATTCCCATGTGTTGTGGGAGGGACCCAGTGGAAGGTAATTGAATCATGGGGGCAGGTCTTTCCCCTGCTGTTCTTGTGATAGTGAATAAGTCTCACGAGGTCTGATGATTTTATAAGCGGGAGTTCCCCTGCACATGCTCTCTCTTTGCCTGCTGCCATCCATGTAAGATGTAACTTGCTCCTCCTTCCCTTCCACCATGGTTGTGAGGCTTCCCCAGCCATGTGGAACTGTAAGTCCAATAAACCCTTTTTCCTGTATAAATTACCCAGTCTTGGGTATGTCATTATAGCAGCATGAAATGAACTTATGTAGACAAAGGCACAAGGATGGGAATCAGTACAGTCTGGCTCTGGGACAGTGAGGCGATCAGACTGGCCAGGGCAGGGAGCATTTGGAGAGGTTGGAAAGCAAGGTTTGGAGAGGCAGACTGAGAATGGACTATGTAGAGTCCCAATAAACACTGGGTAGACTGAGCAGGCTTGATGTGGTAGAAAAAAATCCTAGAATTTAGAGAGCTAGAGCTCTCAGAGGGTGACTGAAGTTCAAGTACCTTGCCCAAGCACACAAGGCAAGTTAGTGACAGATCCAGATAAGCAGATTTCTTGACGCCTTGTAGTAGTCCATTCTCACACTGCTATAAAGAACTTCCTGAGACTGGGTAATTTATGAGGAAAAGAGGTTTAATTGACTCCCAGTTCCACAGGCTGTACAGGAAGCATGGCTAGGAGGCCTCAGGAAACTTACAATCACGACAGAAGGCAAAGGGGAAGCAAGCATGTCTTCCATGGCAGAGGTGGGGAGATGCCACACACTTTTAAACAATCAGATCTCATGAGAACTCATTGAATATCACGGGAACAGCAAGGGGGAAATCTGCCCCCATGATCTAATCACCTCACACCAGGCCCCTCCTCCAATTTGACATGAGATTTGGGCCAGGACATGAATCCAAACCATACCACTCCTCAATCTACACTTGCGTGAAACTGGTGTCATAAGAGATTGTTCTGTTGGTGGACTGTAGGAGCATGGAGAAGAAGTTGGAGAGAGGAGGATCCCAGGGTTCTGAAATGAGGACCTCTCCTAGGAAGTAAAATTGAGAGTAGGGTGAAGCAAGGGCATCAAATCCTCAAATCCCCCTGTGTCAGCTCAGCACTCACTTTTTCCATGAAATGGTCCCTGACTCCTCCAGCTTTCACTGGCCTTTCTTTCTGCTGAACTCCTGGGTGTCTACACAAAACATCTAAACCCTATGTTTATAATTTTTTAATAAGTTGTTGTTTCAGGCACAGTTAATCTTGGTTCTCCCATGAGTTGTAAGCTCTTTGGGGGAAATGGGCGACATCTTATGCACTCTTTATACTTCCCATGGGATAGTGTTCAGCACATCATTGTATTTGTTATGTGTGTGTGCCAGTCAGGGTTCTTCTGAGACACACACACACACACACACACACACACACACACACACACACTTATTTTAATGAATTGGCTAATGTGATTATGGGGATGTGGCAAGTGCTAAATCTGTGGGGCAGGTGGTAAGCTGGAAACTCAAGTGAGAGTTGACATGTCAGTATTAGGGCAGAATTTCTTTGGGAAACCTCAGTTTTTGCTTTTTAGGCCTTCAAATGACTGGATGAGACCCAACTACAATATTAAAGGCCATTTCCTTTACTTCCAAGTCAACTGACTGTAGCTGTTAACCACATCTACAAAATACCTTCCCAGCAACACCTAGATTAATGTTTGATTAAATAACTGGGTACTATGGTCTACCCAAGTTGACACATAAAACTGACCATCTCATTGCACTTACTGATGGAGTCATAGTGAGAAATTCAACAGGTGGAGTTTTCAGAGTAAGAGCAGAGAAGGGTCACCGAGAGGCCTGGATAAGAAGCAGTGAATTTCCAGGGTTCGTAGAAAACTGATGCCATATGGTGCTCCTGGGTGAGGCCCTTGGCAAGAAGTTTATGAATCAGCAAGAACTTGCAGGTTCTGGAAATTTTAGAGTTAAAAGGAAGAGAGGAGGAGATCACTGGTAGAAGGTACTGGAAATGTTTGTATATAAAGAAAGGGAAAGAAAGGGAGAGAAGAGAGGGAGGAGAAAGAAGAGAGAGAAAGAGAAGGGAAGAAGGTAGAGGGAGTGGGGAGAAAAACAGGGAGGGAGGTGAGGAAAAAAGAGAGAGAGAGAGAGAGAGAGCAGGAGGAGGAGAGAGATCTCTAGAGTTTTAAGATGCCAAGTCACTGTTTATAGTGTATGGTTAAATGAAACTGAGGTGAATTTAAATGGCTTCAAACTTAGATGTTTTGTGTTCTTTTTAGGCAATAAGCAGAAACTAACAATAGACCCTGGAAATACGAAAATAAAGTCAATAGGAACCTAAGTGAGACAAAGCAGCTGCTTCTAGCGAGGGGAGAGAGTTCTTGACAGATTTTCAGATGATAAAAACTGATTTTTTTTTCCGGAAATTGGTTTATTTCAAATATATTAGTAGAGATAAAACGTTGAGGGAGTAAAAACACACACAAACAAATAGAAAAACCAAACAAAACTGCTTACAGCAGAAATCCAGATATTTGCAGCAAAACAATTAGTATTAACATTGCTGAAGTGTTCCCTGAAATAGATGAGCTTCACCATTAGCCTTCTGTGAATTCAAGCAAGGAGGCATCATTACACAAATTACGTGCCTGGAAAGGGGCTTTTGCACTGGGATGAACTTGTGAGAAGAACATTTAAAGCAAAAGCAATTTTGCCGGTCTGTAATTTGCTCTATTCCCTGTGCTAGCATTGAAGATATTTATGTTTGAGCAAAATTCTCACTCTCAATCTGATTTCTTCTTTTTCTCAATCCAGCCATGAAGTCATGAAGTCCCCTGTTTGGGACAATATGATTTGCTGCCATAGAAACAATTATGATGTCATAAATTTATCTTGCCCCATGAGATCAAAGAGGAAAAGCAATAATACTAATATTTTGCAGTTCAATAGTGCCATTCACCTAGCAGTCACTGACTAGTAATTATCATCGATTTGCAGATGAGGAAAGCTGAAGCAGCAAGCTCCCATGCCTTGGTCTAGAGCTCTTGAATTTTAGACCATGGCAAGAATGTCCAGATATTTCTAATTCCCACCCAGAGCAGCAGCTAAGGAGCCAAACTCTTGGTCTCCATGACTCTCATTTTGGATGAGGATGGAGAGTCGGCTCCTCTCCCAGTGCCTGCACTTCACCAACTGTTCCTAATTACAAGAGTATTTGATGGAACCTAGTTTGATAAAATAAACAAACAAAAAGCCCTTGGCAATTGTCATAGGGTGAAAACATTTACAGAGGAATAGAAAAGACGTCTGGACAGTGCATTAAACCTTAAGCACTCCTGTCCAGCTCCAGCCTTGGCCTGACACCAGTCTCCTCCAGTCCCACTTTCATGCTCATTCTCCTGGCTCCCAGCCATGAGTGAATGGACCTAGAAACTAATGATGCTTAATCCCCAGGCCCCCTCACTTGTACAGTCCCCTTCCAAGGACCTGGGAGGGGCCCTAGCAGTGTGTTTGTTCACTTGGACAGAGTTTTAAAGAAAAATGTGCACTCTAATTTCCTTTTGTGTTGGGTGGTGTTGGAACAGCAGAAGCCTTTTGGGATCCTGGTAGGGGGAAGTGAGTTAGGGATGCATTTGGATGAGGTGGCTTGCAGTCCTTCTGTTTATAGTCAGATTACTGCTAGCCCTTTCTGAGTGGGAGTGCTTTCAAGAATACTTGCATTGTCTGCTCTACTGACCCTCATGTGTGAGGAGAGAGTTGAATGTGTCTTTGGTACCCACCACTGGAACAAGGCATTTCCGGCCTTCTTTGTTGGCAGAATGTGCAAAATGCAATAATTTATTATTTATTTTGGAAGGGATGCTCTAGCATTCCTTGGACCACTGGACAGCTAAAATTTTTACCGATGTGGTGAGTTCCTGAATCTTTTTTTTTTTATTTTTTTTTTTATTTTTTTTTATTTATTTATTTTTTTATTTATTATTATTATACTTTAAGTTGTAGGGTACATGTGCATAACGTGCAGGTTTGTTACATATGTATACTTGTGCCATGTTGCTGTGCTGCACCCATCAACTCGTCATTTACATCAGGTATAACTCCCAATGCAATCCCTCCCCCCTCCCCCCTCCCCATGATAGGCCCCGGTGTGTGATGTTCCCCTTCCTGAGTCCGAGTGATCTCATTGTTCAGTTCCCACCTATGAGTGAGAACATGCGGTGTTTGGTTTTCTGTTCTTGTGATAGTTTGCTAAGAATGATGGATTCCAGCTGCATCCAAGTCCCTACAAAGGACTCAAACTCATCCTTTTTTATGGCTGCATAGTATTCCATGGTGTATATGTGCCACATTTTCTTAATCCAATCTGTCACTGATGGACATTTGGGTTGATTCCAAGTATTTGCTATTGTGAATAGTGCTGCAATAAACATACGTGTGCATGTGTCTTTATAGCAGCATAATTTATAATCCTTTGGGTATATACCCAGTAATGGGATGGCTGGGTCATATGGTACATCTAGTTCTAGATCCTTGAGGAATCGCCATACTGTTTTCCATAATGGTTGAACTAGTTTACAATCCCACCAACAGTGTAAAAGTGTTCCTATTTCTCCACATCCTCTCCAGCACCTGTTGTTTCCTGACTTTTTAATGATTGCCATTCTAACTGGTGTGTGAGATGGTATCTCATTGTGGTTTTGATTTGCATTTCTCTGATGGCCAGTGATGATGAGCATTTTTTCATGTGTCTGTTGGCTGTATGAATGTCTTCTTTTGAGAAATGTCTGTTCATGTCCTTTGCCCACTTTTTGATGGGGTTGTTTGTTTTTTTCTTGTAAATTTGTTTGAGTTCTTTGTAGGTTCTGGATATTAGCCCTTTGTCAGATGAGTAGATTGCAAAAATTTTCTCCCATTCTGTAGGTTGCCTGTTCACTCTGATGGTAGTGTCTTTTGCTGTGCAGAAGCTCTTTAGTTTAATGAGATCCCATTTGTCAATTTTGGCTTTTGCTGCCGTTGCTTTTGGTGTTTTAGACATGAAATCTTTGCCCATGCCTATGTCCTGAATGGTACTACCTAGGTTTTCCTCTAGGATTTTTATGGTATTAGGTCTAACATTTAAGTCTCTAATCCATCTTGAATTAATTTTCGTATAAGGAGTAAGGAAAGGATCCAGTTTCAGCTTTCTACTTATGGCTAGCCAATTTTCCCAGCACCATTTATTAAATAGGGAATCCTTTCCCCATTTCTTGTTTCTCTCAGGTTTGTCAAAGATCAAATGGCTGTAGATGTGTGGTATTATTTCTGAGGACTCTGTTCTGTTCCATTGGTCTATATCTCTGTTTTGGTACCAGTACCATGCTGTTTTGGTTACTGTAGCCTTGTAGTATAGTTTGAAGTCAGGTAGCGTGATGCCTCCAGCTTTGTTCTTTTGACTTAGGATTGTCTTGGAGATGCGGGCTCTTTTTTGGTTCCATATGAACTTTAAAGCAGTTTTTTCCAATTCTGTGAAGAAACTCATTGGTAGCTTGATGGGGATGGCATTGAATCTATAAATTACCTTGGGCAGTATGGCCATTTTCACAATATTGATTCTTCCTATCCATGAGCATGGTATGTTCTTCCATTTGTTTGTGTCCTCTTTGATTTCACTGAGCAGTGGTTTGTAGTTCTCCTTGAAGAGGTCCTTTACATCCCTTGTAAGTTGGATTCCTAGGTATTTGATTCTCTTTGAAGCAATTGTGAATGGAAGTTCATTCCTGATTTGGCTCTCTGTTTGTCTGTCACTGGTGTATAAGAAAGCTTGTGATTTTTGCACATTAATTTTGTATCCTGAGACTTTGCTGAAGTTGCTTATCAGCTTAAGGAGATTTTGGGCTGAGACAATGGGGTTTTCTAAATATACAATCATGTCATCTGCAAACAGGGACAATTTGACTTCTTCTTTTCCTAACTGAATACCCTTGATTTCTTTCTCTTGCCTGATTGCCCTAGCCAGAACTTCCAACACTATGTTGAATAGGAGTGGTGAGAGAGGGCATCCCTGTCTTGTGCCAGTTTTCAAAGGGAATTTTTCCAGTTTTTGCCCATTCAGTATGATATTGGCTGTGGGTTTGTCATAAATAGCTCTTATTATTTTGAGGTACGTTCCATCAATACCGAATTTATTGAGCGTTTTTAGCATGAAGGGCTGTTGAATTTTGTCAAAAGCCTTTTCTGCATCAATTGAGATAATCATGTGGTTCTTGTCTTTGGTTCTGTTTATATGCTGGATTATGTTTATTGATTTGCGAATGTTGAACCAGCCTTGCATCCCAGGGATGAAGCCCACTTGATCATGGTGGATAAGCTTTTTGATGTGTTGCTGAATCCGGTTTGCCAGTATTTTATTGAGGATTTTTGCATCGATGTTCATCAGGGATATTGGTCTAAAATTCTCTTTTTTTGTTGTGTCTCTGCCAGGCTTTGGTATCAGGATGATGTTGGCCTCATAAAATGAGTTAGGGAGGATTCCCTCTTTTTCTATTGATTGGAATAGTTTCAGAAGGAATGGTACCAACTCCTCTTTGTACCTCTGGTAGAATTCAGCTGTGAATCCATCTGGTCCTGGACTTTTTTTGGTTGGTAGGCTATTAATTGTTGCCTCAATTTCAGAGCCTGCTATTGGTCTATTCAGGGATTCAACTTCTTCCTGGTTTAGTCTTGGAAGAGTGTAAGTGTCCAGGAAATTATCCATTTCTTCTAGATTTTCCAGTTTATTTGTGTAGAGGTGTTTATAGTATTCTCTGATGGTAGTTTGTATTTCTGTGGGGTCGGTGGTGATATCCCCTTGATCATTTTTAATTGCGTCGATTTGATTCTTCTCTCTTTTCTTCTTTATTAGTCTGGCTAGTGGTCTGTCAATTTTGTTGATCTTTTCAAAAAACCAACTCCTGGATTCATTGATTTTTTGGAGGGTTTTTTGTGTCTCTATCTCCTTCAGTTCTGCTCTGATCTTAGTTATTTCTTGCCTTCTGCTAGCTTTCGAATGTGTTTGCTCTTGCTTCTCTAGTTCTTTTAATTGCGATGTTAGAGTGTCAATTTTACATCTTTCCTGCTTTCTCTTGTGGGCATTTAGTGCTATAAATTTCCCTCTACACACTGCTTTAAATGTGTCCCAGAGATTCTGGTATGTTGTATCTTTGTTCTCATTGGTTTCAAAGAACATCTTTATTTCTGCCTTCATTTCATTATGTACCCAGTAGTCATTCAGGAGCAGGTTGTTCAGTTTCCATGTAGTTGAGCGGTTTTGATTGAGTTTCTTAGTCCTGAGTTCTAGTTTGATTGCACTGTGGTCTGAGAGACAGTTTGTTATAATTTCTGTTCTTGTACATTTGCTGAGGAGTGCTTTACTTCCAATTACGTGGTCAATTTTGGAGTAAGTATGATGTGGTGCTGAGAAGAATGTATATTCTGTTGATTTGGGGTGGAGAGTTCTATAGATGTCTATTAGGTCTGCTTGCTGCAGAGATGAGTTCAATTCCTGGATATCCTTGTTAACTTTCTGTCTCGTTGATCTGTCTAATGTTGACAGTGGAGTGTTGAAGTCTCCCATTATTATTGTATGGGAGTCTAAGTCTCTTTGTAAGTCTCTAAGGACTTGCTTTATGAATCTGGGTGCTCCTGTATTGGGTGCATATATATTTAGGATAGTTAGCTCTTCCTGTTGAATTGATCCCTTTACCATTATGTAATGGCCTTCTTTGTCTCTTTTGATCTTTGATGGTTTAAAGTCTGTTTTATCAGAGACTAGTATTGCAACCCCTGCTTTTTTTTGTTCTCCATTTGCTTGGTAAATCTTCCTCCATCCCTTTATTTTGAGCCTATGTATGTCTCTGCGTGTGAGATGGGTCTCCTGAATACAGCAGACTGATGGGTCTTGACTCTTTATCCAGTTTGCCAGTCTGTGTCTTTTAATTGGAGCATTTAGTCCATTTACATTTAAGGTTAATATTGTTATGTGTGAACTTGATCCTGCCATTATGATATTAACTGGTTATTTTGCTCATTAGTTGATGCAGTTTCTTCCTAGCCTCAATGGTCTTTACATTTTGGCATGTTTTTGCAATGGCTGGTACCGGTTGTTCCTTTCCATGTTTAGTGCTTCCTTCAGGATCTCTTGTAAGGCAGGCCTAGTGGTGACAAAATCTCTAAGCATTTGCTTATCTGTAAAGGATTTTATTTCTCCTTCACTTATGAAACTTAGTTTGGCTGGATATGAAATTCTGGGTTTAAAATTCTTTTCTTTAAGAATGTTGAATATTGGCCCCCACTCTCTTCTGGCTTGTAGAGTTTCTGCTGAGAGATCTGCTGTTAGTCTGATGGGCTTCCCTTTGTGGGTAACCCGACCTTTCTCTCTGGCTGCCCTTAAGATTTTTTCCTTCATTTCAACTTTGGTGAATCTGGCAATTATGTGTCTTGGAGTTGCTCTTCTCGAGGAGTATCTTTGTGGCGTTCTCTGTATTTCCTGGATTTGAATGTTGGCCTGCCCTGCTAGGTTGGGGAAGTTCTCCTGGATAATATCCTGAAGAGTGTTTTCCAACTTGGTTCCATTTTCCCCCTCACTTTCAGGCACCCCAATCAGACGTAGATTTGGTCTTTTTACATAATCCCATACTTCTTGCAGGCTTTGTTCATTTTTCTTTTTCTTCTTTTTTCTTTTGGTTTCTCTTCTCGCTTCATTTCATTCATTTGATCCTCAATCGCTGATACTCTTTCTTCCAGTTGATCGAGTCGGTTACTGAAGCTTGTGCATTTGTCACGTATTTCTCGTGTCATGGTTTTCATCTCTTTCATTTCGTTTAGGACCTTCTCTGCATTAATTACTCTAGCCATCAATTCTTCCACCTTTTTTTCAAGATTTTTAGTTTCTTTGCGCTGGGTACGTAATTCCTCCTTTAGCTCTGAGAAATTTGATGGACTGAAGCCTTCTTCTCTCATCTCGTCAAAGTCATTCTCCGTCCAGCTTTGATCCGTTGCTGGCGATGAGCTGCGCTCCTTTGCCGGGGGAGATGCGCTCTTATTTTTTGAATTTCCAGCTTTTCTGCCCTGCTTTTTCCCCATCTTTGTGGTTTTATCTGCCTCTGGTCTTTGATGATGGTGATGTACTGATGGGGTTTTGGTGTAGGTGTCCTTCCTGTTTGATAGTTTTCCTTCTAACAGTCAGGACCCTCAGCTGTAGGTCTGTTGGAGATTGCTTGAGGTCCACTCCAGACCCTGTTTGCCTGGGTATCAGCAGCAGAGGCTGCAGAAGATAGAATATTTCTGAACAGCGAGTGTACCTGTCTGATTCTTGCTTTGGAAGCTTCCTCTCAGGGGTGTACTCCTCCCTGTGAGGTGTGGGGTGTCAGACTGCCCCTAGTGGGGGATGTCTCCCAGTTAGGCTACTCAGGGGTCAGGGACCCGCTTGAGCAGGGAGTCTGTCCCTTCTCAGATCTCAACCTCCGTGTTGGGAGATCCACTGCTCTCTTCAAAGCTGTCAGACAGAGTCGTTTGCGTCTGTGCAGAGGTGTCTGTGTGTCTTAGTTTACTGTGCCCTGTCCCCAGAGGTGGAGTCTACAGAGACAGGCAGGTTTCCTTGAGCTGCTGTGAGCTCCACCCAGTTCGAGCTTCCCAGCAGCTTTGTTTACCTACTTAAGCCTCAGCAATGGCGGGCGCCCCTCCCCCAGCCTCGCTGCTGCCTTGCCGGTAGATCACAGACTGCCGTGCTAGCAACGAGGGAGGCTCCGTGGGTGTGGGACCCTCCCGGCCAGGTGTGGGATATGATCTCCTGGTGTGCCTGTTTCCTAAAGCGCAGTATTGGGGTGGGAGTTACCCGATTTTCCAGGTGTTGTGTGTCTCAGTTCCCCTGGCTAGGAAAAGGGACTCCCTTCCCCCTTGCGCTTCCCAGGTGAGGCAATGCCTCGCCCTGCTTCAGCTCTCGCTGGTCGGGCTGCAGCAGCTGACCAGCTCCGATCGTCCGGCACTCCCCAGTGAGATGAACCCAGTACCTCAGTTGAAAATGCAGAAATCACCGGTCTTCTGTGTCGCTGGCGCTGGGAGTTGGAGACTGGAGCTGCTCCTATTCGGCCATCTTGCTCCGCCCCCACCGAGTTCCTGAATCTTTATCAGGCTTATAGATATTCATAGATTATTATCTCCTACTCTTTAAGAGTTGCATGTGGCTTACACCTAGGCCTTCAATGTACTAGCCACTACTTTGTTTATCCAATTGAATTAGCATAAAGTCATCCATGTATTGAACCAGTATAACATTCTGTCCACAGATGTTCAGCCAGTCCAGTTTTCTTTTTTTGGACCATATTGTGACAGAGGATGGGAGAGTTAACATATCCCTCAGTGAAGAGGGTGAATATGCAGTGCTGGGCATTTCTGATCCTCTTTTCTGGTGGAAATGGAAGACAATGCCTTCGCCAGATCAGTGACTACATTCCATGTATCCAAGGCCAGGTTAATCTGCTTTAGCAAAGATACCACATCTGCCACAGCAGCTGCATTTGGATTTGAGCTTGCTTGGGTAGCAGTCATCCACTGCCATCCTTCAGGATCTGTCTTGTTTTTGAAGGGGTCAGATTGGTGAATTGAAGTAAGATGGGGTTCACCAACCCTATAGACTTTAGGTTTTTAAGGGTAGCACTAATTTCTGCCATTTCCCCAGGAAACTACATTGCTTTTGAGTAACTATTTTGAACTGGGTGTGTGTGGGGGTACCTTTTCAGAGGCCTCCACTTGACTTTACCCACAATCCAAGCAATCAGTGTAGGTTATGTATATCCAGTTACACATTTGGGGACTGTGAGCACGACTATCGGATTGGTCTATGGATCCAGTGGGCCCACTGTGAGCCAGACCTAGGCCAGCTCACCTCCATTTATTACCTGGGTCCCATATGCCCTCACTCTAACAGGAGGGTCGTGGTGGTGTTTTATGTCTCCAGTTATCAATGTCAAGTGTTCAACAGATCTCAAAATGTCTGGATAGTCCCCTTTCTTCAGGGTATCTGTGGCAAATGGCCATGTATCTCTTTGGAGAAGGACTGGAGGAATATATTTTCTATAATGTTACAGGCCCTTCCTTCTAAGGACCCAACCACTCTTTCAATTAATAGATTCCAGGGCCACAGACTGGGTCATATCTGTAAACTGGGGAAGAGATCATGACTTTTCACTGAGGTGACAGCCCTCCGTTTCCTGATCATTCATCCTTGATTTCTTTTTATTTCAGATTGAGTAGTATCATTGCTGGCTGCCCATTAATTTTGTCCTAGGGATGTTAACCTTCAATAGAGAAGAGTGGGATGCTTCTGCAGTTTCAGAGGGTTCAGAACAATCTGGGAACTCAAGATTTTTGAAGACATTAGCCCAGATGTCCCCAGCCCATGTGGCACTTGAACTAGATAACCTCCAAGGTGCATTTTGTCCCTGAGACATCTTTTGAGAGTGACCTTTTAGGTCTATTTCTAACCTTCCCTTGAGAGGCAGCAAGGCACAGGCTCTGGAGGCACTGCAAAAAGGTTTGAATTGTGACCCTGTCACTTAGTAGCTGTGGGACCTCAAGGAAGTTACTTAATATCTCTGAGCCTCAGTTTCTTCATCTATAAAATGATAGTAGTACAATACTCCTCCCCCGACAATGAAATGACTTGATGTGTGTAAAGCGTTTTATAACAATGCCTGGCACATATGGACACTATGTATATGTATTTGTTATCTTGGCTCATTTCTTCAACACACTCACACTCGTTTTCACACATGAGCTGTAGTTTCTGCTGCCTCTGTGTTCCCACTGCAGGCTATGTTTACTTCCACTACAACGCTCAGCATATTCATTAGGAAGATTGCTGCCTGTTTTTTCTGCTTGACTTTGAGCTCTTCCAGGGCCCAGGAGTGTGTTTTGTTGCCTCTCAGTTCCTGACACGGTGCAGCTGTTTGGTAAATATTCTTTTGAATAAATACGTGAGCTTGCAATCCAGGGACTGGTCTGTCTTGGCCTGAAATGGTTTTAGAACCCAGTTTTTCCCTAACCAGCTTCAGCTGGCTTCTCTGTCAGGTGTGCATACCTGGATCCCTTGGTCTGAGATATATTAGGTCTCGTATATTAGGAGAGTTGCAGCTGTTTTTTCATCTATATTTCTGGGTGCTGGATCTTGCCTGTTTGGGCGGAGCATCACTTGTACCTACCTCTTCTCTGGTGTTCTCTCCCGTTATTAGTTAGCTCCTGAAAACCAACACGGCAGACCTTCCCACCTCTGCTCTGACCTCCAGGTTCTTAAGCTTTTGTTTTGCTCACCAAATTCTTCATTTCTGTTGTGGTTTCCCAGATCTCCTATTTTGGCAGCTCAAGAAGTCCTGAGACCCCTGCCTAACTTCCACACTCGACCAGCCTGACTGTGTCACATCTGTGAGTCCCCAGGGCTTCCTGGTGTCAGGAGCTGCTGGACTTCCCTCTTTCTCAGGCTACCTCCTGGTTCAGATATAACCAATTTTCCCCATTGGCAGTCTCTGGTCTGCCCACACTCTAACACAGTCTTTGCCTAGAAAAGAAATATATATGGAGTTTTTGGGTTACATACATTTTTTATCATTATCTAGGTACATTTTGTGGGTGGTATGCCCTTGCTGTACATAGACCCTTGCCTAGCTTCTGGCCATTTGAAGCTGAAACACTCTTGACACTTCCTGCATCCAAGCCTGGGTATTTGATTACTGCCACCTGATCTCCTGGAGCAGGATGGCATAGCCTCGTCTATTCCACATCAATCACAGCACTCTTTCCTCCAGTGTCTGGATGAGGTTGCAGATCATTCTCAACCTGATACTCCCAGCAGCTGCAACTACTGAGAGCTGGCACTGAGTGGAACCCTGTTTGCCATCCCTACACTAAATCATGCCCTTGCCCACACGGATCCACTTTACTGGTCTCTCCTCTGCCTCTCTGGACTTGACCCGTCTCCTGTCTATTTGACAACTGTAACCTGCCTACAATTGTTTTTAGCTCTTGGCCTTTACCAGACAGCCCTAGAGACTGCTGGACTTCAGCTACCAGGTGTTTACAGAATCTGGCTCCGTTATGCCTATTACAGGTCAGATATGACTTCAGGGCCCACATTCCTTCTTCATCACCATTACCGTACTGTTCCTAGAAGCAGCTTCTCTACATGGGTGTTTAAAATAAGCCAGAGAAGTCAGAGATCTTTTCTGAAATGTCCTAGTTTTTTTTTTTTCCTCTGTGCCATTTATAGGCTTATCTTAGGGACAGAGCTGGACAAGATTGGTTGTAAGTGTTTTTCTGGGATCACTCAGAATTGGGCTTCCCGACTAGGCTCTGCTGTGCAGTCCCTGTGCCCCTCACAAAGAAAACTCTCACTCCACCCCTCTGTCTCTGACGATAGATGGTGCTGATGTGGGCCACTGACATCATTTAGCCCTAATGCTGGGCAGTGGAGCTTATGGTGTAAACCGTAAAACATTTAAATACCCTGACCTCCACAGAATGGGTTGTCCAGTCTCCCCTGTTCTCTTTGGGCCACTTGTCACCTGGTGCCATCTCCTGCCCTAGAAAGGCCAAGCAGGATTGGTCAGAGGCCTGGGGTAGGATGCCAACTCCTAGGGCCAAGGCTGTAGAGATAAATGCTCTCTTTGCTTGGCCGTTCTTTCATGCGGTTGGTCATCCCTCAGCCCTTCCTACCATTGCAGGGCTGAGATCAGTGTGTTGCTGGAGAAGAGGCCCAGGAGGCCGGCCAGTCTGCCTTCAGCATCTGCTGCTTGGGCTGCCTAATGTCAAGCATTTCAAACAGTCAGCCTCCGTGGTGGGTTTCACAGAGAACCATATGCTAATTGAAGAGGTCACAGACTTGCTGCCTGGGGGCCTACAACCTACCTGATACTTTAAAAAAATAAAAATTATAAAATCACAGCAAGAGTGAGGGCAAATAAAAATACAATAAAACTTAGCTGTCTATGTTTAAAAATTGGGGATTTCATGTGAAATTCCAAATGTCTGCTTCCTTCTGAGAAGGATGCTCTGTCAAAATTGGGCCCCTATTCTCCTGGCAGACATTGGCAGAAATCATGTAGGTGGGGCTGTGGGCTGAATTGTGTCCCCCAAAATTCATGTGTCAAAGTCCTAACCCCTAGTACTTCAGAGTGTGACCATTTTTGGACATAGGGTCTTTAAAGAGATAATTAAATTAAAATGAGGGCATGAGGGTTGGGCCCTAATCCAATATGACTGGTGTCCTTGTAAAAAGAGGCAATTAGCACACACAGACATAGGGTAGACCATGTAGGTATGCTAGAAGACAGCCATCTATATGGCCAGGGGAGAGGTCCCAGAAGAAACCAGCTGGGTTCACACCTTGCTCTTGAACTGCCTTGAAGATGTCCTCAACAACTGTGAGAAAATAGATTTCTGTTGCGTAAGCCCCCAGGCTGTGGTACTTTGTTATAGCAGCTCTGGTGGACTCCTGTAGCTGGCATACTCTTCAGTTTGCTATGGTTCCCTCTGCTCTTCTTCCTGGCCCACTTCACCACTTCTGTGGCCTGCCTGACCCCTGGGGACATACTGTTTGTGACCCATGACTCATAGGATCAAAGAGAGTACCTTTTCCTGGTTGGGGGGAGAGGGCTTTATCCCCTTTCCTCACAATCTTACAGTGGCAGGTTGAAGGGTTGGAGGCTCTAATCTTGGCCAAACGTTGATAGATTTCATCTTGAATACGCCTTCTAGGGCGATTCCTTCAGTCAGAGTGACTTCTGGAGGGAGCGCAGTCAAGACATATCCAAGTTGCCTTCCTGGATGGGGGTTCTGGGACCTATGACCTAGTCTAAAATTTGGGACACTGAGCTAGTATGTGGAGCTGTGTGGGTGGCTGATTGTGGAGTCAGAGAAAATCCAGAAGATGGCACCATGGCAAAGTCTGAAATGAGGGCTACCCAGAGACTAAACATGGAACATTGATCTGAAGAGGCAGTGAAGAGTGCTTGGAAACTAGGTATGAGGCACCAGGACAGAGAAGGGAGATACAGAACAGAACAGATTTGTTCGGAGTGAGGGTGGAGACCAGCTGGCCTGAGATGCTGGAGAAAGCATCACATCTTCTGTAGAGTACCTACAGCTTTGTCCGTGGGATGGATGGGAGCTGTTAAAGGGTTCAGAAAAAAGTGATATTGCCTTGCATTCTGTAAAAGCCCCTTCTGTGCTCCTCAGTATGACTTATATAGGTTCTAGGTCTATATTTGGGATGCATAAACCAAATTAGAGGGAATATAGTTCACAAAAAAAGAGACATCCCCACTTCACCCAGCACTCTAAGACCTCATCAATTCACAGGTACAGAAATAACAGAGATCCAGCCCTCACCCCACCAGATAGCTTTTTCCTGGAATACAATATTGTTATGCTGACACCTTCTATGTGAGAGGATAGAGTATTGTTTCTTCCTTCCAAATTTTCTCTGGGGGGTTAGTTTCTGTTTGTGCAAGTGAGGGAGAAGCAGGGCTTTGGAGTAACAAGCCGAATAAAGGCCAGCCTTACTTAGTCCAAGGTGAAGCAGACCATGCCAGTGATTTTCCTCATTGCCTATTTTACAGATTTATCCATGCTCATGAAGCAATGTGGGCACCATGCCTTTCATTATTTTAACTGTTCACTGGGTATGGAAAGAAGAAATCATTTTTGTCTTCATTTCAGTCTAACTTTATACACAGAGAATGATGGTCCTTCCCACTGGCTGCAAATGGTTAAATAAATTGAATCTATATATTTTCCTCTTTTGGGAACATAATTCAGATTCAGAGTAAACACTTTAAAAAGGTTTATTCAGGCTGGGCGTGGTGGCTCAAGCCTGTAATCCCAGCACTTTGGGAGGCCGAGACGGGTGGATTACGAGGTCAGGAGATCGAGACCATCCTGGCTAACATGGTGAAACCCTGTCTCTACTAAAAATACAAAAAAACTAGCCGGTCGAGGTGGCGGGCGCCTGTAGTCCCAGCTACTGGGGAGGCTGAGGCAAGAGAATGACATAAACCCGGGAGGCGGAGCTTGCAGTGAGCTGAGATCCGGCCACTGCACTCCAGCCTGGGCGACAGAGCAAGACTCTGTCTCAAAAAAAAAAAAAAAAGTTTATTCAATTGGAAGCATAGTGGCCTGCTTCCAATAACTAACCCATCCTCCACCCTGTCCCTTACACACACCGCCACCATGTTTGTCTCTACTCTAATGCATAGGAGTTTTTAATCTGTAACTGGGACCAGGAAAAGAAGATGAGGAGGATGGAGGAGATAATGTAACACCCACGCCACTAAGACACAAGGAGAAGGTGAGTCCTGTGCTTGGGGATACAGGAAACACGTCAGTGGCTGATGGAACCATTCACAAAGTGAATGCCCCAGGGTGAGTGAGAGCCACATCAGGAACCCCACATTGTTCTGGAGCTCTGAAGACTGGACGGGTTGGGACCATGAGGAGATAACACCCTTGACATGGGGCTTTGAGTTCTCACAATAAGTGTAGCCATTTGGAGTACGTGGGAGAGACTTATTATTGCTAACTTTGCTCTCCTGATAACTCCTAATAAATGTAGGAAATGGGAATGTGGCAATTGGCTTGAAGGCTGAATGGGTAGTATTTGAGATCAAAAGTTACAGATTCTTGGCTATGGTGGGCAATGAGCAATGCAGGTAGAGAGGAATGGGGGTAGAAAAAAGAGAAACAATATTATCTTGAGTCTATATTATCAGCACTGCATTGGGTACTTGATATATTTTATCTTACCTTATCCACACATCAACTCTGTGAAATAGACATCATCCCTATTTTCAAATAAGTAAAGTGAGACTAATACAGGTTAAGTAATTTGACCAAACCAAGATTTGACTATAAATCAGCTTGGTTCAAAGACTATATTTTTCCATGATCTCATTGAATCATTTATTATAAATGGGATTCTTCTTTATATTCTTCTATTGTCATGTCATATGACCTAATCACGTAAACTTGGTCTACTTTCGAGGGAAGCCTCATTCTCATAATTTTAGGATGATAAATGACTCATTATCCTGCTCCCTTTATAGAAAAAATTCAAGGGAATAATGAGAGAGTACGTAATATTTTAGTGCACTTCTGTCCTATAATAGAAAAGTTGTCCCAAATCTGGTCTGGAGCAGAACCTTTTCAGTGTGATACAAATCCATTACCTTCTTTTGGAAAAAAAATTGTATTTTTGCAACTTTCTGCTGAATTTTGATGGGATGAAGATTTGGTCTAGGAAATTAGTTACTCACCCACCCAGTTGACTGTTAGGTGATTGTCAGAAAAGAGTTCAGGAACTTTTGACCAGATATTCCTTTCATTTTATACCTAATAATGATTATTTTTATTATTTTCTTTTACTATACCTTATCTCTGACATGGCCTACTGTGGGTCATTTTCCCATGCATGAATGATTGTAATAACATTTTTATACTTGCTGACAACTAAACTGTCTGAATTTTTTTCTTCAATACTTACAAATAATAAATGTTAATAGTTAATATTTATTGAACTCCTATAATATGTTAGACAAGGTGTTAAGCATATTAGACACATTATTTTATTTTATCTTCCTAACCATCTGGTAAAGTAAACACTCACATATGAGAAAATTGAGACCTAGAGAAATGAAGTAATTTGCCCAGACCTCACTATAGATAAGTGCTAAAGCTGGGCTATGAATCCAGACGTTCTAACTTCAGTTGTGTGCTTCCAACTACTGTACCATACTTCTTTCCCACAATGTTTCAAGTCTACTCTCCTTTATTTTATTTTTAACTTTAAAAAGTTTCTTTTTCTTTTTAGAGATGAGGTCTTACTATGTTGCCCAGGCTGGACTTGAGCTCCTGGGCTCAAGCGATCAGCCTCCTGAGTAGCTGGGACTATAGGCATGCACCACTGTGCCCAGCTTTTGCTTTATTTTTAGACATTTAGTTACTGTTGCCTTCACAAAACTCTGAATATTGGTGTACTTGTATCTCTCTTGGGTTTTTGCTTGCCTTTCAATTAGAGAGAAAAGAGGCAAAGATGTTACGTCTTGCTTCCATTTTCTCCTCTGGCTGAAATAGGTCATGATCACTCCATGTTCTCTGTTCTGACCCTTCAGTCCCTGCCCATGAATTGAAAGGACATATTCAACATCCAGATTGGTCAGACATGAAGCTCTAGGACAGATCAGAGGAAAGCAAAATCACATTTGGAAAATCCTGTCAGCTGCCTCTGTGTTTAATAAGATATTGTGAATGGGAGTAACAGTGATTATTCTCAATTCAAAGGTGCACAAGAGCTGGTCTGAGATGGCTGAATAGGAGCAGCTCCAGGCTACAGCTCCCAGCGTGAGCGACACAGAAGACAGGTGATTTCTGCATTTCCAACTGAGGTACTGGGTTCATCTCACTGGGGCATGTCAGACAGTGGGTGCAGGACAGTGGGTGCAACCCACCAAACGAGAGCCAAAGAAGGGAGAGGCATTGCCTCACCCAGGAAGTGCAAGGGGTAAGGGAATTCCCTTTCCTAGCCAAGGGAAACCATGACACACAGCACCTGGAAAATCAGGTCACTCCCACCCAAGTACTACACTTTTCCAAGGGTCTTAGCAAACGGCACACCAGGAGATTATATCCCGCACCTGGCTCAGAGGGTCCCATGCCACGGGGCCTCCCTCATTGCTAGCACAGCAGTCTGAGATCTAACTGCAAGGTGGCAGCGAGGCTGGGGGAGGGGCGCCCGCCACTGCTGAGGCTTGAGTAGGTAAACAAAGCTACTGGGAAGCTCGAACTGGGTGGAGCCCACCATAGCTCAAGGAGGTCTGCCTGCCTCTGTAGACTCCACCTCTGGGGACAGGGCATAGCCAAACAAAAGGCAGCAGAAACCTCTGCAGATTTAAATGTCCCTATCTGACAGCTTTGAAGAGAGTAGTGGTTCTCCCAGCACAGAGTTTGAGATCTGAGAACAGACAGACTGCCTCCTCAAGTGGGTCCCTGACTCCCGAGTAGCCTAACTGGGAGGTACCCACCAGTAGGGGCAAACTGACACCTCACACCTCACACAGCCAGGTACCCCTCTGAGACAAGCTTCCAGAGGAACAATCAGGCAGCAACACTTGCTGTTCAGCAATATTCACTCTTCTGCAGCCTCCACTGCTGATACCCAGGCAAACAGGGTCTGGAGTGGACCTCCAGCAAACTCCAACAGACCTGCAGCTGAGGGTCCTGACTGTTAGAAGGAAAACTAACAAACAGAAAGGACATCCACACCAAAACTCCATCTGTGTGTCACCATCATCAAAGACCAAAGGTAGATAAAACCACAAAGATGGGGAAAAAACAGAGCAGAAAAGTTGAAAATTCTAAAAATCAGAGTGCCTCTCCCCCTCCAAAGGAAAGCAGCTCCTAACCAACAATGGAAAAAAGCTGGACAGAGAATGACTTTGTCAAGTTGACAGAAGAAGGCTTCAGACGATCAAACGTCTCTGAACTAAAGGAAGAAGTTCGAACCCATTGCAAAGAAGCTAAAAACCTTGAAAAAAGATTAGACAAATGGCTAACTAGAATAAACAGTGTAGAGAAGTCCTTAACTGACTTGATGGAGCTGAAAACCATGGCATGAGAACTACATGACGAATGCACGAGCTTCAGTAACCAATTCGATCAACTGGAAGAAATGGTATCAGTGATTGAAGATCAAATTAATGAAATGAAGCAAGAAGAGAAGTTTAGAGAAAAAAGACTAAAAGGAAATGAACAAAGCCTCCAAGAAATATGGGACTATGTGAAAAGACCAAATCTATGTCTAACTGGTGTACCTGAAAGTGACCAGGAGAATGGAACCAAGTTGGAAAACACTCTGCAGGATGTTATTCAGGAGAACTTCCTCAACCTAGCAAGGCAGGCCAACATTCAAATTCAGGAAATACAGAGAACACCACAAAGATACTCCTCGAGAAGAGCAGCTCCAAGACACATAGTTGTCAGATTCACCAAAGATGAAATGAAGGAAAAAATGTTAAGGGCAGCCAGAGAGAAAGGTTGGGTTACCCACAAAGGGAAGCCCATCAGACTAACAGCGGATCTCTTGGCAGAAACTCTACCAGCCAGAAGAGAGTGGGGGCCAATATTCAACATTCTTAAAGAAAATAATTTTCAACCCAGAATTTCATATCCAACCAAACTAAGTTTCATAAGTGAAGGAGAAATAAAATCCTTTACAGACAAGCAAATGCTGAGAGATTTTGTCACCACCAGGCCTGCCCTACAAGAGCTCCTGAAGGAAGCACTAAACATGGAAAGGAACATCTCATACCAGCCACTGCAAAAACATGCCAAAATGTAAACACCATCGATGCTAGGAAGAAACTGCGTCAACTAATGAGCAAAATGACCAGCTAACATCATAATGACAGGATCAAATTCACACATAGCAACATTAACCTTAAATATAAATTGGCTAAATGCCCCAATTAAAAGACACAGACTGGCAAATTGGATAAAGAGTCAAGACCCATAAGTGTGCTGCATTCAGGAGACCCATCTCACATGCAGAGACACACACAGGCTCAAAATAAAGGGATGGAGGAAAACCTACCAAGCAAATGGAAAACAAAAAAAGGCAGGGGTTGCAATCCTAGCCTCTGATAAAATAGACTTTAAACCAACAAAGATCAAAAGAGACAAAGAAGGCCACTACATAATGGTAAAGGTATCAATTCAACAAGAAGAGCTAACTATCCTAAATATATATGCACCCAATACAGGAGCACCCAGATTCATAAAGCAAGTCCTTAGAGACTTACAAAGAGACTTAGGCTCCCACACAATAATAATGGGAGACTTTAACACCCCACTGTCAACATTAGACAGATCGAGACAGAAAATTAACAAGGATATCTAGGAATTGAACTCAGCTCTGCACCAAGTGGACCTAATAGACATCTAGAGAACTCTCCACCCCAAATCAACAGATTATACATTCTTCTCAGCACCACATCACACTTATTCCAAAACTGACCACATAGTTGGAATTAAAGCACTCCTCAGCAAATGTAAAAGAACAGAAATTACAACAAACTGTCTCTCAGACCACAGTGCAATCAAACTAGAACTCAGGATTAAGAAACTCACTCAAAATTGCTCATCTACATGGAAACTGAACAACCTGCTCCTGAATGACGACTGGGTACATAACAAAATGAAGGCAGAAATAAAGATTTTTTGAAACCAATGAGAACAAAGATACAACATACCAGAATCTCTGGGACACATTTAAAGCAGTGTGTAGAGGGAAATTTATAGCACTAAATGCCCACAAGAGAAAGCAGGGAAGATCTAAAATTGACACCCTAACATCATAATTAAAAGAACTAGAGAAGCAAGAGCAAACACATTCAAAAGCTAGCAGAAGGCAAGAAATAACTAAGATCAGAGCAGAACTGAAGGAGATAGAGACAGAAAAAACCCTTCAAAAAATCAATGAATCCAGGAGCTGACTTTTTGAAAAGATCAACAAAATTGATAGACCGCTAGCAGACTAATAAAGAAGAAAAGAGAGAAGAATTAAATAGACACAATAAAAAATGATAAAGGGGATATCACCACTGACCCCACAGAAATACAAACTACCATCAGATAATACTATAAACACCTCTACACAATAAACTAGAAAACCTAGAAGAAGTGGATAAATTCCTGGACACATACACTCTCCCAAGAGTAAACCAGGAAGAAGTTGAATCCCTGAATAGACCAATAACAGGCTCTGAAATTGAGGCAATGATTAATAGCCTACCAACCAAAAAATGTCCAGGACCAGATGGATTCACAGCCGAATTCTACCAGAGGTACAAGAAGGAGCTTGTACCATTCCTTCTGAAACTATTCCAATCAATAGAAAAAGAGGGAATCCTCCCTAACTCATTTTATGAGGCCAACATCATCCTGATACCAAAGCCTGGCAGAGACACAACAAAAAAAAAGAGAATTTTAGACCAATATCCCTGATGAACATCGATGCAAAAATCCTCAATAAAATACTGGCAAACTGAATTCAGCAGCACATCAAAAATCTTATCCACCATGATCAAGTGGGCTTCATCCCTGGGATGCAAGTCTGGTTCAACATATGCAAATCAATAAATGTAATCCAGCATATAAATAGAACCAAAGACAAAAACCACATGATTATCTCAATGATGCAGAAAAGGCCTTTGACAAAATTCAACAGCCCTTCATGCTAAAAGCTCTCAATAAATTCAGTATTGATGGAACGTATCTCAAAATAATAAGAGCTATTTATGACAAACCCACAGCCAATGTCATACTGAATGGGCAAAAACTGGAAGCATTCCCTTTGAAAACTGGCACAAGACAGGGATGCCCTCTCTCACCACTCCTATTCAACATAGTGTTGGAAGTGCTGGCCAGGGCAACCAGGCAGGAGAAAGAAATAAAGTGAATTCATTTAGGAAAAGAGGAAGTAAAATTGTCCCTGTTTGCAGATGACATGATTGTATACTTAGAAAACCCCATCATCTCAGCCCAAAATCTTCTTAAGCTGATAAGCAACTTCAGCAAAGTCTCAGGATACAAAATCAATGTGCAAAAATCACAAGCATTCTTATACACCAATAAGAGACAAATAGAGAGCCAAATCATGAGTGAAATCCCATTCACAATTTCTTCAAAGGAATAAAATACCTAGGAATCCAACTTACAAGGGATGTGAAGGAACTCTTCAAGGAGAAATACAAACCACTGCTCAATGAAATAAAAGAGGACACAAACAAATGGAAGAACATTCCATGCTCATGGATAGGTAGAATCAATATCGTGAAAATGGTCATAGCACCCAAGGTAATTTATAGATTCAATGCCATCCCCATCAAGCTACCAATGACTTTCTTCACAGAATTGGAAAAAACTACTTTAAAGTTCATATGGAACCAAAAATGAGCCCGCATTGCCAAGATAATCCTAAGCCAAAAGAACAAAGCTGGAGTCATCATGCTATCTGACTTCAAACTATCCTACAAGGCTACAGTAACCAAAACAGCATGCTACTGGTACCAATGGAACAGAACAGAGCCCTCAGAAATAATACCACGCATCTACAACCATCTGATCTTTGATAAACCTGACAAAAACAAGAAATGGGGAAAGGATTCCCTACTTAATAAATGGTGCTGGGAAAACTGGCTAGCCCTATGTAGAAAGCTGAAACTGGATCCCTTCCTTATACCTTATACAAAAATTAATTCAAGATGGATTAGAGACTTAAATGTTAGACCTAAAACCATAAAAACCCTAGAAGAAAACATAGGCAACACCATTCAGAACATAGGCATGGGCAAGAACTTCATGTCTAAAACACCAAAAGCAATGGCAACAAAAGCCAAAATTGACAAATGGGATCTAATTAAACTAAAGAGCTTCTGCTAAGCAAAAGAAACTACCATCAGAGTGAACAGGCAACCTACAGAATGGGAGAAAATTTTTGCAATCTACTCATCCAACAAAGGGCTAATATCTGGAACCTACAAAGAACTCAAACAAATTTACAAGAAAAAAACAACCCCATCAAAAAGTGGGTGAAGGACATGAATAGACACTTCTCAAAGGAAGACATTTATGCAGCCAACAGACACATGAAAAAATGCTCATCATCACTCGCCATCAGAGAAATGCAGGCCAAAACCACAATGAGATACCATCTCACACCAGTTAGAATGGCGATCATTAAAAAGTCAGGAAACAACAGGTGCTGGAGAGGATGTGGAGAAATAGGATCACTTTTACATGGTTGGTGGGACTGTAAACTAGTTCAACCATTGTGGAAGACAGTGTGGTGATTCCTCAAGGATCTAGAACTAGAAATACCATTTGATCCAGCCATCCCATTACTGGGTATATACCCAAAGGATTATGAGTCATGCTGCTATAAAGACACATGCACACATATGTTTAGTGTGGCACTATTCACAATAGCAAAGACTTGGAATCAACCCAAATGTCCATCAGTGACAGACTGGATTAAGAAAATGTGGCACATACACACCATGGAATACTATGCAGCTATAAAAAAAGATGAGTTCGTGTCCTTTGTAGGGACATGGATGCAGCTGAAAACGATCATTCTCAGCAAACTATCACAAGAACAGAAAACCAAATACTGCATGTTCTCACCCATAGGTGGGAATTGAACAATGAGATCACTTGGACACAGGAAGGGGAACATCACACACATTGTCCTATTGTGGGGAGGGGGGTGAGGGGAGGGATAGCATTAGGAGATATACCTAATGTAAATAACGAGTTAATGGGTGCAGCACACCAACATGGCACGTATATACATATGTAACAAACCTGCACGTTGTGCACAAGTACCCTAGAACTTAAAGTATTATAATAATAATAATAATAATAATAAAAAGGTGCACAAGAATGGAATTTCCAGAGCAAATAGCAAAAATGGGGAGTCAATCTAAAATTAGCAGGCCAAACACTGAGTTCAAAATCCTTCCTCTGACTCAACTTTATACACCCTTAGGCTTTGGTCCAGACCCAGACTATTTGAAAACTATGCAGCCGTCTGTAAACCAAGACTTTACAAAGTTTTTCAGTGATCATTAAGTTCAGGACAGCTGCTGACCATTAAAGCCTACTCTATGCAAGACAGCACACACTGTAAGAGATTAGAAAAGAAAAAGATAACACCCTTGTCTGTTAGCAATAGCCATATGGTAGCATTTTAAAAAACGTTGGCAACTCATTCATTCAATTAGACTTTTCGTTTAGTACTTTCTGTGGCTTAGGCACCATTCTGGGTGCTGGGCACAACACAGTGAAAAATAGACAAAAATTTCTGCTTTGTGGATCTTGCATTCTAGTAGAGTAAGACGGACAACTAAAAAGAAAGAAACAAGCAAAACATATGATAGGTATAAACTAGTAATTTATCCCTTACTTGGAAATAAACCTAAGTGATGACTGTTTTCTTTAATCTGATGATAGCACATTTTATAAACAGCTCCTGACTATCCTCTGATTCTTAAGGGGATATAACTTTGTTTAACTAACAAGGGACCAGATGTTTAACAACCTATAAATGTGGAGGTTAAACTGCAAAAAAGTGATATGAGGTAATAATGTCTTGTTTTTGTTGTGCGTGCATGGGGGTTGGGGGTGGTCTTGGTAAATAAGATAATTTGAAGTTACAGTTGTATTGCCCTGTGGAACAGTAACTACTCTTGTATCTAATTGAGGAATCTTACATCAATATCCTTTACCCAGACTGACTACATAAGTCTGTTTATTTAGATGCTCTTTGAATCAGTTCTTGTCTTTCTTCTGGTTTCCTTATTAATAAGTTGATTAAAACGTTGAACATTGGTATGTGCTCAGAATAAACTTTAAGAATTTTGCTTTTGCATATGTTTGATGGTGATAAAGCTATAAAGAGACATGAAGCTGGGAAGGGGAACAGGAAGTGCTGAGTTTTTCAATTAAAATTTTTATTTTTATTATTTTTTTTATAAACAGTCTTGCTGGCCGGGCGCGGTGGCTCAAGCCTGTAATCCCAGCACTTTGGGAGGCCGAGACGGGCGGATCACGAGGTCAGGAGATCGAGACCATCCTGGCTAACAAGGTGAAACCCCGTCTCTACTAAAAATACAAAAAACTAGCCGGGCGAGGTGGCGGGCGCCTGTAGTCCCAGCTACTCAGGAGGCTGAGGCAGGAGAATGGCGTGAACCCGGGAGGTGGAGCTTGCAGTGAGCTGAGATCCGGCCACTGCACTCCAGCCTGGGCGACAGAGCGAGACTCCGTCTCAAAAAAAAAAAACAAACAAACAAACAAAAAAAACAGTCTTGCTATGTTGCCCAGGTTGAACTCAAACTCCCGGGCTCAAGTGATCTTCCTGCCTAAACCTCCCTAGTTGTCCAGCTTCTCCTTTCTTTTTAAAGATTGAATTACTTTTTCCTTCCTAACACTCTCAATTTTGGTGTACTTGGGGTGAGTTTGTAATTGTAGATAGTGTGGTCAGAGAAGGCTCCGCTGATGGCAGGCTTTTTATCAAAGCCCCACGGGAGATGAGGGACATAGCCCGCAGCTATTGGGGGAAGAATGTTCCAGGAAAGGGAAAGGCAAGTAAAAGGTTCTGAAGTGATTCAGCCCTGGCATTTTCAAAGGACCCTGAGAAGTTCAAGGAGGTGCAGGAAGGGCTGGAAGGCTGGCAGAGCGACAGGGGAAGAGTAGGAGTCGATGAGGCCAGAGAGGTGATGGGGGAATGGGCCATGGGGAACAGAGCGGAGGCCCTTGTGGGCCATGGTAAGACTATGGCTTTTTCCGGGGAAGATGGAGAGGTTTCTAGCTGAGGAGTGGCAGGGTCTGACTTGTGTTTTTAAAGGCTCACTGTCTTGTTGATGGAAAAGACTGTAGGAGGGCCCGAGTGGAAGTGAGGAGACCAATCAAGAGACACAACAGCCCTTGCAGGGGCTGATGCTGTCCCAGGACCACAGCGTGAGAATGAGTTAGAGTCTATATAAATTTGAAGGTGAAGCTAAAAGGATTAGATGGATTGGCTGTGGGGCAAGGAGTCCAAGATAGCCTGATTGGGGGCAGTATCTGTGACAGATATAGGGGAACAGCTCATCTGCTGAGTGTGGCTTCTGGACCGTCCACGAGGTCAGGAGCCATCACGCTCGCTCTTCCCACACATCAGAATTTCCTAAGCCCTGGCCTCCACCCTAGGGGACTTTCCCTAAATACTGACACAGGAGATATCAAGCTTTTCATAGTTCGGTTTAGTCATGCACAGTCAGCTTTCCTGCTTGGAGCCATTCATAAGAACCTATCTTATTTGCCTATTTCCAGCATTGTATGTTCCCACAATGCTCATGGTTTTGATTTGATTCACATTTTTGTTTTAATTTGCATGTTTAAATTGCATTTTCCATATTACATTAAACATCCTTTGAGGTGTCTTGCCAGGCCATGATCCTCTCCCTCTGAGAATTGTTTCCCCTAATCTTAGGCAAGGGCCTTGTCTGCCCTATAATTTTTTCATTGGCATCCTGTGTAATCCTTAACAAATAAATAACTACTCCCTAATTTACCAATTAATAACCTGGATTTTCTTTTGTGGGTTTTGCCTGTCAGTAGGATACATCTTCTTACTAATACATAAGAAGACTGCTTTCCTATTAGTAATTCTATGTACATATGCGCCTATATATGTTTATGTATATTACACATACTTATGTATATTTGCTTCTTCAAGCTGTCAAAGTTTAAGATCAAGGCGCCATGAGTAATCCTTAGTTAGCTCCCAAGACCATCCCAGTTTTAACAACTTAAGACCCCTTGGGAGCTTTATAATCACCAAGTGAGTCTGGAATCACACCAGAGAGATGAGGCCCGGATGCCTAGCAGTCACCTCCCCCGGGCTCTATGAGTCCCCAGCTCCCTATCTCCTTTCCTTATACATTCATGCTCAGGTCTGTTTCTACCACACAGTGATGCCACCCAAGCTATGTGAGTGGGAGCCAGCAGTCCACCTTACTGAGTGCAGGACTGAAAGTGACAGAAAGTCAGTGCAAACTGGGTTATGCACAAAACGGAATTTATTGGCTCATGTCACTGAAATGTCCAGGGCAGTCCAGCTTCAGGAAAGTCTGAATCCAGGTGCTCGCACTACATGATCAGGAATCTGTAGTGCTCCATTTCTCAGCTCACTTTTCCTCTGTGCTTTCAGGCAGGCTTTCCTGACACTCATGAGCTCTCCAGGCTCACTCCCACTGGCTCACAACTTTGGTGAAAAGAGAGCAAAGTCTAGCAACTGAGTCTCACTGGAATGATTTGGTTCATGTTCCCATTGCTGATCCCATCACAATGGGATCACAATGGTGGATGGTAAGACACAGCACTATTGGCTCTATGGAGTGAGACTGGAAAGGGAATAGCTCTCCTGTAGAAAATTACCAGAAGAAAGGAGATGTATGCTAGGCTGACCACTATCAGGTGCCCTGTCCTAGACTTAAGCTATGATTGTCCTCCTAAGCTCTATCCTTCATGGATTAGCATCTCCCATTGAGGCCCAAGTTCCAAATGCAATGCCCACTGAATTCCCGACTCAAGACAGAAAGTGTCTTTTTGAAAGTGAAACAATGAGGGTGTTTCTTGAGGAGCTTTAAAAAATACTTCCTCCTCCACTCTCTGCTTGAATTTAATCTTTTATATTTCCATCAGAAATAATTTCTAGTGTTCTTTCATCTGCAAATAAGTGCTGGTGTTGTCTTTGCCTGCATGTATTATTTATCACTCAGTTCATGGTGTGTGTTTGTTGATCAGCCTGTGGGTGTATGTGCCTGAATTTAAATGAGAGTTTATCTGTATGGTCAAAGAAGTCCTTTAGCAAATCAACTCCCAGAAAGAGGCTGGGAAGTCGGAGGCTTGGCTTGGTGCTGATCGAGGAGCAGGTAGCCTGCTTTGCAGCAGTTGGATCCACTGCGGGCAGGAAGGCACTCTCAGCTTTAAGATCAGCAGGGAAGCGGATCTAGAAGCACTGAGGGCACTTCGTAGATCTCATGCAGCTCTTCAGCAGCCTCGGTTCAGGCTAGCTATAAGTTTCTAGATTACCTAATGGCAATGATACACAGTAGGTGGCTAGCTTGCATCTCGTGAAAAATGAGAACTTATTTTCTGCTTTATAATTTACAATTTTCCTCAAAAGTGAAAATTGCAAGGAAGAGAAGCTGAAATGCAGTTCATTCATTCCCTTCTGCTCTCAAGTGGTTATAGGCGCACAGTTTGTTGGTAGAAATTATGGACACTATTTGCAAAAGTAGTGTAGCCAGCGCTGAAAATAATAGTTGTTCTCCCCACTGAAGGATTTCTATCCCCATGGCAACTGGCGAACTCACGGATATAAGCTGGAGTGACAAACATCCCAGAGACCTTTCGCTCACTGTATGGATCCTGGATTTGGTTTTGTTTGTCCTGGCCAGGATATGTTGGCAGGGTCAGCAGCTAATGGCCTGGCCTTTGGAGCTGCAGGCTAAATGTGGAGCAGCCTGGACTTTATCTGGATAAATTTTGAGTGCAGATCTCAAGGGTTCACAGCTCTTTTGATGCACCTTTAAAGAGATTTTATTACGAGACTAGGTGCTTTTTTTTTTTTTTTTTTTTTTTTGAGACGGAGTCTCGCTCTGTCGCCCAGGCTGGAGTGCAGTGGCCGGATCTCAGCTCACGGCAAGCTCCACCTCCCGAGTTTACGCCATTCTCCTGCCTCAGCCTCCCGAGTAGCTGGGACTACAGGCGCCCGCCACCTTGCCCGGCTAGTTTTTTGTATTTTTTAGTAGAGACGGGGTTTCACCTTGTTAGCCAGGATGGTCTTGATCTCCTGACCTCGTGATCCGCCCGTCTCGGCCTCCCAAAGTGCTGGGATTACAGGCTTGAGCCACCGCGCCCGGCCGAGACTAGGTGCTTTTAAAAAGAATTGCAAATTGGGAAAATTTCGTTAGGATTATTGAAAAAAGAAATCAGGCAAATCTCCACAAAGGGTTTTATTTTCCTTTTCCCCCCTTCACCAAGTATTGAGTATGAATTAAATACGAGGCATAGCAGCAGTCGAATGGAGTGACAAGCCTCATCCATGAATAAATGCAACACGTGGCAGATGCTGCCGCTACCCCATACACACACAGCGATAAACACAGGTCACTGTGGCCTAATAAACTTGAAGGAATGTCAAACAACAGTAACTCCCTTTGTGAATCTCATTCAAGAAAACATTTCAACATCAAGCAAGTCCTTAGAGCATTGTGTATTGTGGATGTTATTGGATCAGCTGTCGCTGTAAACTGCCAGAAGCTGGGTTGTATTTGAATTATGACTCTGGGAATACGACTCCATTCCCTTCTCCCTCTTGTGGCCTTTTTCCTCTGTTGGCCCTCCCCTCTTTTCATCAGCACTTTTTCTAGACTGTCTCGTTAGTCTCTAACTTCACAGTGACTTTTGTTCATTCCTGGTGGGGAATATCCTCCCCTTAAATTTCACTTTAAAACATTACAGAAATGTGGACCTTAACCTGCTGACTTCAGAACCATTCGCGTCCACCTGAGTGTGGAGTTTCTGTTCTCCTAATAGAAGTCTTCTCCGCCTTCTCGGATCGCTTGCTCTCCTTTTCCTCTTGGTGACAGAGTTCACATACAACTTTCTGTTTGCCCCAACCAACAACACAACTTCCCTTTGCTTTAAGATGGAGCCCGACTTGGGGTGCCCTCTAGAGCCCCCATTAAATGCGTGGTGAAAAGTGCAGACCCTGGAGTCAGACTAGTTAGGTCTGAGTTGTAGCTCTACCACTTGCTTGCTGTGTTACCTTGGCAAATCACTTAACCCCTCTGTGCCTTCATTTGCTGCTCTTTCAAACAGGGACAATAGTATCTATATTATAAGGTGGTTGTGAAAATTAAATGAGTTAACCTTTGTAAAGCTCTGAGAACAGTGCTTGGCACTGAGTAAACTCCATATAAGTGTAACTGTTACTATTCAGGGAGTGATAATACCATGGCAAACATTTTTAAAATGTTCACTAAGGGCCAAGTATTGTGCTAAGGGTTTCACATGAGTTATTGTTACATCTAATCTGCACAAAGCCCTATGGAGTAGGTACTGTTATTATCTTGGTCCTATAAATGAGAAAATTTGTGGCTCAAAGTCACCCAGTTAGCAGAAACAGACTCTTCACCTTGTTCTGTGCGGTACTAAAGCACATACACTTATTACTAGGCTGACAGTGTAAGGATTTGTGTGTGTGTGGCGGTGGCATCAGGGGCCGGAGGGAAGGGGGACAGGTAGGAAAAACCAAGCTTTTCAGGGAGTCATTTTTGTCTTATTAGTACCTATTTGGATCTGGGTAACTAATTCCTATTCAACAATGATTAGAGCTGTGAAGATGGTTTTAAACGAGTAAGTCTATGAGTGGGTTCTCCCCATGAACATTTGGCTAGCACGCATTTCTCAGGTTCTCACTAAATTATACATGGACTGGGAAAAGCTTGGCCAATTTCAGAGACAGGTCCAGAGCTGTATAAAAGCGGTGGGCAGTGGTTTGAATGGCACCCAAACATGCTTCTCCTCCCTGAAAATACTAACTCTCCGTTCCAATAAAATCAGTTTGGTTGTCAACTAAGAGGGAGTGGAAAAAAATTGAGTCCAGGACATAAATTCTGATGAGAGCAAGAAGGGGCAGGAATAGAGGGGCCCCCTAAGGGAGCAGGCCATCGACGGTTGGGATTACTTGAAGGAGTGAACACCTGAGCTTGTCTGGGAACTCCTAAATGAAGAAAGTGTCGATAATGAAAGAACTATGGAGGATAACTTTTGTTTTACAACATTACCTAGATCTGGCCTTGAGGTAGCGGATTAACATTCTGGAAATCAACAGCTATTGCCCTCACATGCCAGATCTCAGTCTCATATGCACCATTTATTTTGGAGGGGTATTTAGTATTGGTGTCGTGTTAAATTTCAGCTTGTTAAAAAGCCACCATGATAATAACTGAAAAAGTCCTGGTTGGCATATGGGCTATGGGGATGTTAAAGTTACTTTTTGCTCTTTCCCCTTCTTTAACATATGCATTCCAGCTGAGCTGATAACCAAACCCCAGCCTCCTTCAATAAATTTACGTCACCGCTCTGTCCAGAAGGGAATATCTACATATATACAAGATTTCTTTTATGCAAGAAGCAACCCCTTACCCCCACACCTTCTATTCCTTTTGTGGTTCTCTCTGGATTTGCAAATGAAGCTTCTCATGTTCTTTTTTAAATGGAGAATTTTAAAGGCCAAAGCGTTTTCAAATGCAGGTTTCTGGACACCAGACCTCTTCTGGAGGCCCTGGGTCTATCTCTCTTGCTGAACTGCAGGCCACTGTCCTGGGTAGAAGAGGCTGTAGCTGCCGTGCTTATGCATTCACCTGCAATTCCCATGGCAATGGCATGAAGCTACATGACCTCACTGAGCCTCATGTCCTCTGTCTGTAAAATGAGGCTAATAGAAGCAACCACTTCACAGGACTCTTGTGAGGGTTAAATAATAATGCACAGAAAAACATCTGGTGCACTACTTATCACAGAGCGAGCACTCGATAAACGACAGTGAGAATCATCCCTCCAGTCTTGTCTGAGCGTGGCCTGTGTCCTCCTAAGTGCCACAGTCATGAAAAGGTAAGTATACTCCTGTACGCCTGAGAAACTCAGGAGAGAACCTTATGATTTTCTTTAACTCCTTGAAAGCTGGTGCTAACTTACTTGTGCCTCTTTCATTAGCATTAAAGGAATGCCTCGCACTTTCTCAAATCTGGAATTAAAATCAGGGGCTGCATTCATTGCCCTGAGTTATACTAGGCATAAATAAGCTTCCCTGAGAAAGTTGGAAACTTGCCTAGATTGAGATTGATTAGCTCTGCATCTCCAGAGCGTGTACATAAAGGTGTGTCGACTTCTACCAACTTAGAAACCTTGTCATTTAAAGGCCTTTAGGTGTTTGGGAGGGGTGCATAGCACATTGATAAGGGTTGTGGCATTTTTGCTTGTGTTTGGGGCTTATGTGAGGGTGTGGTCCATCTGATCGTTGTGGTTAAGAGTTTTGGTGTCAGGGATTAGCCTTCTATTGGGAGTTTTCAGGTAATTAACCTTAGCAGTTTTTTTTTTTTTTTTTTTTAATTTATTTATTATTATTATACTTTAAGTTGTAGGGTACATGTGCATAACGTGCAGGTTTGTTACATATGTATACTTGTGCCATGTTGCTGTGCTGCACCCATCAACTCGTCATTTACATCAGGTATAACTCCCAATGCAATCCCTCCCCCCTCCCCCCCCCCCCCCCTCCCCATGATAGGCCCCGGTGTGTGATGTTCCCCTTCCTGAGTCCGAGTGATCTCATTGTTCAGTTCCCACCTATGAGTGAGAACATGCGGTGTTTGGTTTTCTGTTCTTGTGATAGTTTGCTAAGAATGATGGATTCCAGCTGCATCCAAGTCCCTACAAAGGACTCAAACTCATCCTTTTTTATGGCTGCATAGTGTTCCATGGTGTATATGTGCCACATTTTCTTAATCCAATCTGTCACTGATGGACATTTGGGTTGATTCCAAGTCTTTGCTATTGTGAATAGTGCTGCAATAAACATACGTGTGCATGTGTCTTTATAGCAGCATAATTTATAATCCTTTGGGTATATACCCAGTAATGGGATGGCTGGGTCATACGGTACATCTAGTTCTAGATCCTTGAGGAATCGCCATACTGTTTTCCATAATGGTTGAACTAGTTTACAATCCCACCAACAGTGTAAAAGTGTTCCTATTTCTCCACATCCTCTCCAGCACCTGTTGTTTCCTGACTTTTTAATGATTGCCATTCTAACTGGTGTGAGATGGTATCTCATTGTGGTTTTGATTTGCATTTCTCTGATGGCCAGTGATGATGAGCATTTTTTCATGTGTCTGTTGGCTGTATGAATGTCTTCTTTTGAGAAATGTCTGTTCATGTCCTTTGCCCACTTTTTGATGGGGTTGTTTGTTTTTTTCTTGTAAATTTGTTTGAGTTCTTTGTAGGTGCTGGATATTAGCCCTTTGTCAGATGAGTAGATTGCAAAAATTTTCTCCCATTCTGTAGGTTGCCTGTTCACTCTGATGGTAGTGTCTTTTGCTGTGCAGAAGCTCTTTAGTTTAATGAGATCCCATTTGTCAATTTTGGCTTTTGCTGCCGTTGCTTTTGGTGTTTTAGACATGAAATCTTTGCCCATGCCTATGTCCTGAATGGTACTACCTAGGTTTTCCTCTAGGATTTTTATGGTATTAGGTCTAACATTTCCTTAGCAGTTTTAAGAAGGACTCACAAGGTAGACTTTGGGCAAAACAGCTGAGTAGGGAAAACTATGGCATCCATCTTCTCTCTGTCGGATCCCGGAATTCCAACTAGAACAGTTCCAATGGCCATTCTCTCTGCTGTTCTAAAAGTTAGGGGGTCAAGGGATTCTTTTTGATTGTGCCTCCCAGGGCAAAGCATCTTGTTGTCAGTGATTGCTGTCTTTCATTCCTTTCTCACATGCTTTCCTAATAACCTCTCCAATCAGACGTTTGCCCACCTCTGCATTCAAACTGCTCTTGTGAAGTTCAGCGGTGTCCTCCACATTGCAAAGCCAGTGCTTGGAGATTTTATTTTCCTTGACTTATCATTAGCATCTGACACTGGATTATCCTCTGCCGTTCGGAAGCGTTATCTGCTGGGCTCTTGGGGGCCTCCTAATTTCCCCTCCACATCTCCAGCTGCTGCTTCTAAGTTTCCTTTGCTGATTTCTCCTGGTATTCCAGATCTTTGAACATTGGAGGGCTCCAGGCCCAGTTTTTGAACATCTTTTTCTTTTTAAAATTAAACTGCTTTATTGAGATATGATTGACATGCAAAAAGCTGTAGATGTAAAATGCAGACAACTTGATGTGTTTGGAGATAAGTATTCACCTGCGAAATCATCCAACCATCATCACCATCAATGCTCTAAACTTATCCATCACCTCCAAAAGATTCCTCTCATTCCCTTTGTGGCTGTTATTATTTTTTCCTTTGGTGGTAAGAGCACTTAACATAAGATCTACCCTCATAGCAAATGTTTAAGTATACCATAACAGTACTGTTAGTCATAGGCCCTATGTTGTATAGTAGATCTCCAGGGCTTATTTATTTTGCATAACTCAAATTTGTACCCTTTGATAAACACTTTCCCCTTTCTCCCTTTCCCCCTTCCTGGCAACCAGCATTCTACTCTCTGTCTGATTCCATTATTTGACTATTTCAGATTCCACACATAAGTGAGACCATGCAGTATTTGTCTTTGTGTGTCTAGTCTGTTTCACTTAGCATAATGTTCTCCAGTTCTACCCATATTGTCACAAATGGCAAGATTTCTTCTTTCTTTTTTAAAAGCAGAATAATATTCCACTGTATGTGTAAACTACATTTTCTTTATTCATTCATTTGTCAATGGACATTTAGATGGCTTCCATATCTTGGCTATTGCGAATAATGTTGCAATGAACATGGAAGTGTGGACATGTCTTCGAGATTCAGACTTCAATTTCTTTGGATATATACCCAGAAGTAGGATTACTGGATCAAAAGCTAATTCTATTTTTAATTTTTTGAGGGGACATCTTATTTTTCTACACTCACTTCTGAGGTGTTCCAGACTTACGACATTAAATACTACTTGTATACTGATAAGTTACAGATTTAGACCTTCAGCTTGTACCTCTTCCTGAAATCCAGAGTTATATAGGGAATTGCTTATGCAACATTGCCACTTGAATCTCTGTGGTAGGCTGAATCATGACTCTTTCCAAAAGATATTCATGTCCTAATCCCTTTATATGTTACCTTAGATGGCAAAGAGCTGATGTGATTACATTAAGGATCTTGAAGTGGAGGGATTATCCCAGTTTTTCTGAGTGGACCCTAAATGCAACCACATGTATCCTTACAAGAGGGAGGTACGGGGAGATTTGACATACTGAAGAGGAGAAAGCAATGTGACAACAGAGGCAGAGACTGAAGTGATGCAACCACAAGCCAAAGAATGCTGGCCGCCACCAGAAGCCAGAAGAAGCAAGGAACAGATTCATCCCACAGCCCTGGCAGGGAGTGTGGTCCTGCCAATACCTCAATTTCAGCCCAGTGAAATAGAGTTAGAACTCCTGGCCTCTAGAACTGTGAGATAACATTTTTATTATTTGAAGCACCAAGTTTCTGGTAATTAGTTATAGCAGCCCTAGAAAACAAATGCAATATTCGATAGGCATCTCAAACCCTACACATCCAGAGCTGATCTGCCTGCAAATCTGCTCATCTCCTTGTCCTCCCTGTCTCAGAGAAATGAAAATTCTATTCTTTTAGTTGTTCAGGTCAAAAACTCTAGAATAATCTGTAACTCTTCTTTTTATTTCATACTTCACGTCTTACTTAGTGAATCCTGTTTGCTCTACTTTCAAAGTGTATTCAGAATCAACACTGCTGCCAAGCCACTGTCACCTCTTGTTTGAATTATTGCAACAGCCTCCTAACCTGTCTCCCTGCATCCTCCTTTGCCTCAGACACAGTCTAGAAGAGATTGCATGGCAGCCAATGATCTTTCTTATGCCTCCCTGTTGCACTCAGAGCAGAAGCCACAGTTGTTACTGTGTTTTCAAGGCCCTCTGTGACTCAGCCCCTGGTACCTCCCTCAACTCCATGTCATACCCTCTCTCATTCAATATCAGCCACACTGGCCTGTTCTGTCCCTTGAATTTTTTAAGCACACTTCTGCCTCAGGACCTTTGCACTTACTGTGTCCTCCGCTCACTTCCCAGATATCTGATGGCTCACTCCTTCACCTCTTTCAGATCTTTATTCAAATGTCGCCTTCTCAATGAGGACTCCCTGGCCACCTTATCTAGTATTGCACCCCTAGTAAATCCCCCACCCCAAACGTATCCATGCTTTGATTTTCTTTATAGCATTTGTAACTCTCTGACATACTATATACAGACTTATTTACTTGGTTGTTTATCTTTCTGTCTCACTGGAGTATAAGTTTCATGAAGATAGGGACTTTTGTTAATTTTATCTATTGCCATATTCCCGATGTCTAAAACTGTACTTAGCACATGATAGATGTTCAATAAATACTTTTGAATGACTGAAAGGATTTTCTAGTGGTCCTTTTGGCCAGGAAAATGCAGATATTCATACTCTTATACAAGAAGACCCGTGGAACCCACAAACCTTTTAACTAATTAAGGTTCACTGATGGCCTTAAGAGAGCCATGTTGGTTAAGCAGAGGATCCTTTGTTTAAAATGAAAATAATAATAATAATTCTTGAATTTTCTTTGGCCTCAGTCTCTCTTCTATTAGCTGTTTCAGTTCTTCATTCTTATTTTTTTTCCCTTAAAAGTTTTCCTGCTCTTTTGAATTTCCCAGGTTGTATAAGTTACAGGAACACTGGAAATGCTCAAGAGAAAGTGATGAAAATCTAGAATCATTTTTGCTTTTGAAGTTTCAGTGTTAGGAAACAATAAAATAACATAAAATACTTTTCCCTGTAGGTCACACCTGGCCGTGTGAGTACCACAGCTCTGCACCATGCATGGGGCAGTTGCTCAGTGTCTAGTGAATCCAAGTAATTGCAAAGCCACCTCACATTCATCGCTCTTGTGTGCTTCTTGAGTGCTTCTGTGTATCCGTGCTCTGCACTGAAGATAAATTATGAAATGTCCCGACACAACAACGGGTTGTAAATTAGGACTTATTATGTCAGAATTTGGGACATCTACTCCCATCACTGCCACACAGAATAGGAAATAATTTTGAACATCATGAGACATCATTGGTCTTCTGCGCCAAGGACTGTTCTAAGCACTATGCAAGTATTAACTAATTTAATTCTCATAACAACTCCATGAAGTAGGGACCATTACTAATATCATTTTTAAAAAATGAAACCGAGGCACAAAGAGGTTAATTTGCCGCAGGTCATCTAAGGCTGCCATAACAATGTACTACAAATTGGGTGGCCCAAACAACAGAAGTGTATTGTCTTACAGTTCTGGAGGCCAGAAGTCTGAAATCACAGTCTCAGCAGGGCTGTGCTCCCTGTGAAGATGCTAGGGAAAGATCTGTTCCAGGCCTCTCTCCAGGCTTTTGGTGGTTCGTTGGCTGGTGGCAGCATGATTCGTCTTCACGTGGCATTCTCCATGTGTGCATGTCTTTGTGTCCAAATTCCCCCTTGTTTTAAGGACACCAATTCTATTGGATTAGGGGCCCAGCCTACTGTAGTATTACCTCATCTTAGCTTAATGAATTACATCTGCAATGGCCCTAGTTCCTTGTAAAGTCACATTCCTAGGTACTGAGCGTTAGTACCTTAGGAGGACATAACTTCACCTATAACAATTACTTGCTGGTTAGTAAATGGCAGAGCCAGGTCTTGAACCTAGCTCTGTTCTGTTGCCCCTGATGCATGGCTATGGTAGTTGCAGCTGTCATTAATTATGTGGAGCCCAGAGTATTTATTCACTTTCATTTCCTACCTTCACGGAAAAAAGTACATCACAGGAGAACAGAACTATGGAAGATGTTCCCCAATTTTTATGACAGATTTTATGTGCTTTTGAGTGTTCAAATTGTATTTGTGACAGTTTTGATGGCTCCCCTCTGGGCTTTAGGATTTACATTGGGACATTATGCAGGATCAGGGGATGGCATGATTCCTCCTACCCAGGGACTAACTGGAAAGCAAATGACTTATTATTGCATTCGTTAACCAGTAAATAACTACCAAGGCCTCCTATTGTGCCTGGCAGTGTGCTGAGCACAGGAGTAACCTGTGACCATGTCGGACATCAGGCCTGCCCTCTTGGAGCTCACAGTCTTGTTATCATAAGCTGGGTCACTACAAAAGTGTGATAGACCTCTGGAGGGGCGTGAGCAGGCCACAGAGGCCTGACACCAGAAAGGAAGGTGGCGGTGAAGACTCAGCTTTTAGTATTGATGAACGCCGATTACCGTGCATGGAAAGTCCTGGGTACAGTTTCATATCTTAGAAGAAGCAGTGCTATGGATACATGTGGATGGCATTGAGATTGCAGTACTTTCCTGTTACTGAGCGATGAGGAGGATTCAAAGAAGGTAGAGTGAGGGAAAACCAAAATGGCTGCCTTCCTGTGCCCCTTCTGTTGTGATTTGCTGTGCAATGCCTCTCGCCCCCTGCCCTACCTGACCTACGTGTACCTGGGGTCAAAGGTCAAGCTGGAAAACCAGCTGCTGGACGTGTCATGGCTTACACAGGGGGCATCTGGAGTCTGGTTCTTCTCCAGGCGGAATCCTTCTTTATCTCAGTCTCCAAATACTGGAAATCACACTTTTGCTCACACTCTCCCTTCTCTCATCTTACTAAAGGCACAGATGGCCCAGAGCACTGGTAGGGCAGAGAGCACGCCCAGGACAACTCTCATTTGTGAGAGAAGCCAATCCCAAATGGGAAGGGGAGATCCAGGGGCAGCCAGCATGGTGCAGAGTGTGCAGTAGAGGGCCAGAAACACATCCCAGCCTGGAGAGAGGCAGGACAGGACCTTAACAGGAGGGGCGGCCAGGGAGAGCCTGGGCACACCAGAACCCAAGCCCTATGGTCATGAACTGGTTTTCACTAGTTCCTGGATGCTAAGGAGGTGGGATTGCCTCTCAGAGACCCATGTCTACCATCTGAAGTTGTATATTTAGGGATTTCTACATGAGTGGTGTGGTAACAGGCATCAAATTCTCATTCTGGTGTATTGGTCCAATCTTTTCCCAAAGGTTGCTTTTGGTACATTCTTAAGGTCCTTAATTAAATAACCCTCCCAGTTGTCACTTTAGTTGGTTGCCTGGATGGAGCTGACCTTACCTAATAATTCAAATCTACTCAGTGGCCTAAGTGAGAAAACCCAGAAAACCACACACCTTCCAGAATGGAGCTTAAACGGGGCTTATTTCAGTCTGAGTCTGTTAGCCGTTATACCCCCATTGTATAGCAGGGGCTGAGTTGATAATTTATTTAACCCCCATAACACCAAACACAATGCCTTGTAAATGGTAGGCATTAAATACATAGGTTGAATTAAACTGCATGTTTTGACATTGTCAGTAAAACCTGCATATACTTGGTGGGGGTTTTCAGACACCCTGTTCCATCTTGCCCCATAAGGCTACCAAGATCTATGAATTTTGACTGTCTAACCACATCCTGTTGTGCATGGGTACTTGCAGCCAAGTGCTTGCAACAGCAGTTAACACTAGTGATAAAAGATTACCCAAGATAAAGTTCTATAATTGCCTCCAGAGTAGGAGAGCTATTGCTGCTATTGTTTGGAAATCAGGTACAAGCTGAGATTGTCCTTCCTGAATTAGAAGGCAGATTCCAAAAATGTCTCTCATAGAAAAAAATCTCAGCATTCAAATTGGACTTTAGACACTACATCTTGAGAGGCAAGATATCTGATACACAGAGTAGATAGTCCCAGTTAAATGACATGCTGCAGATCAATGTGTAGATTCTAATTCTTAGTGAAAAGGTCAGAGGACTGCCACCCGCCTCGTGGGAGCTTTCAGTATCATGTGTCTGGGTGGTGAATTCCCAGGTTGGACTGGAGGGGGTTACTGTCCTCCAAGAGGCAAAAATTAGGAGAACTTGGCTTCAGTCTGCCTTTGCTGTTGCCTGCCTCTTCTTTTCAATCCCTCCTTCCTTCCATCCAGCCCTCAGAACTCACTTTAAGAAAGTGTGGGCTTTGAGGTCAAGAGATCGAGACCATCATGGCCAACATGGTGAAACCCTGTCTCTACTAAAAATACAAAAATCAGCTGGGTATGGTAGTGTGTACCTGTAGTCCCAGCTACTCGGGAGGCTGAGGCAGGAGAATCGCTTGAACCTAGGAGGTGGAGGTTGCAGTGAGCTGAGATTGTGCCACTGCACTCCAGCCTGGCGACAGAGCAATGACCTCTGGGATATCTCCCTAGATACCAAAGTCCATGAAGCTTGGACAGGGTAATGCGTTTTGGATTTGAACTCAATGATTATATCTAAAAGTTGCTACTGGCATCTCCTTCCTTTATATTAGACAAATAAAATGCAAACCCAACTGATACATCTAAGAAGTATGGAATCCAGAGAAGCCAGAGACTTACACCAGTGTGAAATGATCATTCGGTCACGTGGCACAGAGAAAGCGCAAAAACATGGAGTCTTTGTGGAAATGCTTGAGCCTTTCTATTGGTTACACGTTTCCCTTCTCAAGCGTCTTATGCTGGAGTCTCGCATTGTGGGAAAGGGAAGGGCTGTCGAAGAAAGGCCTTGATGTTCTTAACTGCTCTGAGGTTAAGAGCAGTTCAGACAAATTTAATGGAAAGACATTTAAGGGATCTATGGCAAGAATTATGTTTCCATTGTGTGCAGCATGCTGAATTCACCGCAGCCGTTTTGGACATCGCCCTCTGCTGGTGGTGGTTGCAGACTACTTGTTTGTTAAGGCAAGGACCTCTGCCCAAGTCGATTTTCTCTTGTTACCATGTTGGAATGATTAAGATTGGGCTCGTCTACAAAGAGGCAGCTGCTTTAGAACTGGTCTGAGGGTCCGACAGATGTGTTCTGGTGTGGGTACAGATAGAAGGCAGGATGAGTAACATGAGAGAAATGTAAGATGCCTGTAGTTCTCTCCAGGAAGGTTTCTGAAGACATTTCTTCTGCTGAAGACTTTGCTTAGGAGGCATCCTCCTTAAACCAGCACATTCTTCATCTGAAAGACTTTACTGTTTAAGATTCAGAAACCGGCTAATTTACTGCTCACTCTACAAATGTTCTACCCATTCTATGTCTTTGACTGTCAAGATAAATGAGATAGACTAGAAAGCATCTGAGAGTTAGGAAGGCAAAAGGAATCATGCAATTTAAGGTGTGGTGGCCAGTATGGACTTTTTTTTTTGTTTTACAGAAGAGGCCTGTTTAGTAGGCCTTCTGCCTCCGTGTCCTCTGTGGCTGCTTGCCCTGGGAACATTTTTGGGTGGAAGGAGAATCTGTTTCTCTATTATTCCGCAATTAGCATGGTCTGGTCATTATGTACCAAGCACTGTATTCTTCCAGCGTCTACTCCTCTGTTTCCAAGTGATCCAGTAGATCCAGAGAGGCAAAAGATCATTGGCCTCATGGAAAGGTTAGACCTCTATCCATCCACAGTCTCAGAATAATTCCACAAAGATGTAAATGTCATAATTGTGTTTGGGCACAATTTGGACACTTAGGACTGAATGATTTAGAGAGTATAACTGTGTCCTGGGTCTGGGGACAACATGCTTACTTGAAATCATTCATGCAGGCATGCACTCAACAAATAGTTTCTGGACACCTACTGTTGCCAGACTTTAACTAAAGGCTTCTAACCCACTCTTCTCCCTCTTCAGGCTTTTTCTGATATGGCCCCACCCGACCTATCGTATTTTTCTTCCCACTCAGGCATAACCTGCTTTACTGGCTCTCACACAAGTGTATGTCTGGAAGGCGTGTCGCTGCCCGCCAGCATGCTGTGTGTGCTGTCAGCCACGCCTCCCATCTGAATGTCACTGGTCCTCACCGTGGTGCACACACAGCAGATCTCCAATAAATATTTGGTTCATTGATTAATCTGTAAAGCTACCATGGTTGAGCATCTGCGAAATCATCAGTAAAGAGTGTCTTAGCTCCCCGATGCAACAGAAACAGGACATATTGAGAAACGGAGGAATTTAGGGCAGTTTCTGCTTTGAATCTGAGACTGAAAGTAATGCAAAATGCAGAAATCTGGAACCATTTTGCTGGTTAGAACTTGCCAGTGAAGGCATGGAGAAGTGTGTTTCCTTTTCCTTAGGGCCCATTTATAACATCCTGGAAACTGTCCTTGGATCCTAAGTCTCTGCTCTCTGTGTGCTAAGATCTCTCTGTGTAACCCCTGACCTCTTCTCTGTCAGTCTGTCCTCTCCCCTAGACAAAAATAAACTTCATTACTTTCCTGTAAGTCTTGCCTTTCTCACCTCACCCAGACCATTGTCTAATTTTCTCCTTTCCTCTGGTTCCTGGAGTTCATTACCATCCTTTTTCCCGTTCCCAGAGATGGCCTGAACTCTCACCAACATCAAAATGATCTTCCTCCAAAGTATTTACTAAGTGGCTTTCTGCATGCAGTGCTGTGCGGGACAAACACCAAATAAGTTCATAGAGCAAGGTCCACGCCCTTCGAGTGTGTTGTCCTTCTGTAAATGCCAACAGGGATGGGACGTCGAGGACTTTTGGTCAGTTAATAAACACAGTACTTCTTTCTTTTCCTTTTATTTCTCTTGTGCATGAGCTCTCTTTTTTGTCTGTAAAATGGGAACAAGATCACTTGCCTCACAGAGCTGTTTAGAGGAATAAGTGAGGTAGTTTACCCAAAAGTACTGGACAACTATAAAGTTCCCTGTGTACACGCTTGTTTTTATTTTCACCGCCTGGCATCATGCCTGGAATGTCAGGTGCTTGGTAATTCTTCTGTTGGAAGAATAAGTGAATGAAAGCTTAAAAAGTCTCTGCACTCTGCTAGAATCAGGTTGGAAAGTGGCTGTGCATACTCATGAAATACTGTGAGAACCACATATCACAGCACCTCACTTACTGAGATGCCTTTTTTGTGTAAAAGCAATTATCTGGAACATAGGTAAAAAGCAGTGTTCCCAGAGCAGTCAGAAAAAATGTCCCCGAACACATGCACCCCAGTGTATGCACGTTATTCATTAAGAAGGTGTTGAAACAGAGTCTCCTTCGTTTGGGAATTTTATTCATTCTTTTAACAAACCTGCTTCTCCGGGATCCCAGCCCTACAGCAACATTTTAGGGTAGAAATGGAAAGTGGACTCACCCGTTAAAGGGAACACATAGCTGATAGGAGGTATCACTGCAATACCAGCCTTCTATAAAAATGCATATTTTCAGTAATGGCCATTTGTGAGCAAATAAAGTCCAAACTAGATTTAGTATCTTCTGAAGTCATTCGTGTTAAATAATATGTTTTAGATATGTTAAAAAGAAAAGGAATATGTACTCTTAAAATATTAACTCCACTGGTCAGAAAAATGCAAGTTGCAAGTAGCACGCAGCATGATTGTCAACCAATGGGAAAGGACGCTGTCCAGGCTCAACACATAAGCGTTGGAGGCTCAAGCACAGGCTACCCACAGTGGGCACCTTCCCCTGGAGGGGAGAATTTGAGCAGTAGCAGCAGCTGTGGCAGCAGGTGCCTTCTGCGACGCTCGGCAATACTCTAATTTCCGTGTCTGTATTAACACATTCAATTCTTGCGACCGACCTATCAGGTAGCCTTATTATTATTATCCTTTTCCAGATAAGAAACGGAGAACAAAGAGGCTCAGTAACTTGCCCAAGGTCACACAGGAGTGGAAGTAAGCCTATGCTACTCATCACCGTGCTAATCGCTTCCCCAGGTTCTAAAAGAGAAGAATAAAATTCACTGGTGAGGAGAAGAGTAACAGGAGCAGTGCATTGAGCAGCGATGGCAATGGGAAAAGGAATTATTAAGTTGATGCTTTAAAGTACTGGAGATTTTAAAAGCTGCCATGTAGTTTTTTTGTAAGATGAAGAAAACTCCATGAAAAAAGTGTAGCTAGGGTATCGTCTGAAGGATGCATTTAAAGAGACCATCGTTCAGAAATGGGGTGACTATGTAACATGGGTGACTATGATTTCATACAGCTGTTTCAGGTGTGTGTGTTGGGATCTGGTATAAAATATTTTTCTTCCTGGGAATCCAGTCAAGAGACTTTGAAAGCACTTGCTCTATAGAGTTAGATGCCCCACAAGGACAAAGCTGGCAGGAGTGGCCAGGGACTGGCGATCAGATTTGGTGTCTCATTGTTTGCTGTCTCCATTTGTTCCAGAGACACCTTCTAACTTACTAGTTCCATCTGCCTTGCCTGCTAGTATTTGCAAAGGGAGGGACCATATCTGACCCAAGTGCTCAGGAAAGCATCCAGATGTGGGTATGTTTGCAAAGCTGTTCTTACTGGATACTGTGTAAATGCACAGAAGACCACTCATGCGATAATACATTGATGGAGAGCTTACTATGTTAAGGGCCCTATGTTAGGAGACCGAGTTCTGCCATTTTTGGTTTAACAAATAGATATCTGATGTAACAATTTTAAATGGCAGAGAGAAAAATTTTATTTGAAAGGAGAGAAAGAAAACAAATCCCTTCCCGTCTATCCCTTCCCCCATATATACCTTCCCCTGTGTATCCCAGCCCCTGTATATCCCATCCCTCATATATCCCTTCCCCTGTATATCCCTTCCTCTGTCTATCCCTTCCCCTGTATATCCCTTCCCCAGTCTATCCCATCCCCCGTATATCCCTTCCCCCATATATCCCTTCCCCCGTATATCCCATCCCCTGTATGTCCCATCCCCTGTATATCCTGTCTCCCGCATATCCCTTCCCCTATATATCCCTTCCCCTATATATCCCTTCCCCTATATATCCCTTCCCCTGTATATCACTTCCCCTGGATATCCTGTCCCCCGTATATCCCATCCCCTGTCTATCCCTCCTCCTGTGTATCACTTCCCCTGTATATCCTGTCCCCCGTATATCCCATCCCCTGTCTATCCCTCCTCCTGTGTATCACTTCCCCTGTATATCCTGTCCCCCGTATATCCCATCCCCTGTCTATCCCTCCTCCTGTGTATCACTTCCCCTGTATATCCTGTCCCCCGTATATCCCATCCCCTGTCTATCCCTTCCCCTGTGTATCACTTCCTCTGTATATCCCTTCCCCCGTATATCCCATCCCCCGTATATCCCTTCCCCTGTATATCACAGCCCCTGTATATCCCATCCTCTGTATATCCCTTCCTCTGTCTATCCCTTCCCCTGTCTATCCCTTCCCCAGTCTATCCTTTCCCCTGTCTATCCCATCCCCCATATATCCCTTCCCCCGTATACCCCTCCCCCTGTCTATCCCGTCCCCTGTATATCCCATCCCCTGTATATCCCATCCCCTGTATATCCCTTCCCCTGTCTATCCCTTCCCCTGTATATCATTTCCCCTGTATATCCTGTCCCCTGTATATCCTGTCCCCTGTCTGTCCTTTCCCCTGTATATCACGTTCCCCATATATCCCTTCCCCCATATATCCTGTTCCCTGTATATCCCTTCCCCGTCTGTCCCTTCCCCTGTCTATCCTTTCCCCTGTATACCCTTTCCCCTGTCTATCCCTTCCCGTGTCTATCCTTTCCCCTGTCTATCCCTTCTTCTGTCTTTCCCTTCCCCTGTCTATCCCTTCCCCTGTGTATCCCTTCCCCTGTATATCTCTTCCCCTGCATATCTATCTCTTCCTCTCTGTATCTCTTCCCTTGTATATCCCTTCCCCTGTATATCTGCAGCTTGACAAGCTTCAGTTGAGAGCTGGCTTTAAGTCTGTTTTCATTTCCAGTGGGTACGCTTTGAGTTGGCACACAAATTCAATGTGTGAATGGTGTGGGAGTTAAGAAAGTTGCATTGCTATTTCTCTTTTTAAAACTAACAGTGGAATCCTTATGCGAGCCGTGTAGGCTCCGGAATGTGCCACACACTGTTCTCTAACTGCATAATTAGGGAGTTCTCCATAATAAAGTAGTCCTCATTCTTGCCAAAATTGGTGCCCCTCCTCCACACCCTCCTCTGAGAGGCAGGAGACTGACAGCTGCTCTGCAGGCTTCCCCAGCTCCTATAATTTCACTGTCAATGTAGCCTCCACATCCTGGCTATAGGGCTTCTTAGGTGAGGCTTACCGATTGAGTCTGCTTACTCTGAAGTCCCTGTCCCCTTTAGCTTCCTGGCTTTTCTGAATTCACCATGAATACCTCCCTGATCTGCATTCTGTGCACATACACTGCTTGGCAAGGTCAGTTCCCAGTGGCTCTCTGCTACCCTTTATAGGGAAGACCTTTCTACATAAATGTGGTCCTTCAACCAGCAGAAATGGCATCATGGGAGCGTATTAGAAATGCAGATTCCAAGGGCCACCCCAGCCCTACTTCCTCAGACCCTGCAGTTTAACGAGCTCCCCCAGATGATTTGTGTGCACACTGCGGTCTGAGGCGTGCTGGGTGTATACTTGAGAGCAGATCAGAAGGCTGCCTAGGTTTCTGTCTTCGGTCTTGATTAACCAATGAACTAATCATCTAATCAAGGACTACCTTCCTATATGGATCGTCTTTCATATGCTAAATGTGGAAATCACAGTAATAAAAAGGTACCAGCCCTGGAGGCTGACAAGTAAAGACTTTTCTCATGGCGATTGCAAGATTAAGGACAGTAACATGGCCCAGGAAGGTTGGAACATGGGAGACATCTGAGAATTCTGTGGCCGCTGCGAATGCAGAGGCTGCAGTGCAGTGTAGGCTCCTGCAGTGACCTATCGGGATTATCTTACATTGGGCGGTCAGTGCTGACAGCAGGGAAAAAGGTGTCTGATTCTGGTTTTTGAGAAAAAGCCATGGCTGGAGCAGGTGGGTGGGTGTGCAGGCAGGCCCTGTGTCCTGTTGTGGCTTCTGCATGGCTAACTTAAAATCTCTTCAAGAAATTCATCAACTAGAAAATTTTAATTATAAAATTATGATGAAAGCATTCCTCAGGGATATACTGACCACATATTTAAAGTGTTCCTTTTAGGCTGCTTGCGGTGGCTCATGCCTATAATCCTAGTACTTTGGGAGGCTGAGATGAGTGGATCACCTGAGGCCAGGAGTTCGAGATCAGCCTGGCCAACATGGTGAAACCCTGACTCTACTAAAATTCAAAAATTAGCCGGGTGTGGTGGCGGGCACCTGTCGTCCCAGCTATTCTGGAGGCTGAGGCAGAAGAATCGTTTGAGTCTGGGGGGCGGATTTGCAGTGAGCCAAGATCACACAGCTGCACTCCAGTCTGGATGACAGAGCGTGACTCTGTCTCAAAAATAAAAACAAAATAGTAATAATAACAATAGCAAATTAAAAAATAAAGTATTCCTTTTAGGTTCTTAAAGTCCTGTTTGGCTCTTCTCTTTCCTATGCTTCCATCATCCAACATGCCTTCAAGGTTATTAATTCTTTAGAAATGTGTTTCCATTAACTTCTTTCATTTCCTTTCCTGTGCCATCCCTAAAGTCCAAGCTATTATAACTTCTAATTATAACAGTTATGAGATGACTACTTGTTTCCACAATATTTCCCCAAACACATCTTAAGAATGTCTTCAGCTGCAGAGAATTTCCTAAGATGATGTTTATCAGGCTACTTTCCTGTTTCATAACCACAGTGATGTTCCATCTAAATGACTCTCCTTTATCTTCAGTGCTTCGGTGACCTGGCCTCATGTCACCCGGACAAACTTGGCATGTATACCAAAAATATTAATCAAGATTTCTTTCCTAATATCATCTCTTGGCAAATAGAAAGTCACTTTAGATGTGTCTTTACAAAGTTGGGTGCCTTTTGAAAAAGCACTGGTAATGTGTGTATTTTCTCTACTACTTTATTTGGGAAAAAAAAAAAAGCACTGCTTGGGGATCACATTTTAGACTGATTGAGGATGCTTATTGAGGTTAGCTGTTCAAGCAAAAAAAAAAAAAATGTAGGAAAAGACATCAAATACTAGTAATTACTTCTGGGAGCATGACCTTACTTCTAAGATTTTAAAAGTGATTTTAAAGATTAAAGTTTTTGCAAGATTACTTTAAAAATACAGTAAGAAGGTACTTTATGGAGATCATGAGTATGCAATTACAGGAGGAAGGTTATAAAAACTAATCTAATGGGATAGAACTGGTAAATTGTGGCTTGGGTAAAATATTTAATAACAACTTCATACATGGATTGAAATCATGCCATATATCCAACACCTTGGATGACCGTAGAGATGAGGTACTCTGTAAAATTGTGATAGATGACTCAAAATATGGCCTTAAGGGATGATGGTGATTCATGAGAAGAGTTTCAAAAACTGGTGCATAAAATATGAGAATGGAGAAAAGCAGTGTTTGTATGTTGTGTAAGATATGCCTGTAAACAAGCATGTGCATTCAAGGAAAGCCTTGTTGCCCACACATTGACACCATCAGGGCATTCCTCAGCAGGATTAACTGCTAGCCTGAAGTCTCACTACTGGGTCAGTCCACATCAGGTGACCAAGCAAGGTAAAGACATAAAGCCCTGGCCACTTTGGCTTCACTGAGGGTAACTCTGGTAGGCAACATTTGCTCCAGAGCTCCCTGCAGGGTTGGTGGAGTCTTTGTCAGGCTTGTATCACAGTTTAATATCTTCCTCTGCTAAATCCTGCTTCTTTTCTCTTTCTTTGACAGGTATTGATCTCTGAAAAGTATTTCACATTCCAAAATCCATCTCAGCATCTGTTTCTGAAGAATTCAGTCTGTGACAGCATGGGTACTACATTAATAAATATTACAAGGAGATGTCGACTAGTTCATCTACCTCCTTACCAGTTTACACATTCAGGTCGGTTACTAAAATTTTTCTTTAAAAATTATCTCATTGGGAAAACTGGGTATCGCCTTATGAATAAGGTCATTTTTTATTGCATACACTCAGTATTCCCATCGATACTGTATTGAGGCTGGTCCACTCACTGTCCCTCTTGCCTATGCCCTATCCCCATATCATACCCCATTGTACTCATTCCTGCTCTTAGGCTCTGGCTCATGCCATTTCCTAAAAGTAAATTTCTGTCCTTCTGCTCTCTTGCGCATGTAGACCCGACTCATTCTTCAAGGTCTTCAAAGAAAGCACCACTTCTTCCACAAAGACCTCTTTGACTTATGTAGCCTTCTCTTTTACTACTTAATTAAAAAAAAAAATACATGTTATTTTGTTTTAAAAATGCAACTCAGTTCAGTGCAGCTATTTTCTAATACTTTCATGTGAATTTTATCTCCAGTACCTAATACAGCACCGACAGCATACAGTAGTTACCTGTAAAAACACTAGTCAATTGAGTAAAATTGATTGATAACATATTGAAAACATTGGGGAACATCCAAAAAGTTTAAAGTTTAAATTATACCCTGAGAGAGCAGTGTGTTCCAAAGCCTGTTTCCTGGATTTTCCTTTTCTTTAAAAAAAGTTTTCGTGGTCAAATTTGTTTGGAAAATGTTGCCTGTCATGTCTTCCTACTGGGGATGAGTGCACTGGGTAATTAAAGGATTTGAGAAGTCTCTCAGTAAATAAATCTGGCTGACTTTAACCCAAACTACTTTAATAAAAATACATTTATTCCCTGTTTTAAATAGCATCTACGAGCATCTCTGTGGAATTTGTGTTGTGCAGAACATAATTTGGGAGCTGTGTCCCAGCAGATAGCAGAGACCTAGATGCTCATAGAAATAGACTCCAGCCAAATGGGCTGACGACTGACACCTTCAAATCTAAGGGGGGACATGGCTCTAGCAGGCTTGCGAAGTCACCGTTGCAGGCACAGGAAGCCAGTTGAAGGAACAGTGGGAGGAGGAGCTGGCAGTTAATGCCAGTGACTCATGGGAAAGGGTTGCTTTCGGGTAGCCAGCCTCAACCCTGGCTGCACATCGGAATCACCCAGGGAGCTTTAAAACATCCTGACGCCTGGGTCTCACCCCTGGAGACGCTGATGTCATGGGTCTGAGATGGGGCCTGAGCACTGGGATATTGTAAATTCCCCACATGATTCTAGTTGCAGCCAAAGCTGAGAGCCACTGCTTCAGGCAAGTGGGGATGCTCATGTGTGAAAGGATTTTTTTCTTCTCTGTTCCAGGCTTCCTTTATTGAATGTATCTGCTGTACTGGAAATTACTCTGGGAAACTGTTATGTAAATAACCATGTTGCTGCTCACCTTGGCGCTTGAACCTCTGACTACAAGTAGGGTCTGAGAACCGTCAGAGCTGGTTAGAAAGGCAGAGTTTCCCACCCCACCCAGATCCCAATCATGACGCCTGGGTGATCTGCAGGAGCATTGCAGCCTGACAGCCCTGAGCTAGACTGGAGTTGCCCTGTGGAAAGCAGTTCCACTCACTGGAAGCCTGTGAACCAGAGGGCCTGCTGTGTGCCTGCTTCTTACTTCATCTCAGTCCCAGAGGCATAGTCAGACTGGCTTCTATGCCTCTGTCCCGCTTCCCCAGAAGATGGCTGCCTACCTCTCAAACGAGCCTTCAGGGCCCCCCCCACAGTGCCGGTTTCAAACACCAGTTAGTTGGGGGATCCCAAACTGGTGGAAATCTGTCTTCCCCTGATACAATAAGCAGCAGGAAAACAAAACAAACAAACAAGCAAACAAGCAAACAGAAATGTAATTTTATTTCTGTAGATGACAAACATTGTCAGAAATGGTCTTCTCCTTCTTTGTTTTGGATTCAATAAAGAGTGGGGGAATATCAGAAATGAAGGCCCTGAGAGATGAGCCACATCATCCAAATGTATATGAGCAAGGTGTGGCCGAGTCTGTCCCTTCAGGGGCCCGAGGGAGCTGAGCTGGATGAACGCAGAGCGAAGAGTCAGAAATCCCACAGATGCCAGTGATGAACTCTTAGCTGTCCTTTGACTGTGTCGGTGCATCTCGCTCCACCATCAAACAGGGTCACAACTTGCTCCATCAGTGACCGGTTCACAGCGCGTATCTGTCTCAGGCAAGGTGTGCTCGTTACCTTAACTGAAGGTTTACCTTGTAAACGTTTCTCGGAAAAACAGACCAAATAACCTCATATTTTTGTGATGAGTAGATTTTTTTGGATCATCAGCCCTGCGCTTTCTCCATTACAGAGCTCACGGCAGGGCTGACATTCCAGGACAAACACCTGCCTTCTTGGTGCCCATGAGCAGCGGACTCCTCATTCTGCTTGGGTTTACTGCTTCCGCATTAACTCATCCACTGGCTCCCTTATTCATTTGTTCAACAGACAATTATTATCTACTGTGTTGGCAGCAGTGCTAGGCACTGGGTCTTCATGTTCTTATCTACCTAGAATTCAGAGAAGAACACAGTGCATAGATTGCCTAGGATTGGAGAAAAGCTTGATGTGGTAACTTCCAGATCCTATCATAGGAGATGGAGCCGCATGTCCCTCCAAGATGCATATTCTGGGAGGTTTATTCCCAAGTAAGAAGAGAGTGTGGGTGATAGGCATCCCCACACATAGCGAATGTTCACTAAAGATAGTATCTTTACTACAGTTGGTCCATCTGCATTCTCCTATTCCATGCCCATTGCCTGTGAAGAGTCTGCAAGGGTTAGGTGCTCCTGCAGCTGACCCGGCCTTCTGCATAGGGAGGAAGACAAGTTAGACTCCCAAACAAGGTGGCATACAAGTGAGAACTCGTTTGGAGGCAGTTAGCAGAAACCCAATCCAAATTAGCTTAAGCAAAACAGAAATTTTATTTTAAGGATGTGGGAGAGATTTGTCCATTACAGCTCAATACAACTGCAGAAAAAAAGAATATGGGGGAGGAGCATGTCTCATGGAATCCAATGGAATCCATGCTTGGACTTTGGGAATGACACAAATCCAAAAACATGAATGTTGTCAGGACAACATAAATGTAAAAATTTATTTTTTTTTACAAATAAATGTAAAAATTTATTTTTACAACAACTCTGTACAATCTGAACTAAAATTATTCTGTTTTTCAGAGGTGGAAGTCTGGGGAAGTAAAGACACGTGTCCAATGTCACACAGCTATTGTAGTAAGAGAGCGAGTGTGAATCCACAGCCTGTACTGGTGACCCTCACCACATCGTCGTCTCCTGCCTTGGTGCAGACTGCTGTCCTCTGCCCCTCAGCTCAACACACCCCAAGTTTCACACATGCCATCCATCAGTCTATGGAGACACCATACTTTTCTGTGTCTCCAGTCATCTCTCAAGGAAAGGACTATGATTGGCCAGCTTGGGTGAGGTCCCAGGGGTATCACCCAGAGGGGCTCTGCCATACCAACTAGAACAGATGGGTAGGAGTGAGGGCTTCAGGGGCAAGGCGACCATTTTCAGGAACTGAGTGTTTCTGAGCAGCCAAACAATGGTTAACTATAAATTTCACCTTTGCCTCCTGCATGACTTTTCATTTTTGCTTTACTTTCCAGCAATTTAGAAATAAATTTAATTTTCAAAGGCACGGACTAACTCATTCCATGTGTCTGGGAGCATCTAGTTCTCTGCTCTATTTTACAGCGCTTTCCTCTTCTTTTACTGTTTTTTTCAATCATTAAAAAAACCTCAATTCTCCTGTTTTATACTGTGCTTGATTTTTTTGTAAGCTGTCTTACCTTACAAAAACATTTATGAAAATATGTGAGGGATAAATTATGGATTAAAAAAGAAAAAAGACTTCAGAGTTATGCTATCAACATGGTAACTACTAGCCACTTATGACTATTTAAATTTAAATTAATTAAAATTAATTAAAATAAGAAACGTAGTTCTTCATTCACACTAGCCATATTTTAAATGCTCAACAGCACATTATAGTTCTATATTATAGAATATTTCCATCATTGCTGAAAGTTCTGCTGGACAGTGCTGCTACACAGGGTTCCAACAATGGTGTGCTGTCTCTGAAATAATGAGCTCCCTAAAGGAAGTGGCCTGGTGACCTGCATTCACCCTCCAGATCCCAGGGGTTGTGAGTCCCAGCTTTCTTTCCCACCATTATGCTTCCTGTTGATTACTTCCTGACTCACTTCCCTATTCATTTTCTCAAAGCCAACATTTACATCACATAAACTTAAGTTATTCCTTTTCTATAGTAGAAAAAAATATACAATTGTAATAGACATTTTTGGGGAGTGGAAGGGACATTTATTACTGATACTACAAATGTAATGCCCTTGCTTAATCAGAGGTGGGACTGAAGGAATGCATGAACTGAAAATGCTGGCTAACAAAACAAAGTGTTTATACATGGAAATGCTTCAAGAGCCCCAAAGCAGAGCTCCCATGTTCTCCATGGTGGGAAAGTTTCCATCCTTCCTCTTTTTGTAACTGTCCAGAAAAAACAGAATGATTTTGATCAAAGTGGCTTTGAATCTTTAGCATTACTTTGCCCCGTTAGAACAGAACTTTTTCCCATGCAGTGCCAATCCACACATTTAGTTTCTGCAGCTCCTTAGTTTTCTTGGGAATGGGGGTAAGGGTGGGGACACCATCTTGTTTGAAAGGGTTTACAGCTGATACTACTGTTTACAGTAAATTCCTAGAGTGGGAGGAGGAAGTGGCACATTTTTGGAGCAGCTAGGTGACTGGAAGAGATTCTCTGCCTCCAAGACTGGTCAGAGGTCCTGTGAGAATGGGAGCTGCTCACCTCTCCTTGGCAACCCTTGCTGGGCTGGGGAGGTGCCAAGACATCCCTAGCAGCGACTCCAGCCAGGGAGATTGCTCCCTAGATGCAGCATCTTCCAGTGCACCAATGTTCTCATGCCCCAAGGCTGATACTGAAATAGCAGGATTGTCAAACCCGAAGGAACCATTGCCTGTGGAATGCATGGACCTGGAACCCTGACCCAAACCAGGATGGAGGAGTTGCCCAATAATGATTATGACTCAGCTGTCCAACAGCTCAGTAAAAGGGGGACTTGGAGTTACATGCAACTTGATTTAAAGGATTCTAAAAATATATGATATGTATTTTGAACCTGAGTTTAAGAACTGAAAGAACTGATATTCTTGCTTACTGAAGTTGGACATACTAAGTTTGGACATAAAAACTGAGGGGCAGGTAAGGGCAGTGTCTGTGTGCCTGGCACGCACAGGACACAGATGGCATTCTGAAAGTCACCATCCAGGACTGAAGAGTTGCTTTCCATACTCTGAAATTGTGGCACAAGGTTCGCTTTGAAGAGTCTTTGGTGGATGAGCCTCATTGATTAACAGTCCTAGTGTGTGTAAGCGTGAGCTCGGTTTTGTTCTGTCAAGTCTTAAGACAGCATTTGATTTAGCAATTGATTCAATTACATTACATGTGGATTTGGCAAAGTGGTGTGTGTGTGTGTGTGTGTGTGCATTTCTTTTAAACAATGATGATAACCTTTCTGAATTCAGGTGGAAGCTGTCTTGATTGACCTCCGCGTACCCGGACAGATTAATTAACTCTCAGTTTCTTTCGTGAAACATACGAACATGCCCTGAGCTCACTGAGAGCTTGCAGGTGGTAGGACAGGAGGCTCCTCTTTCGTAGGCCCACAGTGTGTTGTTTGCCTCTTTCCTAGTCTGTTCATTCCACTTAATTGTATCCCGATAATGACACAATTTGAGCAAATATTAATTTGAGCAAATATTACTAAAACTAGTGATACACAGATACATGAAGAAAGGGGAGATATTTCCAATGAAAACAAAAGCAAAATGCTTGGGAAAGAGTCAATAGGAAAAGCTGCTTTAAATGTGTTGTTGAATTATATTTGATGGTTATGAGTACAGAATCTAAGATTCTTTAGTTAAGATGCTTTACACTGTCTTTAAATTCTCATTTCACAAAGGAAACTCAAATGAAACAAAATGGAGGATGCATTATATGTGTGGCTCACAAAGAGAGGGAACAATACAGCACTCTAATCAGCACATCTATATGCAAAGAAAGGCACTGGCTAAATAAAAGCACTGGTGAGTAAATAGACATCTCACTTCCCTGCTAAAATAAAATGTTTGCATAGGCAGGGCTCCTGCGAGATCCCCTTTGACTGCCCATTGAGCGCCCTCTGCTGGCCCGGAGGGAAGGGTGCCACGGCGGGGACGGCGTGGAGGCCCCACCCACGGTTTAGTTTCAGATCAGCGCTTTTCAGTTCCAAGATGCCGATTTCCGGTTCCAGTGAATGCCGGCTGAAAATACGGCCGTGGTTTTAAATAGCATGAAACTATTTTACGTCCGTAGTACTTTCATCTATTTTTATAAGAATGCTTTGTAACTGAGAAACCTAAAGAGGTGATGAATCTCCCCCACTGCCCCCGACTATTTTGCCTTTCAGTGACTCGGTAATATTTTACGATAGGTGCCGATTCAAACCAGTGGCTTTCAACAAGTACAGCTGCTATTCTTTGGTGCCGCTATTCAGAATGAGAATGTGAAATAAAAATGATTCTGACTATGGGAAAGTCTGGTCTTCCTATGAATGAAAACAATCCTGTGTGCCACAGAGAGCTCTCTCTTTCCAGCTAACGAGGGACTTTCTGCAGAGAGAGAAAAGGATCCTAAAAGCATGTTCCCGATACTGCAGACTTGGCGAGATGGCGGCGGGCTCCTCCCGCCTCTGCGGCAGCGTCACAATCAATAATGCAGGGCTCTGCGGCAGAGGAAGAGCCTGCTTTTATATACGGGCGCCCGGACCCCAGAGCAGGGCTGGTCCCTTAACCCATTGCGCCATCTAGCGTCCGCACGGACTCGTGGCCGGTTGAAGCTGGACAGTCTGGAAACTGCAATCTAGATTTTGCAGAAGGGTGACCTTCGGCCTTCTGCAAAACCTAGATCTCACTTAATGTAGATCTCACTTAAGAAGGCAAATAAAAAGTGAGTGGAGTGTTTATTCATTTGCCTGTAAGATTAGTAATTTTAAAGCTAGGAACTCTAAAGTAAATATTTACCAAGCCCCTGCTGTAGGTCAGTCATGTTGTGGGTACCAAGGCTAGGAAGATGTCTCAGTGTCTATTTTCAGTGACCCAGTCTAGTAGGGACCAGCCATATGAACATATACCCAGTTAAATTTGAACTTCAGGTTAACAAGGAATTTTTTTTTTTAAGTGTAAGTGTGTCCCATATATGCTAAAGCAGTTAACTGGGCATCTATTATTATCATTATTTTTACAAGCAAAATCTTGCAACCCTGCATATAAACAGATGATTGCAGTATGGGTTTTACAAGGGCATGGTGGTGCACTACTTGCTTGAGGAGCTTTGCTGTGGGTGCTGGTTAGGAAGCCTTCTCAGGGGAGAAGTCACTTGTGCAAACCACTTAGATAAAGCAACGGGCAGGGTTGTTCTGGTAGAATCGCATAAGCAAAAGCAAGAGGCTGGGGGACTCACAGTACAGCAAGTCTGTGCTACCCAAGCTGGCAGGTGAGGCAAGGATAGCGCAGGAGTGAGGTTGCTTCATTGTCGAAGGCCTTCTACCGTGTGTCCCAGGAGCTGGGTTCTATTCCAGGGGGAGTGAAAATGGGTTTTGAGTGGGAGAGTGACTTGATCAAATTTGTGTTTAAGGAAAAGAGATCAAATAGCAATGTTGAGGCTGGACTGGGGGAGGTAGAAAGCTTGGAGGCAGGGAGGCCTGAAGGAAATTGTCTGAGGCGAGTGAGCTCAGAAAAGTAGCAGAGCTTGAATGTGAATGAGGGTCTTTTGACTCCAAGTCCAGGATGCCTGTCACTGTCCCCATCTGATTGAATTATGATTCACATGTGCAAGCATTTTACAAATCAGGAATGACACACACCACATTATGCATACTTTTCCTTCTCTGAAAGATTAACTTCACCCGCATTTGGAAATACTGAAAATTCTTCTGTCCTCCTCTTCTCTCACTTCTCCTTTGCATGTGGTCGGCCTCGGTGTCTGCCTCTGATCAACTCGGCCCTGTTTCCCACACAGAGCTCCCTCTGCAAACCAGGCCAACACGGCCAAGTGACAAAATGAATTATATCCCTCTGAGATATTTGGCCTTGTTTTCCTTGGGCCACAGCCTGACTTTTCTAAATGCCCTTGGAATGAGGATACCTGCTTATTTTCAAGGAGACTCTGACCCAAGCCCCACGCAGATGGCTAGGCAGAGCGTTTTGTGGTGGTTAGGGGTTGCTTGTTTTTGGATTTGGTTTATTAAAAGTTGGACTGGAGACCAAGCAGAGCCTGGCACCTCTTTGTCCCTCCATCCATGGGGGCATTGGCAGCACTCTAGCACACACAGAACAGCCCCTCAGAGAATGCACAGGTGTCAATTAACAAGGCTTGTATACATATTAGTGGAGGAAGAAGAGAAAACAAACCTTCTCTCTCATGCACGTGTCACTAGAATCATGTTGGGATCTTTAGACCAGTGCTTTGTAAAAAAACTGGATGCTTTTAACAGAAAGACATATAGAAAAAAAGGTAAGTGAGATGTGCAATACAGTCACATGTCACACAATGACATTTTAGTAAATGACAGACCACATATACAAAAGTGGTCTCATAAGGTTATAGTGTAGCTGAAAAACTCCAATCACCTAGTGACGTCATAGCCACTCCAACATCACAGCGCAATGCATTGTACGTTTGGGGTGATGCTGGTGTAAACAAACCAGCTGCACTGCCAGTCATATAAAAGTATAGCATGTACAATTATGTACAGTACATAATACTTGAGAATGATAATAAATGACGACATTACTGGTTTATATATTTACTATACTATATTTTTATCATTATTTTTGAGTGTAATCCTTCTACTTATTAAAAAAAGTTAGCTATAACACAGGATAGGCAGATCCTTCCAAAGGCATTGTTATCATAGGAGATGACAGCACCACGCATGTTTTTGGCCCTGAAGACCTTCCTGTGGGACAGGACATGGAGGTGAAAGACAGTGATATTGATGATCCTACCCTGTGTAGGCCTAGGCTAATGTGGGTGTTTGTGTCTTAGTTTTCAATAAAAAAAGTTTTAAAAGTAAGAAAAAACATTAAAATTAGAAAAAAGCATATAGAATAAGGATACAAATAAATTATTTGTGTATAGCAGTACAATGTGTTTTAAGCTGTATTATAAAAGAGTCAAAAAGTTGGCCGGGCACGGTGGCTCACCCCTGTAATCCCAGCACTTTGGGAGGCCAAGGTAGGTGGATCATTTGCAGTCAGGAATTTGATACCAGCCTGGCCAATACGCTGAAACCTCATCTCGACTAAAAATACAGAAATTAGCCAGGTGTGGTGGCAGTCACCTGTAGTCACAGCTGCTCGGGAGGCTGAGGCAGGAGAATAGCTTGAACCCGGGAGGTGGAGGTTGCAGAGATCTAAGATCGCACCACTGCACTCCAGCCTGGGGGGACAGAGTGAGACTGTTTCAAAAACAAACAAACAAACAAAAATCAAAAAGTTAAAAAAATGTTAAAATGTCTATAAAGTAAAAAAGGTACAGTAAGCTAAGGTTAATTTAGTATTGAACCTATTTGTTCATCAGGTCAACAGTAGTGCACAGTAATGTCCTAGGCCTTCCCATTCACTCACCACTCACTCACCCAGAGCAACTTCCTGTCCTGCAAGCTCCATTCATGGCAAATGTCTTATGCAGGTGGACCATTTTTAATCTTTTATACGATCTCTTTACTGTACTTCTTGTATGTTTAGATACACAAATACTTACCATTGTGCTACAATTGCTGACATATTGAGTATAGTAACATGCTGTACAGGTTTGTAACCTAGGAGCAGCAGGCTCTACCATACAGCCTAGGTGTGTAGCAGGCTATACGTTTGTGTAAGTTCACTCTACGATGTTTGCACAATGACAAAATTACCTAACAACGTACATCTTAGAACATATCCCTATCTTTAAGGGACATATGACTGTAATGGTAATAGTTTGCAAATGGCAGGAAAGAATGCAATGGATAAATGTATGCAAAATTAAAGACATGCTTAGCTTTGGTAGTATGCAGTACGTAGTATAAGGTGATTTAAAAGGACTCTCTTTTGAATCACCAAGTCTATTGAGCACCCACCGAGCAAACGTCCTTCAGCCTTGTTGGGCCTGCAACCCAGCGGGTAGAATTGCTGCATTATTAGAGACCCAGTTGCAGGCCAAACCCGGAGTGAACAGAGAGCCATGGGACATGGTACAGATGCTCGGGCATTGGTTTTGGTTCTGAGTTCTGTGAATTTTCAAGGGAGAGTCCACACTCCAGGAGAATGGCAATTTTGTGAAGCTTGTGGTATTTGTAGCAAGTATGAGTGTGACTTCACAAATTCATTTTCTTTAATTCAAATTAAACCAGGCTCTGGGCCGCGTGCAGTGGCTCACGCCTGTAATCTTAGCACTTTGGGAGGCTGAGGTGGGTGGATCACACGGTCAGGAGATTGAGACCATCCTGGCGAACATGGTGAAACTCCGTCTCTACTAAAAATACAAAAAAAATTAGCGAGGCGTGGTGGTGGACGCCTGTAGTCCCAGTTACTCAGGAGGCTGAGGCAGGAGAATGGCATGAACCTAGGGGGCGGAGCTTGCAGTGAGCGGAGATCACACCACTGCACTCCAGCCTGGGTGACAGAGCGAGGCTCCGTCTCAAAACAAAAACCAGGCTCTGAACCCTCCTCTCCTGCCTCCACCATGCCTCCACCCTGCCTCCACCCTGAGATGGATTTATTCTAAGGTGTCATTGGTGCATTCCTCCCCGTCCGCAATACCATGGCCACCATCATGACCACCCACCCACCCACACCACTGCCACCACGAGTGGGGGTTGAACGATAATCCAGCAGACCTAGAAGGTGCCTAGAAAAGAGGCCAGGCCTCTGATTATCAGTTCAAGTATTCTGCCAATACCTGTATCATCCACGCCTGCATAGACACTTGCATCCTCACCAAGTTCTTTGAGGGACTTAACCAGCTCAGGGCATCCTGGTACTGGGTCAGCCTCCTGGAAGCACCATGAATCATCAAGTCCCTCTGAGCTTTAGCCACCTCCCTGGGGTGCTGCACAGAGAGGCCTGAATGCCCAGTCCTCACCCAACCCTCGGCTGCGCTCCTCTTCCTCCACCTTGTCTCCCAGCATCACCTCTCACCAGTGAGAACAAGGCAGGATCTCAAAAGGCAAGATAACGCATGCCAGCAGCTTCCACCCTGTGCTTAGAGGATGGATAGGCAGGAACCCTAAAGGGCCTCACTAGCTTCTTGAAACCCAAGAGGGGAGCAGGCGGAAGAAAAATACAGAGAACTCAATGCAAATTAATATCTCAATAAATCATCCTGCTACTGATCATGGAGTCATTTATAGGCCATGCGGACAGCCGCAGAGCATGGTAATGAAATTCTTGCAGTCTTGGTTCTACCTCTTGCTATCCATGTGACCTTGCCCCAGTTTCCTAGTAAGTAAACCAAAGATGGTAATCGTAGCACACAGACCCAGTGTTGCTGAAGGGATCAGATGAGTTAATACTTGTACAGCACTCGGTACAATATTGAGACACAGTGACTCTTAGCCAATGTTAGCTCTTATTATTATTATAATTTTTTTTCGAGACAGGGTTTCTCTCTGTTTCCCAGGCTGGAGTGCAGTGGTGTGATCATAGCTCACTGCAGCCTCAGCCTCCCGGGTTCAAGCAATCTTCCTGTCTCGGTTTCCCAAGTAGCTAGGACTACAGGTATGCACCACCACACCTGACTAATTGTTTTACTTTCTATTTTGTAAAGATGGGGTCTCACTACGTTGCTCAGGCTGTGTTATTGTTACTATATCTCTAGTTTCCCAGGAGCAAATATTGACCCCCCTCAGCACACATTCAATGCATTACTTCCACAAACGATATCTGTCTCTTTTCTCAAGGCTGGCAATACACCTTTCTCCACAACCAGTAAGATCAGAAGATAAGGAAAGAGGGGACGAGGAAAGGAAGACTCATACTGTACTAAGCTTGCTGACCACAGGCATGAGCTCCGAACCCTGCCTGCCTGGATGGCTGGTACTCCCAGGAGAAGGGACTATTCTAGCTGTGATGACGTTCCTAACGGTAAGATATTTAGGAATCTTATGGGAAGAGGAGTGGGACGTGCTCTGTGCGGGGAAGATCACCACCATTAGAGGTGTGCATCTTGCCAGTGGAGGGAGTCCTGGACTGGGAGTCATCTCCCGACTCTTCATCTAGCTTCATCTCTCGACTCTAAGTATCACTTCCTCTGATGTCCTCTCTGCCCCCAATCTAAATTAGCTCTCACCTGTCATTGTCTCTCATAGTCTCTTCTTTCCTCTTATTAGCCTTTATTCAACTTTCAATGACAGATAGTTTGTGTGTTTATTTGTTCAGCATCTTCTCTCCCAGTAGATTATTTAGCTGTAGAGGGCAGAGATTAAGTGTGTTTTATTGACCAAGTATAATCGCTTAGCTTTCACTTTTTAATCTGTTAAATGAGGATGGTAATACTGCTTTTGCCCACCTCACTGAGCTGTGAAATTAAAAAACATAATATGCAGGAAAATTCTTTGTAAATCACAGAACATGGTGCACATTGAGTTACGCTTAGCGCCATGTCTATTTTAACGTACATCACAAACGGAACACTTGTGAAATGGGCTCCTAGACAGATTAGCATTCTGTTAAATGAGATAACAGGGAAATATGCTCAGAACAGGACACACACTGTGATAGCTTTTATTGTGTAAGGTCAAAAATAGCAGCCCTAACCTCTAAAAATACCTTATTCACGGAGTCCACCCACAGTTGGCTGGAAAGAGTTAAATAGGAGTTCCCACAGCCAAAGGTGTCTAAACACGTGACAGAGTGAGTAACCCAGCGCAGGTGTGTTCCACAGCTGGGGGAGGTTTTGCAGGTTACTTTTCAAGTAAGATGTTCCTTTCCTACCAAGAGGCAAGGACGGTCAACATCTATCTTCCCCTGCTCCACAGCAGCGAGACTGCAGAGGGATGGAAGACGATTCCAGAAAAACACCTGCTGCCGCCAGCATTTCACAGACAGCAAATGGGAGGAGGGTGACACTCCTTAAATTCAAACATTACACAGGTATGTGCATTACTCTATGTGGAACCGGGAGAGCTGGAGCTGGGGAGACACAGTTGATGAATATCCCAGCGTTGGGCTATGACTCCTCTGCTTTTCATAGACAAACCAGAAACATGAAATTATCCATCCTGACGGCCGGTGTGGTGTGGGAATCACAGGCTGGGAACCAACAGACCAATGGTGCTACCAGGAGATAAAACGAAAAAGATCAGATTGAATCAAAACGGACACATTTTCTTCACTACTCCATTCTCTGGTTTTGTCCTATTTCTTAGGGAGGCAGGATAAGGCGCTGACACCCTAACTACAGTGGGTATTCCTTGTTGTTCGATGTGTGTATACTTACAGTTTAACTGACTCCGTAGTAAGCTCTGTGTGATCTGCAGGTTTTAGGGTGTCCGTGGTTCTCCAAGGACACCAGCTTCTCTGTGGTGGAGGACAACCTCGCTTTTCCCAGACCCTCAGCTTAGACCTAAGTGAGGCCTGACATTGTCTTTTTACAGTAGTGACTGCCTTGAACAGAAACAAAGGTGAGCAATGTGTATAGAATAGGTAAGGCAGCAGGAAAAGGCGGGATAGGTAACTGATCAAAGGAAATAGAAATAGGTCTTGGGATGTGGGCAGGCAGGTGGGACTCCTCAGGGACCTGAGAGGGACAAAGCGCCATGGTAGTGGCCAGTGAAGATGGGACACAGACCCAGGCTGAGAACATGGAGAAGCAAAGGTCCCACATGATGACACAGGAGGAGATGGGCTGGTGGCCACACGTTTCAGGGAGGTGCGTGTGAAGAAGAGGAGTACAAACCTGTCAAAATTTTATTTTTAATCTTTTTTTTTTTTTTTGAGACGAAGTCTTGCTCTTGTCCTCCAGGCTGGAGTGCAGTGGTGCGATCTTGGCTCACTGCAACCTCCGCCTCCCGGGTTCAAGCGATTCTCCTGCCTCAGCCTCCCAGGTAGCTGGTATTACAGGCACCCGCCCTCAGGCCCGGCTAATTTTTGTATCTTTTTTTAGTAGAGATGGGATTTCACCATATTGGCCAGGCTTATTTTTAATCTTAATTCATTAAATGAATGATTGCTACCAGTGTAACTGTTTTATTTTAGGCCCGGAAAAATGGAGGTTGTCTTCATTGTCATCTGTCACGGAACTGTGGCGGCAAAAAAGAGGCGTCTCTCAGGCCAGGCACTGTAGGAGTCTGCCCCCTGCTCCATCTATATTTTTTCCACTCAGAGTCCACCTGGCATGAGAAAGGTGTTGGGATAAAGGTGAGCCCAGGGCACTGTGGGTGCCTCCGAGAGAATCTGAGCTAGGGGAGTCAGGGTCCCTCGAGAGCCTGCCATTAATATGGAGGGGCAAAGCCAGGGCTAGGCTGCGATGGGTCCTGTGGGGGTCCAGGCGTGCACTCTGTACGTGAGGATGAAGGGGGAGGAGGAGGCAGCCCAGAGAGGACCCGGAGCAGGGCAAACACAGATGGAGAAGCTGAGGGCAAGGAAGGGAATGACGTGGGACCCCACCCGTTGTTGGGGGCAGGTCGCAGAGTCACTTAGAGAACAGTCACTACTTGCCCTGCCCTCGTGAGCCCCGGGAGGAAAGTGCTCGCCCGCTCCTGACCTGTGACACGCTCACAGCGAAGGCAGGTATTAGAAGAGTCCCATGAAAGTAAACAGGGTATTAAAACGGATCCTTAAAAATAAGAGTGCAGGCTGAGAGTTGGTAGTGTGGGAGGTGGCGGGTGTGTGTTCTTGTGCAGAGGAGCTTGGGGTTTGCAGAGGAGACAGGGGAGCTTTGTGTAGCCGGAGCAATGAACAAGCGGCGACTTCTCTACCCCTCAGGGTGGCTCCAGGGTCCCAGCGACATGCGGGGGCTCCTCTTCTCCACTCTTCTGCTTGCTGACCTGGCACAGGTAAGTCCTCTCCCCCGACTTTTCCCTTCCGGAGACTACAGCCATCCTCAGTTCTTCAGGCCAAAGCTAAACAAAACGAAGATGGGGAAGAGGGAGGATCAATGGCTTGTGCATCTACTTCATAAGAAATAGGAAGCCATTTTTCTTTCCAAATAAAGCTCTGTGTTAGTTCATGGGCTTCCTGAAAGAAATGTAAAACATTTCTCCCTTTCAGGTAATGGCACTGAAGCCTCCTTTCGCTATGTTTGAACAGCCCCCCGCTTTCCTATATATTTTTGTAGCAGAGTCTAAGGCATGGCCTGGCACAGTGTGGGAAACAGTGTCTCTCCATGCCAGCTCCAGGCGGAGGCTCAACTTTCCATTGCTGTCTGCAAAATGTGCAGAGAGTCCCTGGAAAAACGAATTTTGACAGCGGCTTTTTCCAGTTAAGCCTGTCCTTGTTTGAAAGGGGCACTTTGGAACAAACATTTACATTTTTAAAACATTCTCTTACTTTGTCTTTTCTCAGTCCATGTGTTTCTCACTTCCTGAAAGGGTAGCAGTTTATGGAGGCTTGGAAATATTTCAAGCAACAGACCAAAGGGAAGTTTAACTTACTATGAGCAATTCATTGCCTTAGTCTTTTTATATAAGAAGATGAAGACTAGGTGACTTAATTGTTGATTTATTTACACGGTAGACAGGGGACAGAGTTTTGAAATCTGGTGATTTAGAAAACATGGGCGTGTCTGTGAGTTAGTAGTTGATTGGGACCATAAGTAGTAGATATATCTTAGAAAACAAGGAATTGGAAGTTGTTATACCATATAGAGAGATATTTACGATTTCAAAAGAATCATGCAAGAATGTCAGTGGTCTAGGTCATTGCTGCTGTTCTGTGGAGGGGCTCACTCCCCTGTCTGTGTGTCTCCTATTCCACTGTTCTTGAGAAAAAGCCTGTCATTGTGGATTGAGAGCAGCTGCATGTTCTTAGACAGCAAGTATTCCAACACAGAGAGATGTGTATAAAATAAACAACAACAAACACAGAAAGGTGTTACACACAGAGAGGTAAGAATGGATTATTTTGTGCTTAACTTTGCTTTTATGAATTCATACATTCATAAAATATCTGATAATACCTAGCATTTACTGAATATCTGCTATATGCCAAATACTGTGCTGGCTGCTTCATTTATTTATTTAGAGACAGAGCCTCACTCTGTTGCCCAGGCTGGAGTGCAGTGGCGCAGTCTCGGCTCTACCTCCACCTCCTGGGTTCAAGTGATTCTTGTGCCTCAGCCTCCTGAGTACCTGGGATTACAGGCATGCACCACCACACCTGGCTGATTTTTGTATTTTTAGTAGAGATAGGGTTTGCCATGTTGGCCAAGCTGGTCTTGAACTCCTGACCTCAAGTGATCTGCCTGTCTCGGTCTCCCAAAATGTTCGGTTTACAGGTGTGAGCCACTGAGCCCGGCCCAAGGGTGCCGGGGGTTATATAATAATAAATCTTAATTATCAAAACAACTTTAAAGGTCGGCATTATTAATCCCATATTACAGAGGAGATCAAATGGTGGGAAGTTCTGTAAGATCACAGAGCTATCGCAAAGCTCGGATCTGTTGCCAAAATGCTTATTCTTTCTATTGCACCATTCTAGTGCCGCTTATTGTCTTCAAATTTTGCTGTTGAAAACAATCAAAATATGTCTGAGGAAAAGAGAAAAATATAAGATTCTTTATATTTACCCACATATTGACTATGTCCAGGCGTCTTCATTTCTTCCTGTATTTCTAAGTTATTATCATAACAGAAGATCTGCAAACTGAAGATCCTCCTTTAGTATTTCTTGTGAGGCAGATCTGCTAGCAACAATTTCTCTTAGGTTGTGTTTACCCAGAAATGGTTTTTATTTCACCTTCATCTTTGAAAGATAGTTTCACTGGCTATATAATTCTGGGTTGACAGGATTTCTCCCCCCCCCCCCCATTTAACATTGTCTCTGGGCATCTTGTTCTTCTCTCTCTCTCCCTCTTCCTCCTTCTTTTGATGAGAAGTCAGATCTCAATTTTATTGTACTTTTGTATGTAATGCTTCCCCCTTTCCTCAGTCTACTATTATGATTTTCTTTCTTTATTTTGAGATGGAGTCTCCCTCTGTTGGCCAGGCTGGAGTGCAGTGGTGCGTCTCGGCTCACTGCAAACTCTGCCTCCTGGGTTCAAGCAATTCTCCTGTCTCAGCCTCCTGAGTTGCTGGGACTACAGGTGCACGCCGCACACCTGGATAAGTTTTTGTATTTTTAGTAGAGATGGAGTTTTGCCATGTTGGCCAGGCTGGTCTTGAACTCCTCACCTCAAGTGATCCACCTGCCTCAGTCTCCCAAAGTGCTGGGATTACAGGTTATGTCAGCTTCATTTTTGAAAGATAGTTTCACTGGCCATATAATTCTGGGTTGACAGGTTGGGTTTTTTTTTCCTTTCAACATTGTCTTTGGGCATCTTCTTCTCCATCTCTTCCTCCCCCTCTGTCTTTTGATAAGAAGTCAGATCTCATATTTAATGTAATTCTGTATGTAATGCTTTTCTCAGTCTACTGTTATGATTTTCTCTTTATCCTTGGATGTCAACAGTGTTACCTTTTGGCCTCAGAGATGATCTGGAAATGCTTAAAAACTGGAGAGATAAAGAGGCATCCAGAGGGGCAGTTTTGGGAGTGCGCATTTCATTAGAAAGAACACGAGAAAAAGCAGGCAGGAGAAAACCAACCCAGGGAGTCCAGCAAATGGCAAGGCATGGAAGGAGAGTGTGTGAGAGCTCAAGCTCAAGAGGTAGGCAGGGGAGGGCTTTGGATACCTGGCCCAGAAGTTTAGGTTGCCCAGTATAGACTGTGGGGAACCCCTGATTGGGCTTTAAGGAGAGGAGTAATATAACCAGACATGTGCTTTAAAGAGATTACTCCATCGGCAATGTAGTAGATACACTTGAAAAGTCATTCTGGAGGGAGGAAGGCCAGTCAGGAACTCGTAGGGATAGTGCTTACTTAGTAGCAGTGAAATGGGGAAGAGTATCTAGTTCTGGGAAGGCAAGGACAATAGAATACATGAGATAGGTCACTGAATGGCCATAGGAGGTGAGAGAGAGGAAGACGACATAGATGAATCCAGATTCCTGACTCCAGACTTTGAAGAGTGAAAAATGATGACTTTTGGACTTGAGTATTTCCTGGAGGACATTTGGGCGGAGACGTCCAGTAGGGAGTTAGCTCATGGGTCTAGGGCTCAGTGGAGAAGTCCAGGCTGGAAATTTAGATTTCAAACTTGCATAGGATGAAAACTGAAAGCAAGCGGGTGGGTGAGATTGCCAAGAGACGGTGTGTAGAGTGAGGCAAGCAATACATTGAAGCTAAGAAACACCAATAGGCCTAAATCTAAGTCAAATTCAGGGTAACAGGAGCCTGTGGAGGAGACTGAGAAAGTACGTTGAAAAGTAAGGGGTGTATTGGGGGGACCAGATGTAATGAAATCCAAGGTAGAGGAGAGTCAAATGCCTTAGAGAGGTGGGGCAAGAGCGGGGACTGAAGAGATTTCACGGACGTGAGACCAGCAAAGAGGCCATGGAACCTGGCATCCTGAATCACTGGTGGCTATAGCTGAACATGTGCAAAATTGAGAAGTAGGCAAAATTTTTTAAGTTTAAACGTTTTTTAGGATTTTAGCTTTACTATTTCTACTCCCTTCTCCACTTTGGTGTTTCCTTTTCCCCTGTTCCTTGTCCAGAAGCCCAGCAGTGTCCTATCCTCCCCATCAAAACCCATTCTCATGTTGTGCATGCAACTTTTGAATGGCAGCTGAAATGTTACTCTTTACTGGGGCATACGTGTTTTACCAGCGGTAGGAAAAAAGGCTGAGTGTTTAATATTAGGTGGAATTTCATACAGATACTTCTAAATGTAGAGTTTTTGAGGTGCAAATTGACTTAGATCTAGGAATCAATTCAACAGCCCCCAGTTCCATCAAATAAACATTAAGAGTTATTTACATAAGTGAATTGGCAGGCACTGTGCTAAGTGCTGGTGGTATACTCACAAACAAACCACAAGCACCTGAGGTTGGGTGACTTTGTGGTTAGTGGAAGAGATAGGCACTTACTTGGGTAATTTCAGTTTAAAATTGTGCAAGGCAGGGAAGTTACAGGAACCTTTCTGGAAAAGATGATACTGAAACAGAACCTTGAAGGATAACTAGATGAAGAAGGAGCAGGGTCTCGGCAGAATGTTCCAGGCAGGAGGAACAGCATCATATATGCAGGGAACTGCAGGCACTTTAACTTTCTGGAACCTAATGCATACAAGAACTGCAAGACACGAGGAGGGACCTGAATGCTGTGCGTAAGTGCTTTCACCTTTCCTGTAGGTCAGACACTTTCAGGTGTGAAGGATGAGGGAGAGGAAGAAATCCAGATGGTTTTCAGCTTCCTGACTAGGGGTCCTGAGTGAATGGTGATGCCATTCACTAAAATGGGAACTGCTAGTTGAGGAGCAGTTTGTCAGGGGGAGGGTAGTTGTAGAACCTCAACGTACATATGTCCAGTAGCAACGAATAAGTTGTAAGCTTAAGGGATGAGGTCCAGCCTGGAGAAACAGATGCAGAGATTCAGTGATTTGCTCAGTATCAAAGCTGGGTTGCAGTAGGAGTTGGACTAGGAAAGGAAGGAGGGTAAGTGTTGAGAGCTTAGGCTCTGGAAACTGCCTGCCTGATATAAATTGCTCTTCTACCTCTTGATCTGTCACATAGGACAACTTAAATAATTTGAGTCTCAGGGTCCTCACTGATAAAATGGAGTATACTATTGCTGCTGTAAGAAATCACCAAATTGAATGGCTTAAAGCCACAAGATTATTTACAGTTCTGGACATCTGGTGTCCAAAAGTGGGTCTTACAGGGCTAAAATCAAGTGTTGGCAGGACTGCTGCCCTTCTGGAGGCAGCAGGGGAGAATCCATTCTTTGCCTGTTCTGGCTTTTAAAGGCTGTCTGGCTTCCTTGGACCATGACCCCTTTCAGCAACGGCATCGCTCCTACCTCTGCTTCTGCCATCGCATCTTCTCTGACAGGCCTGCCTCCTTCACCGGTGGACCCAATGTACTTGTGATTACCTTGAGCCCACCTGGATAATCAAGAGTGATAACCTCAAGATTCTTAAATTGATCACATATGCAAACTCCCCTTCATTGTTTTAGGTAATATATATGCACGGGCTCCAGGGATCAGGACATGGACATCTTTGAGGGGACCATTATCTGCCTATCGCATGGTATAATCACCACTGCACACTGTTGCTATGAAGGTTGATTGAAATAACCACGTAAAGTGATTTATAAAGATTGCAGTCATCAAGACAGACATTAGGCAAAGACCTTGCTTTCAAGATGCTTACATTCTTGGTGCAGGTATCAGAAAGTAAACAACTGAAATGTGTAGGTAATAAGAAAGGTGGGAAACTCTATGGCAAAAGGACTGGGATAGGGTGCTCTTTCACAAAGAGTGGTCAAAGAGGGCCTCACTGAGAAATTTGAGCACAGACCTGAAGACAATAAAAGAGTGAGCCATGAAGATATCTAGGGGCAGAATGTGCGTGGAGTCAGAGAACAAGGATGCTGGTGTGGCTGGTGTGGAGGCACAAAGCGGGTGAGTGGCAGTGGGCAAAGTAATATGGGGAGGGGGACCACATGATTCAGGGCCATGGCGGCACTTTGAATTTTACATTGAAATGGGAGGCCATGAGGAATTCACTCCATATGAGCAAAGAGTGATATGACCTGGCTTATTTTAAAAGAATCGTTCTGGATGTCAAGTGGACAAAGGAGCAAGCAAGGCGAACATTCAGGAGGCTATTGTAATCATCCAAGGGAACAATGGTGACTTGGATTACGATGGTAACAGAGAGGGCATCAATAAATGATTAGTGTGGGTATTTTTAAAGGTGTAATAAACAGCATTTATTGATGGAATTAGATGTAAAATGTGAAAGAGAAGAGTCAAGCATGATCTAATATCAAGGTATTTTGGAAATATATTGGCATTTGCTCAAATGGGGAAGTGTGTGGAAGAACAGATTGGGGGAAGCTTGGGGGCTTGTTTTTGGTCATATTAAATTTGCTATGCCTATTAAACATCGAAGTGGAGATGTTAAGTAGGCAGTTTGAGTTCAGAAGAGGGGTATGAGTTGGAGATAAGAGATATTAGTGAGGGAAGATACTTTAGAGGCCTTATCCATGGGGCTCTGAGGTTTATAGATTAAGAGGATGAGAAGAAACTGGCAAAGGAGAGTGAGAAGGAGCAGTCAATGAGAAAGGAGGAATAAGAGTGGAATAAGTGGAATAAGAGCCTCTAAGAGTCTGGGAGGCTGAGTGAAGAATAGTTTAAGGAGAGTAATTGTGTCAAATGCTGATAGGTGTTATAATGATTATAACTCACCACACTGTATACTACCTGTTTGTGGGAAATCTTCTATTCCTATTATACTATTACATAGAGAAGCTATTTCTAACATCACCTTTATTATCAAATGAAGTTCTGCTGCAGGGCACAGGGCACTGGACCGTTAGATACAACACCCGAAGGAAGGCCTGGAGAAGTGTCAGATGCACATCAGCGTAAACAGTTTTGTCACTGGCCCTGCAAATGCCCTCATCAGAAGCCCCATTGCCCTCCTGGAGTGAGCCTGGTGAGAGACGGCTGTGGATGCTGTAAAATCTGTGCCAAGCAACCAGGGGAAATCTGCAATGAAGCTGACCTCTGTGACCCACACAAAGGGCTGTATTGTGACTACTCAGTAGACAGGCCTAGGTACGAGACTGGAGTGTGTGCATGTAAGTGTCTTCTTCTGGACCTGCTGGAAAAGATTGAGTCTAGACAGATTTCTTTCCTGCAATTGTTAGCTTCGAGTGATCAGCTTAGTTTGGCTAAATATGAAGTGGGTTTAGTCTTCATGCACCAGTGGGACTGGCTCCATTGTATTGGATACTACGTGAAATTAGCAGATGCTTACACACATTCAGAAACCCATTATTTTCATTGCATTGAGGTGATCTTGCAGTTCTTCTCAGGTAATTGCTTTTAATGATAGAAAATAAAAGGAATTATCTAGAGTCTGACCTCTTAAAGTGCTACAAAATGACAGCTTTTGTTAATACTGTCAAAAACAATCCAACTTCAGCCTTTTCTGTAACAAAAAATAATCTGCTTAAAAATATTAGAATGTATACCCAGTATTCAGAGATACAACTTTAACCTCAGCTTTGCCAACTAATGATTGAGTTGCTGTGCCTTTTACTTCAGCAGATTTGTAAAAAAAAGGTGAGATCACCCGAAACCACAATCTGACCCTCAGCCTTGTGTGACTAAGCTCTGGAGATGGATTCAGACCATCTAAACATTGACACTAATTCAGGATGCCAAATTATTTAGGATAAAAAAATAAAATTTCTAAGGAAAGAGAAATACTCATATCACCTGGGCAGTTTAGTCCGTCTGCAGAAAAGTCTAAGCAGGAAGGCAAATTACGATCAGAAACTTGGTTATGAGCCACCGAATGAGAGTCTATCTTTGGAGTCACGCTGAATGTGTAGAGTGCTCAAGCTTGATAGCTGGATGCCCCTGCCAGCACTGTATTGTATGGTTAAAAATGTGGGATCTAGGTTCAAGTCCTGACTGCTTTGCTCACTGAATACACTTGATCAAGTTGTTTATTTTCTCTGTGCCTCAGTTACATAATATGTACTTCCTAGCTTATAGAGTTGCTGGGCGGATCAAATAAAATAATGACATAAAACACCTAGCACAACATCTGGTATTCAGTAGGCTCTCAAAAATGTTATTTATTGGAATCCTATAAGGAAAACATGACCTATCAAACAATGTGGCATTCAGGACACCCATTTTTCCCAAGCTGGGCAGGTTATTTCATTAACCCCTTAGTGACCATCCACTACACAACCAAGCACTGTGGCCAGCAACCGAGGACATGACAGGGAAAACAAGAGATACAGGCCTTGGCCTCAGAAAATCAAATATTAAGGTGTCAGACCTTTCCATAAGTAATTTCACACAAAATGTGATGAGACTTTTAACAGAGCATAGCCACGAGGATAGGAATGGGGATGATCTGTAACTAGGGCCCCAAACTATGACCTGAGAGTCAAATCTAGCCCACAGCCTGTTTTTGTAAATAATGCTTTATTGGAACATGGCACATTAACGTAGAGTCTACGGCTGCTTTTCAATGGCAGAGTCAGTAGTTTTCACTAAACACTCTCTGGCTTGCAAAGGCTAAGATATTTTCTATTTGGCTCTTTGCAGAAAACTTGATGATCCCTGATCAAGAGCAACATTGTAAAAACTTTGATCTGAGGACCCCTTTATAGTCTTAGAAATGACCCCTTTTAGTTTAGTCATTTAGAAATGACCCCTTATAGTCTAAAAATTACCCCTTTATACTCTAAGAAATTAATGAGGACCTAAAGAGTTTTTATGTGGGTTTTATCCATTGATATTTGATGGATTAGAAATTTAGAAATATTTATTAATTCATTTAAAAAGAATAAACCCATTGCAGATTAATAAGAATAATGTTTTTATGAAAAAACATATAACTTATTTTCCAAAGAAAAATATAGTAAAAGAGTGTCATTGTTTTACATGTTTTGAAAATCTCTCTAGTGTCTAGCTCAATAGAAGATAGCTAGAGTCACACATCTGCTGCTTCTTTCAATTTGTTACTATGTGTTTTTCTGGTTGAAATATGTGAAGAAAATCTGGCATCACACAGATATGTAATTTGAAAAGGGAGGAATATTTTAACAGGCTTTTCAGATAATTGTGAATACACTTTTATGTTTATTGATATGTTAAAACTTGACAAGTGATAGTGTCTTAAAAATTAGCTGCATCATGGAATCTGAAACCACATCAATGAACTTTCAACTCTGTGACATTAAAATGCATTGGTCTATCCAAGACCCATTTGGAATAGATCTTTTACTCATGCATAATTTTGCCATTCTATGCATTGTTCATTTGGAAAATATGTTTACTGTGTTGTAGAGATGTTCAAAATATTGATACACTTAATTATGTAACATCTAAAAAAATCACATTAATGTCATCCTCACCAGAAAAGTCTACATATTGGATAAATATAAAGATTTCAGTGATGGATACAAGTTTTCCAAAATTTGAATTTTTCCTTGAAATCTCGAATTCTCGCATTGACAAAAAATGCTGTCACAGTTGTTTTCCTTGAAGTGGCAGGCTCAGTTTGCTCATTTTCAAAGAAAAAGGTTTCCAAAATACGAAAGTCTGAATAACCAGTTTATCATCAGTCATTTCTTCAAGTAAAATTCCCACTAAAAAAAGTGGTTAGCTCAGCTCACAACTTTACCAATGACATGGTTCCTTAAGTTTCCCTGAGACAGTCATTTGCTGAAGTTTCAAGACAGCTATTGCACTGGAATATTCTATGTATATTTCCTATTTTGTTACATAGAATATTAAAGACACCAGTGTTTGATGATTAAGATTTAATAAAATTAATACTTTTTACTGTGCCATCAAGGACATTCTTAGGTAAAACTCCTCCCCCTTTTAAAGTATAAGTACCTGGCAAGGAAAAATACAAGATTACTTCTACAGTTTGATTCATGCCAAGGCACCAGCAGTTCAGTTTTAGCTACAGTTGCTTTTGTACACCAGTGCAAATACTAACACAGTGAAAAAGGCCAGCCACATCTTAGTATTTGGAAAAGAGTTTTGACCTTGCAGATCCCCTAAAAGTGTCTCGGGTACTGCCAAGGGATTAGAGGACCGCACCTGGGGAAGAGCCTATCCAGAAGGTCAAGAATACCCCTCAGAGGAAGTGAAACTCTCCTACAATCTCTTAACAAAAACCATCAGTACCTTGCAGTTCTGTAGTTAACTAAAGTATAGTTTCTTCAGACATTCACTTGTCCTGTCTTCCTAAGAATATATCCTAGCCTATTGTTGGATGTCTGGGAAAACCTGTCTCACTAGGCATCAGCCTATCTCAGATTTATTATCAACTGCTATTCTTATGGTGATTTTACAGGATATTTACTTGGTCTTAATTCTGGAAGTGACCATGTGGGGTGTATAGCCTACAATATAATGAAAATGCCTCACTTTAGAAACCGTTCTACAGATGTCCCATGAAGGAGGTTCCAAATGGAACCTAAGAGGTTGAGAGCTATACTTCATACAGGAGATAATCCATTTCTTCTTAGGTTTATAATTGGAGGTCTACACTGTCACAGGTTATGGCTTCTTTGACAATTTTGCTCTTTTCTCTTTTCAGACCTTGTAGCTGTTGGATGCGAGTTCAACCAGGTACATTATCACAATGGCCAAGTGTTTCAGCCCAACCCCTTGTTTAGCTGCCTCTGTGTGAGTGGCGCCATTGGATGCACGCCTCTGTTTATACCAAAGCTGGCTGACGGTCACTGCTCTGGAGCTAAAGGTGGAAAGAAGTCTGATCAGTCAAACTGTGGCCTGGAACCATTACTACAGCAGCTTTCAACAAGCTACAAAACAATGCCAGGTGCTCATAAGTAGAGTTATTTTTCATGTATGACCTTGGTGGTATTCCTTCATGTTCCTTTTATGTACCATAGGTACTCAGTAAGTACTTACTGATTGGTGGTCAGAGTGAGATATAGTTTGAGTGTATCATTTTACTCAATCTTTGCCTCAGACCGGGATAAACTTTTGAAAAGGAAATGTTATAATGTTTTAGAATTTTCTGGTAAAACATTTAAAAACATTTTTAAAAGATCTACTAGGTCAGGAAGCTCTTCTAAAATCTTACACCTCTGCTTATTCCCAAACTCTTCTCAGGAAAATTGACCAAATATTGTTCACAGGTACCCTGGAATAACTTATTTGTATTGTTCTATTATGGGCAAGAAGTTTGACCATCCACTTCCCCAAATTTTAAAAGGCAACATTTCTATGTGATACAGGCAGAAATGAGAGGCTACTGCTGAAAAATAAAAACTGACACATATTTTGAACTTGTAAATATTATTTCTAAAAATAGAAATCTCATAGGAAGTCCGTTCATTCACTCTGAAATTGAAGTTCAATTGCTAATCTCTCTGTCTGTAAACACACACACAAACACACACACACACACACACACACACACACACACACACACACACAGAGGCATTTTTAAGTAGGTTACCCATGTATCTATGTACTCAGAAAACTGAAGTGTGATTCTTCATTACTCATCTTGTATACCTGACCATTTGCAAACAGCTTAAGTATATTCATAAACCTTGTATCCTGGTCTGCTCTAAGTTAGCATTTTATTTAAGCATCAGCATATTTTGGGAACAGGAGTTTTAAAACCACCAGCAAATATAGAAGAGGAAGGACTCGGAAGGGGTAACATTGAAGTCTGGTTCTTGTTCACACCTCTGTGTTCTCAACCAGAAATCAAGAATGGCTTTTTCTTAAAGTTTAGAGCTTAGTGAGAGGTGCCATGCAAATGCAGAATACTTGTATATGTTAACAACTCATAAGTTCATTTTTATTAAGTGGATATTTAATAAAGGCAACCATAAGCAGGGAAATGAGTTTTAGATATTTAAAAACTAACTCTATAAAAGGAACATCCTCAGCAACTCCAGTTTTGTCAGTTAATTGGAAAAAAAGTTTACCAGGTTGTGGTGAATTTGCATTTACTAGACATGTTCAGTTGACAGCATGACACTGTTAATGCTCTAAAACCTCTGAAATTATAAGCCCTATCCTTATTATTTTTTTTCAAAATGTACAGAACAGTTAGTTTTCTGCGTTGGATTTTAGTGATTCAATATAAGGCTCTTAGAACCCATGCATAAACTTCCCTGGAAAGACTACCTTAGAGCAGTTTTCCACGAGAGGAGTCCTTTGGATCAAGTTCAAGTTGGTCTCATTTTAGAAGTTAGAGCAGTTCAGTGGATTCACTTTGACCTTGGTTGGGAAAGGCATCAGATAGTCAGTCTTGGTAGTTAGCGCTTTGAGTGTTCTCTAGTATTTGCGATTTAGAGCTAGATGTGTTTCAAATGAAGTACATGTTCAGTCTAATGTCTCTTCTTTGCTTAACTGTGAAATTATATTTATGGCCCACACAGGAATTTGGCTTTTAAAATGAACCATAATGACAAAAACACATACTTTAAGATACATTTGTGACAGTAATTTGTAGTCTATGGTTGGAATCTAGCTTTTGCTAGGTCAGTATGAAGCATGCAATGACATAATGCCCTCATGCTTTCTTCAATGCTCACCAAACACTAAGCTTTGTTTAAAAAAAATCTCTTCTAGTTTTCTTGCTTTTTAATGAATGGTAAATTCCTGAACTACAGCTCTTGGTTTAACAAGTAGGATTACTGGTAACACGGTAATCTAACCTGCGTTTATTTATTGCAGATGTGTGCCAAGCTTCTAATCTGCTTCCTGCAAACTATTTCAGAGGTCTTTAAACTGTTGTCTACCTTCCAGGTATCTTCACGTTTCTGCTTCCTCTCCTCAGTTCTACGTGCAATTGCAAGAGACTTTACTGTAATAACACTGAAAGCAGTGTCATAGTATCAATTAAAATAGAGCACATACTTTAAAGAGACTATTTCCTATGAAGAAGGCCTTTTTTTTTTTTTTTTTTTTCTGGGTCTTTTTCAAGTTTTAAATTGATTTTTTTGAAGTAATATAGCCAGCATTTTGCTGTGCAGACTCAAATCACAACCGTACTCCCAAAGCATTCATTTCAAGATGCACATTAACCTTAAGGAAATGCCTTGAGACAGTAAGTCAATATGTAGTTTGCTTAAAATGAGCCAAGGGCTTGATTCATTTATAACAAGAAGCTCCCAGTGACCTTACATGGAAATGGGAGCATTATTATACCCTCTTATATTCTTTCTTCCCCTTCTATTTCCCTTTAGCAGCAGACATTGGAGGGTCTCTATCTACTCACTCACTGACCCATCTATTGATCCATCCATTCTGTTTTTTCATAAGTAATTTGAAATCCTACCCAATTGGAGAGTGCTTTGGGCCTAAGAACATAGGGAGTGTGACAATTAAGTTGAATGAATGAAATTATACACTTGCAATAACTTTGTATATAAACTATTAGTTTAGTTCAGTATAGCATTAGTTAATTAGACAGTTTTCTAAAAGACTAGATTAAAACAAGTGGAAGAAATCTGGTCTCGCTGATAGTCTCATTCTCAAATATAATTTTTGTATTTTAGATTTTAACATATTATGAAAGTTAACATTAAGATCACACTGTTCTGATCAATATCTCAAATTCTCTAATTTTTGTTTCAACGTCTGTTAGAAATGATCAGGCAAGAACCAGGGAAAAGACAACTCAACAGGAACATAAGCTTAGGCTTAGGATTCAGAGGACAGGCAAAGCAGAAAAATGCAAATGAGTAAATCTTCTCAGTTTTTCAAAGATAAAGTATTTTTATTCCTCCTAAGAGGTTGGACTGTAATACTTGATTGAAAGTTAATTCTGGGGTTGGGAAAGAGGGAGATAGAATGATAAATTAGACCATCAGCTTCTTTTATTCTGAGTTATATTATACAAAAATATTCAGATTTCTTAAACATTAGCTTAAACATGGTTAAAAATTATCTATTTATACAAGTACATTTATATGTATACATATGTACTTTTCTCCGTTTTAGCTTATAGAAATCTCCCACTTATTTGGAAAAAAAAATGTCTCGTGCAAGCAACAAAGTGGACTCCCTGCTCCAGAACATGTGGGATGGGAATATCTAATAGGGTGACCAATGAAAACAGCAACTGTGAAATGAGAAAAGAGAAAAGACTGTGTTACATTCAGCCTTGTGACAGCAATATATTAAAGACAATAAAGGTAAAGTTTAAATATGTTTAACTTAATTCCATATTAAGAGATTCCTGAAAAGTAAGCATGTGTGTGTTTTGGAGGGAGGGATGGTGTTTAGTTCTTAGAAAAATAAAACCATCTCATTATAATGCTTAAAGTCAAACTATTTCAGAGGAAAACAGGTAATAACTGCACGTTGTGGGGAAAATTTTACCAACCAGAGCAGATTCTAACTTGTTTTTTCTATGTTAATGAATAAAAAAGATTTTGGTTGCTACACTATAATTATGAAAACAGATACTATGAACATTAGAGAAGTCCTGATCTTAGTTATATATCACTAACTTGGAAGGAAGCCACACCATTTCCAAAATGCTCTATGCTTACATAGTAAACTTGCTAAAACACTACAATAAAATATTTACCCTAAGATTGTTTGGTATAACTAGAGCTGGTCTTACTTCTTGAACGAGGCAGGAAGTCTGTCTCAAAAAGGGTAATTTTTAGAAATGCTACACAATCCTCTCACCCCAAAGTTATTCTCTATCATATTAGCAAGTTGACAACTCCGTTTTTTTATTTTTATTTTTTATTTTTTTTGTGAGACGGAGCCTTGCTCTGTTGCCCAGGCTGGAGTGCAGTGGCGTGATCTCAGCTCACTGTAAGCTGCGTCTCCTGGGTTCATGCTATTCTCCTGCCTCAGCCTCCCGAGTAGCTGGGACTACAGGCACCTGCCACCTCGCCCGGCTAATTTTTTGTATTTTTAGTAGAGACGGGGTTTCACCATGTTAGCCAGGATGGTCTCAATCTCCTGACCTCGTGATCTGCCTGCCTCGGCCTCCCAAAGTGCTGGGATTGCAGGCGTGAGCCACTGTGTCCGGCTGACAATTCAGTTTTAAAGAAAGATTAGGGTAAGTATTCATCTACCCATCCACTGAAAACTGTCTGGGCTGTGTTATGGACTTTGCTAAGTCTTAGATAAATATTTAATAAGACATGGCCCTTGATATTAAACAAAACAGAAATTTCTATTTATTGTAAAATTGAGTAAAGAACAGATAGCAAAAAACATTGAGGAACAGGTGCTATAATATGATGGGGGAAGAACAGAGAGGACAGTTAGGACAGACCTCTGATGAGAAGGGGATCTTAAGGGTAGAGAAGAGAGTGCTGGAAATCACTACATAACAACTTTTATTAATGCCTCCAAATAATTGTTTGTACTATAGAATATTCTACATGTTGTTTTTCTAAACTATTGTAATCAAATTTAAAGAATGACTTCATTTTATGTATCTTTTCAGATCCCCAAAGGAAAAACATGCCAACCTACTTTCCAACTCTCCAAAGCTGAAAAATTTGTCTTTTCTGGATGCTCAAGTACTCAGAGTTACAAACCCACTTTTTGTGGAATATGCTTGGATAAGAGATGCTGTATCCCTAATAAGTCTAAAATGATTACTATTCAATTCGATTGCCCAAATGAGGGGTCATTTAAATGGAAGATGCTGTGGATTACATCTTGTGTATGTCAGAGAAACTGCAGAGAACCTGGAGATATATTTTCTGAGCTCAAGATTCTGTAAAACAAAGCAAATGGGGGAAAAGTTAGTCAACCCTATCATATAATAAAAAAATTAGTGAGTATAAAATGGTGGCAAATCTGCTTTGTTTAAAACAGTATGAATGCCTGTTCTTAGATCACTACATTCAAGGCATTAGAAGCTTTTAAAAAAAGATATCCTAAAAATATACATAAAATTTGAAAAAGTTAAAAATTGAACTCATTTCTAAAACATATCCTATAATTATATAATATGCAGACATTTGATACCATCTAAGCATTTTGTATATGAAAAAATATGCAATTTACAATAAAATATTTTACAAGACAATCTGGAATACTTGCTAAAGATGTATAAAAAGCATACTAAATTTTACTCTGGGCACAGTGGCTCATGCCTGTAATCCCAGCACTTCGGGAGGCCGAGGTGGACAGATCATTTGAGGTCAGGAGTTTGAGACCAGCCTGGTCAACAAGGTAAAACCCTGTCTGTAATGTAAAAATTCAAAAATTAGCTGAGTGTGGTGGCGTGTGCCTGTAATCCCAACTACTGGGGAGGCTGAGGCAGAAGAATTGCTTGAACCCAGGTGGTGGAGGTTGCAGTGAGCTGAGATTGCACCACTGCACTGGCACGGAGGAGCAAGACTCCTTTGGGGGGGAAAAAAGCATACTAAATTTAAAAAATTTAATCTATATTTGACAATGTAGCCTGGGTGCCCATTAGTTGATAAATCATTATAGGGCAAGTGAAATTCTAGATTAATTCTTGAACAGTAATAAGATTAAGCTGTAAATATATTTAGACTTTTCATTGCTTGATCTTTAACATCAGTTTCTTTTGGAGAGGAGAAAATGCAACTTTTCTGGCCACTGTTAACAACTGCAATCTAAAATTTTTTATATTGAATATTATAAAAAATTAAATTTCCAAGACAAAGACCAAGAACCGTATCATTACATTGCAAAGGAAAGAAATATAAATAATAAAACTTAAAATTAACCTGTGGATCTGAAATATAAATTGCTATTAAAAATAAATTAATGTTAAGGCTAGAACTGAAGATTATAGTAACTGGAACAATTACAGCCATTTATTGCAAAGTTTGGAAGGTATCAAGCTTAGTAACATTCTGTTCATTTGTATAAATGACATGCAGAACAATAACAAGTAGTACTGTTGAAAAACATGGACATTTATTATAAAATCAATTGGTTTGATAAGAAAGCAATTATTTAAAAAGTTTAATACAAATACATGTTAAGTGTACAAATTAGGATTCTTTTGAGCAAACAAATTGTTATCTAAAGAAGCAGCAAAACCTCCTTAACAGTTGTAATAAAACCTATGCCTGAAAATTTAGTGGATATTACATGGAAATATTTATACTGTGTTCTTCTACTCCCAGGATCTACGTTTAAAGAATCAGGATAACTTAAATAGAATATCAAAATATAAATTATAAATAATTATACAAATATATCTATACAAGATTTTAATTGAAGATATGATTATCAGTGCATAAATGCCTAAATATGAGGCTATAAATACAGCAAAATATTCAAGAACTCTGTTCTCTCAATTTTAGAAAAGGGAACTTTTCTGAAGAGAAATGTTTGAAGTTAAGGTACTAAGATTTCATTAATTTCACACATTGGTATAACCAACAAATTGTGATTAAACAGAAATCACTCTTTTAGACAAAAATATTTCCTAATATGAAAAAACTGGTTTCCAAATTACAAAAATATTGAAACAGAAAGGTCAGAGAAAACAATGTGAAATTAAGAAAGTATTTTTGAGGGTTTCTTTTTTACATAGCTATGCTTAGTCTGGGTAAATCTTGCACAGGCATGTTTTTTGTGGCATCCAGTTGGTTATATTCCTGTATGAGTGCTGATAAAGATGACACAGCTTCTGTGAAACAGCTTTCTTCCATCCCTTCAACTTGTAGATAGTGATGAAGGTGAGCCTATAAATTAAAAAATTAGGTAACGTTTACCATTTCAGGAACTTTAATACATATGACTATCCTAAAAGGTAAATATTCCTTATTAAAATTAGAGTTCAGCTCTACACTTGAAAGAGAACTTGTGTCAAATTGAATGAATCCCATAAACTCATGAATGTTCTCATTTAGAGTAAAAGTAGTATGAGCAAGCCTCTCCTCTTCAGTTATAATCAGTACAACACATATAGAAAAGATCACCTCTGATTTGTAATAGTGTAATTTTTAAGAATACATCTTAAATAGCCAAAATAAACACATACAGTTACAAAGCTGTACGATAATTACCTTTTTCTTGTAGAGCCTCATGAATCTCTCCTTCAGTTCCATGAAGGTGGGCTTCACACATGTGTTATTTGCTAAAGCTAATAAAGAATGAGAATGGCCCACAGGAGGTATGGAACACAGGCTGGTCTTCCAGCCTTCTTGATTCCAGGAGACAAATTGTAGAGATGGTTTTAATCTGAGATTTAAAAAAAAAATCTCAAAGGTAAGAACTAAGTTACTAAAAATGTCTGCCATATTATGGCAGTGCTCATATTAGTTAAACCAGAACATTATGGATGGTACCATTCTAATTGCTTAGTTTAGATGCTAAATTATCTATTTTTTACCATTGGCAATAACATGGTACAGTCGGACAGTGAACTAAGAGACATTTTGTAGGGGAACATTAAGTTGGCTGTGATGGTGATTCAAGAAGCTAGAAACTCATTCCTCAAGAGGAGAAATCTAGGGATATAAACAAAAGAAGGTACTATCATTTTCCTTACTTTGTAATTCAACAGACTAGTTTTCTTATAAATAGAATGAAATAGTAACACAAAAATCAGAAGTAGTAGTAGTAGTAGTAGTAGTACTGGTGGTACTGGTAATAAAAATAGTATAGCTATGATTTTCTGAACACTTTCATAAAACATGTCATATATCATTTAATACTCCTAAATAAAAACTATGTACTATTATTATCCTTATTTTACACTTGAAGAAAACAAGGCACAAAGAGACTAAGTAGTTTGTTCAAGGTCACACTTTAGTAAGTGGCATTGTTAGAATTTGAAGGGCGGCTGTTAACTAACTACTATGCCACACTGTCCCAAGCAGCACACACAAATTATCTTTAAAAATAGAAACCAAACCTTTCAATATTTCTACGAACATCTGAAATTTGTACATTTCCTCTAACCATGAGCGCACAGGCAAGGTAAAGACTGTGTTTGGGGTCCGCCCGAAGCAGCTGGTGGTCTTTACTAAAGGCATCTGAAAACATCTGATCCAATCTGCAACAGTGAAAGTGTCATCGTTTATACAAAATATCACTGCTTTCTTCTAGGTATAACTAAAATGAAGACAGTCCTCTATAAGTAAATACACCACATTAAATATTACACTAACAAAATATTAGATTATATGTATTCTAAAAATATTAAATAACTATAATTTTCTTGAAGCAATCTTGATGATATGAAAAGAGAAGAAATCATGTAATATTTTCTTTTTCTGGGAGGAAAAAGCTTCTGCAGTATATTGGTGATTTCAGGTAGCTACAAAATGTTGACTGTAGTATTACTGAACTCTATGTAGTACTGATTTTTGAAATTTGTATCATTATTACTTAGTTCAGTATACCTTATTTATTTCATAGTATCCAAACTACTAAAACTAATCAAAAGCCTGTAACATTAAGACTATTACTTTGTAAAGTATATTATATCATAAATTAGTTAACAGGAGGAAATTATCAAAGGACAATGTGAAGCTCTCCTATAAAAGATGAAACTCCATAGTAGTGCTCCTAAAAGCAGACTTTTAACCTAAGTCTTTTAACTGAAAGATAAAAGACGAAAATAAAGGTGACTGACAAAAAAGTTTTTATCTAACAATACACAGACTCCAATGCTAGGCTGATGCCAATGGACATTTAATAATCACCATGTTGCACACACTGGGTATGATGCTTAGCTTGTTAAGGTCACCAGCATCCCATGCAGAAAGGGAGTCCTATCAGTTGGCAAAGTGGTCATTTGCTGTTAGCTTAGATGAAAACCTACCAATATCACTTGCGACATTCCTAAAGTATAGAATTATCTTGTCAAAACTTTAATTATAAAAAGGAATCTTTAATTTAGTTTTCTTTAAAAACTTTTTAAAAATTATTTTCAATCTGTTTTAGAGACAGGGTCTTGCTTTGTTGCCCAGGCTGGAGTGCAGGGTCAAAATCATAGCTCAATGCAGCCTCAAACTCCTGGGTTCAAGTGATCCTCCCACTTCAGTCTCCAGAGTAGCTGGGACTACAAGTGCAGATAGGGTCTCACTATGTTGCCCTGGCTGGTCTTGAACTCCTGGGCTCAAGTGATCCTCCCATTTCATCCTTTCAAAGTGTTGGGATTACAGGTGTGAGCCATGGCACTCAGCCAATTTAGTTTTTCCTTTCTTATTTACATACTGTCCCCTTACAGAGTTTGGCAGGACTTTTGCCCTCAGTCAACTGTGAATGCCACTGTGAACTTCTCAAGCTCATCGTCGGTATACATGCTAAGAGTATCTTTCAAAACTACATTTTTTGTTAAGTATACTGATGTAATCTTTATGCTTAACAATGACACACAGTTATAAAGCAAGGTGTTCTGGAAAACATACAAAGTTACATCTGAAATTCTTCTATGGTACTGGGCTGTGATAGTAGCTTTAAAACAAACTCATTTAATCTACCCAGTAAGTATATGAGGTAGGTACTATTTCATTTTTACAGATGAGAAAAACTAAGAAAGTTTAAGTCACTTGCCCAAGGTCCTGTAGCTAGTGACAATTAGGATTCAAATGTGTTTGTCAGACTTCAAAGGACTTTTCATAAGCCTACACATTTAATCATTAAAGTTCAAATAGTTTAATACTGACATTTTTCAACAATTAATTCTAAATAAAGATGCATTCATCTAACGGAAAAATGGCTGTCATCAACTGTATTTTATATACTTCTCACAGATAAGATGATACAATTAAATAACTAGAGTTATTGCAAACTTTTTTCTCTTAAAAATGTTTTTTAAAGTAATATGAAGCCTCAAAAAATTGAAACAGTTACACCTTACCTTCTAGGAGGAATGTTAACATCTGTAAGTGTATACAGAGGTGTTAGGCTTGACACGAGATAATGAAGTTGAGGAAAAGGAACTAAATTCATGCTGATTTCATTAAGGTCCATATTAAGGGATCCTTCAAATCTTGCAGAGCTAAAAAGTTAAGATTAAAATGATGAGAAAATGTTTAATTTTAAAATTATACACTTTTAAATGTAGCTCGATTTACTCAGCAGGTAGTTTCTCAAATTCTTTTGCACACTTCTTCAGTGTAGAACACATGCTTTTCTTCCATATTAGTGAAATTTAGTATCAGAACAATGATGTATAAAATAAAACATAACACACAACATCTAAATTTTTTTTTTTTTTTTTGGAGACAGGGTCTCATTCTGGTTGCCCAGGCTGGAGTGTAGTGGTGTGATCTCAGCTTACTGCAACCGCCGCCTCCCAGCTCAGCCTCCTGAGCAGCTGAGACTACAGTAGGTGTACAGTACCATGCCTGGCTAATTTTTTATTTTTTGTAGAGATGGGATTTCACCATGTGCCCCAGGCTGATCTCCAGCTCCTGGGCTCAAGCAATCTACCTGCCTTGGCCTCCCAAGGTGGTGAGATTACAGGCATGAGCCACCATGCCTGGCCCTACAGTAATTCCTGTTTCTGGATTATCTGAAGTGTAACCAATATACTATTACAGTTGCTTATTACACATACAAAAATATCCTATTTAAAACAAACTTTATATTTGAGTTAAACACATATAGGTCAATAATTAGGAACTGAGAAACAACTAAATTCCTCAAGAATCTGCTTAATATATTCTATAATCTAGAATATAATAATGTCAAAGCAATCTCTGATACCAAAAAGCCACAGAAATCTTTTGGTCCAGCTAATGAGGAGGTACAGATTAGTTGGTTTAAATGATTAAGACATTCCACAGCTAAAAAATATTTAATTTTGTCTACGTGTTTCGCAAGTGTGTCAACCACAAAATCTTTTACATCATATGATACCTATTAATATTCCATGGAATATACTTGGGGAAATGCTGCTTTGGAGTCATAGAAATTAAAATTATGCTTGATCACTCCAAGAAAAGAAGATAGAAGACAAAATAAAAACAGAAGCAGCTTCTACAATTTAGAACAACTAAAAAATGATACTACAAAAATTCAAAATATCACCAAAAGCACAATAAAGTTTTTCGACTATCCCTGGATAGAATTACCTCGTTAGGTTGAGCAGCAAATTTGCCACAATGTTATTCATTGCATCAAAGGGCTTCTTATGCCGCGTTTTTAAAGCCCCAGAACTTGAAGTAACCAGACTCTTTGGCTTCACAGTTGTACCCAACTTTCCAGAATTCACCATGAGGTCGATTTTGCTAATGATGTCAAATAAAGACTTTTGAGGGAAAAACATCAGGAGAGAAGCTATTAAGAAGAGTGGATATAGATGATATTCTACTAGGAAAGAGAAAGAAAAACAATTTAAACTGATTTTTTCTCTAAGAAGGCTGAAAAGTAAAGAGAATGTTTAATATAAACACATAAACATAATACAAGACTGAATATACATAACATTCATCCATAAGTTCCAATGTCATTTCTTACTTGATTGTCAATGGGCAACACACAGTCTGCATGCTCATTAAGTTCCTTCATTGCCAAGATGCTATTATAAGGTGAGGTTATGACATCATCCTCACCAGAAGGATAAATGGAAGTCACAAATCTGTATACTTCTGGGAATTCGTCTTCAAGCATCTTTAAAAGAAATGTGCCAAGTCCAGATCCTGTTCCTGAGGATTAAAATATTTAAAAAAATTAGCATAAATGATTCAGAATATAATTGTGAGGAATTTGACACTTTATTTTTTTTGAGACAGGGTCTTGCTCTGTCACCCAGGCCAGAGTGCAGCAGCATAATCACGGCTCAATGTGGCCCTGATCTCCTAGGGTCAAACGATCCTCCTGCCTCAGCCTCCCAAGCATCTGGGACCGCAGGCATGCGCCACCAGGCCTGGCTAACTTTTTAATTTGTGTAGAGACAGGGTCTACCTATGTTGCCCAGGCTGGTCTTGAATGCCTAGGTTCAAGCAAGCTTCTGCCTTGGCCTCCCAAAGTGCTGGAATTACAGGCATGGGCCACCACAACTGGCCAGAATTTTATATTTGAAAAACTAATTTTCAACTTATTTCTGTGATTATATATTAACTAATCTAATTTTGGCAGGAAATGAAGGCAACATTCAGGAAATGAAGTCCTGAATTCCATCTCTGGCTCTGACAGTGAGTTTGGGAGGGCTATCTATATTTTACTCCTTTTCATAATTAAGTTATACCTATGTAATGCCACAAGAACCAACTGCACATGCACAAGTAAAAACTTCAACTAAGAGAGTGTTCAGTCTACATTTGATATTAAGCAACTTAAGAAAACTAACTTGACAGCTTTAGTGTAGTGTGTATATAATCTTCATGATGAAGAAAACTATCATGTCATCAAGCAATTTAAACAGTTAAAATTGTTTACAATTAAGCATGTCTACCTCGAATTTCAAAAATTTTCAAATATGAAGCACATCTTATTTAAAAGCAGAAACTCTAGGAATCTCATTAAAGGTACTTTTCTGATACATAAAGTTACACTTACATAAATTCAGAAATTTTTCAGAACTTAAAACTGGAATCCTCTAATCCAGTGTTTTTCAAACTGGGTTCTGAACTATTAGCAGGCTATGAAACTAATGAATAGATTAGTACTGTTTTCTTTTCTTAAATGAAACAGTAGAAAATAACATGTCAGATGTAGTATGAGTAAATAATGTTTTCTTAATATATTTTTTCGTGTGTGTATGCTGCACTGTGATATATAAAATGTATTTCATACCATTCTGTTAAAACAAAGTTTAAAAGCCAATGTTCTAATCCATGCAGATAAATATTAAAAGGCTGTGATGCTAAAAGTACTAAGTCAAAGTGAGGGAGATTCTTGGGGTGATCTTTAATGAGAAGGACTTTCTAAGCATCATTAAAAAACCGGAGCCATTACAGAAAAGACAGTTTTGATTTCATTAAAAATAAACAAAACTTCTATATATACTTAAAAAACCCATAAACAAAATAACAGGACAAACTTACAAAAAAACCCTTCAATGTATATGATGGAGGACTAAATTACTCTAAGAAAAAATTCCCACAAATCAACAACAAAAAATATGAATAATGCCACCATGAAATGAGCAAAGGATAGAAATATTTAACTCATAATAAAAGAAATACAAATTGCAAATAGAAGTAAAGATGCTCAACCTTTCTAATTAAAACTAGATATACTTTTGCATATAATAGATTTATGTCTCATGATACTCGGTGTTGGTGCTAGTGTAGGGAAATAGAAACTCATACACATTGTTGTCAGTAAGAAGCACTGGTGCAATATTGTAGGAAGGTGTATAGGTAATATCAGCCAAAATTTTAAATGTACATATGCTTTGGTCCTATCTTCTTCCTAGGAATACTGTCTAAAGCTATAGTGGCACAAATGCAGAAGTATTTGTCCCACACTTTCACTGATGATGGGATGTAAAAACTAAATATCATAAACACTTAACACCCATCAATAACAAACTCACTTTAAATTGTATAATTGATTCTATGACAGACAGCTGATATGGAAAGATGTTCAGGAAGAGATAAAGTGGAAAAATTACAGAATAGTATATATTGGATAATCTTGTTTATGTAAAAATATACATACATGCTTTGATAGGCATAGAATATATCTGAAAGAACAGACATAAAAAGACCCCGCAAACCTGACCATCTGTGAGGACAGGGAGTAGGGATTAGACGTGGGAAAAAAGCACTTTACTTTTAACCTTTAGTAATATTTATTTTTGCCATTTTAAGTGAATTGTAAGTATGTTCTTCTCAGATGTTGGGTAATAAAGGTATTTTTTAGAAAGATATAATGAACTATAAATCAATTAAAAAAACTAACTCAAATTTGCAGGTTAATTATACTAGTACAAAGACAAATTTGTTTCTTAACTGAATGATTATGAGGGTCTTTTAAAGACATGGTTACACAGCAATTTTAACTTTTAATTTTACAATGCTATGTCAATGAATAATATGTATAAAAATCAACTGTACATACACATAACTTGCTGAATGTAAAATCTTAATCTCAGGTTGGAGGAAAAAAGTGTGACAATTTTGTTCTTTTAATATTTGCTAAGCCTATTTAAAAATCAGCAAATTACATTCTGTTTCTATTTTTACAGAAGAGGGGAGCAAAATACTTCAGTTCTAAGGTATAGGCTTCCCTGGGGGAAGGAAGCAATGCTGATTATTTATTTTTAGTTCAAGTCAATTAACTGCCGTGTAATAAACGATCTAAAGGAATTGACTAAACTAGTTTTACTTTTTTTTCTCTTTTTGGAGACAAGAAAGGCTTGAAGATGGTTAAAGACAGGGTATTGATATTCTTTGGCAAGCATACTTTATGAACATGTCAAAAATGCTTCACTCTAGGAAACAGGACTGTACAGGCAAACTCTGAGGAGAAAGTCAGCATTCCTGAAAAGTAGCTGCATGTTCCGTAAAAGAAACTAAAGGTACAAGAAAAAAAATTTTCCAGTATAGTTCTGTTGATTCTTAAGAGGGCTTACATTAAAAAAAAAAAAGAGAGAGAAAATAGTGACATAATACCACAAAATTTTAAGATAAAAAGGTGTATGTTTACATACTCAAACTATACACCCTCCAAATAGTTCTATTTTTATCAAGCACATGTCTAAAAACAAGACTTATGTTTGCAAAATGAATTCCCACTTATACTTTAACACTGTTACAGGCAAGTGAGTGAAAAATTTTACCTCCTCCCATGGAATGTATTATAAAGAAACACTGCAAACAATCACAATGCTCTGCCGACTTTCTGAGTTTCTCTAAAATCTGGTCTTGGTAAAGACTGCCGAAAACTCTGTGACCCACAGCCCTGAAAATAAGAACAAGGATTTTTAAAATTCCTTGCATTTTTTTATTAGTTCTAATCTAAATAAAAGGATTTTAAACAAATTTGAAAAGTATTTTTATTGAGCTAAAGTCTATTCTTGTTTCATGTAAATAAATCATACAATATCCTGAAGATACTAGATAGAAAACTTAACAAATATTCAATATCTATGATCTTCAAATATGTGGATAAGTAAGATCATCAGTAATGAATACTAAACTATGATTTTCTAAATTTATCTTCTTAACCTTCTCTTAAGGTACAATTCCGACAAAACAAGATTTCAGTTACATAATTTTTTCTTCTCTCCATTTAAGGTAAGCTCTGAATTGTAGTGGATTTTACATATTAAAAAGCAAAATATGGTAAACTAAAGAGACACTGAAAAAATTTAAACAAACCTATTCTGGTTTCATATATGAGAAAAAAATGGTCATATCATGTTATTAGATGAAATGGCACATGGTAGAAATTGATATTTATGCAGCTCGGCAAGTCTTTTTAGTTGTCCAGATTTGCAAATATCACTATGATGAATTAAAGTAAAAAAATTTCCCATAACATGCATTTCAGGTATAACTCAAAAGTTACATAATAAGTTACACAACAATTAGTGAAAATGCAGTTAGGTGGTCAGATGGGCTCACGTACTAAGTGACTGGTTCTCTGGGAACACAAGATTCAAATTTATGTTTTAGTAAAATTATACATCACTCCACATTATGAACCTGAGGGACTGGCTGTAAATAGTGAAAATAATGAATATGAGAGATTTGCAAATAACAAGGAGCTACTTAATTTCTAAAAAACAACAACAGTCTCAACATGAATTCTTAAGTAATCACTGTTGAAGCTTTTTTTACAGTAAAGAGATCATGATATACTCAAGGGCCTAAAAAGCCTCAGGCTCAGCTTGAATGCTAGGATACTGGTCTGGCTTGCATCTCTATCAATTCTATTACATCTGACCAACTGGACAACTTGAGAGCAAGTCAAATAACATAGATAACAGTTAATGGAACTACTTAAAACATTTGTCACTATTTAGTGTTCTTCAAGAATGAATTTATGAAAAGGAATTCAGCGAATTAATGTTTCATAATTCATCTTTTTCTTTAAAAAAGAAGGAACTAGGAGTAAATACAGATGGCTTCCAAGCCACCATTTATTAAGGTGGTGGGCTGAAAGGCCTAGCCTTATGTGGCAAATTGCATCTTGTTTCACATCAGTGGAATCTCACAATGAAGAAAAGATTGCTCATTTTTTTCAGAAAATATTCAATTTTTACACTGTGTATTCTCACCAATTATTTCCTGAGCCAGAAATATCAGTGATCAGCTGTTTCGTATCAAATACATCTCTCAGTGGTCCCTGCAGAATTTCATTCACTACCCCTTCTTCCATATCAATCAAGACAGCCTGAGAAAGAAAAATAAAATTAATGTATTTTCCTTTAGAGTTATTTACTCTGTAAATGAAAATAATTTATGCACTGAATATTACACTGTTCTCTTGATAGTTTAAGCTTAAGTAAAATCTTTATGTAGAATCTGTTGTAAAAAGTAAAAAATAATTTCACTCTGTTTGAAAGGTGGAATCCAATTAAAAAATGGATTCTAAATTCTTTTATCCTACTCTAAAATGCCTAGTTGGGGAAAAAAAGCCCAAGAATAATCCCCTCAACTGAATTTCTAACAAGGTCTCAGAAATGTAAAAGGCATCCTTAACCAGAATAAGTTCTCAATCAATCAATATGGGATGCATTAATGCATCTGCATACCGGGAACAATCATGCTGCTCTTTATGAACCACAGCCCAAAACTGCCCAATTCAAATGAGTAAATTTACCATTACGTGCAAAGCAAAGGCACTGGGATAGATGTGAAAAGTGACAACATGGTCCTTTCCCCCAAGTAATTCACGATCTAATTCATTACCACAAACTTTAGCTGACATGACAGAAAACCTATATTTCTAAGAAGAAATGAGAATACAAAACACGAAATTAATTATGGAAAGAAAAAACAGAAAAAAAAGATGAAGGAAATCTAGTAAAACGTAAAGCAGGGATAGCTTGGCAGTAGGATTATATGTCCCATCCTCCCACTTCCCTGTACTTTCCATATATTCTACAGTGAGGAAGAACAGTGAAAAAGTAAACTAAGTAGAGTTAAATAAAAAAGCAAAGCTGAAACAAATGCTTAGGGTACACTAAACAATGATTTGTTAACTCTTTGATTCAGTGTCGCAGAAGAAGTGCTTGGTTTATGACTTTCAGTTCTGTTACCATTATGCAGTGAGTTTAATCATTTGTGTAATTAACCATGCTACTTTAAGATTTACAATTAAGTGCTCGCTTCGGCAGCACATATACTAAAATTGGAACGATACAGAGAAGATTAGCATGGCCCCTGCGCAAGGATGACACGCAAATTCATGAAGCGTTCCATTTAAAAAAAAAAAAAAAAAAAAAAAAAAAGATTTACAATTAAAATAATATAGCAGTATATCATAAAGACTATAAAACTATGTTTTACAAATGTGCTCCTTTATATAGAGCAATCATATATACACTTTACATACAGAGGACTGTATAGGATGTTTGGCAATGTTAGGTATTTTCAAGGATATTTCTGACAATACGCAATTTTGACTTCAAATGCTGACGACTTTAACACCTAAACCAACCAAAGAGAGACTTCACTGTATGGGCAAATTTTAGGACTACAAGTTGTGAGATTATAAAAGAAAAAACAAATTAGATTATACTGGCCTTGTTCCAAAATAGATTTATTGAGGTATGTGGAAGATTAAACATACATAAATTATACCCTCAATTACTCTGCTACTTGGCAAGGGAAGCAATATGCAAATACAAACTGATATTCGGGTACCTCCTGAAATTAGTTTTGATAGAATCATTATTGCCCTAGTCACTTAACATTAAAATCCTGACATATAACTCTTCCAGACCTTCCTTGTTACATCAGGCCCTTGTTTTTCCTTTGGAAATTAACTAAACTTTGGGAGAGTATTTTGGGTTCTTCACTTAGGCATCCAAGGTCTGGAGTCACAACTGTTCTAGGATTTGATGTTTGTATTTCCTTTCAGAGCCGACTGGTTTTTCCCTAATTGTAACATAGGATTTATAAAATTCTGAGTATTCATTAACCTAAGAAACTGAACACAGTGGAGGGACCCAAGCACCAAGCTATCTTATGAAGCCTGGACTCTTCAGTGATCACAACCACACAATACTGAGAGCTCCTAAGGAGAAAATGGAAGAGTACCTTCTCGGAAAAAAAGTCAAAGGCCACAAAAACATGCTGATTTATTTTTTCCTAATAGTGTTTCCTCCACCTCTCCATCTGCTTACTGATATGGTTGTAGGAAAAAGATTCAGTTGGGAGTAGTCTAGGAAATGTCAAAGTCTCTTTTTCTCTAAGATTTGGATTGGGATACCTGCTCTCTCTACATCACAAAGCATACTGTGTTAGTCAATTTTGTCACAGCCTGCAAGCACATGATCTCTGCCCTAAATTTTGTTTTCCAAGGACATCAGAGATTGCAGATAGAAGATGGTTCCCAGATGTCACAAAAGTATTGCTCACCAGTCTTTAAGCTACTACACCAGGTCTGATCCTTAGCATCTCAATTCCTTCCATAACATTTAAACTTTCTTTTCTGTTACAGTCAAAGATCACTGATCAAAAATCAGAAAAAGTAGTTCATTACACAGAAACAATCACAGAAATATTGTTGGAATGATTAAGACCGTAAATAAGACTGCAAATATGTGCTACGAATCTGAAGTACTTGGTTCAGGAGAACTTACATGGTTAACGGTTTTTATTCACTACAATGTGGCCGGTTCCATGTTTTGTACTGGTAGTAACCTTGATGCAAATAAATCTTCCAATATCTTTGAATAAAACATTAAACTGTACTAGTATGTATTTCAGGTCCTTAGAGTTAAGAAGGCTCCTTTTGTTATTTATGTAGACACTATTTCTCCTGAAAAAAGGCTAACTACAGTGTTTTAAAGTATGGGCTTTTCCCCCTAATGTGTTAGGTGGACACAAATGTCTGCTTAGTTATATTTATATTAAATGTGGCTTAGTAATTTTCTTCTACTTTGAAAAGTTTAAAGTTTTATTCTCATGATAGTTACTGAGCATAGTTATTTAAAAAATACATGTAATATAAGAATCCAAGCTTATGTATCTTACTCGTGCTTTTAAAGAACATATTTTTCCCTTGGAAATACTTCCACCATCACCAACCACTCTGAAAGATAAAAAAAATGAGAAATGGTCATAAGATCTTCCATGGCTAATAGCGCTATCAGGTAATAAAGTTAACTTCCATTTATATAATAAGACTGCTTATAGGCCAGGTGAGGCAGACGCAACAGCTATTCCTAACCTCTTTCTTCCTTACTTACCTCCCATTAGGCTGAAAAAGTGAGGTACTTATTTTCCTGGCTTTCTTTGTAGTTAGGGCTGGCCATGTAATCCAGTTCTAGCCAATGAGATAAAGGGGAAGTATTCTGGGAAGCTTTTAAAGAAGGACCAGATGCAGTTGGCGCCTATCTTCTTCCTTTTTCCTGCCTCAAACATGAATATGGATGTGATTCCTGGAGCAGAGACTGCCATTTTATAGTCATGAAGTAATAATACAAGTACAAAAAGCCAGCACACTTATGGACAGTGGAATATATATAGTATTAGATCTTTGAGGCATTCCTTTAAAACTAGAACATCTGATTTCCAGATTTGTGAGACAAATGGATACCTTTACTGCTTAAGCCACCATTAATGTGGTTTCCTGTTGCAGCTAAACACCCATCAACAGATATAACTGGTATTTACCATTGAGTATCTAAGGTTGTTCTGAGAATTTCACGTTGGAAATAAGTTGCCAAAGTACTGAAATCTAATGCAGTATATGGGTCAACAAAGACAGTTCACAAGACAGAATATATGAAGGGCAGCCAATTGTCAGGCCAAATCCAACTAGTTGCCTGTATATAAAGTTTTATTCAAATATGGACACACCCATTCCTTTATGTATTACCTATGCCCACAGTCATGCTACAGATCAAAAGTGGTGCAAAAGACTTTATGGTTCACATAACCTAAAATGTTTACTTCCTGGTCCTTTACAGAAAATATATGTATGCCAACCCATGCTGTAGGTAAATTCCTATCATGCTATTCAAAAGGTGTAACAATTTGGTAAGAAGAGTACACAAAGATATGGTCTTACTTCGAAAAAGATTTTTTGTACTAAGCTGTGGAACAGATGCTGCATGTGTTCATAGTACACAGAAAGAAGTGCAAGATGCCACAACTCTGCTTGCTAAACTTACCGGGAAAAAAATAGTGCTCTCAGGTTAAAGTATAAAACACACAAAGGAGATGAGAGTGTAGTTATGAAGAGTCACCTTATGAAGAAAGAAAAGCTCCCAGGCTGACTCTCAACTATGTAATACTCAATGTAAGTGTTGGGTAACAAGAAGTAAAGAGGTGGGCATAGGAACTTAGTAAGAGAAGCGTCTGAAAGGAAGTATTACAGAGGCAAATTTGAGACTCCCAAGAGAATTTAGAGGTGAGGATATTCTGGGCTACAAATAAGAGGGAATCTATAGTCTATATGACAGATACCTCCATAAAATAAAGATAAATGATACCAGCCATTAAAGTAATACACCTAACTTCCTTTGGTCTGATTCCATGGTCACCAAGCAACCTTCAGATTATTACATAGCTTTTCAGTAAGACTTCCTACTAATGTAATGTGCCTATGACAGAAAATGAGAATTTGGTCTTTGGTTAACCTGGCTGTACTGGAGAGCACTGAACTTATCTCAAGATGCCAATGACACTTCTGAGTTTGCAAGCCAGTGCCCTAGATAGACTCTGGAATTCACGCAGGAAGCAGGGACTAATCAGCTTTCTCTAGAAGATAACTGCTCACATACCCAGCCAACAATTTTAAACTAGAAGTGATGTTCCTATTGGATTAAAGCCTGATATGAAGTATATATTTTTCAGTTTAAGCACACGACAGTTAGTTTTATGAAGTATTTTGAAAACGCATGAAAGTAATAATTTAATATTAAAAGCTTATGGAGATATCCTGAACGGCAACTTAAATTACTCTTCCAGATAAAAGATATATAGTACTTACATATACTCTTTATTAAATAAAAACAATCCAATAACTGCTTGTCTCCTTTTTAAGTATATTTTTATACTTACAGCATATATGTAAACAACATATTTTTCTTTCAAAAGTTAGTTATTACAGGATGCATTAACAAGATGCCCTCTGGGAAAATTTCAGCTTTCCTTTAATGAAACTTATTTCAAAGTTAAGTTAAAAGAAGTCACACTAAAGGGAAACCTGTTCTGCAAGATGATATAATATTAATAATCTAATAGAAGGAATATGTTTTCAATAACGAAACAAAGAAACAGAACTTTGCAGCTACTGGCTATTTTTATTGTCCTTTGAAGAATTATATCCCAAGCTATTGAAACTTAAAAGTATCACATTGTGACAGACTTTAATACCATCTTACCTGGTGTCTACATTTCTAAAGAAGCTGCTTATTGCCTCATCATAAATTCCTTTCTAAAAAGAAAAACATATGTTAATAGCATTTAGGTTTTGCTTCTCGCCCAAATCAAATTCTTTCAATTTTAATTACATAATACTGTAATGGGTAGGATGAAGCTCTGAAAAGAAAAAGCAAGTATCACAAAATGCGGAGCCTGATTCTTCCCAATCTCCTTAGAAGAGTAAATGCCATGGGATCTACAGATAAAGTTCAGCAGGAGGTGCTAAAGAAAGGATTTCACCCATAGGACTGCAGAACAGGTCCATCAAATGAGCGTTCTCTGGATTCTTGGTGATCTTTTTAAAAGCTGACTGGTTAAATTAAGGAATACAATAAACACACGTGTTATCTGTTTTACACAGTACTTTCCCATATACAATCTCACTGCTCTGCACACGAACACCAATAAAGAGGAGACCCTGAGAATCAGGAAAAATGTTAAGACTAAGGTCGCCGGCCAGTGTTCTTTTAGTTTAGTGTGTGTCTGAACTAACATGTTTAAAAACCAGTACGTTATTTACTGAGAAGATCCCATGCATCTTAAACGGGTCAGATGAAAGCTCAAGTCGGGTATTTCCTGCGTATAGGCTGGAAGACCTAGCTGACACGCGAGGGGGCTGCGGGCGGGTACCTGGTTGACCGCGGCGTGCTCCCTTAGTGCCAGGTCCCAGAAGCAGCAGCCGATCTGGTTTCCGCACTGGCCGACTGCGACCGGAGGAGAGGAAGGAAAGAGAATAGGACATTAGGCAGGAAACAAGGCGGCTGGATTCCGCGGCGACCAGGTCTCTATCCGCCCTGCGTAGCTCACCCTGTACGACCACCGACTGTGTCATGCTGGTGCGCAGCCGGCTCTGGGCGCCTGCTAGCCCGCAGCCGCTTCTGCATTTCACCCGCAACGGCGCTCTACTAAAGGGCTGCCGTAAGTCACGCTGCTGCCGCAAGCCGCTGCCGTCGCTAAGCACGTCCCTAGGTTTAGGCTAAGGTTTTCCGTCAGAAGGCCGCGCAGGTGCACTTGCGTCTCACCGTTACCATAGCGACTGAGCCTCTGGACTGCAGATCCTAACTGCCTTGTCAACATCTTTGAGCATCGGCAGCTCCGGAGGCCGGGGTAACTGGCGGGTAACTAGGCTTTGGAGTGATATTTTTAAATATGTGTCGTTAAGCTGTTTGTAGGCTATCAGAGGTTTAAGTTTTGTTCACAGCCTCAACACCCTGGGCGGTGGATCAGTCCGTTTATTCAGATTCCACGGGACGCTGCGTTAGCATCTCTGTCTAACAAGACCTTTATTCTAATAGAAAATGAACAATGGCGTTGAGCAAAGAGAAACCGCAGACAAACAGACATGTCAGGGCACAATTGGAACTAAATGGTTATACACTTTGACAAAAATGGCAAAGCTAAGATCACAGACCCCACCAGTATTTGTTAAACGCTGTATACTCCCCAAATTAACTTGTAGGCTCTCTGGGAAGATTAAAAAGAAATTAAGGCATAGATCCAGTACCAAGAAGCTTACAATCTGATTGAAGACATACACGCGAAATACTCAAAGAATTGTATGGCGTTGACTTTAAGTTCAATAAGATTCAGTGGTTGAGGATGTAGATGAGTAAACAGAAGTCTGATAGAAGAGACGAGATTAACACTAGGCATTTAGATGGGATAGAGGAGGAGAAGATTAAAAAATTAGGCATTATGACCACTACCAACTCCTTAAAATTGTCAAACATTAAAATATGTAAACTTCTATTGATCAAATTAGACCAGATTTTAATTAAGAACTCAAGTACTTATTTAATAAAATATTTTCCACAAAAATTCTGAAGAACTACGAAACTCTAAGAAGTCTTCTTTGTTTAATAAAAAGTTATATGGTATGTACTATGAATATGTGCTAATGTGAATTGTAATATTCAATTGATTAGAACACTTTGTTGTCCCACCAAGACATGTAGTAGTTACTATTACATTTCTCTGGTAGCTGGTAGGTTTAAAGTTGCAATGGATTTTATATCTTTTGGTAATAGGCAGCTTTTGGTCAGTAAATTTTTGTAGGCTGGATTTATTCTTGACTGCTTACTGAGTATGGGGTCAGTGGTAGAGGTAGAGTTGGGCACTTTAGATCTTGATGCTAAAGTCCCAAAGTCTGGGGCTTCCAAAATTTGCAAGTCTTGGTCCAGTTTGTAGGCAGTGATGTGAATAGGTCTGTATCAGTGTGTTATCAGTGCTAGGTGAGATGATACACTGGCTTTTGCAGAGCCCCACCCTTCATGCAGTCCCAATCATTATTCCCCAGAAGCCACATATAGGAAAGAAAAGTCCTAACATGTCTTATTAATAACTCCAGTCTGTAGAGAATCAGACTGAGAGACAGTTCTGCTTAAGAGTCAAGCAAGGTAGAGCCTCACATGCCAGCCACTCCAAAACTTCCATATATGCAAACCCAGGTTAGCCAAGTTGAGACTGGTTGAACTGCAGCGGGCTATTCAGAATCTTATAAGGAAAAGAAATGTTTTTGGTTGAAGCCACTGAAATTTTGGGGTGCAGTTTTATTATACTGATAGCTGACTAACATACAGAGCAAATACAGTGAACAAAATTCCACATGCTGAAAATGAAAAAGAGAAAAAAAATCATTGGGAATCCTATGGACTACTAATATTGAAGGAAGGAAGGAAGACAGGGAGGGAAGGGAGAGAGGGAGGGGAGGGGGAGAGGAAGGAAGGAAAGATGTAAAAGATGGGTAAAGTACAAGACCTTGGGGTAAAACGTAGCCTAAGAGGGGAAAAAAGAAAATTCATCATGTATATTTTGTGCTGAAGAAGAACTTAAGAATATGAATGCAATAAAACAGGAACTTAAAGACAAGATACCAAAATAATAAGACTCAAGCTCTATGAGGGCTGAGTCTTGTGATTTTTATCCACTACTAGGGATAGTACCTTGCATATAGTAGATAGTAAGTAAATATTTGATGAATAAATGAAATAAAATGGAGATAAAAGAACTAAGGAAATTAACTGAAAACAACATCCACCTTAAAGGACTTAAAGGAATAATTTTTAAAAGCATTAAGAAGCAGACTAGAGAGATGCACATCAAATTATAATGTAGAGGAAAGGCTTAAAATAATGACAGAATACTAGGCAAAACCCGAAGATGTGAAAGTTATTAAAAATAATATGTATGGAGGAGACAAAGATAACTCAACGTAAGATTAACATGTGCCCACAGCAAATGGAGGAAGAAATGTGCTTGATATAAAAAGTAAAGGAAGAAAAATACATAGATTAAAAGGATACACACTATGTTCTATAGGACAATTTCTACAGAAAAATCAACACCAAGACATGTAACCTCATTAAGTCATTATTCAACTTTTCAGAATAAAGAAAGAATTTTTTAGGTACCTAGGCATGAAATGAACAGGGGAGTGGGATGAAGAAAAAACAATTGGACTACTTTAGACTCATCTATAGCACATTCAGTATGGGAAGGCACTGAAAACATGCTGCAGAGTTCTGAAGGGGAATAAAATATTTTAGAAGAAAATTATTCTATAGCTTTTGTAAGTTGTCATTGAAATATAGTTCAAATTTGTGGGTGCTCTGTTTTTATTCTTGCTTGTACATACCGCCATTTCTGAGCTAATCTCTTTCTCATATAACTTGACAAACAATAGCAACTGGCATGCTATTGTTTTCCAGCCTCTTCTCCCAACATATAAATTCAATAGTTAAATCAAATTCTTTCTAGGCTATCACAGAGTTTTCCAAAGGTTTTTCCCAATAGGTTTGTTCCTGAGTGACATATATCACTATCCTTTTAGCTTTCCACAACAGTTTCCTTGTTAATTGCTCCTTGACCACTTAGGTGTGGTGACTTATATTTTAGGTTTTTGTTATAGCGGTACCTAAGTCTGGACAAAAGTCTGTATACATCAGCATAAACTTTGTTGTGCCATGGTAACAATCAACCCCAAAATCTCAGTGTTGTAAAACAACACATTTTTTTTTTTGTACATGATGCATGTCCGTTGAGGGTGTCTGGGGGCTATGCTTTATGTTATCCCCCTTCTGGCACTCAGGCTGATGATCTGCCATTATTTGGTCAAGTTTTTGATTTATTTGATTTTAAATTAATTATTGTATATATTAATGGGGTACAGTTGATTTTTTGATAAATATTTACATTGTGGAATGATTAAATCAATCTGATTAACATATCTGTCATTTCACATACTCAGATTTTTTTTTGTGATGAGAACATTAAAAATCTACTCTTTTAGCAGTTTTGAAATATATATTATTAGTAACTAGTCACCATGCTGGGTAATAAATCTATAAAACTTATTCCTCCTAGCTGAAACTTTGTATCCTTTGGACATCTTCTGCTCCCTATCCCTGTCTCACCCTCCAGCTTTACTACCCTCTGGTAACCACCATTCTACTCTCTACTTTTATGAGCTTGACTTTTTTAGATTCCACATATAAGTGAGATCATGCAGTGTTTGTGTTTCTGTGGCTGGCTAATATCACTTAGCATAATGTCCTCCAGGTTCATCCATGTTGTCACAAATGACAGCATTTTCTTCTTTTTTAAGGCTGAATAGTATTCTATTGTGTATATATACCACATTTTCTTTATCTGTTTCTTTATTTGTTTATCTGTTGATGGATAGTTAGGTTGCTTCCATATCTTAGCTATCGTGGATAATGCTGCAGTAAACATGGGAGTGCAGATATCTTTTTGACATACTTATTTCAGTTCCTTTGGATATATATCCACAAGTGGGATTGCTGGATCATACGGTGATTCTATTTTTGATTGAGGAATCCATACTGTTTTCCATAATGGCTGTATTAATTTAATTCCCACCACCAGTGTTAAAAAGGCTCTCTTTTCTCCACATCCTAGCCAACATTTATCTTTTATCTTTTTGATAGCTGCCATTCTAACAGATGTGAGGTGATAAATATCATTATGTTTTTTAATTTTCATTTCCCTAATGATTAGTGATATTGAGTATTTTTTCATATATCTGTGGGCCATTATATGTATTTTTTGAGAAATGTCTGTTCTGATTCTTTGCCCATTTTTAATTGGGCTATGTGTTTTCTTGTGAAGTTGTTTGAGTTCTTTATGTATTTTGGATGTTGTCCCCTTAGCAGATGTATGGTTTATAAATATCTTTTCCTAATCTGTGAGTTTTCTCTTCATTCTATTAATTGTTTCCATTGCTGTGCAGAAGCTTTTTAGTTTGATGTAGTCCCTTTTGTCTACTTTCGTTTTTGTTCCCGTGCTTTTTGAGTCGTATCCAAGAAATCATTGCCCAAACTAATGTTGTGGAGATTTTTTTTTCCTGTTTTCTCCTAGTAGTTTTAGTTTCAGGTCTTACGTCTGAGTCTTGAACTAATTTTGGTTGATTTTTATTTATGATGTGAGATACATTTCTGGTTTTTGTGGTAGCGACAAAGCTCAGGAGGGTCTTGCACTAGCAATTAATGGTTGCTTATAATTCACTGACTAAAACTAATCACATGGGCTGCAAGTAATCATAAGGTGGCCAGGAATTTCAATTTCTGGAAAAGAGAAAGCCAGAAATATTTGATAAATGCTTGTGTGTACTGCACAAGCATTCTCAGACATTACATCAGAATACAGCATCTGTGGTAGGCATCCTCTAAGATGGCACCCAATGATCTCTGTCTCCTGTTCTTGTGTAAGCCCCTCTCCTTGAGGGTAGGCTAGACCTAATGTCACCTTTCTAATGAATAGAGTTCAAACACAACCCAATGGCCACATTGAGTTGAGGCGACAGAGTTAGAAATTTTGGACGATCAGACAGCTACAATTTGCAGGGCAGAATGCCAAAGAGGAGAGAGTATGCAAAAAGAAAACTGTAAATCTTTAGGGAGTTGCTCATGAGCCTAAACTGAGTGCTGATCCTTGCATGAATTCATGGAAACTAAGTAACACTGAGGAAAGAACCGTTGGAAATAAGCGGGCAGAACATTTCCTAGGGTTCACATAGGGCTAGGACTAATTCACATTCCCTGTATCTTGAGTGGAGAAACCTTAAAATAGCTGGAACATTGAGTTGAATACTCAGAAAGGTACCTCAGTAGTGGAGAAAAATTAGCCCTAGATGAAAGGCTGTTGTGATCTAGCCTAAGAGAGCATGAAACCAAGCCTCCAAAGAACCAGGCTGTTTCCAAATAACTGTGTCCCAGACCAAAACTTAAAAATACTTAGAGGAATAAAAATAAAATTGTTTAGCAATGTAAAATCACAATGCCTGGCACTCAGGTCAAAAATTGCCAGATACGCGAAGATGAGTCCCATAGTGAGGTGAAAAATTAGTTAAAAACAGAACAAGAAATGGCACAAATGAAAGAATTAGTAAACATAACAATTACATAAAATTAAAAGAACATTAAAGCAGTATATGTTCAGAAGGACAGAAGGAAGCCCAGGCTGATTGGGAAGGGACAAAGAAATATATAAAAGAGATCCCAATTAGACTTCTAGAGATGAAAAGTACAACATCTAAGGTGAAAAATGGATGGAATAAAGAGCAGATTAGACATTAGGCAAAAGAAAAGATTAGCAAACTTAAAGAGGTAGTGATGGAAACTGTGCAAAATAAAACAGAAAACAGAAAGATTTTTCATAAAAGGAGAACTAGTGAACTGTGGGACAACTTTCAACAATGTAACATACATGTAATTGGTATGCCAGAGGAGGGAACAAAAAAATATCTGAAGAAACAAAGGCTAAAAAATTTTCAAATGTGATAAGCATTATGAACCCACAGATCCAAGAAGCTCGGTGAATCTTAGGCACAAGAAACAGAAAAAAAACTACAACAAGTACGTTATAATCAAATTGCTTAATATCAGTGATAAAAAAACAAATATTAAAGCCAGCCAGAGAAAAAAGACATATTACATATAGAGGAACAAAGATAAAAAAAATCAACAGACTTCTTGTTGGGAACAATGCAAGCCAGAAAATAGTGGACCCAAATCTTCAAAGTACTTAAAGAAAACAAAACTGACAATTGAGAATTCTATACCCAGTTAAAATATTTTTCCACAATGAATATGAAAAAAAGAGATATAAAAGCTAAATTAATTAATCAGCAACAGACAAGCACTGTTAAATGAAAACATTCAAGCAAAGGGAAAATTATGTTGTATGAAAATCTGGACCTACTCAAAGGGACAAAGAGCACTGAAAACGATAAATATGTAGATGAATATAAAAGACTTCACTTGTTTTAAAGACAATTGCTTAAAAGAAAATGTATAACGATGTGTATGGGGTTTGTACTATAGATAGAATTAAAATATGACAACAAAATTATATGTAGTGGGAGGGGAAATGGACTATACTTTTATACGGTTCTTCTAGTGTATGTGAGGTGGTATAATTTATCTATAAATTATACACATATTCAAAATACCTGAACTAAAAACTGCAGAATAGAAAGGAGAAGTAAATAAAATTACAATTATTGTTGAAGATTTCACACCCTTACTTCAATAGTTGATAAACCAGGTATATAGAAAATCAGTAAGAATGTGGAAGACTTGAACAATTCTGTCAATCAACAAATTACTTACACTGAAGCCAACTATAGCAGCGTATACATTCAAGTACGTGTGGAACATTTGCCAAAGCAGTTTATATTCTGGCCATAAAAACAACTCTAAATAAATTTAAAAGAATTCAAGTCGTACAAAGAATGTTCTCTGACAAAAACAGAACCAACCTAATTAGAAATCAGAACAGAAGAGTAGAATATTCCTAAATATTGGAAAATACTTATATAGAACACTGAAGCCAACTACAGCAGCATATACGTTCAAGTATGTGTGCAACATTTACCAAGGCAGTTTACATTCTGGCTATAAAAACAAGTCTAAGTAAATTTAAAAGGATTCAAGTCATACAAAGAATGTCCTCTAACAAAAATGGAACCTAATTATAAATCAGTAACAGAAAAGTAGAATATTCCTAAATATTGGAAAATTAAACAATATAATTGTAAATAACCCATAGGCCAAGGAAAAAAAAAAGAAAAATTTTAACTGAAGGAAATGAAAATACAAAATTAAAAAATTTGTGGAATGCAGCTAAAGGAGTGCTTTGGTGGAAATCTATAGAATTAAATGTTTACATTAGAAAAGAAGAAAGCACTAAAATCAATGACCTAAGCTTCTACTTTAAGAAATTAGAAAAAGAAAAGCAAATTAAGCCCAAAGTAGACAGAAGAAAAGAAATAATAAAGATTGGAGTGGAAATCAAGTAAATGGTAAATAGAAAATAGAGAAAAATCAATGAAACCTAAATATGTGTCCTGAGAAATTAAAATTATTTGATGGGCTTCCTTGTTCATAAGACAAAGTCTAAAATTTTAACTTGAGTTTATGCTCCTGCATGATTTGGTCTGTACTTATGTCTCAGACTCTATTTATTTTCTGTTTTCCTTGCTTTGGTTATGCTGGCCTTTCAGATTTTTTATTGTCTTTACTGGCATGACCTTTGCACATGCTGTTTTCCTCTGTTTGCCCCCTCCTCAACTGTGTCAATGTTTTTGTCTCCCACTCATTGCCACCTAATTAATGCCCACTCATCTTTTAGATTTAGATTAAATATCCTAAACCAAAACAAATCCTATTGTAACCTATAAACTCTACCACAACAGGAACTGTGTTTGTTTTAGCTTAACCTTTTATCTTTAACACTTAACACGTGCCTGACTCATGGTGGATTCTCAGCAAATATTCGTTAAATGAATGAATGAAGTCCATGGGTCTTTTTTTCTTAGAACATGACAAATTCAAATATCACTCATTTTCTGCATCTCATGAATTAATATCTTGAGAATTGAAAGACTATTGCTCTTGAGCTTATGATACTTAAGGAGGTATTTGGATACTTCCCCATCTTTTTATTCACCATTTGTATTGCTCCGTTTATCTATTGCTTTATGAAAATATGCTGGAGACTCAAGTTCCTTTTGTGTTCTGATGTATCATTCTACTGTTGTAAAGTTTCTTTTTTTTTTTTTTTGAGACGGAGTCTCGCTCTGTCGCCCAGACTGGAGTGCAGTGGCGCGATCTCGGCTCACTGCAAGCTCCGCCTCCCGGGTTCACGCCATTCTCCTGCCTCAGCCTCCGGAGTAGCTGGGACTACAGGCGCCCGCCACCGCGCCCGGCTAGGGACTACAGGCGCCCGCCACCGCGCCCGGCTAATTTCTTTTTGTATTTTTAGTAGAGACGGGGTTTCACCGTGTTAGCCAGGATGGTCTCGATCTCCTGACCTCGTGATCCGCCCGCCTCGGCCTCCCAAAGTGCTGGGATTACAGGCTTGAGCCACCGCGCCCGGCCGTAAAGTTTCATTATTAAGGCTAACGTTTGATTTGTTTCATTGTATCACCCATTCTAAAGAAACATGGTATGGCAAATGGACTAGTTAAAATGGTAAATTACAGAATTTTAAGAATATCCCACTTACAGATATTTTACTTCATATATATCGGTGACTAAAAAGTGAAATCAGTGTCTTAATACTCTGATTTCAAGAATGACACAAAAATATGTAGGAAGTAGTGCTGATTGAATTCTTGTGTCCCAGTCATTGGCTTTATACATGTTAAATTGTTTTTAATTCCTCACAACAACTTTATAAGGTAGGAATTAATACCATTTTACAGACAAACTTTTAGTGATTTGCTTAAAATCTCAGAGTTAACATTGTGTCAAAATTCAAACCTGGCTGGGCACAGTGGGCTCATGCCTGTAACCTTAGCACTTTGGGAGGGTAAGGTGGGTGCATCACTTGAGCCCAGGAATTTGAGACCAGCCTGGGCAACATGGTAAAACCCTGTCTCTACAAAAAAATACAAAATTAGCTGGGCATGGTGGTTTGCACCTGTAGTCCCAGCTATTTGAGATGCTGAGGTGGGAGGATTGCTTGAGCCCAGGAGATTGAGGCTGCATGTAGTGAGCCATGATCATGCCACTGCACTCCAGCCGGGGTGACAGAGCAAGACCCTGTCTCAAAGAAAAAAAAAAAGAAAAAAAATCAAACCTAATTCTGATGCCGAAACCCATAATTTTCCCACTGCTACCACTTCTCAAACATGTAAACTATTTTTTTTTTTTGCCATCCTAAGTACTAAATATTTAGGTCCTAATGATACCTTAGCTAACAATGGCCAGCAATTATTTGTTTGTGTGACTGTGACACCATCAGTTTTCCCAGCTAAAATGGTGATCAACTTATTCACAGATAGTACCCTAGTAAGAAAAAGAAGGTAGAGGTAAGATTGTATCCAACATCAAGTTAATTTTTATGTAAAATGCCAGTGTTCTATAACATGAGTCATGTGAAAACACAACAGTGGTAAGAATGCTCACTAACATTTAATGGTTTAATCATCAGATATGAAAACTGAAAAACTGCTTAGCTGAAGAGTTATGTTCTGGTGTAAGGGTTAAACTAAACATTACTGAGTAGAGCAGCTGTTCATGAGGTAAGCTATTGATTTAGAAGCCAAAAATGAATTGGGAGAGGGAGAGCCGTTAGAGAAATCAGCAGAGAAGCAGCCCGGGGCCCAGGGAACAGAATAATGAGGACAGTACAAGGTGTGTTCTTCCTTTCACAATTGTAATTCTTCCAGCCATTTGGGAATTTGAAGACTCTCTTGAGGAAACAGGAAAAAAAAAAAAAAAAAAAAAAAAAAATAGGTTAGTCCAGGCATTAGAGAGGGGGTGTAAAGAATCCCATGTAAAAGTTATAGAGAAATTTGTAAAGGTATAATTTGGGTTTGAGGATATTGGAGTGGAATGAGGATATAGATAGATTGTATTTATTTGGGATATTATAAGAGAAGGTCTAGGAGAGAAAGAGAATGAGGAAAACAGGATATAAAATGAGAAGAATCTCAATTCTGATTTTGTACAGATGGATCAGACTGTAGGTCCCCATTCATGGATGAAAATACTAATATTGTAGGGAAATAAGCCAGTAAAAACAAGAATGAAACTCTCCAAAAAGCTTTACAGAAAATTTTTAGCTAAGCCTTAGCTGCTTGTTGGAGCTATGCATTGAGATGTTTGATTCTTTAGCAGGTAGGAAACTATGTGAAAGAATCTCCTGATGTCATAATTTCCGGGTGTCACTGGAACATTTGATCATCATTCCTTTGGCAATTCCAGCCTTCTATGGAAGGCCAGTAGAAAGCATTGATTTATTCACCTCTACAGGAATCAGACTCAGCCTCTTTTGGTAAGTCTGTTTATCCTTGATCAAATTAGCTAAATGTTAATACCTGCATAGACAGGTAGTTATACTAAACCACAGAGTTTACTATGGTTTTACTAAATCATCATTGAACAAAACACTTTTTTTCTTGATATTGACACACAGTCTACAAAAGTTATTGTATTAAAATTCTTAAACCTTAATTTGATTTTATTATTACCACCAATAAACATTTACTTTTAGGCATAGAATACTATACTAAGTGTAAGAAATAGTTGCACCATTTAAAATTTTTCCTATCCTTTGTGTACTAATAGTTGAATACATGCAAATTATTTTAAGATAAAGCTAACCAAGCGCTGTTCTAGGTATTAAGTATTCAGTGATGACAAAGACAGACTTGGAATGAGGGGGGATATTAAACATTTACACAAAATGAGGATAGTGTTTCTCAACAGTGGGCAATTTTGCCTCTCTCTCCCACCAGGGGACATTTGACAATGTCTATAGACATTTTGTACTGTCACAACTTTGGGAGAGGGGTACTATTTGCATCTAGTGGGTGAAGGCCTTGAATGCTACAAAACATCCTACAGTGCACAGGACAGTATCTTCCCTCCCCAGCTAAGAACTATCTGATCCCAGCTGTGAATAGTGTCATGATTGAGAAACCCTGAATTAGAAGGATAACTGTTACCAAGGAGAAATAAAGGTTGCTATGAAAATGTGGATAATGGGGGTTATAAAAGTAAGTTATAGAGTAAGTAAAATGTAAATTCAGGCTTAGTGGATTGCATTGGCCATAGTGAGTGAAGGGTGGGAGCAATGGGGTAGGGAAGAGTTCCAAGGTAGGCAGTAAGGAGTTCATTTATATATGTTTGTGTGTATAAATCATATCGATTTCATAATAAATTTCATATATCAGGTATACTTGCAGACATTTCTATGCATTTACTAATGCTCAGTAGTACCTGCTGAATAGTAATAGTTAACACTTACTGAGCACTTACTGTGTGTTAGGCACTGCACTTTACGTGTATTACCTTACTTAATCCTCACTATTATCCTAGAAGTAGAAAATATTATCACCAATGTACCCTTGAGAAATATAGGTAAGTACCTTGACTAAGATCACATAGTTGGGAAGGGCCAGAGCCAGGGACTATACTGTGACTATAGAGAAGCAGGGGGGAAATGAATAATCACCTGGAACAGAAGGATTAGCTGAAGATATTTCAGTGAATGTGAAACTGTGCTCCAAAGGAAGAGAAGAGCATAGACAGGTAGAGAGGTGCTTGTTGATTGCAACAACCATTTAAAGGCAAACTGAATTTTGTTTTCACACAGCAGAAATGGTCTTCAGTTATGTTAACCATAGGGTACATTTTCCTTGCATTGCTTAGTGGCTATTTTGTATTTTTTGCAAGACTTAAAATTGTACGTAAGGGATGGTTGTGAAATACAGTAATTTTTAACACTTTTTTAGCTATTTAAAAATAGAATAACATTCAGAATGTTTCTATACGTCTATAACAAAATAGTAATATTAAAAATCCCAAGGCCAGGCACATTGTGTCCACCTGTAGTTCCAGTTACTCAGAGGCTGAGGCAGGAGGATCGCTTAAGCCCAGGGTTTCAAAATTGTAGTGCCTTGTGATTGCACTTGTGAATAACCACTGTACTCCAGCCTGGGTGACATAGTGAGATTCTGACTCTTTAAAACATTCCATACAAGTCTTTGAAGACAATCTATCTCCAACCCCAATGTTTTAATTTTCTAATCTAGGTTTTCAATATTTTAACTTTCTAATCTAGGTTTTCAGTGAATTATGCCTTTTCGATTTGGAACCCAGCCAAGGAGGTTTCCAGTGGAAGGAGGAGACTCTTCAATTGGGCTGGAACCGGGGCTGAGCTCCAGTGCTGCCTGTAATGGGAAGGAGATGTCACCAACCAGGTAAAGTCTTCTATCCTCACAAGTGAGGAAATACGTACTGGCTATCATCAATACAGCCTTCAGCTGATATTCAGTATTAGCAAGAAAAAACCCTCAGCAATTCCAAAATATTGTTGTTTCTAAGTTAGTATGAACAGAGCCCAGGTTTCCTTAGTATGGAGTCTGTATTTTGTATTTCTGTAAGTCTTGATGATAGACCAATTCATTTTCTTTCTGGTACATTTTTAGCTATTAACAAAAAACCCACAATTAACCTTGGCACCAACCTAATAGATTGTTGATAGCTTCACGATTAGATAACATTCAATTAAACAAACAAACCTTCAGTGCTAGTATGTGTAGGGCCCTGTGCTAGGCATAAGGCTAAAAATATGAAAAAGACTTAGACCTCAGATTCAGTGTCACTTTGGCTTTGATTAGTGTCACTTTGGCTGTGCTGTGACCTTTGACAGAAAGAGTGATATAGAGTATGAAGATTCTGTGAGACAAAGTATTTTTACAGAATGATTAGTTTCACTTCTGTGATGTTTACTATAGCAAAACCTTAGATACTACATTGTTAGATTCTCATGGGTTGGAAATTTTGGGAACACAGATTTAAGTTTAACAGGTGTAGGTACTTAAAAATTGGAGTTAGTCAAGTATGAAATAGTCTACTTTGGGAAGTAGTGAGCTCCCGGTCTTTAGAAATGTGTAAGGCTAAATGACTATTTGGTGGGAATGTTGGAAAGGAAATTCATATACTAGATGTATTTTTGGACTAGGTGTCATTTAAGGGTCATTTCAAATATGAGATTCTATCAACATTTGAACAGTATGTGAAATACTATGTTCAGTTTTGTATTTTGCCACAAACATTCTTGTTTTGAAATCACTCAACTGAGGCGATTTAGGGTGCATATGCACATGAATTGCCACGATATTATCTCTTATGTTTGTAACTATGCACTTTTGTTTTGCCATTTAGCAATCATTGCATACCTTTTAAAATGAATATCTGGAGGATTATCTTTGAATATATGAATTTTCTGTGATTAAATGTATGTCAGAGGCCACAATTTCTTTGTTGTATCAGTCTAAAATGGGTGCCTCATCAGCATCACCATGTTGTACTCATTTTATGACATTCAGAGATTTCAAAGTGATTTAAAACAGTAAAATATACAATCAAACTTTGGTGCTCTGAAAAAAAATTTCCTCTTTTTAATATCTAACTACATGTCATTTGCTTTTTTATTCAGGCAACTCCGGAGGTGCCCTGGAAGTCATTGCCTGACAATAACTGATGTTCCTATCACTGTCTATGCAACAATGAGAAAGCCACCTGCACAAAGCAGCAAGGAAATGCATCCTAAATAGCACCATTAAGTCTTTTGTCAAGGTCTGACTAGGTCAAGGGTAATGGACCAGTATCATCTGCTGATCTGGTAAACAAATAAAAGTGGTGGCACCTTTAGATGATGACAACAGTTGAACTATTTACTTTTGGTAAGACAGACAGAAATGTCAGCAAAGCACACGTAGTGTTAGGCTATCAGTTATGTCTGACACATAAGACAGAATAATATTTCACAATTAGAAAATACCTTAGAGATTGTCTTGCTCACGGCAGATCATTAACATCAATAATTAAAGATGAAGCTTAATCTATCTTGGTCGTCAGTCAGGTGGGGCTTATTCTAAATGCTTAATATGTCTTAGGCTCATTTCCTTGTTCATATTTGGGTTGCTACTTGGCTAAATCCTTTCACCTTAGTACCCCAAGACAGTTTCCTGGCTTGATATTATTAGATAATGCTCTGCTCGGGTATAATTATGTTGGGTGAGAAATGGAGCCCTGGGGTTGTGTGTTTTGGAAGAGTATTGAAGATCAAAGAAAATTCTTAGTCCATGGTTAATCTGCAAGGCATTTAAGCTACTTCCATAGAGGAGCCCAGATTGTTGGTTACATGTATTGATAATGAAGTCAAAGCTATGGTTCTAACCCCGATTTTTCCAAGAAAAATGACGTCTGGCTATCACATTGTACCCCAAGTGCTAACCAGTTATCTTGATAAATTGTTTGTAATAGGTTTTGAGAAACTTCATGTGGATTTTTTAATTTGGTTGGATGTAGGATCACTTTTGAGGTTGAGGCCAGCTCTCTATGTTCTCTTTTTCTTCTTGCAGTAGTCCCCAGAAACTCAGCGTGATTTCCTTTTCTCTCGATGGCTGTCAGCATCCATCTAATGAAATTGTAGTCTCCAAAAGACTGACTTTAGGATCAGATACAATTTTCACCAGTGTTTTTTGTCTACCTTGCTGCTTCTGAAAATATACATGTAAGCCTTAAAAATGAGAAGTTTATTAACTTATAATTAAGTAGACATAGATGCATATGTGTTACATTAGGTGAAAAAGAAAAACTGCCAGGGAGTTATAAGATGAAAAACTCTCAGAGCTCACACCAAGCTGGGAGATGTTTGAATGCCAACTAGTTAAAGTGGAAAGATCTTGAACATGTGGGGCATTGAGCAGAAACTCAGAAAAGTCATACTTTCATGGGAGATCCAAACTGGAGCTAGACTAAAGGCTCATGTATACCAACTTTAAGAAAGCTTAAAAATAATCCTTGAGAGACTCAGGATGATTTCTAAGTAACCTCATTTTGTCTGCCAAATAAAATGGAACATTCCTTAAAGGAAGAAAACAAAAAATTGAGGCAGGAAATTGCCTGGGGCTGGAGAAAGAATGACAGGAGAAAGGAGTGATGAAAAATTCCTCAGAGGGCTGGGCTTGGTGGCTCAGGCCTGTAATCCTGGCACTTTGGGAGGCCAAGGCAGATGGGTCATCTGAGGTCAGGCATTTGAGGCCAGCCTGGCCAACATGGTGAAACCCCAACTCTACTAAAAATACAAAAATTAGCCGGGTGGCCGGGCGCGGTGGCTCAAGCCTGTAATCCCAGCACTTTGGGAGGCCGAGACGGGTGGATCACTAGGTCAGGAGATCGAGACCATCCTGGCTAACACGGTGAAACCCCGTCTCTACTAAAAAATACAAAAAACTAGCCGGGCGAGGTGGCGGGCGCCTGTAGTCCCAGCTACTCAGGAGGCTGAGACAGGAGAATGGCCCGAACCCGGGAGGCGGAGCTTGCAGTGAGCTGAGATCCGGCCACTGCACTCCAGCCTGGGCGACAGAGCGAGACTCCGTCTCAAACAAAAAAAAAAAAAAAAAAAAAAAAAAAAAAAAAAAAAAATTAGCCGGGTATGGTGGCAGGTGCCTGTAATCCCAGCTACTTGGGAAGCTGAGGCAGGAAAATTGCTTGAACCCGAGAGGTGGAGGTTGCAGTGAGCTGAGATTGCACCACTGTGCTCCAGCCTAAGCAACAGAATGATACTTCATCTCAAAAAAAAAAAAAAAAAAAAAAAAAAAACAAAAAAAAGAAAAAAAGAAAAATTCCTCAGAGCTCATACAGGGCTGGGCAGAATGTGTGTTTCAACAATAGTGGATCTTTTAATATAGTACATGGATCATTGAGTAGAGTCTTCAGCAAGATATTGCCAAAGTAGGGTTAGGGTTAGGTTATGGAGATGGGAATAGACTGAAGACTACTCTGGACTTGCCTTAACAGAGTTTAAGAGCAACATTTGAAAGAATCAAACTGATTTCAAGTAACTTAACTGCATCCAAGGGGAGACAACCCCTCAGAATAAAAATAAAAACTACAATAAAATCCAGCACTGAAAGTGTAACATTCACAGTGATTAGCATCTCATAAAAAATTACCAGGCATGCCAAGGGAAAAAAAAAAAAAAAAAAAAAAAGGAAAAGGCATTCCACAGTCAGGAGAATCTTTAGTCGATGGTAACAGACTCAGAATGACAGATGACAGCATTAGTAAATGATATGATTTGGCTCTGTGTCCCAACCCAAATCTCATGTTGAATTGTAACTCCTAGTATTGGGGGAGGGACCTGGTAGGAGGTGATTAGATTATGGTGAACACCCATATGGATATGGATATGGAGAACACCCCTTGGTGTTCTCATGATAGTGAGTGAGTTCTTACGAGATCTGGTTGTTTAAAAGTGTGTAGCACTTCCCCCTTTTCCCCCTGTCTCTCCTGCTCCACCATGGTAAGATGTGCTTGCTTCCCTTTGCCTTCTGCTATGACTGTAAGTTTCCTGAGGTCTCCTAGCCATGCTTCCTGTTAAGCCTGTGGAACTGAGTCATTTAAACCTCTTTTCTTCCTAAAATACCCAGTCTCAGGTAGTTCTTTATAGCAGTGTAAAAATGGACAAATACAGCAGACAAGCTACTATAAATATCGTTCAAGTAGTAGACGAAAGCATAATGAAGAAATAAATGGAAGGTATAAAAATGACCCAGATAGAACTTTTAGAGATGAAAAGTACAATATCTAAAGTAATAATATACACTGAATACGATTAAGAGATTAGATACTGGAGAAGAAAATATTAATGAACTAGAAGACATAGCTATATAAGTTATCCAACGTCAAGTACAAAGAAAAAAGCAATTAAGAAAAGAGTATACGTTTTGCGTTTCATTATCAAGCAGTCTAATATATATGTAAGTGGCTTCTCAGAAGAAGGGAGGGTAATAGAAAAATATTTGAAGAAATATTTTTCCCCAAATTTGATGAAAACTATAAACTCGCAGATCCAAGTACCTTAACCAACCCTAAGGAGAAGAAACGTGAAAACAAAACAATGACATGTCCTAATTAAATTGAAGAGAAAAATCTTAAAACTTGATAGTGAATGACACATGCATTCAGAGAAACAAAAGAATGAGAGTACACTTTTCATCAGAAAATATGAAGGCAAAAAGGCAATGGAGCAATATCTTTAAAGTATCTTTCAAAAATGAAGGTGAAGTAAAGACTTTTCAGTCAAACAAATGCTGAGAGAATTCATTACTAACAGATCTTCACTATAAAAAATGTTCAAGGAAGTTTTTCAGGCAGAAAGAAAATGGTACTAGATGGAAATTTGGATCTTTAGAAAGAAAGAACACAAGACATGGAAAATATGGGGATAAATATATAGGCTTTAAAAATTTTTAAACACTAAAGGTAACTGTTTAAGGCAAACTATGGCAATGATATTTCATGTAAAATTATAATGTATAATACTAGCAAAAAAATAAAGGAGGAGGAAAATAGAAGTTTACTTTTGTAATTCTTAGACTATTTGTGAAATGACACAATGGTATTTGACAATAGACTGTGATGAAGTAAATTAAACTTGAGTTATCTCTAAAACCTAACAAACAGAATTAGAGCTAATACAGTAGCACTAACTATTGTATAGTGGAGAGTAAATGGAATAAATATTACTCATTTAATTCTAAAGAAAACAGGAAAAGAGGAAAGAAGGAACAAAGGTAATATATTTACATCATATCATATTGATATTTGCATTAATTACAGAAGGTCTAAATTTCAGTCAAAAGGCAGAGATTGTCAGATTAGCTAGAAAAGATGCAACTATAAGCTGTCTACATGAACCCACCTTAAATACTAAGACTCAGATAAATTAAAAGTATAAAAGGATAGAAATAGATATACTATGCAGACATTAATCTGAAGAAAGCTGGAGTAGCTATGTTAATAATAGACAAGAAGATTTCAGAGCAAAGAATTTACAGAGGTAAAGAGAGACAATTCGTAATCATAAAGGAGTCAAGACATCAAGAGTACCTAACACTCTTTCATGTTTATGCCAGACCTTCAAAGTACATGAAGCAAAAATGGATGCAGTTGAAAGGAGAAATAACTCCACATTTGTTGTTCAGGATTTCAGCTGGTAGAACAAGTAAACAGAATCAGTAGGGATATAGAGGACATGACAATCGATATACAACACTTTACCTAGGAACAGCAGAATACTGTATATTCTTTTCAAGTGCACATGGAAAATTTACCAAGTAGAATATATTGTAGGCCAGAAAACAAGTTTCAATAAATTGAAAAGTATTCAAAGTATGGAAGGGTATGCAAAGTATGTCTTACAGTAGAATTAAATTATAAGTTAATAGCAGAAAGATACCCAGAGAATCTCACAATATTGGAATACTAAGTGAGACAGTTCTGAATAACTCATGAATAAAAGGAGAAATGACTGAATAAATTAGAAAGTACTTTGAACTAAATGAAAATGAAAACACAGCATATCAAAATGCATGGGTAGTGCTTAGAGAGAATTAAATTCTTGCATTAGAAAAGAAGAAACATCTCAAGGCAATGATCTAAGCTTCTACCTTAAGAAAACAGAAAAAATGAGCAAACTAAATCCAAAATAAGCAGAAAGAAAGAAGTAATAAAGATAAGAGAAGAAACAATGATATAAGAGCAGATAAATAATAGAGAAAATCAATAGAACCAAAAGCTGGCTCTTAAAAAAGATCAATAAAATTGATAAGCCTCTGGGTGGAATTATCAGGATAAAAAAGAAGACACAAATTATCAAATCAGGAATGATAGTAGGGGCATCACTATGGATTTAAAGGCATTAAAAGGATAAATAGAGTTTTTCAGCAGTATGAATTATTTAGTCTTCCAAGGCCTTTACCCTGAATAAATTGCCTTCCCACATTTCTTACATTTCCAGGTGTAAGCTTTCTGTAAGGGAGTATTACAAATAGGTCCTAGGGTAACTTGGTGACACCATGCTTTCATAACCTTCCACCTCGCTGACATCAGCTCATTAATCAACAGTCTTTAGACATGATCATTTGACAACATGTTCTGTTGAGGATGCTGATTTAGCTCTCTGTTTGTAAACTGTGGTCTGGCTGGGCTGGTGAGGGACTCAAGCCTGAGCAGCCACCATCACTACACTTGAGGAGTTCCTTGAGAGATTCACCTGTTTCTTTTGGCTGCTAGGGTCACACTACATTCCACTTACATTTCTGCCTTTCCGTCCCATGCTTTGGCAGATCATCAGGCTTTCACCCCTAATCCCATCTACCTTCTGCCCACCTCATCCTACCCTCTAGTAGTCTTCTCTGGGAATGGTGTCCTTGGGTGCTGTGACGTTTAGAAACTGAGTGGTCCTATTCATGGTAGCCAAACTTCTTACCTACTCTTTGGGACTTGAAAGGTTATCAGAGACCTGAGAGAGTGCTTTTTGTCTCTCTGAGGACTGTACCATTATTCCCTCAGGCTTCTCCCGACACCCTCAGGCAAACGAGAGATTTCTGGGGCTCAGTGGAACTCAGAGAAGTCACTGTCTGTTCTTTCCTTTTCTCAGACTTCCAGGAAATTTACAAGTCAAGTGATTGCCTTAGGAGGTTAGGTGAGGGGATAACTTTATGGAAACTAGGCTTCCTTTAAATTCACTCGTTATGAGCATATACTTACCTGCCAGACACTCGTCTCAGCTCTTGCAACATATCAGTGAATAACACAGATGAAAATTCGTGGCACTCACATTTTGGACAGGGGCTTGTTCAGTTGGCTTTCTGTACTGTATATAGACTCCGTGTGTGCATGTGCTGCAGGTTTGTGTGTGTGGTGTTGGGGGCATCATGGTGTTGCACTGCCAGTTGTGCTGAAATGGTTTCTCTCACCCAGTCTTAAGAAGAAGGGATTGGCCCCTAGAAACCTGCTGCTCTTCTAGATGAGTCAAAGCAAGTGCCCTCTTGATTTTCTCAGTGAGACCCTGCCAGCTCACTACTTTATGGTACCTCTCTGGCTCTGGTCAGCTGGAAGGCAGATAGTCTTTGGAGGCAGGCAAGCAAGGTGACAATCATGCTGCCCCTGGAGGCAGGCAGTCTTGTTTCGACTACTGGCTTCTTGGTCCAGCTGAATGACAGTGGGCAAGTTATCTGAGCTGCAAATATTACCTCAAAGGATTAGTGGAATGAACAAATAAAATAATCAACTTTAGCTTATCATAGTGCCTGGCACTTAGTAAGTCCTCTATGAACAGACGTTAGCTATGTTCATCGATATCTTCAACATTATCATTATTTGTATATTTCAGACAGAAGGGTAGCAGGGGATGTAGGTAGGTATTGACATATGTACCAATATGTAATATATGTAATCATTTCAAGGTAACATTGTTTTATTTCCCTTGGTAATTCCTCAAAATATTTTATATGCTCTCCCCTCAAAAGTTACTCCCTTTATGTATTGTTAATTCTGTTGATATCAGGGCCTATTTTCTATTTTTCTGTCTTCTGAGTTGAGTTTTTCAGATATAATTCTTTTATTTCATTTCTACATATTAATATTCTACCAGCCATTCAAGCCCATTTTTTCTAGGCTTTATTAATGTAGCTACTTGGAAAAAAGATTATAACATTTTAGAAATAAGACTAGTTGTGTTGCCGGTAATGTGGGGAGCACACTTTGTTTTTGAGACAGGATCTCACTCTGTTGCCCAGGCTGGAGTGCAGTGGTGCAGTCAGCAGTCATAGCTCACTGCAGCTTTGAACTCCTGAGCTTAAGCACTCCTCCGATCTCAGCCTCCCAAGTGGCTGGGACTACAGGTGTGTGCCCATGTACAAATTTTTCTGTAGAGATGGGATCTCATTATGTTGCCCAGGCTAGGAGCAAACTTTTAATAAAAGGACTTCTGTACTCTGAAATTGAATCTTACGATTTTGTCCTCCTGTTTTTGTTGTGATATCCTCAATGATTTCTATAGAACACACAATAATAGTAATAATAACCTACAGAAGCCCCCCCTCATGTATAATTTTATTTTTCTTTTAAACAGATAAGGAAGGGAAAAAAGTAGTTTCCCTTTTTCTTATTTAGAAAAAATTAAATTATACTACATTTTTCTAGTATTCTGTTAGAAATTTACTTTATTAAACCTTGATAACTGCAGCTATAAACCTAAAATATTCTTCTTATACCGATAGACCAAACAAAAGGGCTAAAAACAAATCTATTATCTAATTTTAGATTATATGTAAGTTAGTGAGTCTCTTCAAAATAAAGAAAGGTAGTTTTAGGACAAAGAGATTTTTATATAGATTGAAAGTTATCTTCCCTGGAAGAAAGGTGAATTTGGGAATCTAGCCGCACTTCAAAAATGTGTGCAAATGTTTATTCAGAATCCCTTCTATTTTATTAGAAAACAGAAACAGTAATTTCACCAGTAGGAATTGCGTGTGCTCTCAATACAAGTAAGTTTGCCACTCCTTCAATTATTGTCCATTGCAGACATTTTGGACTCAAGGTGAGAATCCAAATGAGAAATAAGAAATATCCAGTCCCTGATGATTCATTTAAGTCCTGTTCAACTAGATGAAAGCTTCCACCAGAAGGAAGAGTTGCTGTTCCTCCTGGCTGGCTTTGTGTTTCTTTCAGTGCTCTAAAGAACTTTGTATTTGGGCGGCTGTGTTCTGTTGTGTCAGGCTGCTGGACAGGAGTTGATGCTTACGGCGCCGCTGACCAGGGCTGCTTTACTGAAGCTCACTGGGTGTCCGTCAATCACAAAGTGGCGTATGCAGCCTGTGAAGGGTTTGCTGGGGGCTAAGCGTGGTGTCAGTAGAGATTCTGAAAAGAGCAAGAAATAAAAACAAAGATTGCAATTAAGGTATTCTAAGCCCAAATATTACTTCCTGGTAAAAGTATACATATTTGCTCATATCATCGACATGATTTACATTTCAAAAATGGAATATAGTTATAATTGACTCATTTCTCAGGAACGTTGTTTGTGAAGTTCTATGAACATGTGGTAATTTTAATATTTTGCCATGTTTTTCCATGATCAGATTTCTGTGTATTGTAGCTGTCTTTCAAGGCTGAAATTTACCACTTATATGTAAAGCCTCAGCAGTGAATTTTCATGATCTACCTATTTTTTTAAAGTTAATTTCACCTGGGCCTCACTTATAATGTGTGCTTTGCTAAAAAGGAGGAAAGAAATTTTAGCTTCTATACTATTTTTGGACTGGTTAATATTTCTGTTTAATTCATTACCCTTCACCCTTAAGCCTCCACATTTTTGCCTGTTCATAAAATATAATGAGAAAATAATGAATTCACATAAACTGAAAGTTAATTTTTCTGAGCTCAGGGTTTAAGAACTATAAATAGGATAATGATAACTCGCTTAGTCTTTGTGTGGGCACAGGTGCCCTGTGGTATGCCAAGGGAACTTTCTTCTCTTATCTTAATTAGAAATCTAGAAGAAGCCTTATACTTATTAATTGTACAGACACAATTAAATGTGTTAGGATGATAGAAGCAATATAATTTAAAACAATTTAGAGAGCTTAGAAAGATCATAAAATTAAAATCCATTTACCCAAAGCTTATTATTATTTACCAACAGCTATGTGAGCAATAGCAGATAAAGGATGGAAAACACTTAGAAATCAGTAATTCAGGAAAGAACATAGAACAGCAAATGAAACATCAGCAAGCAGCTGTAATAAGTTTTCTAAGCAATGTAGGGAAGAATATGCAGAAACCGTGTACTGAAAATAAATCATGGAAATAGCATTTCATATTTAGAATGATAATCATAAAAGGTTTAGATTTGGAAGGGGCCTGAGAGATCAATTCCCTTTATTGTCTCTAGATTAGTGTGACTATTCTTCAAGCCTGTTCAGTGTACTTCATTATCTGGGTAAGAAATGAGTGAACAGGAAAGCTTATGAGGGGTAAGTAATACCTCAAAGTAAGCAAAGTAATACTTCTGCTTACTTTGGATACCAGACTTAGAACGTGGGTTTTGATTCTGCCCAAGCTTACCATCCTTTGGCTTATGAGGGAAACCATCTGGAGGTAATAATTCATGTAGCAGTTAGTGGTCTGAATAATTCGCCACACAATTAATTGTAGGTAGTGACAGTACAGTGCCCTAGGACCCTAAGTAATTGATTAATGAAATTAATGCATAATTTTAAGAGAGAATGTTTCCCAGGTTGAAGGCTTGACTATATACAAATAATGCAGAATTTTCTGTAGAGGAATGAATGGTTAGACCTGTGGGTGGGCTACATTAACAAAACATTATTATTATTATTATTATTATTATTATTATTATTATTTTGAGACGGAGTCTCACTCTGTTGCCCAGGCTGGAGTGCAGTGGTGCGATCTCTGCTCACTACAATCTCTACCTCCTGGGTTCAAGCAATTCTCCTGCCTCAGCCTCCTGAGTAGCTGAAAGGATTACAGGTGCTCACCACCACACTCAGCTATTTTTTATATCTTTAGTAGATATGGGGTTTCACTATGCTGGCCAGGCTGGTCTCTAACTCCTGAGCTCAAGTGATCCACCCGCCTTGGCCTCCCAAAGTGCTGGGATTACAGGTGCGAGCCAATACGTCTGGCAGAAAAAAGGATTTAATTTTTAATTTTGATTTTAAAACTGTCACATACTAAAGTTGACTTTTTTGGCCTATAGTTCTATGAATTTTATGCATTAGCTTTTTATGGATAGAAATAATGAGTCACCAGAGTTCTGAGTGGTATTCTTGGAGAATTCAGTGCATTTAGGGGTTTTATTTAGCCTAATTTCTTTAGTTATCCTCTTAATGCCTGGTTTCTGATATGATTTTAGTAGAATTAATCTTGAACAGCTCAAAATGATATAATTAATTACATTTCATCTAAAATTATAATTGCTTTTGTTCTAGGCTGGCTGGCCTAATTCTTAGATGGAATTAAAAGCTGCAGTGGTGCAGTGGGCTAGTGGTTACGCCCTTCTGGCCTGCTAGCTCCTGCGCTGGCTCATTAGCTAAAGTTTGCTATTCATTCTATGTCTCAGGCAGGCTGAATTTGGCTTTAGGTACATCTTGCCTGTCCAGTCTGTGGGGCTTAGCAACTCTTGTAGTGAGGGATGATAGCAGTGTGTGAGGCTGGGATCAGACTGTGAAAGCAAACAAACAAACAAAAATCAAAGATAAATATCTGTTTGAAAGATGTAGTAAGTACATTGGGTACATAGTGAAGGACAAATACTCCAGCTTCCACAAGGGAAGGTCATGCTTGTTTTGTCCACCTCCCAAAGCCTAGCACATTGCTTAATAGACAATCTATGCTATGTGTTGGATATAGTCATGTTCCCTGCCATCAAGGAATGTACTACTTAGTTTCAACAATATTCTGTACTAAGTGCTACAACAGTGGTATGCGTACACATCCTAGAGGGAAAGGGGCATGTATGTAAGTAAATGTCTGAGCTGAGTCCTAAAGGTCAATAGGAGTTAGACTGGGGAGGAATAGGAGAAGTTGTTTCTTAACAAAGGTACTAGGGAAGTAAAGGAAGAACATTTCCCAGAAATTGAGGCCCAGTTCCCTTATGCAAAGGCCTGGAGCAAAGAGACCATCACTAAACATTTAGGAACTGCAAGTCCCGGAAAGTGTGGGGAGATCCCAAAGGTAGGGACGAGGAGGAGATAGATGATCAAGAAGCTTGCATGCTATGGTGAATTTAATCCTGGAGGACCTTGGGAACCTGTGAAACATTTTAAACTGTGTTGTGATTTCTGGAGGGAAGCAATGTGCAGAAATATGCAGTGATGTGAGACTTTTTCATGCTGCACCTGCATGAAGTACAGTGCTGGCCTTTGACAGAATCCTTTCAAAGCTGAAGTCAGAACAGGGAGAGGACTGGGGAATGGAGAAGGGAGTGAAATGGGGAGACAAAGGAGAAGAGTTGCTTTGCGAGGGTCTCAAATATTTCTTTTCACACCGGGTTACCATTATTGTCAATACTGGTATTTGAAAAGTTCAGACAAAGAAGAGTGCTTAGTTGTTACTATTTTTGGAGTACCCAAGGTCAGATGCTTAATTTTATCTGTGCTTTCTTGCCCTCTTCTTTAAAGCATTGTCTGTCTTTATGGGTCAGTCTAAAAATAATCTATTAGAAGATTATTAAAATCCCCACCAAGCCAAGCACAGAAAGACAAATATCATGTGTCCTCACTCACATATATGAGCTTAAGAAGTAAATCTCATGGAGAGAGGTAGAGAGTAGTTGGTAGTTACTAGAGGTTGGGAAGGGAAGGGAAGGGGGAAGAAGGAGATGAAAAGAACTTGGTTACTGGGTACAAAAACACGGTAAGATAGAAGGAATAATTTCTAGTATTTCATAGTACAATAGGGAAATTATAGTTAAGATAATTTATTGTATATTTCAAAATAGCTAGAAGAGAAGGGTTGTAATGTTACCAACACAAAGAAAAGATAAACGTTTTAGGTGATGGATATTACAATTATCTTGATTTGATCATTACACGTTGTATACAGGTATCAAAATATCACATGTATCCCCAAAATATGTACAACTATGATAGGTCAATTAAAAACTCACCACCAAGTTCCCGCTGCAAAAGCTGGGTTATTTCCCTTTTAAATCCCACTCCCCAGCCATAGCATTCAGGTTTTCCAAGTTAGTGAAATGTGTAAAAACAAATGTATTCAATATGAGGACATGGTCCTTGCTTCAGAGGTTTAAAACAATTGGGGTGTTTATGTGTTGTCCATAAGTGTCTTGTCACAATCCTGGATTATACACCATTCTTGGCAGATGACAGCAGCAGTGACTGATGATGTTTACAGAATTGCAGCTGGGAACCTCTCTGAGGGAATGTCACTACCAATGGACAACAACTTATGGTCTGCAGCTGTTTTTGCAGTTCAGACTAATCATGGACAGAGAGAATTGTGCATTTTTTCCTACTGAGGAAGAGGAGCAATTAACAGCAAGCTTAATTCCCCAAAGTTCTCAGATCCTACTGTAGTGTTAGTCAATGAGTTTTCTTTGTGTTAGAGATGAAATAAGAGTATGTGTTTCACTGTGTGTATGTGTGTGGAGGGCACTTAAAAGGGAAAGGAAAGAAAAAAATAAGCAAACATGGCAAGGGAGAGTAATAGCTACTGGGTGGAATGCTGGGGTCTAGTTCTTACGTGTCACTTTATTGTGCTTTTTCCACTTAAACAACACTGTATATAAAATTCTTTGAGTAACTAGGTGCATCATGAAAACACATGGCTCAATTTTACAATAACAATTATGAGAACTCAGTTTTTTGGATTGGAAACTTTTCCTTTTTAAGCAACACTTACCTGGAACACCTCCAACAAACACAGGCTCCCTGTGATCAATTGGTTTTGGATTCAGGGGTCCAACCACGTGGTTCACTTCAGAGTCCACATCCAACTGAACCACATTAGAATCTCTAATAACTGAAATGCAGGGCAAAGACCGGTCATAAGTGGCACTGGAGTGATGAATTTTTACATGAGAAAGACTATTTATCACAGTAATTGCTTTTATTTATTCCAGAATAAAGCTCACACTTTCTTCTAAATTATTAAAATCATCAATGATGTCTAACAATGTCTAACCAAGAGATTACTGTAACATTTTCCTTAGAAAGGGAGAGTATTTAGAATATTCTTGTGCTACTTTGTTTTTGCTCTGTAAGTTATGCATTATTTAAGCAACTCCTCAACACAATTTTGCAGCACTCATATTCTGAAATCACATGTGGATTCAGTATACACATAATGGTATAATAACATGATTTTCTTTTCTTGGATACTTTTAGACTGTCATGTGTTACCTATCATATAAGTGATAGTCTAAGTTCTGCCAGGTCATAATTTTACAGTTGGGTGTGCAGGCTCCCCAGGGCAGTCAACTTTTCTCACCTGTAATTCTGTGCCATCTGCCATCACAGAGACTCTGCTTGGGTGTTACTGAGGTGGAAAAATCTCTGATGCCATTATTGACTTTCACTATGACCTGCAAAATATAGGGCACATTCTATGATTTAGTTTCTCCTCATTGTGATAAAACAGAATTTCTTAAATAATTTACCACAGTGAAGCAATACTTCAACAAATATTCACACATGATTAAATTTGCAATTTGAACACAAGGGGTCACTATTTGGCAGGCTATAGAAATAGGTTCAGCTGGGGGTGCTCTTTGGGGAGAGAACAAAGTAACTTCATGGGGAGAAAATAGGGAGAGAGGGACACTAAGAAATAGAATAAATCCCTTCAATTTCTAAAGATTGAGTGTGTTATACGAAGCAGGTTAAAGTATTGGTGAAGAACATGGACTTTGAAGCTAGACAGCCAGTCTCCTATTTAACTTACTCTCTGCCCCAGTTTTCTCGTTTGTAAATTAAAAGCGATACTGTTACCTACATCATGGAGATAATTGGGAGGATTAAATGAGTTCATCTAGGTAAAGCATTTAGAATAGTACCCAACAAATAGTAAGCACCAAGTAGGGATACGTTTTATTGTGATGGCTCAATATAATTTAATAGAATGTACTAGAACCCAAATAAAAAACTGTTATATTAAGTTAGCAGCATCAATGAAAATATACTTTTTTCTTAATATTTATTTGAATACTTCTATGAATATTCTTTAGTAATATCTTAGGATGAAAGTGGCATTTAATTATAACATAATTTTTTTATTTCTATCATTTGAGAATAATATATATAGTATATATACATATCTAGTATATGTATATATGGTATCTGATATACATATATTATAGATATTTAGAAGGATGTTTTAGTGTTTGTTGATTTTGATAGTTATTTGGTGAAAAAAAGTGCTTCTCATTATTTTGTTAAAACTCTTTATGTTGTTATTGGTGATTATTTTTTATATTATTTTGCCGTATTTTCATGACTGTTTTGATCAAATCAACTTTCAACATAGGAAGCTGAATCCAAATATTGTCCACATTTACATTTCATGTTACAACTTTCCTATTTTTCTTTTTCAGTTAGGGAAGATTGATGAAATAATTCTGTGAAATAAATCTGCTTCAGATCTAGAATCCAAGGTCAGATGAGACAAATCATTAAACCTTTTTCAGACACTACCTGTCCATTTTTCATGTGAACATTTAGGTACTCCCCATTGACACTGTGGCCGTGGACCAGGGTTCCGGAACTGCTTCTGGGACGGACTTCAAATGCAATTTCAAACTTCAATCCAATATTGAAAGATTCATCTGTGGAGATAAACACTATAAACTCCCAAGAACAGCAAGATCATATTTGTAACTATGGTGTGATTTTGTAATTATATATCTTTTTTATCTGTTTTTGAAAGTTTGATGCATTTTTTAACAGATAAGTAGAAAGTGGCTTTTCCATGTCAAACTCACTGGGGAAAGCTCTGTGGGGAACCAAGATAACTAACGCATCCATCCTGTTGTGGGGTGTGAGGCTGGCAACAGCACACACTATATGTGTTATGGGAGCTCAGGGGAGGAGAAATTAATTCCAAGTGGCAGCAGCACTGTTGAGTATTTCACCAGTGAGGAGGACGGGGCAATCTGGGCAGAGGAAGCAGACTGAACACAGCTACAGAGGCTGGAATGCTCGGAGAGCTCTGTGAAGGCCATTGTGGCTGGACTGTCTCTGCCAGGCGAGAAGGAGGCATGGTGAGGGGGAGCCACGCTGGGAAGGGCTCTAGTGCTGAAGTATGGAAGTTAGGCTTTATTTTGCAGTCACTCAGCAAGAGAGCTGTCTTGATTGGACCTGTATTTTAAAATAATTCTTAAACAAAAACCTAACTGGTGCCAGTGCTGTACAGCATTTCAGAGGAGAAAGAGCAGAGAAAGTATTTAGGAGCTGTTACTGAGGTGATCCAATAAAATTCTTATTAAGAATAGTTGTGTTTACTCCAAGAGACTCATGGCAAACCAGGGCATCTAAATACTGTTCATTTAACCTATCTTATAAATCATTTAAAATTTTTTCTTGCTATTAGTTAATGCTCATGGAGTAGTATGCAAATTGTGCAGTTTGCTCCGCATCCCCAGCTGTCCAAACCATTAAGAGTTCTTATCACTGAAATTCCATGAAAGGCTGAGAATTGTAAGTGTAGGTGTTTTAGTGTAGGGGTAATGGTGGATGAGGCAGGAAAGTAAAATCATGAGCTAGACAAAAGAGGAAATACTACCTCTGGGTGTTGTGCTGGATATGGTGGTGGTTTAGAAAGTATACTTGGCTGCAGTGTAATTTCTTTATTCGGGGCATGTGCAAAGTACCTAAGTGCCTTGAGAGCAGGGAACATGCAGCTTTATACCCTTTCCTGTCCTCATTCCGGGCACTTATTTTGGTGTCTTCCTCACACCCAGTGATTGCTCCATAGAATATTCTTGGAATGAATTAGATGGTGATTGTGTGTAGTCTGCTAGGATTTTATTTATTTTTAGAACTGTTATGTCCCATCATCTGGCACAGGGACTGCCTTACGGGAGGCATACAATAAAAACTGAATGAGTGAGAGAGTAATGGTCAAGGAGAATAATAAAAATCCAGAAATAAAAATTTCTGAAGGATAATGTTGTCTGCTGGTGTTGCAGGTCTTGGGGAGAAACTGGGACTTCCTTTAGTAGAACAATGGTTCATGCCAAGAAGGAGCAGAGCAAGACCTGGAGGAGCAAGGTGGCCAAAAACTGACATGGATCAGGCCACGGAGCAGCATAGACATTCTAAAGGAGCCCAGGTGGTCTTCATCCAGAAGTTTGGCAGCTATGGAGAAGCCTGGTCAGGGAGAGTATACAGGGATGGGGACTGTATGTATGATTTGGAGTGCAGGAGGGAGAAAGATGGTTCTTGTGGGAAGAGGTCATCTTCTAAGGGCTGAGTTTGGCATTCTTAAGTTTTAACTCTGGGTCTGATATTCCCTGTTAGCCATCTCCAGGAAGAAGCATTTCATGACTGATATTTTTAACATGACTAATGTTACCTAGAACCACATATCCTCCTTCTGTTGAAAAGTAAGTTCCTGTTTCCATGGGGCCTTCAAAGCAAGGGGTCACACTGAATGTCTGAGAAGCAGAGGTGATGGAGGCCCCATTGAGCTGGAGATTGCTGAGACAGCCACTAAAACTGTAGATGGAGTTAATCTGAGGGAAGAAGACATTTCTTAAAATCCATTTTCTCAACACAGATGCACCAAGGGGAAGCAAAATGAGGGGGTTTGAGTCCTGAGGGAAACCAAATAATTCCTTGTTGTATTTATTTCAGATATCTCAATGATCAGTACTTTCCTGGATAGTTGCTTTTTAACTGGTTGTTTGAAGCTGGAATTTTGTATTTGACAATGTCAACCTGTAGTAATTAAGCTATGGACATTTTTATATTACACTTTGACACAATAAGTTGCAGCTGTGGTTTTCAAATTGCATATTTAGAAGTATCCTAGTTTTCCCTCAAGAATGACAGCTGCGCCAAGATCACCTAAGGCTGATGAGGGCTAGCAAAGTTCTTTACTTAAATCTACCATAGTCACATAAACAGCAGAAAGCTTTCATTTCTGGTTTCATGAGCTGCTTTTGTGGTTGAGAATTTATCATATCACAGGACATGAAACTTGGGCCACTTTAGATAACCGATTTTGTACTGCATTTGGACATTTTACAAAAGAGATTGCCATGGAATTGGGGCTGCTTATCTAAAATCTAATTATAATGTAAACCATCTTTTTTGATTCATCTACATACATTAATGGGTCTTAGAAATTATTTTTAGCATTGCTAAAATAACCTATATTTATGTGAAGAAAAATTTAGTCCTTTGATGCATTCTTTTTATTGCTAAATTTTTTTATAAGTGCAACATTTTTAATTTTTGAATTACACAAATGATATTTTTCTACTATATTCTCACTTCTCCCCAGGGTAACCACATTTCCTTATACATTTACAAATTGTGTGTGTGTGCGTGTGTGCGTAAGAAACAAAAATGGGATTGTAGTTTGCATAATGATCTGAAACTTTTTTTCACTCAATAATGTATAATGCAATGATTTGCTTTCTTTTTTGTTATGCCTTTACATTAAAAGTATGGGTACTTTCTGAACAAATAAGATCCCCTTGAGACATAAATTTTCATGATAATTTATACCTCTGAAACTTTTTCATTTCACATCTACCTTAGAATCGAAAGATTACTTCTGACTTTGTAATGCCACAGGGCAGACAGGCAGCCCATAAGACAGTACTTTGATGTCCCATGTCCAGAAAACTACAGCTTTACTGATGCTAGTTTCCAGTTTCTTAAGTTGTGAAATGAGGGCCTCAATTAGGTGATGTTCTGGCTCTAACGGTCAATGGCTCTACCTGGTCATGCCTGGCTTACCTGAACATTTTTCACAGCCTTTCCAGGAGCCACACCTCCCAAATAAATGGGACCCTTGATTTTCCAGGTAGCTTCAGTAGGAGGAAGACTTTCTTCTAGGACTCGAAGACCATCAATTACCAGTCGGCCACTGCTCCTTTCTCGAATAAATACCACCTGGATGAAGAGAAGGAAAATAGCACATCTCAGGTACATTCCAAGATTGGAGAAAAGGCTGTATTTCCTTTTCTTCCAACTTTGCTATTGCAATGCTGTGGGAAATCTTCAGAAAGTTTATTTTTAAAATGGTCCCATCTCTGAAGGTCAGGAGTTTATCTCTTCTGTTTAGTAGGCTTCTGGCAATGCAGTTTTTGGAATGGCAGAAACTTTATCCCTCATTTGATTCTGTTTTGTTATACAGCATATGCCTTTATTGTGAGTTGTCTCCAGGCCTCTTTGCTTTATATACATAGGTGTATTTTTTTCCTGCTTATCTTCCATTTACCACTTCATGTATTAGAGGAAGTGATCCATATATTTTCTGACCATTAGATAGAATGATTTAAAGCTTAATTTCTGAATATAGCTTATGTTTTTCCATGTTCTCTATGAAGCTTTTCCCAGTTAACCAGGCCACATATGGCCAGAACAGGCCATATGTTCTCTCCCACTTAGATTTCTTGTGATTAATTATAATGCATGTTACATTGCTTACTCTTGACATTACATACCCACCAATTTCTTTCAATATTTATCTGCTCCCACTGTGGTATCCTGTCTTCCTAACTGATTTACTGTTCACTTTGTATCTTCCACAGCTTAGCCAATAAAAGACACTCGGTAATAATTGTTGAAAAGTAAAAACCTATTGGCAGTAGAAAATAAGTGAGAAATCATTAAAAACTAAATTTCAGTTTATGTTGACCACTGATCCTTTGGTTAAAATAATTATGCTCAGCCTGTGTCTCTTTTTAAATAGTATGCTTCAAGACTTTTATAAGGAATACAATTTTTTGAAATTGAATTCTGAGTGTGCAGCAGCAGACTTTTAAAATGGATATTTCTAGAGAGAGTAATGGAGGCCCATGAGTGTCCATTTGACAGTGGTAGCTATTTGCTGATAATACTGTTCTCTGCCTTCAACTTACATCATGCCACAGGCCATCATTGTATTTCTCCTGGCTTCTAATCTTCAGTTTCTTGTGACCAACATTAAACATGTAAACCAAGCGGCCGTGGGCCAAAAATAGAGTCATAAAGTCATTCTCTTCTTGATCTGAGACATAGAAGATCATGCCATGGGAGGAACGAGTTCTCAGACGAATGGAAAACTGAGATCTGGTAAATGAAAAGAAAGGGATTACCATACGTAAAATGAGACTGAGGATAATCTCTAACTTCTTTAAAATAATACAGTGTAAGCAAGAATAAATAAGTAGCCATTCTATCTAATCCCAAGCAACATTATTCCATACTTAGTATTATTAATGAATATTACATTAGCATGGCTAGTTCAAAAATGTAAATTCTTCTCTACTTCCTTGTACAACAAGGATGTATTCCACATTTGAGGAAATGTTGTTTCAGTTAAGGATCTTACTGTGTCTTGCTTTGAAAATATGGCTGCAGGCTGGGTGCCATGGCTCAGGCCTATAATCCCAGTAATTTGGGGGGTCAAGGCAGGAGGATCACTTGAGCCTGGGAGTTCAAGACCAGCTTGGGCAACATAGTGGAACCCCATCTCTACAAAATTAAAAAAAAAATTATCCAGGGATGGTGGTGCACACCTGTAGTCCCAGCTATTTGGGAAGCTGAGGTGGGAGGATCACTTAAGCCTGGAAGGTTGAGGGTGCAGTGAGCCATGATCATGCCACTGCCCTCCAGCCTGGATGGGAGAACAAGACCTTGTCTCAAAAAAAAAAAAAAAAAAAAAAAAAAAAAGCTGCAATTTAGTAAAAATATGTGTGTTAAAGAAGTTTATCCATGTGGACAAAATACTAGTGAGTAATACAAATAATATCACTTGTGTGCTATCTAAAATACAGACTAAAATTTTTTCCCAGTAAAAATTAATTAGTGGATACCATGTGTAAAAAGCAGCCACCTGAGTTTGTAGAAATTAAACAAAACCTTCTAGAAATTTAACCACAGGCTATGGATAAGATACATTTACTAGGTTAACTTCTAGTTTGATTAACTCTAAATTCTTCCCGAAAAATAGAAAATACTGATTCTGCCTATTAGGCAGGTAGCAAATTATAAGACATTAGAGATTTCTTATTGAATACTTTGCCTCTATGAATGTTTGACAGAGCTATGTAAGACCTATATAAAAATATTTGGGTGCTAAAACTATAAAAATAATTCTTCAGTAATATCAGATAACCTGGAGATTTGTGAAATACTGGAAAGAGGTGATGGGGTTGGAGATAGCTGGAGGGTCATAGACAAACAAGCTTATTTGTATTTTCAATGCTTTATTAACCTTCTAGTAGTTCGAATGCACTCCCATTTACAACCTGAAAGCAATTTGTATGGGAAAGGGAGCGTGATATCAAGGTTAGATGATGAGTCATTTGAAACTTGCTCCATCTTCCCCTCCTTGACTGTCTTTTCTTTTTGGTCAAATACAGTAAACTCCTGGAAGAATATTGTTTTATGAACCTTACAAATGGAAAATCACAGAGAATATAATTCTTTGGATAGTATAAATTATGTACTATTTAGTACTTATTTCGATGATAACATAATAGGATTAAGGTGGCACAGAAAGGAAAGATAGGTAAAAACGATGACATGTGGCAAACAAAGATGGAGCCCAGCCATGTCATTAAGAGTCTAGGAGTATAGTGTGTTACTTTACTTTGCACCAAAATCTCCTTTTAAGTGTTCAAACTCTTGGCGGCTGTTGGCTGTTCCTCCATATTGATAGGCGTGCTCTATTGCTCTAGGGCTGTTGGAAAGGTGGCAATGAGAGTTTCTTGGAGTATTCCGCTCTGGGAATTTCAGGGCAACAGGATCCCATGAAGGTGCATCTTTACTTTTCCCTCCCTATAAAAGTAAACCAAATTAAGGGATAAAAGTGACATACTAGCACCAAAAAGTACTTTGTGATGTCCTCATCATTAATAAGGATAAAAAATTTGTATATTATTTGTGCATTTTACATTCATGGAACATTAGGCCCCCTCTCTTCCCTACCTCTACCGCTATGAGCAAATGACAGCAGTAGCTGCAGCAGTAACATCAACAACATAGCATATTAATGAACCACAAATTCTTCCACATGGTAGTAAAGCAAAGTTAAACTGAAGCTACAGAGACAACTGCTCTATCATTTAAATTAAGTGCACATCTTAACCAATAGTGAAAAGTGGCAAAGTTGGCAATTAAAATGACCCTGAATCAATCAACAAAATCCTTACATAAGAAACAATATTAATATTACTTTAATACACAGATTATTACTTACGCATGGTGTGTAAAAAGTTAACATAGCAACATCTTCAAAATACTTAAGGAGATTTTTGGTGATAGGATATGTAGTAGAATTTTATGTGACAGGATATAGAACAATTTTTAAACACCTTGTGCTCTTAAAATTGCATGGCCGATGCTAAAATTTAGAGTTGTGCAAGTATAGGCTAATATTTAATGATTATTTAGTTTTAATTTCTGAAGCAAAATAAAAGTAAATGCAAATAAATTCAAGTATTTAGTCACTTATTCAAGCAAATGTTTAGTGACTATCCAATGGGTAGAAGTAAAAGGGAAGGAAATCCATGATTATACATTCCTCCCATGGGTGGCATGTAGTGGGGAATAGAAAGTCAATGAGAAATGATTCCTGTTTTTTAAGGAACTGAAAATTAATTTGGAGAAACAGTTACAACAGCAAATTGGAAAACAGGGTTGGTGCCAGATAGGACCTTAGATGATTGCTGGAGGTTTTGTTTTTTAGGTGATGAAGAACCACACAGGTTTTGAAAGCAGGGAGGGAGTGGCCTGCTCTGACCCACCTAGGAAGACAGCTTGCAACAAGGAAGGCCTGATAGAAGAGGAAATGTGTGGCAGCAGGGAGGACAGAGACACAGCAAGAAACAAGATGAGCGATAGGATTAGATACAAAAATTCAGGATTACTGAATGAGCACACGCAGGCAACAGACAAGATGAGAGAGAGGATTAGATCAGAAAAGTTCTGGTTCAGGATTACTGAATGAGCACACACCTTTATTCCCAGCCCCCCTATTCCCATTGAAATGTCAGAACAATGTACATAAAAATAAATCCACAGCAGTCCTGGAAATCTGAGAGGGTTTCTACTGGCAGAACCAAGCCGTGTGGAATTTCTGGAAGATATAAAGTAGATTGGAACAGATGGACAATAAAACCCTTAATCTCATAAGGGCAAAAGACAAGACCTACAAAAAAAAAAAATAGTGTTTTAGCTAAATCTCAGAATTACATTCAAAATCTAGATGTGATTTTGGGCAGAGGGCAGGTTAATTAATTAAAGGACAGACCAGCTGTGCCAGTGTCTCTTGCTCTCAGGGCAGCAGCTCGTGCAGTTGGATTTTGGCAGTGGAGACTCTCACAGTGGTGGTTAGGTTGGAGAGAGATGGGAGCTCATAGACTCTCATTTCCTAAAGGAAAGCCCACCTGGTTCCACCATTCCCTCTTCCCTTCTTTATGCAGTTGTCAGGACTCATAACCTGATTTTTACTGCAACAGAAATAAGGTTTCTCTCTTGGATGGAGGAAATATACCCAGCTACCAGTACTTTTTGGTCCAGGCTCTCGCCTACAAATAATGGCCATAGCTTCAAGCCGTAGGTGGGCAGAACGGGCTGGAGTAGGGCTGCCAGGAGATTCTTTAATGCCTTAGGAAAATTTTCCCAAATCCATGCTCTATTTCAATCCCAGTGGAGTAATATACTTTATGATAGGAGATATGATCACCTTTGTCTCAGTGAAAGGCCCAGCTGGAAATACTTTGCACAGGGCCTGTAGTGAGGGTAAGAGAACAGAGTGAGAGTGAGGGTAGGGGACTTTCCCCAACTCTGGCTGCTTCCTGTTCTCTCCATTTGGATGGAAAGGATCTCACGCTTTCTTAGTCAGTGTATCCACTTAGCTCTAGGTGCTCAGTGAAGCACAGGGTTATTTGAAACAGAACAATCTCAATTTACCAGCCTTGCCTGACTCTGCTTCAATGTGGGAATACATGACTATGTAGGTGCGTCTCTCATCTGCTGCAAAAATCAATAAACTCTGATGTCTTTATATATGGCAACCAAATATGCTAATTCTTCTGCAGATACACATTCACACTCTTAATAATGATAAAATAGCCAAGGTATAACTTAATTACTTTATACCATACAACACAGAGACTCAGTTTGTTATCCTAAGATGGGTATGTATATGGTGATTCTCAATGAACACCACTAGACTTTGGCTTTACCAGTGTAATTTTTTGTTTTCTCTGTGGGCCTATTAGTTGCAATCCCACTGATAGTACCAGTTCAATTTAGCAAGATTCTTTTGTGTCAGATAACAACCAAGCTAGTTGAGCTACTGAAGAAAAAGACGGCAATGTGTTATACGGATATAGGGGTATCTTTTTTTTTTTTTTGAAACAAAGTTTTGCTTTTGTTGCCCAGGCTGGAGTGCAGTGGCATAATGTTGGCTCACTGCAAACTCTGCCTCCCAGGTTCAAACGATTCTCCTGCCTCAGCCTCCCGAGTAGCTGGGATTACAGGCATGCACCACCTTGCCTGGCTAATTTTTGTATTTAGTAGAGACGAGGTTTCACCATGTTGGCCAGGCTGGTCTCGATCTCCTGACTGCTTGATCCGCCTGCCTCAGCCTCCCAAAGTGCTGGGATTACAGGTGTGAGCCACCGTACCTGAACGGGGTATCTTAAACAATCTAAGATAGTATTGTGGTGTCCCAGCAGGGGCTAGAATCAATTGGAAAGCTAGAAAAAATCAAGGCACTCCCTTTCTGGAGGTTTCTGGTTTCTCAGAGCATCTCTTTTCATTTTTCTTTCTCGACAGGATAGCTTTCTGCCTTTCACTCTATGAAGCAGCTTTTTTTCCTCTTTGTATAATTAACATAATGCCCTTAGGTTTACATGTTTTCTATTCAATGGCCAGCTCAGGCAGATCTCTCTAGGTTCTAAGTTTCCAAGAAAGAGAATCTGATAGCCCAGCTTTGTGCGTGTGATCTACCCTGGTCCAGTGATCTATATCCAGGGAAGTGAGGTCTTGCATCTAAAACACAGGGCCTGCCCACTGGGTAGGAAATCAGTTCTTAGAGAACAGAGTGGTTTGCCAGATACCCTAGCATGATGTCTGTTACAATACTTGAAATGTTCATTATTAAACACGAAATGAGAAACTTTTCCCAATTAAATTGAAACGTAAACATTGTTAAAAAAATTTAAGACTGGAACATAGATGATAAGACAGGTATTCACAAATACCATAGGGAAATAGAAATCAATGTTACCTTTTTGGAAAGCAATTTGCCTTGATTCAGTAATTCTCCCTCTAGGAATCTATCTTAAAGATTTGTTCAGCAATACACTCAAAGATTTATCTACAAAGATCTTTAGCTTCCAGAAAACTGGAAGCAACTAAAAGTCTATTAATGGTTAAATGAATATAATAAGTGAATAAAATGGGATATTAGGAAGTGATTGTGAAAATAAATTATTACAATCCCAATTGCTTTGGTGCAGCCTTAATGAAAATTTAGGTCAGAGGCCACATATTTTTCTTGGTAGTTATTTATGAAGCTGTTGAAACAAGGGTCAATAGAAGAAAAGATTAGCAAATGTTGATATTCTAGTTATCATAAAATATAATTGAAATCTATGGTGATTCTATATCTTGTTATTACAAAGTCAAGTTTCTGTCTAACACTATTTACCATAAAGGTTAGCAAGTTTCCTATAATACAGAAAAACTTCTGTTAATAGGGCTGTTGATTATAACCTTCAGACTGAATGTTTGTTGGGAAATCACATTTGATAGACAACTTAATTTAGAAAACTGTGTTTATTTAAAGGGGTAACTGTGTTTGCTTGAGAAGGTTGATGTCCCTCATCAACCTGTAATGTTAATCTGCTGCCTATGACCCTCTGACCAGTGTTCAAGTGCCAGATAAAAAAAGTTTCAGGATAAATCTTTTAGCATCAATGTATGAAGGTAACAGCGAGACTCTATTAGAATTTTATAGTATACTCTGAAAACTCCTTCATAGTATCTTCCAGCAAAATCCTTCGTGAGAATCAATGAAATTATCTGTCTTCCATGGCCAACTCAGGAAGCGATCCTAAGAAAGTACTAAGTTTCAATTATACACACACACAATTATTTTGTTAACATTGATAAAGCAGTCATGTATGAACAAAGAAGAAGTTTCAAGAGGATTGAAAAAGTAGTCCACATATGCACATATATATGGAAAATGTCAAGATATAATGGTCAGTGAAAAACCATCAGAATGGAGAAGCTGGTGGAGACACTTCCCTCTTGCTGATGGTCCAGAAGCCAGCCTTGGACGGCAATCAGTTCTTCCCCTGAAACAATGCTCAACCTCACTAGCATTCAGAGAAATGAAAACTAAAACCTCAATTTGTCCATCAGATTGGCAAAATTATAGAAATTTGATTATATTCATTGTTAACAATAGTGTGGGACAATATGTTCTTTCAAATGCTGTTTGTGGGACTGTAAATTGGTATTGCCTCAATATTGAAAATGCGTATTCCCTTGAGCCAAGCAATTTTACCTTTAGGAACCAATCCTCCAGAATACTGTAAGGCGCTATAGAGATATAACCACTAATATTCACTGAATCTTTACTCCATGCCTTGCACTATACTAAGTGCATATCATTTCATGCATTAACTCATTTAGTTTTTGTTACAACCCTATGATGCAGATAGCTGTGTATTTATTGAACACGTGTTATATGCATTGTTCTGAGTGCTTATTATACATCAGGGAACAAGATGAATGAGCTTGCATTTTAGTAGAGGAGACAGATAATAAATAATAAACATAATAAAGAAAGCATACTAATAAAATATAAGTACTACGAAAAAAGAATAGAAAGAAGCAAAAGAGCAGCATTACTGGTGGAAGGTAGGAGACAGGCTGCAGTATTCAATAGGGTGTCAATGTAGGTCATTGAACAGATGAGAGTTGAGCAATTGTAGACGGAAGAGAAGTTGTCTGTGCAGATAGTTGGGAGAAGTGCGATCCAAGCAGAAGGGAAGCCTGAATAAAGAACCTAAGGTGGGAGTACACATGGCCCATTCTAGGAATAGTTGGGAGGCCAGTATGGGGAGAAGACTGAGAGAGGTGGGCAAGTAGGAGGAGATGAACTCAGGGTAAGGGGCATGGATCACATAGGGCCTCTTATGAATTATGGTACCTTGGGCTTTTACTCTGAGTGTAGTCGGGGGGCCATTTGAACACAGTAGTGACATGATATGATTTATATTTATAAAGATCTGACTGTAGGGTTGAGAATAGGCTATCAGGGAACAAGGTGGAAGCAAGGAGACCTGCTGGGAGGTATTGCAGTTATTCAGATGAGAGTTGGTGGTGGCATGGGCCAGGATGGGAACACTGACACCTGAGCGCACTCTTAAAATTGGATCATGAAAGAGGTGGGGAGGGTTAAACTGAAAGAATTAGAAGGGATTAAGGGTCCCACTTGTAATGAAGGCAAATAATGTACAGAGTTGCAGTAAATGCATGAGAAAGAATAGTAGGATGGAATTTTAGAACTCAAGATTTTGATAATGGAGTAGCTTTAGCTGATGTCACAGACCAACTGTGCATGTGAGTGGTTGAAGTGAAGGCCCAAGAAGGAGGGGAAAAACCAGGGTAAGATCAGAAACTTGAATATTCCATGATTGTGACAAAAGCCTGAAATTGTTACACAAAAGCAAATGATACTAGAGAATTATAGTACCAAATAATATGTATTATTTATACAAACTGTTAAGTACAGGGACATTTTAACCATTGTAAGGGAAACCATTGTAAGTTGGAAGCATGAATAAATAGCTGATTCAGACTGTTCATTGGAACAGGAACTGATGCAACAAACACGGATGAGCCTGGAGGACATTACATTAAGTAAAATAAGGCAGGCACAGAAAGACAAATACTGCATGTTATCGTAAGTGGGAGCTAAAAATGTTGAGTTCACAGGAGACTAGGACTGTGGTTATCAGAGGCTGGGAAGGGCAGCGGCGGGAGGAGGATAGGCTGAGGTTGGTTAATGTATACCAAATTACAGCTACATAGGAGGAAAATGTTCTGTGTCTCTATAGTATAGTAGAGTGACTATAGTTAACAATAGTTTATTGTATATTTTCAAATAGCTAGAAGAGATGATTTTGAATGTTCCCAACACAACGAAATAATAAACGTTTGAGATAATAGACATGCGATCACTCTGATTTGATTATTGCATATTATATGCATGTATTGAAAGACAACTCTGTACCCCATACATTTGTGTAATTATTCCATGTCAATAAAAAATAAAAAATTCCTCTATAACAAACAAAAAATTAATACAACAAAGCTGGCAAACTAGAATATGTGATACTGCAAGAATCCCATCTTTCCTATGTATGTAGTTGCAAAGGATCAAGTATATTCTCTAAAACAGCAGTGTCTAGAACTGTGTGCATGGAAAATGATGACAATTAGGAAGTCAGAAGAGCATTATCTTTTACCTTTTTATTCTGACTTGCTTTAGGCTTGGATAAATTTTTTCCTTTTTTATGGAGGAGAAACAATGGTGAAGACTCAATGGGACACTCATAAAGAGAAGTGTGGACCTTTTCAGTATACCGTTGGAAATCTTCAACCTCCACATCTCTATCCACCCTGTGTTTGTAACAGAGGAAAAAATAAATATTAAAAATATTGTTTAGAATTACATGATGAAAATTATGGAAGTCAAAGAGCTTTGGCAATTAAAGTGTGTGTGTGTGTGTGTGTGTGTGTGTGTGCGCGCGCGTAACCAGGACCCTTTAAATTACATTCAACCAGTTAATAACTATGTGCCTGGCATCACACATTTATAATAATGAACATCTTTTCCCTCAACACACTCTGGATGATTGGAACTGCCTCTGTTTCTTAATCTATATTAAACTCCTCCCTTGCTTATTCTTGTACTTAAGGAACCCCTATTGGCTTTGTTAAGGACCTAGATTAATAGCTTTCTTTAAAGTCATGCGTTAAATTAAGACTTTTGTAAACCTCTGGGTATGTTACTCTGTCATTAATGATAAGTACAAAAATAATTGCACCTAATATTTTTAGCTTGCTGTATGCCAGACACTGTACAAGTTGTTTTATGTGCATTATCTTCTCATTTACCCCTCATGACAAACCTACCAAGCAGGCACTATTATTATCTGCATTTTGTAGGTGAAGACATGAAGGCTTACTTAGTCAAGGTCATTTGGAAATTAAAGGGCAAAGAACCTACACAGAAATGCAAGTATGACAGTTTCTCAAGCACATACAAGCTTTTAATTACTATCCCCTAATGCCTCAGATACATTTCATAGTTCTCATTTTTAATATTTTTGCTGTTGTCTTGATTTTATTTATCAATCATGCAGATTCATTAATAATAAAAATATGATACCTGGTAAAGTAGGCATTACTTATGCAGCCAGTGAAATTAGCATACTGAGCACTGATTGGTGAGCCACCGAAGTAAAACTTCTTTTCACCTGCTTGTGTCTGTTCTATTTTCCCTTTGGTAGGATTCTTACTCCCAACTCTGCTTTTATCTACTATCAGTTCATATCTGCAAAAGAAAAAGGCTTCTTTACAAACCACAGAGCTAGCATTTTACCTTGACCCACTCTAGTTTGGATAAGCAGGTTTTCTCATGAAATGGAACATCTGGTTAATGAAAAGACAGTGAGTTGCCAAACTCTTCATGAGGCCCAGGATAAAATGGCTGGATATTTCTAGATGCAAAAAAGATTCTCCAAACCAAGATTGGAATTTAAACCCATAAGGCAAGAAATTCAGATGCCTAGTCATCAGCATTATTTGTGTGTGTGTGTGTGTGTGTATGTGTATGTGTGTATAAAACAGAGCATACCTCATGATGATAACTTAATCACATTTGTGGAAGACCATTTCCATGGCAAAGCACATTAGATTATTTTGATCCTTACTGGAAGTGGGATCCAGAAAAAGCCTCCTCATGTTTTCTGTGTCCACGTGTCCACAAAAGTGGACATAGACTAGTAGCAGAGGTTCATTTCTTATTCCAGAAAACTTTCTTATTACCAAAAATAAATTCAGTATTATCTATTTTAAAGATGAAGTTGGAGCTTTTAAAATGTGGCCATAAATGTTGCATTCTCAGTTGTGTGACTCAAGGTCTAAACAAGACCAACATTGGCTGAGCTCCTTCTATGTGCAAAATACTGCACTCCGTTCAGTATGTAATATTAGTAGGCATTTCCATCAAGAAGATTATAACCTATTGTTTTACGGGAAAAAGAACCCTTGTATTTATTTTAAGAAATTTCATAGTGATTTATTTTACATATCTTGGAAACTAATAGCAATATCTTTTTAAGGAAAGTAAATTGTTCCTTCTAGCATTTTTGTTTTAACATTAGAAAAGGTGTAGGAGAACCTATTATTTATAGTGGTTTGTGACATAATCATGTCCCACAAATAGACATGGTAGAAAGAATATGAAGTGAGGAAGCTGTACCTTGTGGGTGAGACAGAGGTAATGACGAAGTGGGACAGCCCATCATTGTACTGCTTATCTACTGACTGAACTTTGATTCCCTTTACATCCATGACGACAGTACCGTTATCCAGTGAGATGGAGAACACGTCTGACTGAAATGCAAGCACAAACATGTAAGTAGGGAGTCTAGGGATCCAAAAGATGGAAATGTTTTCAACATTTACTGAATGGTATTGCTTTTTTTTTTTTTGAGGCAGAGTCTTGCTGTCTCACCCAGGCTAGAGTGCAGTGGCATGATCTCGGCTCACTGCAAACTCCGCCTCCCGGGTTCAAGCAATTTTCCTGCCTCAGCCTCCCGAGTAGCTGGGATTACAGGCGCCAACCAGCGCGGCCAGCTAAGTTTTGCATTTTTTAGTGGAGACGGGGTTTCACCATCTTGGCCAGGCTGGTCTTGAACTCCTGACCTCATGATCCACCCGCCTCGGCCTCCAAAAGTGCTGGGATTACAGGCATGAGCCACCGTGCCCGGCCTTGAATGGTATTGCTTAAAGGCAATATAGTGTGTAGGAAATTTGCTTGTAAAATAATTTCTATAAATAACAACCAAGAACACCCTATTGCTTGTATTGGTATTGCTTATAAAATTAGACACATTTCAGTAGAAAATGTATCTCCTATATTTCCAACTGAAAATTTTTGGTGACTTTGTTATGCTGAGAGTTGTTAGCTCAGTCTCAGTTACTTTCCTACTTTCAATCTCACTTTTAATCCCTTCGAAAAGATGATAATTTAGGTCTCCTTGGGGATGTAGCTAGATGACTAGGCAAGGGTTAATTTGCTAGTTTGGCTTTTTAAAATCTTTCACTTTTTCATCTATAGAGGCAGAAGAGACATTTTAAAAAGCAAGTTAGCTCTTCTTATCTGAATTAGCTTATTGCTTATCTTAAAATATGTGGCAAATATTCATCTTGCTTCTCTTTCCTTATATGGGCACCAACTTCTTAAGTCTGCCCTCAAAATAGACTACTTTTTGTGGGCAAAAAGTGTTACTTAACTAACCAGGGTAGTCTGAGGCAGGTTTGGGGTCAGAAGTTCTACAAAATGCTTTGGGTAAATTCTCACAGATTCTACTGATTCCAATTAAATTGGAATATAAATGTGTCAGATGCAGGTAATATATATGAAAAGTGAAAGTTGCTTTCAGAAGTTCTATGATGACCTGGCACATCAGTGTATATATTGATGATGACCTTTTCAGAGACCCACTAGTTGGATGTTACAGTCACCAATCCTCTACAGACCTTATTTTATTCTTGAAATAGCATATCTTTATAAGCTGAGCTACAATGTTCTGTAGCAAATCTAAAAGAAGCATGTATGTTCTTTTTACCCTTTTATAAATTAAATCACAGATGTGTTTGTTCATAGCATACAAACAGGGACTCTTAACAATTTTTGTGCTAGAAACACCTTTGGCATTTTGGTAACACATAGGGACTCCTTCACAAAATAATGTTTTTAAATGTATAAAACAAAACATATAATAATACAAAGGAAACCAATTATATTGAAATACAGTTTTCAAAATATTAAAATAAATAATCTGTGATAGTATGACTTTTTATTAAGGCATTAAATAATAAGATTCCATAGCAGACCTAATAATATTAGAAGTAGCAATGAGCAAAAATGACATTCTGAGATTTCTGTGACAATTGTAATGTGAAACAAACAAATCTGTGATTTCTATCAATGACAAAGTCGCAGGTACTGGTAATACTACTGTGGTGTGTTGTCTAGATTCATAATCAAAGGAAATGATCGATTTCAGTGAGAGAAAATAAAGATGTAATCTTTTCCCATTAAGTCCACAGACCCCCTGAATTCTATCCATGATCCATTGGGGGTGGGTCTATGAATTCCAGGTTAGGAACTCCTGATAAACAATACATGTAATATTTTTAAAAGTGTTTGAAATGAGGCATTCTGTGTGTCTACATGTGAGTCAAAATCTGAATAGAAAATCACTTCTAACATGCATTAAAAATTATTTTTAATAGGCAAAACAATTATCACAAAGAAGTTTCCTCAGAGAAAAACAAATACTTACTCCTGAAGCATAATAGAATAGTAACCCATTTGGTTGTAATGTTCGGAAATTAAAACCTCCTTCAAAGCCATCAAAGAAAGATATTTTCTGAATTGAAGCAATGAAGCTCTGTCCATTGAAATATGCTCTGCGAGATATCTGTGTGCCAAAACAAGTGGAGATAGTGTTTTTGAGAATTATCAAATGCTTAAAACTATCAACGTTTCACATACGGAGGGCCTTGCCTGTTAGTTTCTATGTAAATAGTTTATTTTCCCACTTCTGGTTTATGTTGGAATTCAGGCATACACCAGGAGCTCCTCTGAGAGATAGGGTTTCATCTTCTCCACTGACTCCAACCAGAGTGAACAATGATGCTAGCACACACCACTTTAGGTGTTAGATGCCCCACCCATAGAAAACTGAAGCAAATGAACAAGTCACAGAGGAATCCCATGCACTAGAGCCCTTCAAGCTTAATGGTTCTTCTTTCTGGTGGTGGCAGAAAGGAACCCAAGGTGTACCTAGGATCAGAGAGAAGCTGAAAAGAGCTTTTCCAGCTTTTGGGAGTGTTAAGTATGGTGTCTATTAAAAAGCTTTTGACTGAGTGGTTCTTACAAGAGAGTCTTCTGGGCATCCATAACCAACTCCCAGGGTTTCTGTCTGCTCCAGTAAATTGAAATCTTTCTTTTGGAACTGGAAGCCCTTCATGCATCCTCTGAAGTTGATATCTAGGGGAAGGTGTGCTCTGAGGGTCCTGGAAAAGAAAGTCAGCCTCACTGATACAGCCATGATGATGATGTTACCCTGCATATGTAGGCTATGGAATTTGCATTTATTTATAGTCATTTGTAACAGCTTTATAATCATTCATATTCTCATGCTTTCTTTGATAGGCACACGGCAATGTCTAATCTTTGCCTATAGAAGAGTTTTGTTCTGAGTCAAGCCAATTTGTTCTTTATAGTTTTCAAAATGCTTTAACTTACATTATCTCATTTCATCTTTATAACAATTCAGTGAAATAGATGGAGATGCTATTATTGCCCTTTAGCAGGTGATTATTAGATTGAATCATAGGGAACTGACATATTATACATAAAAATAATCAATTCTTAGTAATTCCACAGGGTTTAACTTATAAAATGAAACTAAGAATAAATTATTCACTTATGTCACAAGTGATGTTAGGATTTGAACACAGGTCTTCAGACTTTTATTAATCCACGTTGTTAATGAATCCATTTTGGCATTATTTCCAACACATCTGTAATCAACAAAGTTTAGGGGAGAGTCTTAATGTTTCATTATACATAATACACAACCCTTTGGATAACCTTAAAAATTTGTGTAGCTCAGATGCTATTGGAGAGCTCAAAATGGGTTTAAGGCTAAAGCAAAAGTAACTAAGAGCTATTTATGACAAACCCACAGCCAATATCATACTGAATGGGCAAAAACTGGAAGCATTCCCCTTAAAAACTGGCACAAGACAGGGATGCCCTCTCTCACCACTCCTATTCAACATACTGTTGGAAGTTCTGGCCAGGGCAATCAGGCAAGAGAAAGAAATAAAGGGTATTCAATTAGGAAAGAAGAAGTCAAATTGTCCCTGTTTGCAGATGACATGACTGTCTATTTAGAAAACCCCATCGTCTCAGCCCAAAATCTCCTCAAGCTGATAAGCAACTTTAGCAAAGTCTCAGGATACAAAATCAATGTGCAAAAATCACAAGCATCCTTATACACCAATAACAGACAAACAGAGAGCCAAATCATGAATGAACTCCCATTCACAATTGCTTCAAAGAGAATAAAATACCTAGGAATCCAACTTACAAGGGATGTGAAGGACCTCCTCAAGGAGAACTATAAACCACTGCTCAATGAAATAAAAGAGGACACAAAGAAATGGAAGAACATTCCATGCTCATGGATAGGAAGAATCAATATCATGAAAATGGCCATGCTGCCCAAGGTAATTTATAGATTCAGTGCCATCCCCATTAAGCTACCAATTACTTTCTTCACAGAATTGGAAAAAACTACTTTAAAGTTCATATGGAACCAAAAAAGAGCCTGCCTTGCCAAGACAATCCTAAGTCAAAAGAACAAAGCTGGAGGCATCAGGTTACCTGACTTCAAACTATACTACAAGGCTACAGTAACCAAAACAGCATGGTACTGGCACCAAAACAGAGATACAGACCAATGGAACAGAACAGAGCCTTCAGAAATAATACCACACATCTTCAACTATCTGATCTTTGACAAACCTGACAAAAACAAGAAATGAGGAAAGGATTCCCTATATAATAAACGGTGCTGGGAAAACTGGCTAGCCCTATGTAGAAAGCTGAAACTGGATCCCTTCCTTACTCCTTATACAAAAATTAATTCAAGATGGATTAGAGACATAAATGTTAGACCTAAAACCATAAAAACTCTAGAAGAAAACTTAGGCAATATCATTCAGGACATAGGCATGGGCAAGGACTTCATGTTTAAAACACCAAAAACAATGGCAATAAAAGCCAAAATTGACAAATGGGATCTAATTAAACTAAAGAGCTTCTGCACAGCAAAAGAAACTACCACCAGAGTGAACAGGCAACCTACAGAATGGGAGAAAAGTTTTGCAATCTACTCATCTGACAAAGGGCTAATATCCAGAACCTACAAAGAACTCAAACAAATTTACAAGAAAAAACCAAACAACTCCATCAAAAAGTGGGCAAAGGATATGAACAGACACTTCTCAAAAGAAGACATTTATGCAGCCAACAGACACATGAAAAAATGCTCATCATCACTCACCATCAGAGAAATGCAAGTCAAAACCACAATTAGATACCATCTCACACCAGTTAGAATGGCGATCATTAAAAAGTCAGGAAACAACAGGTGCTGGAGAGGATGTGGAGAAATAGGAACACTTTTACACTGTTGGTGGGACTGTAAACTAGTTCAACCATTGTGGAAGACAGTGTGGCGATTCCTCAAGGATCTAAAACTAGAAATACCATTTGACCCAGCCATCCCATTACTGGGTATATACCCAAAGGATTGTAAGTCATGCTGCTATAAAGACACATGCACACGTATGTTTATTGCAGCACTATTCACAATAGCAAAGACTTGGAGTCAACCCAAATGTCCATCAGTGACAGACTAGATTAAGAAAATGTGGCACATGTACACCATGGAATACTATGCAGCCATAAAAAAGGATGAGTTCGTGTCCTTTGTAGGGATATGGATGCAGCTGGAAACCATCATTCTCAGTAAACTATTGCAAGAACCAAAAACCAAACACTTCATGTTCTCACTCATGGGTGGGAACTGAACAATGAGATCACTTGGATACAGGAAGGGGAACATCACACACTGGGGCCTGTTGTGGGGTAGGAGGAGGGGGGAGGGATAGCATTAGGAGATATACCTAATGTAAATGACGAGTTAATGGGTGCAGCACACCAACATGGCACATGTATACATATGTAGGAAACCTGCACATTACGTACATGTACCCTAGAACTTAAAGTATATAAAAAAAGAGTAAATGGACAAATGCTGTTTTGTCTTCACACAATACACATGTTCCACCCTTCCTATTGCTGATGAGAAATATTGCATTAGATCATGTTCTAAGAGTAATACAATAACTGAAGAAATCTGTGATTACATCTATGTGATGCTAATTTCAGGAGGTCCTGAGGACTGACTGCAGAGGGCTTGCAGGTACATGAATGTGTGTGCCTGTACCTATTCCTGTGTGTAAAAGTAGCAAGTAAGAGTGCGGACACTGTTACTAGACCTCTCCTGGATGTTGCCAGCCCAGTACATTGCTAGGAACAAACAGCTACTTAACAAAAAGCCTTACCTGGATTGTAAGATTTCTGGGGGAGCTCCTCCAATGTATATATCTGTAAAAGGTATTTTCATCTTTTCATTATCCATGCTCTTGACATGCCTTCTGTCAACTACCAAGATCATTTTCTTATCATTGTGGTAAATGATTGAGATCTGGGAGAGATAATGTATAGTAAGCCTTGATTAACTATTTAATATTCAGTTCTTTGATGACTTCTATATATTTTAATTCTCCTGGCTATACTAGCTATTCTTCCATGCCTTTGTGCTTGTTTGTTCACAAAATGGGGAATAGATATAGATAGATTTTCTTTTCTCACAGACTTGAAAACTCTTGCTTCTACAAGTAGCAGTTCACATTTCCTGGGAAAGGAGGTCTGTATGAAGAGGGAGCCAGCCCAAGAAAAATTTTGCGATTAGACCTATTGTTTCCTCCTGCTCCTTCTGAGAGGATTCAGGAAAGAGCTATAAACAGGTGCCACTGTTCTCTTCTTTTTTAAAAACAACTTTATTCAAGTCTAGTTGATGTACAAAGAACTATACATATTTTATGTATGCAATTTGATGAATTTGGACATATACAAACACTCATATCATCCCACAATCAAGGTAAGAGACATATCACACATTTCCCAGCATTTCCTTGTGTCCCTTTGTGGTGTGTGTGTGTGTGTGTGAGCATGTGTGTTAAGCACACTTAACATGAGATCTATCCTCAATAAATTGTAAATTAGTTATAACTATAGGCTCCATGCTGTACAGCAGATTTCAAGAACTTACTCACCTAGCACAACTGAAACTTTATACCCATTGAACAGCAATGTCTTATTTCCCCCATCCCTAACCCCTGGTGACCGCTATTGTATTCCCAAGCAGGTGCCTTCTGGAATCTAGATTGCATGTTACCAGGTGTAATTTTTTGGTGACACAGTGAGCAGTTCTAATGAATCTGCAAAACTGCTAGTCAGAGAAATAGTTAAAATATTCTTTTATTGTAAACCATTCTCATGAGGCTATGGACTTTGAACTGAAAAGGGAAATACAGTCTCCTACCCCTTGCATTTTGGTTCCACTTAAAAGATATTATGCCTTGTATACACTTGATCAAATTGTATATTCAAAATAGTTAATGAAAATGGATGAAGTATATTTTCAGTAGTCTGCACATCTGTTTCAAAACTAAAGGGGATTCTTTGTGAGTTCTCTTTATAAGGAAAACTGTGCTACTATTTTCTACATGCTGGATAAGTGGTTTAAAAGGAAATTCTGTATTTATATTCTTGTTACATTTAGTGGGGCTCAAAGGACAAGCAAAAAAAATGGCTGTGCATCTACACTCTGGCTCATTCCACACGTGCACAGAAGTACTCTAGAGGAACACCAATTGAGATATTTAAGATTAATAGAAGCCTTCTGGTTAATGAAGCAATTAAAAGGAATCTTTCAGTGACTTTTTAATCGGAACATCAATAGGAAAAATACATCCATTGTTTTAAAGCAAATGTCTTCCTGGGGTTGAGAAGATGAGGGTCCTTCAGTTGCTCCTTGGATACGAAAGCTCTCAGTATATTTACTATCCTGCCTGTCTCATTTGTCCGCCTGATTAGATCAACAGATCTAAGTATAAAAAACAAAACCAAAACCAACCAACTACAATGATTTGTACCTCATGGTATTTTGCATCATTAATTTGAGCTTTCTTTAACGTATCTTCAAGATGCACAGGGCCACTGCTGAATCCAAAATCATAGAACACGTGTAGGTAACCATTGCGCATTTCCAGTCTGAAAAACATACTCTGGGGAGAGAAAGAAGTTGTAAGATAGGAACATCTGTTATGCGAGTAGAGTCAGTTTTGGCTGAATTTGAGAAATATGACTATATTCTTAGTTATTGGAGCTATTTGAAGACTAAGAAAGTCTTACGAAATTCTTATGAAATAAAAGTGACAACGGCTGGAAGTGGTGGCTCACACCTATAATCCCAGCTCTTTGGGAGACTGAGGCGGGTGGATCACTTGAGGCCAGGAGTTTGAGACCAGCCTGGCCAACATGGCAAAACCTCATCTCTACTAAAAATACAAAAACTAGCCAGGCATGGTGGCAGGCACCTGTAATCCCAGCTACTCGGGAGGCTGAGGCAGGAGAATCGCTTGAACCCAGGAGGTGGAAGTTACAGTGAGCCGAGATCATGCCACTGCACTCCAGCCTGGGCTACAGAACGAGACTCTGTCTCAAAAAAAAAGTGACAACTACTTCCATATCAGCAGCTACTTCTCTTCTTAATATATAAAAGTTAATTTTATACACAGTGTAAAGATTCTTCTTTTGTTTTCATTCTACTTTCTGAATTAATGGATGAAGTTTTAAGTCTACATTATTGCCCTTTAGCAAAATCTTGAAAACAGAGTATAGTATACCAGTTTATTCAACTGCCTTGTCTTTAGGAAACTTTAAAAAGTTATAGCAGGCCAACAGATGTGACTGCATTTATTTTAGGTGAAAATTAGTAATATTAAAAAATAATTTCAAGGTATACTGAAAATAATTCTTCCATATTATCAGCAAATATGGATTTTAAAAAAGAAGGCCATTGCTGTATTGTTTTGAAACACTGGATTTATGTAAATAAATATAGAATTATTATGCACTTGGAACACATGATGTTTGAGAATCAAAGACATTTTGTAACACTCAGGTGACTTACTGATGAGGTTTGCTTGTTTCAGAAGATAGTTCATAGATACAAGAAGTCAATGGATTTGAAAAATAAAGCATTGTGGCAAGGTCCCTATTCTGTAGGAAGTGATCTCCTGAGTGGAGTTTGTGCATTCCTGGGACTGTGGAGAACAACTTATTGGAGTTTAGAAAGAAAATATTTCAACTTTATACTAATTTAAAAACATCTAAAATAGAGAAGAAAATATTTCAACGTCCATTTATACTCACTAAAAAATCTAAAATAGAGAAAGAAACTAATTTTTAATATTTAATACATGAATTATTGACTGTGGGCCTTCATTTTATCCTTTTGTCAGACTTTCACAAAATTCACGTAATGTGTGTGGCTTCCCAAGAGGGGTTCCACACTTGAAGGGTTGAAGGTAGTTCCTCATCCATTTCTTTGCTTCTCGCCTATTGCAATTTATTGCAGTTTATGTGTGGCTAGTTACATGGATTTAAGGGTGATATAACTGAAATAATAGAATATTTAGATTCGTATTGAGATGGAGAGTGATGTGAAAACATTTTGAGACACACAGATATTTGCTGGCTACTTCCTACAAATTTCTGAAAATGCTGTCAAGTTTATAAAGGGTTACACATTTTTCTTTGTAACATGAATTATTCTAAATTTGTTGAACTTTATTTGTGATGAGAAATGTCTGACAGTAGTATGAAACCTACTAGTTAATTCAAAAAAGAAACATACTGTCACATCACTGTAAGGGTATTATCATAATAATGGATGAGAAAGTAACTTTTTCTCTTTTTTTTAAGGACAGTTATACTGTGGAGAGATGGTTTTTTAAAAAAAATGTTTGGGAATTTTTCTATTGTTAAGTGATTTTGTTGATGGGAACAATGCAAATGCAATCCCACAAAAACTCTCCTATCAGCACTATTAAAACATTTGAGGGAAGACATTTCTAAACTTTAGAAAAATCTTTCAAATAAAGATTTTCAACAGCTTAGAACCCTTTTATTAAAGTTTACAAAATGATATCTGGTTAGCTTATAAGAATTAATATTAGAAAAAAGGAAGCATACCAGTCAAATCTCAAAGACAGCCTTTGCCACCTGGTGAATGTGATTGAAAACTATTTGAGTTAGTAGGCACAGCTAATGATATGCTTCTTTCATTTTTTACTTTTGTGAGGTATCTTGTCTAGTTACAACAACCAATAAAATTAGTGTTGAAATAAACTGGACTTAGGACCAGACTTTTGAATCACTGTATCACAAAGAGTTTAAGGATTTTCAAAAATATTTAGCATATTTAATTACATTTTCTCACGAAAACTATTTTGTTTGAGGTGTACAGTAAAGTGCTATTCAAAATAATTTCGAGTGAGAGAAAAACATTTCTGTGTCATTAATAAAGTCAATTTACTCTTCATTTTAAATATATATAATCTTTTATTTTATCTTTGTATAATTTGTCCTTTATTGCAAGCTTTGAATGTTTCATACTATATTTATATCTGTTTATAGTACACATGTATCATTTATAAATAAAGATATATGTGTGTGTGTACATACATATATACTTATATACACACATACATATATATAAAGTATGCAAGCTTTGCTTTTAAATTGATTAGGGCATATGATTTGGAAAAGTTAGGAGCCCAGTGCAGAATTTCTGCAGACACGCTGCTGTCCTAGATCTTGGTGCTAATTTCCTCAAAGTTCTCTTAGTTTATTTATATCCAAAAATGTACTGTAGGGAAATGCATCTCAGGGTTGCTTTTATTTATTGCTGTCATTACTTTCCTGAAGAAGAAAATCCAATCTGACTTTTCTAAACTAGAATTTCAGTTTGATGGCATGACACACTGGACCTGGGAAGGTTCCTGGAAACGTGAGTAGCAGAAAGTAAAGGAAATAAAGGAAAAGCAGTAGGACTTGTATTTCTACTCACTCCATTGACCATCAGGAGAATAAGGCTATTGTCAGCTGGTGTTCGAACTTCTATGTCAAAGCGAGTCACCTGGCCAAATTTCCCTCTCTTTGTGATGTCTCTCACCACGGCATAGCCGGAGCCATCGAAGAAGTAACTAGCAGCCCGACTCTGAGTGAAGGCCAGCTTATCTCTGAAATGGAAACACAAGGGTCATTTGAACACTACAGTTTCTGTTACGCTTTTCAAGTGAAGCCCTTTTAACTCATTCTTCTAACATCTTCGGTGGCCCTTACAACATTTAAATGAAGTCCTGTTGTCTGCACGGAACAGATAAAGAGGTATTTGTAGGTATGTTAAATGGATTGTTTTCTTCTCTATCCTGTGTGCCAAGACAACTGAAGTCTCCAGGGACACCCTAGTGCCTGGAATCCTAAATCAAGGCTGCAAACAAATTGACACTTGATACTTGGGCATGCTCATCTATGATAGAGAATAGGTGAAGAGTTTTTTTGCAGGTATGACTTAACGTAGTTTCAAACCTGGCTTCCCCAAAGAAAAGTTTGAGAACCTGAATATTGACTCATACTTGTTCTATCTGCTGCTCTTGCATAAATATCCAAGTCTTTAGTACTCTCAACTGTCTCTTACCGGGCACAGGGCACTGATGTGGAGGGGTCCATATTATAGATGTGCTTAAAGTTGTATAAGCTGATCACATCATTATTCAAAGTGGCCAGTTCCAGGCAGCCAACGAAGCCAGGCAGGTTTAAGCTGTTAGGGAGCTGTTCAATAGAAAAAGCAAAACCAACTGTCTCATGGTCATGTTTTACTCAGACATTACAGAACAGACAATGCAACTAATAGTAGGTCAAGGAGACCTACCCCTTCATAGAAATGTCTTTCTAGACCCGAGTGTGTTTATGCCAAATCATTTAGATATGCAGTAACTTGTCAGTTGTGCAAATCTTAGCAGAGAAAGTGGGATTTACTGAGCATTGATTATGTGCTGGTCATAGGCTGGACAGTGAATTCATGACAAAAATCAGTCCTTATGCCAGCTTTGTGAGGTAGGTATTCTTGTTCTCATATAATGAGAGGGAAAATAATCCTCAGAGAAAATCCAATCATGTGCCCATAACTAGTAATAATAGTCCTGAAATTGGAACCCCAGATCAACTTCTCATCTTCTTTGACCTATCCTTTATCCCCTCTTCATCAGATTTCATACTGTCTCCTAGGTTCCACCCCATCTCTCATCCCAGATACTTTATTTCATACCTGTATTAGGTGAGATAACTGAATTTTTGAAACCACCACTGCAAAGCTGAACATTAGATCTAAACTGTGCTGACACCACAAGCTACGGACATTCCTGTGGCAGGTGGGGGTAATATTAATTACATATGCATGTATCAGAATGAATGAACGGATCTTCAGGAGTCAGCTATAACCTGAAAGCATTGACATTATGAAAATATGAGTAGCATAGACCAGATTTACACATCAGGTTTATAGATTCTGGTTCAGAATTCTACTTCCCCCAGAAGTAAGCTCTTAAAGTGATATCAGCAACCCCCAAGTCATTATAGGTTTATGGATTTATAAAAACAATTACTGTAGATTTGTAATAGGTCAAAATAGAGCTGTATGGCTGACCTTGAAGTTGGAAGGCACTCCACCAACATAAAACACCGTGTCCTCGGGGTCCAGGTCCAGCAGGGAGTCATCTCCTGAAAATTCCCCCTTTTTAATGAACTTTTCCTCTGCTGTGCTACTTAGACTCGGGACTGTTAAAAACACCTTTCCATGTTTTCCCACCCTATTGAGATAAATAATTTTCATGTGTTATTATATAATTTATAGAAAATACTTTTTAAATGTCAAAATGTTAATGTTTCCTCATCACAAAATGGGTAATTTAATTTTGTGACACTAGTAAGCATTTATAAAACATCACAATCAATGGGAAAGAGAAGAAAGACATTTCATTTTGAAATTAATTCCTGGATTGGCCAGGTAAAATCTAATAATCAGAGCGTGATTTAGAAATGACTTTTTTTTTTTTCTTTTCTACTAAGGTGTTTGGGAAAGAATACAAGAATAATGGAAGAAAAGGGAGCAAGAATAAAGGGAGGAAAATGCTATTTATAACTTCCACAGGAAGACTGCGTGTGTGTGTGTGTGTGCACGTGCGTGTGTTCAACAGGTTTCTTGTGAATTGTGCATATATGCCCTGTGTCACGGATTCACTGTACCTTTCAATCTTGACAATGCTGAAGTAAGCAGGCCAGGAACTGACGGGCTTGGAGTCCAGGGGAATCTCCACATCTTTGGTTCCCAAATTATAGATGTATACCAGGTTATCATTTTTGATTGCAAGACCCATATACTCTTTTTTGGCCTGAAATATCAAGAAGTAAGAAGTCATTTAAATTAAATTCATAGGAATGAACATCATCTTTTTTAAAGGACAATCAGAAATCCAAATACTTGGGTATATACAAGTGACTTCTGGCCTGAATTATTACCCAAAGCTCCTGTGAGACCCGGCAGTGGCTCTTCCTCTCCAGCCTCCAGCTGTGGCCACATCAGAGTCTGCTGGCCCCATCCTTGCTCAGGCTCATGGAAATTTGTTGGCTACCGGGAATGGGCTAATTTTTTGAGGCTACCCAGGGATATAATATAGCCTGACAGTACTGTTCACTATGCATCTCCAAACAGGATTCAGCATCAAACAGAATAGGCTTCTGTCTTTCTGAAAGACTTTGAGGTATTCCATTCACTCATCAAAGTTAGCAGTGCGATGGTAATAGGAAACAATCCCCACAATTTCCCACACAGAGAAAAATTACTTGTTCTTGAGTCATTCTTTTAATCTTGTCATTAAAATGAGATCTTCTGAGTCACCAGAATGGGCATTGTTTTGGTTCATTTGCCTAGTAGCTTTATTTTAGGCAAGAGAAAAAGCAGCTCTCCTTGTAAATATTATTCCCTCCTTTCAAACTCATGTGCTTACGTTTTTGCTTCCAAGGTACAGGATAAACTGATCTGCAGTCTCGGTCAGTTCTGGCTGCCTCACAGGGGGTTTCATGTACAGGCTCAGAGACGTGAAAGCCTTTAAGTCATCCATACTGGTTCTTGAGTGCACTTCCACAGCTGACTGGCCATCAAACATCATGGAGACTTGGATCTGGAGTTACACAATGGTTTCATTAAAAGTGCTTTGCAGAAATGGGCAGAATGCTTTCTCATGGTTCTCAGTGGTCTTCCCTCATTTGTGACGGGGGCCTCTAAGCTCTCTTCACCTCCATACCTTTAGTTATTCACTCACATCCTCCCCTAGTTGAAGAGAAGACTCAGGGCAGATTGTGATATAGTCATTTAAAGTGGGGTGAAAGAAAGCAAAAAAAGTGGTGACTAAGTAGATCCAAGAATGAGGATAAATATGAATTCCACAACGAACGGCGTACTCGGTTTGGGTGAACTAAACAACTTACTCAAGTTGTCTGGTCAGTATACAGTTCACAAGGCTCACACAATTTGTATAAAACTAATTGGGAGAAGTCGAACTAATTTCAGTTACTAATACAGCTGGGACTTTCTCCCTAGGGTCCTCATAAAACAGGCATGGGGTGAGACTGTGAGCAACATCCTTGCCCTTGTCTGCACAGTTGGGAGGGGTCTGGACTAGCTTTATAGTCTCAGACCAGATGGGCTCTGCCTCTTCCTAGCTGTGTAACCTTGAGCAAGTCACTTAACCTTCAGTTTCCTCATCTGTGAAATGAGGATAATAAATTTGTCGTGAGCATGAAATACGATGATAACTCTAAAGTGCTTTCCAGTGCCTGGTCCTACCATTATAATAACTGTAATAATGAGTTCATAAGGTGTCTCTTATAATGGCTCACAGAAAGGCATCACAACAAAGCACAATTCAGTAAGTGCATTTCTCAGAGGCCCAATATGATATGCTGAACTGGTCTGATTCAGGGGTAATTTGTAGAGTATTTACAAGTGGATGGATTGTGTATACTTATGCCATTTAGCTGAATCTTTCCAAATGATTAGACATCTTTACATTAATTTACTAATGTTGATTTGGCTAATGTGAGTGGTCAGTGAGCTCAAGGCTCTGTATTCCCAAATGACTGGAGTGCAGCTGTCCTATGTTACCAGTTGAGTAAAAACTAATACACCTTTTTTTTTTTTTTTTTTTTTTTTTTTTGAGACACAGTCTCACTGTCACCCAGGCTGGAATGCAGTAGCACAATGTCAGCTCACTGCAACCTCTGCCTCCCAGGTTCAAACAATGCTTGTGCCTCAGCCTCCCCAGTAACTGGGACTACAGGTGTGCACCACCATGCCCAGCCAATTTGTGTATTTTTGGTAGAGACAGGGTTTTGCCATGTTGGCCAGGCTGGTCTCAAACTCCTGGACTCAAGAGATCTGCACACCTTGGCCTCCCAAAGTGCTGAGATTACAGGCATGAGCCACTGAGCCTGGCCAAGACCAATACATCTTAATAAACAAGACGTGTGGGGGATTAAAGTCTTACATTAATAAGTGAGAGTCTGAGAATAGTGCATGTCTGCATGAAAAGCATCTCACTCGGCGGCACTGAGTGAGCTCCCAGCTCCCAAAGGTAGGGCTAAGTCTGTCTTCAGCAAATGGTCTTAGGTGATTAAGGTCCCAAAGTCATACTCTTTATAGCAATAACATTACAAGAAAGCACTCATCAAAACCTAGCTTTTAGAATGCCATTTCTTGATGTACCTTTAGATAAGCCTTTTTTGAAAATGTTCACTGGGGCATCTAAATAAGGTAATTTGTGACAGGGGACTATTTATCACCACTTAAAAGTCAGGTCTATTTATCAAGAATAATCTTCTACAGTACAAAATAGTTGATTTCTAATGCTTCTTTCTGTCAGTAATTAGGACCAGTAGTCTGCTCAGGCTGATTCTTAATTGAGAAAATAAAACCATATACTTTGTTCATAAAAAGGGAGTCTGGTCTACGAATCAATTAAAAAAATTCAAGAGGTCCAAGAACAAGCTCCACTTTGCCACACTGAAAAGTAATTGCTGTATCAGGAGATGTTCCTACAAATGCCGGCTCTAGTTATCTTGTGCTAGGTTGCTTCTATGTGTCTCCAAACAGTGTCTTTGTTGAGTTTATTCCTCTTAGCCAGTATGTGATTTCTCGGTCAACCCTGCGGGCGGTCAGTAAAAGCTTCCGCATAATTTGTGTTGTATCAGAGAATTTCTTGAAGGGGTGGGACAGATGGGATAGATTATTCCATTGTGGTGATTGCACTAAAGTAGCTGTTAAAATAACAAATAAAATATAAGAACGAATTGAGGCTTTTATTGAGGCTTTACTTGATTTCTTTTGCTATATTAGCTTTATTGGCTAGTTTAACTCTGTGGTTTTTAAACCTGACTACACATTAGAATAACCTGGGAGCTTTGAAGAACATACAGGTACTGAGCCCTTCCTCTACAGAGTCTGATCTATTGCTTTCAGGTTGGGACCAGGAATTGGTTTCGTTTTCAATGTTCCTCACGTGTTTCTAATTAGCAAATGGGGCTGAGAACTACTGAGTTGGAGAATACAGTGGAAAGGTCCAGGCTCTGGAAGCTGCCCAAGCAGTTGGAGCTCAGCTTCGTGTTATTATTATCACTGAGTGACTGATGAGTCTTTTCATCAGTTACCTTGCTGGCAACACTTCTGGTCTGAGCAATGAGCTCTCGGATCCTCTGGATGCTGGCAGACACGTTGCTTGCAGGCCGCTTCTGCTCAACCGTACGAAGCTGATCCAGGAGCTGAGGCACAACTTCTGTCAGATTTCTTACTGCAGTTAATAAAAATTAATCACTTGAGTAAATATCTCAATATTAAGCATATTTCAAGAATCAGATGTAGACAACAAACACGGATTACATATGGTAGAACAATAAGAAATTATTTGAATCCTGCAAAATTAATCGTAAAGCCTGTAAGGTACATGGATGTGCTTTGGTCAAGGAATAGGTCGAGGCAGACATCTGGGCCAGAGTGACTCAGCGAGTTTAGGGCACAGGTGCACACTCCATTTGTTATATAACCTATTTGTAAGCGCATACTTGGCTCAGAGCCACTGTTGTTTGAAAAGGTATAGCTGCCCTGCTGATGCCGTGCACAGGGCACATGCACTTGCACCCAGAGAAAGAGGGTGCCAAGGTGGCCTGTCTTGCAGATGGACAGAGGGAGAGCCAGGGCTCAACATGGCTCGCGGGTGTGCTGGTGCCCAAAGAGAGAGTAACGCTACTGACCCCTGTAAGGGAGAGGCAGTTGCCTTGAAGGCAGGCAGTGGGGAGCCAGGAACCGACTTGTGCCCAGAGAGAGTTAAGCTGTTGACCCTGAAGGCAAGGGAGAGCCGGCTGTGCAGCTGTGTGTGGGAGCAGCCCGAGCAAGCAGCTGAGACACAGCAGACAGTCTGAGAGAGCTTCTGATGAGAGAGCGGCTGAATAAAACTACATTTCACCTGTCTACATCCCCCAAGTGTTCTTTCAGCAATCTGCCACCCACCCACTCCCCTCAGACCTCAGCATGGGCTCGAACCTGACCCCGAGCATGACATTTGGCATAGTTGTGGACCTAACAAAGCCCAAAGCACAATTCATTCCTATTTTTGTGACATTTATAATACTTATTGATCTAAAAATTGTATGTCGAGCAAGCTAACTTTTTCTAAAGGGCAGGGTCCACGGTATATAATCAAATGTTCCTTTAACCATGAAGCACAGGTTCTGCTTGCATTTCTAATATAACTGATATAACAGGTAAAAAGGAATACTGGGAAAAAAGGTGGGAAGATTGTTTTCCAGAATGTCCATGCACACATCATGCTGCTGCTACTGTCCCAGAAGAGAGCACTAAATGGAGGACACAGGTAGCACTCAGAAAAGTGGCAACTGTGCCAAGGTAGGGGTAGGCGGCCATGGTCTGTGGGTGCAGACAAGGGTGATGCTACAAGCAGATCATAGTGACCTTTTATTTCTTTTTACTCTTGGACATCTTGCTGGAGAACAAAACAACCTCTGGGTGTTGGGGGTTGAGGGAAACAGCAAAAGAGGAAGTGGCCGGAGTGCGAGACAACACTCCCCTTGACTCAGTCTAGTGCAGCTGTGCCCACTAAGGCTGACACTGGCTACTTCTTATGTCCTTCTTTTTGAATGCATAACTTAAACATAGAAAAGAGCGTGAGTCAGCTGGGCGTGGTGGCTCACTCCTGTAATCCCAGAAATTTGGGAGGCCAAGGCTGGTGGATCACCTGAGGTCCGGAGGTTGAGACCAGCCTGGCCAACGTGGCAAAACCCTGTCTCTACTAAAAATATAAAAATTAGCCAGGTGTGGTGGTGTGCGCCTATAATCCCAGCTACTCGGGAGGCTAAGGCAGGAGAATCGCTGGAACCCAAGAGGCAGAGGTTGTAGTGAGCCGAGATCGCACCCCTGCACTGGCGACAGAGCGAGACTCTGTCTCAAAAAAAAAAAAAAAAAAAAAAAAAGCACCAGTCATAAGGATACGGCTTGTTGAGAGAAACTCAAAGAGAATGGCATAACTTTTTCCAGAGTTTCATTGACTGAACAGTGGTTCTTAAAGTGTGGTTCCCAGACAAGCAGCATCAGCATCACTGGGAACTTGTCAGAAATGCAAATTCTTGGCCCTGTCCCAAGCCCACTGAATCAGCAGTTCCAGGAGTGGGATGCAGCAGCCTGTGTTTAACAAGCCCTCCAGGTGATTCTAATGCACACTGGTATTTGAGAACCATTGGCTCAGAGACAAATACTTTTGAGGTATTCTCTTACCTAAGGGCAGGGCCATGGTCATTAAGCATTAGTAGCTGGGCAAGAGCAAGCCTCTTCCTGGAGAAAAACTAAACTCAGATTCAGGAGACTATGTCAGTGCAGACCAAGGAAACACCCCTTCTCTGTGCTTAGGACACACAATGTTTCTCCAGCACAAGGAATAGAATTAAGTAAAATAATAGCAACTATTAGTTTATTATATTGATTAATACAGAGGTAAATATTTATTGTTTGGATCACTGACAACAGCATTTATTTTATAGTATACTAATCTTTAAAAACTAGACATAATATACTTAATGAATTATGTTAAATGTTGATTATGGAAATGTATATAAGACAGAGTCCCCCTGCTCCCTACAATCAATTATCTCAGAAAAAGGGGGCCACCTTATATTAGAGTATTTATAAAGTTTCTTACATTATGGTATCCTCTTTCATTTACTTTGTTTTGAACCACAAAATGCTATTTGAGAAAAGCACAGTAAACAATTTCAATTTTTTTGAAAGTTCTGGATGCTTATTGGAATCACTTGATAAAACTGGTAAAAAATGGAAAAAAGAATGTAACACAGATTTGGTACATATTCCCGAGGCCATATCATTATAAATGTAATAGCTGAATTTCATGTAGGCAAATCTTTTAAAGACAAAATTTTAAAAGCACTTCCATGAGTGGTTACATGGAAGAAACGAACATATACTTAAAAGATCATTATAAAAAAGCTATTTTACTGTTACGGGAATCGGTATTTGTAAATTGGAATAAAATTTGCAATGGCAGGTCATATATGGATTTATGACCTCTCTTAATTCAGATACAAATGAAGGTAATATTGTATGCAAAACCATATTAGAGAACAAAAAGTTCTAGTCATGATATTGTCATGATATTGACAGACATTGTTATTTAAGAAGTTATGAAGTGATTGGATAAAAATGTGAGAATGGAAAAAGGGACATTTCACAAGTACTGCATGGTTCTAATATCTACAAAATAAATTAGGTGGACATGAAAATATTTCATTTTCACTTCTATAGAACTATATATTCAAGTTGGTCAACATGCTGTTCTTAATAGAAAGCTGGAGTTATGTTTGGCCATGTTCAGTACTTGTTGGTAATAACCTGTTTTACTCAGATAAAGAAAAAGCAATGTTGACTAGTAAAAGCAATGCCATTTGTAATTAGTAATTTTTTTCCTAAAAGCTAAACAGTATTGTGTTAGGATTATTTACCCAACATTTGATTAACCTTGTTCCCTAAAGGATAAGTCTTACATTGATACAATTGCTACCATTATTTCACATAGAAAAAATTATAACTCTTTACCAATCTATCTAGTGTTCATTCAAAATATATGTATGTTTCTCATATGTATTCAGACAGGTATAGATAGATAGATAGATGAACAGAGCAAAACCTTTTCTTTTTCTAAGCTAACTTCTATAATTTTCAAATCCAAAACCCAAATGAAGAAAACTGTTTTTTGACAAAAGATGTATAGAGTTTAATGGCCAATTCCTTAATTAGATTCAAATTGTGAAATTGCTAAGTGATACCTGCATCCCTAGCAGAGTCCACTGCAGTGTTGTAAGCAGAAGAGTCAAAATGTTGAAGATTCTGTGACCAGCTGGTTAGATTGTTGGCCATGGGGGCAGTGGCCTGCTGCACCTCCATCGTCGTCCTGTTGGCTTCCTCGGTGATCAGCCTGGACTGCCCCAGGCGCTGCTGGGCATCCCCTTTACACAGAGCATAGGGTCATTCACTTTGCAGAGAAGCCGGACATTTGCTGGGGAACACTAACACCCCTTTAACCCTTCAGTGAAATAGATCTCACATTTTGGGCTCTTAAGCAAAAGTAAGATTTTTAGATAACCATGCGGCCCACTGAAAACATTTCCAAATTAAGAGATAAATTTAAAAAGAAGATTAATTGTATTTCCTGTAACCTGGTGAGAAAGCCATAGAAAATGCTTATGAGTTAATATGAGATTTTAACTCATAAGAGGTTCGTGTCTGAAATTAATTGCAAATATCACTTCTTTTCTGAAAAAGTAGGCTTGTGGAACACTTTTGCCATAAAAATGATGCTATAGAAATTAATTCATAAAGAAAGATGTTTTTAACAGAAAAGAAAGCAAATTTCAAAGAGTTTTATTAGTGAATTCTCATTTTGTTAAAAATTACATCTGTAAAATAACCATAATGTAAATTTACAACAAAATATTTTGTTTAGGGGATGGGATTATAGGTGATTTTCTTCTTTTTTTCTTATCAGAATTTTCTAATATGTCTATAAAAATAGTTTATTATTTTTATAATATTATAGTTCACTTAGGTGATTTTATAACTTCAAATTTTATACATTTGAAGTTATGCCCTAATTTGGTTATTGGATTGGTTATATGCCCTAATTTGGTTATTGGATTTCTTTGGTCCCAATTGTAACATAATTATAACTGTAAAACAATTATAAATTTGAAGTTATACCATCACCTAAATGAATTCTGATTATTTTTGTTATAAAAATAATACTTAATTTAATAATATATAAATAATAAATAATTTATTAAAGTGAGGATGTATTTCATTTAGCCTCACATATTCTGGATTCTGATAAATGCTGGTTTGAATCCTGAATCTGCTTCTTACTGGCTGTGCTTGTTGCAAGTTCCCTAACCTTGATGAACATCAGGGTTCATATCAGCCTGAAGGCAATAGTGGTACTTATCCCCATGACATAAAGTATTAATACGTTTGGCTGTGTTCCCACCCAAATCTCATCCATAATCCCTACGTGTCATGGGAGGGATGGGTGGGAGATAATTGAATCATGGGGGCAGTTTCCCCATATTATTCTTGTGATGGCGAGTTCTCATGAGATCTGTGGTTTTATAAGTGTCTGGCATTTCCCCTTTGCTCAGCAATCATTCTCTCTCCTGCCGCCCTGTAAAGAGGTGCTTTCTGCCATGACCGTAGGTTTTCTGAGGCCTCCCCAGCCATGCAAAACTGTTACTCAATTAAACCTCTTTTCTTGTAAATTACCCAGTGTTGGGTATTTCTTCATAGCAGCGTGAGAACGGACTAATACAGGTATGTTGAACACTTAGGACAGTGCCCAGCTCACACTAAGCATTAATAAACAGTCACTCTGATGATGGTGATGATGAGGCTTCTCCGTGAATGACCACTCACCTGGCCAGAGCTTTGGTGCACTGTAGCACTGTAGCTAGGATTTGCTCATTCTAGTAAAACACGCGTATGCTACACTAGTGTTTTAACTTTCACTGTGCCAAGGAAGGCACATCTGCTTCCAATCGCATCTATCTAAGATACCACTGCAGTCCCAGATTAAGCAAAACATGTGTTTTTGTTTCTCTGTTTGGGCTTGCTGGTCTCCCTGGTCTCTATTTGGTCTCTGTTTGGGCCTGTTGCTTATATGATAAGAATGACTTGACATGTAACAGAGGGAAGCTGTTTACAGCTGGGGCCAAAGAAATCCAATAACCAAATTAGGGCATATTGTTATGAGGAAGGATATTCATAAGAGAGCCATTACCAAACACTATAAACAGCATGATCCCATTAAAAGACACACACACACACACACACACACACACACACACACACACACACACACACACACACAGAGGAAATGCTGGAAAAAAAGGCTCTCAAATCTAAAGATCACCTCTAGGTGGTGTAATTACAGCATTTATATTTATTTTCTTCTTTTTATTTTCTAGAACTTTTTTTTGGTAATGAATATGTTATTCTGTCATCAGAAAACAACATTTATGTATAAAAACATTGACAAATAAAGAATTACCTAATCCTTCCGTGAAGGTTTACCTTACACTCCAGTGAACCAACAGATGAGACTTCAATCCTTTCTTATGCTTACCTCTCTCTGCTGCTTGTAGTTGCTTAACGGCATCACTGAGTCTGGTTTTAAGGGCACTTTTCCTTGCTAGGGCTCCACCCACACGCCTGCTAGTGTCAGCCACTGCCTCATCACTGCCTGTGGAGAAGCAGCAGAAAGAAGTACTAGTGGAGCCAAGATGCCTCAAAAAGGTTTCCATTTCAACAAGGAAACTTCTCATTTGTACGATGCAGTCATCTGCAGTATTTGCAGCATTCTGAATACTCTGAACATAGATCAACAATTCTGGAAAGTAGCATTTAAAATTTGAGGTGCAGAATTGCAGAACACTTGTAATACTGCTTGTGAGTGACTTAGGATGCCATAATGGTTAATTTCTTTAATTGAAACATATAGCCGTGCCGTGACTTATAACACCAACCACACAATTGGTAAAGAGCTGAAAAGAAAAAAATCTCTCTGTCTCTATATATATGATGATGACTGGTTATAAAAATAATCCTTGTTTTCTTATTTGTTTCAATAAAATTTTAATTGCTATATAGCATACATCTAGAAAAAGGCATCCTTTAAAAATGCACAGCTTGACAAATGTTCACAAAATGAACACAAAACATAAACCAGCATCCAAGTCAAGAAAATAGAAACTTATTACCACCTTTTAAGCTCCCTAGAGCCCCTGTGATTACCCGAAGATAATCACTATTTTGAATTCTATCTCCACCTGTTTGTGTCTGTTTTTAAACGTTATTCAAAAGAGAGAATACGGTATTGCAATCTTTTATATCTGTCTTAATTTCCATATAGCGCTATAATAAATCTTGATAATGCAGTTTGTCTTCCAGCTTTGTTTTTATTCTTCAAGATGATCTTGGCTATTCTTGGCTTTCCCCTCTCATTTCCATATAAATTCTAGAATATTCAGTTCAGGTACTTTAATCAATACTGAATTGAATCTGTAGATGAATTTGGGAGAATTGTCATTTTTACAAATTTTAGTCTTCTACTCAATGAATATGTATTTATCATTTATATATAAATTCTTGTTTAGATCTTCATTTATTTACATCTTTATGTGTAGCAACCTTAGCCTCTTTTGTCAGATTTATTCCTATGTATTTGATGCTATTGTAAACACTGCTATTTTAAAAAGTTAATTTCCCTTTGTTGTGTATAAAATTAAACCAGATTTTTACACATTGAATTGGTAATGTAGCATGTCCTTGTATGGTTTCTAATATTAGTGGAAAAGCATTCAATATTTCCATTTTAATATATTTGCTGAATATTATTTTATTTTTCAGATTATGGAAGCTTCCTTCTATTCCTAGCTTACTGAGAGTCTTTTTTAAAAATAAAAAATGAGTATCAAGTTTGTTAAATAATTTTTCTGCATGTAGTGAGATGACCATATGAATTTATCCTATATCTTATAAATGTGACAAATTACAATTAATGTTTTAAATGTTAAACTATTCTTGAAATCCTAAAACAAACTCAAATTGGACATCAAATTAAACTCAAATTGGTTTATTGTTACCTTCCCCCCCCACCCAAAGATGTGTATAAGGGGTGGTGGTGTCATGAAGTACAGTTAACCAAATACAAGTACTTCTTGTATTTTTTCTGGGTAGTGTGGAGAATTTGCATTGCACCCTGCCTTCTTCCTCTTTCTAATTTCAATTTCCAAACATTATAATACAAGCAATGTTTTAGCTCTTATTTTTGGGTCTCATGACTGCAAAAACAAAAAAAAAATCCTGCCTGATATACTGAGAAAGAATATATTTAACTCTATATTTGGAGCTCTTGATAAAAAGATGAGGAAGAAAATCTATTTTGGGCTTGATGTTTATAAGAAGAAATGTTTCATAAGAAGTGTGTTCTATTTGGAATTTACTGACTTGCATAAATATTTTTCATTTTGCAAATGAGTTAAGTAGAAGATTCATTTAAATGGCAGCTTCCTGAGATTATGTTGATTATCAACTATTTGGTATATATAATGAAAGAGAAAGTTGGGAAGTAAAGATTACTGATCATTAAAGGGAATTTGGAATGAAGAAAAGGTAATCTAAAATTATAACATAATTTAGTAGATGACTATGGTTTAATTTGGAAACCTGAATGTACATCACAAATGTGTGTATTATCAAGGGAAGACAGCCCTGTAAAGTTCTAAGCCACACAGTACTAAGTCCCTATTGTTGTTCCTTTTGCAAATAAATACATGAAGGGATTTAGCCAAACGAGATCATGAAATAGGTGAACAGGTCTGTAAAATATTCAAACAGGCTAATGCAGAGAGATTTATCAGACAGAAAATACGGAACTTTGAAGGGATGTGGGTAGGGGTCGATTAATGGTTAAATTTGAAATAGAAAAGTTGCTTTTATGAAGTTCAATAGCTCAATAATGACAAGACTGAGAGAATATATTACAAGTTATCAAAAAGAATAAAATATTTAAGTCACTGTGTCATGCAGACTGACACATTCTGGTCTTCACAACACAAGAAATAAAAGCAATACATAGATATAGCAACATTTATTTAGAAATATTTTACTGTTAATATTCTAATTCTTCACTACTGATATTCTAATTATTTTCCGTAGAGTATGTTCAGGATAGACTTATACAATAAATTAATTAGACATATAATAATTAGGCTAGAGAAACAATGGCACTTTTTACTGCCTTTGTTTGCCCAGAAGAATAAAATAACAGTTGTTTTATGAGAAATAAATAGTTAAGTATCTGTGTATGAAAAGCAACATGCATTTATCTTCTCTATGTAATGGCTCTTTGCAAAAGAGAAAGAAAATGCATGGCTAAATGAGATTAATTACTTTAACAAAATTGGGTGAGATTTATAGTTTCAAACTTGGCCTTTGTTTTTAGGTGGTAGTAAGAAGTTCGCTAGATGATGAATTTCCAACCTCATTAGTCAATGTTCGAAAGTCCTTAGGAATTAGTTCATCATCTCTGAGATGAATAATGTTTAGTGAATTTCTTAGTCCATTCAATTGTTTTTAAGAGTAACTCACAAGATTCAAAATTGTCTAATGCGATTTTGCTTTTATTTTTCCTTCCTTCCCTCACCCTTGGATGCGAGCACTTTAGCAGATGCAAACATTGGCCTTTGGAAATCCTTCTTACCACATGGCTGTTAGGTCTGTTCTAAATGCAGTAACCTATGTAGAACACAAACTACAAAAAAAAAAAAAAAAAAAAAAAAAATGCAAATAACCAGATGACTTTGTGGTGCCCTTTTATCCTAATTGACTCACAGTGATGACCCATTCCTTCATGGGAAACATTTTAAAAGGGCTTCGGAATTGTTCAAGGAAGAGGAAATTTTGTGCAATACAGTTTTAGTGTTAAGTGTATTTTATGACATTTCCCCCTAAAGATGGATATTTATGGTAAGTTTCTATTAGTCAGCCTGTTTGATTAGCAGGCATAGCCACAGCACGTGAGATAGCTATATGTTTCCACGTAGTTTACTACGTGGCATTTTTTTTTAAAATCACAATTTAAAGTATCAAATCTTTGCTCTTTTGTAACTAGACTCCGAGCAGGAACTATTGATGTGTTATTTAGTTATTATCATTCTTTAATCCTAGATTTGGAAACCTCTGTATACATGTATGAAAGGAGGGAAGCAGCTACACATTAGAAGGGAGATAGGAGAGTGAAGATATTTACTAGACTCTGCCTTTGCTTGCAGTTCTCTGGCTTGATTGAGGAGGTTCTCACTTTCATCTTTATGGTAAATGATTTGAGTATCAATCCCACTCACCGCCTACAAAGGAATTGGGAGGATAGAGTAAAAATGACAGCAGAAGAAATGAACTATTCATAGTTGTAGGATTTAAATGACACAGTTTATCTGCTAAACGCCAAGCAAAATTCATTCAGCTTCATTTTCACAGCTCAAAATTAAGGTCAAATCTGTGACCATGAGAAAGTAATGTGTTTGGCATTTTCAAGGTAATGTGTTTTTTTGGAAAGATTCAGTGAACCTAGAACAAAGCCCTGGCCAAGGCCCCACCAAAGTGCTTGCCACATAGAAGCCACGCAGCAAATAATTTTGAGTTGAAAAAAATCTAAATGAATGCATAAAGTATCTTCTCTATCAGCAAGAACAATTTTAAATACATATTTTTTTTTCAGGGACTTTGGCTAAAAAAACAAGCTGTCAAAGGAACTGGCATTTGCTGACTGGATTACAGCACATCTTGAAGAACCTGCAGACTGAAACCTTCACGGCATTCATGAAATGGTCTTTCCTTAGTTCCCCTGACCTTTCCACTCTTTCTGCCATTTGGATTTCACACTGGAAGTTCAAGAGACGACATCAGAAAACAGAAAAGCCAGTGGGAAAGGCAAGGTATAAAGAACTTTAAGGGAGTACTCACATCATAAATTCGGTCAGTGGTGTTCAAAGCAAATTCTGCTGTTTCATTGGCTTCACTAACATAATTAACGATATTTTCATAGACATTTGATGCATCCAAAGCCTTCTGTACCAGCCCGTTCATATCTGAACTGTGTAACTTCCTGTTAATAAACAAACATTATTATTTCTCCCTCTTACCTTCTTGGGGCCATATTTAATGCTTGCTTTTTAAATACTTCTAGGATCACAAATGCTTCCTTCCTCTTATCCAAAGTCACCTAGCGTGGCAAGGTTTTCTTGAGGGTCACACCTCCTCTGCATTCCTCTGTCTTTGCTGAACCCCATTTTGGTTCTATGACGGCTGCCTGTCTGGCAGTAGCAGCAGGAAAAGGGAATGATGATTTAAAAACAGCCTGTGCACCTCTTCTAGCAGGAGTTTGTTTATGTGATAGAGGTCAGGCAGAGGAATGAAGCCATGATGCCGACTACCTAGTGCTTATCCAAATCGGCATTGTTATTTCCTTTCCACAGAGGAAGCCGAGGCTCTAGGAGAGTATGCAGAGCTTGGCCAGGGCACATATTGTCAAGGTTTGTCTCACTCCTGAGGCCTGGTTGCATCCTGGGCCTCAGGAGTGAGACAGCCCCTTCCTCAGCACACAGCCCCACCTAAGCCCACCCTCACCCCTGCCCTTTCACACCATAGTCTCTGCCTTTGCCCCTCTCTGGCCTGTGTAAGGTTCATCCAATATTTACTGATTACTCATCACACAGGGTGCTTGCACATTTGCACACAGGGGCTAATAATGTGAGATATAACAGGAATAAAATATGGAAATGCATGGCATCTGGTAATCATCAGGGTTTATTATTATACCTACACTATTTCCTGAATTGGGATTTTAAAACTACGTGTACCCACATAATTTATTTTATTGACAAATACTTCTACTGCCTCTGTAATATAAACTCTAATCTCCACTTTCACAGTTCATCTAAATCCTTTGTCTTAATTTTATTCAGTCTTAAATCCGCCAATTCCTTATTTTTTTTCTCAGTCCCAAACATCGATGATTAGTATCATCACCTCATTTGTCGGTAACCTCCAGAAGGTCCTCTGTGACCCTCGTATGTGACATTGCAGATCCCACACTGGCTCCTGTCTTCAAACCGCCTGACCTGTTGAGCTCGGTAATTGTTCCTCAATCTCCTACATCCAGTTCCAGTCCCTGTGTGCTCCCTCAAAGTGACTTTCTCTATATTTCTTTGGCTACTTTCCTCTCTGTTAACCAAGTCTATCATCATTCTACCTCCTCTACAGAAGGGCTGATTCATTCATTAGGCACAGCGGTTTCATTTTAATTTTTTTTCATCAGAAGAAAAAAATGAGGCTAACAATAATAATGGTATTAATCTTTATACCAATGCAGACATGAAATAAAGGTTTTAATGTTTTTATGGAGAAAAGAACCCACCAAGGCAAAAGTGCCTAGGGCCTATAGAAGTCACGGGGCTCTGCTCCACAGAGGCGAGTCTGATCTAAATACTCAATACCTCAATTTGATTCTTCTCTCTTTTCCCCAGCCATCCCATTACTGGGTATATACCCAAAGGATTATAAATCATGCTGCTATAAAGACACATGCACACGTATGTTTATTGCGGCACTATTCACAATAGCAAAGACTTGGAATCAACCCAAATGTCCATCAGTGACAGACTGGATTAAGAAAATGTGGCACATATACACCATGGAATACTATGCAGCCATAAAAAAGAATGAGTTTGTGTCCTTTGTAGGGACATGGATGCAGCTGGAAACCATCATTCTCAGCAAACTATCACAAGAACACAAAACCAAACACCGCATGTTCTCACTCATAGATGGGAACTGAACAATGAGATCACTTGGACTCGGGAAGGGGAACATCACACACCGGGGCCTATCATGGGGAGGGGGGAGGGGGGAGGGATTGCATTGGGAGTTATACCTGATGTAAATGACGAGTTGATGGGTGCTGACGAGTTGATGGTTGCAGCACACCAACATGGCACAAGTATACATATGTAACAAACCTGCACGTTATGCACATGTACCCTAGAACTCAAAGTATAATAATAAAATAAAATAAAAAAAAAGAAAATTTGACAAAAATGTCACCAAAGCAAAAAAAAAAAAAAAAAAAAAAATACTCAATACCTGTTCCTCCCCACAACCCCTTCTGAGAAAATGGCTCAGAGAGCAAAATCTGGGGAGGCAGACAAGAAAACATTTTTTTAAAAAAGGGACAAAATACAAATATTTATTAATATTTTAAAATGTTGCTGGCAAGAGTGGTAAGATATACCAAAGTGCATGAAACAAAGCCTTTATTACTTTGCTTTTGTTACTAGGCACAGAACAAGTACTACCTCAATATTCAAATTAAACATGTGCTATTGAAATGGAAGCTTCTTAATGAATTTTGTTTATCTTTGTTTGAGCACAGCACGTAAATCACTGTGTACACCAGACAGATGTGGAAGGATATTCACATTTTGAATGAAGATGTCTCTAAGTTGAAATACTTTCATGAATATATAGTCAGAAATATTCTAAATACAAAAGGACTTGAGGGTGATTGATATTTGGGATCACGTTTCATGTAAAGCATGTAGTAACTGTCTTAGAATCATGCTGGAACGCTGTTTGTTGCAGAGTGGCATTATACATAGAAGTTGTATTTTGGAATCCCAATGAATGGGATGTAGCTACAAAATGACAAAAGAATACTGAAGAGAGCCATAAGATGGATCTCAAAAACAACGTTCTGCTAATATAGTATATTATCAAAATAGTGTTTTTTCTAAGCTCTATTTTATTGCCTTCGTCAAAAGCTTATTTTCTAGGGCCATGATACCGAGCGGGATACAGCACTGTCTCACCCACTGACACACCAAGATTTTATATTACCTCTCTCTTTCTTTTTTTCTCTCTTCATAGGAGATTTGGAAGAGTGTTTGAACATTTTGGCAATCAAGAATAAGAAGGTGATTTATAGTCCGAACAGAAGTTAATCTTGGTTCTTATTTTATTCATGACCTTTACTGGTCCTTTTTCTCTAGTCTTTCTCTATAATGATCTCATTATTTACCTATTATTTCAGGGTCATGAATTTTCTGATCTTTCAGTACTTTTCAGTTAACATTAATTGAGTGTCCAAGAGGTGTGTGACTCTCTTCTAGGTGCTGGGAGGAAAATTGCCAATTGATTTTCTCTTAACAGGTGTGGAAATCAAATAGTTCCTGCTGGGTGCTGTAGAGTGTTTATCAGAAGTCAGTTATATTGCCAATTCCCGACCAGTTTTACTTAAGACACTTGGGTGTGGAAAGATAATGCTGTCTATGAAATAAATAGGTGATGTTAGAATTAGACCTTCTAAAGGGATCTGATTTATTTGATAATGTTTTATACAGCATTTATGGCCCAAACCAAAATGTCTTTGGTCATCCTACCAGTAATTGTGGAACAGACACCCTCCTCTTCCCAGAACACAGGCCTTTAATATGACAGATTTTTTAAAACAAAAAAGACCAGCTCCCCCAAACAATTGCAATGAACAATGATGGACTCGCAGATGGACCAACCAACCAACCAACCAACCAACCAACCAACCAACATATCAACACATAAGCATATCCAACCTTAACCAACCTGGTAAAACTGTATTCCAGTAGCTCTGGCATATGGAATTGAATAGTAATATTTTATTCACCCCATGATAGATATTTACATTTCTGAAACCAGGATATTACCTGCTCAGTTCATTAGCTTCTTGTTGAAGTTCCTGTGCATGGTCAATAGCTTCTTGGACTAAATCATGGCTGAGGTTACTTAGGTTAGATAGTTTTACTTGTAGTTCATTTTTAGCTCCATCTATTTCTGCATAAATCCCTGATGCATTCTAAAGAAAAAAATTTTAATAAATAGATTGAATTTAGAAGAACTTAAAACATTTTTCCTAGGCACCAAAAGATAATCTCTATTCTTTCTTATTATGAAGATCAGTAAATTTCAGTGCAGGACCACATAAGTCTAAAATACTCTAAGTAGATATCTATTTATCCTGCACTGCCAGCTCTTTCTTCTGTATTGATTGCTTCCTTAGCATTTACAACCCAGAAATCTCTGCCATTTGAGATCTAAAAACGAAACTAAACTAAAACCTTCAAGTATCCACACATGTCCCTAATGTTACTACAATACTTTTCTCCTCTCTTCGTAGCAAAGTATTTCAAAAAATGGAAGTTGCTTATATATGTTGTCTCTATTTTCTCTTACTTTATATTCCCCATTTTGACCTATTCCTGTCTGATATCTACTCCATTACTCTACCAAGAGAAGTTAACTTAATGACATCGAAGTTACTGAATCTAATGGACATCATTCAGTTCTCATTTGACCTTTCAGCTACCTTTCAGGTGGTTGACTACTTCCTGAAACTCACCTTGTAACCCAGGCTCTCTTGGTTTTTAATCCAACCACAGACCTACGATTTTGCTTAAAGATCGTGAAACTGTGTAGACAGATATTCCTGCAACCCATGACTTTCAGCCTTGGCTGGCCCCTCAATGCTGCAAAGAGATTTGTTCTCCTAGTCACCCAAAGAGTGATTCTAAACATTGTCATTCTTCCTAAGCCAACACTTCCTTCACCCACCCCCATCTGATTCTAAACAGATCACTTTATTTTCTTTTTTCTTTGGAGGCTGTAAACTGTTAGTGGGGGACACTTCTTCCACACTTCTGATGTCTCCTCTATATGCAGGGAGCCCAGTGAGTGAAACTCCAGACCTCTCTGCCCTTTTCCTCACTCTACTCCTGTGAGAGGGGAATGGTTGATTTGATGGGTAAATTTGGGAAGAATAACTCTATAGGCTCTGCTCAACTCCACCCTTCTTCGTCTTGGGAGCAAGCTGCCAGCAGAAAGCCTGAATTTTCCTGTGTTCCTCCATATGAAAGCTATTTTGAGCAGAACCCCCATCTAAGCCTCACAGTGTTGCCTGTCTGGGTAGGCACAGCTGCCTAATACTGGGACTGAATGTCAGCTACCCCACTTGGCTAAGAGACCTAAAGCCATGCCTGCTGCTTAGTAGCTTCAGAAATAAGGCAACATCCTTGGTCTCTGTATTTACTATTTTATTTATGTTTCAACCTGTTTAGAACTTGGGTGTTGGATAGGGGCTCTATTTATTGGTAACTCCCTCAGAGACTCCAAAACTAATGAACCGGTATTTCCCCAACTTTTTGCAACCGGCCCCCAGCCCTTCCCCACAAACTCTATAGATGTATTTATAGCTACACCTACACATAAATTTCTCTCCAATTTTAAGAGGAAACGTGTTCATTTTCTGTATAAAGCATGCTGCCCCATTGTCTTGGTAACCCCGTTATTCATTCTTGCTTCCCAGCTACTGACTCTTCTCAGCTATAAACATGCTCAAGTATCTCCCATCAAAAAACAAACAAACAAACAAACAAACAACCTTATTCTTTCACTTTAGGCTCCCTTCTAGCTTTTTCTCTTGCTTTGACACAGTGCACTTTACAGAAATGATTCTTGCCAAGATCACCAACACCTGGCCCCAAATTGCCAGATCCACTTGACATTTTCCCATCCTCATTTACTGGATCTATCTGTGGTTTGCTACAGTGTTGGTCACTGTCTTCGCTTAAAAGTCTTTTCTTTTCCTAGCTTCTGTGACTATGTTCTCTCCTGGGTCTCCTCTTTCCCTGACCAGGAAAGAGACCATGAAAGTTGGCATTTGAATCCCAGCCCTTTCGTCTCCCCTGAGTGATCTCGCTTCCTTCCCTGAGCGCAGTCTTTGAGTATTCTAATCCATTCTCTACCATCTTGCAGGAAAGGTACTCTTCCTATTAAGAAAATTTGACCTGTCCCTTGTCAGAATCAGCCAGTGGCTTTGCAGGAATGAGTCCAATTTCTAAGCATGACATCATCAACTGACCACTCTTCTCTCACCAATTTTATCAATTCTCACGAACCCCAACCCACTATATCCCATAGTCTAATCTTGACCAACTGATTGTTGTTTTAATGCTCCATAATTTTTTCCGGTCTCTTACCTTTGCACATATTTTCCATTTCTGGAATTATTTTCTTTTATTTTCTGTCTAATCTACCTGGAAAACTCTGCTCCTTTCAAATTCAGCTCAAATATCACTTCCTTTTTGAGGTCATCCCTAACCCCCTCAGGATGAGTTAAGCGTTGCCATGTGTTTTTATTATTCATTCGTGTGTCACATGATTGTAATCATTTTAAGTGGTTATTTAACTCATCACATCATACAATCCTAGGAGGCAGGAACTGAGTTTAGCTTATTTTTGTAATCCCAGAATGTAGCACAAAGGGTTCATAGTACAAAAGATTTACTTTTGTGGAGGCAGTATTAAACCTCTAGCCATTTTGGTTGGTCATCTAGGGAACAATACTTTGAAAAAAAAATGTTTTTTATTGTATAAGTGGAAAATAGACCATGGACCTACCACTTTTACTCATTCATTCAATCAACAAATATTCCCCGTGTGCCCATTGTGGACCAGGCACTCTTTTGGGAGGTAGAATACTTTTGAACACAGTCTCCCCTTTTAAGGAATTTACAGTCTAGTGAGAGAGATACAGATAATACACAAGTGATCAAATAAGCAAACAAGCTAATTTCAGGGAGTAAAAGACATTTTGAATAACATACGACGGGTGGGGTGGGATGAGGAGTGAGTGGGGTAAGGGGTTCATTTGGATGGAAGGGTCATAAGGACACAGCCGTTTGAAGATCTGAGGACAGCAGGTGCAGAGATCCCGAGGCAGGAAATAAGTATGGTATGTCTGAAAAATAGGAGTTTGTTGGGCTGGAGTGCAGTGAGTGAGAAGAGAGTTGGGTATGTGGTCAGAGAAGTGGGTCTGAGCTGGGTCATGTAGGGTCTCATGTGCCAGGACAAAATGAGCTTGTTTCTTACTTTAAGTGCCACTGGGGAGTGTATACAGTAGAAATAACGTTGGTTATGTTTTTAAAGGATTGTTCTGCTGCTGCATAGAGAGGTGCTCTTGAAGGGCAAGAGTGGAGACAACTGGATCAGCTAGGAGGCTCTGGTGGCAATTTAAACTGCAGATGAGGTAACTTGCACCAAAGAGCAGCAGTGGAGTCAAGGAAAGTGCTCAGAAATCAAGATTCAAGGCCTGGTGTGGTGGCTCACGCCTGTAATCCCAGCACTCTGGGAAGCCAAGGTAGGTGGATCATCTGAGGTCAGGGGTTCGAGACCAGCCTGGCCAACACAGTGAAAACCCATCTCTACTAAAAATGCCAAAAATTAGCTGGGCATGGTGGTGGATGTCTGTAATCCCAGCTACTTGGGAGGCTGAGGCAGGAGAATTGCTTGAACTTAAGAGGCAGAGTTTGCAGTGAGCCAAGATCACTCCATTGCACTCCAGCCTGGGCAACAAGGACGAAGCCACATCTCAAAAAAAAAAAAAAAAAAAAAGAAAAAAGAAAAAGAAAGAAAGAAATCAAGATTCATTTTAGAGATAAGGAGAAAGAAGGAAGCAGTAGTGACTCTGGAGTTTTGATCTGAGCAATTGGGTTGCGCCATTTATTGAGATGGGGAAGACTGGGGAAGGAGTGGGTTTTATTTAAGACATGTCAAGTTTGATATGTCTATTATTAATACACGGTAGATGAGATTGTGACTTTATTACAATCATACTGAGTTCTGACTTGAAAATGTCAAGTAAGCACTTGGATATAGGAGTTTGGAACTCTGTGGGGTGTCATAGCTGGAGGTATAATTGTGTAATCATCGGTGTGTAATTGTTCTTTAAAGCCAAGGGGGTCAATGAGATCAGCTAGGGAGAGAGTATAGTTAGAAAAGAAGGCCTAGGACCAAGCACAGAGCCATTCATTATCCAGAGCAGAGATCAACATGGCCCAGTGTCAAGTGCAGCTCAAATCTTTTTTTTCCTTTCTTTTTCTTTCTTTCTTTTTTTTTTTTTTTTTTTTTTTTTGAGACAGGGTTTCACCTTGTCACCCAGGCTGGAGTGCAGAAACGCCATCATGGTTCACTGCAGCCTCCACTTCTTGGGCTCAGGTGATCCTCCCATCTCAGCCTCCTGAGCAGCTGGGACTGCAGGCATGCATCACCATGCCTAGCTAATTAAATTTTTTTTTTTTTAGAGATGGGGGTCTCACTGTGTTGTCCAGGCTGGTCTTGAATTCCTGGGTTCAAGCACTGTCCCCAACCTTGGCCTCCCAGAGTGCTGGGATTAGAGGCGTGAGCCACTGCACCCAACCGAAGCCTGTTTTTATATAGCCCTGAGCTGAGAATATATCTTACATATTTAAGCGGTTGTAAAAAAAAAAAAAAAACAAACAAAACCCAGAAAAAAATAAGAGACAGTGGTTGTACGTGGCCTGCAGAGCCTAAAATATTGACCACTTAGAGGGTGTGCAGAGGCGAAGTAAGCAAAGGGGGCTGGGAAGAAACCGCCAGCCAGGGGAGAAGCTGTGAGCGGGTACCACAGCAGCCAGGACAAGGGCACCACCTGGTGTTTAGAGGAGGGAGGACTGAGAAAGCCTGGGAGAGACAGGCGACCCTGGTTTTGGCTACAGGTGGGTCACTGGTGATCTGGACAGGAATAGTCTCAGTGAAGGGGATGGAACCCACTTCAGAAATGGCCGAGTATAGGGGACAGTGGGAGTCTGGGAGGTAGAAACAGCAATGGTAAGTCACTGTTGAAACATTTTACTGTGAAGCTGAGCAGAGTGGTAGGACAGAAGTTAGAGGGGATGCAAGCTTTATAAAATATATATATTTTTTTACAGGGCTTTTTTCTTTTGGATATTTAAAAGATAGGAGACAGTACAGCATGTTTGTATGCTGATGGTAGTGATTTAGTAAAGAATGAGAAACTGGGTGATCCAGAAGAAAGAGGGTATAACTTGAGGAGTGAAACCCTGCAACCTGTTTTCAAGGTGAGGAAGGATGGGGTTTGGGGCACAGGAAGGGGCCGGGCAGGAGAAGGAATGCTTACAATGGAGGGGAGGCAGAGGTGTGGGTGCAAATGCAGGCAGGCCAGCGGATTTGGGGAGGAAAGATCAAGGGAGTTCTTTTCTGTTTGTCTCTGATTTTTCAGAAAGCAGGAAGCCAAGTCACCAGGCAGAACTGATAGCAGACGAAGTGGGTTCCCACCAGTTGCATGCAGCTGCTCTGGTATGGCCATGGTGCTGGGGATGAGTCAGTAATCTCAGGTAGGCACAACAGACGAACAGGCAGATACGGTAGTTAAGGGTATTTTGAAAGAATGATTATGTTGGTAATTTGAGTTGCTTAAGGAGGGAAGAAAGCACATGAGAGGGGTAGGGTAAGAAAGGCAGGGAGGTCTCCATGTGGCCAGAGAATTACTGGAGTGGGCATTCTAAAGTAAGTGAGATAGGAGATGTGCTCTGGGAGGGAGATGCTTGAAACTAGGGTTTGGGAGGAGGTACTGTTACTGAGGACAAGACCTGGGTATGGCCACAGGTGGGATAAGAGAGGTGGACTGGAGGATAAGCTTGCTGGAGAGGACAAGTTCAAGGAGCTGGAGGTCAGAGAGTTGATGACTTCATCCATATGGATTTTGCTGTCACCAAGGAGAGTGATGGGGGTCAGGTTGGAGAGAAAGACAGAGAGTTCGGTGTTGAAATAGTCAAAGGATGAGATGACAATCAAATGGCCTGAAAGTGATATCTTTCAAAAGGTAATAAAAATGAGCTGAGAGTTATTTCATGAGAGTTCAGTTCACTGCATTTTACTGGAAATTTTCTACTTTTACAAAATGTGATTTTTGTTGATTTTGAAAACCAGATTTATTAAACACAACTTTATGAGTAAAGAGCAAGTAGGATGGATCGAGAGCAGCACTTTCAGTAGAACTCTCTGCAAGAAGTTCCACTATATTCAGTGGCGCAATGCCTGTTTCTGCACATGCTTGTGCCACTGAATGTAGTAGCTGCTAGCTCTGTGGCTAATGTGACTGAAGAACTAAAATTTTAATTTTATTTAATTTTAAGCAATTTAAATTTAAGTAGTCATATGTGGCTAGTGACTGTTGTACAGTGCAAGAAACTAAAACATTCAGTCATCTGATCTTTATAATGCCTGCTCACTTGATAGATCTGAATTTATTATTATTCTGTGACCCTGAGCTGCTGTTGCAACCTGCTGGAAATACAAACCTGAACAAATCACGTGCGTCCTTACCTTTATTATATCATCAAGTTCTGAAAGAGTGAGGCGAGGTGTTGTCAGAGAGTCCGCAGATGTGTTCAGAGACATGTTCACCGCTTCCATTTGTTCCCTCACTCTTTCCTGTTGTTTCTGCAGGAACGAAGAGTAAGGGAGAGTGAAATGAATACATCTTTAGGGAAAGCATCGGGGAGAGCATTAAATACCAACTTGCTCTCTTTGGACTCAGACCAATCTGGGTTCCTATCCCAGCTCCATCCTTGCTGTGTGCCTTTGGGGCACGCTACCTGTTTGATGCTGTTTTCTCATTTATAATATGGAGACAACAACAGTAAGAATCTTGGGAGATTAGATGCATGGAGGATTATTATAACACTGTCATTTCAAAGAGAGCTAGCGCATTAGAGAGGGCATTTGACTCTTTTTCCCAGAATATAAAGGACTATGGAGACAGGATTGAACACAGGCTCTACATTTGCAGTGATTGGAATATGAATTAGTTCTAAAAGCATTTATCATGTGCCAGCTCTGGGTCTGACACAAACAGCACATTTGGACAGGAACAGAGAATATATGAAAATAATCTTAATGTCCTTTTAAAAATTAAAAGTGGCCCTACTATTAAAGCATCAAATTGTAATCTTGCTTCATACCACTCAGAGCTCTTTATTGTAAATGCTCAGATGTTTTGAGAAGGGAAAGTAAATATTAATACACGTCTTGATGAGTACTTTAATTTCTACCTTCACTTTTAGGTTCTAGAGGCAGGGACACTGATTCTGAAGAAATATTATGGAGCTTCCAGTGAGTTTAGCGTTTGAAAGAAACATAGAAAGAAACTTTAGGAGGGAAAAGTAAAAGACTCATTTTACAAGTTGAGTGAAAAATGAGTTGAAGTTACCTTAGAAACAGTGACTTAAGTTAGAGTTGAAATATACATTATGGTGAAATCTAGGATATCATAGAAATAATTATAGAAGCCTAGATAGAGAAGGAAATACTTTAAAACTTTTTAAGTTCATCTTGATGTCCTTTCTTACTCCCTGCAGCCTTTCCTGACTTCGTGAAAAGGAAGAATGGAACCCATCTTCTCCAAATATGTTGCTATAGGGTAGATGTAGATCTAGAGACAGAAAAGAATCACATTTGAACATCCTCTTAATGCAAGAACATTTTAAAAGAATCAATTTCCCCTGAATATCCATCAAGCCTAATACAGTGTGACTATCTGAGATCAATTATTCTTATCTTTACAAAGACTGGGAGTTATACAGCTGTGGACAAAAGCAATATTGTAAAATGTGTGTATTAAAGTATGTAAAAGAAGGGAGTTGAAAAAAGGTTGGTATTATTTACGTCTTACAGAACTGTTTTCCTTTTACAGTGTTCTTTACCCCTTCTGTAAGTTCTCTCTGAGTGACTGCGGGAGAACACTACTAACATCCTGAAGTCAGAGACAAACTTCAAAACTGTGTGCTAATAGCACTGTATATAAGCTTATTTGCAGTAGATGAAAAACAATATGCTTCAAGTTAATGAATTTCTCCCATTGACCGTATATAGCATTAGACAGAAATGAATAAAATTAGCTTTGAAACAAATAAAGGTATTTCCACAGAAAAGTGGTCAGCTTGAACAAAGTAAAATGTTGAAAACTGATAACTATGAAAATGACGTAATTGTCACTATTCAGTATGCTTCACTGTGCATATCACATATGCAAAATATAGAAAAAATTCCATGGTCAAAAAAAAAAAATCACCAAAAACCAAAAAACAAAAAGAAAAAACAGTCCCGGGAAGCTAAAGCTTCAGTATATAATTAATAATCCCCAAACAGTGCTTTTGAAGGAGTAGTTTACTTACTTTTAAAATATACTATCTCATGTTCATCTGATAAGATTTTAATCATTCTGTTACCCTTTGGGGTTAGAAGTAAGATGACAAAATAATGTAATTGCTAGTTGTATGGCTACTATTGGCACACGTCAAAATGATTAAGCTCTGTGGGTACTTTTTTGGTTTTGTATGAGAACTGAAATTTGGGGGTTATTCTTTTCTAGCCCATGCTATAGGTGTAATAGTGAAATGTAAAATTAAAACACTAAATTTGGGCCGGGTGTGGTGGCGCACGCCTGTAATCCCAGTTACTCGGGAGGCTGAGGCCACAGAATTGCTTGAACCCAGGAGGCAGAGGTTGTGGTGAGCTAAGATTGTGCCACTGTACTCCAGCCTGGGTGACAGAGTAAGACTGTGTCTCAAAACATCAACAACAACAACAACAACAAACCCACTGAAGTTTGTTTTCTAAAACACAGAGTCAAATTCCAGTAAGGTCAGATCCATTCAAATCTCTTTGTCGTAAGAAAGACTACAAATAAAACATTGGATTTTAAATTTTGTTGGAAAGAATTAAAATTTCATGATATTTAAATATGCAAAAGTTTGCAAAAGAATGGTAAAAGTAGGGTTTAGTAATTTAGAAGTCCAAGTTAATACGAAATAAATAAGAGTATTTGTAATCATGAAGAACCAGCGTACATAAATCAAATCTGTATTACTTGAGAGTGCTACAAGCATTTGTCCATCCATCTGTTCATCAACAAATGTAGCAAATGCAAGTTATCATGTTCGGTGCTAGGAAGATATAATTTGTGTGAGGCAGGAGTGCCACCCTTGGATGCTCACAGTCTAGGGGTATTAGACTAGATGCATACCATCACACACACACACACACACACACACACACACACACACACACACAGTTATGCATTGAGCAATTAAAAGTGACTCCTAGACAGGAACATAGAAGAATATATGCTGAATGTGATGAAGCCTGGTGATCATTCCAGTGGTACAACCAATGACTGCACCAGTAGAGAGGAAGGAGGAACTCCTTCTGGCAGCTAGAGTTCTTTTTTTTTTTGAGGTGGAGTTTCACTCTGTCAATCAGCTAGAGTGCAATGGCACGATCTCAGCCCACTGCAACCTCTGCCTCCTGGGTTCAAGTAATTCTCCTGTCTCAGCCTCCCAAATAACTGAGACTAGAGGTGCCCGCCACCATGCCCGGCTAATTTTTGTATTCTTGGTAGAGGCAGGGTTTCACCATGTTGACCAGGCTGATCTCGAACTCCTGACCTCAGGTGATCCACCTGTCTTGGCCTCCCAAAGTGCAGGGATTACAGGCGTGAGCCACCGAGCCAGCATTCTTAATCTGGGGTTAAGGTAGACTACCTGAACTTGCCTGTCAGTCTTATACGTGTGAACAAGTGCACATTTTTCTCATGGCAGGGATATGTGCGTGTGTGCGTGTGTGTCTGTGTGTGTCTGTGCACGCACATGTTCCATAGTTTTCACTGAATTCTCAAAAAGATATAAGACTGCAGCAATGTAGGAACCACTGGACTCGAGTGAGTAGGTGAGGCACTCTACGGAGAGAGACACTTAACCTGGCTTAAAGGCTAGACAGAATTACTCATGGATGAGAGAGATGAGCGAAGGAGATACCATGAGCAAAAGCAATAAGAAGAAAATGTGCATGGTCTCCAGTGGCTAAGAGGCAGAGTCTGTAGGAAAGTCAAGAAATACCACTGGAGCAGTAGGTGGACTCAGACCATGGGTGGCTAAGAATTTACCTTTCTTAAGTAGGAAGCCATTGAAGGCATTTGATGAAGGTTGATTATATAGTTTCTATATATTTAGAGGGATACCTTGAAATCGAATCTGGCAGTAATCTCAAGGGGAGAGAAGCCAGGAGCCTAGGCAGGGGGCAGACCAAAATATATACAAGTGAGACACAAAGGACTGGAGAAATCACTGCTCACAGAACCCCAGAGCAGGAGGGGCTGACTTAGAGCCTGGGGACTTGGAGGGGAGAGAAACCCTGGACAAGAATGAGAAAGAATAAGAAAATAGGAAGAGAAATGGGAGGAAAAAAGGTTTGATTTTCAGCAGGTAATAGCAAGGCTAATCCATGTGGCTATTCCCCCAAACAGACACAAATATGAAAGTTGTCCTGTGGGGCTCAGTTTTGAATAAGGATGCAGATCCACAGATAAATCCCTTTTAAGGACTGAAGCAGTGAGATTGGGTGAAGTCACTGAGGGCAGAGATGGGGGCAAAAGGGGTGCAACTGTGGCTAATGCCAGATCCAAAGGTCAGGAAGAGGAAGGAGAACCGAGAGGGAGCAGGACTTTCAAATTCCTCAATGCTATGCTGTTCCCTTCCTGAAATCTTGCTCATGCTGTTCATTTGTACGCAGTAGAAGGGTCTGTTTGGTAAAGTGAAAATGAGCACTACCATTTGTCTGAATCAAAAATGCCAAATTTTTGGTAGCCACATGCATGAAGTTTAAAAACAAACTGTGTAAGTTTATTTAAAACCTATTTTGGCAATCATTCACTTTTAGAACTGAAGTCTCTTCATATAGGCAACACTGTCCTCCTGCTTGTTACATTTACAAAGTCCACTGTGCCCTGCACACACCCTGACATTTACCAACCACCAGCAAATCAGCTAGTTTGTGCTTATGCAGACACTTTGGTTCTCAGTTCACTGACTGTGTGCTACCCTTCCTGATTATAAAATTTACAAAGGACTTTGGAGATAAGATCTATTCCTTAAAATAAATCAAAAGAGAACCGAACATTGTTAACACACAAAATACGTGTTCTCTAGCACAAAGCTATGTAGAAGACAAAGCACTTGGCTGAGATCGAGAACTCACAATCTAAAATGAGAACCAAATACAGTTTACTACTATCGGTAGTATTAATAATAGGTCTTGCTTTTTTCTCAGCAGTAAACATCACTCCCTGTGGCTAAGGGCACAGCTGTAGTCTGGCTGGGGTCTCCTGCAGGCCAGTGCTTGCCCTTGTCCTACCAGGACCGGTCTGGGTTGGCAGGTCCACTTCTCATTTCAGGGCTTGCAGGACTGAACATAGTTCTGGGTCTTCATTGGTGAACCCTGGGAATTGTTGCATGAGGTTGCAGTGTTGTTTCCGTCTCACTTAAATGCTCTAAATTTTCTCTTGGGAATAGAATAGTGTTATCCTGCAGGCTTCGGGTATGGGCTTAAATCTTTCAGGATGGGAAGAATCACTCATTATTTATATTACTTAGCACTGAAAATGCATCTTCAATAAACTTGGGCACAGTCTGACAAAACTACAGGATCCTCAAATTGGAAAGTCCTTAAGGTTTTCATTACATCAACACATTTTTTACTGAGTTGTTACTTTGTGTCAGGCATTGTGCTAAATGCTCCATGATTCAAAGACAAAGGAGACACGATTCCTTATTTTTTGGAGCCCTGAGTTCAATGGGGAAGACAGATTCATTAGCAAATGATCACAATTCAGAAACAGAGCTGTGCAAAACATGTGATGGGATTGGAGTATAGGTTGGGTCTTCTGGAGAAAGTGGTGCCTGAGGTAAGACTTAAAGGATGAGTGAGGTTAGCCAGATGAGTCGAAAAGAAAAAGTGGTCTCCATTCCAGGCAAGTGGGATTACTGGTAGTGTGATATTGCCTGAACAGAATGTGTGAGGCAGAGAATAAGAGGTGAGGCTGAGGAGGCTGGTAGGGTCAAATCAGAGGGAGTCCCGAATGCCACGTGAAAGAGCATAGGCTATCCTATAGGATAGTGTCTTTCAGAGGTTAACAATGAATTATACGTTGCAACCTGGTACACATATGTAAGGCAGAACTGCGAGGAAACCATACCTTGCTATATGTGTCACACTTTGATATTTTCTATTCCCTTGATTTCATTTTCCTTTTATCTATCTCTTAAAAAAAAAAAAACTGCTGGTTACAACCCATGAAACTTATTCTGTAACCCACGAAATGACTCACAAGTTGCAGTGTCAAAAGCACTGTTAGAAGTGATGAGGAGAAATGAAAGGATGGATGGGCACACGTAGTTGCGGTCAGACTGTGACGAAGGTGAGCCGCTCTGGCAGGGTGGAGAGGATGGCTTGGAAGGAAGCAAGGATGGAGGAGAGAGAAGGGGAGACTGTTTTGGTAGAGAAACAACGAAAGTCAGAGCTAGAGAAGTTGTAGAGGAATGGAAAAGAAAGAAGAGAGCTAAAACCTGTCACATAGTAAACCTGGGAGGAACCTGTGGTTGACTGGATGTGGAGGAGGGAAAGGGGGACACTTCAAGGGTAAGGCGAGTCCCAGCGACTACCTTGAAACAATAAGGTAATCATGCATTCATTTAACAACAAAAATGCTATCCCAACCGTATTATTCTAAAAAATACTGGCTAGGGATTTGCTCGCATTAGCAAATAGTGCTGATGAGTGTAATTCACTTTTATTTAAGAAATTTTACAAGGATTCTTACTAAGGGGCAATGATGACTGAAAATCGGGCTAGAGAGCCTAGTTGAAGTGGCTTTTGCCGACCACAACAATACATAACTGAATTCATGAATTTGCTCATAATTTGTTTGTATTTGTTCACAGTATTCTTTTCTCCCTAATCTTTTAAAGTATGTTTGAACATGCATGTGTCATCCTATCAAAAGATGACCCCTCTTGATGCTGGTGGCTGTGAATACACGCATTGCTTGAAGCAGACACGTGACCGCTACCAGTTCTCAGCTCTGTAGGTGTGGGCATGCACCAAGTCTGGCCCCGTGAGATGACTATCTGTGTAAGCTATGGTCACGCCTGGGAATCTTCCTCACCTTCCTCTTTGCATTTGCATGGCCTTGGCAATTAGTCTCCTTATCCCTGCAGCTGCTGACCAGCCAGACTGTGAGATTTGCTTATCGTGCCTTTCCAAAAATTACACATACCCAGAACACACGGTTTTGAGATGCTTTGGCCTTCTAGTGCTCTCAGTGTAAAAAAAGCTATGCGTTGCTTACCCACTTGCAAGAACAACAGATCCATACACATGGATACAAGCACCAGAACTACTGCATTCTTATCAAGGCAAGAACTAGACAATTATCCTAGTTTCAAGTTGATTTTAGGAACACACATGTTAGTAATTTATGGCAGCAAAAAATACACCAATATTTTAAAATATAAGTATTTAAATATACCAATATTTTTAAAAAATTTATATCAACTGCCCCTTCCTGGTGTACCATCACACTGCTGATGCTGAAATGCATTGATGGTGAGTGTCCACTGTACCTCGTGGTCCCGCTGCCTGGCTGCTGTGGCCCTGTTCATGTCTTCGGCATCCCTGACGTGGTTAAGGGCCTGGTCAAGTGCTTCCTGGAGATCTGACAACTTAGCATTGTAGTCGTCCAGCTGCTCCAGGACGACAGGAAACAGAGTGCGGGTCTCATTGTGCAGCCGCTGCCAGCTCTCAGCCTGGCTCAGCACTGGGAAGAAGTGGAGACAGAGGCTCAGTGTGGCTTTCTCCTGTTTGCTCCCATTCCTCCCAGCATTTTGCAAAGTTGGAAAATTTTCAGGCCATGCCTTCTTTAGCAATGGGGATTGAAGCTATTGTTCATAAAGATAGCTCCTCCACCTTTTAGGTTTGAAGTAAAAAAAAATCCTAGTTTTTAGGGTTTGGGAGCCCCTGGATAACAGTCAGTTGAAAGAAGGGTTTGATTAGTTTTCCCACAGAAGTTGTGCTTTTTGTGAAAACCATGTCATTATACTATGCTTATTATTATCCAGAATATTAATAATTTTACTCTGTAAAGGGGACTTGGCTATAGTAAGGTTTTTACTATTAAAAATAACCAAACTCGTCAGTAATAAGGCAAAATGATGTGCATAACCACTCATTTTCTATAGTTTTTCTAGGCAACCGTTTTTAGTTAGCTCTACTAGGTCAAATCCAAACCATGATTTTGGTGGAAAAAAGATTAAATGGCAATGAGATGATGTTCTTAAACTTCGCATGTGTCTTTATTCTCTGCTCAAAGACACATGCATTGAATATGTGCCTTAATTTCTGTTTTCTTCAGGGAATATTAGTTTGTCTTGTTGAGATTTTCTTCCATCACTGTAAGCAGAACACAAAAGTTCCTGGCTGAGTATAGAAAGTGTTGGAAAATGCATTCTAGGTGGAAGGAGGCCGAGTGGGAGATGTCATTGGTCCCACCTCTCCAGGGCAGCCTTGTTAAATTCCACAGTAGGCGATGAGCTTGGAAACATCTGGCAGTGACTGACATCAGAGCTCTAGCCTTTCTGAGTCTGACTCAGAACTGGGGCCTGAGATTCTTCTTTGGTTCTTATTATTTCTAAGACTTTACACATTTGCCACCATAATGAACCTGTATGTCAATAATGTCTCTCTACAGTATCCACAATAATGGTTAGCAGAAGTTGATAGTGACAGTTGTAGGAAAACGACCTACTGCCCTTTAATTGTTTTTGTGTCACTAGTCCCTTTGTAATTGAATGAAGCCTTCAGACTGCTTCTCACAGTGTGTGTTAAAATGCATAAAATAAAATATATAGAACTTAAAAGGAGACTAATATATTTAAAAACCAAACTGGTAATATAATAATGTATATGCTTCTTTACTAATCCCTTAACTAACAAGATCTAAAGGTGGATCTAATAGCTACCATAATTTTGAGTTTTTGGTGAATTTAAACAGTGTTATGAGACAGCAGCAGCTAAAATATAATATGCAAATCTGTGATTTCTCTCACTGAGTGTGTAGGTTAAACCAATTGTTTGCAGCTCTTCCAATCAAGAGTGGAGTCTATCTCTCTACTTCTTGAGTCTGGGCTGGTCTTGATCAGTAAAATGGATGTGACATTGCTGAGCTCCAAGCCTTGCTTTAAGAGACCATGTGCTTTTCATTCTTGCTCTCTTAAAGCTGCTGTTATGTGAATAACCTGGACTAACCTTGTTGAGTGAAGACCTCACATGGAGGGAGAGGCCCAGCCTTCACAGCCAGCCCCAGACATCTGAGTGAGCTCAGCCAATATATGTCACATGGAGCAGAGATGAGCTGTCCAGGTTGAGTCCAGCCTGAATTGCCAACTCATGAAAGCAGGAGCAATAAATGGTTATTGTTTTAAATGAATACGTTTGTGGTGGCTTTAGTTTAGTTTAGTTTTGTTTTGTTTTGAGACGGAGTCTCACTCTGTCATCAGGCTGGAGTGCAGGGGTGTGATCTCGGCTCACTGCAACCTCCACCTCCCAGGTTCAAGCAATTCTCCTGCCTCAGCCTCCTGAGTAGCTGGGACTACAGATGCATGCCACCACACCCAGCTATTTTTTGTATTTTTAGTAGAGGTGGGGTTTCACCTCATTGGCCAGGCTGGTCTCAAACTCCTGACCTTGTGATCCACCTGCCTTGGCTTCCCAAAGTGCTGGGATTACAGGGGTGAGCCACAGCGCCCGGCCTGGGGTGGCTTGTTATAATAGTAATTGATAACTGATACAGTGATCAAGTGATAGATTCAATAATATTACTGTGGTTTGGTGCCTATACTCATCGCTAAAGGAAATGTTAAATTTCCACTGGAGGCTAAAAGATACTAAAGTCATTCATGGTCTTCACAGCATGAATATTTCTGGGCTTGTAGCATTCCTGCCTTCTCAATAAAATTTCTCTTACTGTAGTTCTGGGAATTGGTTTCCTTTAGCCTTCCTTCTACTGTTTTATACGTTTTCACCAAATGCTATAGATTCCTTATGGCATCTCAGCTGTTTTCAGGGGCTCAAAGTTGGGCCTGAATCTAAAAATCTTGGTTATAAAGTCAAGTTGTCCTGAATGATTCCCTGTGGCCACATGTAGATTCTAAATAGCTCTGAACACAGGAAATTGGTTGCTTTGACTATATGTTGCCCTAGGTTTACCGTCTGCTCTTGGACCCACAAAGAGGGCAAACATGTGCTGGGTCAGCTACGAGAGGAATACACCTACGTTCGTAAGCCTCATCTGCCTCCTCATCGACAAGCTCCCGTTGGGTGAAAAATGGTTGACGGCGTCTAATCTCCTCAAGCATCTTCTGGGCCAACACCAGCTTCTCAGAGATTTCCTTGGGGCTAAGTTCATGCTCTTCCCCATAATAAAGCATCTTGTTGTTGATCTCTGAAAGGAAGAACATGGTGAAACAAGGCAGCAGGGAGAGATGATCGGGCACTAGAAATGCAAGGGAGCGAGGGCTGTGGGCAAAGGACAGGGCAGATCCTGAAATGGAAAGAGAGACTTATTCAAAGGCAGCGTGCTGCTAGTGTTCATGCTGTGAATCGCAGCGAGCATGGAAGCTCATCACCTAATCCACGAAGGAGAAAGACACGAGGAAACCACTCTTCTCTGCTTCCTATGTGGAGTCTTCAGAATGGGAACTGGCTAATGCAAAACCTGCTTGGCTTTCATCCTCATCTGGTTTCCACAGTGATTCGAGAATGCTAATATTCAGCATGAAATACTGTAACTTGATACTCAAGGCATCCAAATCTACAGTCTTTGATCAGCCTTTTATATAACATATTTAACTTAGAGAAAATGCTCAGTGATCACTCCTGTCATGGGTGAGATTATTAATATGTAGGAGTTATTAATTGTATTTTAGACAAAGATTTGATTAAAGCTTTAAGCCAAAATGAGAGCATATTGCTAGCTGTCCAAATGAGTCTTTCAAATTATTTCACAGGCTAAATATAAAATGGGGGTTTGTTATAATATGATGTGAGCTTTGGCTCATTCATAGTTATTTTTTGGCAGTTGCTGTTTGCCTTTTAGAGTGTGACCACTCTGGGTCATTTTCACCCTACTTCCATAAGTCGGGTGGAGAATTTTAGAACTGGAGGGACCACTGAGGCTCAAAGGGATTAGGTGACCTGTCTAAATATTAGCAGACTGAAATACTTCTTTGAATCCCTCATTCCTACTACATATGATGAGAAGAAAGGTATGTAATTGTCACCTTGTTCTACTGCAGCTCCAGGAGGAAGCATTTTATCTTCCTGGCATAAATGAAATTGCGTGTCTGTGGTTTACTATGATCTATGTGGTTGGCCAGACCTGATGGGTAAACAAACATTGGTGTCACATAAATCATACCAGGATAAGGGGTTGTATTTTATGTAGATAATAGTTTGAAGGTCACCAGCGGTTATTTTAGAGATGGCTGGGAATAAGGAATGACATATAATTGGTGCACAGCATTCCAGAATTACATAAAGGGATGAAACATCCACTCTTCAAGTAAAGTCTAAAATATTAACCTGTGAAACAAACTAAATGAAAATTTTTTTCCTCAGCTCTAGCACTTGTGATGCTGAATTCTTTGGCATTTTGATGCAAGTCTTATATTTACAATTTTGGCTTGTTTTAGTTTAGCTACTTGCAGTATAGATTAGAAAAGGGAAATACAGGCAACAGTATTTTTGCCTTTGGTCTTTGGAGACTATTCATACATTATATTAAAAATTTAAAAACTGATAGAAGTTATTGTTTCCCATTTACATTTCCCTTGTATTTTTTTCATCTTTTCCCATGCTTAAAGGATCAAATAAGAGGGTTCAGATCCTTTGCAAATGAAACACTTTTGAATCAAAACATGGGTTACAATAGCAAAGGTGAATTATTTTCTCTGAATAGCTTACTAGGGTCCTGGCATTTGCTGCCTAAAGAGGCATTTATTTCTTAGTTGGATAAGGTCATGTTTTCTTCCAGGTTCAATCTTACTTTTTGAACAAATCAATAGTAACTCTAAATGCTATAGAAAAAGAATATTTTGTCAGGAAATGCAAAAATATGAGCTATGAGAGAGGATGTGAGTGAGGAGTGTTTGGATTGCATGTCATTTGCTTTTATTGTTTATTATAGGCATCAAAGGAAACACGACAAATGATTAATCTTTTCTATATCCCTTTGCATGGAATATGCCCCAGTATAAAGACATGAATCTTCCACTGTGGGTCCCTTTACTGCCACTGTGCCCTGGGATGCACTTGGTATTGTCATCCAGCCCTTAATATATAGTGTAATAAAAACTATGGAAATGCAGATACTGGATCTTAGCAAACTCTCACCCAAGGAAATCTTCTTTATCCTATAACAGATGAAGTCTGCTGTTTTTTGCTGGTAAATTGCAGTCCAGCTATTAGTGCACTATTAAAATAGTCTTCAAGATTATCCTGCGTTTATTGGAAGTGAGAGCACAAATTAAGCAAACCTCCAAGAGGGAAGGTACAATCATTCACAATGCTTTAGGACAAAGAAATCTCCCACAGTCCCCCGCCTTCCTTTTCTTCTGGGTTGGGAGCCCAAGCATGTTGCCCGACTGGCCTTTGGGAAAGCCCATCATAGAAACAGCTTGTGATGATTTGGGTCAACTGACAGTTTACTGGCATTCTAAAGGCAATGTTGTTTTCTGCAAATAACTGGGAACAATCTGTGACTCCTACTCAACTCTTGCATTTTAGAGACACCATAGCATGCAGTCTCCTCTGTCAGAAGGGTATTCTGAGGAATGCCTAAAAAGGGAATGATTTTATACATTGATCCTCGAACATCAAAACATAGTAAGTAGGGATGAGTGCTCAGAAATCCCAGATAAACAAACTTGAAATAAAGACCTTATACAAGTTTAAACCCATAATACTGTACCAACAAGTTCCTGGCACACAGCAAACACTGAACAGTAGCCATTGTGTCTACTGTTGTTAATAACATGAGTGTTTCCTTGATATTAAACTGAACCAGAAGAGAATATATTTACCTTGGATTTTATCCCTCATGTCTTGGGCTTGCTCTACAAGCTGACTTGCGTGTTTAATGGTGTCCATGCTTTCCTTCTGAATAAGTTGCCCTTTTCTGGAGGCTTGATTTTCCTACAAATAATCCATATAGAGCTAGATTAAATGTATGAGAAAAGAATGTTGCATAAGCACAGATAGGGAAGGGTGGGCATAATGTGTTTCATAAACATAAATCTTCCTGGCATGTGAAAGTTCCATAACATATAACATCATCCCAAAAATAATGCATAAAAGCTAATGTGATGGCCAGTTCTAAAATTTTTTTGACTTTTCCATAAGTTATTGGGGTACAGGTGGTATTTGGTTACCTGAGTAAGTTCTTTAGTGGTAATTTGGGAGACTTTGGTGCACCCATCACCTGAGCAGTATCGACTGCACCATATTTGTAGTCTTGTATCCCTCCCCCTCTACTCTTTCCCCAAGTCCCCAAAGGTCATTGCATCATTCTTATGCCTCTGCATCCTCATAGCTTAGCTCCCACACATCAGTTGGAACATACAGTGTTTGGTTTTCCATTCCTAAGTTACTTCACTTGATGGCCAGTTTTAGAATGACAGAATGCTATAAAATCTGGTGCTATTCCTATACCATCAGTCACAGTTCAATCCCAACCAACTGCCTTTCATATGTAATTTATTCTTCAAATTTTTACTGTATCTCAAGGTGCTGGACTAGAAAATTGCCTATGTCTGCTGATCATTTTGACATTGTGCTGACTGAAGAGTTTAAAGTTTCAAAGAGAAAATTGTTGAAAAAATAGGCAGACCTTGAAATGCACCATGCTTCCAGTGGCTCCTGGGTGGTCCAACCACTGCTGAAATTGAATTACCACAGAGATTTCAAGGATTATTCTCCCTGGGTTAAAATGCTGTTTTCAGTGCTTCATTCCAAATTCTCACCAACATTGAGGGCACTTGTATACAAATAACTGCACAAGCGGACTTGGCTCAGCGTGAATGGAGCTCTTCTCTGAGAAGCTGATTCTATTCTCTCAACTCGGGAGACACTGTTTCAGAGATCTCACACAGTATTTGTCAAAAATAATGCCCAACTCAAATGTGGCCTCTGAAGAAAGGGTTTGTGTGGGCATCTGTGTGTATGTGTGTGTTTTTGTGTGCGTGGTTAAGGACAGAATGTGATCTAAGAGCACAGACATGATTCAAGACCAGGACACCACCCTGTATGCACAGCACGGGCGACACGTACTTCCTTTTGGGATTCGAAAGACTGATCTGTGGGTTATATTTAAGAGGAAGAAGAGTTCTTTAGTCTGGCATTTGGTAAAATGCCCACTTGCCTTGTCTGGTGCTGTTTTTGGCTCAGCTCTTTAAAAACTGCTGCAATACATGAAGGAGCTGTGGGGTGATCTGCCACACAGAGCGCTGGTAGACCCATTATACAGTTTCCTGAGGATAGGGCAATGGTTGTTTTGAACTTCTCTCCTTTCATCCAGTGTTCTACCCAAAGGATTACGCCATGATTTTACCAGGAACGTTTTTACACTCTCCAGGAATAATCCAAGAATGTGGCCCTCTCAGGTGGTCAAGGAAAAGGATGCAGAAATGGTATTACAACAAACACATGCCCAGAGGCTTTTTATCGGGCAGATTGGTAATCCCCTCTCTACAGAGCCCACTGTGCAGTGGCAATGTGGTCAACAGTCCCTTCATAAACTGGGCTCTCTGAATGAACACCGCCTTCTGAATCATTATATTCCTTCCTGCAGTTCCAGTCTTCTTCTTGGCTTGCTCCAGTGCTTTCCAGATAAAACAGTATTTGTGGTCATTTTAAAACGAAATACGCCGAAACTACAATAAATCTTAATGTTACTCCTCCCTGCTTTTAAAAAATATGGACACAAACATTTAAAATTTTAGAATTGTTAATAAGTGGATCTTTGATCCAGTTTAAGTTATATTTGCAGAGCGTAACACCTCTAGTTTTTACTTTGACTTGATACTTCAGAGTAAATCTCTGTTGTTATTACTGTGTCATTAAACTTACTATTTTTTGATACGGAAACTTCAGTTGAAGTGATGAGAGACAGCTGAAAAATGTCATGCCTATAAGAAGACCTCTTCTTTGTGACAAACGCCAGAGGGCGCTGAGATGTAGGTAGACAGAGATATATAGATATTGATATACTGTATGTATGACTGGACCAGTGGCAAAGAGGAACATCTATTCCTTTACATTATAAGATTACTGAATCGAACGTATAGTGATGGCTTATTTGAATGTTTATTTTTTCTGTAACTTTGCCTGTGGAAGGAAAATAATGATATAGGCACATGGTAAAACGGGTGTGCCTCGGTTTAAGAAAAGCTGAAATTAAAAAATTACCTTGCAACTGTAAACCAGTTGGTGGTTTACATTACAAATGTATTAGTCATTTGCTCATCTCAACAGAAAATTCTTCTTGTACATGTTTGACATAAAAGTGGCAAGGGTGTCTTGGTAATACAGTACATAAAAGGTAGATTATGTGAGGATGATAACCAATATCTAGGGTGATCATATATTTTATGGTTCAACCTGGGGCATTTTGCACATGAAAGGGAGAACTTTTAGTAATTACTCTGGGACACAAGTATAAACAGCAACAGTGTTGGACAAAGCAATATTGGTGTGCTAGGAATATTGGTGTGCTACTTTAGAATTTGTACAGTAATATCTACTTCTGCCTACCTCCTAAACATTAATGACCTCTAAATTCCTTTCCAGCCCTGATTACCCTCTGAGTTTCAGATTCACATCTCCATCTGCCCTCTGTGCATTCACAGATATTTCACTTTTAAAATGTCCAGAGTAATCCATTCGTGTTTGTAGTCTTAGTCATCCATGTCTCAGAATGGAGCTTCTCTCTTTGCTATTTCTCACCTCCAATTGGTCACCAAGTCTGTTTCATTCCACCTGCCACTCTAGCCTCTCTTCCTCTTTTCCATGACCACAGTCTCAGTTTATCCTTGTTCTCTGCAAATCCTTTTCAAACGAAGGCAAGACAGCAACTCACTACTCTCTTGTCTAGACCACTGTGGCAGTCTCCTAAGCAGTGCCCCTGTTGTCAGTCTTCGCTGGCTAGTCTGTCATCCACACTGCAGGGGGACATTTCTAAAGTGCAAATCTAATCAGCTCATCATTCTGGGTAAATACCTGAATGACTTCCAGAGTCCACAGACTGAAGTTCCCACGTTCATGAGCATGTTTGGGAAAGTTCTTCACAACTGGGCCTCTGACAGCTTCTTCAGCATTATCTCCTGCTCTCTGCCTTACAATGAATCTTCCACAAGGCCATAGTTCCAATCCCAAGAACACAGCACGTTGCTTCACATCTATCTGTTCTCACAGTACTTATCCCTTGCTTGGGAGTATTTGATAAATTCCTACTCATTCTCAATACACACGCCAATACTCACCTTCTCTGAGAAGCCTTTCCTAGTGTGCCCCTGCCAAAATAGTTCACTATTTCTTCCTTAGAGTTACCCTTCAGCCTGTACCATGTTTCTCTTATTAAATGCTGTATGATAATTATGTTTTTACATATCTGTTTCCCTGCTAGACTGAAGCATCTTGAAAGCAGGGCCTTATTATATTTCAGGATACCTAGCACTTAGCATAATAACTGTTATATACAGGCCGGGCACAGTGGCTTACGCCTGTAATCCCAGCACTTTGGGAGGACTAGGCGGGTGGATCACGAGGTCAGGAATTCAAGACCAGCCTGACCAACGTGGTGAAACCCCGTCTCTACTGAAAATACAAAAAGTAGCCAGACGTGGTGGCACATGCCTGTAATCCCAGCTACTCAGGAGGCTGAGGCAGGAGAATTGCTTGAACCCAAGAGGCAGAGGTTGCAGTGAGCTGAGATTGCACCACTGCACTACAGCCTGGGCGACAGAGCAAGACTCCATCTGAAAATAAACAAACAAATAAATAGATAAATAAATAAATAAATAACTATTATATACAGACGTCCAATAATGCTTCTGGAATAGAAATGTAAACAGTTGCCCCTCAGCATCCATGGGGGATTGGTTCCAGGACCCAGCTCCTATAGATACCAAAATTCACGGTTGTTCAAGTTTCTTACGGAGACTGGTGTAGTATTTGCAATACTATAACCTATGCACATCCTCCCATATATATTGCATCTAAATTACCTGTAATACCTAATGCAATGCCTACACATCACTTCATTCATATGGATTCAAAGTAATACTCAGCATATGGTAAATCTGAATTTTGCGTTTTGGAATTTTGTAGAACTTTTTCCAAATATTTTTGAGCCATGATTGAATCCACGAATACAGAGGGCCGACTGTACTTAATTTTGTCCTGCCTTTCTGGCAGGGCAAGAGATGAGGTTCAGATACTTTTGATGCTTGGAGACAGCCTACTTTCCTTTTAGTCCTGTGGGTCTCTGCATGAGTTGTCATTCAGGGAGCTTCTGCTGTGGTTCAAGGAGTAGAAGTGGAGACGGCGCAGCACCTCATGAGCTGCCCTTGGAGACTATGCTTTGTGACTCTGGGCTCTGCAGTGGACCTGCAAGATCCAGATGGTGAGGGGTAGCACTGAGACTGCGAGAGGGCCGCATCTCACCTCTGCTTGTAGCCCAGTGACACTCTGACCTTGAGCACAGTGCCTCTGGGAACATGGAAAAGTAGAATCTTGGCATGATCTTTGGAATTTTCATTGCAGACAAGATCAGCAGCAGCAAAAGTGAGCATCTTTTGAGCACTGGCTATTTATGAACACAGATGGATGGGCATCCTTTAGGGGAATCCCAGGCGTAAGTGGTGGGAAAGGGCTATAGGACTTCCCAGTAGGAGGCTGGAGGATTTAGAAACGGAAGTTCAGACAAAACCGGTAGCTAGGTGGATGTAACTTGTGAGATTTGGGTCGTATGAAATCTACGTGGCGGCCGGGCGCGGTGGCTCACGCCTGTAATCCCTGCACTTTGGGAGGCCGAGATGGGCGGATCACGAGGTCAGGAGATCGAGACCATCCTGGCTAACACGGTGAAACCCCGTCTCTACTAAAATACAAAAAAAAAAAAAAAATAGCCGGGCGCGGTGGCGGGCGCCTGTAGTCCCAGCTACTCGGGAGGCTGAGGCAGGAGAATGGCGTGAACCCGGGAGGCGGAGCTTGCAGTGAGCCGAGATGGTGCCACTGCACTCCAGCCTGGGCGACAGAGTGAAGACTCCGCCTCAAAAAACAAAACAAAACAAAACAAAACAAAACAAAAAAACTACGTGGCAGATAATTTGCAAAAAGTGGTATTACTTGTCAAGTTCAAGGGGCAATATTACTGATTTTTATCACTATGGGTATAGACAATGAAATCCTTTACTCAATTTAAAGCCAAATATTGGTTACTTTCTTGATAGAAGGCTTTCTAAGACACAGCTTTCCTTAAGTCTAAACATCAATCATGGACTTTTCCAGACCAAGGGCTTGAAGAATGCTTAAAAAGTCATTAAGACCAGCCCTGGGCATTTGTTTTGAAATGTTTCAGCAGGTTTTTGCACCATCGGGACTGTAGTTAGAACATTATATTCAATAAAAATCGATGGAAACAGCCGAGTGAAAGCTCCTAGTATAGTAGCTTTATCGTCAACCTTCTGTGTTGGTGGTCTGTTCTTTTTGTCCGGGAGCGTTTTCTACTGTGATGTTACTTTCAAGCGTACATTATTTCCTCTCCATGAAAGCCTGCATTTAGCTTACATCAGAAATTGTACCATCATTCTTAGCAAACTATCACAAGAACAGAAAACCAAACACCGCATGTTCTCACTCATAGGTGGGAACTGAACAATGAGATCACTTGGACTCGGGAAGGGGAACATCACACACCGGGGCCTATCATGGGGAGGGGGGGTGGAGGGATTGCATTGGGAGTTATACCTGATGTAAATGATGAGTTGATGGGTGCTGACGTGTTGGTGGGTGCAGCACAGCAACATGGCACAAGTATACATATGTAACAAACCTGCACGTTATGCACATGTACCCTAGAACTTAAAGTATAATAATAATAATAAACAAAAAAAAAAGAAATTGTACAACAAAAGGATCAGGAACTCTGCCTGGCCTGTGGGAGGAGCTAATCTTAGTGAAAACATTTCCTCAAATGTTTTCTTGAAAATACTTTCCTCAAGAAAGAATTAAGGCCAGGCGTGGTAGTTCACAACTGTAATCCTAGCACCTTGGGAGGCTGAGGTGGGCTGATCACCTGAGGTCAAGAGTTTGAGACCAGCCTGGCTAACATAGTGAAACCCTGTCTTTACTAAAAATACAAAAATTAGCCAGGCGTGGTGGTGTATGCTTGTAATCCCAGCTACCCAGGAGGTTGAGGCAGGAGAATCACTAGAACCCGGGAGGCGGAGGCTGTAGTGAGCGGAGATCGTGCCACTGCACTCCAGCCTGGGCAACAAAGTGAGACTCCATCTCAAAAAAAAAAAAGAAAGAAAGAAAAAAGAATTAAGATACTTTTAGCAAGTTTCAACCATATCTGATACCAACATGAAGTAACAATGAGTTTCCACAAAGATTTGTTTCTTGGTATTTCCTTTGCTGTTTAAGAGATTTCACTGCTCTTCAAGCACTGGTGGTTGGATTAATATGTGCCATTGCTGGGGAACTAGGGACACAGTGTTCATGTGCATTTCAAAATAGATGAATCTTCCAAGGGTACAATTAGAGTAACTTACATTTTTAAAAGCATAATCTCTTAAAGGGTTAGGGGTACAAGGTCAAAAGAGAATGCTATTGTTATTTTATTTTTTAAAAATTTTTGTTGAACGTGAGAACTGTTTATAATGTCAAGTACCAGTTTCTGAAAGCAGCAATTCGGAAGTACTCTGGCCAGCACTGGTGGAAAGTCATTAGAAAAAAAAAAACAAAAACAACAACTGTGTGAAACATTCTAATATGCTAAATATGGTGCCTCGTGACTCCGTTTGTAGTTTTAAAATTAGTATAGCACATGGATGGGTATTTTTCCATTAGGCTCTTATGGAGTGCATTGAATAGCCTTTCACACTGACTCTGCTCATGTTTTAATGTTTTTCCTGTTAATTTGTACAAGTTGTATTTTTCTCAATATTTTTCTCTGTCTAGTTGTCTTTTTCATTTATTTAGTTGTTTTATTGGATATTTGAAATTTTATATTGTCAAATCTGTATCTTTTTATTGAAATTCTTTGTAATATATTTAAGTGTTCTGTTATGCCCTTTCAAGATTTAATAAGTATTTTGTTCTATTTTCTTGTGAATTGAGATTTATAGTCAACTCTTTAAACAGATTAATTTATTTTAGTCTAGGATGTAAAGTGATGGTTGAAAGTGGTTTTTTTCCTGCCAAAGAGCGAAATTGCTTTCTCAGGACAATTTCTTTCCTTTCCATTTATCATTTAATGTATACTTTAACAATATTTAAATTTTTTATTCCATATAATGAATTTTAATTCTGGATGCTCTATAGCTTAGTCATAAGATGCCTTGGCAAACAGCTGAATGACCATCCTAGCTAAACAAATCAACCGTATCAACCCTCCGCAAATACATAGAAAATTATCCATAAACATAGCTTTTCAAGAAAACCAATCAAAACGGGAAGAGACGGTAGAGACTGAGTATGTTAACTTTCTCCACAGGTCTGGTCTTGATTTATTTTAAGGCACATGGGTCACTGCATTTTTTCTGGACAGTGTTAAGCCTCAGTCATTTGTGACCAGCCAGCCTCACATCAGCTAAATCCTTTCTTTGAAGGCTGTCCCAGAAACTGAATACATACATACATACCTTTTCAACTAATTCCTCTACGTCAGACAGAAGGCTTTTCATCGTGTTCTCAGCATTGTTGATTTGTATCTTTCTTAGGGCGTATTGGTTTTCTCTTTCTGACAATTTTGTCTACAGAAAAATGTGTTTTGAAAATAATTAGTCAATGTGCACACCAGGTTTTTAAAAATGTACATAAAACTCTTTCAATGTAAGAGGACTCAGAGTAGAGTGTGAGGCTCTTTTCTCAAAATAGTGGGGTCCACAGGCTGCTGCAGCCTGGTGTGAAGGGTGGGGTCTGCAGAAGGGACTGAGGCCCTTAGGGACTAAAATTTTGCAAGCTCCCCTCACTAGACTAGGGATGCTGGTCAGGGACTGGGTTGACCATGGGGAAAGGGCTCCTTTTCCTGATTTGTACAAAGGTACAATATAGGCTGGTGGTGACCCTGGGTGTCTGAGCTTTAGAATTTTAATTTTGTTGGGTCTGGAAGAACGGACCAACCCACCAGGATTGATGTAAATGGAGTACAGAAATTAACTTTTTTCATTTTAATGCAAGTCTCTTTATTTCAGACCCCTTGCTTTCTCCTTTTTCATTTTTGAGGAGGTGGGTCTAAATGTGACTTTACCGAGATTACTTGGGAGTGAGCCCTTCGATCTTGACACTGACTTCCTGTCTGCTGTAATGATTCCTGTCTTGAAGTTGTGCCTTTGAGGAAAGAGATTCTGAATGGTTTCAGGAGGCCTGGATCTGGGTGACTCCCCTGGGAGGTAGTGTCTTTATGTGTTCCAAAAGGTAATTTTGGACAAGAACAATTTCAAAGTTTAGAATAAAATTCACAATAAGATTCTATCCAGGCTACATATAATTTTTGTTTTTGTTTACACTTTACATATTTGGCCAACTGCTATGGATATCATTTGCACCTCCAAAAAGCAGTGAGTACTTAGTATGCCAGGTACTGTTCTAACTTCCCTACACATATCAATTCATTGAATTCTCTCAACAGTCCATGAGATAGATGCAATAATTATTCTCAATTCCGTATGAGGAAAATGAGGGATTAAAGAGGTTAAATAACTTATCTACGGTCACACAGCTAGTGGGTGTCAGAGCTGGGATTTGAACACAAGTAATCTAGTTTCAAAGTCCGTGCTCTTAATCATTTTCCTAAATTGACTAACGAAGTAGAACAATGTGCTGGTGTTAATTCTATTTTCCCTCAGATAATGATCATTGTTTTAAAAATATCATTTGGTTGTGATAGAAGCCCATGATTTAGTGGGAAAGAAAACTTTTAAATCCTAGCTATAGAAGGACCTTTATATAGTCATCCCTTGGTAGTTGTGGAAGATTGGTCCCAGGACCCCGTGGGGATGCTCCAGTTCCTGATACAAAATGGCCTAGCGTTTGCAGATAGTGTATGCACATCCTCCAGAATACTTTAAATCATCTCTAGATTACTTATAATGCTACTTATAATACTAACACAATGTCAATGCTATTGTAAATAGTTGTTATACTGTATTTTTCATTTCATTATTGTTGCATTTTTTATTGTTTTTTAAGTGTATTTTCCATCTAAGATTGGTTGAATCTGAGGATGTGGAACCTGTGGATATGGAGGGCCAACTGTATTCCTGCATTTTTTTTAATCTGTTGGCTGCTTTTAACTTGTTTACTAGGCATTAACCAGTAGATCTATGAGGAGAAACAAGGTATGTGTGTATGTCTGTGCATTTGAGTGTGTGAGTATGAGAAAATGAGAGAGAATGTGTATAAATGAGAAGGAGAGGTGGGTGGGTGATGGGGTGAGGAGAGAGAGAGAAACAGAAGGATGCTTCTACACAAACTCAAAACCTTGCAAATTAAGGCTAAGGAAATGGTAGCCTTGTGGTACCATTAGTGGTAATGACTTGAACAAGTAATGTGTGGCTGCACCAAGGAAATAAGTATTTCTCTTTCCTCAGTAGTTTTGTACGTAGATACTAGTCTTTTAGTCATTTCATTTCCCATATAACCTCTTTTGTAGACAGCAGCTCTTGTTTGGCCAAAGCTCATAGTTACAATCAACTTTTCATAATTTCCTATGAAATTACTTATGTTTTGTATGTTAGACCTGCAGGTCTAACAACCTGTAATACAGGTATGAGACTCAGATACAAAAAGGGGTAGAAGGAATTGCTAGCTGCGGGCCTGTGAAGCCAGGATGAAAACAGAGTGGAAGGTAGAACATTCCTGCATACTTTGAGGAGGTAGATGGTGGCGTTGATTTCATTCACGTGCCTATGAGCGGCGGCCCCAGAGGATACGCTCAGCACCCCGGATTTGCCTTCCTCAATGGAGAGTGCTGCTAACCGCAGGTCATCAGTCAGGTCCCAGACGCACTTATCACAGCCTGGAGGTGAAACAATTCTTCAGAATCACGAGTCAAAGCATGCTGAAAGCAGACTGTTTTAGCCGAAAATTAATCTCTATCTCCTTGGTTAATACCATTTTTATTTTTGTCTCTCTTGTCAGGCTTTAGTATCTTGCTTGGCATTAGCTAGTGAAGACAGCTATTGGCTAGATGCCCCTCCTCTCCTATTAGCTTTTCTCAGTCAGTATTCAAGGGCTAGCACTAACCTTCTCCCCACCCAGAGAGGGCACAGCTCCTCCCCGCAGCCCCACTTCCTGGCAGGATGAACACTTCAGCACCGGGAGGTCTGAGGTTATCGCTGTGAGAGTTGCTTCCTGACATCTGATGAGGGCACCAAAGTTCAGGCTGAACGTGGGCACGTGGGGAGGCAGGTCCCAGTTCCTCATCACTTCTCACTTTTCACATTTGAGCTCCTCTGACCACTGTCATCACCTCTAGAACCCAGGGCCCTCCTGTGACACACTCACAAGGATGGCACACTGTGTTTCAGAACTGCCTCGATCACCTTTTGCAACTTGCCTATTCCCGATCTCTTTCCCTCAGATGGTGCTCTCCTCTACAGATGTGACATAGGGAGACTGGCATGTTAATGGTTGTTAATATGTTAATTTGTTATTTGAAGTTTAACATGGTCTTACTTATAAGCTCTCTCAAGGAACTGAGTCCCAGCCAGCACTTCAGGCTTGGTGGGGGAGATGCTTAGGACCAGGCAGGCATCTTCATGTTCTTAAATTGACCTTGCCTAGGGGGCCACCAATTCAGTGGGTAAACTTGGCATTGCTTGCGCCTCACATCCTATGCCGTCTTCTAAGATGTGATCCAATGGTAAGGTTTATCTCTTCTGCTCAGAGGGACTGAGAGACCAAGATACTTTTGTTGGGGGAGGGGGTGCCTACTATTAAATAATTTTTAAACCAAAAGTTTTGTTCCTAGTATAACTCCTCATGATTTAATTAACACGAGCGCCAGAGAAATCCAGGAAAGATAAAAGGCAGCTCCATTTTGTAAAGCCTGAATATTTACTTCTGCTCCCACTTCAGATTTGGGGTAACTTGGGAGAAGCCACTTGAATCTCTTGGTATCTCAGTTTCCCCAGGTGTTGTAAAGTATTGTCTGTACATCATATTATCTGAGGACCTGAAAAGACAGTATAGAAAAAGGAGCTGAAAAGAGCTCTATCACTGGGAGTTGTGTTTCTGACTTTGCCTTTAGCCATCAGGCAAGATGCTGAATGTAAAGACTGGATAAGGTAGAGCTATGCAAATGTAAACCACCCATTTGCCTGAGGGAATCAAGTGGACCACCAAGTACTTGGTGCAGGATCCATTTGTTGAGATGCAGAAAGGGTTAAGTCCAGGAGGTGGGACTCGGCAGTTTCTAGACAGTGATATTGCATAGCACTTCTTAATCCCACACCTGCAGCACATTAGAGAAAGTGGGGTTAGTCAATCATGTACTGTTTTTTTTACTTATGGTTGAGCAGTCCGTGCCTGTAGGGGGTTCCAAACCTTCTTCCAAGCATTCTCCGGTTACACTGTCACATGGGCCTCCCCCGCAGTTGCACACTGTGGGAAACAAAAACAAGAGACGAGAGATTCACTTCTTAATGCTTAAAATATGGCAATATTTTCCTGGTTTCTAGAAACACTAGCTATCAGTGTATAATTCGTCAATGGGGATTAATTACATTCTTCCTTAAGACTGTGTAGAATCTATGATACAGAGATTATGCCCTTCATTCGATTAAGCTCCAGCCCAATGAGATTTTCAAAGATGACCCTGGGCAAAACTGAATCTAAGTTTTCTAGGATTTCTCTCCCAACTCTTTGGGATTCGGACATGACAGTGCAATTGCTTCAGTCCAAAAATGTCCTGGTAAGTTTCACAAGATACTAAATGACCATGAGCTCATCATTCAACTGAAAATTGAAAGCCATCCCTTCCTTGCAGACTGATACTCCAGTTTAATTTAACTCGGGGGTTGATCATTGCCAGGTGTGAGGGAGGAGCAGCTCAGCAAGGAGTGAGTGAGGAGGCCCAGGAGCAATTCTTGGCTCCCACTACTCTTGACCCTTGGCAAGACGGACTCCAAACTTCCAAATGACAGCTATGAGTGCAATAAGAACAATGTGCTGCAAGGAATCAGGAACATCTTTACATGAATTTAGAAGACCTGGGAGCCCATTATTCATCTACTGATGATTTTCTCTAATGCCTTTTGGAAAAAGCAAAAACAAAAACCCAATCTCATCAGACTGTTCAATTTCCACTGAGTTTCTGTGTGGGAACTAATTTGTAATATTTAAAGAGGAATTCTCTTACTATCTATGCTAGCAATTAACTGGAATAGAATTGTGTATTTCCCCCCACTTCTTAACTGTCTTTACTGAATAATCACAGAAACCAGGTTCATAGGGAGATCTATTTATTACATTTCATCTGTTTAATGTTCCACAAAATGCAGATTTATTAAACCATTCAGCAAGATCATGCTTTATTGCTTTTAAAATTAGCTTCTCTTCCAAGAGTGACCTGAATCTTTGTAGTTTAAACACAAATTTAGTAAATGTTTTGAGAATCAGGATGTCAACCTTTCAGGCTTTGATTTTGCCAACATTATTTCTGACATCCGCCTTCTCTCTCTTTAGCCTGACTAGACACACTGCTCCTTCCTTTCTGCTGTCATTCTCAGTGTTACGCCTCTGTGCACATTGCTTTTTTGTAGACATGTTTACTTTTATTGTGACTTCTGCAGAACATATATGTTGCATTTTTTGATTTAAAACTCCTTACTCCTTGAATCCTTTCCAGTGGAAATCTGTTTCAGTGAGAGGATTTCTTATAGAGCCATGCCACAGGAGTACAATATCTCCTGCTCTCCCTCCCTCCCCTCAAAGTCACATAAGAGTAAGACATTCTCAATCTCAGCCTTCCTGTACTCTTAGAGGAAAGCAATCTCACTTCACTTTTGAAGAGCTTCACTTTATGTGGCAAATGGATTGGAGACATCATGAGTAAGATTTGTGCGTTTCAGTCTAGCTGAAGTCTAACTGAAAGTTTTCCATGCTATCTTTGAAATACTTACTCTTATAATTTGAGGACATTGGAGGGTGGTGGTGATTAAAAATGGTAGCCTTGACTTGCTAATCTATTCCATGGAAATCTTGATTTTACCAAACATAACTGAAAGAAAGAGATATAGCCCTCTGAATAAGAAAACTGATTTGAACCATGCACGATTTCTTCCTTTCCTTTCCTTTCCTTTCCTTTCCTTTCCTTTCCTTTCCTTTCCTTTCCTTTCCTTTCCTTTCCTTCCTCCTTCCTTCCTTCCTTCCTTCCTTCCTTCCTTCCTTCCTTCCTTCCTCTTTCTTTCTTTCTTTCTTTCTTCTTTCCTTCTTTCTTTCTTTCCTTTTCTTTTCTTTTCTCCTTCCTTCCTTCCTTCCTTCCTTCCTTCCTTCCTTCCTTCCTTCCTTCCTTCCTTTCTCTTTCTTTCTTTCTTTCCTTCTTTCCTTCTTTCTTTCTTTCCTTTTCTTTTCTTTTCTCCCTCCTTCCTTCCTTCCTTCCTTCCTTCCTTCCTTCCTTCCTTCCTTCCTTCCTTCCTTCCTTCCTTCCTTCCTCCTTCCTTTCTTTCTTTCTTTCGACAAGAGTCTCTCTGTCACACAGGCTGGAGTGCAGTGGCACAATCTTGGCTCATGGCAACCTCTGCTTCTACCTCCTGGGTTCAACGGATGCTGGGTGGGGCAATAGGCACCCACCACCACGCCTAGCTAATTTTTGTGTTTTTAGTAGAGATAAGGTTTTGCCACATTGGCTAGGCTGGTCTTGAACTCCTGGCCTCAAGCGATCCGCCTGCCTCAGCCTCCCAAAGTGCTGGGATTACAGGAGTGAGCCACCATGCCTGGCCTGAACCATGCAAGATTTCATTCAGTCTCCTGGTTAATGGCAGGTAATCCATAGAAGTCTGATTTCTTTCTTTGATTAAAACTGGAAGGATATAAGATGCTAAGACAAAAGTTCATTTGTGTTAGTGTCTCCTAGTTTATTCCACCCATGAGCAAAGTTATATTAGTAGTCTTGATACAAATTTCTATTCCTGGTGGGTTTGGGATGCATATTACTGAGAATGTATATTGCCCTGGGAAAGTGACAAGGCGGCACTCACAATACTTCCCCAAGAGAAATTCTTCATCTAAATTCAGTATTCGCAGAGGGTCATGCTGGCCAGGTAGCTGGCTTAATATTTATGATACTGCACCTGCACAGTTCTTGGCTATTCTGGCGTCCCCATAGTAGCCAGGAGCACAGCGTTCACACTTGAATCCGGTGGTGTTGCGTAAGCAGTTCCTACACTGGCCAGTGACTTCATCACAATCTTCAAAGATCAGGTTGGGATCTGAATTTCCACTGCAGTCACATTTCTTACAGGTGCTTCCAATGAGTAAGGGGTTTCCATAGTAACCAGGAGCACATCTGAAGAGAAATATCACACATTTAAACATTTAGCATCATAGTTTTTCTTCCTTTTAATCTTCTTTCCTACGAAGAAGAAAGATGTAGTGGGTATGTGTTGATCGCCCTCCCAGAATCCATTTGCACTCTCTCATCTTCTTCATAGGACCAGACTTTGTTTTTAAGGAACCACCCCTCCCCATTATTATAGATCATTTGGTTCACTTCATCTGTAGGCCATTCAGTTCAGCTAGACTTCCAGCTATAGGATTGAACTACTATATCCAGCCAGGGAACTGTTATACACAAATGATATATGATGGGTGGGACCAGATATGCCAAAGGTACTGCAGTGAGATGTATCTGTAGCGTACAGCTGGGAAATGTCCTAGCCACAACGTTAATAGCACCTCTGCTGAGAAACCTTGATCTGTCTAGTCACAATGAATTGTTTAAGTAAATAAGCTTGAGCCAGTCAGTGCCTGGTATTCTCCTGGCTGAAAGGGATTGACTCAGGAGTGTAGCTTGGGCTCTCGTTTGAGGGTCATGGGGCGGCATTCTCTTCATCTTCAGGTGAATGAAGAGGCAGCAGGTAGTAGTACTCTTAGCTCACGGAAGCAACTTGTGACTGAGCAAAGCCAGCCTGGAGTCAAAGCAGATGGCAGAGCTGAGAGTACCACAAATCAATGGAGTTGGAGCCCAGACTGCCATGGATGTTTTAGATATGTGCACCTACAGAGGCCAGGTGCCTACCTGCATTTATTGTGTGGGCAGAGCCAGTGCCTATGGTCATGCTGGCTGGGTCTTTGATGAGACCGCCCAGCTGAGTCAGAGAACGGAGACTGAAATCCATCCAGCCTTTGCTTGGCTTGCCAAGCTATGCATTCTAGGTGAGGCTGTCTCTGCCCAGAGAAAGAACTGCCTTTCCCTACTTTCCCCAAAGGTGCCCTGCAGGGCAGCAGAGGCCCTGCTGTGAATGGTGGGCCTGTAGGCCCCATCTAAGGGAACAGCTGTTACTAGGCTCCAGTTGATTGTTGCCAGCCTAGAGCCTTGAGAGGATGAAGGACTTATGTTGCCATATTTTATTTTTGGAGAAAAAAGTGGAAATTTGAATGTTTATGTGAAATTGCAATTTTTAAAAGTTGATTCAAACTTTCTAAGAGTACTGTACAGGTCAAACTACATGCTTGTTGGCTGATTGTGCACTCTCTTTTGCTGTGGACTCTAAACTAGTGTGGAAGATGGGCCAACTGGAGCTGCAGACACTTTGGGAGTAGCCAGAAAGAACACGTGGTCACATCATAATGGGATTGAAGGTCAGGTAGAGAAGTTGGTTCTGATGCATGAGAGAGAAAAAGAAGGAGAGTCAGCAAAGGGTTTTGAGCATGATGGAAGTGGTAGTGAAGGAAGCTGGTGCTGGCTTCAGCATGCAGGATGGACTACAAGCTGGAGCAGAGGGAGGGGGTGGGGTGCAGAGGGCCTGGGCTAGGGTGTTGGCCTTGGGAGTGGAAAGGAAGGGAGATCTTTCCAAGGAAATCAACAAGCCCTGGCCAGTAATAATAAACACTACATTTTTTTTAAAAAGGATTCCCTTTAAAGTAAGGGAATTATGATTCAGAACATTTGAAAAACAGATTAAAAAAAAATCACATCTGTAATCCCAGGACCCTAAAAAAGTCACTGTCAACATTTTGTGTATGTTCCTTCAGCCTCTGTTCCCATGTCTCAGTTTCTTGGTGTAGTTGTAGTGATAGTATATGGTCAGTCTTTAAACTCTTTACCTGCATTGAACCTCATAGCTTCATCTATGTGAGTTTATTTAATTACCACAGACACCCTGGGAGGGAGGCCACACAGGCCTGGCATTCTGGGAGGCTACTTCAGTTTTCCAGGGTCACATAGTTGGAAAGTCACAGTGCAAGGTCCAAACCTTCTGACCCTGGAGTTCTTTCTTTTGTTCCACCCTGGACCACACTGCTGCTGCTGTAAATGAATAAGTGGATTCATCCAACACAAGGACAATTCATGTCCATTGTATGTAAGGCATAGAGGGAGACAGGATGAAGAAAAACACATAGCCCATGCTCTGAAAGAATAGCAAATGAATCAAACATAATGATACAGAATATGAACTTAGAACTCATGTCTATGAAAAAGACGGGGATGAGTGTAAGTTCTACACAACCCACAAAGAGACACCCCAAGAGGAAATAGTCAATGAGTGTTGTTATGCACACTTTCTCATGTTTTTGCACCTCAGATTTATAGACCTGCAGGTCCCTAAGCCAGCATAAATTATTCCTCTATGGAATGTGTGGCTGGATTGAATTTCTGGCCTTTGCTGTGATTCACCAAACAGAGAATATTAGGCTTTTGGGCTGACTGAAATGAGACTCAGATCTACCAGCTCAATGTGTAGCTGGGAATCTTAAGGTCTGGGAGGGAAGGGGCTTGCCCAAGCTCATAGAAGTCAGATGCCGGTAACTTTCTTTCCATTTAATTCCACTGCATGTGCTTTCCATAGGAGGTCCCCTGGTCTTTTACAAGAGAAAACTCAAATTTTCTATTCTGTAAGTTGGAATCTCAATCACAGTGGAAACCTATTTTGAGTTACTCTGAGTCTCAAGAACATCTTCTGGTGGTAGGTTCAGAGTTTGACTATAACTCTGAAGTTGTAGTCAAAACTCTGGACCCTATGGATTTAACAAAATGAGCATACAAAAGTTTACTTATGATAGTTCCTGACAAACCCCTACTTTTATAGATAAGAAAGCTAGAAGGCAGAGAAGCTAAATGACTTGTTCATTGCTGCATAGCTCAAACCTCTGTGGGACTCCAGGCTTAATGTTCTTTCCACTCCAGCAGTCTAGCATTAAAGAATGAACTAATTAATAAAGTAATGATTATAAAAGTGCCCAAGCCTGCCCTCAAAGAACTAACAACAAAGACACAAAAGCACCAGTATTTGAGTTTAGAGTCAGCGTTGGAGCCCTGGTGCCCTGTAGCCTGATCCTATTTTTTCTTCCATAATCTCATTTCTAGTCTATTAATGACTTGATCCATCCAGGGAAAATAGAACTGATAAGTTTATAGCTCAAATGAAAGGATTGTGGCATATGAAACTTTGCCATTTTGGTTAGTGATTATATTATTTGGGCAAAATGGACAACCAAAAGATACTTTGTTTAGAAAAAAACATTATTTTGACCAAAAACTTTGTTTCAGGAATGTTTGAAGCTCTCCCACTCCGCCCGCCCTTTCTCTTTCTCTTCTGCTCCTCCTCCCTGGGCTCTAAAACTGGCACTGAAAGTCTTTATCAAGAGTGCTCAAACTCCTGGGCTAGGTGGCTCAGAAATCTTTCTGGGAGGGATGTCACTCTGTAGCTGTCATTGGGATTAAACAAAATGACATGAAAAAGAAAAAAAAAAGCACTTGTTGCAAAGTAGGTGCCATGTAAATGCTCTCCACTTCTTTATGAAAGACTGAGAGATAAGGCTAGGAAAACGTATGTAACCTATTCAGGGTCACAGGACAAGAATTCAGGAGTTGGGCAAGCTAGAGAGTACGGAATCATAAGAACTCTATGCAAATACAGGGCTTAAGTGTGAAAAACTTGATGTCTTCAGAGAGGATTAGACTAAATCCCCGCATCACAGTAAACCTCAATAAATGTTAGTTTTCTCTTGTTCTTCTTCCTTATTCTTCTTTTCCATCATCAAGGCCATCATTGAAATCATCATGATTATCATCTTCATCTCTGATGATACTGTGTACTGCCTTTCCTGTTAGGGGTTTCAGTCACTTTGGATTTGCTTTAATTTGCCCCATCCTTTTCTCCTGATCCTTAAGCAACAAGACTCACATATCAATTATCATGTAGTCTTAGCATGTTTCTCACTCCACCACCAAGTTTGACGCATGAAAGTATACTATTAAAGCTGCTATGGGAGGCAGTGTGCATACTGAGGTATTGAGATCATATGACTGAAAATGGTATTGAACGTTGAGGGTCCTGGGTTTTAGTTTTGGATTTATTGCTAACCCAATTGTGTGATGTTAGATTAAGTCATTTCTGGCTCAGAGTCTCAGGTTCCTCATCTTACTTTTCAAATGAACTAAGTATACACACACACACACACTACACACACTACTATATATTATATATCTGGGGGCAGGTGAAGCTGGTGAGTCCTGAACAAGGATTTTTTTCCCTTTTATTTTTTAGTTGACATGTAATGATACACATTTATGGGATACAGAGTGATATTCCCATACATGTATACAATGTATAATGATCAAATCAAGGGAATTAATATCTCATCACCTAGAACATTTATCATTTCTGTGTATTGTGAACATTCAGAATCCTCTTTTCTAGTTTTTGGAAAACAGAAACTAAATGATTAACTATATTCACCCTAGAATGCTGTAGAAAGCTACAACTTATTTCTAGCTGTAAGTTTGTGTCTGTTAACCAGCATTTCCCTAGCCTTCCCCCCATCACTTACCACCTGCCACCTTTCTCAGCCTCTAATAATCAGAATTATTCTCTCTACTTCTATGAGCTAATTTTTTTTAGCTCCCTCATATGTGGGAGAACATGTGGGATAAAAAATGTGGGCTGCTTCACGATTCTGCACGTCATCCTTGCACAGAGGCCATGCTAATCTTCTCTGGGTTACTCCAATTTTAGTATATATGCTGCCCAAGGGAGCACCTCATCTTCAAAATGTTCTTAGTTGTTCCTACTGGGATGAGAATGAGAATTGCAAAACTCTACAAGGCTTGTGCATTTTACAATTATTTGTATCAGAAGACAACTTCCATGTGCAATCTCTATTCAGCCAGACTCAGTCAACTCTGGGTCACCCTTTCCATTTTCCTGAAATGGGGTGGGAGGTTGGGGGTAAAACAGGGCAAGGAATGACTGACTCTTGTCACTACATAGTACCTTTTTTAAAGGAACATGAAAAGTGCTGTTGTTATTTCTTATTGAGAAAAAATCATTTTTACTTAAATAAAAACAACTGAGGCCTTCAACATGCCAGATACTGTGCTGGGGGAGGAATAGACAGAGGAGGGATATGATACTGCATCTGTCAAGCAGCTCATGGTTTCACAGACAGATAAAGAAGCCATTGTGTGATTTTGAGCAAGTGACTTAAATTATGTCGCATTTCTTCCTCTGTAAATAAGGATGAAAATGGTATCCCAGAGGATTTTGGGGGCTTTTGGGGCTTAAATCATTGTCTGTAAAGTTTTTACAACAGTGTCTGACACATCCCCCAGTAAGTACCTAATAAATGTTATTATTTTTATCATCATGATCATGGTTTAAATACAATACAATGTGGAAAACTTGCCAGCTGATCTGGCGGATTTGGGGAGTAGCATGTCCAACATGGGGGGTTTAAAGTGTGAGGTGGGAGAAGGTCTTTAAGGAGGAAAAACAGGTAGGGCCCAGAGCAGGCCAACACTCATGGACCTAATTGTTAAGGCAGGTGGGTGTGCTTGAGCTGTTTTTTACCCAGTAGTGTAAGAGGCAGAGTAAGTAAAACATGCTTTATGTTTTAGACCAATGTTTTGCAAATTTGCACATAACATGGATTCTTTTAAAAGGAAAAACATTTTCATATAATACCCCTTCCAGTGTTAGCTTGAATTATCTTTAAATATTTCAAACATGAAGCTAGGTAGAAACTCCTTGTGTCTATGGTTTTTACATGTCTTGAAAACCAAAATAAATTTTCAAATGCAACATAAATAAAACTATGAAACTAATCAGTTTCAGATTCACATTAATTCAATACAATAATTGATGTTGTCTTGTAACCAAATGTCCACTTGCAAAATGATGTGGTAGAGACTGCCTGCGTTCAGCATGCAAATCCAGCCATGTGCCATGTGACAACTTATGTGTCTCACCAATTTTCATTTTGGAATCTTTAGTTTTACAGTTTGCCTTGATGTCATGCCACTTGACTTCCAATTGTCTGCAATGTGTCATTGACACACTGTCACCTCTATTATTTTCTCCCAGCACTGAGGGAGATCTTCTCTTATAACATGACACAGCAGAAAGTCCAGAACGTGTTTCAATGAATGTTTTCCTTAAAGTTATTGTTAAAATTAAACATAAAATTGGGAAAATATTCACCGAGAACTCACAAACCTTCATTTCCGAGGACAACCAACATTCTTAAGTCACGGTTTGAGAAATACGTCCCTGGTATGAGAGTGTGGTATTGAAGGTCAATGTAGAGCACTAGTTCACAAAGCAGTAAGAGTCCTGGTGCATGAGAATCCAATGGGAAGTCAAAATACAGGTCCTGGGCCTGCGCCCTGGATATTCTTTTTCAGTGGGTGGTGAAGGGCAGTTGGGGAGGGCTCAGGAATCCAAAGTTTTCCCGGAGACAGACTCAACGATCTCTAAAGTGCAAAAAGAACTAGTATGTTCTTGGTTTGGACTAATTATTACCTGTGTTTAAAACAGATATCCATACAAATCAGCTGCATATTTAGAAAAGCTCTTTTGGAGAGGTTCAAATTCACAAATACATTGAAAACACAGATTAGGCAAAGGTTAACTCAGGCAACTTAAGAGCTTGGCTGTTCAAGCAGAAATCCTCCTCTTATTCCCAGGGTCAAACACAAATAAAAAGCAGCAAAGGCCACCACCATTTGGAAGATGAAGCCTTTCTGGCTCAGTGTCCTCATCTGCAAGATGACAAAATACAACCTTTTCTAAGGTGGCTGTGAAGATGACAGATGAAGAATGTAATGCAATAAGGACATAAGTGACCATTAATCAGTGGCACTATTTAGCTCAGAACCATAATTTCTAGCTAAGAAACTGGGACTCAGGGAAATGAGCCAACGTGTCCCAGGAACACATTCGGCAGTGGCAGAAGTTGGACAATGACCACCATGACTCATACTGTCACCTGCTAATTCTTACTGAGCATTTATTCAGTGCCAGGTCCCATATTAAAAACTTTACGTTATTATCTCATAACAGTTTTACGAGATGGGTAACTTTATTTTCTCCGTTCCGTACAAGTGGAAATTGGCACTTGGAGAGGTCAAAGAACTTGCCCGCGTAGGTCACAAAGTGGTGGAACTGAGACTCACACTAGCCAGGCTGATGCACAAATCTCTTCTTTTCAATACTCTACTTTCACTTGCCAGACTATTGCTCTTGTCTGGAGCCTACCACTCCAGTCGCAGATCTGACCCAGTCTTACTGGGTAATGGCAGAGCTCATGAGCCTCCTATGTGGGCTGAGGCATTTATTATCTGTAATTTCTTGTCAGAGGTGGGCATGCTGTCCTGTTGAGGGTTTGGGATGACAGAACCCTTCTCTGCACCCCTGTGTGATTTTACAGGACTGTGCCCTTAGGGTCCAGGCGATTTCACTTCTGGGAGCTTTGCATCTGGTCAGCAGGGCTCTATCTAAGGCCATTAACTCTCCCCATGGGGGCCATCGAACACCCATTAGCAATACTGCTTAGTCATTATCAAACTAAACTGAATTTAACCTCAGATACTGAGGAGAAAAAGCTCCATCCTGGCTGATTAACAACTGCCGCAGACCTCCTGTGAGCCAGAAAATAAGTAGATCAGGTGCCTCCTATTCCTGTGTCCCCAAGTAAGGAAATATAGGATAAGTGTGTCACAAATATTAATCAACCCAATGTAATTGATCATCTCTGTCAGTCCCTCCTAAGAGATGAAATTTATGTGGGCCCTAAGCTCACTTTCCCTCTTATGGCAATAAATAAATACATTTTAAAAAGTCCACAACCCTTTAGTGAAATAATTATCCACAGTTTGCACATTTAATAATCATAATAATAATACCTTCCAAGTGCAAAGATTTTTCTCTGTATCACAGATACTGTGGCCTTTTTTTTTGAGTTTCAGACCCACTTTTTGAGAGATAGAGGGTGTTTTCTTTGGAAGTGAGATTGCTTATAATTTAAAGTTTACATTTTGAGCCCCAGGTTGAGTTTGTGAGCCTGTCTGTGCTGTTGAGGGCCTGCAAATGAGGGACTGGGTGCTTGACTAGTTCTGCTTGCCTCTTCCTTCTCTGTCTCTAGGGCACTACACATCATTTAGCTGCCTAAACACAATGGTGAGGCCAATGCTAATGGCATTTCTGTTAAAAACAAGAAAACCTGTCTGAGAGACTCTTTTAGCAAAAGTAATTTTATCTTACAACACTGTGAGCAGCTGGCAGGTGGAGGGAATGGGAAATATCTTACCAGGAGTCATTCAGTGGAAAGCCTCTCGAGCTCTGCGGAGAAGGCCTTTCTTACATGAACAAAGCCCAGAGCAGTTTAGAAAACAGTGTCATGTGCTTTTCAAAAGAAGACATTTATGCGGCCAACAAACATATGAAAAAAACCTCATCATCACTGGTCATTAGAGAAATGCAAATCAAAACCACAATGAGATACCATCTCACGCCAGTTAGAATGGCGATCATTAAAAAGTCAGGTAACAACAGGTGCTGGAGAGGATGTGGAGAAATAGGAACGCTTTTGCACTGTTGGTGGAAGTGTAAATTAGTTCAACCATTGGGAAGACAGTGTGGCCATTCCTCAATGATCTAGAACCGGAATTACCATTTGACCCAGCAATCCCATTACTGGGCATATACCCAAAGGATTATAAATCATTCTACTATAAAGACACATGCACACACATGTTTATTGCAGCACTATTCACAATAGCAAAGACTTGGAACTAACCCAAATGCCCATCAATGATAGACTGGATAAAGAACATGTGGCACATATACACCATGGAATATTATGCAGTCATAAAAAAGGATGAGTTTGTGTCCTGCAGGGACGTGGATGAAGCTGGAAACCATCATTCTCAACAAACTAACACAGGAACAGAAAACCAAACACCACATGTTCTTCGGAAGGGAACATCACACACCAGGGCCTGTCAGGGGTTAGGGGGCAAGGGGAGGGATAGCATTAGGAGAAATACCTAATGTGGATGACAGGTTGATGGGTGCAGCAAAACACCATAGAACATGTATACCTATGTAACAAACTGGCACGTTCTGCACATGTATCGCAGAACTTAAAATATAATCAAAAAAAAAAAAAAAGAAAGAAAAAAGAAAAGAATGTCATATGTAAATACCAGCCAGGGATCCAGAAAACCCAAACTCCTGTGGAATTTGTTTACTTTTTAGTATAGTATAAAGCTGGTATAAAGAATGGGCAAAATAATAGCTTTGTGGGTTTTTTTTTCTAATTTATTGCTCTATTGACAAAAGGTAATTCACATTTTATTTACTGAGGAAACCTCACTCTTTTTTGAGGAACACTCATTTTAGTAGTATTCCTCAATGATGGAGAGAGAAAAGAGTACTACCAAAATCATCTAGAGAGTCTTTTCAAAACACATGTCCTCAATTTCCTTTTTCCCTGTGTGCTTATGCTGAGATGTGGCCCTGGCCTGAAGCTCTAGGAAGCATATTGTTATTTGCTGTATCTGGGGGATGGGATTTGGGAGAAGCTTCCCTAAGGGGTTTTGAAATGCGTCCTTCAACCACACTTAAGCATCTCCTTCAGGACCAGCCAAATGGGAGTATGGCAGAGCTGTTGAGTGTGAGAAACAGAAAGCTTCCTTTGACCTACACGGAAAATAGAGAATTTTATTGGCTTACCTTTCACAGTTAGGTCCAGCATAATTTTCTTTACAAATGCACCGAACAGCTCCATTTTTCCTATAGCAGGATTCTGCAAAACTAAAATTGGAAGCAAATATTAGATGTCAATTCCATACAACACCGAAGAGACTGTCTTAACTGTTTATCGGATTACCTCTATGATGGTCCCATTTAAGTTCTAATGGGTGTAATCATTTTCTTTATGTAAACTTGCAAGCATTTACCTTGCAGGAAAGGTTAGGCCAGCAGGCCCCAAAAGAAAATGTCACTCGTTGGTGGGGCCGTTTCCCAGGTCCTATATGTATATTTCAAGGACAAGTCCAAAACATGTATTCCAAAGCTGGAAATAATCAAATTCTACCTGCAATTTTGGATTTATAGGAGAATCCCCTTTTATTTCCATCACTGTCTGTGTAGTCATTTAAAAGTTTCCCCTTTTTTTCTGCACTAGAACTTGTCCAGTTTTAAAGGGAAGGAACCAGTTCTAAACTACATAATCTCCACAGAATTTTAATTTCTTTCATGTGTACTTTAGACATTGGCAATGAGGGTGCTGAGACTGGCTGAGCTGATGAAAGTCCCAGTCAAGTACTGTAGCAAAACATAGGACCCACCATAAAAGGATTTTATCCCATGGAACCCTCTCTCTTCCTTCTTCTTCCTTTTTTTTTTAAAGGTAATAAAAATTAGGACACAGGACAAAAAAGTAACAAAAATATTGGTTTAGTGGAATAAATAAGTCTCCTCATTATTAAGGCAAGGGAAATGGGGTTATGGTCTCCACGTGTTTGGAAAATTCTTCATAGACACATGAATTGTGTGGGGCATAGGGGTGTGTGTGTGTGTGTGTGTGTGTGTGTGTAAAATTTTAAGGACTTTTAAATTAGCTTTGGCTTTGGTACTGTACAACCAATAAAGTGTGACCCGTTGCTCTCTTGTTCCTTTATGTATCAGCATTTCTTACCCTAATGGTGTTTGGAGGAAAGCAAACAGATGTGTTTATTTATTTGAAGACACTTCTAAAATCAGTCAGAAAACAGTATGTGCTTCTCAGTGAAAGGCAACACCCACAATTTATTTTCTCTAACAGTTTGATAAAAACATTCCAACAAAATTACATTTCTTTCCCCTTTTACCCTTTATTGTGCTTGTTCTGATTTCTTAGCCTACTTAAAGAACCACGGTCAGTTAAGAGTCCAGAGCAGGAACCCCCACTTCCATCTTTCTTTGAAGGTGTTCCACCCAGCAGCCCGCCCACGCTTGAAGGATGCAACATCTGCTAGGGGCATCTGGAGTCATCCGCCTGTAGCTGATGTCCTGCTGTTTCAAACAGATGACATTTTCCTTAATTGGAGCAATTTCCATAGCTACTGGTAGAGATGGAGGACGTCTGGCCAACCCCCAGATAAATACATGGACATTATGCAAATCGTCCCTGAGAACAACGGCATGACCACTGGTCTCTGTGGTGAAGGCAGACTCAGCGGCAGGCAGGGCCAGCCCTCAAGGGTTCATTTTTGTTTCTCATCAGCATTGATTGTTTATGTTTTGTCTGGTTTTGGCTAGGGGAGGGAAAACACTGCGTCTCTCTCAGCCACTGTAACCACTGTGGTGCCCATTTCCAGTGGAAGGGTGTCTTTTGCTCTTAGAAAATCCTTAGGAACTTAGAGAAAAATAGACTCAGCCCTTTGTTTGTTTGCTTAACCCCCTCAAGCATTATTTCCTTGCTTTCTTGTAACTGGAAATCCAAGTCCTGCGTCTGTGGGCTCAGCTTCATGAATGTTTCAAAGTGTAATTCAGAGTCTAAACTAGACACCTTTCTGAAAAGTCCGGGAATTTCCATTTCTATAGAAAGTAGCAATATGAATTCCTTAAAAAGCTGAAAGAGGCAATGGGCATTTGATTTTTGATAAGATATTTAATTAGTATTTGAGATTAGCTAACTAAGTTAATAATAAGGCCAGATTAAAGGTTAGAACTTTTTAGAACCCAAGAAAATTTGTTCTGTTCCATGATCACAGACTAACCCCTCCTCTCCTTTTTTGCAGCCAGATTCCCCTGCAAGGGATTCAAGAAGTAGAGCTGTTGTCATTACAGAGAAAAATCTGTAAAATCCCTTGGTCTCTCACACCCTTACTAATTCCTCCCTACACCGACATAATATTTACTTATAGGTGACATACTTTTGATTTCATTTTCATTTTCAGTAGGTTTTTCAGCCTTGAATCTGTACTATTAGAGACTTGAGTTTTCATATTTGTGAATATGTACCCAACTTTAGAGCACATTCTCTAAGTCCCTTCAGTGCTTCTTTGAACCCTGGATCCACTTACACAGAGAAAAATCATGGGCAGACATGGTGCCTTGACGCCTTTGGAAACGGTTTCCTCTTTCAGGAAAGGAGACTCACTTCACAGTTGGCAACTTTTGACTTCATTTCTTAAAGAGTTAACAGCATTCAGAAATGCTTCTTGCTCAACGAACATACTGGATAATGTGATTCAAAAGGTAAAGGGTCATTTGCTCTAGGAGTTTCAAAACACTGCTGTATTTTGACCTATCTCAATAAAGATGAGATTTTTTGACTGTTTTATTCACTGCTGTGTCACCAGCGACTAGTGCATGACTGGCACATAAAAAGTACTGAATACCAGTTTTTATACTAGTGTATAATAAGTGCTCAATAAATATATGATTGCATGTAGACAAGGCTTCTCAGTCCATAGGGAATGATGTTCTAAAGGTCTCATATCCTAAGACCAGGTAATTTAGATAAGAAAGTCTTGTCATGCAAATAGGGTGAAAAGTGCAAAAGTGGAACAACATAATTAGAAAGAACCATCTGAGATTGCCTGCCTAATTCATCTGCTACTGTCTGAACAAAATACACCATGGCAAGAGAACTGTGCTAAATATCTCACCAGATGTGATTAATACTAATGCTTGAGAGCCGAATATTAATGAACAATGAAAAACTATACCAAGACGGAGTGAAGGGAGCTCATAAATCAGGACATACTTGAGTGAAAATAACAGAACAGTTAATGTTTGCATTTTCTACCCTCACTGTGAGTACCATCCATTTTGCACACGTTATTAATACTATGAGACATGAAAAATTACAGAGCAAGGTCTGAGGCGGTTTAATAGTTTCTAAAGAAGGATAGGGCTGAAAAACGTCTGACTACTCTGACTGTTAGACTTGTCGTAGTATTTGAATACATCACAAGCTATTAGGTAAAATGTTAGTTGATACTGGTGTTCAGGTAAGGAAAAAACTTCGGGGGAATCTGATTGCCATCTCTCTTTTTCTTTTCTGTTTATCAGTAAGTGTGTGAATATGAGTGAGTGTGTGTGTGTAGTAAGCATTCAGATTTTTAAAAGTCATTTTATGCGTATCATTTAATCTTTAAAACAGCTATCAATTACATAAATATTACATCCAAACACTTAGAACAGTGCCAGGCATTGAGTAAGAAAAATCTAAGTGTTAGTAAAAATACAGCGGTATGTGTTCAAGAAAGGCAACATCTACCTCATACCTTTCCACGTTCAGGGCACCAACCCAAATGCTCCTCACATATCCTCGTCCAGTCCTCACAACTCTATGATGCAGATCCGTACTTTCTAGTTTGACTTACTGTACTAAGAGAAAATCTGAGATATGGGGCTGGTAAATGAACCAAGGAATGGAGCCAAGATCTGAACCCAGGCTTCTTGACTTCAAATCCCATGGAAAGGGAGATTTAGGGAGAAAGTAACTTGCCTGAGATCACACAGGTATTATGTGTCAAAATATGAATATGAACCTAGATTGGCTACTCTTTCCACTTGTGGCATAATAAAAAAAAAAAAAAAAACACAGTATTTAGCCTTTGTCTCTGGTTCCTGGCACAGAACTCCTGTAATTCTTGGAATTTCCTGAGGGAAAAGACTGTCTTTTGTTATTCATAACAGCCACCTTTTAACCATATCTGAGTTTATGCTAATGAGGTGACTCACAGTGGATCCCTAGATATCTTCAGAATGGGAGCCCACGACCAGAGGAACCACCAAGGAACCAAACATAAACATGTAATTAGACGTTGGGAATTTCAACCCTCCCCACCCCCAACCTCTAGGGAGGAGAGAGAGGCTGGAGATTGAGTTCAGTTTCCAATGGCCAATGATTTGACCAATCATACCTATGACATGAAACTTTGATTAAAAACTCCTGAGCAACAAGGCTTGGGGGGCTTCTGGATGGTGACACATGGAGGTGCTGAGAGTGCAGTGCTCCAGCAGAGAGCATGGAGTCTCTGCACGCTCTCCTTCTTCGCTCCCACCTCTCCATATCCTGCTCTATGCATCACTTTCATGTAGCTCTTTTGGAGTTGTAACCTTTATAATAAACTGACAGTCATAAGCATAGCACTTTTCTAAACTCTGTGAGTCATCTTAATGAATTGTCAAACCTGGGGAGAGGTTGAGGGATCCTTCCCAAATTTGCGGTCTTCTGGGAAGAAGTGTGAACTAGCGTGGGGACCCCATTTTTGGCTGACATTTGTAATGGGGGCAATCTTGTGGAACTGATTTCTTAACCTATGGGATCTGTGCTGACTGTGGAAACTTAGTGTCAGAACCGAACTGGTTGTAGGACACCCAGTTGGTGTCAGAGAATTGGTTATTTGGAAAACCATGTATCACTATACCTGTTAAATTCCATACTCTGTCATTTTAAAGAGAGTAAAATGGCCAGTGATGACTTCATTACTGGATTTATGGAAACATTCCATTATTTCCATTAAAATGTATGTCTCTTTCCTTTAACTTCTCACTCAGGTCAAAATATAGCCAGAAAGTGTTCCTGTAAATCTTCTGTGAGCTGATTGGCCTAAAGCATGCATTCTGTTGATCTGTGTTCTAATTCTGAGTGAAAAGCCATATGCAGGGAAATGTTTCCTTTATGAAAATCATAAGAGGCAATAGTACTGAAAATATGATATTATGATGAGTCTGTTGGTATTACCAGTTGTGATTGCTCTAGGTCAAGGGATAGTCAAGAAAAGATGAGACTATCCTTGCTTATAAAACTTAAGAGACTTTATTGACCTTATGAGGTACCCCAATATTTTGGGAACAGAGCTATCATCTATATTGTAAGTGCTTAAGTTTTCCAGGTGGTGTATTTAGATGAGAAACCTTTTCTCTATCTTTTCCAGTCTCATCTCAATATGAGGTTTTGCCTATGGAGAAGCTTCAGAACTCTGGATAAGGCAAAACAAAACAAAATAAAAAAATACATAGACTGATCATTAGAAGAGACCATCCTCCTTTAGGACTTACTTGGCCAAATGGGGCAGGGGACAGGGGCACAGCTGGCAGAATCGGGGTGCTCCCCTGATGGAATCTCCGATATAACCATCCAGACATTTTTCACAGTGCTCTCCTGTTGTGTTCCGCTGGCAATGCTATGAGACAAAAGACAAGAAGATTGATGAGGATGCAAAAGAAATTTTAGAGACAGCAAACCTAAGCATCATGCTATATTTTTTCAAGCAAAAGGGACGTCAGGTCAGATAGCACAGACAGTGTGTGGCAGTACTAATTAGTACGAGGAGTCACTCAGGCCCCTGTCAATGCCAGAAAGTGTGGGTAAGTGGTGAATGAATTTTTCCTGGTCTTTTGTGTGTGTGCTAGCAGCCTAGGGACTCTGGAGTTTGTGTGCAGAGGAGATTATTCATCAGTTACTCATTTCAATTCAGAGTGATAATCAGAATGATCAAATCCTGGATGTTCCAGAAATATCAGCTTATTGACTTTGAATGAATATGAAATGAGAAACCAACCAACCAACCAACCAACCAACCAACCAACCCAAAAACATCCTTCTGGTATTTACCCATGACAACGGGAACAATAAGGATTTATGGTCTTGGAAGGATAAAATGTGTCAGATTGTAGTATAAATGGAGTAGAAGGTAGATAAAGAGCATTCTGCTCATGGGTTGGTATCTTGGATAGTGACATATAAGAAACAGTAAGGAGGTTTTTTTTGTTGTTTTTGTTTTGCACTATTTTTCCACTTGTAGTAAGGATTATAGGAGTAAAAGCACAAAGCAGGCTGACCCTTCTGTCTGGAATGCCATTCATCATTCAAGATCACACTAGGCTGCAAAATCTCTTGAAAGTAAATCCTAATTCTCCCTTTCAGAATCCTTCCTTCTTTTCCACCACCCACATTGTAGTGCTATTATCTATTCTCAGCCTCATCACCCCTCTCCAACTCTGTGTCTTTTAGCACCGTATTGCCATTAACTCGAATGAAGTAGGCACTCAGTAACTGTCAAACTGATGGATTAATTTCTACAAGGGGCAGTGAGTTAACACACAAACAGCTTTCCTCTATGGGATTGTACTAGATGGTTCAAGGCAAAGCCATTAGCTCTACATTTTCATCTTTACCTTCATCAGAGTGTATAAAGGTTGAATTGGGGTTGCAGTGGAAAATTATACTGTTAGAATTAGAATGCCATTGAAGAAGCACCCTCCTATTTGAGCAGTTGCCTTAGTCACACAGATGCCTACGAGCTTCAACAGAACAACTTTTTAAAAACAGTGGAGGAACCTTGGGAAAGCAAGATGGAATAGCAGTAGGCTGAACTCTGAGTTCCTTATTTTGGCCTTTATGCTTTATTTGAGGTTCAGAATAAAAGAATAGCAAGGCTCTGCTCTAAACATTTTATATGGATTAACTGACTTAATTCTCACAACAATCCTGAAATAGGCTCCTATTTCCCCCGCCATCCCACCCTCCGCCATTTTACATCTGAAGAGATGGAGGCCCAGAGAGATTCAGTAAATTGCCCAAGGTCAGATGTAGGTGTCAAAAGCGAGATTTGAATTCAGGAAATCTGGCTCCAGAAGTGAAATTGTTAGTTTCCATATTATACTGCTTCTCCAGTATTGCCGAAGAAAAGACTTAAACAGTTGTAAAATGAATGCATTAGAAAGCATCGGTGTTACTAACACTTTGAGCTTCAAGTGAAATATAATATCAATACATTAGTCAAAAGGGAAGAATCTTAATAAGGGCAACTAGCTATCCCGGTTGAATGTTCTTCACGCATTTGATCAGCCATCAGGTATGAGCAATCTTTAGACCCTGATTAAAATTATGTCTGCAGAATAGAATTTAGGGGCTAAATTTAGGGGCTTAGTTCAGACTGCTTAAGAGATCAATGAGAAACACTGAAAAATAAAGTGTGATATGCAGACAACAGGATGGTAACATATTTCCCTCACAGTTCATAATACTGTGTCTTGTGCTAAGTCAGCCTTCAGAAATATTTATTGGGGAAAAATGAAGGAAAAGGGAAAAAGGTGAATTAACGAATTTGTGTCTGGAGCAAATGAAGGAAATTAATACACACCCAAAGCTAATACAAAATTGTGGCAATCTCTCATCCCAGGAAAAACCAATGAGCCTTACCCAACTACCATGAACCTAAGCCATACAGGATCTGGCAGGACTGCTTGTAGGCTGGGGTTAAATTTGTCTGAGTTCTTGTTGGACAGATGAAGCCCCGCTGTCCAGAAGAAAACAGGCCCATTGTAAGATGTTAGGCCATTCTTTGTGCCCAAAGTGACTATTATGCTGCAAAAATGAGCTAATTCCCAATTCTGTCCCCTTATGGCTTGAGAGATGCTTTAGATTCCTTGTCAGGGCTTTAATTCTGCCATGGCAGCCATGGGAAGCAATGACCCTCAAGAGCAAAGCCACCAAATTTCTCTTGCCCTCTAAATGCTCAGCATGCAAGTATGAACTTTCCTTATCTGCCTTCTTTCAAAAGGTTTATTATGAAATTCCCTAAAAGGCTTCGATGCACATTCTGGGAGATTGGCAGACAGAGTGCTGGAGGCAGGGAGAAAAGGACCCTAGCTCTTCCACTTTCTAGCTGGTCAGCTTTGAACAAGTCTCCTGATCTTCTTGGTTTTCTGTTCCCTTATCTGCACAGTGACGATTTAGACTAGATGACCTTTCAAGTTTCTTCCAGTTCTGATAATTTTTTACTTTGAGATTGCAAACTGTCTTCTGTTTTACCTTCAGTGCTCTGGCATTTAACAAACAGAAAACAAAAATGACAACAATAAAAAAGTATGTTGTTGTGAGGTGATATGGTTTGGCTCTGGGTCCCCACTCAAATCTCATGTTGAACTGTAATCTCCAATGTTGGAGGTGGGGCCTGGTGTGAGGTGATTGGATCATCGGGGTGATTTCTAATGGTTTAGCACGATTCCCCTAGTGCTGCCTTGTGATAGAGTTCTCATGAGATCTGGTTGTTTGAAAGTGTGTAGCACCTCCCCCTTTGTGCACTCTCTCTCTCTTTCCCCTGCCCCCGTCGCAGGCATGTGAAGATGTGCCTGCTTCCCCTTTGTCTTCCATCATGGATTGTAAGTTTCCTGAGACCTCCTCAGAAGCAGAAGCCTGTACAGCCCACAGAAAAGTGAGCCAATTAATCCTCTCTTCTTTATAAATTACCCAGTCTCAGGTATGTCTTTTTTTTTTAATCCAAAGAGTAAAGCGAAAGCAAGTTTATTAGCAAAGTATAGAAATAAAGAATGGCTACTCCATAGGCACAGCAGTTAGGTATGACTTTATAGCAGTGTGAGCATGGATTAATACAGGAGGAAAAGTTTATTTTTTAATAAACTGACTCCACTTAAAAATGAAATTAGCATTCTGAACTTTTAACCAGTGGTTAAGAAAGCTGTATCTAGATAATCGATTGCAGGTAAGTGTTTGGAATGCCATTTGGACACCAATTGTGCCTCCCCAACATGAGAAATTATGTCTCTCATCTACTTGGTCACAGGACCAGAATAATGTAGGAAGAAGGTTCAAAAGAATCCGGTTTGCCTTCTTGTGTTTGTCAGCATGCTTTATGCAAGACTAGATCCATGGATCTCAAAGTATGCCCAGGGAGGTCAAAACTATTTCTAAATAATACTAAGATTTTTCTTATATTTTGCATTCTCATTTTCTCATATGTGTAAGGTGAAATTGTGTAGAGGTTACACAACACAAGATATCACACAGGCTGATGCAGAAGCAGATGGCAGAATCCATCTTCTTCTATTAAGCCAGACATTAAACATATTTTCAACTTGTAAAATATGTTTATGTTTGATAAAAAACATATTGTCTTAACATGCAATTGGTATATTATTGCTATTTTAAAATGAATGTATAAGGATTACAAATTTTTTCAGTTTAAATTTCAAATGTAGTAAATATTGGTAGATATAGTCCACATAAAAAAAAGCTCTCTGGTATCTTTAATAATCCTTAACAGTGTAAAGGTTTATGATATTATAAGGTTTGTGAACTGCTCTCTATGTAGATCAATACTTACCCAACTTCAATGTGCACGTGAATCTGCTGGAGATCTGGTGAAAATGCAGATTGTGAGTCAGGATGTTTGCATCCTGAGGGTCTGCATTTCTAACAAGTTCCCAAATATCATCAATGCAGCTGGTCTGGATTGCACTCTGATAAGCAAAGGTCTAAATAAAAATACCTAATATTGGCAGCACTGTTTGCTAGTTACATACAGGGTTGGGCCTGAGCCTGAGTTTCTAGCATAAGACAGTACATCTTACTGCCATAAAGAAGTGACCCAAGTATCTCATAAATTACGAAATTAAAGATGTTTGCAGTTAGGGTAGCTTGTTATTTTAGTAACCTATTCATTCATTTAACAAACCTTAATTAAGCGGAGATAATAGACAATGGGCTGTATCTGTTATTAAAATGAAGAAGACCTGGTTCCTGCCTTTGAGTAACTCACAGACTTGTGAAGGAAACAGAGAGGTCAACAAAGAATAACACAGTGTGTGAAGGGCTATGTCTGAGGTATGCAGAAAGTACACACCTGCTATGGGACAAAGATGAGGGAAAGACAGCTTTTAGCTCTTCCTGAGAAAGTTGGAGAAGGCTTAATGGAGGTGGTGACATTTGAACTAAGCCTTGAAGTTATCCTTCAAGAAATCTCAGGTAGCAAACGGGGAAACAAGTTCAGGCACAAGAGAGTGAAAGAACAAAGTATGTTTAGGTGGCAGTGTGCTCAGTGTGGCTGGAGGAGAAACTCCAGGAGGATTTTGGAAAGAGGGATGCCTTGATTGGGTTATGTTTTTGAAAGACGTCTCCATTGCTGTGTGGGAGAGAGAGTAGAGGAAGGAGAGTCTGGAGCAGGAGACAGACAATGAGTGGTTGAGAAGCCGTGTCGGTGGTCAGGGAAGTTGTGGCTGTGAATCAAGGCAGTGGGAAGGGATAGATGAGAGCAGGCTCTCTCCTAGTTTGAATTGGTAGGATATGATGTGAAATTGATAGCTGGGGAGAAAAAAAGGAGAGCAGTGGAGCACTTGGAGTGTCTAAGCATGGGGGACCAGCAGAGTAATGCTGTTACCAACTCAGGTGGGACTATATGGGGAGGACCAAGTTCAGGTTGGGAGAGAAATGATGAACAATGTATAGACAACTCATTACCTGCATTCAGTTTCTGTCATATATATATATATTTATTTATTTTAAATGGAGTCTTGCTCTGTTCCCCAGGCTACAATGCAGTGGTACGATCTTGGCTCACTGCAACCTCCACCTCCTGGGTTCAAGCAATTCTTGTGCTCAGCCTCCAAAGTAGCTGGGATTGCAGGAGCCCACCACCATGCCCAGTTAGTTTTTGTATTTTTAGTAGAGACAGGGTTTCGCCATGTTGGCCAGGATGGTCTCGAACTCCTGACCTCAGGTGATCCTCCCGCCTCAGCCTCCCAAAGTGCTGGGATTATAGGCTTGAGCCACCATGCCCGGCCAGTTTCTGTCATATTCTTATGTTGTTGGGCACACAGCAACAGGGGACTCCATTGAGCTGTCCAAACTTAGAATTCCTTGGACATGAAACTTTCTGACTTTGTTTCAGAACTTCAGTTATCATGGAACCAAACTGATGACGCTTTCCAAAATTTCAGGTTTTTCCAGGTTTGCAACAGATGGAAAAATTGTCAAAGTTTTTATGAAAGGATTATGCACTTGATCTAGATACCAATTTTATAGTTGCAAGAAAAACAGGAACAAGAAGCCTCTACAATCAGTTTCTTCCTGTTCTTGGACACCTAATGAATATGCTGGTTTATTGATCACACATCCTTAGTCTTAACAGGGACTTACATGGTTGATTTCTGCCTTACACAGTAATAAAATAGAGTTCAAAAATCATGAAAATGCTAATGTCTGCAGAAACTAAGATGTAATATCTTTGCTTTCCTGAATAGGGTTTTAATTAAGCTCTGAGACTAATAAGAAACAATTAGCCTCCAATATACTGGATTACTTCCCTTCTCATTGTGCTTAGGGTAGGTTGGAAGTTCATTTGGATGAATTAAATTAACGGACAAATTAATTCTTAATCAAAAGGAAAATGAGGAGCCCTGTGCCTGTGGTGAACTTCAGGTCAGGTTTGTCCCATTCTAGTTCTGGCCATTGGGCTCCTGGCTCTTTCCTAATGACAAAGGACATTCTTTGACCCTCCTAATGACATCCTAATGACACTCTTTCTTTAGATGGTAACTAACCTTAGTTAGAGCTCCTTCTGGTTCTATGTACTTAAGCCTCTAGGGCTGGGATGAAATACGGATTACCTGTGGCCAGGCATTTCTGCCACCAGCCACCTATCTGCTTCCACTTGTTTCTTCCCCTCAATTCTTATCTTGTGCCTCCTTCTAGAACCTTCCTAGAGAGCCAGCCATATCCACTAGAGTTGCCTGCCTTTGGGGCCCCACTGAGCTGACTCAGCTGAGAATCCTGTCCAATGTGTTCCAGTTCTCATAAGATGCAGAGTGGCTCATTGGAAAGACACTCAAAACATAGTCGATTTCTAAGCTGTTTTATTTTCACTTAGCCACTATTCTGTATTTGAAAGATCAGTGTTCCACTAGTAAATAAAAACTCTTTGCTGGCTTGACATGTGTAAAATGGTAGCATAATTTTGTCTACTCTATATTTTGTGGCCGAATGGCTTAGTTCAGCTTTACCAAAAGCTTAGTTAAAATCAGTCTATAAATTTTAAGGTCAAATTGACCTTGGATATTGGAATTGAGGAAGAATTAGAAGTAATTGAGGCCGGGCGCGGTGGCTCAAGCCTGTAATCCCAGCACTTTGGGAGGCCGAGACGGGCGGATCACGAGGTCAGGAGATCGAGAGATGATCCCGGCTAACACGGTGAAACCCCGTCTCTACTAAAAAAATACAAAAAAATAGCCGGGCGAGGTGGCGGGCGCCTGTAGTCCCAGCTACTCGGGAGGCTGAGGCAGGAGAATGGCGTAAACCCGGGAGGCGGAGCTTGCAGTGAGCTGAGATCCGGCCACTGCACTCCAGCCTGGGTGACAGAGCAAGACTCCGTCTCAAAAAAAAAAAAAAAAAAAAAAAAAAAAAAAAAAAAAGAAGTAATTGAAGGTGGATAAGGCAGATCCAGAGGTCTTATAGGCCTTCAAAAGAAAAGCAAAATAAGACAAAATGAGATAAAAGAAGGCCTTTTATTTTTGGTTGCTTACAGGAAATGAGAGAAATGAGGCAAGTCAGGCAACCTGCAAGAACTGATTGAAACACTGGTGATGAGAGTGAGCTACAACAAGTGCTCATGTTGGAGCCCTGGCTTCTCTGGCTCCCTGAGAGCTGAGAATGAACAATAGGGCAGAAGCTGAAAAACCTGGGTCTTCTCCGTCAGTAAGCTGGGATAGGGGCACCAAAGGAAACAGAAAAAAATGAGTTTGATTCCAGTGTGACACCACGGACTTAACATGTTTGCAACTAAGTAAAAATAAAAAATTCTTCCAACATTCATGTGTAAGCATTTTCTGCTCCTTCACTTACATTTAATTAAATATAAATATATCTTTTTTCTTTTGTTTATTTATTGTACAAATGGGATCCCATTATATTGCCCAGGCTGGTCTTGAACTCCTAAACTCAAGTGATCCTCCTGCCTTGGCCTCCCAAAGTGCTGGGATTACAGGTGTGAGCCACCGTGCTTAGTCCCTATATCTGTTTTCTTTCTAAATTACATTTATAAAAATACATCTATATGTGTAGCTCTGGGGGATAGGAATGCGATTTTTACTTTGTACTTCAAGCCATTTATATTTAAAATAATCTGTTTAACAGGGCAATTATACTAATGTATCTATATTTTTTGTTTGTTTTCTTACACTGAACATATATTACATTAATAAGGGAAAAAAGATATTTTTCTCTGGACAGGATGAGGTGGAGGAACCATCATTAAGATGAATAAAATGGTTATTTCTTTCTGTATTAATTTTCTGTGTTGGAACAAAGTAATTGCAGGAAGGTTTCACTGAGTGTGCATGTAAATGTGTATATGCTAGCCCATCCCTAAACATTTATTAGAACCTGTTATGTCACAAGACGTTGGAGGGAATCACATGATGTTTGTCCCTCTCAGAAGCTCACCACTAGGTCAGAGATAAAGCCATGGCCATTCCCATTCTGACAATGTCATTGTAAAAAGAGTGGTTTAGTCATTGGTTTCAATAGGCACCAGCAGGAGGGACTTCTTCCCTTTTTAATTTATCTCAGTCTTTCATAATATTGACTGCCTGATAGCAGCTGATGTGCCTGACAGTCTCCACTACTTTATATTTTGATAAATCAGATAACAAACAACCTTTAATTGGTCAAATTATCAGAGATGTACATTATTAGTTCAAGTGTATCCATGGGATTTTTTCCCCCCAAATGTCACTGGGATTAAAATAACAGGAAACCGGAGCTGGAAGCATTAGAAAGGGGTAGACTTTGGCAGCTGCAGATGCCTACACTGCGACAGAGGACATCCTGGTTGTGATGCTTATTTAAGAAGATGGGGGAAGGCAGAACAAATATCAGGACTAAATAAACACTACAAAGAGATAGCAACATTAGTATTTTGTCACTTAATTCTCTGTCCCTAGAAAAATGGCAACTTCTAGGGTTAAGGATTAATAAAAACATTTGCATTTGCATCTTAATGTGTGAATAAAATATCACTTTCATGTACACACCTTAGAGGCCATTTATAATAAAAACTATCTAATAGGGACAATTATGCAAATGTTGAGTGCATTTAAATAAGTATTCTTATAGTTCATGCAAAAATACCCTTGTAGTTTTGGAAAGCCTCTTTTTGGCCAGATAGGAACTTGAGGAATTTTTCTGCTGTATCATACAGCTCACAAAGGAAAACATGCTATTTGAGCATAAGTCCTTATAAATGCCCTCTATGACTTCCACTGAAGCCACTTCCAGTAAATATTTCAACACCCATTTTCACTTAAGTTGTCAGTCCATTCATTAAAAATGGGAAATATGTAGCAAGTACTTTTCTGCTGGAAGACTTCTCAATCTTCCGCACAAGGCTCTATCATGCTTCAATGAAGAACAGTCTATTGGAGAATTCATTTCAGTTAAGGAAAAAAATAAAGTCTCCTGGGGGCTTAAACACAGACTTGCAAAGACCACAAGGGCAAAGCTTTCATTTTCATCAGCTATTGGGTTCAAATTTAAATTTCTTTTTTAAAAACTAATTTTGATCTATAGACCTGGTTATTTTAGGTTCTGAAATAGGCGAGACAACAACTGTTTCATTCTCCTGCTTTATGTGGAATGAAGCCAAACATATGGCAAATTATATGATTACAGAGGAATTTGAATGTATGGGTTCCTCCTCTGCGTATTATTTTCAATCCGACCACCATTGGCCTACAGTAGGCAACCAGCTGGTGAGGGTGGTGGGGCAGGAGCCTCCGGGTGCATGTGCACACTCATGCATATGCCTTGGTGGCCCCTTAAAATCAGAAGTAGTTTATATGAGGTGTTTCACAGGAAAAGTTGAAGGGTGAACAAAAGCACTTGATTAGCAGTTTGTTCCTATGTAGCACAAACATCCGAAGAATATTTTATCTTCACCCAAGATGCAAATGCCCAGTGAAGTATGTGAAGCGTTATAGGTGCCCCAACTTACCACACAGAATCCTGAGCCGTCCAAACACTCGTTGGAATTGCCATTACAGTCGCAGGGCACACATTCCCCCGACAGGGTGCGAAAGAATCCAGCATTGCATTTCTGCAACAGACACACCAAATCATTTTGATTATTGAAAAGACTGATTTTGGTCAATACTTTCCGAGAAGAAATCAGAGACGTGATTATTAAACAATCTAAACATTTCTAAAATGAATATACTAAATGATATATACAAAACATACTAAAATAAACTATTTATACTACCATTCAGTGATAGATGATGTATATACAATCTTCTTTGTTACATAACTTTTTTCCTCTTCTTTTACTTTTCAGGACAAGAGAAATGCCTTTAACACTGTCTTATCATTGCAAGGAAGAATAAGAAGGTTTTAGGTAACAGTAAGGGAGAAAAAAATGCTAATGTTTTCTTTCAGTATAAACAGAACAAAACAAGACCACAATTAAGTATTAGTCAGGGTGAGGTCATGCTCCCTATAAATAAAGACTTCTCGTTTCAGAAATCATTAGCTATAGTACAGCAACTTAGAGCTGAGTCTTTCATGAACTTCAGCTCTTAAAAACATCTGTTTCTTCAGATGCTAACATGTTAAAGGGAGGGATAAGGAAGTTAATGAGTTCTTACACTTGTCAAGTCCTGTGTGGGTGCTGTTCATATATGTATTTCATTTGTCTTCATAATGCTGCGAGGAACACATGACTTTCCCTCGTCCTAGCAAAGAGCTCATGAGACTGAGAGGTGCTAAGTGGCTTTTGAGGATGTTAAACTATCCTGTCATGCACCAATTGACCTGCACAATCATAGCTGCCCTCCCCAGATGTCCCTTGTGTGCCATTTGAGACACATTGTTGGTTTATGCGACTGGGCTGTGTATATGCATTTGGTATTTCTTTGGAATGTCTCAGTGATGAAGGGCAGAAATGGCATCATGGGCCTGGAAATCCGCTCCCCGCCCATCAGACAAGTTTACGTCTAAAGAATTCCAGACAGATAAGAATCTGCTTTGTTTCCACAGACTTACAGAGTCCGAGATTTCACATCACACACCCCCATTGACCCATTGTAGTTTGCACTTCCCTAGCGACCAGGAAATTTTCATTATATCTGGCTGAAGTCCCTCTGATTGCTATGCAAACCTGTTTCCTCTTGCTTTTTACTCTGTAAAGAAAGAGTCACTAAACACCATTCATAGTATTAAAAAAAAAAAATCATCAGTTCACACTTTAAAACTAAAATTTAATAAACCCCATTTGGAGGAAGTTTAATAAAGAATAACAACATTTGTCTATGAAAAAAAGGCAAGGAAATGCCACGTTTCCGAGTTAGAGAAATAAGGCTAAGAGAAGATCAATTTATAATTTTATAATGGGGAGTTTGTGGTTGATGGTAAGCTTCTTAGTTTCCACTAGAAAACAAGAGAGGGAAAGGCACTAAGATTGCAGTAGGAAGCATTTGATTTAGACCATTTAATTTCACATTTTTAGCCTTTGTCCCAAAGTAAAACATACATGTTTTCATTGTGATGCAGTACATGGATTGGTATCTATATCTGTATTGGTGTAGATATGAAGATAGATATAGATATCCATATATATGTATCTCAGATAAAAGATTCACAAAATAATAATGTACCTTAAACTTCCCTATTGTATTTAAAAGCATATCCTGGTCATGACCGTAAAATTGATCTGATGACCCATGAATGTGTTGCAGTTTTGCATTACTGCAAGGTTTTCTTTATAATAGTAGCGGATAAGAGTAGTGAGGGTCTTAATGTTCGTTATCTTAGTAGCCTCTTAAATGGTAGTTTCTGAGCTCTCTAAATGACCATATTACAGTCTTCTGGGGAGCTTCTGATTCAGTGAAACCAAAGGATCTGCATTTTAAAATACAACTTTTGTGTTTCAGAATAATTTTAGATTTACAGAAAAATTGTGAAGGATCTGCATTTTTAAAAAGCTCCCCAAAGACTCTGATATTTGACCAGTTTTGGAAGCATCTCTCACAATGCCTTGCGTACATTAATTGCTCAATAAACACTTGGTGATTTGGGTGGTTTGGACAAGGACAGCAAACTGGAGACATATATACTATTGGGAGCTCACAAAATATACTGATAATCCATCCACTGCTCTCTGCTAAGGCTGGATTTCATCTCAACTCTTTGTCAACAGTCCAGCAGCCAGTGCCTAGATTGGACCGCATGCAAGATGAAATCTTTATGATGTGCCAAGTTTAGGAGGAGAGTTCACTGTGAGAGCCTGTCATTATCCACTTACCACTCCCCAATCTGAGATTATGACCTTGGGTGAAGGATAACTTGGCTCTGATCTCTTATAATGTGGGAGATGGGAAGCAAAGGGAGGCAGGAACAGGGCTGTGTTGAGTCATCTGACCCCCCGCCGAGAGGGCGAGGAGGGCTGGCAGGGAAACCTGGCACACTACGTTCCTGCTGGGCCTTGTCCACCTGGAAGAATTATATTTTTCAATCATCTATCTGGAAGCCCTGGGCATGCCCTGCTAGAGCACATGTCCTGGGTAGCTTGGGTCTGGTGTTGTGGAACTTTGGAGGACTCCCTGGAATGGAGTTGTTAAGTGGTTCAAGAGAAGTTTGAGTGTACTGAAGGGTGAGCTCTTTAAGATTGTTTCCTTTAGGTGGAAATATTTCATCATGGCTCCAGGGAGTCCTGTTATTTATTTGTTTTTACTGAATCTTTCTTTGAAATTTCAAAGGACTGGGCAAAATTAGCCTCTTTATAATATCAAAAGGCAGATATTTTCAAGTATGAAAGCAGAACGATGCATTTTTAGTTTTGCTCCTGGTTAATGTAATCGTTATCCTTAGTAATTCTAACACCTGTGCTATTTAGAGGCCTGTGAGAGCTGAATGGGCTCTCCACAAATTAGTGTCTATTTTCTTTTGGAAGATTCTCCACAGTTTACTAAACAAAGATGGCGTTTGTGTATGTCTATGTATGAGAGAGTAAGACATGAAGCCTTCCAATCAATTTTTTATACCACACTGAATCCTCTTTTCCACACAAGAAGTCTGTCCTATACCAGACAACTGTAAAAACACAATCTTAGCACTCAGAGGATCTGTACCTTTTGGGGTGCCATGGCCTATTAAAAAATTGATAGTAATAACAAGGATAATGATAACGGTAATTATAATATAGTGACCATCAATGTCATACAATTCCAAGAGGTTCAGACTGATCCAAATCTTGTTCTTTCTTTGCTATAACTTGCTGCCCCTCATAAATAAATAATATATAAAGTTTATTTATTTAATTGAACATGAATATCTACCATGTTGAAGTCACGGTGCCAATTATGTTGCACAATTCTCTCACTTGACCCCACAGTAGCCCTACGAGGTCAGTTCCCTTGTCTTTGTTTTACTGGTGAGGACTTTGTGACTTACAGGGATGTATTACTGAAGCCGGCTGATACAGATAAGAAATGGTGGACCCAGGATTTAGATCCTTTGTTTTTCCCTCAAGTTTTGGCTTTTAACCATCTTGTGTGCCATTAATACGTTGAACCAAACCTTTCTTGTTGGACATTTAGGTTATTTCCAAATTTTTGCTGTTATTAACATTTCAAAGCAGGCTGAAATGGATAAAAAATGTAAAATGCCTCCTTTAAACCCCAGAAAAAAATCTGCTAATAGATACAATTACTTAAAAATATGGAGTTATTAATATATGAAAACCATTGAGTGGGATATTTACTTTTAAAAATATTTATTTTAGCCAAATTGTCTCTTTGACCGATTACCTTCCACTAAGTCACTTGTAGATCTTTTACAGCTCTTCATTAAGAGACTCTTATTATCACAGCTTGCCTTCTGCTCTACCATTAAGACTGAATTAATCAATACCATTTACTTCTGCCTTTGAAAAATGAGTGAAAATTCCCATTTGCTTACTTTGTTATAATTAGTATGAGGTCTGGCTTGGAGTAAAATCATTGTATGTGTACTGCCTAATTTTACATTTATAGAAATGAGAACTAGATGTAACTTTATGAGGAAATGAGTATGGTGTATCTACATGTGCCAACTACATTTAAAGGAACTGGGATGACAGGACACATTCTTATCATTACAGAAGGAATTATTTCCAGAGGTTTATCGTATCATCATAGTATTATTTATTTCATAAGATATAGTTATCATGAATTAAGACTGTTTAACAAAGTGGACAAAGCGAATGATCTTTATATGAGTGTCTGATTATTTTTGTCTTCATTTGAAGAGCCCCTTGAGAGTATTAGAGTCATAACAATAATACTGTCATTGGATATAACATTTTTTAAACTTTCTAAAAATATTTAAATCACTTCCTTTTGAAGGATAGTCCGGTATGCATACTTTGGCTATGGCAAACTTTTAAGTCATTTGCAGTTATTAAATAAAGTGGGTACCAATCTAAGTAATAAAATTTTAGTTAAAACGTTTTCACAAAAATCTCACTGTTTCCCAAACACTATTACAGAGGAGCTAATTAATTGCCCACGAGCCACTACTTTTGCATAAAAACAGAATCTCTGAGAACTTCAGAATTTCTGTTGAGAAGCCTGATTTACTAAAGCACTTACATACTCGAATAGATCTTCTAGGGATCTAAGGTCCCTAACTACACTTTTAAACAAACCAACAATGGCAAAAATTGAGGGGATTTAGGAAGAGCTTGAAGTTGTCATTTGAGAGTATGAGATAAATTCTGAGGTTTCTGAGTCCCAAAGAGGATCAGACCCAAGTCTCCAGCTCCAGCAAATGACAATGAATTAATTATAACAAAATTCCATCAGAAAGAACACACTCTACAGCCCCAGTGTCTATTCTAATAGGAGCTGATTGGAATAGTTATTCGCATTGTGTTTCCAACCAAAGATCTATGAACATATTACATATATTGATTCAACTCATCTTCCTTTCTGAATTAGACTTAGAATTTGATTCAACAACTTTTGCTTCAGTTCGCTGAGGCTCAAAATGGAAAGCATAAAAAGAAAAACAAAACCAAAATCCCTCTAAATTCATTTACTGGTGTCCAGAATCATTGCTACCATCCAAATTAGTCTTCTTCAAACTTAACGGCCCACATTACATTATCTTTCTGCTTGGGTTTTTGTATGTATTTAATGAATCCACTTTTCTCTTGTTTCCAGGAAACAATGATTTTTAGTTCCGGTTTAGTTATAGTGAGTTCCATGTTTTGTTTTACTAATTAATAAAAGTCAGCTTAAGATAGAATATTGTGCTCAGTTAGGAGCTAAAGCTGTGTGCCCTCACTGAAGAGTCTGTGGTTTCTGCACAATGCTGACTTCCATCTGCCTAAAACTTGGGCAGACTTAAGAATCAGATAGTATTCAAGGATCTTCTTGTGGGGAACAACATGATTTAATCTATTCAAAAATTTCCAAAATATCCCACCCTTTGCTAAGGAGGAATGACTTCTGAGAACATAAGAATTTATTAAATGAGTAGGTATTTCACAAGCCATTTTTTTCTGTGTCAGGAAAAATAAAATACGAAATATCTGAAATGACAAGCAGTTCTGAATTTAAGCTTTTGCTAACTTTTGGCTCCATATGTTTTTCAGATAGGGCTTAACATGTCCTGATTTTTAGTATACAAACCTATAAAGTGCCAAAATGAGTTAAATGGATTATGTGTTGCGGTTACCAAGAAGTTGGCTTCTTGATTGATTTTGCTTGAATCTGAAGACAATTACTCACACATCCTCCCTTGGGTATCTCTGAGCTCTTGTTTGCGTAATTGAAATTCCCCACATTTTAATAGGCAAAGTTAATTTTTAGATTTTGACAGCGATTTCACCATAACTCAATTAGGAAAGTGGTTTCAACATTCTTTAGAGATTTATGCAGTTCAAAGGCTTTTTTTCTTAGGATGGCATAACAAAGCTAGGTCAAAAACCAAGCACAGACTATGGTGTTGGTTTCCCCTACTTGGCCTAGAGAGTTACCTTTGTGCTTACTGCTTAGGCCCCGTGTCTGCCGTGCCTTGCCCAGCTTACAAAACACTCCAGCTTTCAACTTAATCATCAATAAAATAGAGACACTGACTCAGGGCCTGAGGAATTCCGAGGAGCATAGAGCCATCCTAACCACTCTTAAGCCAAGTCCTTTAATTTTGTGAGGAGTGGAGACAGGGTTATCACATGTTTACATCACGTTTCTGTGGCTACTCCTCAGCACTCTTTACGGGCTTCATGGGTGGAAACCAGCGCTCCACTCACAGCTCTCAAATAACTGTCCCTGAACCCTGTTCATCAACTGTTTGTAGATACCAACAGCCTTGGCGTGTGTTGAAGTACTTGCTACGCTAGCTAGAATCAACCAAGAAAATCCACACCCCCTACAGCCATACAGGTTTTCTTTTAGAAATGTTGGATTTGAGGATGATTCTATTTATTAATGCTAATGAACATTTCTTTAATTTGCTTCTTGAAAATCATTTAAAGTAATCGTCAAGTCGCTTGTTTATAGTAGAGATTGTTGCTTATATAACATAACGAGGCTTCAGTGGTGTCTTTTTTCCTTTGGTTTTTCTAGAAATAAATCTCCTGCTAACATCTGGCTTTCTGCTCCGGGTTCATCTCACATCGCCTCCTGTAACTGGCTTGTTCTTTTCACTCCTCGCCTTCCAAGCTATGGTTACACAACATAGCCTCTGACGCTGCCAGATTTTTTTTTTTTTACATCTGAAAACTGACTCAGTTTTATTTAATTTACTGGGGCAAATGCCTTGGACACATTTCCAAGAAAGGAAGAGATGCGGAGCACAAGGGTTAGCAATAAGAATGAGTAGAGAGAAATGACTTCAGAATTATAGGCATTTAGGGGATTTTGATTTGACTCCTTAGCCACTTAGAAGGAATCAATGTTGTGAGGTGACAGACATCTCTGTCATCTTCATCTGGTTTTCATAAATCACAGCTAATAATTTACTGACGGACACGAAACACTGAGCTAAGTGCTTTTTATGGATGATCCAGTTTGATCATTACCGTTTAATGGCCTATAGTCTTGCAAATGTCTGCCTAAATTACTTTTTGTTATATAAGAAGTTTGGAGGATGAACTGCCTATAAATGACAACAGCTTCTCTTCAGTGTACTCAGGGAAGGCAGTTGGGGTGTTTCATCAGTGTTCATTGCTGGTAGACGAACCTGCTTCTGTCTTGAGGCCCTGTGGGGATTTCAGTGCTATCCTCACCCTGGATTCCTTAAGATGCAAGGCACAAGGTGAAAATGACTGGCAGGACATGTCTTTCCTTCCTTATGCTCTTCCTCACAGGTTTATGCATTACTGAAGAAATGCTATTGTGAATTAATAGGAAAAAAATGTATCCCAAACTTCTGTTGCACCCACTTACTCTCAGCAGCTAATCCTGCCTCTTTCAATGAAAACACAGAGGCCATTGGGTGGGAAATCTCATACTGTCTCTTTTTTCTAAATTCCCCTTTGTCTTGACTCATCCTTGTGTCTTCTGCCCATCTCAGAAGCAGTACTCCTTCCATCGTAGGAAAGAGGAGCCCTCTATCTGTGCTCTGGGATCCACGCATCTCTGGCCATCACACCCTGCCCCATCATCTGGCCTTCCTCTCAAGTACCATGCACCTTCACATCCACAGGGATGAGGGGAGGCAAAGAGAACACTTAGGTGCTGCATCCTGTGTTGGATGAGTCTTGACATCTTTACCTGGGCTCAGATCCAAGAATATCCTCCCTCAACTCTGCCTCCCCTTTATTTCCTCCTTCTTGTCCAGCAGATCTTTAGTGAGAGCTTAATCGCACTGGCTCTGCTTCCTTCATGCTATGCTGATCCATGCCTCCATTCATTGTCTGGCTCTGCTTCCACTGCACGCTGAAACTGCCCTCACAAAGATGGCCAGTGGTGTCTTTGTGGCTTTGCTTTTCCAATTTTACTTGTCCTCATTCCAGTACTTAACATTGTTGATGGCCAGGTGTGGTGGTTTATGCCTGTAATCCCATCTCTTTGAGAGGCCGAGGCAGGTAGATCACTTGAGATCAGGAGTTCGAGACTAGCCTGGCCAACATGGTGAGACCCCATCTCTATGAAAAATATAAAAATTAACCAGGTGTGGTGGTGTGCACCTGTAATCCCAGCTACCTGGGAGGCTGAGGCTGGGGAATCACTTGAACATGGGAGGTGGAGGTTGCAGTGAGCCAAGATTATGCCATTGCACTCCAGCCTGGGCAACAGAGCAAGACTGTCTCAAAAAAAAAAAAAAGCAAACTGTTGAAATTTCTTCCCTCCTGGCTTTTCTTCTGCCTACCTTTCTTTCTCAGTTTTTTTAATTTCATGTTTTTTGGCAGGGGGCAGGGGAAGGGGCAGAGGCAGGCAGTTCATCTTCTGCTGCTTCTACATTGCTAATGTTCTCCGGGTAACCTTCTTAGCCCTCTTTTCTATCTATACACTTTTAAGTATGGACGAAATTTGTGGATGATGTTCATCCCTCCCACAATTTTATACTCCAGCTATATTTTGGTAATTCCTAAATATTTCTACACATCCCTGATCTTACTCTTTCATGCCCCTCCCTTGTTTCTAAGTGCTTGTTAGATAAGTCCATCTCCAGTTTTATAGGCACCTGAAGTTGAGTGTGTCCCACACTGACTTTATCATAGCCTCTCCCAAATCTCTTTTTCTCCTTACATTATGTCTCAGTTAATGATAAAGACTATAGAACATAAAAAGAAAAGGTAATGGATTAACACTTTTAAATTACATTAATGTATTTTGCATTAATGTAAGTTTTGGAAATACTTCCAGAAATACTTCCTCAAGGATCAGAGGATGGTTTGCACATAGAGTGACACAATGTAAGCACTCAAGTTCTCTCACCTTTCAGAGTCACTGTGCTATTATTGTTTATTTCAAATCTGAGGCTTAAATGTAGATATATGAAGTACCACAGAGATTAGAGTCTCAAGTGAGAGTGACCTTACACAGTTCTGAACTGTTATAAATGTACTCTCTAAACTGATACCCCTACCTGTGTTGGAGTGGACTGTAGGACTAGGAGTCCTCCAAATTAATTTCTGGATAGAATGCAATGTTTACTAAAGGTTAAGAAATTGGAATGTGTTAATTTGAAGCTTACATATTTGTTATATTATCAAAACTCAACAGTAACCACAGCAACTGCTTAGATCTTAGACAACAAAAGAGTTCTCAGGGAGGATAATTTTGTCATTGACATTGTTTAGAATTGCTGGCACATGGTGATAATAAAAAGCAGACTGAGTTTTAGTAAGTTTTATTGTTGTTTTTAAATTGTCTACACATAATGCATGCCCTTGCGTCCTCCTGGGTTAGGCTGTTCCTACCTCCTGCCTCCCTTTGTAGGCTGCTGCCTTGTAGATTTTATATTCTGCCCCTGAAATGCTACCAGGGAGATCCTTCCTCCTTGTTCCCAATACCACCATTTAGTTCAGGATCTTGGTGCTTCTCTCTCTTGGATGATTATAATTCCCTCCACCCTACTCTCTCCATCACCAGAAGTTCTTCCTTCCAGTTCATTCTTCATTACCAGAATTAATTAAAAACCTTTATCATACTACTTTTCTACTTCGAACCTCTCAGTGGCTCTTCATTCATTATCTACATGAATACGTAAAATTCCTTAGCATGACATACAAGGATCCAACCTTAAACTATTTCTTTAGGGTCAACCTTGGCTCCCTTTGCTCTAATGAAACCACATACCCCATTACCCTCATAAATACCATGCTCTTGCCCGCCTTGCCGTTGCATATACTATTACATAGGCTACAGAGGCCAGGGATGTCTTTCGCTACTTCGTCTCACCTGGGAACTCCTTCCCTAGACTTTCAGACTCAGTCACTCACGTGGCACCTTGCACAGACCTCATCAGTGCATACAGAATATGACATTTATGCTCTTGCCTCCCTGAAATCACTGTGAGCTCCTTGAGAACAGGGATAGTGTCTTACTCATTTTTGTGTCCTCATCACCTATCGTAGTCAGTCACAAATAGCAAGTCAATGCCGAAAATATGTTAGCGGAAAAATGGGTTTGAATTGGTAAAGAATGAGGCAAGTGAGGGCAAATTGTGTCAACACTTTGGAGGGCAATTTGGCAGATTTCACAAGTGAAGACTAACTACGAATGAATCTTTTAAATACAATATTGAGGAAAAAGCCAGTTGCAGAGGAGAAATAGCATGATGTTTATATTGTATTTTAATGCAAAATAATACTATGTAATACATTGTGTAGGGATACACATATATAAAGGAAAGTATGAGAAAGAAATAGGAATCTGAGAAATCAGGTCAGTTAAGGGTAAAGGAGTGGGGATGAGACTGAGAAGGAGTCTCAGGGCTTTGACTATTTTATTTATTTATTTTTATTTATTTATATTGAGATGGAGTCTTGCTCTATCACCCAGGCTGGAGTGCAGTGGCGTGATCTCCACTCACTGCAACCTCAGTCTCCTGGGTTCAAGCAATTGTCTGCCTCAGCCTCCCGAGTAGCTGGGATTACAGGCACCTGCCACCACCCCACGCTAATTTTTGTATTTTTAGTAGAGACAGGGTTTCACCATCTTGGCCAGGCTGGTCTTGAACTCCTGACCTCGTGATCCACCCACCTCGGCCTCCCAAAGTGCTGGGATTAGAGGGGTGAGCCACCGTACCCCGCCTGACTATGTTATTTCTTAAAATCCATGGAGGGCATACACATTCTCATGAAAGAATGAAGGAAAGAGGAAAAGGAACAAATGAGGGAAAAAAAAGAAAAGAAAGGAAAACAAAAGATCCTACTTAGGTTGTCTGGATATAGGATTTCCATGTCTATATGTGGTGAGATCTCTAAAACATCATCTCTAGGAAGTGACTAATGTGGTCTTGACAATAGATTCAGACGCTTGTGTATAATTTCCCCAACTTCCTGGTTATTCACTTTATGTATCATTATTATTAACACAGTTAAAAAATAAGCAAAATAACATTCCTTATTTAATTTGTCCTTCCTTTGTTTTTCATCTTACAGCTAGCAGCTGCCTCATCCCATGTGGCGCATTTCACGCATATCTGTCTTAGTTAAAGCATACATCAGCCTTTAGGTCCTTTAGGTTCTTCTATAATATTTGAGTGGCTACTCAATTTGATTTCCACTAATTATTTTATTCTTGCAGTAAAGCTACATGTCCCAGGCTACCTGTGCAACTCAAAAGACTTTTAGGGTGCTTATTTATTCTAATTGGGCGTTACTAAGTTAAGGCAGAGGTAAAAGATCCATAAAATAGTGCACAATACTCCCATTTTCTAGTTGACTGAGAAATTATAATATTAAAATGTAAGTAAGAGGGTTTACAGGCCAGTTTTCTGTCCTAAGAAAGGATCTATGACCCAAACTCAGAGAGTCTTGCTTCCTTAGGAATCAAGAGAGCTAATAATGGAAGCCCTAATCATCTGTGGCCTTAGATTGGTAGAACATGACAAGAGTAACCTGTAAGCTCAGGCCAAAGGTTGCCCTGTCCAGCTGGCCTGGAGTTGAAATGGGGGAACCAGGAGGAGACTGTGTAATAATTCAAATGAAGCTGAACTACGGAATTTAGATTATGTTCTTATAGTTTGCTAAAATTTTTTTGTATAATCTCTTCCTTTATGTGAAGGTAAAATAATTTGTCAATTAAAGCAGATGGTAGTAGATGCTTTTGGGAAGGCTTCCTCTAGACAAAAGGAAATGGAAAAAGCCATGAATTACAGGAGGGGGCTTTCACTGATGTAGTCAGGCCCAGCAGGAATAATCAAAATTCACCTTAGAGAGTTTACATGAAGGGAAAGAAGAGAATTAAGAGTTTACTGAGTTGTGGGCAGGTTAAGGGAGCAAGGAATGGAGAGGCCATAAAAGCTAGAAACAGTAAAATTGGTAAAGATCTGCTCCCTCTAGGGCCTAAGGGGATAAAGATAGCCTGTTGCACAAAGTCAGGGAAAGCTGGAACTGTGGAGGAGAGGAGCTTGCTGGCAGGAGCTGCCGCCTTGGGGGTCATGGCTTCTGCCTGAACAGCAGTGCTGAGGCAGAGAGGAAGTGGAGCAGAATGGCCCCAACTTTCCCTTCTCCTATTACTTTCCCCGAAATGCAAGGGAGCTTGTGTGCTGTAGCCTTTGGGCATCAGTCTCTTGAGGCAGGGGCAGATCCTGGATCTGGGGGGACAGGTGAAGAGTCACCAGCATACCCTTGTTCTCAGGGTGCCCAAGCAGTGGTAGGAAAGACCAGTGGGCTCTTGATCCAGGGACTATTCAGTGGTCCAGCAGACGTGCAAAGTGACATCTGATTCACTTTCTTTCTCAGACAGTCCAAGGTCAAGGACTCTTTCAAATAATCAAGTTGCCTTTATCAAATTTCAAAGGCTCATTGAAAAATGTTAATTGACCAATTAGGATGGTTTTAAACCCTAAAACAAAAGCACAGTCAGCTTTTGTTAGAAAATCATTAAATATGACACCAGAAATCCCTGTAGCTCATAGGCTGAGCTAGAAATAGGCCAAGAGTTTAGGATTACTTATATTCAGCTTCTTTCAATCATGTCTTCCTCATGGCCCCATTTCTCACTTTCTTTGTTGGTGGAGAGCAGCCCATCTCCCTTGCTTTCCCCTTCTCCTCTTTAAATAACCCTAATCCTCCTCAGCCTTCCTCAGGCACAAGTCTCTGGAAACAGCCAAAACCATACCAACACCCATTATTTCCTCCAACATCCTGAACTCAACTTTCCATTTCAAAAAGTTGAGTTCAACTCTTTGAAGTCATCTCTTGCAAGATAATTGTTCTTTGTTGAAATGGAAAGACCTTTTTAGCTGTAATTATTCTAAACATTCATTTAGTGGTGACAACAAAATTTTGCATGGTCTCTTTGGGGGCCACAGGTAGGAAATGGCGTGGACATAAGTGCTTCTTACAAAACATATTTCTGGAATAGCTAGTAGAAGACTGAAAAGAGCTAACAAATGGAATTCTATCCATCTGGGGATGGAAATTGCACTATCTAAAGAAAGACGGATTGCACTCCGCATATCATAGTTCCCCTATCATAATTTATAACAACTTGAGCAAAATGACATTTTCCCCTGTTCAATTGATGGAGCATATTTTCAGAGAATCAAAATAGATAAGGGTTTGTATACAAAGGTGGGATCCATGTCAACTAGTCAATTTTGATAGATTTCTCAATACAATTGTAGTGAATTAAATGTTAAATGAAAGAATCAAGAGCAGTTCATAGGTTGGGAACAAATTTCTTTTAAATTCTTTGTCCTTTTTTTTTTTTCTGATGCTTCTAATAGCTCTATAACTACTTCTATTTCCCCAGGAACATGCACACTTAGGTATTGCTTCTTTAGTATTTACAGCCAGAATGGCTAGGATGTGATAAATCTACTTTTGGCTGTTTTAAGAAATGTCCATGTGTGTCTGTGTTCAGTCCCCATTTGTTCACCATGCACCTGGCAGCTGTGCAGCAAATGCTTGTTGAGTGAATGAATGAATTTCTCCTGCAAATATGCTCACATTTAAGATAGCCCAGCCTCTAGACCTAACTGATTGATCTGCCATGGGCATGACATGATACACTGCAATCTCTTCCTTGCGGTGGATGTAATTTCCTATAGTTATGTCCTTTGGAGACAGCCTGAGGCAGCAGAAAGCCTGAGATCATCAGTATTTCAGTTCCAGCTCTACCTGGGTGACCTTGCCCAGATTATTTAACTCTAGGCTTTGTTTTCCCTTTCTGAAAAAATGGGGCTGCCCACCTTATTACCTTCTAGAATGGTTGTGAGGATCAACTAATATTTAATGCATTTAATGTCCAATATAAAGGCATAGAAAGTGTTCAATAACTGTTAGTTTCTTCTCTTCTTTTAGGACTTGTCTGTACCAGGGTTATTTGTTTTAAGTGGTTCTCCTGAGTGAGCTGCAATTCTTTTCTTCTTTAGGGCACACAGTTTAGCAATGTTTAAGTTAATGGTTCCTTGTCTTTCTTCCCTGGAAGACTTAACTCCCTGAGCACAGAAACTGGATTCACCTGATTTGTTGCTGAATCCTCAGTGCCTTCATAGAGCAGATGCTTAATCAATATATATTGAATGTGTCTTGGCATTACAGAAACACAGAATGCCAGAGCTGGGAAGGACTGCATCTAACTCCTAATTTTAAATTTGGGAGAACTGAGGCCTAGCGAAGTAAGGAACTTATTGAAAGCTGTTTACATAGAGCAAGGAGATGCACCGTTAGTGCTCTACTCACTCAACCACACTTCTTGACGAGGATGACATGAAGAAAATGATGCTGGAAAATTGTGGTGTTATTGCTGAAGCTCACACCTCTTCTGGGGCTGCAAACAAACTTATGCTGTCCATCTCTGCCTTTCCCTGGGATATCTGAGATAAAAGTCAACTCTTCAAGTTTATCAGATTTATCAAGAGTCTCATAGAAGATATCCCATTAGTATGTCTCCCTTTTTTCTCAGGAAAGTGCCATTGTCATCAAAAGGTCTCAATACCACTCCCCAGGCTTCTTGGAGGGGAGAACGCAGGTGGTGGATGGGGTAAGGTGGAGTGACCTCTCTTAAGCAAACTCAGGTTTGCTCCACGAGTGTGTGTGGCTGAGTCCAGATGGACAGTTCAGACTATCAGATAGTCCTCAGAGACTGCTCATCAGCCCTCTCTTATTACTTGGTTTGACATATGACAATTATTCTTAATTTAAATATAATAATTTATAACTGATGTTTTAGTTAACAGTTTTTATATAGTGTAGATAGAAATAGGCCATGAAGCAAATAATGTAGATCCCTCGTTAGCGAAGTCAACTCCTGATAGAAGCCAGTGGTATCCAGCTGTATCCCTGACACCTCCTTTGTTCCATTTGAGGGATCTGACAATGGGCCGTGGAAAAGGATGCCTCTTTGTGTAATATACACCAGCCTGTGTGCAGGTGTTTCCCTTATGAATCAGAGGCAGATGTCTGCTCAGGCAGAATATGTGGCAGCTTGACATATGTCTGGCCCCACCTAACAGGAAAACTGCGGCCCATAAATTGTACTAATAAAATACCATCACTGCAATTTTGACTGAGCCATGAAACCAACACCTTCATCCTTCAACACTAAGGAAGGCTATATCCCACAGAGGGTTTGTAGCTGGATCCGAACTTAGGATTGTGTGTTGAACTCCCACTCTGTCATGTGTTTTATGAGTCAAATTTTATGAGACAAATGATAATGAGATTCTACCCCAAGTGCTCTTCTTTGTAAAATGTGAGCAGTAGAACCCATCTAGCAAATATTTTACATCTCTACTATGTGTCAAACACCTAAAAAGGCTCAGAAGAATGGATTTTTAGGCTAAAATCCAAGTATTTCAGAGTGGCAGTCTGCTCAGGGACACTGGTAACAAGGTCATTTTCAAATAGTTCGTTAATAAACAAATACACCAAGCACTAACTGCTTACAGAAAGCAAGGCAGATGAATTACTATCCTGAACACTCAGCTCCTTAATTTGGGGAGCTTATTTAAAAACAGACTTTTGCAACAAGTGGTAAATACACACGAATACAATTTTAACTACAATATCATGAACCATTCATAAGCTACTTCTATTTTTTTTAAAGCGTGAATGGTATTTAAAATTGCTACAGAATTTCCATCCTTTTCATGTTATTTAAGGGTATTTTGTATGATTTCTTCCCCTAATTTCTCTCCCCTAAGATTTCATTTTTAGATTTTTGTGAAATACTATTTAATGTACATATGTATTTTGTTTAACTTTTCATTTATAAATGGCATAATGTGTACATTTCTTTTGGGTAAAAATTTTGGAGGATAGTTTCAGAATTGCTTTACAATATACCATCATTTTGTAGCTTTGAAATTTTGCCCCCATATAACTGTTGTGATCGAGATAGTTATTCTGTTACAGCACGTTTCTAAAAGTGAAGGTAAAGAACATAAACTGAAGTGAAAACAAAATGACTGCAAAGGGAATGGCAATGTCTGGGGTGCAACAAATCTAGTCTTCACACTGCCATTTTAATGACAACAAAATAATACACATTTACGAAAGGAAATGAATGGGGAAGGCTGAGAGTGTTTGATTTAAGGCAACTGTGTTATCTGTCATTTGAGGAAAAAAATTGTGCTGATGTTAAAACAATACTTTCATTACAGATGTTTCCAGACCCCTTCCCTGATCCAAGGAAACAAAATACCATTCAGCAACAAGCCCAGATTTAGAGATGGGGCTTGTTCCAATATAAACATTTCTTAGCTAGACCTTCTCCATGAAAGTGCATAGTCAATTTTTCCATATACAGTGGGAAAGACAAAGCTTTTAGCTTAAAAGGCATTCTTGCTCGCAGCACGGAGCTCCTGGAATGAGCAGTCAGGGACACCGTGGTTGACTATTGATGTCATGCTGAATGCTATCTCGACTTGTTCTTCAGAATTACACAACAGAATTGTATCAGAGCATACACATACCATGAGCAGAAAAGTAGGCACTGTTTTGGCTTTCAGTATTTGGTATGGTCCTTTATTCATTTTACCTCTGCTTCAGGTACCACTGGCTATCCAGGGCCCAGCCCAGGGGATGGCACAAAATGGGTTTTCAACAAATAATTGTGGAATGCATAAACAATTTTTTTGAGCACCGATTTTAAAAGGAACTTACACAGGCAATTTGGGGAATCAGAAGATAAATCATGGACCCTCCTGGCCTTTAGGTGTTCAATGGGGGAAATTTAAGTAGTATCTGTAACTTACTAGAATATTCGGAAGAAAGTGCTAAGAATTGTAGTATCATGAGAGGTACAAAGAAATGCTGAGTGAGCTAAGAGGAGCAAGAGATTACTTTTAACATGGAGAAGAGTGGTAATCAAAAATGGTTCTTTGGTAGATGTGGGGTGTGGAGGACTTTCTGAAAGGAGGAAAACTGAGGCTGAAAGTATAGGGGTTTTTAGTTTACTCCTCATAAGGTAGAGAGGTTAAACTTATATTCTGTCTGTTGTTTCATTGCTTCAAGCAGGCATCTTTCACTCCTGGTAATCTCTCTCAATAAAAACACCAATGAATTTACTTTTTTCTACTTGCTGGGAATTTCTTTGGAATGATTAGTTTAATATCAGCAATTAAATTCTGTGACATTTTCAGCAACCTTCTGGCTTACAGTATACTCACATGGACACACCACTCTCTCTCCACAGATTGTAGATAATGTTGGAGGCTTGCCCTAGTTCCTGAAATAAGTGTTAGGCACATCTGGAAGACTCGTTAATTCTTTGTGGCCACCAGGATCCCATGAGTCACTCCTATGTGGCTTGAAAGTTAGGAATCTTGGAAGCAGTAATAATTTTCAAGTTACAACTTATACATAGGGAGAATGTCATTCAACTATAAAAACAAATATATTTTGTTTTATTTTTCATTCTGCTGTTTGATGCATTTTACCCAAAGTGAGCTAAGCAAGATAACAAGAGGAACACTTGGTTTTGTGGCTCTCTGAGTAACTGCAAGACTGCTTTAACGAACTTAGAACCTATCAAGAATGAAAACAAGAACCTGGTGCACCTGGTTTTCAGTACTCTACTGTCATAAACCTAGTCACTGAGTAGCTGAGATACAGCAAATAAAGTATTCTCATAAAGTTTTGACATTTTAGTATGTTTTTTCTTTTTTGAAATTTGTTAATTTCTAGATGATTTGAACTAACTCAAAGGAAATTCATGCTGATTCATGACTTTGAGGAGAAAGTGCATTTCTAGATAAACATGAGCTTGTGTTAGCAGATTAAAAAAACAAGAGATTATAATCAAAAGAAAACCAAACTAGTTTAGATAATCTCAGATGAAGATCTAATGTCATAACTAAAAAACAGATCCAACACGTAGCTTTCAACATACCTGAATGGAAGAGAAGACAAAAAAAAAAATGTGCTAATAAAAAAAAAAAACCAGAATGCTTATTTCTACTGAATACTTTGATATACTGCATGTCCAAAAACACAGGGCACGGCAAAAATGTGCTTCATCTTCCAAAGTAACCACAAATACTGTTTGAGACTGGGAAGAACCCAGCCCTTTAATAAAAACCTAGAGGTTTTGAGCACCTTACAAAGATATTTGGATATCCAAATATCTTTGGATAATACTCATAAAGACGATTACTCTGACCTTACACAGACATCAGCTTCATCTTAAATACAGTGTTATTCTCACCATATTGAGGATCCTCCTGACATCAAGGACTAGGGTGAGAATGAGGCATGACAGTGTCCGTCATTTTGAAAATGGGCCATGGAATGGGCAGGGTTAGAACTCTCCTGCCTCCCCAAAACCTTCCTATTTTGCAGACCACGTGGGGCTGCTCCAAACTCCTGAAATATCCCTTTTCCCTTGTCCTCTATTAGGTTCAGGGCACATCTCAGCAGATGCTGTTCACAGCAAAGTCCCTGGATTATACCATAAAGTTCTATAGTTCTGTTGGGAATTGGCAGATTTTCTTGAGAAACAGGTATTATATATTTTTTTGCTGTTAGAAAACTAAGGTGATTTGGCCTGTGACATTAACAGTAGAAAAATTCTACATATAAAAATGGAGCTGCTGAAACTCAGAATTGTTATAAAGCAGGTTGAGAAGGTCGTGGAGGGGTACAAGTGCCAGAGTGGACCACTTCGGTGCTATCAACATTTCCTTTTCTTCATTAATTTCTCACATTTCAATTGTTTTGGTACATGTTAGGGAAGTTTCTTAAAGTCATGTGGAAATCTGACCGATCACTGTGTACAGGAGGAATACCAGACATGATATGGTCTAGGGATTTTAAAAATAATTCTTCAACTTTTCAAACAAAAGTGTTATTGTTCATTTTTGAAATAGATCTTTCTTTCTTCCTTTTAAGATCAAGGATGTTTTGTTTATTTTTATGTGACCACCAGAAAACTCTAGCTGGAAATTCTGAAATCTTAATGGACTCGAATGCTTACTTTCTAAGTATAGGTGCTGAGAGCATGGTTTAAGGGGTTGATAGCCATATGGGGCCAAGGCAAAAAGTGCTTGAAATGAAAGAAACGGGATGCGTGATTTGGTTATAAATTAAATTCAAAATTGACATAAATATAATGACCAAAGGCAAAGAGAACTTTCAACGTTTTAGTAATTAAATAAATTACTTAGTTCTATGACACAGATGGCTACATAAGTTATAAGATGAAGGTAAACATGGATATATTCTTGTCTGATCCAGTTCACTTAATGTCTCAACACCCCCGTGATGGCATCCCTGCTCTGTGACGCAGTAGAGAAAGACAACTGACCCCAGAGCCAGTAAACTTGGTTGTGGTTCCAGTTCTAGAAACCCTGTGTGGGAACTTGGGGAAGTGACTCAACATCTGACTCTGGTTTCTTCCTCTTCAATGATATTAGCAGCATGATGATTTCTAGGCTCTTCACATTCTAACAGTCTAGAACTCTATGAAACTTCCTGCTGTTTCAACAAGGTTCCATGCTAGGAGACTTTGGGCTTCTCATTTAACATTTCCATGCTTCCATAAATTAGATGAATAACCTCCGGCCTGCCTGGTTTGTAAGATGGTTGTGAAGATTAAAGGTGGAAGTATGTAGGAAAACACTTTGTAAATCATGAAAGCTTAATAAGTATCAACACTATTTTTTACCTGAGTCAGTAGTTACTGGAAATTCCAATATTTGACAGTTGTGAATAACTGCCAGTTTAACAGTTGTTCAATATCAACAGCTTTTTAAAAGCTGAGGTCTTCAAGCTACAGGTAGAAGGACATAAAAGAAGCTTTCCTAATTCATTAGAACATCAGTTCTCCCTGGGTATACTGCAGATATGTTATAAGGCAAATTAAAACAAGCTGTAGTTTGCCTTCATGACACAATGAAATGCTTAGGTTGATGCTTTTGTAATTCGCATGAAAAACTGAAGTTTTTGATGCTTATTTTCTTGATTTTTATAGACATAATGTTCATCATGGAAGTACTTTTGCCCTTCGGAGATCATTGGAAACAGTTTCTGGACCACAAATGGGGTGAAATTCTGTATCAAGGAAGGAGAGAGTGAAATTCTGTATCGAGGAAGGAGAGAGTAAGACTTGAGAGCTATCTTTTTAGCTCAGGGTGCAGGTAAGCAACTGTGGTTTACGTTTCAGAGTAAGATGACATTCTTTGCAATGGAATAATTGGTTTAGCAGACTAAAAACTGAATAAACATCTGGTCATTCCTACGAAGATCAAAAGATAGTGGTTATCTGGTCTACCCACTACCATCCTATCCTCTCTCCGAAGCTCCTTTGTTGTTGTTCTCAGTACTCCCAGGTAATGACTGAGACAAAAGTGGAATTTCCTAATTTCCTTGCAAAGGGCCAAAAATATCATCAGACAGGGAACAGGAAGCACAAAAATATCTCTCAGGAGAGCACCGATTGTTTAAAGATTTCTAGCTCATGTTTGGAGCTATTACAGGGGTGCTCTGAGCATCAGCTGCTCAATGCAACCGGTGACACGTACTGGCCCGAGGTAGGCGTGTGTACTGCTGGGAAACTGCCTGGGAGGCACTGATTTGAATAAGGTTTTGAGTAACATTTTGGAGACTTGTCTTGATTTAGAATATCAACTTGGGAGGCCCCAGCATAGTGGTTCTCAAATATTTTAGAGCAGAGAAGCCCTTTTTTAAAAACCAGCAAAATTTCATGTGAAATTCATCTATAAAACAGATGACAAAGAAGCTGCTCTGATTGAAGGAGGTAGGGAGCAACCTCCTGCTGCTCCGGAGGCCTTGTACCCTCAGGCATTTCCATGGAGCCTCAGTCTGAAAGCCACTGATTTACTAGGTTTTATGTTAAAAGGTCTCTGCAGAGACTTCTCTCCCATGATTTAATACGTTTCTACAAACATCAGCAGCACCTTTGACTTCTCCCTCATCCTTACTCTTCAAACATATGACAAACCATCTTGATAGAACCTTGGCGATGATCCCAGCGTCTGTTCTCTCCTTTCCAGACCACAGCCAGCATCCAAATCCAGGCCTCCTTAGGATCTCCTGGACGGTTACCAATGCACGACATGGGTTACCCTGATTCCAGGCTCTCTGCTGCCTATTGCCCAATCTAGCCAGGAGCCTGTGTCCAGATTAATGTTGACAATCACGATTCTCACTGTGTTTCTCTTTCTTCCGCTCTGAAGTCTTTGATGGCTCCCTGTGGTTCAGCCCAACAAACTGGGATTCTTCCCTTTCCAGAAGAAACCCTGTGTCTTGGCATTTACTCATCCTGTCCCCTCAGCTTGTATCCTTTTCCTCAATCTTAAAGATTCAACTCAAATGCCACCTGGCCCATGAAGTCACCTGGGAATGTTCCACCAGGAGTGAACGTTCCTTCTAAATCCTCCAAGAGTTTTCGTAACATAAGAAATTAGTTATATTGCATTACAGTGTACTTGTTTCATCTCTGTGTTTTATTCATCTTTGTAGGGTACATGGCACTTGCTGGGGTAGTGGGCACCTTTTTGCTAAAAAAGAGAGTAAAGATATTGATACTGATCATGGAGTGTCCCTGGACACCTAAGGAATACAATGTGGCAGTACAGAGCCTGACATACTATTTTCCATATTTCAAAATATTGAATTAAAAGTTGGCCGGGTGCGGTGACTCACGCCTGTAATCCCAGCACTTTGGGGAGGCCGAGACGGGTGGATCACTTGAGGTCAGGAGTTTGAGACCAGCCTGGCCAACATAGTGAAACCCCATCTCTACTAAAAATAAAAAAAATTAGCCAGGTGTGGTGGGCACCTGTAGTCCCAGCTACTTGGGAGGCTGAGGCAAGAGAATCGCTTGAATCTGCGAGGCAGAGATTGCAGTGAGCGGAGATCACACCACTGCACTCTAGCCTGGGTGGCAGAGCAAGACTCTGTCTAAAACTAACTAACTAACTAACTAACTAACTAAATAAATAAATAGTAATGGTGACATATTTATTAAAAATGTACAATTAAAACGAAGTGCTAAATTTGGCTTTTGCTTAAAGTTAAAACAGGGCAATTACACTCATTATCTTATTTTCTCAGAAGTTTTCCTTTGTGGTTATAAATTACTTTGCCTCATTAAGAAATGAGTTACTACTTAATACATTTCACTTGGTAGGTGTGATGAACTGAATTGTGTCTCCTCAAAATTCACCCCTAAAGTGACTATTTGGAGATAGTGCCTATAAAGAGGTAATAAATACAGGCAATAAAGATTAAATGGGCTGGGTGTGGCGGATCATGCCTGTAAATCCCAGCACTTCGGGAGGCTGAGGCAGGTGGATCACTTGAGGTCAGGAGTACAAGATCAGCCTGGCCAACATGGTGAAACCCCATCTCTACTAAAAATGTGTGGTGGCAGGCACCTATAGTCCCAGCTACTTGGGAGGCTGAGGCACGAGGATCATTTGAGCCCAGGAGGTGGAGGTTGCAGAGAGCAGAGATCATGTGCCACTGCACTCCAGCCAGGTGACAGTGAGACTCCATCTCAAAAAAAAAAAAAAAAAAAAAAAAGATATTGTAGGGGGAGCACCTTAATCTTATAGAGCTTACATCTTCATAAGATGAGGCAGAGATACCAGAGACCTCTCTCCCTCTGCATATACACAAAAGAAAGGCCATGTGGGGACACGGTGAGAACGTGGCCATCTGCAAGTCACGAAGAGAGCCCTCACCTGAAATTAACCTTGACAGCACCTCGATCTTGGACTTTTAGCCTCCAGAACTATAAGAAAATAAATTTCTATTGTTTAAGCCACTCAGTCTGGAGTACTTTTTTATGGCAGCCCCAACAGACTAATAGAGAAGGAAAAACATTTTAAAACAGGAGGCTAGAGGAGAGGAGAAATAGTAAAGAGATGCCTGCACGTGAAAATCTGGGGTAACATTATTCTCACACATCTCCCTATTCAGGTTACAATGCACTTCACAAGTGACTGCTGCTACAGTCCTTCTCTTAGTTCAGAAGGGCAGAAGACTACCTGGGTGTGTTCCAGATCAAATCACTGCTACCTTGAATGGTGAGCACTATACTCTTATTCCTTGGGTGCCGAGTGAATAACTCACTTATTTCAGACAAATTGTTTTATATAGTGCTTAAAGGAGTTAGCAGCCTGTGTTTCTTGCAAGCCTGTCTTTTGAATCCTTTTCGTTGTTAAATTTCCTTTCTTTTTCTATTGTCATTTGTAGAGAAACATTTTAAAAGGTAAACTGTTTCTAAACCTTCGTTAGTTTTCCTGATTGACATACTTTATCTAATCATTTCCCCTGAGGTCATTTTTTAAAAATTGTTTTATTTTTAATCTTTTTATTATTTTAAAAATTGTTGTGGGTAAATAGTAGGTGTGTATATTTCTGGGGTATGTGAGATGTTTTGATACAGGTATGCAATGGTGGAGAGGTGGGAATTGTTAATGGGCACACAAAAAATAGAAAGAATGAGTAAGACCTACTATTTGATAGCACAATGGGATGACTATAGTCAGTAATAACTTGACTATGTGCAATGGGAAATAAGCACACCACAGAGAATGGGCTATCCATCCCCTCAAGCATTTATCCTGTGAGTTGCAAACAATCCAATTACATCAAGTTATTTTAAAATGTACAATTAAGTTATTATTGACTATAGTCATCCCCTTGTACTGTCAAATAGTAGGTCTATTCTTTCTATTTTTTGTGTGCCCATTAACAATTCCCACCTCTCCACCAACCCCCTACTACTACCCTTCGCAGCTTCTGGTAACCATCTTTCTATTCTCTATGTCCATGAGTTCAATTGACTTGATTTTTAGATCCCTCAAATAAGTGAGAACATGTGACATCTGTCTTTCTGTGCCGGGCTTATTTAACTTAGCATAAAGTTTCATCCATGTTTTTGCAGATGGCTGGATCTCATTCTTTTTATGGCTGAATAATACTCCATTGTGTATATGTACCACATTTTCTTTATGCACTCATCTGTTGATGGACACTTAGGTTGCTTCCAAATCTTTGCTATTGTAAACAGTGCTGCGACAAATATAGGAGTGCAGATATCTCTTCTATATACTGATTTTCTTTTTTTCAGGTTATATATCCTGCAGTGGAATTGCTGGATCATATCGTAGCTCAATTTGTATTTTATTTTTTTTTAGGAACTGAGGTCATGTTTTTACTACCATGTCAGCTCTTTCCTTATCCTTTTCAAGATCTTTTAAGTTGTAGGTCCACAAACTAGACTCAGGAATCTACTGAAAAACCAATGCTCAGCATAGCTGGAGTCACATGAATATATATATACACATTCAGAAATTTCATCAACTGGCCGGGCGCGGTGGCTCAAGCCTGTAATCCCAGCACTTTGGGAGGCCGAGACGGGTGGATCACGAGGTCAGGAGATGAGACCATCCTGGCTAACACGGTGAAACCCCGTCTCTAAAAAAATGTTTAAGGCTGAGGCAGGACTAAACCCGGGAGGCGGATTGCAGTACTGAGATGGCCACTGCACTCCAGCCTGGACCACAAAGCGAGACTAAAAAAAAAAAAAAAAAAAAAAAAAAGAAATTTCACTCTATAATGGAAGGACTTAAAAATAAGGCCAAAAAACAAGACTAAACATACCACTAATTTAAATGTTCTTTACAGACTTGTCAACTGCTAAGACTACTGCGGTAGTACGGGAAACCTTTATTAGCTGGGGTATTGCTAAGGCACTCTGAGACTTAGAAACAGATGTTACAGGGTCATTATAATGTGAAGGTTACGAGTCTGAGGTCAGATTTCCTAGCTATGACTGTAAGTTCCTTAACTGCTATCTGGCTCATTTTCGTCATCAGTAAAATGGGGTTAATATTAATGCCTTCCTCATGGGGTTGTTATGAGGAATAAATGAATTCATAATACACATAAGTGCTTAGAACAGTATTTGCAACACAGCAAGTGCTAATCAAGTGCTTAGTAATTAAAGCTAAAATGCTGCAGCAAGGATAGCTCGAGTCTGCTGGGAGAATGGGGACGTCTGCTCTGATAGAGAAGGAGACACAGACCTGACTCAAAAGCACTTGCCTGCAGATTTCAATCCCTCTAGAAAAGGACCAGCTGGAGGAATAGCAATTGGCAATTTTCATTTTGGGGAACTAGGTCTTCCCTGTCTCCTAACATTATCTTTCTAGTCTAGGACACAGACTGCACTCCTCACTCCCTGGAGAGACATCCTGAATCAGAATGACTCTCTTGTTACCAAGAAAAACATCACAATCCCACTATTCCCTGAAAAGTGTGAGTAACCTCCTATTTTTGAGCAGATTCCCCAAGTAAATTCTTCCCCTGCCTCTGCTCTACTTCCTTCAAGGACACAGAGTCTTCAGTCTTTTGGTAACTGGGTTATGGGTGGTGAGAAGTTAGGTGGGAGTAAAAAAACCTGCCATGTCATTTCATGTCTTTTCTCAAAAAATACATTCTGAGCACCCAGTACGTGTGTGCCATGGTTTCAGGAAGTGACTTTACCTTATCAGCTTCCTTTAGATGCCTCAAAGCAGCAGTTTCCTTTGAGGCTTGTATTTTATTCTGAAGTACACATTTTCAGGTAGCATGGGTGAGCCTGTGAACCCCCTTACTAGACTTATGTATAATTTATGTTTTTTGGGTCTTCCTCCATAATTACATCAAAACATTTTTGAAATTTTCTGTATTTGCAATTTCCCCTAAGTCCATTCAAAATTCAAGCCCACCTGTATTTGAGAGCCTAGCATTTCTCATATTTTAATGTGCAGATGAACAGCCTGGGGATATGGTGAAAATTAGATTCTGATTCTGGGGTGGAACCTGAGATTCTGCATCTCTAACACATTCCCAGGTGATGCTGATGCTGCCATCTTTGAACCACACTTTCAGTGGCAATGTTTTAGAGCCCTCTTCCCCATAACCAGCAACAATCACGGCATTTGGACACCAGTGCATATCCCCTCACACACCAACGATTCTGACTTTTGCTTCCACATGTTGTGTTCTGCCCAATCTAAAGCAAGATAATTCTTTACATGGTCATTAAGATCTAGTGGACAGCTGTACGATGTATAATATAATGTGAGTCTTTCATGTTAATGTTTATAATGATTAATAATCTGTCACTGGCTTTCCCTTCCTTTCTCATTGAGTAAAAATACCTTCATCTTTCTGGACCCTCTGCCATTTGTCACTGAACTGTTATGTGTTGACATGAGTCTCTGCTCAGTGGGTCTCCAGTCCCTGATCTCTTCCATTGTCTACTTCGCCGTCTCTCTGCAGTGGGGATAGGTTTAGGGGCATTCTGGAGGGTCCAGATAGAGTAGGGGGCAGCACCCTTGGACCCTAGCATGGGAGACCCATGAACATTCATTGACCACACGGAGACACATTTAGGCTGTCTGGGAAGCCTCGTTGTTGTGTCACCTTGGAGAGGCTCATGTCTGTGGCCGGGTTGGTACCCTGTGCTGCGGATCAGCCCCAGCCCCACATCTGGAGTTGTTAGGAACCACCCCTCCGCACCCCCTTCCACAGGCCAGGACCCTGTGTTTCCTTCAGGCTCTGGACTCTTAAAGTCTTGGGTCCTAACTAGGGCAACAGCTATGACTATGTGATTCAGTATCTTAACCCAGGTTCCCTTTAACTGGCATAAATTTTAACCTATTTCTTAAATAATTATAGAATTTTGTTGCTAGAAGTAATCATTTTAAATTTTTTTTAGGATAGAAACTGAGGCCCCAGCAGGTAGAGGAATTGACCAGGTTTCTTTACCTGGCAAGGGTGATCTGGTTGTTAGTGACGGAGCCGAGAATCAGAACAGTTACAGACTCATAGTCTAGCTCTACTCAGCTACATGGGAATCTCCTACTGATGACTCAACTTAAGGATAAACAGAAACAAGAGTAAAAGAATAATAATATATTAGAAGTAGATAAAGTTTACAAGATATCTAGATATGCTCAGGTAATAATCACTAGTTCTAAAGCTAGGATGAGGCTGGGTACGGTAGCTTATGCCTATAATCCCAGCACTTTGGGAGGTCCAGGCAGGTGGATTGCTTGAGGTCGGGAGTTCGAGACCAGCCTGGCCAACATGGTGAAACCCTCTCTCTACTAAAAATACAAAAATTAGCCGGGCATGGTGGCGGGCGCCTGTAACCCCAGCTATTCAGGAGACTGAGGCAGGAGAATCGCTTGAACCCGGGAGGCGGATGTGGCAGCGAGCTGAGATCGTGCCACTGTACTCCAGCCTGGGCAACAGAGCTCCGTCTCAAAAATAAATAAATAAAATAAAGCTAGCATGATTCAGTCCATTAAAACAATTGGAAAGAACATAAGGCAAAAAGTCAGAAGACACAGTTCCTTGTGAGCTAGGAAGTCAGCAGGACTGGTTTCACAAGGTAACAGGTCACAAAGACCCTGCTGATAAAACAGGATGCAGTAAAGAAGCCAGCCAAACCATGCCAAAACCAAGATGGTAATAAAAGCCACCTCTGGTCTCTCTCACTGCTTATTATATGCTAATTATAATACATTAGCATACCAAAAGAAACTCCCACTAGCGCCATGACAGTTTACAAATGCCATGAAACGTCTGGAAGTTATCCTATAAGGCCTGAAAGGGGGAGAAACTCACGGTTCTGAGAATTCCCCATCCCTTTCCTGGAAAACTCATAAATAATCCATCCCTTGTCTAGCGTATGATCAAGAAATAACCATAAACACAGCCAACCGGCAGCCCTCAGGACTGCTTGTCTGAAGAGTAGGCATCCTTTCATTCCTTTACTTTCTTAATAAACTTGCTTTCATTTTACTCTGTCGGCTGGCTCTTGAAATCCTCCCTGTGTGAAGCCAAGAACCCACGTGGCCTCCCAGGCTGAACTCCAATTTGGGGGTTTACCCTGTGGCACGTGTACTACTGCTAATGGGCATCGTGTCCGGGGTCGAGCACCCACACCTCCCCTCTCTTCTCAGCTTAGGTTCCTCACCTACAAAATGAGAGAGTTGAATCTCTAAACCTCCTTTCTAAATCTGACATTCTATGATTCCTTTGATTTCATGGCTCATGCTGCAAGGTATGATAGATTTACGTAACCAGTAATAACCACCCACTGACTCTGCATTCAAACAAGTCTCCTTTATGCTGAATTTTGCGCTGTAGGAGAGGCTTCAGGTCTCTTATGAGTGGAATTTCAGGGTGTCTATTGGCATGAACCATGGCAGACAACAATTTCAAAGGAACAATATAAAATGAGGCAATTATTCATGTACTACAATGAAACTGCAGTCCATCTCCAGATATTCAGACTGTTTAATCTCCAAATAGCAGGCATTTAGCACCTCATCTGTGACCTGGGGGTTGACAGCACCACCTAGGACTCAGGACAGATCAGCAGGAAAAGAGGTAACACTTAGGTAACACCTTCAGCTTGTCAAATTGTGTCGCTGTTCATCAAAGGGAAACACACACATACAGCCACGAAGCTCGAAAGGCATCCTGGACTACCTCTGCTGTGGAAGAAGAGGCTTGCCAGAGTTTTCAGCCCCAGACCCTGAATTTGTGCTGTGGCTCTGTGCCGTGATTCTAGAGGGTTCTATAGTCCTAGCATCCCAGGGGCTGAGGCTTACTAGACATTTCTCTTCCCTTTGGCTGGTGTCTATGTTATGTGTTTCTTTGGACTGACATTTGGCTTTCTAGAGCTGCTTAGTTCAGCATGCCATGTTGCATTTCACTTTGTACATAGACAACAGTGTTCCATGTAATAGTTGTGTGTGTGAGGGAAGTTTTAGTGAAGGTACTTTCGATCCCTAGAGTCCTTGATTTCCTTTGAAGCAATCATGCCACTCCAAAATGGCATAATTTCAACATAAATATTAATATGCAAAGTCTGCATCATGGTCAGGGGTCCTTTTAGCTGTAGAGTACAGCCTGGATTAGTGGTCTAGTTTGCACAAGACGTGTGCTAATGCAGCTGTTAATGTTACGGGATTTCTCTAACTCATCAGTTCTTATGAAGTAAAAAATGTATATACTTCATTCCGTTTAGGTAAACACGGATCTCTAGCCTACACCAAAACACAACATAAAAACTAAGAAAGTCCTAGGAGTGAAAAGAAGGTCATTTTGCATATTACTCAAATTATATTCACCATCTCTCCTCCCGCTTTTAACAGAATTTGTTTAAGTATTTTTTTCTTTATGGAGAGGATTTGGGCTGAATATGGAAATTTTCCCATTACCATTCAGCTTCAGAATGTTGTTTCCCCCAAGTTTCTCATGATAAAAAGACTCAGATTCAGAGCTGAACTGCTGGCAGCTGAATTTCATTAAGACTTTGATGGGAAACTTAAGTTGGAATTACAAACATCTGTGGTTAAACTTCCCTTTAGTAAACTATTTCCCAGAATTTAACTTTACCACACCAAGAGCAAAAAAGAAAAACAGTTGAAAAAAGAATGCTGCTCTTTTGCAAATATGAGTAGGTATTTAAATATTCTTCTATATGGTCACTAGACATCAATAGACTAGATTTACTTATTTTAGAAAAAAATATGATTGTTTGGAAATGCTAAGGTTTGGATTCAAAGCATATACTAGCAATCTGGTTTTAATGGCTTTTAACCAATCAAAGTTCTCAAAATTATGTCTGACCATCATTATATTCATATGGTTACTACAAGCCAGAAAAAACCCTAAAGTAGGGGCGTGTTTTTGGTATTTTAAATCAAGAAACTGTGACAAGTCAGATTTAATAATTTAATTATGAGGGGAAAAAAGGTATTGTCCTTGCCATATCAAAGCTGCTTTTCTTTTTTTTTTTTTTGAGATGGAGTCTCGCTCTATCACCCAGGCTGGAGTGCTGTGGCATGATCTCTGCTCACTGCAACCTCCGCCTCCCTAGTTCAAGCAAATCTCTGCCTCAGCCTTCCGAGTAGCTGGGATTACAGGCGCCCGCCGCTATGCACAGCTAATTCTTTTGTATTTTTAGTGGAGACGGAGGTCTCACCATCTGGACCAGGCTGATCTTGAACTCCTGACTTCGTGATCCACCCGCCTTGGACTCCCAAAGTGTTGGAATTACAGGCGTGAGCCACCGTGCCCAGTCGCTGTTGGCTTTTTTCTTTAGCTTTTCTGGGGATTTAGCATTCATTTCTCTTAACTGCTCAGATCCTCCTATTGCTGGGGAAAGGCTGTTTAAAGAACCATGAAAGACACAATGATTATAAAAACTAAATGACAGTCTTCTTCTCCAATGTTGGATGATCAGCAAATTTTAAGCAAGAGTTAAAAGTACTTGAATTTATGCAATAAGTAAGGAGTTTGATAACAAAATACTTTTAACAAGATAGTATAAAGCTTTACCTGAAGATAGACAGAGGCAGAGAGTGGAAAAATTAGGGAAAGGAAGGAGGGACAGACTGAGAGAAATGAGAGCTAACTTTGTGTTAGGCAGCTTACATATATTATTTCATCTAAATTTCACAAGAATTTTGCAAGGCAAGTGTATTTCTATTTATTTTGCAATTAAAGGAACTGAGTATCTAAAAGATGGTCCAATTTGCCCAAAGTCAAACAGCTAGAAAGTTGTGGAGCTGGATTCACAGCACATCTGTCTGGTTGTAAGCCCATATTCTGCCTGTAATGAAAGGTGAACTTCAAAATATTGTAAAACAGAGGCTGCAAATAAATTATCCTTGGGCTGAATCTGGCCCTCAGATGTACTCAGCCTACAGGGCATTAAAAAATGTTTGAGTCAGCAATTTCACTTATGAATCCAAATTCTGTCTTCTTTTGAAAAAGACAAAATAAAACCAGAAGACCTGGCAATGCTGAAAGGTGGCTGCCACTCTGGAAGAGGGACCCTTCCATCTCCTGTTCCTGAGTCCCGCCAGTCACAGGATGCATTTCTTTACTGAGCTAAATTCACTCAATTCTTTTTCACCTGGCCCCTGTAAGACGCTGAGGCTTAAAACTTCCTCTGTACCATATGATCCAGCAATTCCACTTCTAGGTATACACCCCCAAAAAACTGAAAGCAAGAACTCAAACAGAGGCTTGTACAGCAATGTTCATAGCAGCATTACTCACAGTAGCCAAAAGGTAGAAACAACCCAAATATCCATCAGCAAATGAATGGACAAAACATAGTGTACATATAAACAGAATATTACTCGTTTTAAAAAGGAATGCAATTCTGACCCATGCTACAACATGGGCGAGTCTCAAAGACATTATGCTAAATGAAATAAGCCAGGCACAAAAGGATAAGTATTGCATGATTATGTATAGGGGGTACTTAGAGTAGTTAAATTCATAGAGACAAAGTAGAATGGTGGTTGCCAGGGGCTGGGGGAAGGAGTTAATCGGAAGTTATTGCTTAATCGGTTTCAGTTTGGGAAAATGAAAAAGTTCTGGAGATCGATGGTGATGGTTTTATAACAACGTGGATATAGTCAATGCCACTGAACTGTGCCCTTAAAAACAGTTCAAATGGCCGGGTGCAGTGGCTCATGCCTGTAATCCCAGCACTTTGGGAGACCGAGGCAGGCGGATCACAAGGTCAGGAGATTGAGACCATCCTGGCTAATACAGTGAAACCCCATTTCTACTAAAAACACAAAAAATCAGCCAGGTGCGGTGGCACACACCTGTAGTCCCAGCAACTTGGGAGACTGAGGCAGGAGAATTGCTTGAACCCAGGAGGCGGAGGTTGCAGTGAGCCAAGATCACACCACTGCACTCCAGCCTGGGTGACAGAGTGAAACTCCGTTTCAACAACAACAACAACAAAAATCAAATGACAAAGTTTCTGTTATATTTATTTTATCACATTAAAAGAAAAAACTTCCTCTGGTTAAATCAAAGAACTCTGGAACACTAGGGAATGAAATTCTTTATTTTTTAGCAATTTTATAATAAATTCTATAAGATAGACTAGGTATTCCTTAGGTAATACTGTTATGAGTTTCCTACTTATTAATCTACATCAAGAGCTTTTAAGATAGACTGTAGCATCATGTGGAGGACACACACTAGAATATCATTATAAAGAGAAAATAAGAAGACTATAGTTGAAAAAAAAAGTGCTCTATCAGGGAGACTCCCTGGTATACAGAAAGCAAAGAAAGGAATTTGAAAATTTGGTTAAGGTACTTACCACTTTTAAATGTCAATGAACTCATCTGTAAAATGGGTATAATTTTCACTATTTAGTATTAAATAAGATAATTCATGTAGGTTGATGGGACACAGTACAAGTCAACAAGTATTAGTTTTTTTCTTTCTTACATGAGTAGTTCTAAAACATGGTTATTAGACTACATGGGGAAGCGAAGTTATCTCAACTTTTTGTAACTTATGCTACTCATCCAACAAGCACTGCAAAAATGGTCTTTAAATTGCATTTTATATTTCTTCATTTTAAGAAATTCCCAGCCGGGCGCAGTGGCTCACACCTGTAATCCCAGCACTTTGGGAGGCCCAGGTGGGTGGATCACAAGGTCATGAGATAGAGACTATCTTGGCCAACCATGTCTCTACTAAAATACAAAAAATTAGTCGGGCATGGTGGCACGTACCTGTAATCCCAGCTACTTGGGAGGCTGAGGCGGGGAATCGCTTGAACCCAGGAGGCAGGAGTTGCAGTGAGCTGAGATCAAGCCACTGCACTCCAGCCTGTCAATAGAGCAAGATGCGGTCTCAAAAAAAAAAAAAAAAAAAAAAAAGGAATTCCCAAAATTTTGACTAGAAGTATTCCTATATATACTTCTATTTATCTAATCACCTCTTCCTAGCTACTTTTGCACAGTTCAACTGCTTTTATAAACTCCTTCCTAGCTGTGCCACTTACAAGTAGGGGCCTGGGCAAATGCTCTGTGCCTCGGTTTCTATGTGTATCAAATGAGATAATAACGATACCAGTCACATTGACTTGTCATGAAAGTTACTGGAAATTACTCATGGGAAGGGTTTAGATCCGTATCTGGCATGTGGTAAGTACTTAACGAGTGTCAGCTGTGAGCCATGCTATTCTAACTATCACCACTACCGCTATATTGCAGTTCTTCTAAAATAAGGTTTTGGAAGCCTATTTTGGTGTATGGCAAGTAAGTTTTGTGCCCTACTGGTCTAGCTCAGGAATAATATTTTTTTCACATTACCTTGCATGGCACTTACCTTGTAGCCACTCTTACAGAATGTTAGTACATTGTTCTTTATATAATGGCCGCCTATTTTTTTTTTGTCTCTTCAATTGCTCACCCCTGAGGGCAAAGATGAGACTATGCTTCTTTCTATTCCTCCTTGTGCCTATTTTATTGCTCTGTTTGAGGTAAGGCTCCAAACCAGCTTGTTGGGTGAATAAATGAATGAAATAATGACTGCGTGTAAGGGGTTCAGATTACCTAATTGAATTGTTAGAACATCAGTAGAGAGTGATAACCCAGGCTAGCAACTGGAGGTCTTAGTGTGATCCCATGGGACCTTTTTCAAAGCAAGTGACCAAGATAAGAAAAAAGAAAGCAGATGGTTAAAGAGATCTAAAATATTTTTATTAAACATTTTGCAATCTTTTAATGGCAGGAGCCTAACAATGCTTTGGGACATGGGGTCATGTATCAACACGGAAAAGAGTCAAAAGGGAAAGTCCCTCAGAGTTAGTCTGCTTTATAGAGTTTCTTTTTAGCAAGTCAGTTTTTCTGGTGTAGGGTGCATTCATGGGCACTGATCTTCTTGGAGTGAAGTTAACACAACAATAATGACAATAGCAAAGCTGAGGTTTTTAGGAGAGAAATTCCTCTTTTCCCCTCTGAGGGGCATTTACTCAACGTTGTCAATTGTATCCCTTATTCTCTCATTTATCTGTGAAAGCCAGTAACAGCACCGTCACCCCCTCCACCACCTTCCACCTTGCCCTGTCAGCAGAGTCCTTGCCTTCTCAATTTCTCAGTCTCTGTGTGGCTTCTTTCCAGCCACACAGTGTAACCTCCAACCTCATGTTCTTGACCTTGTTTAGTTCCTGCTTCTTTTTGATGGACAAGGATCTCACTCTTCCCAAGGACATTCTGTTACTGGCTTCTTGTGGGGTTGTTCCCATCTTCATTCCTGCCCCCACTCCAGTTCTTTTCCATATCTACCATATTTATATTGGTCAAGAAGACTTTGGACTAGTTTTTCTTGCTATAGTGTGCATGGTGGAATGAATAGACTCTTTTCCTTAATGTGAAATATTAGAATACTGATTATCCTTACTGAAACTGCCCAGTCTTCCCTTTTGAGAATCACCTGTTGAGAATCACTGTTCTCACCATAAACTCAGCAATAATGGACTCAGTAGATTAATTGTCAAGAAGCAAAGGTGGGAAAATCCTCCCCATACCTAGTATGGAGTTACCCACAGGTGCTCTTCTTTTCAAATACTTTGCATCTCGGGGGAAGCTTTGCCTTGTTTTACAAGGAAAAGAGGAGACTTTTTTTTTGGTCAGCCAACAGTCTCTATCCTTTTATTCTGTGCATATTTCATGTATTTGCTCCCCAGCTCACATGGAGCAATACAGCATGTCAGAGTTTGTGTCTTGGGCCAAGTACTCAGGGATGGAGAGTCCACAAGCTGGCCTATTGAGGAGCTTAGGAGAACCTCAGGAAGGCCTTTAGCCAAGCACCTCCCACTGCTCCATGCTTGCCTTAATATTTTTCTTCCTTCCTTCTGAAGGAGAATTGCAGAATAACCATTCATATAAATCCAAGTAAAAAGAACGTATTTTTAGAATATCCTCCCATCCACACATTGAACCTTTCGCATGAATAATGTGTCCGTGTTCTCTTTCTCTCTCCATATATACACAAATACCATCTCCTGAGCCAATCCAGTAAAGTGTTTGTACCATGTTATTAAGTCTCCGGAATGTATTTGCTTTAAGGTCTGCTTACTGCTATAAAGAGCATGGGAAACCTGATGGTGGGGCGTTGGGATCGCCATGGGACCGCAGGCTAACTGGAGGCATTATGTGAAACTATGCAGTGGGAACATAATTACCTCAATCTCACCCTTTCTACACCATATACTTTGACCTTCCTGGAATGACTAATATCTTCTTTCTGTTTTTCAAAACTGAAGGCCTCCACTGGCATTCTAAGCCTATTAGACTCTGACAGTATTACAAATTTAACTCACCATATGACTTTTTTTTTCCAGTTGGAAGAATATAGATAAACAGATACAATAACATTAAGTAAAAGAAAACCATAAATGTAAGGTTCTAAGGAATATTCTTGAATAAGGGTTTTTTTAAATCTGATCATCCACATTTTTGATAGTAACAATTATAACAACTCTTGGCATATATAAAGCATTTATACTATGTCAAGCACTATGCTAAGCAGTCTATTTTATCTAATTTCATTACAGTAACAGTATGAGGTGTGAAGTAGGCATCAAGAAATTCTGTCAGTACCAGTTTATCTGCAGTCTGGGGATCTGTAACTTGCCCAAGGTCAAAGAGCTTGAAATTTCAACTTGGGACCATCAGACTGAAAACCTGCAATCTAAGACACTTTGCTGTGCTGCCTTCCTATTATGTCACCAAACATATGCACGCATAAGAAATTTCCTGGGGTCTGAACATTAATTTTAAGGTTGTCTAAAGCTCAAAAAATTACTTTCCTATTTTTTTTTTTTTTTTTTTTGTGGGATGAGAGTTACAAAAAACAATTCTATATGGCTTGTCTCTTTAGACGTAACAGACACAAATACAGCATGCCCGGATAAATTTGAATTTCAGATGAACAGTGAAAACAAATTTTAGTATAAATATGTCCTCTGAAGTATTTGGGATGTGATAAAAATGCATTCATTATTTATCTGAAATTCACATTTGAGTGTCCTGCTATTTATCTGCCAATCTTACTCTTAAGTCAAGCATTTCATTCAGGGACTTTCCATGCTCAAAGCAACAGGTGGAGATAATGCTTCCCTGGGGTTAATTCCAAGCCTGTAGAGAAGCAAAGCCTTCCCATTGCATGAAATCCCTCCTGGTCTGGCTTCTCCCCAAGTTTCTGGGCATGAAGCTGACCACAAGCCATGCTCCCTCTTTCTCATGGAGGCTACATTTTATACCACAGTGAGAGGTTGGTATATTCTGACCCTGTCCATACTCTCTCTTTTTCGGGGCATGTGAGTAGGGCTTACTCTGAAGAAGGACCATGTTCATGCACCTTATTTTTAATCATCAATAATTAATAACCATAATTGTACTAACAACAGAATTCATAGCAATAATCCATGCATCAGTGATGTTAGAAATGGTGTCAATCCACATAACTGTTTTAGTTGTACAGTTGCTGTAACCATAGCTATAGAGTGTGGTGTTTGTTAGGTCAATTGCTCCTTCCTTTCCCATGAACTTAGGTGACTTCATTTTCCTCCCTCTTAGCATCTCCCATGCAATGGACACGCTGTTGTCTGTTTCAGTTCAGGGGGCTCTTAAATCACTTGTTCTGGATTCATTTTCCTTTACCAGATCTCTACATTCCGGTTTTGTTTCCAACTTAAAAGCTATTGTAAGATATTCAAACAGCAGCTCTTTCAATACACATATTATCAATAGCGTATCCTGAGGCTTGATTTTCATGGAAACGTCTTGTTTCTGGAATACAATGGCTCATTTCTACTTAAGGTATCCTCTCAGCAGTTTCCTAACAGCTCCTTTCATGACCAGCCGCTCTCACTCACCCCTTCACCTTCCCTGCTGCAGAAGACTTCTTGTCTAATATGAGACAAAAAGCCTGCAGTAGTGTTCCCACTGTCCTAACAGCGCAGAGGAGCAGGAAGCCAGTGACAGGGCACACACGTTAAGTGCTGTGGCTTGACAAAATGACTACCAGGACACGCAAGTGGCAGAAGTCACCGACGTGCTGCTGCAGTCCCCAGTGAGAGTCTAGCAGATGAACTCAGAGCACCAACACATGCACTCTCGCCCGTTTGAGCAGACACACTCCGAAGCCTCAACTTTCAACTCTCAACATCCAAATGCAACTTACAAAGGAAAACTATTTCAAGTTTCCGAACTGACCTAGCCCAGGTGAAACTCTCAAGGCAATGGGGAGAGGAAATAGGCGGAGAGAGAGAAGGACGAGTGTGGCACAGCCCGCGGGGGCGCAGGTGCCCTAAAAGGGTGGCAATGGCAGGGACACTGTACCTCGGCAGCAGGCGGAAGGCGTCCCAGAGCCACGCGGGGCTCGCTCGTCTCAGGCGGGTCTTGCCTGCCAACCGCTGAGCTCCCTTCAATGTCAAAAGGAAAAGCGTTGTCGTCCCCGGACGCGGCGCGGGAGCAGGCAGCGCTCCAGAGGAGCCACAGAGGCAGGACCGAGCGCCAGGCTGAGCTCAAAGCCATTTCTCCGCTGACATCCAGCAGGGCTCGGGCGCTGTAGGTCTCCGTGGGTCCCCCGCGTGGTGCGGCGGTGCCTCGCTTATTTTCCCTCCAATCCGTGTGCAGTATCCGGAGGTGGCAGCGCAACCAGCAGCTTAGGAAAAAAGGGAAAGTGCTAGAGTAAGGGAGAGTCCCAGCCTCTCTCTCTCTCTCTCCCCTTCTCCCCTTCTGTCTCCCTCTCCCTCTCCCTCTTTCACTTTTTCTCTTTCTCCCAGAGGTTCTGGCTCAAGAACTTACAGATGGACGGAGCTTACAGTCCGGCATCAAAGGGCAGACGGATTGGGGTGAGCCCCGCCAGCGCCAGGCCACCTCCTCTCCCCGGCCGTTCGGTACTGGGGACTGCGCTGTCCTGGCTTCCTTCTCACATTCATTCTCACCACTCCCTTTTTACCTTCCACTTTCAGACCCTCCCACTCTAAGCTGGCTTTTCAGACACTGAGGTCCGCCTTTCCCTGCGGCCTTCCCTCCCCTCTCAGTTTGGAGCCCCTCCAAGGGCTCCAGAAGAATATTCAGCTTTTGTGACCGCTTCCTCACCACTCTTATTTATGTAGTCAAGGTACCGGATGTCTTATCTGTATTTATATAGATCTTTTATGTGGCCCCCGCTAGTTCGCAGGAAAGTGGGTGGAAAAGGGATTCCAGCGGCAGGAACCAGAGGTACATTATTTCTGAAGGCAGAGGGTCAGGATGCCCACTTTCTTGAGCACGGTTGCTCGGTTTTTTTTCTAGAGATAGACTGTTGCACTCTTTGTGCTCATATCTTCTCTGGAGATTCACTGGCCACCCCTCTTCCTCCCGACAGTCCTCACCCAGAGGGCTTGGGAGAAGAATATCTTTCACTGCAGCGCTGGAAAATGACTTCATTACCCAAATGCATGAACTTTTATTTACAAAGAACATCTTGTTTTCATCCTAAAGAGGTGCTTTGTAAGGGACCCGGAACAAGGCTTGCAGTGTAGGAGCCTGTCAAATATACTGCCCACAGCCCCAGCCTCTTCCTCTTGGCCTGTAATCTCATGCCTACTACATCTGTCTGAATCATGTAACCTTTCCAAGACTTCAGGGTGAAGTTGGGCTACGGTTATGTCAGGGGCACCCCTGTGGATGAGATAGTGTCTGCAACAGCTGATAGGTACCTTTGTTTACATTGGCTTCATAACGAGCTCTAAACATTTCCAGAAGATCCAACCATGGTTTAAAAATGGTCAGATAAGACAACCATAAAATGACACCCAGGTAAGCTTCTAGGTGAAATAAAGCATTTTTATATAATCTAATCATGAAGTAAATAAATAAAGCCTTTTCATAAAACCTAATCATTAGCTCCATTTCATAGAACAAAAGTCATTTTATCTAAGCATAAGCAAAACCATTTATTTTGCACCTAACATGTGCCAGATACTTGGCATATGCTATTTATAAACCTCACAGCATTCCTGCAAATACCATTAATCTCCTTTTATAGAAGAAGAAAGCGAGGTTCAGAGAGACTAGGACATTTGCCCAAGGCCGCACAGCTGGTGGAAAGCAGAGATGGGATTTGGATCCGGGCCTCACTGATTCCAAAGCTCTCTTTTACTAATCTATATACACGACACTACAACTTCAAAATAAAGAGTATGAATTCAGAGGTGAAAGAAATGGTCACTTTTATTTTTTGAGTGCCTTCCATGTGCAAAAAAAAAATAAAATAAAATAATGTGAATTGTCTCATTTAGGCCTGGGTGCAGTGGCTCATGCCTGTACTCCCAGCACTTTGGGAGGCTGAGGTGGGTAGATCATGAGGTCAGGAGTTCGATGCCAGCCTGGCCAATATGGTGAAACCCTGTCTCTACCAAAAATACAAAATTTAGCCAGGTGTGGGGAGGCACCTGTAGTCCCAGCTACTCGGGAGGCTGAGGCAGGAGAATTGCTTGAACCTGGGAGGTGGAGGTTGCAGTGAGCTGAGATTGCACCACTGACTCCAGCCTCGGCGACAGAGCAAGACTCCGGCGCAAAAAAAATTGTCTCATTTAATTTCATCTTGATGATAATCTTGTGAAGTAGGGATTGTCATACACATTTGGCCATGGGTAAGTGGTAAAATTACTACTATAGCCCAGGTAAATCTGATGGTAAGGTCTTTGATTTTAAATGATAAAATTGTATGATACAAAAGAACTGAAGCCAAAAGAAGCAAAAACAATTCTTAGAGATTCCAAAGTGATATTTTGATTTTAAAATATTAAAATAGTATTGCAAGGAATTATGAAACTAAATTATGATAATCTTCTTATACATAGACTAGTTAACCTACTAAATTAAGTGGGAGAAGTTAAAAACATGTTTGGTTTAGTCGAGAGACTGATACTGGGAGAAAAGATGGCCAGACTCTGAGACAAAACAGATTATGCTCAATTATCCCAACCCACTCTCCCTTTAAAAGAACATTAAATAATAATAATATTAATTATACATGATATATATTAAATATTCTGACTTCAGATATAGATCTCCTCAGCACACCAAAACTCAAATATTTGTTTTCTGAAGGATTTCATCTTGTTCTTTACTAGCTGCCAATTAATCACACACTTTTAATTTAATCTGGACCCTCTTCTGTCTGTCTGCCCAGTGCTGGTAGGCCCAGTGCTGGTCTTCGTCCAAGACCTATGGACTTCTTATTTTTGGTTAAATATGTGCTTCCAGCTCTTCCTCTTCATCTTCTTTATGCGGGTACTATTATTATTTTTGAGGCAAAATGGCATACTACACAGGGGGATGAATTTTTGTATAAAATAAAGCAGGGTTCAAATCCTGGGTCTGCATGTAGTAGTTTTGGGAGCTTGGCATGTAACTTAGTCTCTCTGAAAGTTTCCTTTCCTGTAAAATGGGTATAATGATGCCTTTTTGTCATAGGTGTTTGAACTAGAGCAATTCCATCTTGAATAGGGGCTCGGTAAAATAAGACTGAGACCTACTGGGCTGCATTCGGAGGAGGTTAGGTATTCTAACTCACTGGATGAGACAGGAGATCAGCATAAGATACAGGTCACAAAGACCTTGCTGATAAAACAGCATGCAGTAAAGAAGGCAGTCAAATCCCACCAAAACCAAGGTGGTGACCTTGGTCGTGCTCACTGCTCATTATACACTAATTATATTGCACTAGCGTGCTGAAATACACTCCCACCAGCACCATGACAGCTTATAAATGCCATGGCAACATCAGGGAGTTACCCTACATGGTCTAAAACAGGGACGAACCCTTAGGTTCTGGGAGTTGCCGACTCCTTTCCCGGGAAACTCATGAATAATCCACACCCTGTTTAGCATATAATCAATAACCATAAAAATAGGCAATCAGCAGCCCTGGCTGCTCTGCCTATGGAGTCACCATTCTTTTATTCCTTTACTTTCTTGATAAACTTGGCTTCACTTAACTCTATGGACTCGCCTGGAATTTTTTGTGGTGTGAGATCCAAGAACATTCTCTTGGGGTCTGGATTGAAACCCCTTTCCGGTAACACTTTCACTGAATTATTATGGGTAGTAAATGAAAGAATATAAATAAACATTAACACAGACCAGCACGGAGTCAGAGCTCAATAAACACCATTTAATTATACAATAAGCCCTCATTTAACATTTTCTATATATTCTTGGAAACTGCAGCTTTAAGCAAAATAACATATAATGAAGCCAATTTCACCTTAGGCTAATTGATATAAATAAGATTTATTAAATTCCTATGACACAGTTCTGGTCACAAAAACATCACCAAACTTCTAAATAAAGACCAAAATGCTTATAATGGTAAATGTGAAAGTAAATGTGAGCTATACATACACTTCAGATTAACAAAAACCAGTAAATTATTTACCCAATGTTTGGTGAATCAGTGAGTGACAGCAATCATAGTGGTGGTGGGTTAAAGCAAGGAATAAATGTTTAAAAGCAAAAAATTGTAAGAAGTACCTCCTACCACCATGCAATTCAAAAAAACCCAACAACAAATAGGATGGGCTCGCTGAATGCTTCCATGCAGCATCGTTTATTGTCATGCGCCTGTATGATCATTGTAGACTTCATGAATTTTTATTTGATAATAATTTTTCTTCATTATTCATTCATTTTCCAACCTGCTTCTTCCAACTCAGAGTGTGGGGTGGCTGGAGTCCATCCTGGCAGCTCAGAGTTCAAGCTGGGGACACTGGACAGAAGGCCATCCCATCGCCGGGCGTGCTCACGCACACAGCCACACTCACTAAGACTGGAACCATGCAGACATACCAAGGAACGAGGACTCTTTGAGACGTGGGAGGAAACTGGAGTACCTGGAGAAAACCCACGTGGGAGAACATGCAAATTCCACACAGACAGTGGCTTCAGCCAGGAATTGATTTTTTTTTTTCTCACCAATGTTATGACAAAGCAATGTTGAAAGAAACAGTGTTATTCTGGGACCTGCCTTACTATATTTTCAAATCTTAGGGAAGAACAAAATGACTATTCTAAAAGAGGAAAGGCAACCATTTTATTTATCCGGGTGTAGGTAACCTCCCATGTTTGAGAACAGCCATTCACATTTCTGGTTGCTACTGGGCCCTTCCTTGCATTAACCGTGAATGAGGCAGTCATGGGCCACAGAGTCACAGGTCAAGCAGACGAGGAGAGAGCACGGCTGACTAATTTACAGCAAGTTAGAAGGCAGCAGAACCCTTTGGCGAGTTACCTCCTCACCAAAGGGCCACTCCCCGACCACCAAACGACTGAGTGTAGGAGGATTTTATCCCTGCCACCAGGACAACTGGGAAGCATTTCTGGTGCGGCTGCTTTCTTATCATGACTCTCCCTTTCTCTCCCTCCTGGGATTGGGGCTGGGTGTTCACCGAGTCCTTTCATGGCTGTCATCGTTTTTGGGACACCTAGCTGCCCCGTGATGAAAGGGGTGCTGCCCCCTCATCCACAATGCATGGAAGACAGCACGGGCATTCAGAGACGCTCACAGTGCCTCCAAGGACACTAAGCCAGTTAGTGCAGACGAGGGCCCCCACACCATCCAACTCCCAGGCCAATGCTTTCCCAACTAGGCCAAGCTATTTTTGGTTCTGGCAGCAGCAGATCTGATGGTTTTGAGGTTTTATCAAAAGAAGCTTCTGGAATTCTCTTTTGAGACCCCTAGTGCGGTAATCAGCAGATACATATCAGGGCTGCCTACTCCTTCAGAGCCTGGCTGTTAGGCCTGTCCTCAGCATCCAAAGCCCTAAGGAGGGTGTTACTAACACATCCCATGTGCCCTTCTGTAAATAGAAAGTCACGTCAGATGCTATTTTGAATTTGTAGGTGCTAATCTTGACATAACTAGACAGAGGATTGTTGTGGGGACTGTGTACTAGTGACAATAATTTTGTGATGAGATCAGTCAGAGAAGCAAGTATGAACTGAGCTATCCCCCACAATGAGGTCTCTAACTGGCACTCAAGTAGCAGGACTGGAAAGTGTAAGATGGCGATTCTTTTTTTCTGCCGATCCTGCTGTCCTCTCAGACCAAGATTCCCTTCTACAAACGACTCTGGTGGACGTTCAGGTTCTATGAGGAGGAGGAGCAGCAGCGAGAGTGCTAGGAGGTGGATAGGGTTTAAAAGTTGTTCTTCTAGGCTGGGCGCGGTGGCTCATGCCTGTAATCCCAGCACGGGGAGGCCTAGGCAGGTGGATCACCTGAGGTCAGGAGTTAAAGACCAGCCTGACAAACATGGAGAAACCCCATCTCTACTAAAAATACAAAATTAACCGGGCGAGGTAGTACACGCCTGTAATCCCAGCTACTTGGGAGGCTGAGGCAGGAGAATCGCTGGAACCCAAAGAGGTGGAGGTTGCAGTGAGCCGAGATGGAGCCTTTGCACTCCAGCCTGGGCAACAAGAGTGAGACTCCATTTCAAAAAAAATAAAAATAAAACAACAACAACAACAACAAACTTGTTCTTCCTTCTGTTACTCAGCCTTTTGTCCAGGACATGAATAGTATGTGCTACCTATGCTTCCTCTGCAGTCATAGACTCATTTGACTTTTAGTATATGCTACCAGCATTCTTCCTCATTCATTCTTTCATCCATCTATCTATTCATATATTATTTATTTAATCATCATTTATTAAATAGCTCAGTACACCAGGTTTAGATGCTGAGGATAAAATGCTAAAAACATTATTCTGTCAAGGGTTTTAAAAAATTATTTATTTATTTATTTATTTTGAGACAGTGTCTCACTCTGTTTCCCAGGCTGGAGTGCAGTGGCACAATCTAGGCTCACTGCAACCTCCACCTCCCAGGCTCAAGCGATTCTCCTGCCTCAGTTTCCCGAGTAGCTGGGGTTACAGGCGCATGCCACCACACCGGGCTAATTTTTGCATTTTTTAGTAGAAACAGGGTTTCACCATGTTGACCAGAGGCTGGGCTTGAACTCCTAACCTCAGGTGATCCTCCTGCCTCGGCCTCCCAAAGTGCTGGGATTATAGGCGTGAGCCACCATGCCCAGCTGACTGTCAAGGAGTTTTTTGAAGAGTCTGGTAGGATCTGTAAGGAATGCAATGATTAACAGGAGGAGTTCAAAGAGAAAGTGCAGAAATGCTCCTGATAAAATACATCGAAAAAGCCTTTTACCCAGATGCACTTCAAAGAGGAAGTGCAGAAAGGTTTCTGATAAAAATATATCAAACAAGCCTTTTACCCAGGGGAGGTCAGGGAGGTTTGAGAAGAAGAGGGCAACCAGGCGAGTCTGAACTGATGGGAGGAGGGGAAGGATGGTGCTCCAGGAGTGAAATGCAGATGCAGAAGGACAGACAAGTCTGGGCATGGTGGCTCCTGCCTGTAATTCCAGTATTTTGGGAGGCTCAGACGGGCAGATCACCTGAGACCAGAAGTTTGAGACCAACCTGGGCAACATGGTGAAACTCCATATCTATGAAAACAAAAAAACAAACAACCCCCCCCCACCCAAATATTAGCCAGGCATGATGCTACGTGCCTGTAGTCCCAGCTACACGAGAGACTGAGGTGGGAGGATCACCTGAACCTCGGGTGGGAAGAAGTCGAGGCTGCAGTGAGATCGCACCACTGTACTGCAGCCTGGGTGACAGAGTGAGACCTTGTCTTGAAAAACTAAAATAAAATAAACCAGAGGAACAGACACATCAGGGACCACGACGCCATGGGAAGGTGGGAAAGCCATGTGATTTCTAGATGCTCTCTGAGCTCCCCCTGTTCACAGGGTACCGTCCCTGCTCTCAGGCCCACAGAGCCTGCAGGAAAAGAAAGGACTTCCCCAGCCTCCTACTGGTCTCTCAGCACTGCCCGTCAATCCCCGCCCAGTAAGTAACGGAGGATCCTTCCCCATTGCAAATCTGAACACTGGGAGTTGTTAGTCCTAGAATTTACAGCCTGAACAAAAACCCAATAAAACTGATGGGAGAAAGAACAACTTTTAAAAGGCCTCCATCCTCTCCTAGCACACTTGCTGTGCTGTTGCACCTCCTCAAACAGCCTGAACTTCCACCAAAGTCATTCATAAAAGAGAATCTCCATCTGAGAGGAGAATCAGCAGAAAAAGAGACACTGTCCCTCTTACACGTTTCATTCCCACCACTGAGTACCAGTTAGGGTACAGGGTGGGGGAGAGCTGGTGCTTGCGTCTCTGACTGATCTTACCATAAAATTGTCTTCACTGTTTTTTAGGTGAATAAATTTAAGCATAGGAATGACATGATCATATTTGTATTAACTTTCTTTTTTTTTTTTTGAGACAGAGTCTTGGTCTGTTGCCCAGCACAATCTCAGCTCACTGTAGTCTCTACCTCCTGGATTCTAGTGATTCTCCTGCCTCCCAAGTTGCTGGGATTACAGGCACGCACCACCATGTCCAGCTAATTTTCTAATATATGTAATTTTTAATCTTACTATATTTACTTTATCTGGTATATTTGCAAATTTTATACAAAAGTTAGCTGGGCATGGTGGCACACGCCTGTAGTCCCAGCTACTCGGCGAGGCTGAGGCAGGAGAATCGCTTGAACCTGGGATGTGGAGGCTGCAGTGAGCCAAGATCACACCACAGCACTCCAGCCTGGGCAACAGAGCAAGACTCTGTCTCAAAAAAAAAAAAAAAAAAAAAAAAAGAAAAAAGAAAAAGAAATTACATATATCAGAAAAGGTGGAAATAATCGTTACCAGAAATCATACTACTCTAGGGCAATAACTTACAACACTGAAAATGCTTTGGTGTAAATACCTTCAGACTTTTGTGACATCTATATTAACATATCCTATCTATTTTTATACTTTATATATTTTATTATATATTATATATATATGTTTCGTACATATTCATTTTGTCTATTCCATCTTTTTTTTTTTTTTTTTTTTTTTTTTTTTTTACAAAAACGAATCCAACCGTACGTAATATATGTCAACTTCTTGCAGTGTTCAGATTTGAATTTTGGGAAGACCTTCTGGTGTGGATGGGGCCTGGAATTGAGGGCAGTGCTAACAGACCAGTTAGGAGGCTGGAAAAGCCCTTGCTTCTCATGCAAGCTCTGTTAACCCCAAGGGCAGGGACTGTACTCATGAACTGGGGACTCAGGAAGCATTTGGGGATGATAGTAGCAATGAGTGGGTTGGCCTGATGGAGAGTGAAACAAACAGATGAGAGCCTGATCTAACAAGGATTATTGACCAGCCTCTGCTGTGGCCATCCCTTTGGGTCTAATAGGATAATTACTTCATCAGCCCTAAAGGAAAGTGATAGATGCTCCCAGTAATGTATTCAATAGAGAACAGCTGGTGTCAACATCAATTAGCTCAGCTGATGAGACCAATAGAACATAGGAGCTCCTGGGACTTGTTAATGAAATGATATAATTAAGAAGAATGGAACAACTTTCAAAAAAGGAGGCCTAAGAAACTGACTTTTGTGTCAGTACATCCACCCCCACTCCCAGTACCACAAAGGAACTGTCCATTAAGATCAGGATTGCTGTCAGCATGGTGGGAAGATACACAGAATGAAGTGTTAAAATCTGTTCTAACCTGCTCTGTGTGAGCAGCTGTAGAAACTAGTCTGTGAGATTTTAACTCAAAAGCTCTATAATGGAAAGTGCATCCTGGACATGCTCTCTTTAGGAAACCAACTGACTTCAGAAGAAACTTTGGAAGTAGAGAGGGCATAACCATAATAGTGCTTCAAATTTTCACAGTGCCTTACGATTTGAAATTGATATATGGTTCTTTCTCCTTCTACAAGTGAGAATGATCTAGCTTTAAATGCCAAGTGTAACCTCCAGACCTTTAGGAGAAAGATTCCTGTATCACTGTCCACCACATCCCTTATTCCTTGAATATTTAATAATCGAATTAAGATGTTAAATTCACCATCCATTCATTCAACAAATATTTTTCAAATATCTACTTTGCAAGCTGCATTTTTCTAGGCTCCATAGCAAAAAAGAAATCAGACAAAAATGCCTGCCTTTGTGGAGTTTACATCTAACTGAAGAAAGGTAGAAGAGAGATAAAGAATAAGCAATCAGATAAGAGAAATAGTAGGTCACATGGTAAATACTTTGGAGAAAAATAGAGCAGAGAGGGTGTGGGGGTGGTAGAACATGCAAGCTGAGAAAAGTGGGATGAAACTATTTTAAATTGGGTCATCAGGGCCAGGTGCGGCCCTGCACTTCGGGATGCCGAGGTGCATGCATCACTTGAGGTCAGGAGTTCGAGACCAGCTTGGCCAACATGGCGAAACCCGGTCTCTATTAAAAATACAAAAATTAGCCAGGCATGGTGGCTCACGCCTATAATCCCAGTTATTCAGGAGGCTGAGGCACAAGAATCTCTTGAACCTGGGAGGCGGAGGTTGCAGTGAGCCGAGATGGCACCACTGCACTATAGCCTGGGTGACAGGGCAAGACGCTGTCTAATAATAATAGTAATAATTGGGTCATCAGGGAGGCCTCACTGACAAGACAATATCTGAGCAGAATCTGGGATGTGAGGGGGCAAGCCAGGCAGCTATTAATGTAGAGGAGCAGGGCAGAGAGAAGAAACAGGAACTGAGTAATGGAAAGGAAGAAGGTACTTCTCTCATTGAGGAATAGACTAGAATGAAGTGTTAGAGGTAAAGCATAGCTGGAGATAAAGTCAGAAATGTAGAGGCTGTGGGGAGGATGATTATATAGCTCCTTCGGGATCATTGTGTACAAAGACTTTGGCTTCTTCTCTGAGTGAGTGGGGAAGAATTTGGAGGGTCTTGCGCAGAGAAGTGACATGATCTGACTTATTTCGTCTGTGATGTGGGGAGTAGACTGTAGTGAAAGAGGTAAGGGAAGAGGCAGGGAGGCTATTTAAAGGCTATTGCAATAATACAGTTGAGCCACGATGATGACTTGGGTTAGGATGTTGGGATTATATATGAAAAGTAGTTGAATTCTTGATTTATTGTGAATGTGAAATCAATGGGATTTGCTGGATATAGGAAATGAGAGTAAGAAAGAAATCCAGGCTGATGTACATATTTTGTCCTGATCAGACTGTAATGACGAATTTGCCATTACTAGAATGTGAAAGACTATGGGAAGAGCAGGTCAGGGTAATGGAGACACGAAGAGTTTAGTTTTGAACAACACTTTTTTGAGGCCGGGTGCAGTGGGTCACGCCTGTAATCCCAACTCTTTGGGAGGCCGAGGTGGGGGGATCACGAGGTCAGGAATTTGAGACCAGCCCGGCCAACATAGTGAAACCCCATCTCTACTAAAAGTACAAAAAAATTAGCCTGGTGTGGTGGCATGCGCCAGTAGTCCCAGCTACTTGGGAGACCGAGGCAGGAGAATCTCTTGAACCTAGGAGGCGGAAGTTGCAGTGAGCCGAGACTGTGCCATTGCACTCCAGTCTGGGTGACAGAGTGAGATTCCCTCTCAAAAAAAAAAAAAAAAAAAAAAAGGCCTTTTTTGAAATCCCACTCAGATCATATTCTTACTAAGAATTCCTTACTGTACTCCTTACTTAAAGATACTCATTTTTAAACATTATATATCCATAATATGCAAGGCATCTTTTTTTTTTTTTAAGTTTTTTTTAACTGGGATCTAGTATGTGCATGGAACTGTAGATAAAACTAGAGGACATCCTTATAGTCTAGTAAGAAAGATTTGTAGCATGAACTTCAGTACCGGCAATTCAAATCACCCAGTGCTCAAGATGGGCAAAAGTCCATTGCCTTTGGGGGAGAAAGCAGGAAGGGATCCCTTTGAACTCCATGAGAAAAGGAGGCATTAAAGATTTGAGCTGGGGCCAGGTGAAGTGAGTGGCTCATGCCTGTAATCCCAACATTTTGGGAGGCCGAGGCGGGCAAATCGCTTGAGCTCAGGAGTTCAAGACCAGCCTGGGGAACATAGTGAGACTCTGTCTCTATAAAAAATATGAAAATTAGCTGGATGTGGCAGCTAATTTTTAATTAGCCTGTGGTCCCAGCTACTCAAGAGGCTGAGGTGGGAGAACTGCTTGAGCCCAGGAGGTCAAGACTGCAGTAAGCCGAGATCATACCACTGCACTCCAGCCCGGGAGACAGAGGAGACCCTGTTTAAAAAAAAAAAAAAAAAAAAAAAAAAAAGATTTGAGCTGGATATCTACACATGTATAGGAATTAGATGTGGGAAGATCGGTGGGGAAGGTAAACAAGGAAAGGAATTTCTGGCAAATGGAACAGCATAGGCTCAGGTGTAGAAATGGGAAAACACATTCATGTTTAGGCAAAGGCAAGTTGATAGATGGCTGAGCGTCGCACAAACCTGGCTTGGGCGAATAATGGGAGATAATATAGAATAGGTAGGTATGGCCTGATTACTTTATAGTTTGCTGCTAGGAGAAAGAGAGATCACCGGAGAGTTAAGAAGGGTTCATTGGATAACTCTGTGGAGGCTGCACTGCAGTGGAGAGAGACTGGAGGCTGCTCCAGCTGGGAGATTGCTGCAGTAATAATGTAGGTCTCAAGGGGGAATAACATTTATGAACTGTCACTGTCCCCTGAATACAATGTCCCATCCCTGGATTAATCCAGGTGTAATGCAGACATCTAATTTTGTAAAACCACTATTTCCTTGACAGTGACATAAATTTTAGCTTGAATAGACTCAGTCAATGGAATAATAGGCCAAGAAAGAAGGCAATGCTTGATACTGCTGCTTCCCAACCAACACACACTGCGTGGCATTTACCAAGCCACAGTCTGGCTCCTCTGCCAGGGAAAGGTGTTGCCTGACAGCAATTCCTATGAGATAGCTTCTTCCTCTTTTTTTTTGGCGGGGGACAGGAAGTAAGGGGGGCAGCACTATGGAAGCCCTTGTGAGTGCAGGGGTCTTCTGGAAGGAGGAGTTCTCATTCTTTGGAGAGAGCTTCCAAAGGTGGACAGCTTTTTTTTTCTCTTTTATGTGGAAGAGAGACTTTGTTGCCCTTGGAGCTGTTGACAAGTCCTGGGAGAAGCCAGGTTTAGCAGAAACTGACCCTACAGAAGGCAGAGTGGAAGGAGAAGAGACAGTGGGTCCCAGAAGATGATATTTAGCTGTAGAATCTGAACTTTCCAATTTCACAAGTCCAAAAATACCCTTTATTGCCAAGTTGAGTTAGATTTTCTGTTACAACAAAAAGGTTTCTAACTGATACAAGAACAGTAGGAATTTGAGAAACATATGGTTTTGGAACAGACTGTGATGAGTGAATCAGTGAGAAATAGGAGGTGGTTTGTGGAAAAGAAATGTCTTTTGGAGGAAGTCCTCAAGAAAGCAAAACTAGTATACAGAATATCTTGATTTTCCACAATTCATTGATCTGTAGACATTTATTTATTTATTTATTTATTTATTTTAGCAGGAGTCTCACTCTGTCGCCCAGGCTGGAGTGCAGTGGCGCGATCTCTGCTCACTGCAAGCTCCGCCTCCCGGGTTCACGCCATTCTCCTGCCTCAGCCTCCCGAGAAGTTGGGACTACAGGCGACCGCCACCATGCCTGGCTAGTTTTTTGTATTTTTTTTGGTAGAGACGGGGTTTCACCGTGTTAGCCAGGATGGTCTCGATCTCCTGAGCTCGTGATCCACCCGTCTCGGCCTCCCAAAGCGCTGGGATTACAGGCTTGAGCCGCTGCGCCCGGCCAACATTTATTAAAAAAGAAGTTAGATGTTAAAAACTCAGCCTATGGATTCGGACTGTGAACCTGTGTATTGTAGTTTGTTTTTATAGCCTTCAGTTCTCCAACTTAATCAGCTCTGTGAACTTGAGAAGTTATTTCATTCTCAAAACCTCAGCTGCTGCATCTGTGAAAAGGGAACAGTACCTGTCTCATAGAGTTTTTGTGGCTGTAAAATAAGATCATGTATGAAAATTGCCCAGAATAATGCCTGGCACATAGAGAATGCTTAATAAACTTTAGCTGCCATTATTATTGCTACTACTACTAATATTAATACTTAGATGACTAATATGTTCTGGAGAAAACTAGAAGACAGAGAGGTAGGTTGTCAACTATAAAATTAATAGAATTTTCTGTTACCTATAGCATAATGCATAAGTATTCTTGTTTTCTTTCAGTTGTTTTAATATTCAGAAGCTGTAACAACAATTATAGATGCATTATTATCAATGTGGTATGTAATATTTGTTAAGGTTTCTCAGAGGCTGCTCACCAGGCTGCCACATGGTTACAGTCTCATTAGGAGCCGAAGACAACATCTAGCCCTTGACTACAGGTCCCATCTTAATTCTTAGCACTATCCAGATAATTCACGGCGTCAGCCACTCTATCCTTAGTTACCTGGCTCTTTCAGTCCATAGTGATTTTAGTATGGGTCCTCTGTCCTTAACAAACTCAGTTCTGTATTTGAATTTCATTTGTGGACTCAGACATAGTAAAACTCCCTAGGAATAAGTGCCTAAAAATGAATAGGCTTTTCTAGGAGACTGGACGATAATTTGGGGGACAGTTTTCTCTCTGGCATTGTCAGGCACTCAGATTCAGACTCTATAATTACCACAGGTTTTTCGAATTATGGCATTTTACATTGGTTTTAATTTTTCATCATTTTGAGTATGCAGACTACTATCACCGACATTGTCTCAAATAATTCTCCTGACCCCTCTGTGAGGTGAGCATAACTATCCAACTTGAAGCGGAGAAACAGAGTCATGGGCGAGCAGTGGAAAATGACCCAGTGACTGGTCTTCAGGCTCCCAGGCTGATGTGATTTCTTCCCATCACTCCTGACTCCTGAAGTTATCAACCTTTGACATTTTAAACTTTACAACCCAACTTAAGTAACAGCTGAGCAGCAAGCATACAAAGACAGCAGTGTTCAAAATTTCTGGTCATCAGATTTTGAGGACGAATTCATGTATTATCATTCTTAAATTAATAATTATTAGAAAATCCGTGGCTCACACCTGTAATCCCAGCACTTTGGGAGGCCGAGGCGGGCAGATCACGAGGTCAGGAGATGGAGACCATCCTGGCTAACACCGTGAAACCCTGTCCCTACTAAGAATACAAAAAACTAGCCGGGCGAGGTGGCAGGCGCCTGTAGTCCCAGCTACTCGGGAGGCTGAGGCAGGAGAATGGCGTGAACCCGGGAGGCGGAGCTTGCAGTGAGCTGAGATCCGGCCACTGCACTCTAGCCTGGGCGACAGAGTGAGACTCCGTCTCAAAAACAAAACAAAACAAAACAAATTATTGGAAAACAAGAACACCAATGACAAGAAGTCGATTGTGGGCTAGAGGGAGAGAAGGATCATATGATTGGAAGGAGGCATATTTCATCTTCAAATAATTGAATAAAAGTGAAAGCTTGCTTTCCCTGTCTTTATTAACTAGGATGTTGGAGCACTGAGAATTTAAACATTGGGCTTGCCATGGCTCAGGCTTGTAGGGAAGAGATCTTCCTGGTGAATATGCTTATGTTTCAAAAACCTTGAAATGAGCATTTCCTCCAGCCAGCTACTAAAAGTGGGCCTGTGGCATTTCTGTGCTTAATTCAACTGGATAGCCTTTGGGAAAGGGCTGGTGCAATTTTTAATCTGGTGTTATGATGAGTGATGAAGAACAGTTCCATCGAGGGCATGGGACAGAGCACACGGAGGAGAAAAGGCCCTGGACTGGGGCCTGGAAACCTGGTATTCTCGTCCCAGGGCTGTCTCTTGTGAGCCACCGTCTTGAGCTAGTTTCTTAAGCTGCCTGGCTTTCACTTTCCCCACTCTATGAAAATGAAAAGTGAGACAAGATGATCCTGGGGTCCCATTCAGCTTCAAAGCCCTGATGTTCTGGGAAAGCACCTATCCCCAGACACTGTTCTGGCCATGGCCAAGAGCAGATGGATGGTTTAGAAAGCAACACATAGAGGACTATTCCATGGCATTACCTGCTGAGATCATTAAACCCAGGGTCTGGTAATTTGTGGCCAAAGCTATATTTTAGGTGACGAAAAAAGCCTGTGGACGGTTCGTGTAACAAATTAAATGCAACAAAAGGAAGATAAATATGAGTTATTACTTTAAACTGTCAGATTCAGAACTGTAGGCCAGAACTGTAGAAAAGAGATAATGCTGCTTGAGACCACAAAAGGAAAAGAATTAGGAAATACATCTCCTGTCCTGGATTCACCCCTCTGTGATACAGCCCTCCACTGGCATTGTGGTGTGTGCTTCCTGGAGCAACAGGCCATCAAATCATGTAGTGCCACACATGGAAAAAGACCAGACAGACTATACAGGACACTGCAACAGGAACTTATGACTCTACCAGCCTAACAGGGTAGTGTTTTTCAGCCGTTAGTTCACCTGCAGGGGAAAAAAACAAAACAAAACAAAACAAAAAACCTTTATTGAGTAACAAGTGTTTCAATGAAGTTGAATTTTATTTTCTTTATTTAGCCTCTATTGTTCTTAGCTGTGAATGATGTTATTCTTGCTATTTGCAAAGACCCTAAATGTACTAGGTTGGTGCAAAAGTAATTGCTGTTTTTGCCATTGAAAGTAACAGCAAAACCTGCAGTTACTTTTGCATCAACCTAATATAATTACAAACGGTAAAAAGCAAAAGCGAGAACTATGACAAAATGTATGTGAATTCCACAAATCCAAGGCCAGGTGTAGATACAAGCCTGGCTGAACTGTGTAGGACAGGGAGCACCTGCTTGTTGCACGATGCTGAGGAACATGGAAGATTAGTATGTATGTAATTTTAGCTGTCGATTCCTTGCTTATTCATTAATTTTACATAATCTATGACATAGACTAAGTAGAACCCAATCTTTCCTAGGAAATGTTCTTATTTAACCCTATGAAATAGCTGTGAAACCCAGATCATTAAGCAGTTTTGAGTAGCATCTATGTCCAAAGTAGGACACAGGCAAACCCAGCCCTTCTGGTCTACGTGTAACACAGTCATGAGGACAAACCCACAACAAGAAAAGAAATTTAAAAATAAACAGAAAACCACAAGCCAGGAGCGTTAAAACACAAAGCAATCACACAGAGATCAGAGGAACATTGTCTGTGCCTTCCGTCTCCCCACTCCCAGCCCTTTTAATAACTTAAACAGTTGTCTCTGATCCTTCCTTGGATGGTGGACAATACCAAAAGCTGAGATCCACCCTCCGCCCTGGCAATTCCATTACTGCATCATGGCTGGACATCTGAAACAGTCTGGGAATAGCCAGCCGGTTCTAGGCAGAAGGCCCAGTATCAACAGTGTGTCTGATGGGCAGCTGGAAGAAGGCTGGTGAGTGACTGAGCCTCTATTCCATAAACAACTGGCAGGATGTTTTAGCCTTTATCAGCCACTGCCTTAATGATGGGCTGAGCTGCTAATAAAACCTACTCAAAATGGTAGGTCAAAGTCCACCCCCAGGATCCTGGGAATTAGCAGACATTTTGATTTCATGTTTAAATAAGCCAATGGGTACTGCTTTTACAATTGAGGCAACACTTCTATCCCCTTACCTAATAGTAACCTTAGCAAAGCTATGACGCTTTAGATGAAAGCCAGTGGCCTATCATTTGAGTCAATCAGTCACTCCAACAGTCACTCTGTTGGTCATCAGTGTAACAACCAGTATCTCAGTTTGCTGCCATTTTCCTAAGCTCGGAATTTTTCTCATTAGCTGACAAGTTTCAGCTTATCATTCTGTCATTTATTACTATGAAACACTTTTTACCCCCCAGGACTCACCACCAGGCCCTTTCACCATCTTGTCTACTCCCCACTCCCTTTTCCTGCTTCTGCTGTCATTTATAGGCTGCCTGGCATTGACACAGAATGCCATGGAATAGTATGGACTTAATGCCACTATTCCTTGGTTTTAGGCTTATCAGGGTCCTCACAAATGCCTGGCAATCCATCTATTCATCTGTTTTGAATTTTTTTTGCATATTTTTAGAAGCTGTCATACTGGACTGGCACTGTCACTCTCAAATTGTGTTGTTTGGTAAGTCCTTTAACATCCTCTTCTGTAAAGTGGGTGGTTGGACTGAATGGTCTTCAAAGTCTCCCCAGATGTAAAACAGAGGTCATGTTCTGGACCTTCTCAGTCTTCCTCAGATGTCAGTCCTTCCCCACTACCCTTATTCTCACGGAAGACCCTGGCTCCTGCTTTATTGAGACACATGGTTTTGTTCCCTATTTTGACTCCTTCCTGTAACTTCTCTGTTATTCACTACTCTCTTTCAGGAAGAGCCTTTGCACATGATTCTTGCAAAGGCTAACTTATCCTGCTGCACTCTTTTTCCCTTTTCTTCAGTGATTTTATATATTTTATTGATAGATTGAAATTATGAATAAAATTCATATTTGGAAAAGTTTACTAATACATAATTAATTAAAAAAATTACTTCTCATCCAATCCTACTCTATAAAGATAACTATTTTAATTTGCTGAGTGTTCTTCCAGAATGTTTATATATATGTATCACATTTATCCAATATATATATGATGTATATCTGTTATATAATGTTTTATATATATATGTTTTAAATATATATCTGTAAAACAAATGTTAATCACATTATGCATGCTATTCTGCAACATATTTTAAAAACTTAACATTCTATTTCATCCAATAGGTATTTATTGAACACTTACTAACTGTGGGTCAAGCTCTATGCCAGGGCATGGATATACAAGGATGAGAAATACAAGGATGAGAAAGCAGATACGGTCCCTGCCACAGTGGAACTCACAATGCAGTGGAGGGATATTTTGAGTTTCATTCCATTTTAGTACATACACATTTTGCTCATTGTTTCTAATAATTGCTTGGTGTTCTGTAGAAGAGGTTTACCATAATTTACTTAAACATTTGTCTATTGAAGGACACTTGGGTTCTCCATTTTTTCCTATTGCAACTAATACAATGAATATCCTTGAATATTTGCATGAGTTTTTCTGTGGGATAGAATCATATTACTGAAATTGCCTGGGTAGAAGGCAATTTGAAATTTTATGCATATATATGAATATACGTATTTAAAATTTCAGTATTTTCACATTACTTTATAAAAAGGCTGTAGCAATTTATCTTCCAACATTAACAGCCAGACTTCTGACCCCAGTTCCCGCATCATCTTTGAAATTTTAATTATCAACTATTCTCCCTTTGACTTGCATCCACAATCACTCCGTTAACCTATAAAAAAGCTTAGGCAACCCTGCCCCTTAAAAATGAGAAAATTCCCTCTATTCTGCAATTTCTTTCTGTCTTTTCTTTCTTTTTTTTATTTTTTTGAGACAAAATCTCACTCTGTCATCCAGGCTGGAGTGCAATGGTGTGGTCTTGGCTCATTGCAACCTCCACCTCCCGAGTTTAAGCAATTCTCCCGCCTCAGCCTCCCCTAGTAGCCGGGACTACAGGGGCTTGTTTTTTTTTTTTTTTTTTTGCATTTTTAGTAGAGACGAGGTTTCACTATGTTGGTCAGGCTGGTCTCGAACTCCTGACCTTCTGATCCGCTCACCTCGGCCTTCCAAAATGCTGGGATTACAGGCGTGGGTCACCACACCTGGCCTGTGATTTCTTAAGTTACCTACCTTTCTCATTCCCTCTTGGCCATTACTTCCCTCAATTCGTAACCCTTTCTATAAGGTTTAGGTTCTCATCGTAATGCCAAAATGCTCTCAAGGAGCTCCCCAGTCACCTCAAATCACTACATCCAGTGAGGGCTTAGTCTTTTTAATCCCCATGTAGCATTTTTTCCTTCTCGAGACCTTCTCTTCTACAGAAACATTCTTCTCTTTTTCTCTTCTTAGCTTTCTGATGTGGCCCCCTTAATACAGGGAGACATTCTGCCCTTGGCATTCTTTCTTCTCCCTTTATCATTTCCTCCTGATCTAATTACTGACCTGGCTTTCATTATTGCTTCTGTACGTGACTGAACTCTTCATCTCTGGTCAAGGCCATTCTAATAAGCTCTAGACCTGAATTTCCAACTGCAGAAATATTATACCCGAAAGACACCCTTGCACCAATCTCAGTATGCTCAAAATGGAATTCATTTTCTCTACCTGAAAACTTCCTTATGCTTTGTGTGTGTGTGTGTGTGTGTGTGTGTGTGTGTGTGTGTGTGTGTGTGATGGAATCCTGCTCTGTCACCAGGCTGGAGTGCAGTGGCATGATCTCAGCTCACTACAGCCTCTGCCTCCCAGGTTCAAGCAATTCTCCTGCCTCAGCCTCCCAAGTAGCTGGGACTACAGGTGCGTGCCACCACGACTGGCTATTTTTTTTTTTTTTTTTTTTATTTTTTTAGTAGAGATGGAATTTTACCATATTGCCCAGCCTGGTCTCAAACTCTTGAACTCAGGCAATCTGCCCACCTGGGCCTCCCAAAGTGCTAGAATTACAGGCGTGAGCCACCGTGCCTGCCTGCCTGCCTGCCTTCCTTCCTTCCTTCCTTCCTTCCTTCCTTCCTTCCTTCCTTCCTTCCTTCCTTCCTTCCTTCCTTCCTTCCTTCCTTCCTTTCTTTCTTTCTTTCTTTCTTTCTTTCTTTCTTTCTTTCTTTCTTTCTTTCTTTCTTTCTTTCTTTCTTTCTTTCTTTCTTTCTTTCTTTCTTTCTTTCCTTCTTTCTTTCTTTCTTTCTTTCTTTCTTTCTTTCTTTCTTTCTTTCTTTCTTTCTTCTTTCTTTCTTTCTTTCTTTCTTTCTTTCTTTCTTTCTTTTTCTTTCTTTCTTTCTTTCTTTCTTTCCGTCTTTCCTTCTTTCCTCTCTTTCTTTCTTTCTCTCTCTCTCACCTTTCTTTCTTTTCTTTCTTGCCTTCTTTTTAACAAAATCACTATTCTGCCAGTCATCTAGCCTCAAAATGTCAGCATATTTTTTACTACTATCTTGTTCTTGACGCTCATTTCCCATCCATTGCCAAGTCAATAGATTCTAAGGCTGCATTTCACACATCAACATCTTATAGAATAATGGGTTAAACAAAGTTAAAAAAAATTAAACTGCGATACCTCTTATACCTTTGCATCGTGAATCCCTAAAAAGGACAGGTCCTATGCACTTCTCCCTTTATAAACCAAATGCATTTTTATTTTCAAGAGAGATCTATTGAAGTTTCTCAGGAAGTTAAGGAATATATTTTGCAAGTGCATGATAGAAAAAAATGTCATTCTCTAAAAGAGAATTTTGATGTATCATTTCACTGAATTCATTCAGAAAGAAGCTATATGAACGGGCCAGATCTGGTGAAAGCCATACAGAATAGGTGGTGGGTTTCTCCTGACATTGTCTCTGATTCCAGATAGTAAACATCTGTGCAGTTTATTGCAAGTGAGTTTCATAATTGGTGTAAAAGTAATTACAGATGCACAGGCATTTAGAAATGGGTTAAAACAATTTTGTGCTTACTCAGTATCACTCTGGCTCAAAATTCTTTTAAGTGTTCATCAGACGTCTCACTCTGTCTATAATTTGGTCCTGCTTGGGTTTAAAAAATAGGTGTCTTTCCAGTGGTATATACTAATTTCCTTTGAGAGCTGCTATTTCCATGTATCACCACGTAAAAAAAAACTGTCCTCCAACATTATTCAAACACACTGATAAATTTGGCTTCTATAAAAAGCTAACTACGAGCTGACATAGATAAACAATATCTTACACCTTCTTTCAGGTCCTAGAACTGACTTTGGTTATATCTACATTAGCCGATATGTAGCTCTAAATTATAGCCTAGAAATGATATTCATTGTTACTATGGCATTATTTTATGTTTCTTTTGACATCAGATAATATTCACAGAATGTAATATAAAAATGTATGAAAAGAAGAAAAATAACTATCTTATTTGTATCTATTTCTCTTAAAAAAGATACGCATTTTATGCAATGGCTGTAAAATGTTTAATGCAAGTGACACATTTCTAGCTGCCAGGTGGCATGTTCTGCTGTACAGGAAATGAGTGCACAAGGAAGGCAAAGTGTCTGTTAGAATGCAAGAAATTGAACACTCCTATGGACAACAGGGAAATTCCGGTTCTCTATAAAAAGAGGCTTGGAAGTGGAGGCTTCAGGCATAAGCACAGGGTGTGAGAGCTCCAGCTCTGCTCTTCTGAGAATCTTTGGGTTCTTTATTCTATATGTTGGTTTTATTCTTAGGCTGGGAACAAAACGGCTGCAGCAGTTCCAGGTCTCACAGCCAGACCTGACATTATCTAGAAGCAGAGAAGGATCCATTCCTCCAGCAGACCTCCCCTCAGATTTCATTGGCCAAAAGGGGTCACTACTTATTACTCACCAAGCAATGATAATAGATCAGTTACAGCCTGTAACTATCAATGGCTTAGGCAATATGCCACAAACAACAAGACAATAGATTGATGGCTTAGATCAATCAAGACTTAGTCTTAGAGAAGGGAATTAGGTCACGGTCACTATCCTTTGAATTACTTGAATTAATTTGCACTCTGCCAGCAAGAAAGGAGGGAGAATGGATGTTGAATGTACAAGTGGCCTATGATGGAGTAACAAACCACCAAAAACATAGTGCTTAAAATAACTACCATTTATTTAGTTCGTGTTTCTGGGGTCAGCAATTTAGGCTCGGCTCATCTGGATGGTTCTTTGAATTTGCATGATCTTTCACATATGACTGAAGTCAGCTGTGGGTTGACTAGTGGCTCTGCTTTTGTGGGTAGGCTGGCTGTCAGCTGGGGTACTTGGTTCTCCTTCAAAAGTTTTCTCATTGTCCAGAAGGCTAACCTGGACCTCTTCACATGGTTAAGGCAGGTTACAGGAATAAAAGGACAAGTTTCAATGTGTAAGCAAGGTCAAGGAAGTGGATAAGTTTCTGGCCATATTTGCAATATAGCATAGTGAGTTTGCCATCATCTATCTGGCATGGCAAAATTTAGTCAAAGATCATTAAAAATATATGCTGCTCTCCTTGTCCTTTTCCTTCATTTTACCCACTTAAACACAATAATACTTCATATAATAATTTAAACAAAACTCAGAAGATATCTAGCTATCCAATATGTTGGATTTTTTCTCTTCAACCATATATCTGCCTTAGGACCTGGCATGATGTTATTGTACCAGGTGGAATATTTGTTAGGAAAGCCCAGCTTCTTGGCCCCTTGCCTAATGAAAGGCTTAGAAACTTGAGACTTTTATTCTAGAGATTTCTAAGCAGAGGCCAACATGCCTCAAGGTATTCTAAATTCTTTAGGATAATGCTTTGTGGTGGGAAAGGCCTTCCAGTGGAAGATTTAGGTACACGGTGATGATCAAGGCTTTTTTTTTTTTTTTTTTTTTTTTAAACTTTTAAGTTCAGGGGATACATGTTTAGGTTTGTTATGTAGGTAAACTTGTGTCATGAGAGTTTGTTGTACAGATTATTTCATCACCCAGGTATTAAGTCTAGTACCCATTAGTTATTTTTCTGATCCTCTCTTTCCTCCCACCCTCCACCCTCCAATAGGCCCCAGTGTATGTTGCTCCCCTGTATGTGTTCTCATCATTCAGCTCCCACTTATAAGTGAGAACATGTGGTATTTGGTTTTCTGTTCCTGTTAGCTAAGGGCAATGGACCTGGGGCCATTACCCTTCAAAAGACATAATCTCATTCTTTTTAATGCATAGTATTCCATGGTGTACATGGTGTATATGTACCACGTTTTCTTGATCCAGTCTATCATTGATGGGCATTTAGGTTGAGTTCTTGTCTTTGCTGTTGTGAATAGTGCTGCAATGAGCATATGTGTGCATGTGTCTTCATAACAGAACAATTTATATACATTACTGGATCAAGCCTTTCTATACCTGAAGAGAGGTGGTTGTTTAATTTCATAGATGCATAAACTGAGAGGTATAAAGGATGATGTAGTTGCTTAGTCATAGCAATCAAACATCAGAATTGAAACAGAACCTCAACTGTGGTCTAAATCCTCTGCTCAACTATCTTAAATAGTTGGAATTTGGCCTTTTAATAAATTCGCTCACCCAAAACACAACTAGAAACAAAAGCATGAGCAAAAGGAGCCTTTACCTCTGAAAAGTTATGTCATAAAGTCCATGAAATTCACTTTACTTGGAAGAAAGCCTCTTCAGGCTGTTGATCAGAGTCTGTTTACTCTTATGCTACACACAACTATAACAGTGGCTTCCTTTCTGTCTTTCTTTTTGACATGGAGTCTTGCTCTGTCACTCAGGTTGGAGCGCAGTAGCACAGTCTCGGCTCATTGCAACCTCTGCCTCCTGGGTTCAAGTGATTCTCCTGCCTCAGCCTCCTGAGTAGCTGGTGCCACCACCATGCCGGGCTAATTTTTTTGTTGTTGTATTTTTAGTAGGGACGAGGTTTCACCATGTTGGCCAGGCTGGTCTTGAACTCCTGACCTCAGGCAATCTGCCCACCTCAGCCTCCCAAAATGCTGGGATTACAGGTGTGAACCACCACACCCAGCCCTGGCTAGTGGTTTCTAAGCCCATAGTGTATTAGGAGAGCACTTCAAAGGGAGAAAAATAGGCATAATTATAAGAGAATGTGAAGTGATAGTTGATAATTTGACAGCAGGGAGAAGAGGGCAAACTTTTAAAAATAAAATTCAGGGATTAAAAAATACACCATTTGGATCCTTTCTTAAAAATGAAAATAGCTCCCTCTATTTAACCGGAATGGAGAGGCATCACTATAATTGTGGTTCAGGAAGGATACACAGGTAAGTCTGTAAGGCAGTATCTGTAGACAGTACAATTTATCTAATCGCCGGCTTCAGATACCAGAATTTTGTTACATATGTTAGTGTCCCTCACATCTCTCCCCTAGTTCAAGGATTAACCATAGCAATACTTAGAAAAGCATCTTAATTTGGAGGTTCATAAAGCAAGAAAAGAATTTATTGAGAATGATTGAGCCTGCACACTATGGAAATAACTTTCCTCTTTTCCTATTTACTAAATAGCTAACTTAATCATAAAAGATACACCACAAAACGCAGCTCTTCACCAGCATGCTTCTAATGTTAACTTTGAGCCCTTCCACACCAGAATTAGCATAGCCCTCTGCTATCTGTGATCTAGGGCCCATCACTGTGCTTGGATGGCCACTGTTTAGAGTCTGCATTGGCCACTGACACATCTTCTTCAGGATGGGGCCCCTTTTTGAATGTAAACTAAGGGGCACACTTGCCTGAGAATGTTTGACATTATGTTGTGAGGCCGAATATCCTCATACCCTGTGGCCCAGCTGTTCTACTCCTAAGTATATCCCCAAAGGAAACTCTGGCACATGCATCACAGGACATGTGCATAAGAATATTATACTGCTCACAGCAAGGAAAACATAAGAACGGTCCAAATGCCCTGCCAATGGGATACTGGGTGAACAAACTGATAATACAAACTGATAATAGACACAGGAAGATGACCGTCTAAATGAATGATTAATTTTAGCCATATAATATTAAGTTAAACACATTAAGTCCCCAAAGAATACCTATGGTATGTTACTCTTTTTCAAAGTTAAGAACAAGTGAAATAAAAATATGACTTTTAGAATATGTATAGATGTAATAAGACAATTTAAAAAAGGAAAGCAAGGGAATGATCAACCCTGTACTCAGGATGAGGTTATGTGGTGGGGAGGGGCGGTTGAGATGAGGAGGAGCCATATGGATATAGGTAGGTTATTTCCAAAGCTCTGGACTTTTAGGGGGTAGCGATAGTCTCACAGGCACTTATTAAATTATTGAAAATATTAAATTAGATAGATAACTAGGTAAATAAAAGCAGGACACACATGTATCATTGATGAGAGTGTGTCAGCAAACAGGATTATAATTAATCTAATTATTTGTATCAGAAGGCCAATGGAAGGTCCAGGAAGAAACTCAGGTAAATTAGCAGCTGACGTTTCCAAGAGTCAATTTGCGGGAGATCTATTCTTTAAACCACCTCGCCTCTGCACCACTGAACGAGAACAGAGAGGGAGGTTTGCAATGGTGCCTTGGCGAAGTGGGAAGGAAAGGGCATGGTATCATAAAGTGGTAAATTTACAGCCATCCCCAAATCTTAGCTCCCCAGTAGGCTGCCTTGCTAAGCACAGAGGCTAACTCCGTTTCCCCTATTGCACATCAGAAGCTCACCAGCATCCATGCTGTGTGCGATTGTGACCCTAGAACCCAGCCCATTTCAATGTATTTTGCATGTCCTCCTCTGAAGCATGCTGGAGATAAAGAATGATGAACAAGCGAGAGTAAGTTTGATTAACACATGCCTTGTAATATTTCCCCACTCTGAGGATTAACCATGCTTTTCTGGTTTTGGACAGAATCTTAAATCCACGTTTTTAAAAGGGTCTTACTTTCTGAATATAGTTTCAGATTAGATTTTAGAATCAGCACATTATGCACGAATCTAAGAAACAGACATTTTGCACAATCCAAGGTAGCGGTTAGTCATCATTTTGCCTCTCTCTACAGTTTGTGAGAGAGAAATTATAGCGGCCAGAAGAGCACTCTAGTCCTCTAGAGAGCAATGTTTCTGCTAAAATAAAAAGGGAATGGACTACAGGATAAAGATAATTATGCACATGTAACCAAGATGCAAACCTTGGCTCCATCTCCTCCCGCTTCCCACCCTGTGCTGCTCTATTCCTTGGAGAAGCAGCTAAAGCAAGACCCTGCCACTTAGCAAGACTCAGCCTGTGGCTCGGCAGCTGTGTTTCTTATACAGCATATTTGCCTTACACTATTTGTATTAAAGCTCTTTTCTCCACCCAAGTGAAATCATTTCCTTTTACCATTCTGCAGCTTAATTCTTACGGATGAGGGGAGTTACAGTTGTAAGGGAGACAGGGCGGATGGGCAGGGAAGGAATAGTGAGCTTATAAACATGCCAGGGCTTAATATGGGAGCCAGGGAGAAAGCTCACACTTGCAGAAAGATGATAGTGCTTAAGGCCTGTACTGGCCGTGTTTGTGAGGGATCACTTTTCCCACCTTCACCAAGCCAGACCCTGAAAATGTACCATGCCATTCTCTGAGAAGAATTCTTGTTAATTAGCTATGTTTTATTTTTGGAGCCTGACAGTATCAAAATCTTTTTGGGAGTTAACCAGCAATTCTCAGTCATGTTAAATCACAGGATGGAGAAAGTACTCCCTAATTCTCATACACTTGCAAGAATGGAAAATGGCAAACTTTGCCTTTCATCTGCAGCACGTGGAATTTGAAAACCAGCATAAAGACTGTATCCAAGCACTTCCTCTGCCCTAAAAATGGCATTGCAACCTAGAGAATGAATATATGCATTTGCATGTATCGTCAGCTGTCTTGATAAAATGATGTTTTCATAATATAGTGTTATTTCTTTAAACCACATTCAATATTCTTTGTTGCCAGCTGACAAGATGGGGAAAACAAAATACAGACTATCATGGGAGGGAGTAAAATGATAGTTTGAAATTTGCTGCTCTTCTTGACTGTTCTATTTAATTTTTGAGATGAGTGGGGAAGAGACACATAATACAGGAGATTTGGGGAAGACCAGTTATCTCAATGTTGGCAGTGATTTGTAGGGCATTTTACATTTATTCTCTCATCAAATGCTTTGTTAATCCCCAAGGGCCAAAGTTGGGTGACTATGGACTGATAGCAAGAGAAAAAGACTCTGCTACTTTTAAGCAGCCTTCAAGGAGGTGCCCCCGTTACTGATGTTATAAGGGCTGGCCTCTCCAGAATTTCCTTCCAAATTGGGCAGCCATGAATGGAATGAGTTATTGGCTTAAGATATTTAATAAGGATGTGGTAGAATCTGTGTGTTATGTTCCGAGTCTGATCTCTCCTAGCACACACATGCATACACACACACACACACACACACACACACACACACACACACACCCTTTAGTTTTAATTATGTTTAAGAGAGAGTTTTGTTTTTATCCCTAAATACCATAGTTCATGTGAAATTATTTTCAGTTTTGTTACACACAATGGCAAAAGTGAGTAGCTTGAGAAGCTGGCCAGTGGAGGAACCTTTTGAAGATCCCCTTTTATTAAAGAGTTTAGAGCCTTCAAAGGACTTGAAAATTGCTGACAGTGAAAAAAAAAAACAAAGAAAATTAGTTGAGACTATAAATTCTTAACCCGGTTTATTACATGTTCAAGGAGGATTGTTCCTTTGGCCTCATTTTCATCCATGTCGACACAGTTTGGACTGTAAGTCATTTGGGAGTAGGAGCAGTGACTGTGTGCTCTAGATTTTCCAAGATATCCCTGAGTTCCCATGTTCTGCTCTGTGCTCCTTGAAATGCCCTCACATTAATGTGAAGATTTGCACCCCCAGCTACTCTGTTTACATAGTCTCATATTCAGAAGGGGTCTTAAAGATATGCAGTGGGCCAGGCACGGTCGCTCATGCCTGTAATCCCAGCACTTTGGGAGGCTGAGGTGGGCGCATCATGAGGTCAGGAGTTTGAGACCAGCCTGGCCAATAAGGTGAAACCCCGTCTCTACTAAAAATACAAAAATTAGCCGAGTATGGTGGTGGGTGCCCGCCTGTAATCCCTGCTACTCAGGAGATTGAGGCAGAAGAATCGCTTGAACCCAGGAAGCAGAGGTTGCAGTGAGCCAAGATTGTGCCTCTGCACTCCAGCCTGGACAACATACCAAGACACCGTCTCAAAAACAAAAACAAACAAACAAAAAAAAAGGTTTGCAGTGATGATATAGTGGTGTAGGGAGCTTAAACAGCATGTCCTAATTCATAGCTGGTTAGTGGGGACACCCAGGTTAAGGTCTCCTGTGGCAGCGCTGGACTCACAAGTGGACACTTTAGTTTTGTTGTTGTTAGTAATCCAGAGGAAGGAGAAAAGCCCCACAACAGCACCAGAGTTAATTTTATTTGTAAAAAATTGTGAGCCTGAACAGTTTTTCTTGATAAAGTAAAATTTATTCCAGTGTTGGCAGGGATTGTACAAATGTCCTATTTTCAGGAAATGATCTTCAGCTCATAAATTTTGCCAAAACACGAATATAATTAAAATATATCCCTAAGTGAACTTAAAATCATCCTGGAACAACAAAGTTCCCCAGTGAGATGAGATGTGCCTTTTCTTTTTTTCAGTTAATCATTGAGAATTAAATTTTACTTATTTTCTTTTCCTCTTTAGTTTTCTTGATAACTTCTTCTGCAGTTCAGTGGAAGAATCATCTTTTTTTTTTTTTTCATTCCGATGGAATACTACAATGATTTAAGAACTTTACTTGCTTCAATTTGGATCTTATGCCTTAATCCCCCCCAGACTCTCCTCCCCATACACACACACACACTAGGAATGCGGCTTCTCTGAGTCGCTGCCTCAAGCAGCAGAACGACATCTGCTGTGGATGTTCAGCAGCACAGCTGACATGTATTTGAAAAGTGAAGTGTTGGAGTCATTTAGGGAGCAGAGCAATTTCCTCTGTCAGAGATGAACGCTTGGATTAACAGAGAGTACTTCATTCCCATACAAGTTGATTCTGAAAGTGCCTGAAGAAAATCTCTTGACCCTGAAGTTGAGGCTAACCACTCTTGGGCAGGGTCAGAAGTTTAAAAAAAATGCTGTTTTACAGTTTAATGGGGTGAGGGCTATTTCCAACTGAGTCTTCAAAAGCGCTTCAGACTGCAATTAGCATTTACTGTTTACTTAAAAAATGACTTCACTCATTCACAGCCATTGATTCTTATTTATGAATATTACTTTTTAAAGACGCATTAAAGTAATATAATTAAAAAACTTGATGTTCATCTTTAGTCTTTTCTCTTCCTGCTCTAGCCATACCAAAGTTCTTAAAATTTTCTGAATAAGCTATGTCATTTTGTTGTTAACCTTTAAACATGCTGCTTTTTGTTTTAGGAAAATGATATTTTCCCCTGCTTCTCTTTGCCTGGCTAATTCCTACTCATCTTTTAGGTCCCGAGTTTCCAGCTGGGTGGTGTGTTGCTCCTGTGAGTTCCCTGACCCCTTTCTTTATCCCCAATCCACCTTGTCACATTTTTTCTTGTCTGCCAGGACCTTCCACCACTGCACCATAGCTATCCACTTGGCACATATTAAGTCCTCAACAGGTATTTGTTGGATGGATGGATACATGAAGAAAGGAGGAATAGAGGAATGAATAAATGGGTAAATCACTTTCCAATTACTGGAGGTAGAGTTGCTTTCAAATGTTATTGTGCTTCACAATCACTTGGGGTACTTTGATAAAAATGTGTATTCTCAGGTTCTAACTGCAAGGATTTTTCATGACACATAGGGGTATATGTGGCAAGCCTCAAATAATTCATGACTACAGAGCATACTATGTGAGACAGAAAGCGGGGAAGAGCCTGCCAATGAGCTTGGGTTCGATCTGCAGTAAAGATGACGGGGAGCCAGCAAAGGATTTTAAGGATGTTCACATTTTGGTATCTGTGTAGAAATTAGATTCAGCATTGATCTTCAACTTGGCTGCATGCTGGAATTACCTGAGGAACTTTAACAAGTAAGTAATGATGCCTAGGTCCACCTCGAGAGGTTTGCATTTAATTAGTCTGAGGTGTGACCTGGGCTCTGGAATGGTGATTGAGAACTACCAGAATAGAGGAGAAAATTCATCCATACAATTTGGCAATCAATCAACTCTCTTCTGACATCTTTTAAGTATTGTGTATTGGTGAAAAACAGTTAAAAACCACAGTGCGATATTACTGCACACCTACCAGAATGACTAAAATAAAAAATGGTGATAACACTAAATGCTGGAGAGAGTGTGGAGAAACTAGTTCTCTGATATGTAACTGGTGGGAATGAATGGAAATTTCTTCAGCGCCAACCATGCAACTATTATGTGACCCAGAGTAGGGTAAATGCATCTGATTGCAATAACTTAAGCATACTCTGATAATGTGGCAGAGACACCTGAATGTATGTTCCCAGCTAGGGAAGCTAGGAGCAGACAACCTGAAGATTAATTATTTTTCTATGTGGGATGTCTGGGCCTCTGACTGATCCCATGGAACATCAGCCACACATGGCATTGAAGCCCCAAGTTTTGGATTGAATGAAGGTTACCAGGTGGAAGTTTTAGGGAAAGAGTGCTAAGTGAAAATGCTATAATAAACTGGATGCTTTTTGCCAGTGGTTGCAGTTTTCCTGTCCAGCCCACCTCCACTAGGCTATGTAATTCTCCTGTCTAGCCTGCTGCCACCAGACTCTCTCCCCTAAATGTAAGCCCTAAATAAAATCCCATGTGTCATTTGCTGTCTCTGAGTCTCTTCTTCATCTTCTTGAACCTGGTGCCATCTCTACTGAGGTCAATAGGTGTTCAGCCTGACACCCAGCATTTGCACTCCTGGCATTTATCCCAGATAAATGAAAATGTAAGTTGGCAAAAAAAATTGTACATGAATGCTCATAGCAGCTAAATTGTAATAACCAAAAATTGGAAATAACACAAATGTCCTTTAATGGGTAAATGGTTAAACAAACTGGTGTGTCTGTATCATGGAATACTCTTCAGCAATAAGATGAACAAATTATTGGCACAGGCAACAACCTGGAGGGATTTCATGGGCATTATGCTTAGTGAAAAAAAAATCTCAAAATGTTGCATACTATATGATTCTATTTATATAACATTCTTGAAATGACAAAATGATAGAAATAGAGAACAGATTAGTGGTTACCAGGAGACAATGAGGAAGATGGGTGTGAGTACCAAGGGGTAGCTCCTGCTAATTCCTTTATGGCAATAGAATCATTGTGTATCCTGATTGTGGTGGTCGTTATAGGAATCCATACAGAGGATTCAATTTTGCAGAAGACTATACTCACCTACACTTACTTATTCATACCCCCACACATAACGCCCGCTCTCCCCAATTGAGTGGCAGGTAAAAACTGCTGAAAACTGAATAAAGTCTGTAGTCTAGTTAGCAGCATTGTAAAAATGTTAACTTCCTGGTTGTGATATTGTACTACAGTAATGGAAAATGGTACCTTGGAAGCTTGGTTAAAAGTGCCCTGGACACCGTGAACTATTTTTCTGACTTCCTATGGGTCTACAGTTATTTTAAAATAAAAAAAATGATAGTTGCATGTTTTTATTTACTAGCTGTGGTTTTAAAAATGTCATGCATACATACATAATTTAATTCCATGGCTAGACTGTAGATTTTAGTATAGTGGCAATGTCTTATTGTGTTCATTCAGGTAAATTTAGTTCAATTCAATTAAACTTCGTTCATCTCAATAAATATATGAAGGCCTACTAGACACAAAAGGAATTATGTTAGTCCTCTTACTCTTACCCTTAATCTTATATTGTCCAGCCAGCCTACGTACAATGATGTGTACATAATAAGACCTCAAAAAATGGCATCATCTGATTGGACAATTGCCTTATTAATTTTTTATGGTGCTATGTGATACATCCCTTATTTATAAAAAGACTGCATTTCTTTCACTTTGTTTTCTTTCTCTGAAAACACCAAAATTTATGTAAGGAAAATACATTTTCCAAGTTAATTTCTTATACCTCATTACCAGGATTGATGAAAATATTAATATGTTTCACAAATTTATTTCAGGTTTTAAGCTGTAAGCATGTTTTACCATATTATTTTACATCAAAAGACATGTGGTACCTTGAAACCAGGACAAAACAGCTTAGACTACCAAATAATATTCTTCGTTTTTTTTTTTTCTTGAGATGGAGTCTCACTCTGTTGCCCAGGCTGGTGTGCAGTGGCATGATCTCGGCTTACTGCAAACTCCGCCTCCTGGGTTCAAGCAATTCTTCTGTCTCAGCCTACTAAGTAGCTGGGACTACGGTATTGTTCGTCTTTTTTATTTTTATTTTTAATAATCACCAAGCTTAAATTTGTGGGGAAGAGGGCAATTTCCTTAATGTTTTCTACTTGGTTCAACATTCCCAGACAGCAATTACAAGGCAAATATCATTTCAGTAAATGAGAAACTCTTGTTTTCTTGTACCGATTGGCTTTATGACACACTAAGGTTAATTGGGAAGCTTCTCAGGCTTATCTGAGTGATAATGAACAGCTGCAATAGATTGTACTCCCTTATCCCCCACATCATTTTAACAGAGCAACACCAAAACAAAGCCTCATGAAATGTGTCATTAAACCGCACTGCAAACCTCGTTGCAACTGTGTCTGAGATAGCATCATAGGAAGCCAGAAGGAAACCAATAGCCTGGGAGAAAATGTTTAAATTAGCAGGGGTAGCCAGCCACCCTAGACCACAGCAGCTATAGGATTTGGTTACTGGAATTCCAATGTATGGTAATCTAGATAGTTCTTTATCTCACATGAATAAATAGTGCTATTCCAAGCAAAAATACACTTGTCTAATGCAAATGCCCTAAATGCCAGATTTTTATAACGCTAATATAAGAATCACATTGCTGCTTTTGGTATTAAAGTAAAAATGGATGTCTTTGACTGCTTTGAAGAGCTTATAAAGGGCTTTACTTGTCATAATTTTTAAGTAACAACAGCTAATCTATTTGAGCATTTATTATAGCCCAAGCACTGGACTGTTTCTCGTGTATAATCTCAGTTAATCCTCCCCATAACCCTGGGATAGAATTATTATGCATCCATTACAAATGATGCCTAGCACACCTACGAATCTTGTTCAAGGTCACAGAGCCAGTAGGTGTTAGAGCCTGGACTTGAGTCCAGGTACATCTTTTCCCAAAGTCTCACTCTTACACTAATGAGTAGGTTAACAGAGAATCCTTTACAGGGAACTCATTGAGAGAAAGTTGCCTGGTAGAGTAGTTTCTAGGTCAGCAGATGTTTTTCCAGTTCAGTTGCCAGTTGGCCAGGTCACCAAGTGGATAACCAGTACTCTCTCTGGTTATCTATGTGCGTATTTGGGATTAGATGTCTTCCACTGTGTGGTATGGTGATGCTGCAGTGTTTTTAGGGAGTGTGTGGGTCAAAGCAACTTGCTCAATGATTAAAAAAAAAAAAAAAAAAAAAAAAAAAAAAAGAGTTAGTCTGTAATGCTTTAGTTGGAAGATGGTTATGTGCCATTGGTGTCCCTTTACTGGCTTCTGCTTATCCAGAGGCTCCTCTTTTTCGCTCCTACTTCTTTGTCCTCTTCCACACAGTCTGGTCCAATCATGCTCTTCATTTGGGTCTTGAAGGGGCTTATTAACTAGTTGTTCATCCTGCTGTTTGTTTTTCAAAGTAGCCCCATTTGTGTCTCTTATCTTTCTAGTGTATGAAGCAGGGAAGTGGAGTAATAGCTTAGGAGTGCCGATTTGGAGTCAGACAGACTTAGGTTCAAATCCCAGTATAGGCACTTGCTGACACTTAAACTTTAATTTTGGTCAAGCCATTTAATTTCCCTGAGCCTCCATTTTCTCATCTGTAAAATTTAACAATGACACAATCTTATTGGGTTGTTGTGGACTTAAATTAGTTAATTTATGTAAAGCTGAATTCTTGGCATTGGAAGGGCTAAAATGTTAGTTATAACATGTTAGTTATAAATAATTGTCACCAATAGTTCAACCTCACTTATTTTTAATCCATCATTACTGTTCTTTCCGTAATTTGGGATTTCTTTTTGCTTCACTAATCTTTGAACTTCCTTAGCCTCAACATACTACAGTCACCCTTCGGTATACATGGGAGATTGGTTCCAGGATACATTCCCCACCCCTCTTCTTGGCTAATACTGTATTTTTGTTAGTATTTGCTTGAGAAAAATCCCAGTAGAAGTGAACTCTCGAAGTTCAAATGCGTGTTGTTCAGTGGTCAACTGTATTTAGTACCCATGGAGCCTTTCAAAACTTACATTGATCTGTATTCTAGTTGTCAAGCACTGTAATAATCTTCACTTTCTTAATTTTTCTTTCCCTGATATGCTATTTAGCACCTGTGTAAACCTATGCAGCTGTGCTCAGCTATGTATAAATGTTTGCTTATGTGCTTCTGTTATGTTTATTTATGTGATGCTGTGGAGAGCCAGTTGCTCTATTAAATTATAAGCTCCTCAGAGGCCAAGGACCACACTTTCTGTTTCTGCTCCAAGTCCGGATGTCCTTCCAAGGACAGATTTTAGGAAGGCTGAAACTCAAACATACAGAACGGCTTTAATAGGATGTTCACGACAAATTCTCAAACATTGTGTTCTTTTCTAGGGTATCATTTCTTAAAGTAATTTCAATCATAGCTAATAGAATTGTTCAACTTGAGGGCCTTTAGTGGGTGACTTTTACATTTAAAAAGTTCATAGAATAAGTCCATAATTTGAGAAACAAATGAATAATAAATAATAAAAAGGATTTAGTAACTGTTACTCTCCAGAAAATTTCAGGCCACATTTCCTTTGATCGGTTAAGTGATTGATATATTGGATTAAGAAAATATCAAGTCGTGCATAATGGAAATAATAATAGCTACACTTTTAGAGCACTTAGTAGATACTCGGTGCCTTGCCAGGAGCTTGGTTTGTCTTATTCAATCTTCCTGCCACTACTGTGAGGTAGGTACCGTGTTTCTCCCTCTTTTGCTTGTAAGGAAACTGAAATAAAAAATGGTGTGACTCATGTCTGTAGTCCCAGCACTTTCGGAGGCCCGAGGATCACTTGAGCCCGGGAGTTCCAGGCTGCAGTGAACAATGATTGTAGCACTGCACTCCAGCCTGGGTGGAAAAAGAAAAAAGAAAGGCTACCCATTGTCCAGGATGCAGCTGAAAAGTGATGGAGCCAGGCCCGGCACCCAAAACCCAGGCTAATCACTAAGCTTTGTTGCCTGCCACAGAAGAGAAGGAATTTTATAGATGCATTATAAAGATAATTATAATATTCTTTTTCTTATTCTACAACACCATTCCCTCACCCCTCCACCCTAAGGAAAGGAAATTCTATTAGTATATAAAATTTGATTAATGTAGACAAATACACTGCAGCAAGTTTTGGATAGTTTGCAAGAACAATTTAAAAAAAAATTATCTCACTGGCTGTTTGCCTTCATATGCTCCTGTTCTCCAAAGGCCCAGCTCTTGCTCACTGCCTAACAGTGGAGTCCTCAGGGAGTGTCGTCTCTGTCAGAGTGAAGCCATTAGGGACATTGTCTCATTGCCTTTCAAGAGGACAGACAGGAAATATATTTTGCTTCCCTCTCTCTTACCCCATCCTCTATCTTTTCCCTCCTCAGCTATATTCTTTTGGAATAAATAACAGGCTAAATTCTCCCAGGAGTTCAGTAACTTGAGCCCTCCCCAAGCACTGTCTGAGAAAGCTGGCTCTAAACGCACACACACACCACAGGCAGCTGCTTGGGGGCCCTGTTCTTTGGCAGCCTCACAACTCCCGCCTGCTTTTTCTGGATTTCAGGACCCAGCAATTACAAAGCCGGCCTCTGGGCCTGCACGTAGAGCATGCTTTAGTAATAAAAGCATCTAGTGGGTCTCTTCCAACTTCAAGTATCCTGGGAGTCTCTCAGCTTTGAGTCTTACGGATCCAAGAACCTCTCAGTGGAGTCAGCATTATGCCGTAGCTAATTTATAGCAGAATTCTTACATTTGTTCTTTTTTACAGCAAGGGTACCGAGAGAGCTTCCAAGTCACTGTAACATGCTGTGCTGTATAATGTGAAGGAGGAGCGCAGAGGTGGCTGTACCAGCGGGCTGATGATGCCTGGGCTTCGGTCTGCATAAGCACCTGGATTCTGGCAGGCAGCGGCCCTGCTGCATTCATAATTCATCATTCTGTTTCTTAAACGTGGCCTCCCCAGTTGTATAATCTTTAAGCCACTTAGAACATCAACCTGCCCCTGGTTGAGTGTCTTTTTGAGCAGTAGTTCAATCTATGCCATGTTTGACTAACATGCTCCTATTGCAAGGCATTGAAGACACTGAAGATTAAATACAAGAAGCTAGTGCAAATAATATGGAAAGTTTTTTTGTCTTTTCATGTATGATCATTTTTCTTATATTTACCATTTTCTTCTAAGCATTTTTTTCATATTAGCTCCTTGAATCCTCACAACAACCCTAAGCAGTAAAGTCTATAATTAGCTCCTTTTGGGGATGGGAATACGAAGTTAAATAATTCACCCTAGGGCTCTAGCCAGTAGGTGACAAAGGCTGAATTTGAACTCTGGCAGTGCAGAGCCTATCCTGTTAGCCACAAGGTACGATGCTGGTGTTGACTGAGAGCTTCTTTTTCACCTCCATCTCTCTTGATGTCTTTGTTCTTTGTACTCAGTCAATGAACTTCTTCTTCTTTTTTTTTTTTTTTTTTGAGATGGATCTTACTCCATTGCCAGGCTGGAGTGCAGTGGCGTGATCTCGGCTCACTGCAACCTCCACCTCCCAGGTTCAAGTGATTCTTGTGCCTCAGCCTCCCGAGTAGCTGGAATGACAGGCATGCACAACCATGCCTGACTAATTTTTGTATTTTCGGTAGAGATGGGGTTTCACCATGTTGGCCAGGCTGGTCTGAAACTCCTGTCAGTCAATGAACTTCTTTTTGCCTTACTCTCTCCATTAGAAGATTTTATCTCTCTGCTTCCCAGAAATGAGAATGGATTAACATAATATAGGAGATAGTGTTTAATATAGGAGATAGCAATAAAAAAATCTGCAAAATGTATTTCATCTGAAACCCAGAGAGGGTAGTGGTTTGCCACTTGGCAATGGAACTGGAATTAGACTCAAGTCTCTACCTCTCACTACTCACCATGGAGGTTCTTGTACAGAACATACTTCCATCATAATAAAGTATGGACTGGTATAGTAGAGTAAGTGAGGAGGGTAGAGGAGAATTTCTATTTGTGTTCAGTTAAGGTTTGATTTAAACTAGTGTTTGTACCTTAATTTTTTTTTTTTTTTTTTTTTTTTTTGTTTTTTTTTTTCGAGACGGAGTCTCGTGCTGTCACCCAGGCTGGAGTGCAGTGGTCGGATCTTGGCTCACTGCAAGCTCCGCCTCCTGAGTTTACGCCATTCTCCTGCCTCAGCCTCCCGAGTAGCTGGGACTACAGGTGCGCGCCACCACTCCCGGCTAGTTTTTTTTTTGTATTTTTTAGTAGAGACGGGGTTTCACCGTGTTAGCCAGGATGGTCTCGATCTCCTGACCTTGTGATCCGCCCGTCTCGGCCTCCCAAAGTGCTGGGATTACAGGCTTGAGCCACCGCGCCCGGCCGTACCTTAATTTTAAAAAATAAATGTAATTTAAATATTTCTTCTTTTCTTGTAAATAAATGTATATTTGTTCACATCAAAAGAAATTCCAAGTTGCACTACAAAAGGGAAGAGTAAACTTCTGTAACTCACATCATTGTTTTTTTGAAGAGCCATTTAATAAATAAACAGTCTATATTTCAGTTCAGTATTATTTATGTTTTCAATACATTCTTCTGTAAAGTGTATGAATCAGTTGTTGTTAGTTCAGACAAGATTAAAACCTTTACTCCCACATGAAGAATGAAATGTCAATTTTTCTTTTGATGTTTAGATGTTGCTTACAGAATTATAGCGGCCAACTGGAGTTCCATCTGTAGTCAAGGTTGTTTCATATTTGAAACCCTCAGGAAACATGTTGTATTATTGTTCTTGAACCTCTTGAACATTATAGATTGACTGACTTCAAAAGCTGTATCATGGGTAAAAAGCATAAACTTGTATTCTTATGTTTTTTATTTCAAGTAATCCTAGATTTTAAAATGATAGCTTTAATTTTGTATGACAAAAGCTTCTCCAAACACTAAACCTTTTAAATAAATGACATTCATTATTATTTTCTCTTGTGTTCCCTAGGTGTAAATTGTGAAAGCTCACCGTATCTTCTGTTAGCTCTGCCTTTGCTTAACCCACACTAAGAATTTCCTTTTTTTCTCATTGCACAATTATTCCTCACTAAACTTTTGGGCTATAAAGGTAACTTGAAAATCAAGAGACACAACTGTCCTGGTCAGACTTCTGTCAGGTTTCTGAACCTTCTCACCTCCAACCCTTTGGCTTCTCAGTCTCTCTGATCCTAATGAGGACAGAAAGAAAGGAAATAATACCTCTTTTCTACCATAACTTCTGCTCAAGATACCACACTATGCTTCTGGCTTCTTTTCACCTTCACATTCTTAGAAGGAGGGGTGACATTTATTAGCTTAGTGTTCTCATTTCTTTTGGTCCCTGGAAATTTTTTTATTTTTTATGACAGCAGCACCCCATTCTCAGAACTCTCTGCTATGTTTACTTTCTAGACACTACTTATATCTGTTTCTCTTCTGAGCTCTTGAACTGCTTTTTTTCCTCCCTGTCTCCTTCGCTAGTACCTCTTTCCCTGCCCAAATCTTAAATGTTCTCTAAATTTCCAACTATATTTGTTGTTCTTTTTGTCAGCTTTGCAAGTGCCCCTGAGTGATGTCACCAATCTCTTGGCATGAGTTCCACCATTTTCTCTACAATTCCTGCCTCCAGCTTGATCTTCTCATCTAGGCACCAGACACAGACTTCCAAATGAGTGTGGAACTGCTTTAGCTGGAAGACCTGAAGCACCTCAAACTCAGCACATCCAGAACTAAAACCATTACCTTCTTTCTAAAGCCTGTCTTTTGATTTGTGCTTTTTATGGACATTGGTAAATGTTCTCACTGTTGACAGGTCTATTGTATCTTAAAACATCAGAGTCCTTCAACTCTTCCTTCTACCTCACTCTAATATTTAATCATTTCAGGGATTCTTTTCCCAAATCTTAAGAAAACTTCAGACACACCGAAATTGAGGGATGTTCTACAAAATATCTGACACTCCTAAAGAGTGTCAAAGCCAGTAAAAACAAGAAAGATTAAGGGACTTTCAGAGATTGAAGGTGACTAAGGAGGCACGACGAATACATGCAAGGTCATACCCTGGACTGGATCCCTTGAAAGAAAAGGACATTAGTGGTGAAATGTGAATGAAATCTGTAGTTAGTTAATGGTAATGTGCCAATGTTAATTTCAGTTTTTTACAAATATTCTGTGGGTCTAGCAGATATTAAGATTAGGGAAAGCTGGGAGAAAGGCATATGGAAACTCTATGCTATCTTAGCTACATTTCTACAAATCAACAATTATTCTAAAATAACAACTAAAAAGCAAAACAAAAAGTATGGCTTCCCACTGTTTATGCGGTGTTTCTCAACTTATTTTGAAAAACTCGTCTGTATTTTTTTTTTAAAAATATATGTGATTGGGCCCCACCTGGGATTCAGCAGGACTGTGGTGGAGTCAAGGAAGCTGCATAATTGTCAGGTGCCACAGGATATTTTTACATACTCCAGGTATTGCAAAATTACTCATCTACAGGATGAACAGAGTTTGCCTGTGACATTTCCTTGATATAGACTTCTAAATTTTTTATAGCAGAGCAGTGCTCAGATATCATAGACAGCCAGAATTATCTTTTATAATAAAGAATATACTATTGGCTGGGCACGGTGGCTCACACCTGAAATCCCAGCACTTTGGGAGGCCAAGGCAGGTGGATCACTTGAATTCAGGAGTTCAAGACCAGCCTGGCCAGCATGCTAAAACCCTGTCTCTACTAAAAATACAAAAATGAGCTCGAAGTGGTGGTGCATGCCTGTAACCCCAGCTACACGGGAGGCTGAGGCAGGAGAATTGCTTGAACCTGGAAGGCAGAGGTTGCAGTGAGATCATATCACTGTACTCCAGCCTGGGCAACAGAGCAAGACTTCATCTCAAAAAAAAAAAAAAAAAAAAAAAAAAAAAAAAAAAAGGAATATACTACTTAATAAGACTGAACTGATTCTGAGTATAAGGAATAAAATTGATACGTTGAATAGTTTTTCACTTAAAGAATTGCATGAAACCCATATATTTTATTTTTAAATATAGTATACTGTAAGTTTGCCACTTGATTTCAATGACCCTAAAGGCTTATTAAATATTTGTGAGTCAGGGAATTATTTCCACATCATTTTGCATTCCATTTGCTTTGAAGTGAACATTTGCACATGATACATTTCCAGCAGGATTTTCATATGGTCATCCTATACTTGCAAGCTTCTTGCAAAACAGAAACACTGCAAGGTTATTTCAATAAACAAGAAAAAAAAACACCCAGCTTGGAAAAATGTTACGGAAATCTTTAAGAAACATACAAGTAATGAGAGATTGAAATCAGGCCATGTGTGTATGTGTATGTCTCTGTGAGTGTATGTGTGCATGAAGCCTCTTACTGGGTTCCATGAGATTTATGAAGAGATGTCAGGAGTTCCTTGGACTCTCTGAAATTGAAGGAAAATATATGTATGTACATATTGTTGGGAATTCTCAGTAAGGACAGTTAGCCAAAAAGCAGTTAGAAATACTGACCATGGGGAATCTTTTGAGAGGGAATGGCATAATTTTAGATGGCCTAAATGATTGTTTTAAATCAAATAAATGAAAGGTAGAGGCATGTGATATGATCTTGTAATAAGACCTATTGCTAATGTAGAGCTTATTTACTTTTCCCAATAGAGGATTGAGAAAAGTCTTAGAATGCAATGGACATTTCCTGAAATGATCCATACTGAAGCCTTGGTGTAAGAATAGGTTATTGTAATAGTTTGTGAAATGTTTATTAAGCCCTTACTGTGTACCAAGCAAAGTTCTAGAGCTTTAGTTCACATTAGTGAACAAAACAGACAAATATTGATCTCTACTCAATTTTACATTCAATTAGGGAAGATAGACCTTAAAGAATAAACAAAATAAGTAAATTGCATAGTATGTTAGAGTGTGATATAAATGCTATGGAAAAAAGGAAAAAAAAGAACAGGGTACGATGGGTTGGACTGGCCACTTGGGGGTATGGAGAAGTTGCATATTAAATAAGGTGAAAGGGTGGGCCCCTCTGAATAGGTAAGATTTGAGCAAAGATTCTAAGGAGGTAAGGGAGTTAGCTCAGTGAATCCTGAAGTGGGGATGGGGTGGGGTGGTGGGACATTCCAAGTAGAGGGAAAGAGCAATGGTTACATGTGGGGAGCTGTGAGGGGGCCTCACTGTGAAGAATGAAGCGATCAGTAAGCTAGGAGAAGAGTAGGAAAAGAAGCCAGAGGAGTAACTGAGGTAGTGAGGGCTTTGCAGCCACTGTAGGACTCTCTGTATGCGATGGGAACCACCACAGATGGTTTTTGTTTGTTTTATAGATCCACAAGTAGAAACTTTAATATACTTTGGTCAGAAATGGAATAATCAAGTCAACACAAAATATGTAAATCCAGAGGGAATTTGATAAAATTAACATAACAACCAGCTCTAAAAGTAGAGAATGTGGCTGGGTGGCTCATGCCTGTAATTCCAGAACTCTGGGAGGCCAAGGTGAAAGGATCACTTGAGACCAGGAGTTTGAGACCAGCCTAGGCAACATAGTGAGACCTCATGTCTCTACAAAAAAAAAAAAAGAAAAGGAAAAAAGAAAAAAATTAGCTGGGCATGGTGGTATGTGTCTTAGTTTCAGCTTCTTGGGAGGCTGAGGTAAGAAGATCGCTTGAGTCTAGGAGTTTGAGGCTACAGTGAGCTATGATTGTACTACTAGCACTCCAGCCTGAGCTACAAAGTGAGACCTCTGTCTCTTAAAAAAAAAAAAAAGTTGAGAATGCATTTGCTTTCAAACACACAGGGGCAGTTAATAAACATTGTCCATGTATTAAACCTCAAATAAAATCTGCCATGTTCAAGAAGAGACCATGCACAACATATTATCTTACAACAGTGTACAAAAGTAGACTTTAACAAGATGTGAATAGTTTTTTTTAAAATATAAACATTTAAAGATTTAAAAGCACTCTTTCACATATCTCTTGGTTTAACAGGCATGTCAAACGCGAAATTACAAAGTATGGAAAAACTAACAACAGAAAAAACATTGTAGTTTGAAAGTAGCCCGGCCAACGTGAAATCCCGTCTCTACTAAAAGTACGAAAATTAGCTGGGCATGGTGGCAAGAGCCTGTAATTCCTGCTACTTAGGAGGCTGAGGCAGGAGAATCGCTTGAACCTGGGAGGCAGAGGTTGCAGTGAGCTAAGATCGCACCATTACACTCCAGTCTGGGTGACGAGAGCAAAACTCTCTCTTTCTCTCAAATAATAATAGTAAAATAAAATAAAATGAAAACAAAAACATTGCACAGTGAAACCCATATGATATAATTAATATGGTGCCCAGAAGTAGTAAATTGAATTCAAAACCTCTCAGGATGTCTTACATTGAAATTTCAGTATTATTTGGGAAGCAGTGACCTTGAAAATTGGGATGACTCTAATGTAGCTGAAGAAACTGAACTTTTGTATTCATCTTATGTTACCAGTAGAAGTAGCTTTTCTTCTTTAACAGAGGAAGCATCTCCTCTGGCTTAAAGAACCTGCACTGGCCTCCCTTGAGGAAAGAATTGTCTTGCTAGGGAATTTGTAGGACTGTAGGTTTTTGTTACCGTTGTTGTTTTAAAAGAGAGGATCTCACTCTGTCACCCAGGCTAGAGTGCTGTGGCATGATGAGAGCAGAGGATAACAACTTGTTTCAAATAAATCACTGACCGTTGTGTTGCAAAGGACACTAGGGGGCAACAGTGTGGATGCCAGGAGACTAGGAGGCTATTACAGTAATCCAGATGAGAGAGGACAGCAATTGGGACTGTCCTGGGAGCAGTAGGGGTGGTGGAAAGTAGTATGCTCTTGATATATTCTGTATGTAAAGCCAGCATGATCTCCTGATTTGTTGTGAGGGGATGTGGGGGGAAAAGAAGAGTCAAGGATGACTCCAAGGTCTTTGGCCTGAGCAATTAGAAGATGGAATTACCCCACAGAGATGGAGAAGATTGCAGGCAGGAACAGCTTTGGAAGGAAGATTAGGAGCTCAGTTTCAGATTTGTTAAGTTTGAGAAGTTAAGCTCCAAGTGGAGATATGGAGGAGACGATTGGCTATATGGGCCTAGAAATTTGGGGAGAGATCTGCCTTGGAGATATAAATTTAGGAGTCATCAGTATGTAAATGATGTGTAAGGGTCATAAGACTAGAGATCACCAAGGGAGGGAGGGTAGCCGGAGAAGAGAAGAGGCCAAGGACTGGGTCTTGGGGCTCTTTCCAACACTAAGTCATCAGGGAGAAGCAGAAGAACCAATCAAGGAAACTGAAAAGAAGCAGCCTGGTAGGAAGAAGGAAAGCCAAGAATGTGTTGTCCTGGAAACCACATAGAGAAACTGTATTAAGGAAGAGTGAATGACAGACCTTGGCACATGCTGACCTGACAGATCAAGTAAGATAATCAATGAGCACTGACCAGTGGATTTAGTAATATGGCTATTACTTATGATTTTGCCAAGAACAGTTCAGTGGAGTGGTAAGGGCAAAAGTCTGACTGAGTGGATTCAAGACAGAATGGGAGGAAATAACTAGACAGCCAGGTGATTTGCTGCAAAGGGGAGCAAAGGAATGGGGCAGTAGCTGGTGGGAAGATGAGGCCAAAACGAGTGTGTGTAGTTTTTTTTTTGTTTTTTGTTTTTTTTTCTATTTAAGGTAAGACAAAAAATAGCATGTTTGAGTCCTATAGAATGACCCAGTTGACAGTGTAAAATGAATGGTGTTGGAGATAGAGAGGAGAATTGGTGGATTGATATTCTCCATTAGGCAAAAGGGATGGGATCTATTGAATAAAGGGTGGGGCTCATAGGAAAATGGAAATTTCATCTGTGGAAGAGACGGAAACGTGGAGAATGTTGGTAGATACTTTGGTAGAAGCCTGTGGACATTTTCCTCTAATTGCTGCTATTTTCTGTGAAGGGAGAATTAAGGTGAGCAGTTAAAAGCAAGGGTAGTCCAAAAATTCTATGAAGATATAAATGTGTCAGAAACTTACTACTTTGGTGCCCCTTCTATTAAACTGTTTATTTGCCAGAGTGTCACTTGAGTAGAATCAATGAAGGTGTATTAGACCATTTCACATGGCTAAAAAGAAATACCTGAGACTGGGTAATTTATAAAGAAAAGAGGTTTAATTGACTCACAGTTCCACATGGCTGGGGAGGCCTCGGGACACTTACAATCATGGCAGAAGGTGAAGGAGAAGCAAGTACCTTCTTCACAAGGTGGCAGGAAAGAGAGAGTGTGCAAGGGAAACTTCCACTTATGAAACCATCAGATCTCGTGAGAAATCACTCACCATCACGAGAACAACATGGGAGAAACCACTCCCATGATCCAGTCACCTCCCAGTGGGTCCCTCCCTGGACACATAAGGATTACAGTTCCAGATGAGATTTGGTGGGGACACAGAGCCAAGCCATATCACAAGGCAGAAGAAGTACCATAATGATGTGGTACAAAGAACATCTGCCCTGTGGTACTCCTGTCTAGCTGTTCGATATATAACTAAATGCTACTCTTCCAGAACTCAGCATGCAGGGAGGGAAATTTCAGGGCCTCGATCCCTGGGAGAATATTCCGAAAGAAGGGTAACCCTTAGCAACTGCACAAACTGCTCCCAGATGACTCACCAGAGAGCTTCTGGGTGGAAATCCAGTGGAAATAATGCAACCAGATTCATCTTGACCCCAGAGGTCTAACTCCACCCAAGGCTTAAGTTTCTCTCCTCTGTTGTACCCTGTGAGTTTCCTGCAGCAAATATTCATGCTTAGCTCCCATGTCTCTTCCCATTTAGCTGTCAGTTCCGCTTAGGTATGAAAAGGCACTCAGTTCTCACTGCTTTTAAAATTTCATGATTTTTCCCTGGCGTTCTCCTGAGATTCCTTACAGTATTGCACCTTCATGGGCGAGCAGCATTAATGCCTGGGCTTCCTGAGCGTCTGCAGCAGCTTTCAAACAGAGAAGCACATTAGGAAAGCAAATTCACTCAGTCATTTAACCATTCATTCTTCTACTTAGAACTTAAGAATACGTGAGGCACCTCAGTCATTAATGCCTTCTTGAGAAACGAGGGGAATATTTAAAAGCAGTTTTAAAAAAGAAAACATTAGCTCTGCAATTTTTATCTGTGTCTTGGATAGTTAACCTACAGAGAAAATTAATTTGTTACCACAGTATATTTCTCTCTCTCTCTCTCTCTCTCTCTCTCTCTCTCTCGCTCTCTCTCTCTCTCTCTCTCTCTCTCTCTCTCTCTCTGTGTGTGTGTGTGTGTGTGTATGTGTAAATCTGGGAAGATCCCATGAACTTTTACTTACTCTGGTAGAATAGGCAGTTTAAGGCACAAAAAGTCTCAAATTTCTCAATGTCTAGTGCAAGGTATGAATCAGCATTGCAACTTCCATTCTAGGAGAAGTCCCTTCTCCTCTGCCTCCCAGCAGCAGACCTGTTGTGGAAGGGAAGGCTTCTGCTCTCTGCCCCACTCCTTCAGGCTGGCTGATTCCTCAGGCTGGAAGGGAAGGCGTGGGGAAGTGGAGGTAGTTGTGATGTGTCAAAGTATTGCCTCCTGAGAGCCACTTAAATATCAGGAATGTTATAAGCTGGTTGTTAAACTGCTGGTAGCTTGAGATTAGTCATAGTGGGTCTATCTACACCGCAGAGATTGGCAAATATTTCAGATTAAGGCTTCCCCCTCCCTGCCCTTGGAGAGCTGTTTTATTAACACACCACTGGCTTAGGGAATAGGAAATTCTCCCTGGGTTTAGGTGGCTTTGAGTGCTATAGTCTTGGCAGACAGTTCACCTGACTCTTTCCCTACTTGTGAGTTCTTTGGAGACCACTATCATCAGGTACCTCTCTCCAGTCCCTGGGATATTATGGGTTGTTTAAGTTGTCCTTGGGCAGGCTGCTTCCAATTCTCAGTCAGCTTTCGCTTGTAGAAGATGACCAGCCCCACACACTCTTGCTGTTGGGGGTCTCTTTGAGCTCTGGGCAGGATTCACTTTGATACTATCCCAGGGCAACATTCCTTTTATATTAGTTTTCTATTGCTGTGTAAAAAATGACTACAATCTCAGTGGATTAAAACAACATTTTTTGTTTTTTTTAATCTCAGTTTCCATGGGTCAAGAATCCGGGCCTGGCTTAAGCAGGCTCCTCTGCTCAAGTCCTCACAATGCTGCAATCAAGATGTCTGATGGACTGCATCCTCGCTGGAGCTTGGGGTCCTCTTCCAAGCACTTGTGGTTCTTGTTGGAATTCAGTTCTGGGCAGCTGTAGGACTGAGGTCCTTGTTTTCTTGCTGGTTGTCAACTGGGGCCTGCTCTCAGCTCCTGGAGGCCACCTGCAGTTCTTTGCTCTCTTAGCTTCCTCTCTTAGGTCCTTTGATCAGATATCTGGCAAAGAAAGAGAATCTAACTAGTTTAACTATATGGATGTAATGTAATGATGGGAGTGACTATCCTATCACCTTTGCCTAATCAAGGTAGAAACATCCTATTCCTTTTCCACACCATGTAACATAATCAAGGGAGTGACATCCAACTGCCTTTGTCATATGCTATTGACCAGAAGCAAGATACAGACTCTGCCTACATTAAACAGGAGGGGACTGTACAGAAGAATCTTGACTCATTGGAGGTCATCTTTGGGTATGTCCACCATACCCACTACATCTGGTCCTTGAATTTCACAGACCTGTGATCATATGCCAGAGGGGAGCCAGTTTCTTCCCACAGAGCCTCAACTTTCTGCCTGTTATGCCACGAAGGCAGTCTCCTGACGTCTCTCTCTCCTTCTGGATTTCCAGAAGTGCAGCACGTGTCTACTGTGTTCCTGCTGCAGGGGCCTGTGAATCCCTCTGATGGTCACTTTGGAGCCCACTGTCTTTAGGCTTGAGGCAAAGCAAGTTGAAACTGACATAGCATTCCTGTCCTTGAGGTGAAAAGAGGGCTGGTTGTCACAGCACCAATTTGTCCAAAGAATGCTCCTGAAATTTTCTTTCCTGTCCGTATTCTGAGTTCTTTGTGTAAATTTGATCTTGTCAATGGGCTCAAAAGTCAGTAGTATCTCCAACTTCCACATAGGAAATCAATACAGTGTAAACTTTATAAACAATGAATAGTAGCATATGGAGAAAGTTTAAAAATATGAAGGTGAATATTAGAAGAAATAGTTAAAAGAATAAAAAGTGGTACTATTGGAAAGCAGGGCAGGATAAGGATGGGGCAGATATAGTGCTATTTTTCTTTATATTCCTTTTAGACTTATTTAATATTTTCAGATATCTTCCTGTATTATTTGGTTTTTCAAAATACATGATCAAAGAGTCACTATTTTCATCTGGTCTTTGTGTTTGTATATCCTACTGCAGGACTAGACATAGGAATTTTTATACTTCAGTTTACTCATCTGCTAAATAAGCACAGTAATGCTTTAAAAATTAAGAGATGATAACTCTTGATAAAATACTTTGAAACCTCTAAGGAAATATGCTTTAAAATATCAGCTGTGACAAGCCAATTTGCTATCACCAAGCCTTCTAAACATCAAATCAAATAGCCTTTGTCTAAGTTATTTCTGTGCCAAAGTTACAATTCATTCTCAGCTGAAGATGTATTTACTAAACACAGCTACAACGATGACTTGTATTTAATATGCCTTAATGGTGAATTGTTGATTGCATGTTTGACATTTTTGGAAGTCAATGCTCACTTCAGTGAAATACCTTCTGTCTAAAATGTATACCAATGTTCCTCATCATACCAATCTACATTAATAACTTACACACGTTGATATACAGACATGTTGGGCATGTAGACCATGTGGAATAGGAAACCAAAGGAAATGTCAGACTGTTGAAACCAGCATTCAGAGCTGAGAACCAATTGGCCAGTGTAGCGTGGGGCAGCCTGTTTCAGAGATTACAAGGATTAGACCGAAGTCACAAACAGGGATAGTCCCTGGCATCAGCAGCTAGAATTGTCAGTCAATATCCAGGCACCAGGGGCTGGTGCTCAAGGGAATCTTTTTTGAGCTGTACTTTTCAACACTTGAAAGGCAAATTAGAAAGCAGCAGGTCTTTCTATTAAACTTAATTATGTACAATAAATTGATCCAGGCCATTTTAGAAATGCTCAACTCTTCAGTTGTATTTGGCAGAAAATAGGAGGTTCCAACAAGTTCGATGTGAGTAAAGTTTAGTTCTTCTCTCACCACCTTAACATCAGGTGCTGATGAAATAAAGTCTCACAATTCTGAGTCACAATTCTGAGGGGAGACATTTGTTACCATTGATTACAAAGTGAGGCCAGGCCGGTTCATGCCACCTATCCTTTTTCTTTAAATAAATCTTACTGTGTATATTTGAGGTTTATAACATGATGTTATGGGATACAAATAGATAGTAAAATGGTTGCTGTAGTGTAGCAAATCAAAACATCTATCCTCTCACATTGCTAATTTCTTGTGACAAGAACAGCTAAAAATCTACCAAACAGAATTCCCTAGTAGAATTTTATTAACTGTAGTCCTCACGTTGCACATGGTATCACTAGACTTGCCCGTCCTACATATCTTCTACCTCGCATGCCACCTACTGTAAGTTTCAGGAGGTCCTAGGTCTTGCCTTTAGGTGATTCACCTACTCGTTACATGGCAGATTGTTTTACTTGAGGCAGACACACTGATTTCCCAAAAGCAGATTCCTTTTACCCTGAGAGTTGACATCAGAGAAACAGAAGTTTTATGACCTTCCAACAGGATTCAGGCCACAAGGGCACAGGCCACAGGCCTTACTAAGTTCTTATTCTAGTGTGAGGAGTATCTTGAAACCATTTCCTTGGCTCATCTGTATATCTAGCATGTCATTAATTCATCGAGAGCCTATTTCTGATATTCTTTCTGATAATTTCCTAAGCCTCTGTGCAAGAAGACTTGTGCTAGCCTCTGGAGTGCAGACTTCCCAACTAACTACTGACTAGCTAACTAACCAACCCGAGGGCAGGAATTTCTGCTTCAGACAACAGATAATACCTAAGGCTATACTTAAACCAACACGTGCTGTTTATGCTGAGGTATTTTTTTTTTTGTAGGACAGTTTTGTTGGGATGCAATTTACTTTCCTTTAATATAAACTTTATCTATTGTATGTGTATAATTTATTAATTTTAGAAAATGTATAGAGTTGGGCACCCATCACAGCAATCCAATTTTATAATATTTTCATCACTCAGAAAGATTCCTCTTGTCCATTTGCAGCCAATGTCAAATTCCATCTCTAGTTCCAGGCAACCGCTAATCTATTATCTGTTTGTATAGGTTTGGATTTTCTGAATATTTCATGTAAGTTGAACTATATAATGTGTGGATTTTGTATCTGGCTTATTTCATTTAGCATAATCTTTTGAGGTTCAGCCACGTTGTAACACGTATCAGTAGTTCACCCTTTTTGGTTGCTGAATAGTATTTCATTGCACATACACGCTGCATTTTGTTATTCATTCACTAGATTTTGGACATTTGGGTTGTTTCCCCTTCTTGACTATTTTGAATAATGCTGCTATGAACATTATCCTTGAGTGAACATACGTTTTCATTCATTTAGGGTAGGGAGTTAGGGGTTGGACTTTATGCTAAAGTGAAGTTTAAGCATTTTAAGAAACTGTCAACCTGTGTTCCTAAGTGACTGCACCATTTTTACATTCCATCAACAATGTAGGAAGGTTCCAGCTTCCCCACATCTTCACAAACCTTGTTATTGTTAAAGCAAACTAAACATGGCTTGAGAAGGACTCCGTACATCCATATTTGAGTCCCTATGGATGAACAGCAACCCACCTTAATAGACAAGACTGAAAACCTGACTTAGGAGTGTGAGCCTGTAATAATAGCTGAGTCTTGGCCAATCCCAGCGGCCGTACTTCAACCATTCGTACACTGCTAAGTGTTCAAACTGTGTTCAAATAAGGCAAATGCCAACCTGCAACCAATCCAGCTGTTCTGTATTTCACTTCCAATTTCTGTACCTCATTTTCTTTTTTTTTGTCTATAAATCTTATTCCACCACTTGACTGTGCTGGAGTCTCTTTGAATCTGCTGTGATTCTGGGGGCTGCCAGATTCACGAATCGTTTATTGCTCAATTAAACTCCTTTAAATTTAATTCAGCTGAAGGTTTTATTTTAACATTATTATTTGTGTTTTTTATTGTAGTCATCCTAGTGGGTGTGAAGTAATATCTCATTGTGATTTTATTTTTATTTTTATTTTTAAATTTCCTTTTAAATTTAAGATTCAGGGGGTACATGTGCAGGTTTGTCATAAGGGTATATTGTGTGATGCTGAGATTTGGGCGTCTGTTGATCTCATCACCCAGATGGTGAAAGTAGTACCCAATAGGAAGTATTTCAGCCCTTGCCCCTCCTCCTCCCTCCCTACTCTAGTAGTCCCCAGTGTCTGTTGTGCCAATGGTTATGTCCATGTGAACCCATGGTTTTGCTCCCATTATGAGAACATGTGATATTTGGTTTCCTGTTTCTGCGTTAATTCGTTTAGAATAACAGCCTCCAGCTGCATCCATGTTGTTGCAAAGGAATTATTTCATTCTTTTTTTTATGGCTGTACAGTATTCCACGGTGTATATGTACCACATGTTCTTTATCCAGCCCACCACTGATGGGCACTTGAGCTAATTCCATGTCTTAGCTGTTGTGAATAGTGCTCTGATAAACATACTAGTGCAGGTGTCCTTTTGGTAGATCGATTTATTTTCCTTTGAGTATATACCCAGAAAAGGTATTGCTGGGTTAAATGGTAGCTCTATTTTTAGTTGTTTGACAATCTCTAAACTGCTTTCCTCAAGGGCTGAATTAATTTGCATTACCGCTAACAGTGTATAAGTGTTCCCTTTGTCTCTGCAACCTCACCAAAATCTGTTATTTTTGACTTTTGAATAATAGCCATTCTGACTGTTGTGAGATGGTATCTCGTTGTGATTTTGATTTTCATCTCTCTGACGATTAGAGATGTTGAGGATTTTGTCATATGTTTGTTGGTTGTGTGTATGTCTTCTTTTGAGAAGTGTCTGTTCATGTCCTTTGCCCACTTTTTAATGGTTGTTTTTGTTTCTTGCTGATTTGTTTGAGTTCCTTATAGATTCTGGTATGCTGAAGTATTTTAAAGAAAAACACAGACATCATAACAACACCCACTCGTTGGATTATATGCAGCTGCATTTTCTACTAAACATCAGTTCTCCTGGAGCAGGCAAGCACATTTGAAAACAAAACACTTAAGGGAATGATATTACATTAATCTCCAACACTGGAGCTTGTTTCAGCTATGGACTAAGGGAGAACATAAATTTTGTTGTTGCACTTCATTCCTTTTCCATTTCTGATATAAACTTGGCAAAAAGTCTGTGCACTCCTGATCATCACTAACTAAGGTGCCTTGATCCATTGGAAGTTCTTCATCTTTTCTCAGTGGCATTAGTAGAAAATTGATGTTTCATACATGGCATTAGTTGGAGCGTAATGCCATCTCTCAAGCAGAGGCATACTCTTTATTTCATTACTGTACTCCCAGGTGGACTAAAGGAAGAAACTAGTCTCTCTCTCTCTTTCTCTTCCTGTCTCTTCCTTTCTCTGTCCCCACTTCTTGCTTCTCTCTTCTTTATCCTGCACTGTTATAAAATTTTTCTTCTAGTAAGATAATTGATGGCTTGGTTCTTTGTAAAAGCAAGATTGAGCTATTTTTACAAAGAAAGCTGGTTAAGTTTCCATTATTCCATGCCCTAAGAAAGATCTTCCAAGTACAGCAGCTTCTGTTGTTTCTGCTACATGTTTTAAATGTTCTGCATCTACAGGTTACTCCCTGGCCAATAACATGGAATCTGGGTTAGCACACCCCTCTGCTGAGTGGCCCAGAGCCTTTTCTTTTTTGAGATGGAGTCTCACTCTGTTGCCCAGGCTAGAGTGCAGTGGCGCGATCTCAATTCACTGCAACCTCCACCTTCTGGGTTCAAGTGATTCTCCTGCCTCAGCCTCCCCAGTAGCTGGGACTACAGGCGCCTGCCACCATGTCTGGTTATTTTTTTTGTATTTTCAGTAGAAACAGGGTTTCACCATGTTGGCCAGGATAGTCTTGATCTCCTGACCTCTTGGTCTGCCTGCTTCGGCCTCCCCGTGCTGGGATTACAGGTGTTAGCCACCGCACCCGGCCTGTCCCAGAGATTTTTCTTGGTGCCTTTGTTTCCTTCCACCAGGTGTTATAGATCATTAGTCCCCACAGGCAGGCACTTTAACAATCAGGTTGCCTTTGGTCATTTATTTATTCTTTCACTCATTCATTAAATATTTACTGATCATATCTCCTCAGGAAGAAGAGAATACACATATAAATGAGGGAAACACATCATCTAACCACAAGGAGAGAGTTAGTAACAGCTTTTTAACAGTAGTGCTTGAATATTTCTCTGGGGCTCTTTCCCCTACAATATTGAGCATCTAGGGAATGGCAGGCATGTTAATTCCCCTTCAAAAAGCAATGGGTTAAGACAGTAAGCCTAGGGACTAGAATTAACCTTATACTTGTTTCTTTCTCCCTCTCTCCATCTCTTCTTCTCTTCCTCTTTCTCTTCCTTCCTCTCTTCCATCCATCATTCTTTCCTTTCTTTTTAAAAAATCTGGTTTTAGAACTGGACTGAGAACTCAGTTAAGTGAAGCAAGCAATCATTTCCCAAGTGATGCCAATTCAAAATGAATTATATCAGGAAAGGAAAAGCAGCTTTCTCATTTGGAAAGAACTGGAGACCTTGAAACTGGGCAGCATGTGCCTTGAACCTAGGATCATTAAAAAACTGGGATGGAAAAGACAGTAAGAATTTGGTCAGATCACCATATCTTTCCATTGTGCCTTTAGAACAAAAGGAAAGAAAATATCTCTTTGGCTTACAGAGAAAATACATTGAGAAATGAAGTACAACCCCTCACAGTGCTGGGCACAGAGCAGGTGCTCGGTAAATAAATAATGTACTTGTTTGCTAAGTAACGTTTGACTTGAATTGCCTCGAAGCACTTTGTGTGATCCAGTGGTATTTATGGACCTCCCAGGCACCGCCCTGCACCAGCTTTCTCAAAGTAGTGTCTCCACACAGGCAAGCCTTTTAATCCCCAGTAAAACAAAAAGATGGTGATAAATATTCAGTATCTTAAAAATTTAAGTAAGTATGCAGTGTCCTACCTCTCACTCACATCTGCAGATGATCTTGGTTCCTTGGAGAGGAACAAAATGCTTTAGTGAATGGTAGCACGTTCTCTCTCCCTTTGCTTGTGTAGATCGGACCTAACTTAAAAATAAATGTTTAGTTAAGATGATCTCCAACTTAACCTCTCTGAAGGCATAGGAAACTGGATCAGGTGTAGCTGTCCCTGGCTATAGGCTGGAGTATCTTGATGTAGGTGAAGCAGTGTTCCTAAAGGGTAGTCCTTTCCTGTTCACCAACCGATTGTGTTCATGCCTTTTAGTATTTGCGCAAGTATTCAGCAAGTCAAAGTCTGTGGGGTAATAGGTACATTGAATAATAGGGATTGGATTTTAATTTTTCTCTTAAACTAACGTAACACATTAAGATGCTTGTAACTGATGAGTGAGTTTGGTTCAGCATTCAGCACTATGGCTAATGATAACAATTCGTAAAACGCATGTAGGGGTATTCACTGGGATAGACTGATGGCTGTGCTTACAAAATGTGGCTGTTCCCTTTCATTTTCCTGGAGTAATCTAGTTCAAAAGCTTTCAGGTTGTGGATTGGTAAATTGACCTATCAGGAACCAGTGAAAGGAGGCTGATATTGGTATTTAAATCCTATCTCTTATTTAATATGTAAACTTGGGGAAACATCTTCCCTTCCTTTAGAATTAATTTCTTAATCTTGTAAAACTGTGACGCCAGTGTTTTCGCTGGTGTCCTCAGATTGTCAGTAAGGCTAAAAGTAGAGAATATGCCCCAAATTCTAAGCCCCAAGAACTGCAGGTACTGGGGTCCACAAGCTCCTTGCAGGGTTTTCTGAGAGACGTTATTCCAACAGGCTTGAACTCACTGCTTTGCTGTCGCTTGACCCCTGCTGACCTTAGAAAACTGAGAAGAGAGTCATTGAGGGGAAGAAAAGTGTTCATTTCCTCTCTTCATCTCCTCTGTTAGAAGCAAGAAAGGAAAGTCCAAGAGAATCATTCATAAATGTGGGGGTGTCCAGAAAGGGCAGGCAGACACTTCACTCCATGGTTGAGTGCCTGCTTAGTTAGCGGAGCTGGTGACCTGCCTTTGAGCTGCTAGCGGTGTGTGTGTGTGTGTGTGTGTTCATACATGGGCACGTATGTGTGACCTTGAGTTTAAAAAAAATTAATGGCAGTTACTTACAGGATAACTTGAAATCAGGAGAGACTGGGGTAGGATTGAGGTCATGAGGAAACACAGGGTCATGAACTTGCATGTTGGGGAAAGGACTATCAGGTGGAGAGGTCACCAGGATTTCTCACTGCCCCTCCTTGTCCCCATTAACATGGGCCCCTTTTCAAGAGATACTGACATGGCTCTTCATTGCAGACCTAGGAACTGGCCACAGGGTATAGGTGAGGTTGAGGTGTTAAATAATTAAATGGGGTCATTAGACTGAGGGGACTCTAATGCCCTGGGTTCCTAAATCTAACTCAGAATTTAAAAGAAAGTAAAACTTAAGTTCAGCCAATCATAGGCAGCCAAATAGGCATTAGCTGTATTGTCTTGAACTTCCCACTGGGATAATTCAAATAAAGCAGTTGCTCAAACTTCAACCAAGCAAACAAGTTCTTTGATTCACCTCATAAAAATGTCCCCTATGTCTCTTTGTCAGAGCTCTGAACTACTTCTGGTTTGGAGCTGCCTGATTCATGAATTGCCATCTGCTCTAATACACTCTTTAAAAGTTTAACATGCCAGAGGTTTTCTTGTAACAGGGGCAATTATCTCTAGAGCAATTCCCCAGTGAGGGACAAAGGAATGTGGTGCAATAATGTCAGCTGGGGTCAGCCAGAGATGTGGCCAAATTTCTCAAGGAGCTTCCAGTGTCGAGAGCTGCTTCACGGAGGGAGCATGTTAGAGAAGGTGAAGCATGGTGGAGCCAGAGACAAGCAGATGGGACAGTGCAGGAGAGGTCTGCGACCTTACTGTCCTGCCCCAACACTCAAGGAGTAGCTCAGGGAAGAGGGAGGAAAGGGAAGGCATGTGATAAAGACTATACCCCTGGCTAGGGGAAGGGAAAGGAAGTTTTGAATGAGATACGACATGAAATCTTAATGAAACAAAGAGTCTAAGAAAACATGGAATAGGGCTCAGATGTTATTAGGGAGGGTTTGATCTTGGATTGTTGGGGACAGATATTGGAAGAAAATAAAATTTGCATTTATAGCTGAATGAATTGAGACTCTTTAATACCACCTCCCTGGTTATAGTCCACTGTTCTTTCTGCTGTATGGTGCTACCCGCTGACATTCTCTAAATGTCTTCACTCTGATAACCTCATCCTGTTCATAGCATCTTAAATATTTGATTCCACCTCGATCCCATACCTCAATTTTATAAACTCTTGGAATTTGTGTCAAATCTTGCCTCTTCCCAGAAGTCTTCCTTAATAACCCCAGGTCCACATTCCTCCCTATCTTTCCCTCATTGCCCTCCACCATTTCAGCATTTTCTAGAATCAATCCTTGCTTTTCATTCCAATCTGCCACACCCTAGTTCAGGACCCAGTCTAATCCTCCCCCGCATGGTTGCCATACACTGCTAGAGGACAACTGGCTGAGGCCCTGCTGCATTTGGCAAGCCACCCGCTCTGAAACAGGGTGGCGTCAGCCCAGAGAGGCACCATTTTCTCCATTGCTTAAGGGCTCTCTTAGTTCACCAGGTGTGCATAGGGTACTGTAGGCTCAGAGGGAGTGTCTCTCCCTAAGTTGCACAAAGGTGACCCTGTATTTCCTAACCACCTCGATCCCACAACAATCTCTTCTCATTTGAAATTGTCCTATGCATAACTGACATTTTTTTTTTTTAACTCAAGCAAATCTCCTTTTCTACATAAAAGCCGTGCTCTAGGACATCATCAACATCATGTGTATTGGGTACTGTCAAAGGGCTAAGATGAAACAGCCTGGATGTGGAGTGTGAAGAGAAATAAAAAGCTTCCTAGCACCACGAATCTCAAACCACCTTCATGTGCACACAGATCACTATTGGATCTCATTAAAATGCAGATTCTGATTCAGAAGGTCTGGGTGAGACCTGAGATTCTGAATTTCTAGCAAGTGCCCAGGTGATGCTGATGTTGTTAGTCCAAGGACAGCACTGTAAGTAGCAGTAAGTAACATTTAATTTAATACACTGTGAGTAGCATTTAATTTTCACAAAGATCCCTCTAGGGTTATTATTATTATTACAATTTTTTAGAGACAAGTTCTTGCTCTCTCACCCAGGCTGCAATACAGTGGTGTGATCCTGGGCTCAAGCTATCTGCCCTCCTGAGTAGTTGGGACTATGAGTGGGCACCACCACGCCACCATGCCTGGCTAATTTTTTTATTTTTAATTTTTTTGTAGCGATGGGGTCTCCCTGTGTTGCCCAGGCTGGTCTTGAACTCCTGGGCTCAAGCAATCCTTCTGCCTTGACCTCTCAAAGTGCTGGGATTACAGGAATAGGGATTTAAATTCATGTCTGCTGATTCAAGAGTCTTTTTTAACGACTATGGTGTATTCCCTCTAGAAGGACTGGAGAGGAGAGAATGGACTTGAGGGAGGAATTTCATTCAGGAAGTAAAACAAGAAAACCTGGGGATGGGTTGGCCTTGATCTTCTCAGTGGAGTTGGTGAGAAGGTCACTTAGCTCTGGTGGTGGGAATGAAAAGCCTAAGTGATCTGGGGGAATTGCGGGTAGCTGCAGAGGGCAATGTGCTGGAGGAGGAGCAAAAAGGGCTGCCAGCAGAAGGGAGCGCCCAGACGAAGCTGGGAGGATTGAACTTGCCAAAGCACTAAATCAGTGATTTCCAAACTTCACAGTAGAATCACTTGGGGCTCTTTTAAAAGTTCAGGTTATTCCCCAGGCCAATTAAGTTACAATCTCAGGCAAGGACACAAACTTTAATAATTTTTGAAGCTACCCAGTAATTCCAAAGTACAGATGATTTTGGGAACCGGTGCTGCGGATGATTAGCTTATAGTGCTAAAGGGGCAAATCTTGCATTGTTTTAAATAACCCAAGGAGCATTGAATAAATGGTTTTGGCATTTTGCATAGTTCAGAGTTTGGCAAACTGTTTCTGTATAAAGTCAAACGGTAAAACAAACAAACAAACCAAAAACAACAACAAGAAATTAAGCTTTGTGGGCCAAGAGGCAAAACTGAGAGTGTCATGTAAGTACTTACATAACAGGAGAAGAAAACAGATTTCCACACATTTTTTTATCGGTGAAATTTGAAACTTTATGAATACTGTACTTGGAATTTTATATAATTTTATGTGTTATAAAATGTTAGAATTCTTTTGATTTTTGCAGTCATTTAAAATGTAAAAATCATTCTCAGCTTGCAGGCTGTATAAAAATAGGCAGTGGCTGGCTTTGTCCCCCCATGTTGTAATTTGCTGACTTCTAGTGTAATTAATGACATACCTTGTGATGAATCCAAAGAAGCCATCAAAAATATGCATCTCCATAAAAATAAATCAGTATTCAAATGAGCGCTTGATTGACCTACAACAAAACTGGCCTTTGAAAAAAAATCATTGCATTTTCTATGGACAAAGTGCAAATTGAATGACAACATTTTGAGGCAAAGCCTACTTTAACTCATATTTCCATGATAAATCAAAAATAGCTGGTTGAAAACATGGATGACCTACATAGAATCTACAACATAGAGCACTGTTTTCTGTAAATAACTCAAAATACTTTTAAAATATATTCTAAAAGTATAAAGAGTATTTTGATTTATTTTGAAACCATTTTGGTGTTTCACCAGATGTCAGCTCTCCTCAAGGCCTCAAATTGTTCAAGATTCCTAGCTGTTGAGTACAGCTGCCTTGTGCTTGTAATGTTTACATTGGGATGCCAGGATTATAGGTCAAAAAATGGTAATTTTCTGGAAATGTTGTTTGTGTAATCAGGTGGATAATCTGAAATACTTCAGAGAGGCTATAGAAATCCCTCTACTGTCTTTAGGCATTTTACATCCAGAGCCTTCTGAATTATTGCAATAACTTCAATAGTTTCTTATTAGCAAAAAGCACAGTGAGGAAAACAAAATTAAAGAGAAAAAGGAATGTTAGCACCTGCAGGTCTAAATATTGTATTTCTAATTTATTTACTAATGGATAGTTGTTTTTTTTCCCTTATGTATAGAAAATTTCGAATGGAACCAGAGGTTACCAGAAACGTCCCCGATTTAGTTTCTCTGCCTTGAGAATTTGCCAGGCGTTGAGGGGAGCCCTCTGCTGTTAGTTTTATTTATTACAGTAAAATTGGAATTACATTTGTTTTATGCCTTTCCTTGAACCTTCTCAGGTTTTTAACGTTTCTGTTATGATTGTACATTTTACATCATAAAGAAAACATAAATTCCACGATGACAGCTGGCATCGTTAATAATCCATCAATTCTGCCCTTTTTGAACTATACCATAGCATTGAAACACCTGGCGGTTTCCAATTTCCATGTTAGAGTAGGGTTTTGACCTCTATTTCACTTTCAAATGGGTCTCCTCGGCAGAATAACTCGATTTTCTCGATTAATTTTACTGTTCACTCCCTTAACAGTGAATATGGAGGTTTAAACCTAATGCTTTAGAAAGCAATTGTGCAGTTTTCAGAGGAAACTGACTCTCCCCTGCTCCTTAATTGCCTTTGTTACATTCTCTCATCCACTGTGAATGCTCGTTGAATCTTACTTCTAGGACCTCTAATTTTGTTGTTGTTGTTGTTATTTTTATATTTGTTACATCTGTGGACTCATCTATTCTCACAATCCTAGTTATGATGTCTAAATTAGTAACCTCTTAAGCTGTGTCATCTTGGAGACTGGGCAGAAAGCAAACATTTATTGGGTACCTGCTACTTCAGCACAGTGGTAACATATATGTGTAATATATAGAAAAATATATACATAAATATAATATATATGCATATATATGTATTTTATCTAGTCCTCTTTTCCAACTTTTTTTCCAAATGCTATATGTCCCCACAGTTGTCTTGGTCATTTCCCTTCCTAAGCAAAACTCTCTCTTTGCCCATCTTCCTTTCCTGGCATCAGAGTATCTCCACCTCCTGGTGCTCAACACTTGGGAACAAGATTTTCAGCATTTCTGATTTAGAATTTACCCCTTTTATTGTCTCTCTTTTTTATCCCCACTATCATCATAAAGGCCTCATCACTTCACATCTGGATGGCTGTTTTCTCATTTTAACCATTTTTTCTGGCATCCTTTCCTTCTGTCTGTTCAGCATGTACTCATCATACCACTTTTTCTAAAGAACACTCTTTAATCATTTCCGTCTCCCTTGTAAAATACCTGCAATGCATCTCCATTGCTCAAAGGTTCAGTTCGAAAAAATTCACCCTGATATTCTAGGCCCTTCAAATCCTGATTTGATCTCTCTAGCCTAATACCCAGCTCCTAACAATGCTTATTCCAATCAGGTCAGCTTCCTTCCTGCCCATACCACGCTGGCACTCCTACCTCAGTACTTTCTCATCCTCTTCTGTCTGAAGTGTTTTCTTTCTCTCTGCCTGCCAATATCCAACTCCCATTTGAAATACAAATATTTCCATCAAATTTTCTTTAATAATTTAGCTAACATTGGTATAATCCTTTCTCAGTTACCTGTTTGGTGTTTATTACTAACATGATGCATTATAGTATTTTATTGTATTTATGTATTAATCTTATTTGTATTTAATCTGTGTATATTCTCTTGAGTACTCTTAATTGTTCCTTCAGCATATCCCATCTCACTCAAAAGCCTGACCATACGTTTCTGATGATAAGAAAATAGTCTAGCATTTCACTCTGGCATACCATACTGGGTTTAGTCAATTAAGCTCTTTGAAATTAATTTTCTTCTTTTGTAAGATGGAGATAATAATACCCCTCTACCTGTCTCATTTTGACACTTGAGGTTAAAATAATATGAAGAAATGCTTCAAAGTTTTCAAACTAATTTGTTACCATGGTGGTTATGATGATGCAGAACATATTTTCCCCCTTGAGATATCACCTAATATAAGGTTGTGGGGGTGGAGAGGAGGTGATCCCTTTCCTCCCTATCAATGAAGGATCATGACTGACACCCCATAACAACAAAGAACAGGTTAATCAAAGAAAAGCATAACAAGTTTATTATAATACTATTATGTGCACACATGTGTATGAGAGTCATATAAAATATGAACTCAAGGAGGGACCAGATGCTTGAGGCTTAAGTGCCCTCTTCATAAGGGAGAGGGAAGTAAGAGGTATAGGAGTAAATGATTTTCAGGGGAAACAAAAGGCCCAGTGCTCAGACAATGGTCCACAGAAACAGCCTCTTAGGTAATCTCTTGAACCTGCCTTGAGATGAATTGATGAAGTCTGTCTGGGTACAGTGATGACTCCCAGTCTTCTCTCTCCTCCAGTAGTTGATCTTTCCTGGTTATTTGATGAGATCTCTAGGGAGTGAGTCTTGAGACAATTGCATTTCTTTTGGAAAGAAGTTTTCTTGGTTAGGCAAGAAAATTTCAGAAAGAGTCCCTCATTGACTTGTAGGGTGAGGAAAAGACAAGGTTGAACGGACCTTGATTCTGAGGCAGATTTTAAGGCCTCCCAGCAGGCCAAAGCACCAGTCTTTGGGGTATCATGTTCTGAGGCCCAAGAGTCAGAGAATTCCTTTCTGAGGATAGAGGTTGTAACCAAAGATGGTCGCTGCCACCATAAGGAAGAAACATCATCTCTCTGAAGGCATATCTGATCTACCAGAGTTCAAGATGAAAGTCAGTACCTTCAGCTTAGCTCTTCACTCCCACCCGTAGCCTATGATGCTGCCAATTTCCCTTCATGCAAAAGCTTGTGAACTATTGGTCTGTGCTTATTGCTTATACTCTTGCAATCTAGGGTCAAAGATCACAAGTACAGGAAATTTCCTCTAAAAGTGCCCAAAGACATTCTGATTGTTTAATTGGGTAGCTGCTTTTTGGTCATCTTCCTAGACCTCTCTGCAGCATTAGATGCCATTAAGAAGAGTTGTAATATAAGGTTTTAAGGAAAAGAGAGATGTTTCAAAGACAGGGATAACAAAGGAAAAGACAGATTTGACTACATTGCATTTCCCCAAACTTAGAACATATTTACTATGTGTTTGGCAGCCATATCACTATTTGTAACATTAAAAACTCTCAATAATCCAAAAAAGGATAAACACTACAATAGAAAAATTGGCAAATGTCATGAACATACAAATCACAGAAAAGACATAAATGCACATACAATATAATGTTCAACTTTAATGATTAAAAAGTATGTGGCCAGTTTTAGGTCCCACCTTTTTCTTTTGTAAATGTTTCAGAAGTATATTAAACTTCTTTTGAATAGGTTTCATAAAAAGTTCTGATTAACCTGCGTGGAGTCCTTTTCCTTGAGCCCAAAATGGTGGGTCATCCTCACTATGCTTGCTGGAGTATGTCCAGGGTACAAGCTTTCTTTTTTTTCCCCAAGAATGTAATGGAACATGTGTATCCTAGTAACAATGCAGATGATAGCATTATCTTGCAAAGACATGTTTATATCAAGCTAAGCTATGAATAAAGTATATGTGCTCTCCCTCATTCAATAAAGAATAGAACCTAGGAGAGACAGGCAAAATTATGTTAGGTCTTGTTGAAAGAATGAGTAATGGATTGTTTAGAAAGGCAAAGAATGGAACAATTATTATCCATCTGAACATTGCTTATGTCAATATTGTAGGTTTTTATCCTTGGTTCAAGGTTACAGATCTTCCTTGGTATACGTCAGCTGACAGACATAAAGTCATATGCCATGCTGCCAAGAGGTTTTTTTTTTTTTTTTTTTACGGCCTTCAACCTGTCTCCCCATCCCATACCCAATATTAAAATATGCCCTTTGGGACATGAGTCTAGAAAAAATCCCTTCTTTTAGAGCTCATCATTTAAAACGGAGAGAATATTTCAAAAATCCTACAAATGCTGTCTTCTGCCCTTGCAACCAAGGCACTGTTACTGAGTGTAACGTGCCATGCATGTTACATACACAATTCGTTTAACTTTGTGAGGCCGCTTCAGGATAAGATAGGATACGTATTTTTTTTCTCACATTTTACAGAGAAAAACTGGTGCATCAGATAAAATAAATAACTTACTGACGTTTATATGCTACTAAGAGGGCTACTCTCAATTGAATTCAGGTATGCCTGACTCCAGAACCCCTGTTTCTTATCTAATTTTATTCTGTGTGTTTCTTTCAAAATGTAACGTTCATACCATGTTCATTTTAAAATTAACGCAAGGCTTACCACGCTCCTTCAGTGGTATGGATTTGTATCCCATGTAAGATGCTTTGAAACTCTGTATGTGGACACCATTCCTGATGGTTTCCACTTACCCTATAAAATGATCTACCTACCGCATCTGGAAGCATCTGGAAGTTCTTATCATGAGAAAGTTGAAGAATTCCCATTCTGAAATGAAAAATAAAACAGGGAGGCTGTTAAACCTCAAAACGCAGTGTGATATTAGAATTATTAATGGTCACGGCTAGATGATCTGATAAATGGGGTTTATGTTATGTTCTGAGTTCACACAGGCGGCTTTGTGGCAAGGTTCTGTAAACAACTCTTGCGTTGGAATATTTGTGAATGGCCATCCATACAATTGATATTGAATGCTCTTGCTTGACTTTTTTTTTTTTTTTTTTTTTTTTTTTTAGACGGAGTCTAGCTCTGTTGTCCAGGCTGGAGTGCAGTTGCGTGATCTCGGCTCACTGCAAGCTCCGTTTCCCGGGTTCACCCCATTCTCCTGCCTCAGCCTTCCGAGTAGCTGGGACTACAGGCGCCCGCCACCGCGCCCGGCTAATTTTTTGTATTTTCAGTGGAGACGGGGTTTCACCGTGTTAGCCAGGATTGTCTCAATCTCCTGACCTTGAGATCCGTCCGCCTCTGCCTCCCAAAGTGCTGGGATTATAGGCGTGGGCCACCGCGCCTGGCCGCTTGATTTTTTTTTTTCTGAGGAGCGGTCTTTAGTGTAGAGATTCTAGTGTCGTTTGGACACTTTTGATTTATGATTAAGAGATCAGTGTCTTCACCAAACCATGGGTTGCCTAGTCAGGGCAAGAGAGGTATTAAGTTAAGTAAGCAGGAGGCCATTAGCCTGAGGCTGACTCCATACTTTGAGTTCCTACATAGCAAACCATAAACTGAATAAACAAGCTAAAACCTAACATAGGAGTATAACAAATGACGGAATTTTAGCCAATCACAGGAAGCCCAGGTTTTAGCCAATCACAGTAGCCAACTCATGCCCAAATAAGCCAAAGGCCTCATCACACAATGTCCAGATAAGGCAGGTTGAGGTGGAAGGATTGCTTGAGTCCAGTAATTCAAAACTTCAGTGAGTTAGGATCATACTCCAGACTGTGCAACAGAGTAAGACTCTGTCAAAAAAACAAAAAAAACCCCAAAAATCAACTTACTGCTTACACTGCCGGGCAGAGTTCTTTGAACCTCTCTTCTCGTTCTCAGTGCTGTCCCATTCATGAATTGTTCTTGGCTCAAATACACTCTGTTAAATTTAATTTGTCAAAAGTTTTTCTTTCAACACAGGATGCAAGGGAAATTGTCTTTCTTCCTTTCCTAGAGCTCGTGGTTGTGGCAGGGGGGATATCTCCGCTAGGTTCAAGTTTTGGCTTTGCGACTTGATAGCATGCTTGGTTCACACTTAGTTATCTGATGAGATTTGTTCAGTCAGTAGCAAATTTAATCAAGGTAAATCTTTTTTTTTTCTTTTTTTTTTTTTTTTTTTTGACATGGAGTCTCGCTCTATCACCCAGGCTGGAGTGCAGTGGCGTGATCTCGGCTCACTGCAAGCTCTGCCTCCCAGGTTCACGCCATTCTCCTGCCTCAGCCTCTTGAGTAGCTGGGACTACAAGCGCCTGCCACCACGCCCGGCCGGTTTTTTTTTTTTTTTTATACTGTAAGTTCTAGGGTACATGTGCACAACGTGCAGGTTTGCTGTGTATGTATACCGGGGCCTGTTGTGGGGTGAGGGAAGGGGGGAAGGATAGCATTGTTTGTATTTTTAGTAGAGAGGGAGTTTCATTGTGTTAGCCAGGATTGTCTGAATCTCCTGAGCTCGTGATCTGCCCGCCTCCGCCTCCCAAAGTGCTAGGATTACAGGCGTGACCCACCACACCCGGCCTGGTAAATAATTTTTAATTCTCATTTTTTTCTAAAATAATTTACTATAATTCCTGAGGGAATAAATCTGCTCTATGTCCAGAATTTTGCTTTTAGGATCTATGTTGTTTGTAGGCTCCTAACTTAAAAAAAGGTTATCTTCTTAAAAACCAAAGCCAAACAATTCTGTCCATAGCAATTTGTTCACTGGACTGTAACATATTTTTATTTATCTTCTCTCAGTGCATTGCATAGTCTTCAAGGATAAGGAGTTGTGTTTTATTTAATTTTGAATCTCGTGGGCTTGACACTAGTCAGGGCTCAGTAAGGGTTTTATAGAATAATGAATAAGTAAATGAACTCAGAGCACAAGGTGAGCAGAAATACCAACATTTACCTGATAAATTGGGCCACAAAGTCGGCCACTCTGATTTGAGTGACTATTACTCAGAGCCGGGTAGTCTGAATGTGGAGGTTTTCAGTATTCACAAGTTATCTTCAAGGGCCCATGGCAAGTATAAATTTGTACTCAATTTGAATTTCACAGGCTTTGACAAAAACACATTTGTGGGAGAATTTCTTCTCGCAAGGGTGCACATCATTGGCCACCTATCAATTACATTTAAAATTGGTGTACAAGTATCCAGTTAGCCTCTCATTGAAGAAAGAGAGGGAAAATAATTTTTTGTGGTAACTGTGTTCCAGAATTTGGAGATGGTAGAAGGCCTCCAGAATCATCTTTTGAGAAGTAGCAATGGTCTACACTATCAAAAATGATTTAAAAAAAGATTAATGTAAAGTGAATATAAAATTGGGATTGTGACAAGATTAGGTAGATTAGGAGAAAATGACCTAGACCAGTTGCTATGAGACAGTAAGCAGGCCCCCTCCACCTTACAACCTGTAGTGTGTGTAGGGGTCTCATTGGAATCCACTGTCACTCCAAGTCTTCTTAGTAAAGGGATCAGTTTGCTTGGGCTTATCCAGCTGTATCACATGCCCAAGGCTGTCATCCATTGTGCTGTCTCCACTCCTTCACCACCAGCTGAGAGTGTGTGAGTGAAACTTTGTCCAAATAGGAAAACTGAAAAGGGCTAAATTGCAAAGGCACACACTTCTGGCAGACAAAAGTGCAATTTGTGGGTCGAACTGGCACAATTCACAGTCCACTGATTCCTGCTTCTCTCCTCTTTTTTGTGCTTCTGACAACAGAACAATTTATGTGGTAGAGGATGCCTTTCTTTTTGTTTTCTGCCACCCGAAAGAGTAACACTTTACTTTTCATCTTTTATTATATGGCTAGCTGTTCACTGGTGAGGCCAGCATCCTATCATCTTTCTATATTTGCAGAGCATAACCTTGACATACTGATATCTTTGAAGGCCTCCCTAAGTGTACGCACTCATTTATGAGTTGAAACTGCATGTTTCTGGCTAACTTATCCTGAACCAGATTTTACACACTGACCCAGTAACTTCCTTACTCAAATTCCTCAATTTGAGTTTCTTCAACACTAACTCTATTCTATTATATTATAAACAACTATATTTTCCTGAGATATTACCCAGGCAACATAGATCTTTTATAATTTTCTTTGTATTCAAAGCTTCTCCTCATTGGATAGGAAAACTCAAAGTACTAGCTAGGAATCAAGACTTGTTGAATGGAAAAGAAGCAGAGAGAACAATAGCCTAATTCTCTGTGATGTAAGTGAAGACACCAGGTTTAATCAGCTGAAGTGCCCCTTAGCTAAACTAAAGCTGGGTTGAAGTTCATTGCAAGGGTAGAGCAGAAACTTGGTCTTATTTACTTCTCACTTAACAAGTATTTATTATCTGTTTAGTGATGGGGATTATTAATAGGAGTCACATTAATTTTTTGCTCTTGAAGTGTTCATGATGCATTGAAGAAGATAGATAAGAATCAACAGTGCCCCTAATATATCACTGGTAGGAATGTAAATTAGTACAGCCACTATGGAGAACATTATGGAGGTTCCTTAAAAAACTAAAAATAGAACTACCATGTGACCCGGCCATCCCATTGCTAGCTATATACCCAAAAGAAAAGAAATCAGTAAATCGAAGAGATATCTGCACTCCCATGTTTGTTGTAGCACTATTCACAACAGCTAAGATTTGGAATCAATCTAAGTGCCCATCAACAGACAAATGAATAAGAATGTGTGGTACATATACACAATGGAGTACTATTCAACCATAAGAAAGAATGAGATCCTGTCATTTGCAACAACATGAATGGAACTGGAGGTCATTACATTAAGTAAAATAAGCCAGACACAAAAAGACAAACTTTGCATGTTCTCACTTATTTGTGGAAGCAAAAAATTAAAAAATTGAATACATGAAGATGGTAGAATGATGGCTACTAGAGGCTGGGAAGGGTAGTGGGGCGTGGGGGAAAATGGGGATGGTTAAGGGGTACAAAATACAGTTAGATAGAATGAATAAGATCTAGTATTAGGTAGCAAAACAGGGTGACTACAGTAAATGTAATTTATCATACATTTAAAAATAACTGAAAGAGTCTAATTGAATGTTTATAATACAAAGAAATGATAAATGCTTGAGGTGATGGATACCCTATTTACCCTGATGTGATTATTACATCATATGCCTGTATCAAAATATCTCACGTACCCCATACATATATACACTTACTATGTACCATAAAAATCGAAAAGAATCACCTGTGCTAGGTGCTGTGAAAGAGGCAAGCTGTGTGCACTGACATGGGGCACGGGGTGGGGACATCTCACACTACAGATCGGAAGACTGAGGGAGGAGAGACAGGCACATTTAGGGGGCCCTCACCCCCATCTGATGGCTAAAGTTTAAACCTTGATATGCGGAGATGTTGGAAACTTGATGTCCTTGAGTCTTAAATGTAAAGAATATGTGCTCAGAGGTGAAGTGTTCCCTGCCAATTCAGAGGAAGCTGACTTTCAGCCCCATGGAATCTTTTGAACTGGGAGGTCATTACTGTTTGATTACTCTGTTATCACAGAAAATTTAAGCAAACATTTTTTGGTAACAATATCCACAACAATAACTGTTTTAAAGATATTCTTTCATTTCACAGTCTCTGTTAAGGACGTTGCTTATAATTTTTGTAAAAGCCGTATAAAATAGTACTAAAACAGTATTACTCTACCTATTTTGTGAAAATGAAAATAGACATATAGAGATGTTAACTCAATAATTTAGGCACACAGGTAGTAAGTTTTAGAGTAAGGATTTTAGCCCATAAAATACTGCCTTTTTGAAAATCCCTGTTTTTAGCTGTATTAAATCTGCAAAAAAATTGCAATATCTTACTTAGCCCAACTTATCCTTGCCAGAAAATACTTCCTGAATGATTTCTCCGGCCAGTTTCTAAAATGCTTTAAAATGCTAATTTTTAAGTGTTTAAGGAATAAGACTCACATAAAAAAGTTTAGACAAAGGAAACAATTTTAGAGAAAGGAAACAAAATTTACATTCTAATATGAGACACAGCAGGATACAAAAGCAGAATTAGATTCTTGTTCTGAACCTTGCTGCAAATTCCTTTATCCCCTTGGACGGGAGTTCCTAGAGAATTTCCTCCTCTAGAAATTAAAGATGTGATCTACCTGATCTTAGCTCTCTCTTCCAACTCTAAAATTCTTTAATTTGAGGTAAGGAAGTTATGACATTTCAGTCATGATTTGCGAACCAAGGAAGAACTTTGTTTCTTTAAAGAGATTGTCAAAACCGGCCACATTCTTGTCTGTGACAGTCGGGGAAAAATTCCATCTGAGGGCCATACCACAAATACTGTATTGAATTCAGAGTATACCCATCCATTTTCTCCATGGGATGTGTAGGGGTTAGTGCATATTTCTTGGTTTCTAATGTTTCGCTGTAAGGATCTGATTTAAAATCTCATTTCCTTACACACCAGGAGCAGCGTTTGTAGGTCAAGCTCCCACACTGTGAAATACTTGAACTCTCTAGGAAATATCCTGGGCATATGATTTAACTTCTGGCTCACTTGGTCTCGAATAGGAGCATTGGAAAATACAGAACAGGGAGAAAGAACCTCACCAACACTGGTGCAAGAACCTCAGTTTATTTCTGGCCTGCGATAATTGTTGCCAGTCACCTTGCATCTTGATTACTACATGCTTTCACTGCTTTCACACAGCAAAACTGAATGCTGGCTCTATCTGCCTGCTCTGGTTTCATGCTCTAGAAAGTAATAACTCTGGATGAAAAGCCACATCTCCTGACAGAGTAGGTAATGCTAAACAATTGACCGCGAGCCTTAAGCCTTCGCCGAGTCCTCAGCAGTTCCTGTCAATGCTTTCTCTTGTTTCTGGTAGTTCAACTCTCCAGTTCCCTCAGATCTTTCCAGTGCTCCCCACACTTCCGCCCCCTTTTAGTGCCCTCTTCCTCAGTCTTGGCAGATGATCTTGCTGTTCCTTTAGTGAGGACAGTTAGGTCCCAGATAAGCCCTCTATCAGCCACCAGCTGGTACCTACCTGCTCTCCTTCTTCACATTCATGTGGGTTCCCATGATCTGTCTTCCTGTCTCAGAGAAGGGCTTGCCCTTTTTTTCAAGTCTAAGTCCTCTAGGCCACTGACCTAAATCACGAACTTAGGTCACTCTGAATTCTGACACCTCATTCCTACAGTCATTGTCCCTGTCTCGTGTGCCTCCACCCTCTCCTCCACAGGTTCCTAAAAAGGGAAACTGGCTTTGGTGCTATTTGTCCTTCTAAATACCATCAAGTCTCTGTTCTCTTTTTGAGAACTCAAAATTTCCAAAGGAGTGGACTGTACCCCTGACTCTGCTTTCTTACCTTATACAGGTGCCTGGCTTTTGACTCCACCATTCTTAACTGCTTTCACTAAGGTCACTAAAATTCCCTTTTCATCAAGATGTGTTTGGCCTTTTGTAGTCCATGCTTTCATGGGTCTGTGTGTGGCACTTGGCTAAGGTGACCAATCCCTCTTCTTTAAAACATGGCGTTCTTTGCTTTTTCTGATGTTATGTACTTCTTTTGGTAGTCTCCATCCCAACCTGGTTGCGCTTCTCTTGCACACAGGCTCCCCTTCCTCTGCCATCATGGAAAAGTTCACTGAAGGCTGATTGGGTGGTCATTATGAGTGAAGGGTTTTGAGTCAGATTGTCTCTTTTTTTCCTTTCGTTTTTTGAGACAAGGTCTTGCTCTGTTGCCCAGGCTGGAGAAGCAGTGGCCTGATCACAGCTCACTGCAGCCTTGAGCTCCTGGGCTCAAGTGATCCTCCCACCTCGGCCTCTTAAGTAGCTGGGGATACAGGCATGCACCACCATGCCTGGATAATTTTTTTTTTTTTTTTTTTTTTTTGAGATAGAGTCTCACTCGACTGTCGCCCAGACTGGGATGCAGTGGCACGATCTCGGTTCACTGCAACCTCTGCCTCCTGGGTTCAAGCGATTTTCCTGCCTCAGCCTCCCAAGTAGCTGGGACTACAGGCACATGCCACCACACCCAGCTATTTTTTTTTTTTAAATTTTTAATAGAGAAGGGATTTCACCATGATGGCCAGGCTGGTCTCGAACTTCTGACCTTAGGTGATCCGCCTGCCTCAGCCCCCCAAAATGCTGGGATTACAGATGTGAGCCACCATACCTGGCCCAGATCATCTCTTATTTTATTAGATATTTTATTATCTAATAATAGATATTAGATATTTTATTATTGTATTTATATTTAGAAGCCAGTAAGTCCCTGGTGATTGTGTTAATTTGTCAGAAATAAAGGTTGAACTTAACTATTTTTTAACCTAATCATGACTTGCTTTAATTGTATAATCCCAAAAGTCTGTACTTCCATAGGTTCTTAATAAATTCCTCTGCACTCCAATTTCGTCATCTTTTAAAACGGGTTTGATAATATTTCACATTGTTATTTGGATGATTAAATCAGATAATGCAGGAAAAACAATGTGTTCTTTTCCTTTCAGAAAGAAAACTTAATCATTATGAGATAATTATATAAAACAGCAATCAGAAATGAAACATCAGGTTTCCAATTTGCAGTTTTACAATAACAGCAAACCAATATTCCCTCATGCTTTAGGCTTTTCCAACTGTAAATATTATAGGAGCTTCTGGAAAAATAAAAGAAAGGTGCCTTTCTGAATTTGTCATGAAAGAACCAATTAAAATTTTTAGTTATTGAGGGACATTTTGAGGGATTTTAGAGTATCTTAAACTTAAAATAACTGGACATCCAGTTTTGATGACTACCAGAGATTTTTTAAATAAAGTTATTACAACCAAAATGAAAATTCAACACCGCAAAGAATCTCAAAAGCACCTGAATTTTGGGATTATACATTTAAAGCAAGTCATGATTAGGTTAAAAAATAGATAAGTTCAACCTTTATTTCTGATAAATTAATGCAATCACCAGGGATTTACTGGCTTCTAAATATAAATACGATAATAAAATATACCTGAACCAAATAAGGTTGATTTCAAACTTATGGGTGGAGCCCATTATAAATTAGAGCAAAGGACCATCAAAATCCTCATGAAATTATGATACATGAATTTTTAAAATCTTACAATTTTGATGTGATATTTTTGCTATTTCTTATTTGGTTATCCTAAAAAATAAAAAACCTATGTCAATATTTCAGATTTCTGTTGCACATTTCCCCCCAAATCTCTACTTAACTATTTTGATCAGAAGTTTATAGAGTCTTCTGAAGGTCATTAATCCTGCAGAATGTTAAGCTATTGCTTAGTACATTTTTTTTTTAACTCACTAAATAATGAGTATTTTGGTTTTCTAATTTTTTGGGTCTGAACATCAATTATAATTTTATGTATCAGCGTGAAATGAAAGATTAAACTTCATAAGTCAACTTTATTATTAGATGGCTTAACTTTTGATGGAACACCAATAAGGAGATGTACATTTATCTGCATACATATACCATATATGTGTATATGTATATAAATACACACAACATTATTTACCTATATGATCAAATATCATGATTAAGTTATCACTTAGATAATCAGATAGGTAGATATTAGTTTGGTGCAAAAGTAATTATGGTTTTTTGCCATCAGTTAATGGCAAAACTATCATTACTTTTGAACTAACCTAATAATTAGATATGTACATAAAGACAAAACTATACAAGAGCCAATAGAACACTGTATTGCTTATCAATTATTTCCAGGCTCACTTTAGACCAACTGCCTTAGTACTCAAAGATGTTTAATATTGTTAACATTTGTTGCGTGGTTAATTGTCTGCAAACCACTGATCCCAACACAACAAGCCAACAAAACAGGTGCTGTTAATAACCTTGTTATATGCAAGAGGGAAGGGAAGCAGAGGGAGAGTAAGTCATTTGCCCAGCATCACACAACTAGATGTTGGTGGAGTCAGCATTAAAAAGAAAGCTGCATGGCTCAAGAGACTATGGTTTTTTTCAGAGTTTACAAAAATGTATTTGTTTGTGAGAGCCATGATTCAGAACATTTAAAAAAAAAAAGCCCTCCTGGGAACATAATTTGGGGAGAAACATGGTGAGAGGGCAAGACTCGGCCACCCATGGGCATGTCACAAGATGTGCCCCAGCTCTCTGGGGTGAACTCTGCTCTGACTTCAGGCCAGAGGTGTCTGCTCCGGCAACACCCTGACAGCTGAGTGGTCGGAAGGTCCTGGTTGGAGAGAATTCATGTAGAACCTTTCTTCTCTTTCTTTGTTTTTTCTTTCAGCGTAGCGTCCACTGCTACCTCTATCGGCTTTGCAGCTTTTTTTTTCCTCTTGTTTTTTTGGGCTTTAGGGTGAAATCCTGGCCATTGGGTGGCTGCACACAATTCCTTGCACCCTGAGCAGAGGCCTCAGAACTCTCGTCCCAGCAGGGGCCTCTGCGCTGTCCCTCTGCCCGTGCTCTTTTCTCCTTGGATGCCGGCTCCTGGACCTTCTCTCTCTTAGGCTTTCCCTCTTTAGGCCGCTTGGCCTTAGACTGGGTGAGGGGATAACTCTCCCCATTTTTACCTGTTGCCTCTTTGTTTCTTTTCTTTCCCCTTTTTCATTTCACTTGGGTCTTGGAAATGTCAGACCCTGGAGCTGCGACCTGGGGCTTATTCTTCAGTGCTGCCATTCGCTTGGCAACACACTCCTGGATGGTGAAAGCATGGGTTGTCATCGTGGTTTCGTTCTGTCTGGAGTGGAGGGACTGGAATCACCCCTGGGAGTCTTCTTACTCTGTCTTTTCCCCAAAATGCAGTCAAGATCTGTTTTGCTCCGAGATGATAGATCCTTTTCTTTTGTAAATTTCCTATGATGAACACAGTTTTTGATGATTTTGGACTTTTCCTCAAAACTAAAAGATTTCTTTTTCTTGTTGTCTAAGGAGTCTGTTGTTACCTGCCTCTGGCAAGTTCTGCCAGAAGCCGGTTAAAATCATCTTGATGGGCAATCCAGTTGGCTTCATTATTGTTTGTAGCTTGAAGTCCCAGGTGGTTATTTTTAACTTGAACTTTAATATGATCTGGGCCTCCTTGCTCCTGAACCCCTAAACCCCTTCCTTTAGACCACTCCATCTTCTCTAGTATCCTCTGGCCAAACTTAGAATCAGCATTACTCCAGGCAGTGTTTTGAATATTCACAGCTCACTTCTGCTTCTGCCGCTGCTCAGCCAACATCAACATATCGCGGAGCCTGTGACACCGCGACCTCCAGACCTGAAGGACTTTGGTCACTGGGCGGGCAGCAAGATCTGGGACGGTCTGGACAGACGGGACTCCATTGCCAGGTGGATGGCAGCCCAGAGACTATGTTCTTAATCTCTAGGTGAACTGGTTCCCTTATTTCACTGAATTCTTGTAACAACCTTAGGGGTAGGTGCAATTTAGGTTGAAGCATATGAAATTGCTAATATTTACCCATTTTAACTTAATACACAAACAGCACTTTCATCTGCTACAACCACATAGCATTCCTATTTTATTTTATTTTATATTTTATTTTATTTTATATTTTATTTTATTTTATTTTATTTTATTTTATTTTATTTTATTTTATTTTATTTGAGACAGGCTCGCTCTGTCTCCCAGGCTGGAGTGCAGTGGTGTGATCGTAGCTTACTGCAGCCTGGAATGCCTGGGCTCAAGCAATGCTCCTGTCTCAGTGTCTTGAGGCAACTTATCCCCATTTTAATAAGTGGAAACAGAAGCTTACATCTTTAAGTAACTTACCCAAGGTCAAGTTGTGTGGAATGGAGCCAGGATTCAAATCCAGGGCCATCGGATTTCACAGCCCATCCTTGCCACTACTCTATATCACAGTAGTATGTTTTCTCATTACCCTTGTGGTCTAATCTCTTTGTCCTCGTTCTTTGCACTCAAACCACTAGGCAACCAATGTGTTTGTACTCCCCAGATTCAAACTACTCTTGGATTAGTACCTGCTGTTCTACTACCACTTCCAATCATGTTTAGCATCAAATTTTGTTGTCACTTCCTTTTCCATCGACTCTTAGACCTTAATGATGCATGTTAATAAATTTTGGTTCTCTTCTGCTTCTCAAATTGTTTAATAAATTTTCCTTATAAGTAAAGTATCATATACTATGTGAGCTCTAGATGAAGGTTAATTAGGGTACTTAGTAATTTCTGCAAGAAGCAAAAGTCCTATTTAAACTTTTAATGAAGAAGACACAGTATATCCTTATTAACAGATTATAAGTAGTTTTGCTTTGATATTTTCCTCTATGACTTGTTTGGCTCTCATGTAAATTATTGAATAGCTGTCAATATTTCCAATTCCTATTGAACATTTTCCTCACGGACCCAACCTCACAATGGATACTAAGCTCTGGCTGAAGTGCAGATTCTTATTCTAACTAGGTTAATGGTGTATATGTTTTGTGAATAGGAAGTTCTTTACTGTAGAATAGCTATCAAAAATTTCCTGTGGGACTCAAGGGCAAAAGAGATCAATATTTTACTGGCAGAAAATTTCTCTAGAGGAAACTTCCTTTCTGTGTCTGTTGTTTTTTCTGTGGTCACTCATTAGAAAGCCTGACCCAGTGGGGTTATAGACTTTGGGATGGTTATTGCTCTCAGCATAAAGGAAGAAGCCAAGAAGAAACAAATCTACTTTAACTTTTCTTAGAAGGAAACATCACAAAACAGCTCCTGGAAAGGACATGGGTATTAGTCTTTTCCATGAGCACATCATGTTAAATCCTGTCATCTGCATTCATGGACATTCATATTTATACAGAGCTTTCTGCAGTATAAGTCCAATAAATAATACATCTCTTCCATTTCACCAATTCTGAGGTAAGTTTACAATTATAACAACTAGGCAATGGATTCATGTTTTAAGTGATAGGCACATTTTAGGCTTGCTAGGGTGACCAATTACGGTAGTTTTTCCATATCTGTCCTGGTTTCAGCACTGTCCTTGTCTTGGGAAACTCCTTGGTCCCAGGCGAATTGGGATAGTTGGCCACTGTAGGTTTGGATATCGGGGGAACCAGCCCCCAATATTTCAACATAGAAAACGTAGATTTTCTATTTTCCCTAGGTGTGGGCTGGTCTGAGAAATAAAGGGAAAGAGTACAAAAGAGAGAAATTTAAAAACTGGGTGTCTGGGGGAGACATCACATGTCAGCATGTTCCGTGAATCCCCCTGAGCTGCAAAACCAGCAAGTTTTTATTAATGACTTTCCAAGGGGAGGGAGTATACGAATAGGGTGTGGGTCACAGAGATCAGTATGTTTCATAGGGCAATAAAAGATCACAAGGCAGAAGGTCAGAGAGTGATCACAAGGTCAGGGTGAAACTAGAATTGCTAATGGAGGTCCATGTCCTGTTGGGCACACATTGTCATTAATAAACATCTTAGCAGGAAACAGGGTTCAAGAGCAAAGAACCAGTCTGACTAGAATTCTCCAGGCTAGAATTTCCTAATCCTAGCAAGCCTGGGGGTATTGCAGGAGACTAGGGTGTGTTTCATCCCTTATCTGCAACTGCATAAGACAGACACTCCCAGAGCAGCCATTTTAGAGACCTACCCCTGGGAATGCATTCTCTTTCTCAGCGCTGTTCCTTGCTGAGAAAAAGAATTCAGTGATATTTCTCCTATTAGCTTTTGTAAGAAGAGAAATGTGACTCTGTTCTGTCTGGCCCCACAGGCAGTCAGACCCAATGGTTATCTCCCTTGTTCCCTGAAAATCACAGCCATCTGTTCCTTTGGATGCCCAGATTTCATATTGTTCAAACACACATGCTCTACAAACAATTTGTGCAGATAATGCAATCATCACAGGATCCTGAGGTGACATACATCCTCAGTTTATGAAGATGATGGGATTAAGAGATTAAAGACAGGCATAGGAAATTATAAGAGTATCAATTGGGGAAGTGATAAAGGTCCATAAAATCTTCACAATTTATGTTCAGAGACTGCAGTAAAGACAAGCATAAGAAATTATAAAAATATTAATTTGGGGAACTAATAAATATCCATGAAATCTTCACAATTTATGTTCTTTTGCCATGGCTTCAGCCTGTCCCTCCGTTCGGGGTCCCTGACTTCCTGCAACATTTGGACAAATCCATCATGTGGTTTGACCAAAATTTTCTCCTTGTGTCAAATAATAACAACAACAACAAAAACTTCACAAAACCCCAGTGCTTTCAAATCGTATTTCCTTAATTAGAAACAGTCAAAGACACTGATTTCAAGATGAAAGGAGTACAGCCAGATTTATTTACATGCTTGATTTCATGTTTATTTTTCTTATAACCTGAGGCTGAATGGTAGAAGTAAACATTCTCAGATCAATATGGATCAAGTTGGGTCTACATTTTGAGCATCAGATATCTGAATAGATTCTATATCTGTATCAAGAGATTGTTTATTTTTACCATCTCCTCATTGCTTAGAAATAGGACTTACGATGAAAGACTCAAGCATTTTTACATTTGTAGGACCACAGTACCATGAGAGGAGATTCAACTCTTGGCTTCATTATTCTCATTTTGGTTTATTTCATTTACAGTTTATTGACCCACTGCACCATGCATCTTTTACTACCCATTTGGGAAGAAGTAGAAAACTGCATCAGTTTCTAGGACACCCCATATCAAAGAGACACAATGAAAACTGGCAACAAGTGGCACTGCCATTGAGTGACTTCTCCCTCAAGCATCTCTGCTGTGTGGTGCAATTTAAGGTGGATGAATGGCATACTCTGGGCTCCAGGCCAGCTCACTGGCCCTGGGGGAAATCATTCACACCCACGCTGATGCACACACCCTTTAAACTCTCTTTCCTGCCCTGCAGCCCCCCAGATGAAATCCTTATACTCCAGGAAGCAGCAGGTCCTTTCATTGCTGTCTCTGGGCTACAGGAATCAAAGAGCAAAATGAATGTTTTCCTCTGAGAACTGGCACTGAACAGAAGGAAGGAAATGCCTACTCCAATTCAAGCATGTTTTAATCTCTGGAGAAGTGGGTACTGGGGAGGGGCAATATTGGCTGAGGAATCAGTGGGAAAGTCATAAATTTTGCCTCTTATCCCAGCAACTAAAATTCTTCCTTTAGAGTGCCACCCACTCTTTTTTTTCTCCTAAAAGGATTTGGATAATGAACAATCACTTTCTAAATTCTCAAGTTCAAAAATCTCTCAGTGGAGGAAGAAAAGGGAGTTTTTGAGTAAATCTCTAAAGGCTTGATGAATCATTGAAAAACACGCTCAGAAATTTCAAGATTCACACACACCTCATGAATATACCATCTGAATCTAATCTGAAGAATCTGGCACTAAAACAAATCAACAGTTCCTTACCTCTTCCTCTCTTTGATACTTTTAATATCTAACAAGGCCAACTCATTTAATCTTTTTTTTTTTAAAAAAACAATTATCTCTCATTCAAAGATACAGATGAACAGTAAACACTAGTGTGATCGATTTCCCAAAAGTCTGACCCACAGTCAACCAAAAACAGATTGGTGGTGGTGGAGGGCGAATTCTACATGTAGAGTGACATGGACTCATCACAATGTCAGTGTCCCAGAAAACTTAAAAAAAAAAAAAAAAAAAAAAAAGTGGTGGTAGTGGTGGCTGTTCTAAAGTAAATGAGATTTAAGAGACATGGCAAGCAAAGAGAATGTAGAAACTTGGAGCTTAGTTCTTGATTGTGATAGTGTGATTGTAAAGGAGAATGCCTTTGTTCTTAGGCGCTACATGCTGAAGTATTTAAAAACAAAATGTCTTGACATGTCCAGCTTATTTTTAAAAGTTATCATCAATGAGAGGCAGAGATAGACAGAAAGAAAAGGAGGCAAATGTTAAACAAACAAACAAACAAACAAACAAACAAACAAATTTTGGCCTAAATATTTATTTGGAGTTTGCATTGGAAAAATTCCCTGTTGCTTGTTCAAGTCCAGGGAAGACTATGAGTTCACCAATTGGCTTCAGAGTATAAATTGGACTATTCTGACATGTTCTAAAGATCTATCGTTAGCCTGGCTTCCATTCAAGTTTTAGCTAACAGGAAGCACTTGATTCTCTGAAGAGGTGTGTCACAGCAGAATTTCTTACAGATGTTCCTTACAAATGTATTCCAAATTTGTTTCTCTCAAATAATTTTTCAATCATTTTCTACACCCACTTCATTAGATTTTAAATTTAATTTGCAAGCAAAATGGCATTTGCATTTTCTTGAGTAACTGTGTCCCTTCTATTCCCTCCCATTCCCATTTCTAGAATCTCAAGTATGTTATGATATGTTCCACAATAATTGCATTGTAAAATGTGATGACCCGTGATTATAGGGAGGTTATTCAGAAAAAATTCCCTCACTATCTAGTCACACTAAAGCCTTGATTCATACATTTGAAAAAACGTCCATGGTTATGTGAGCCAGTGGAGAATCTTTGTGTTTTAATAGGTCACATAGCCCAGGGTCTTGGACCTGCTCACATATGGGAGTTTTTGAACATGATTTTAAAGTAAGTCCTTTGGGGCTTCTTTTAACAATATCACAAGTAGTTTGGAGGAAATTTACTTTTTTTTTTTTTTAAAAAAAAAAATCCTCATTGCAAATTTGACCATTTTATTCTTTTGTTGGGTCATTGTTTTTGAACATCTGGCAGTCAGCACATGGGTGTAAAAGGCTTGTATTCAGCAGTTCTTTGGCAAGATCAGTAACCTAAAAATTTGGCCCCAATTCTTTTATATCATTGAAAGATTCACCTCTCTGTCTATTACTTACTCTTTCGTTCCACTTGTACTTGAAGTTTCAATTTTTTTTCTCAAAAGCATTCTGTAATTCAAGTCATTCCAATGGAAACTTTAGTAATGCTATGCTGGGCATTGTGTGGGGCAATGCAGGGGAGACAGGGAGGAGTAGAACGTGGCCTCCTGGTTTGTAAGGAGAATGTGACCCAGCAGGAAATAGAAGACATATGTGTTAATTCCTCCTATGTAGTGTATGGAATATTCCACATGGGAGTTGTAAACAATGGGTTCCTTACCCATGACTTCAGCACAATTAGAGGTTCTTTCCTCATGATTCAAGTGTTCATCTCCCTCCTCCCCCAACATCCAGAGTCAGGCAACTACCTACTCTATTAGGGTTAATTGGGTTACCAGCCTAGAGTGAATTTCTTGAGTCAAAGTTAGTGACATTCATTTTATACCTTTAGCACCCATCAGCGTTTGTGGTATATAGGAAGGCCTTGAAAATTATTGTAGCACAGAATGGTGGCTGGCTGGATGATGAATCGTTATCCCAAAAGCTGACGTCTCTAAATACTTCCATAATCAGACTGATACAAGCTTCAGAGTTTGGAGACCTTTGGTTTCAATCTCTTACCGATACTGCTTTATGAAGCCAGGCATGAAATCACCATGGTGAGAAAAATGACAAGGAATTAGATTCTCTCATGTTTATACATATATATATACACACACATATGTATATGTATACACATGTGGTATACATATAAACCCCACTGGTGACTTCTGCCTCTTTTTAGTATTACCATTGTGATGATTTGAGTTGCGACTACATGCCAGAATGATAAGTGCTTTACACATATTATCTCTAATCCTCACAGTACTATAAGTTAGGCTCTATTTTCCCTAATTCACAGATGAGAAAACTAAGTTTCAGAGGTTAAATAATTTGTCTTAGATCACACATCTAGGAAAAGCCTCCTAGAAACCAAATTTCACTATATGAATTAATAAAATCCATGTCTGACATTGACCTAATCAAGGAATTTAGTGGTAGAACATGGTTGACAAGTGATAGAGTAGGTTCCATGTAAAACCAGAAAGTAGATGAGGTCTGACTTCAGCACTTTCAGCCTTTTGATAATGTTCAGTACAGGACTGGGCCACCGTTCTTTCCCTCTTTCCTCCACAAGTCTTATCTTAACGAAAATCACAATAACAGAGCTATATACCTCAGTGAACTTAAGTTTTGTTTTTTCACTTAGGGAGATCAGAAGTTGTAGTCTCCCTCTAATAGTTAATAAAACATTTTAACCATGTTATGAGGATTTCAGGTGTAAGTTAGTAAGAGACAGGAATATTTTGAAGGGACTTACTTTTGCACATGAAATTCACAAAGATACAACTTTGTGAATTTCATGTGCAAAATTGGCTGCATAGTCATCTGTGTATTAATTATTCTGTAGATAATCATTCACTGAAGATATATTTATTGAGTGCCTTCAGTATATCAAGTCCTATTCTAGTTGCAAGATAGACTACATAATTTGCAGGTCTCAGTTCAAAATCAAAATATGAAGTTCCTTGTTCCAAAATTAAGAATTTTAAGATGGTGACAGCAGAGCATTAAACAAGGCATACAACCCTTGCAAGCTCTTCTATGTAACTGTGTAGCTCACACATCCATGAAGCTGACCCTGGCTAGGTGCTCAGGATATAATGGTGAGTAGAAACTGTTTTTCCCCTCATGTAAGTCATAGTCTATTAAAGGAGACAGATTGTAAACCAATAATCACATTAAAAAATTTGATTATTTGATAAATATAAAACACAATAGTAATTATATACCAAAAGAATTACTCCAAAGGGAAAGAGTGAAGTTCCAGGAGATAGTTTATCAAAGGAAGATATCTAGGTCTGTGCTCAGAGAATGCTTTCAGGAGAAGTAATATTTAAAGGATAGGGAGAAATAAACTAGGTGATGAAGGGAGGGAGATGCCCTCCAGGACAAGGGAGCATTTTATCAGAACACACTCAGGAACTGTGGGGGGCAGGGTGTCGCATGTCATAGAATTGAAGGAAGGATTGTGTATGGAGAATAAAGGGGGAGTGTAGTGGGATCCCAGATCAGAGAGATAGACACACCCAGACACTGAGCAAAACTTGGCCTTGTAGGCTTGTGTGAGGATTTCAGTCTTTATCTCAGGGACAATGGGGATCCACTAAAGAGTTTTAACCAGGGGGCCGAGAGTAAAGGGTCTGAGGCTGAAAAGGGGACACAGTGGATACGGAGCCACCCTTTAGGAGGCTGCTGTGGCAGTTGGGCTAGAGATAATAGTGGCTTAGCCTGGGATAATGGCCAAGGTGGTGGGAGATGTGGGGAGTTCTCTGGGCAAGCACATACAGAAAGGAAGGAAAAACAGAAGGATTGGAGAATTTCTGGATGAACTTGTATGAGTATGACGCTGGCAGAGGAAGTTTAAAATGAGGGCCCAAATCACATTGTGCTTGGCCTTGCCCATCCTAGAAACTGTTTAGAAAAATGAGATAAATAAATATTTTGAAGTATGAGAAAGAATAAAACACTTTCCTCTTCTACAAACCCATCTCACTTTGAAGAGGAGAAAAATCAGTGATTTCGTTTAGTCCGTTGAGTAATGAGAGCTGTGGGTGGTCACAGTTAGAGGTTTGAAGCCTCCTCTAACTCTACAGGAGCTGGATTGTACTAAAATGTCAGATCAGTCTGGAGGGGAAATGAATCACTAGAACAGATGAAATGCAGACTTTTTGCTGTGTTCTCCCTTACCTAAGGGACAGCCATGGCTTTGCAACCATTAACTTTCCTTGAAAAGGAATTTAGACTGCCTCTGAAAGATCTGCAGAGCTGTGAAGGCTGAAAACCAAGTTATTCTTGCAAAGGTCTTTAAGTAAAACCGGCTGCTAAAAAACAACAACAAAACTACCCTTCCCTTGACTTAGTCAATTTAAAAAATTGTAATGGAGCCTTCTTAGCTTTTAAATTGAGGGACAAGTGGGTAAGAACAAACCAGAATCAAATAGTATAGCAGGAGTTCCTTCTTCCTTTTCTTTCAATGCCCTTGCTTTCTCCCCACTACGCTGCCAGAACTCCTACGTCTTTTTAGAGGCTTTTGTTTTCTAGGGACTGAATTCTTTTTTTTTTTTTTTTTTGAGACGGAGTCTCGCTCTGTCACCCAGGCTGGAGTGCAGTGGCCGGATCTCAGCTCACTGCAAGCTCCGCCTCCCGGGTTCACGCCATTCTCCTGCCTCAGCCTCCCGAGTAGCTGGGACTACAGGCGCCTGCCACCTCGCCCGGCTAAGTTTTTGTATTTTTAGTAGAGACGGGGTTTCACTGTGTTAGCCAGGATGGTCTCGATCTCCTGACCTTGTGATCCGCCCGTCTCGGCCTCCCAAAGTGCTGGGATTACAGGCTTGAGCCACCGCGCCCGGCGGGACTGAATTCTTACTTCCCTGCTCAAGGGATCATCTCAACTTGTTATTCTCATTAGAGTAATTTTTACAAGACCGTGTTTATCATATTAGGAACAAATGTGTTTGGAATTGGGGTGCTTTAAGCTCTCTTTTAATGCACAGTGTTTATCGGCAGCTGGCTAACTCCTAGCAAACTTGGCCTTACAAGAGGTCACCAGAATTAGGTACTAGGACTATGTACAAACCATGTACTAGGCACAGTTTATAAACACCTATTACATTGAAACCCACCCAGTATTCAGTTAGTAGTATGGATGATTTGGTGAATTAAATCCATAATAAAATCCTATCAAAATCTCTCCCTCCCCTCTGATCTATCAGAACTGCTAAAGAGCTCAGCTAACAAGCCTGTGTGTGACAGTTCAGTGTTATGCACAGTCTGCTTTCTTTGGTCTTACTGTTGCAGAGAAATGGCAGGAAGTTAGGTATAAGGATTAAAAATAGGAGCATATAGACCAAATGTAGGCTGTTGACCTTTAAAAAAACTGATGCCTAATCATACTAGAAGAATGTTACGTTATAAAAGAAACAAGTGTTTCTTTTCTAAGTGAAACAGATCTACATGAATGCTTTCTTTTCTTCCACATATACATAATTTAGTCATCTCAATTAGAGTTTTTTGCTTTGGGGTTTGATTTAAAAAAAACCAGAATGTCTTTTTGTCTGTTCTCCCTGATGCCAAGAAATTGATTACAGATTTTATAAACTGGTTTTCCTCAGTGAGGAAATTTCTTGTCTACTTTTAGCCCCCATTCCTGAAATCATCATCCCATGGATCTCCATGAAATGAACTGCATATGTGCACATCTCTGATTTGCATCTTTTCCTGATATTCATAAAACCTGCCACAAGTGAAAGGAAAGAAAGTGATGCTCATTGATTGGTTTCCTGCCCACCATCAAGGTCTGGGATCATAAATAAAGTCTGGGGCTCCACTTGCTGCAGAGACACAGTAGATGGCAGTGTGCAACACAGAAGTATGAGATTCCCGACTGTCTCAGCCTTGGATGGGCAACTGACTGGGAGGAGGTTGAATCTCTGGGCATGGATGCTGTTTTTCCAGCCTCGTCAGAGAGAGAGGTTGTCTTCCTAGGAAATGCTTTTTTCTGCATAAACTTGGTTTTGCTGATTCAATCAACTGCAGTTATTTGGGCTACTTTGGCACCAAAGAATGTTAAGCTTCTTTAAGTCTGAAAAATGTCTGTGCTTCAAAACTCTACTTAAATGCATAAAATAATCTTTCACTTATATGATATGCTAACCTCCTTGTGCTTCATATTCTATTAATTTTATTAAAACAAGATCACTCTGGATAACCTACAGATAAGCACTCTGGACATTTCATAAGCACATGTTGGATATACCAGGACTTGGTGGTTTTTCAGCATCATAGGTGGACCCCCATGAGTACCCACATGAGTACCCCCATGTAATCTCAAAGACCACATTTAATTAGGTGACTCTGTTGGATATTTTAAATCTTTTAAATATTTCTGCATAATATTTTCCCCAAAATTTAGTAGTAATTCCTCTATAGCCTTAAAATATATTTAAACTTTTTTTTTTTTTATTATAGAAGGTATAGGCGACTGGGGTCATTTTGCTGAATATTAAAATTACTTTCTTATTATAATAAACCATTTATACATTGATAGTTATTATTAAACATTAGCAAAGGAGACCTTACTTAGCACCAGTAACAGATATTTTTAAAAAGAGAATTTTCCTAGAAGAAGAGGTCTCAGAGGAAAGGAGATATGTTGTTTACAAATCATGTACAGCACTTAATTACACTGAGATTTAATCATTTCAATAGACACACACTCACACACATTTTCTCAAGCCCTCTCTCCTGGCTGGATTTGTGTCTTCAGATTGGGGGCTTTGCTCTGATCTCTATTTTACAGTGTTTAGCCTGCCTAGACTTTCCTACTTGGACTAATGTGCTCCACTGTATTTATCTTTCCAGACCTCTTGTTCGTTTAGATTTCAGAGTTCTGTCCAATTCCGTGGTCTCTTGGAATTCCCAGCTTTGGCTTTTCCTGGCCTGACTCATTCTGCTGGCACCCAAGGCTGGCCCAGTTAGGCTGAACCACTGGGCATTTTCAGAGTTGCCACCATTTGACTAGAGGTCTTGGAATTCCAAACTTGGGTTGTTGATTGCAGGGTTCTCCTTCCTCAGTGTCTGAGACACGGGCTTTTGGTGATTGCCTTTCCCCTTGCTTTAAATGCTGGTGTTTCTCAGGGCTCTTACTCTAGGCCCTCCTTTCTCACTCTGCACAGTTTTCCTGGGCTGTCTCAACCACTTTTCTGGCTCCCAGTTGCCATTTCACTTCCATGCTGATCACTTCCAAGTCCTTGTCTGTAGCCTAGATCCCTTGCCTGACCTTCAGAATTGTAGGCCCTCACATCTATAAACACTGACATGTCTCACTGGCACTTCCATGAGACCAACATTTCACGTTTTGTTTTCCCCACATATTGTTCTTCCTGCTTATCCCACGGATTCAGCATCCATATCTGTGTCTAGGCCAGAAATCTCATATTCATTCTTGATTTCTTTTTCTTCCTCCAAAGAATGACTAAATCCTGTTGATTCTGGCTCCTAAATATATTGGGGAACTATTGAAATTTTTTTTCCACCAGTTTCTTCTGCTGTTTCCTTCTATCAGGCCACCATCATCTTTTACTTGGATCTCTGCAACAGCCTTCTAACTGATCTCCTTGACTTCAGTCTTGCTCCTTTGCAATCCACTTCCCATGCTGAAACTGAATTATATCCTTTGAATGCTCGTTTGGCCATGTTTTTTCTTGCTTAAAAAACCAAAAAACTCTTCTATGGCTTACTTCCCTAGCTCTGACTCTTTCTTCTCAACCATTAGGCCTCTACCTGGATTCCATTTTTTCTCCCTCTCTCTCTTTGTTGTTTTTTTTTGAGACAGAGTCTTGCTGTGTTGCCCACGCTGGAGTGCAGTGGCCCGATCTTGATTCACTGCAACCTCCACCTCCTGGGTTCAAGTGATTCTCCTGCCTCAGTCTCCTGAGTAGCTGGGACTTCAGGTGTGCGCTACCATGTCTGGCTAATTTTTGTATTTTTAGTAGAGATGGGGTTTCACCATGTTAGCCAGGCTGGTCTCAAACTCCTGATCTCAGGCAATCCACCTGCCTCAGCCTCCCAAAGTGCTGGAATTACAGATGTGAGCCACCGCACCCGGTTGATTCCATTTTCTCTTAATACTTATCCTGACCCTTTCAAGCTTTCGCAAAGCACTCTTTCATCTACTCTATAGCATGATGTGCTTTCCCTACTATAACATTTACAGAACATGTTACATTTGCTAGTTTACTTGTCTCTAACCCCCACTAGTCTGCAAGTTCAGGAACTATACTTAGCGTGCTCATCTATTTTATATCTATTACTTAGGAAATTGCCTCAAATATTGTAGGGACATGGGATACAGGGGTATAGTAGTGTATTATTTGTGGTAATAATACATGAAGAAATAAACTAATTGCAAATTATCAATGCATAATACTTGTTGGACACTTCCCATAGGACAGTTAGGGTGATGGGTAATTGGAGTTGTGTTAGTGTGGGAGGAAGGCTTGGTTAGAAAAATAAAGCTATAGCAATTATCTTGAATCCATTCCGTTCATGTAGGATAGGTTCATTAACACTGGTTTGAAAGGTCTTTGATGATTTTAAGAAATAAACACTACTTGTATGGAGGTTCTGGAAAGAGAATGTCTGAAACAAGTCAAAATACAATCTCCTTTGTTATTTATATGTAGATGTGATTAAAAAGGTATATATGTAACCAGCAGTCCATTGCAACATACTATAGACAGTCTTGACTACTTCACAACATTATTTCCCTTCTCATATACTAGTCTTATCTCCCTTCATCATGCTATAACATAAAGGGCATCGGCTGTGTCATTCCATGATTTTTTTCTGGAGAGGATCTTACTACTTAGCAGAGTACCTCAAAGATAGTAGACACTCAATAGATGTTCATGTGCTCTTGGATGTTGCTGGCTTTCCTGTAACTTCTGAAGAATATTTATTTTGATTAGTTTATTTTGCCTAACATCCTGACAATAGGCAGCATGCTACTAAGATGATGTGTTGTGTTTACATGATAGTTAATCGAAAGATTTCACTGCATAGTTGAAAGATTTGACTCTCTCTACTAAGTTCACAGGACTGTGCTGACTCTGCTAATTAGTTATTATCTTTTCTTGTTTTGCAATAATACCATGCTAAGGAACTCACTAATAGAATTTTTAAAAAGCTGAAGAGTTAGTCAGGCAGAGAAGTACTGACAAGGACATTTAAAAGTATAGCAAAAGATCAGGCACAGTAGATCATCATGCTGTAATCTCAGCATTTTGGAAGGACGAGGCAGGCAGATTGCTTGAGGCCAGGAGTTTGAGACCAGCCTGGCCAATATGGTGAAATCCTGTCCCTACTAAAAATACAAAAATTAGCTGGGTGTGGTGGCACATGCCTGTAGTCCCAGCTGTTTTGGAGGCTGAGGCACGAGAATCACTTGAACCTGAGAGGCAGTGGTAACAGTGAGCTGAGATTGTGCCACTGCACTCCAGCCTAGGTGACAGAGTTAAACTCTGTCTTGAAAAAAAAAAAAAAGTATAGCAGTTCTAATGAATCATATCTGTTTCTTCAGTTAGGATGTAAAGTATCAGTAAAATACAAGATACGAACCAGGCATGGTGGCTCATGCCTATAATCTCAGTACCTTGAGAAGCTGCGGTGAGAGAATTGCTTGAGCCTAGGAATTTTAGACCAGCCTGGGTAAGACTCTGTCTCTACAGAAAATAAAGAAAAACTAGCTGGGTGTGGTGGCACACAACTGTGGCCCCAGCTACTCGGGAGGCTGAGGTGGAGGATCTCTTGAGCCCGGGAGATCGAGGTTGCAGTGAGCTGAGATTGCACCACTGCACTCCAGTCTGGGCAACAGAGTGGACCTGTCAAAAAAAAAAAAAAAAAAAAAAAAAAAGATATAGTAGAAAACAAAGATGAGATTTGGGATTCTGGATTTCCAGGTTCATGGATGAAGTCTGATAAGTTGCTATGACTGTCAAAATAGCATAGATTCATAGTTGCAAGAAGTTAAAAGGATTAGGTTAGCACCTGTTTCAATTAAACTTTGATGGAATTGAATGCACAAAATAGAAAAATTATAACATACACTGTTTTAAACAAGATAGAAGTTTATTTCTGTCTCATGTGAAAGATGGCCAGAGGTAAGCAATCCAGACAGGTGTTAGTAACACATCAACGTGTTACTAACTTGGGGGTGGCACGAGTCTTAAATTCATTATCCAAGAGATTAAGATGATAATAGCACTGACCTCATGGAGCTAAGAGGATTTAATAATAAAAAACATATGAAGTACTTGAATAAACAGCTGGCACATATAACATGCTCAATAGGTGTTACATATTAACGTGAGGGAGCCTCAGATTACTCAAGTGATGAATAAATAGTAACTAACATTCTGATAACTTACATGGAGGAAGATGAGGGATCTATGAGAGGACATCACAGGAATTTCTCACCTAGTTTGGAGGCTCTGGGAACACTTTTCTGTGGAACTAATGCCCCAGATATATCTGAAAGATGAGTAGGTGTTAGTCGGGTGGCTGGCTGGGGAAGGTTCCAATCAGAGAGAATTCACCTATCCTGGATTAAGAAGGGCACCAGAAAGGAGTGAAAGGAGGCTTTGTATCTGAATTTCAGAAGATGAGGCTGGAAAGGAGCAAGGCCAGGGCCAGGAGAACCTGTTAGGGATTTGGGTTCTTATTTGGAGAGTAATGGGCAACCACCAATGAGGATCAATCGGTTGGAGGAGGAAGTTACCATGAGCCTGGATCTCTGTTTGCGTCCAGGGCTCCAGACCCCCAGGGGCTGATGCTCCCAGGTGGGACTGACTGTAGACAGCTTGCCTTGATGTATCTGGCATCCCAGAGTGGGGGTGGTGCTCCAGCCATTTTGAGAGATTCATAGTATGCATTTGATAACACATCGAACGCCAGAGAACTGGGTGGAAAGGAAGCTTATTTTGATTCACATTTCCTCACTCACACAAAAATGTTCCGAAAGCCCTAAACTAGAGGAGAGAATGTATGCATAATCTGACACTTGTATTTGGCTCTAGAAACCACAAATGTAAAGAGCTCAAGTGGCATGGTCGCTTGTGTGTCCGTATTCTGCACTCCTGAAATTCCCTTGGATTCACACTGCCCCCCTCTGGCCCCTGCTTGGGGTCTGGGACCTACCAGTGAAAGAAGGGTGGGCCCACTTGGGTAACTGAGCACTACTCATTTATTCCACTCATTTATGTTTACAGTGGTTGAAATTTACATAGGGACTCAGGTGAGAGCAAATTATTCTTGCAGATAACGTGCTGTAGATGTGGAAATCTGTTGTCGGTTCTCATACAGCTATGAGCACACCATGTGCATAAAATGCATGAACATTATTCAATTTTTTTTTCTCAATATGTTTGACAAAAATTTAGAGGAACAAAAATAAGGGAGTTCATTAATAGAACTATAGTAGGAACTACTTGTTATCAAATATGTAATTATGGAGTCTAATCATCTCATCTCTGGTTTTTACTATAGTCTGTCCTCTAAAACAAGTGTGGAAGTGGAGCATTCTACATATCCTAAGTGCCAAAAATATTCTCTTCATGAAATTCACCAAATCTGCAAAAACCAGCTCTTTTTGAAGAGAAGAGCCAGGGAACTCCATTAGTAGGCTTTGATGGCATTAATAATTCAGAGAGGTGCCAGCTATCTTCTTTGAGATAGACGGAAGGGTTCCTTTTAATGTATAACCAGGCAGTAGAGAGGAGAGGACCTGGGTTAGAGAGAGGAGGTTGCAAGCCAGCACCTGTCCCACACCAGGGAATGGAAGCTAATTGTGAAAAGCTGCCCCACTACAGCTGCTGCCTTTTGAAAAATGCAAACTGTGTTTTGAGCAAACATATCATTCGCTTGTAAGTATCTTAGATTCCTGACAGATCTGATTATTCCCTCCTCCCCACTAGTGGCTTCATCTTATCTAATTAGCGTGTGTGAAAGTTGATTTCTTTTTTAATCAGGACGCTATGGAAGCAAAATTAATTTGTGATTTAATCTTAACTCATGGAAGCATTAATGATAATTAAAAATTATTCTAAAAATTAAAAAAATTTTCATGCACATTTTTGATATGTTGTCATGAGAATATTAAGATATCACAGATAAGTGGCTTCCAATATTTCCAGCACTTGAAAATTTTAAAAAAAGATGCTTCTCTCTGAATTCAGTATTCCTGTAGTAATGGAGAATCTGGGAATCAAAGCGAGTATTTCTGTTAAAAAAAATTATTTCTCCTGGCAGACAAAAGCTTAGTAGCATGAAGTTAGTGTATGGTCAGGTCACAGTCAGAGCTGGCTGAAAAATGTAAAAATCAATAAGAAATGGTGCTTTTTTGTTATTATCAAACATCTGTTGAGGACCTAGTAGCTGTTATTCAGTGATAGTGAAAAACCTGATTTGGAATCATAACTGCAGTTAAATAAATTAAATGAAAAAGTGAAAAAACCTCATCATTATTGGAAAAAGGAGAGAAAATGTTCCATATTTATCCATATCATATGTATTAGTTTTGAGATGGCAGAAGCCAAACCAAAAGATGGCTGGATGCATCATTAGAGTTTTTGGTTATGAAGGAACTAAGATTTGCTGCTGTCACTTAGAGTTATAGAATTTGTAGTAGAGCAATGATCTGTGAATAGGTTAGAGAGGTCCTGGAGGTCCCTGAGACACTTTTAGGGAATCTGCAGAATCCTCCCTTTTCCAACTAAACATCTGTGGGAAGCCCCATTTTTTCCCACATATTTAAATCAAAGCAACATATGACAACAGGTTCAGCAAAAGTAGATGTAAGAATCCAGATGTCTTTTATTAAGCAAAAATTACAGTTTTGCAAACATTCAAAACAATGGAACTCTTCTAAGTAAGTGTTTTTGTTTTAGAAAATAGTTATTTGTTTAAATAAAACTATATTATTTATGTTAACGTAATGATTTTATTTTAATTAGTGAAATAGAGCTTTAAAAAATTCTCAGTTTGAATTTCTAATATTGTAAATATGAAGAAATATAATTCATACGAACAAAAAGCTTTTTGGAGTTCTCATTTATGTACAAGAGTGCAAATGATAGCACCTTACGCCTGTAAGAATAATTTTTTTTTTTTTTTTGAGACGGAGTCTTGCTCTGTCGCCCAGGTTGGAGTGCAGTGGAGTGACCTTGGCTCACTGCAACCTCCACCTCCCAGGTTCAAGCAATTCTCTGCCTCAGCCTCATGAGTAGCTGGAATTACAGGTGCCCGCCACCACACCTGGCTAATTTTTGTATTTTTAGTAGAGATGGGATTTTGGCATCTTGGCCAGGCTGGTCTTGAACTCCTGACCTTGAGATTCACCCGCCTTGGCCTCCCAAAGTGCTGGGATTACAGGCATGAGAAAAAAAATAAAAATAAAAATAAGAAAGAGAAAAGATAACAAATGCTGGCAAAGATATGAAGAAAAGAGAAACCTTGTACACCATTGGTGGGAATGTAAATTAGCACAGCTATTATGAAAACTAGTATGGGGGCTCTTCAAAAAACTAAAAATAGAGCTACCATGTGATCTAGCAATTCTACTTCTGGATATATAACCAAAGAAAAGAAAATCAGTACATTGAAAAGATATCTGCTCTCCTATGTTCATAACAGCATTATTCACAATAACCAAGATATGGAATCAACCTATATTCATCAATGATGAATGCATAAAGAATCAGGATATTCCTCAATGGTTGAATACATAAAGAAAACATGGTACATGTGCATGATGGAATACTATCGAGTCGTAAGAAATGCTATCATTTTCAACACTATGGAACCTGGAGGACATTATGTTGGGTGAAATAAGCTGGCACCGAAAGCAAATACTGCATGATTTCACCTATATGTGGAATGGAAAAAAACATAAAAAAATTGAACTCATGGAAGCACGGAGTAGAATTGTGGCTACCGGGTACTGGGATAGAAAGAAGACTGAAATGGGGGAGATGTTGGTTAAAGGGTACAAAATTTTCAGGCAGACAGAAGGAATATACTTTGGAGATCCATTGTACATCATGGTGGATATAATTAATGATAATGTATAGCATACCTAAAAATTGCTAAGAGAATAGATTTTGAATATTCTTATGATAAAATGATAAGTATGTGAAGTGACAGATATGTTAATTGGTTTAATTTAATCATTTCACAGTGTATACATACATCAGACAATTAAAAAATAAATGGTAATTCTAGGTAAAGAATACATCTGTTTATACTATTCCTACAAATTTTCTGTGTCTAAAATTATTTCAAAATAAAATGAAAGAAAAAATGATATTTTTGAATAATTAAAAAAGAGAGTGTAAGGATTCTTGAGATTAAAATAAAAATAAAAATGGAAGAAATAAAGGATATTTTTGCTGAATGATTTTTAAAAAGAGTTTAAAGGGTCCTGAGATTACAATTTAAAATGTTTGAGCTCCTAACCTTATGTGATCTGCCCACCTCGGCCTCCTGTAGTCCCAGCTACTGGGGAGGCTGAGGCACGAGAATCACTTGAACCTGAGAGTTGGAGGTTGCAGTGAGCCAAGATCAAGCCACTGCACTCCAACCTGGGAGACAGAGCAAGATTGTGTCACCAAAAAAAAAAAAAAAAAAAAAAAAAAAAAAGCTTGAGACCCGCTCCTGCAAGTATTTAACTCACAGAAATGGAGATAGCACCAGGTAAAAATGAAGTAAAAGCTGTGTAAGCTGTGTGTTCGGCCTTGCAGAACAGGAAGCCTGAGAAAGGAGAGGTTATTTAGAATGCAGGTTATCTCGGGGAAAACGTATATTCCAGGGATCCTCTCTGCAATGGGACTTCATTCACCCTCCAAATACCTTTTTTGAAGTTTGTGTCTTAGCTATCCTCTATTGTGACTTTTACTGCTCCTTCTGCTCTGAATACAGACACCATAAAATTTACTGTTCATCCAAGAACACTTTTGAGAGTAAAAAATGGAATTATTAATAATTACAGGACAATAGCCTTGCCTGGCTGCCATCTTTCTTATCCTGTCCAGTAAGTACCCCTAAAAGTAGAATTGTTGAATCAAAGGACATGAAAACTGTTGTAGATCCTGTCCACTCATGATTATATCAGGAATAGGAACACCAATAATCACATTAGCCATGAGGTGATTAGGTTTCAACAGTGAATTTCTGTATTTGATCTCCAACACATTTTGCTTTTTAAAGCTGAGTTCTGAAATTAGAAACAAGAGCAGATGGCAGTAGATTCACTTTAATTCAGAGAGTTATTAAGAAATTTTGAATTGTTTTACTATAAAAGTTTAAGCGTGTTTTAATGTCGTCATAAACGGAAGGGTGGGTTGATGAGTTTACTCAGATTAGGGTGGTACAACCTTTGGGGCGGAGCCTCTGACTCTGGTTGGTTGGAGAATGTTTTCCAGGCCGTATAAAAATGCCGGTGTCTCGGCGCTGAAACTCAGAGAGGAGCAGAGGTCTGTAGAGGTAGAGGTGCCGGCTTCGGAACTTTCAGACTTCTGCTGGAAGTCTCCAAGTCAAGGTAAGTTACGCCTTCTGTTTAAGCTATTTCCAATGTCCTATTCTCTCTTTGGCTACAAACTGGTGTTTTCGAATACCTTTAACTATTTATTTTAGAGGAGAAAAAACTAGTTTTTTCCTGTGCCAGGGAACTTTCTTCACCTTTAACTATAACATTGCCGTTTAAATTTTTACATATGAACCTCAGGTCGCTCTTTGCATGAACTTGTATTTTTTTTTTTTTTCTTGAGACGGAGTCTGGCTCTGTCGCCCAGGCTGGAGTAAAGTGGCGCGATCTCGGCTCACTGCAAGCTCCGCCTCCCGGGTTCACGCCATTCTCCTGCCTCAGCCTCCCGAGTAGCTGGGACTCCAGGCGCCCGCCACCACGCCCGGCTAATTTTTTGTATTTTTTAGTAGAGACGGGGTTCCACCATGTTAGCCAGGATGATCTTGATCTCCTGACCTCGTGATCTGCCCGCCTCGGCCTCCCAAAGTGCTGGGATTACAGGCGTGAGCCACCGCACCCGGCCATGAACTTGTATTTTTGTGTGTTTTCAACTACACTGGATTTGCTGTTTTAAAATAGTTTCTTTTTATTTTCAGAATATTTCTTAAAGAATTCTGGGTTTTTGGCGGGGCGCCGTGGCTCGTGCCTGCACTTTGGGAGGCTGAGGTGGGTGGATCACGAGGTCAGGAGACCAGCCTGGCAAACATGGTGAAACCCCATCTCTACTAAAAATACAAAACTCAGCCGGAGGCCGAGGAAGCAGAATTGCTTGAACACGGGAGGCAGAGCTTGCAGTGGGCCGAGATCGTGCCACTGCACCCCAGCCTGGGGGACAGAGCAAGACTCTGTCTCAACAAAAACAAAAACAACGACAAAAAAAAGGACTTTGCTTCGGGTTTTCACTTACATACACTTGACCACTTTTAGTAGTTGTGTCATAATTAACTGAATAATTTTATTATTGTTAGATAATTCGATTGTTCCTGATCATTTGGGATGGTAGTTAACACTGCAATGAACAACTTGTTAATAAGTGTAGCATTTTTTTTTTTTTTTTTGTAAAATTGTTTTCTTAGATACATTCCAAGGTGGGTTAGACAATTAGATTTCCAGCACCATGTTAAATTTCCCATTAAATTGAAAAAGATAACAGAATTTAAGAAAGAGGTAATCTCTGTCTGCCAGCCAGGCACCATCAGATTGGAATGCTGATCAGGACTTGGAAGACAAAGTTTTATGTGGGCAGATACCCTGTCTATTACACACGTTTGTGTTTCCAGAGTCCAGTTGAGGCCAAGAGCACAGAAGGGTCTCAATAAGTATTTTTTGGAAAGAGATTAGAGATTATATTCTGGGATGTAGGACAGTTCTAGTAACTCAGGCTGGCCTCAGTGGTGTTCACTTCCTCTCTCTGGTAATGTTGATGCTGCTCCTCTTTCTGTCCCTCATTCTGTTACTACCGTCACCACTGAATGTGTGATTTGTGGGTTCTTGGTAAGAAGTTCTGCTAGTTACTGCTCAGTGTAAGCTCTTATTGGAGAATAGTCCTCTGTTCATATCGTCTCGAAGGTGCTGTCTAGCTTTGTGAGGCTGTCTTTGGGTCATGGGTCTAGCCAGGTCCAATATGCTGTGCCCAGCATGTCAGAGACAGCTCACTCAAAGAATGACAGTCATGGTGGGAAGTCCTCTGGGAGCACCAGAGGCTCTCAAGCTTTGGGAGCAGTTGGGGTAACTGGAGGGCATCTTCCTTGTCTGGAACATCTTTTTGGTTTGTATTGGCATGATTTTTTGGAGAAGTTTATGACAATTATATTTTTATTCACATTAATTCAAGCCTTAATTAGTTTTATTAGGGTGCTTTAAAGCATTTCATCTAATAACACTTTGTCCTTAAACTTGATTGGGCATCTCATTTTGCAGTGGATTTTGCTGGCTTTACTCACATGTAATTTTCCTGGAAATTCTGAGGGTTCCTTAGAGTCACTTTTCTGTGACGATTAATGTAGAATTGGCTTTATTTTCATGATTGAATTTAGACATGAAAATTCTTTTTCCTGAACTGCAGGTGATCTACAAAGAAATACTGAGTGGAGACTATACTGAGATTCTATTAAAGACCCACTTGAATTCAGCCCCCACTAGAAGAAACTTTGGCCAGAGCAACCAACACATCACCTGGAAGTCTTCAGACTAGGTAAGCTGCACTGTCTGAAAAGACAGTTTCCACTGCCCTATTCCTGTCTTGTGATTATCTAGAGTATGGAGAGTTTTGAAATCATTTTTATCACCATGACTACATTCTTGTGATTCTCTAGCAATTTAGTGTCACTTTCATACACAAGCTACAGAAATAATATTTAATTTTTGTTATTCTTAATTTCTTAGTTAATAAATTTATTATTTATTACATAATATAATTCATTTATGCCAATAACTTATTTATTAATTTATGTTATTTAATCTTGGATTTAGAGTATTGAAGAGCTCCCAAGTGCTTCCAGAAGCCAATAAAGGATCATTTCAGTCTACTTCACGGCTAAGGAGTAACCCTTAAGTACCATGGCCCAAAACCTGCAAGCAGAGTTGTCCTGTCCAGTTTGCCTGGATTTTTTCTCCTGTCCCATTTCTCTCTCTTGTGCACACATTTTCTGCTTTGATTGCATCCAGAATTGGATCCTAGAAAACCATGATTTTAGAGCGATGTGCCCCTTGTGTCGAGATGTGGTGAAGGCACCTCCTTTGGAAGAATGGCAAGTGAGAGCCATAGCACTTATCGCCAAGCAGCATGATAACCGACTGGTGCAAACTCTGCACGTGAGGGAGGAGCTCCAGCGTTTTCGGGAAGATGTGACCCTGGATGCAGCCACTGCCAGCTCCCTCCTTGTCTTCTCCAGTGATCTAAGAAGCGCTCAGCGTGGGAAGATCCACCACGACCTGACAAAAGATCCTAGGCTGACCTGTGTCCTGGGTACTCCCTGCTTCTCCTCCGGCCGACATTACTGGGAGGTTACAGTGGGAGAGGTGAAGTCATGGTCCCTGGGCGTCTGCAAGGAGTCGGCTGACAGAAACAGCAGTGATTTATCCCCTGAGCATGGCTTCTGGATCATTAGCATGGAGGCAGGAGCAATCCATGCTAACACCGACCTGGAGAGAATTCCTGCAAGCCCTAGCCTTCGTCATGTGGGAATTTTCCTGGATGTTGACTTTGAAGAAATCCAGTTTTTCGATGTTGACAATAATGCCCACATCTATACCCATGATTCTTTCTTCTCTTTGGAGCCTTTGCGTCCATTCTTCTGTCTTGAGCTCTTGGGAGAAGGGGAGAGTGGCAACGTCCTGACCATCTGCCCATGAGAAAATCAGCCCTTCTTAGAAGCTTTCTAAGAGGTGAAAGAGAATTTTCGCCTGAGAAAGGTCAGCATGACTGAGGAAGGAATAATGTGCTACAGTGCAAAGACTTGGTAAATTTTTAAAGTAGATTTTGTAGACTTTGTAGCAAAACAATTTTTGGATTTTTGGGGTAAATTTTGTAGAATTTGTAGCTAGGTAACTGGGGTCTTTGGGGATGTTATTAAGTACTCTAAGCCTCAGTTTTCTGGTCTCTAGATGGGGATAGTTGTATGTCAGTCAAACACCTGTGGTAATTAGACAATACTATGACTTCGTCTTATAGTAAATAACAAGTAGAGAAATATTAGATTGTAAGTAAAGTAGATATTAGGTTTTGTGGATAGACAATATCTTTTTCATTATTTCAAGCTATTTTGGGTAATTGCTGATAATGTCTGAGGAGGAAGAAAAATTAAAAAAAAAATTAAAAATTAAACAGCCAGTGCGAGTTATTTTTTCCCTTCCCTTTCCAACTTCACTGGGAGTAGGAGATAGCCATTTTCCGCTTCTTATTCTCGTTTGATCTCTACAACTTTATTTCAGGGGACTCATTGCCCTTCCCTAACACTGGACAAAGTTTCAGGATACAAAATAAATGTACAAAAATCACTTGCATTCTTGTATACTAACAAGAGTCAAGCTGACAGCCAAATCAGGAATGAACTCCCATTCACAATTGCCACAAAAAGAATAAAATACCTAGGAATACAGCTAATTAAGGGAGGTGAAAGATCTCTATGAGAACTACAAACCACTGTTTAAAGAAATCAGAGATGACACAAACAAATGGAAAAACATTCCATGCTCATGAAAAGGAAGAATCAATATTGTTAAAATGGCCGTACTGTCCAAAGTAATTCACAGATTCAATGCTATTCCCATTAAACTACCACTGAGACTCCTCACAGAACTAGACAAAACTATTTTGAAATTTATATGGAACCAAAAAAGAACCTGAATAGCCGAGGCTATTTTTTAGCCAAGGCTAAGCAAAAAGAACAAAGCTGGAGACATCACAACACCCCACTTCAAACTACACTACAAGGCTACAGTAGTATAGTTTGTGTCACTACCAAAACAGCATGGTACTGGTACAAAAACAGACATATAGACCAATGAAACAGATTAGAGAACCCAGAAACAAGACCACATACCCACAACTATTCCATCTTTGACAAACCTGACAAAAACAAGCAATGGAGAAAGGATTCCTTTTTCAATAAACTGTACTGGGATAACTGGCTAGCCATATGCAGAAGATTGAAACCAGACCCGTTCCTTACATCACATACAAAAATCAACACAATATAGATGAAAGATTTAAATGTAAAACCCCAAACTATAAAAACCTTGGAAGACAATCTAGGCAATACCATTCAGGACATAGGCATGGACAAAGAGTTCATGATAAAGATGATGAGAAGCAATTGCAACAAAAGCAAAAATGGACAAATGGGATCAAATTAAACTAAAGAGCTTCTGCATAGCAAAAGAAACTATCAACAGAGTGAACAGGCAACCTAAAGAATGAGAGCAAAGTTTTGCAAGCTATGCATCTGACAAAGGTCTAATATACAGTATCTATAAGGAACTTAAGTGTACAAGAAAAAACCAAGCAACCATTAGAAAGTGGCAAAGGACACTAACAGAAGTTTTTCTAGAGAAGACATACATGTGGCCAACAAGCAGATGAAAATAAGCTCAACATCAATGATTATTAGAGAAATGCAAATCAAAACCACAATGACATACCATCTCACACCAGTCAGAATGGCTATTATTAAAATATCAAAAAGTAACGGATGCTGGTGAGGTTGTGGAGAAAAAGGAATGCTTATATACTGTTGGTGGGGGTGTAAATTAGTTCAACCATTGTGGAAGCCAAAGTGGTGATTCCCCAAAGACATAACGACAGAAATACAGTACACTTAAAAAAAAAAAAAAAAAAAAAAGGAAACTGACTGGTGACAAAGGCTCTGCTCTTTTCGTAGGAAGCAAAATGACGAGATGTTGCTTTAAGGGCACAAATGATCTTAAACTTCAACTTTCAGATTTGCATCCAGGTGAAAATGTGAAAAATTCACATTAACAGGTATCAAGTATTTGTCACTTTCTGAGACATGTTACTTAAGCAACATCCCAGTTCTATGGCCTCCTCACTTGGTTCTGAAGTAGCATTGCCTGAAGATTGTTTCTATTTTATTTATAAGTTTCCTCAGTAATGAGGGAGTAATTTCTGGGATTAGTGACCAGATCCACTCTTTACTGAACCTGTCGTCTCTTAGTGTGGGCAGATTATCTAGCTGTAAATGTTCTCCCTCAACAAGTGAAGACATTCCTTTTTAAGAAATTGCATTAGGGAGCAATTGCTTAGGTTTGTGGACAACCTTCCAAATCAATAGCAAGGTGAAATGAATCTGTATTTCTTCCTAGGAGAATGATTTAAGTATCAAAGACTAAGAGAGGGCTTTGGAAAAATGGAAACATTCATGCCAAAAGCATCCTGTTTATGGTTTTGCCACTAAAGTTAACCACAAATTAGGATTGGAGGTTTTATCCAATTATGTTAGAAAAATTACTTGATTCAGTCTTTGTTCAGTTGAAGGAGTTGTGCTCAGTTGCAATGATCAGCTAACCTTTGTTGTAGCTAAAGTTAAACTAATTTTAATTAGTTTTTAATTGTTTAAGACGACATTTCAAATAAAATTTTTATTATTTTCCTATAAAAATGTTCTCCCTCTTTAAACTTTATTTTTCATAAATACTTATAATCATTCATGTGCTATATGCATATTTTGTGATTTTTTTGTGCTTCAGCCTTTTTTTTTTTTAGAAACTGGTATTTATTTTCCATTAACCTTATTTCTATATTGCTTAAGAGCCCATGCAAGGGCAACTTAAGACCATTCAGTGGTTGTTTTTACCCATTCAATGGCCTGAGACTGGAAGCTCAGACCAGTCTTCCATGGCAGGCTGAGCACTCCAGTTTTCAGTAGGGAACTGCTGAATAGTCACAGAGGGTACCTGCACGCCTTCAGACCAGTCTGCAACCTCGGGCTGCGTAGCAGCGAACTCAGCAGCTGAAGCAGTCCATTCACCCTGAAATTCCTCCTTGGTCAGAGCCTCTTCAGCAGCAGCCAGCTCTTTTTTAATCTCTTCAGGATCTCTGTAGAAGTAGAGATCAGGCATGACCTCCCACGGGTGTTCACGGGAAATGGTGCCACGCATGCACAGAACTTCCTGAGCTGGCATCCACCGCATCAAATCCACTGAGTGAGCTCCCTTGTTGTTGCATGGGATGGCAATGTCCACATAGCGCAGAGGAGAATCTGTGTTACAGAGCAGTGGTAGGTAAGTTAACATAAGATGCCTCTGTGAGAGACTGGTGGTCAGCCCTGGGGTCAGTAACCACAAGAAGCCATGGCTTCCAGAAAGCTGCCTGGATCTGGTTAGTGAAGGTTCCAGGAATGAAGCGGCCAACAATTGGAGTGACTCCAGTAGCAGCAGCAAACTTCAGCACGGCCCTCTGGCCGGTATTCCTGGAGGATATAACACTGACATCTGCAGCGTTTTCAATGGCAACAGTGGCGTGAGCTGTCAGCAGAAGCTTCTCCCAGGTCCTCTTCAGATTTATGTTGTAGATGCCATCACTTTTACTTTTACAGATGTACTGTTCCATCTGGAAGTCAAGATTGGTGCCACCTAAGTGGGTTCCTGCTGCAAGGACATCCTCCTCCTTCGTTTGCAGGACATCAAGGGCTCCGGACATTGTGAAAGTTTCCCTTTAAGTTACGAGGGGGATCCAGAACAACGCCGTATGGGCCCCTCTGTGTACCCACAGAAAGGCTTCAGACTTTTTTAACCAGCTAATAAATGCATGGGGTCCAATATTTAAAATGCCACATAATGAAACTATTTCCTGACACTCCCCATTTATTCATTCTTCCCGAAAATGACTCCTGTTACCAATTGCTTGAGGATTCTTCCAAAGGTATTCTATATGTGTATATATATGCATGTATTTCACCTATATATACATTTAGTACTGCATATACATTATTTTGCACATTGTTTTCGCTTGAGGAGATTGACTTCAAACAGTCTTTTTTCAGGACTCAGATAATACTTTTTGTGTTATATTTATCAACTTAGTCAATTCTGTGCAAACAATTCTCAATCAGATTCATAAGCATACATTTTCCCTTAAGTTTTTCCAGGAAGTCATTAACCTCTCACTCTAAAATGCATGACATCATAGCTGCCATCAAAGGACTTCTAGAAGATCTAATTACTACAAAATAACAGTAAAATCAGATTGACCTTAAACCCTCGATCTTTCAAAAAAGAAATAATTTTGTTTTTCAAGCATTGTTATCGGGTATAGTAAAAATGATTTTTTGTTTGTTTATTTTGAGACAGAGTCTTTCTCACTCTGTCGCCCAGGCTGGAGTGCAGTGGTGTGATCTCAGCTCACTGCAACCTCCACCTCCCAGGTTCAAGCAATTCTCTTGCCTCAGCCTCCCAATCAGATGGGATTACAGGTGCGCACCACCACACCCAGTTCATTTTTGTATTTTTGTAGAGACAGGGGTTTGCCATGTTGGCCAGGCTGGTCTCAAACTCCTGACCTCAAGTGATCTGCCCGCCTGGGCCTCCCAAAGTGCTGGGATTACTGGCGTGAGCCACCGTGCCCAGTCTGCAGGTTATACCTCCTTAATGTTACAAATTGATGAAGATTAAGTAAATAAACCTCAGCAATGACTACTACATATATTTAAACAGATCTACTTTTGCGTCTCATAATCACTGAGCAACCATTTGAGCTTTATTCTTCTTTTCTTCCTTTTTTGATAATGCTGGCAGAAATGATAAACTAATAGCATCTGACCTTCACAAACTAGGCAGAGTTTCAAAAACAAGGTGACTCATTACATTTGTCTGGATAATTTTTTGAATCCCCATATTTTCTCACGTTGGCACAATTTTGCTTCAAATGCATCATGGGATAGATGAGACAACAGGAAGCGATAGGCTTTCCCTATTCAGTGAGTCAGGCAGTAACCAAGAGATTAATGTGGATGAATTCAGGGCTCATGAAGGCATCATTTCTCATCAAATGGAACTGTACCCTGCTAGAGGGAAGTCTGAATAGGTGTGATCTAATCCAGAGGTTCCAAGTGATGTGACCCACAATGCTGTCACCACTACCTCCCTCTTTGCCCTCGCTAACGACCTAAGGTGTGTCCACTGTGGAAAATTTTTCTGTTACTGGAAACGGATCTCCATCCAGACTCTAAGAGAGGGTTCTTGGACCTCGTGCAAGAAAGAATTTGAGGCAAGTCCATAGAGTAAAGTGAAAGCAAGTTTATTAAGAAAGTAAAGGAATAAAGAATGGGGGCCGGGCACGGTGGCTCACGCCTGTGATCCCAGCACTTTGGGAGGCCGAGGCAGGCGGATCACGAGGTCAGGAGATTGAGACCATCCTGGCTAACACGGTGAAACTCCGTCTCTACTAAAAATACAAAGAAGTTAGCCGGGCGTGGTGATGGGCACCTGTAGTCCCAGCTACTCCGGAGGCTGAGGCAGAAGAACGGCGTGAACCCGGGAGGCGGAGCTTGCAGTGAGCCGAGATCGCGCCACTGCACTCCAGCCTGGGCGACAGAGCGAGACTTGTCTCAAAAAAAAAAAAAAAAAAAAGTTTACTCCATAGGTAGAGCAGCCTTGAGAGCTCCTGGTTGGCCATTTTGATGGTATTTTCTTGATTATGTGCTAAACAAGAGATGGATTATTCGTGAGTTTTCCAGGAAAGGGGTGGGCAATTCCCAGAACTGAGGGTTCCCCCCATTTTAGACCATATAGGATGACTCCCTGACCTTGCCAGGGCATTTGTAAACTGTCATGGTGCTGGTGGGAGTGTCTTTTATCATGCGAATATATTATAATTAGCATATAATGAGCATTGAGCATGACCAACGGTGACTTTCATCACCATTTTCATTTTGGTGGGGTTTGGCCGGCTTCCTTATAGCAAACTGATTTACCAGCAAGGTCTTTGGGAACTGTATTTTGGGCTGACCTCCTATCTTACCCTGTGACTAAGAATGCCCAACCTCCTTGGAATGCAACCCCATAGGTCTCAGCCTCATTTTACCCAGCCCCTATGCAAGATAGAGTTGCTTTGGTTCCAAAGCCTCTGAAATTTCATGTCTAATTGATGATCCCAAGATATTCACCCATGTATTCTCTGTCCTGGATGCTCCCCCTTCACCTCCGGCTGCCATTGCTGAGAGGCAGAAGCAGGAGAGAATAGGCTCTGGGAATCTGCTGGGCATTCATTCACGGAAACTGGAAGAATGGCTGGTCCTCTAAGGACACCAGTTCTGGTCCACAGGCCAGACCTTCTGCTAGCCCTTACCTCCTATGATGGTTACTTTCAAATGTTAACTGACTGGATAGCTTGTTAAACACCATTTCTGGTTGTGTCTGTCAAAGTATGTTTGTGTGCGAATCCGGGAACTGACTGGGGAAGATCCACCCTCATTGTGGGTGGGCACCATCCAATCAGCAGGGTGCCTAGATAGGACAAAAAGGCAGAGGAAAGGTGAATTCGTTTTTCCAAAAAGGATATTCTGGAACTGGGATGTCTCTTTTCTCCTGTCCATGGACATCAGAACTCCAGGGTCTTAGGCCTTTGAACTTGGGAACTGGCACCAGCAGTCCCCTGGGCTGTCAGGCCTTCAGCCTCAGACTGAGAGTTACACCATGAACTTCCCTGGTTGTGAGGCCTTCAGCCTTGGACAGCCATGCTACTGGCTCTCCTGGTTCTCCAGCTTGCAGACAGCCTATCATGGGACTTCTCAGGCTCTGTAATTGCATGAGCCAATCAATTCCCTTAATAAACCCTCTCTCATATACCTATCTACCTATATATATATATAAATATATCCTATTGGTTCTGTCTCTGGAGAACTCTAACTAATATACCTCCATCATGTGGGAATTTCCTAGATGCTGAATTGAGGAAAATGACATTTTTTTGATGTTACTGTTGGTTACCTCCCTATACAGTCAGTTCTTTTGCATCCGTTTGTTTGGATCAGCAGGAGAAGGCAACAGTGAGACCCCACCGAATATCTTCTCTTCTCTCTAGAAAGTACTCTAAACATATAATGCTGTGAACTTGGCAGGTCTTGTCATGTTTTCAGGATGATGGGATATGTATTGCATATTAAATACTCATTTCTGGATGTTAAATACTCAGGTTTTTAAAAAATCTCATAACCATTCTAACCATGATTCCAGATGGAACCCCTGCCCGCAGTCATTGCTTTTGTCTCTGCCACCTGTCTGTCCCTCTGGACAGCTTCCTTTCCTTCCTGGGCTGCTCCCAGGCAACTCGACAAACTTAACTTCCTCCCCCAAAACTCAGATTCTTACTTTTTACATAGAGTGAATTAAGTCTCTTTTTCTATTTTCTTGCCAGGAAAAAGCTACTTCAGTTAGTTGTGTTTTTAAATAACACCCCTTCCCACTTTGTGTAACACAATGTTTTAGGAGCTTATGCTTAAATTTTTGTTTTTTTTTTTCAGCCATAAATTGAGGCAGACTATCGTGATCAAGGTATTTTGTATTGGCTGAAAGGGTGCTTCTGTGGAGGGCTGGTGCGGGGGGCTGTAATTGAGAGAGTGGGAGGAGTAGCCAGGAAGAAAACTGTTGATGAGCATGGCTGGATGGGGGAGTCAGCCCAGCTGGAAAAAGGCCAGGACTCATGGAGAAAGGGCATGTGAGGGAGAGACATGAGGTGGAAGTTTATTGGCTTATATTGAGTTACTGAATGTTCTTTCTTCTTAGATCTATAAGAAAAACTGAGTAATAAATCCCCAAAAGGCAAATGACAAAACATTCTTTATTTTTCAAAAAGAACTTAGAAAACAAGGACAAGAAGGACATTTTTAAAATGTAATATAGACCATATTAAACCAATATTACGGTTGACAGTATTTAAGAGAAAAAGACAAATAACTAAAATGGCTATTAAAACATTTATTGAGCATTTACTGTGTGTGAGGCATTGGATTTGTTGCCTAACACAACTTATTTAATTTAAACCTCATAAAAGTCATATGAGGTATATATTCTAATACCCCTGTTTAAATTATTAGGAAACTGAGGCAAAGGGAGTTTAAATAAGTTGCCTAATTATTAAGTCTCCTCACTCCCTAAGTAGTCTATAGCCTAGAAAAGGTAAAAATAGACTGTGGATCTCAACAGTTCGCTCAGAGAGCATGGTCTCCACCATGGGGCAGATGTGGGGCACTGCTGTGCTTAGCAGTTTTATTTTCTCCTCCCCAGTCCTTGGTCAGCATCTGTAATTGACAATGACACACTCCTTCTTTCTTTCTTTTTTTATCCTCTGGACTTTTTATTGGCCTCCTGCTCCCTAAAGGGTCCCCTGCTTCTGCTGGCTTAAAGTCTCAGAACTTTGGTGTCGTTGGTCTCAAACACCACTTTGCCATCCACTATCCAGTGGGTGTTGGTCTTTTGGATGGTTTACATGGAGGTGCTGCTGTGCAGGGCATCACCAAGATTGAAGTCCTTGCCATATTCCAGCAAGCTGTGGTAGGTGGCAATCTCAGCCTCCAGCTTGACTTTGATGTCCAGCAGGGCATCATACTCCTGGGCCTGGTGCTGTCCCTCTGTCCAGGTCTGTGCCAGCTCTGACCTCAGGTGCAGCAGGATCCTGTTGAGCTGCACCATCTGCAAGGCATAGTGGGCCTCCACCTCCCTCAGGTTGTTATCCAAGCTGGCCTTCAGATTTCTCATGGAGTCCAGGTCGATCTCCAAGGACTGGACTGTATGTCTCAGCAATGTGAGCATCATCTCAGCAGCTCCAACCTCGGTGGACTGAGTGGGGACCACTGTGGTGCTCTCCTCAATCTGCTGAGACCAGTACTTGTCCAGCTCCTCTGGGCTCTTCCGAGACAGCTCGTCATATTGGGCCCGGATGTCTGCCATGATCTTGGAGTGGTCCTGAGATTTGGGGGCATCTACCTCCACAGTCAACCCAGAACTGGCAATCTGGGCTTGTAGGCCTTTTACTTTCTATTCATGGTTCTTCTTCATGAAGAGCAACTCCTCCTTGATAGCCTTGATCTCTGTCTCCAGCTGCAGCCAAGTGACATTGGTGTCATCATTGACTTTGCGGAGCCCATGGACGTCGCTCTCCACAGACAGGCACATGGTCAGCTCTGTCTCATACTTGACTCTGAAGTCATCAGCAGCAAGAAAGGCATTGTCTATCTGCAGAATGATGCAGGCATTGTCCACAGTATATGCGAAGTTCTGAGCCCTCAGGTCCTCGATGGTCTTGAAGTAATGGCTCCAGTCTCTGACCTGCGGTCCCTTCTTCTCCAGGTGCTCCCGGATTTTGCTCTCCAGATTCCGGTTCTTGGTCTCCAGGCTCCTTATTCTATTCAGGTAGGAGGCCAGGTGGTTGTTCAGGCTTTGCATGGTCTCTTTGTTCTGGATGCTTCCCATTCCTGCCAGACCCCAGACCATCCCCTAAGCCAGGCCCCTGGACCCCAAGAGGCCCCTGAAGCTGGTGGAGCAGGACAGGGAGTTCCGGGAACCAGAACCCCGGGCACCTGCATAGACACTGGCCGTGATGCTGACCAGCTGGGCACGTAGCTGGGCACCTGGACAGAGCCCAGGGACCTGTAGTTGGTGGAGAAGACGGACCGAGTGGTGAAGTTCATGCTGTCTGGGGAAGAGAATGAGGGGACAGGACTCAGGCTTTGCTGACGACCGACATTCCCTCTTTCTAAGTCCAGATACAGAGCTCCAGGAACCCACTAACATGTAATCAAATGGAGCACACAGGGAGCAAGTTATTTGCAGCTGGGTACTAAAGCATCAGGATGAAGGAAAGGCTGCTTGCTGCTATCACTGCTATTTAACATTGCTCTCTAGAGGCTAAACAAATTATAAGCAGCACTGTGGGATCCTGTTTGTATGGGCTCAGGACTGTTGACTGGGCCCCATCTCTGCATTCAGTGACGTCATGTTGCAGCTTCACATTGGTGGTGTTGGAGGTATTTATACTGGCAAACAGGCAAATATTACAATTAAAGCCTTTTTTCTTTTTCTTCCTTCTCTTTTCTCTTAATTTTTGAGAATCAGTTGTTAGACATTTACTAGCATGACACTGATTTATAGGCTAGCAATACAACTAACTATTGAAAAGAGGAGATCAAATGATCATTACTTAGAGAACGTATGAGTTCATACACTGAAAACCTTAGAGGGGAAACAGTTCTCTCAGAGGTAACAACATTTCTGTACAACATTGTTACAGACTGCTGATTCATTCCTTCGAGACACCCAACATTCCTCCAGCATTGGGTGAGTTTGCAGGTTGCAAATCTTGGTACAGACAGCATCTATGATTTCCATCATGTGGAGAAGGCTGATATCAAGGGAGAAAAAAAAGTCAGCATTTTGTGAGAGGCTGTGGTGGTGGGAGACTAACTGTGATATTTCATATCCCAGGTTCTAAAAGGCCTGGGGCCCAACAGTGTCCTGGCTTCCTTTGTTCTTTGGCTCTGCCCTGAGACACTGTAGTGTCCCTTCCTCTAAACTCCACTTCTTGTTTAAGCCAGTCCAATAAGAGGCTTCTTTCATTCCAGTCAAAATCAGCTTAACTAATAAAGTCATCTATTTATTCTTACTGAATCTACAAAGGAAGAGCCTCTAACTTCCTCCCTTGCCCCCATACTCTCCTTGCAGAAACATTAATGCTTTGCATAAGGATCAATAGGACTCTTCTTATAACAACCTCAACACAAACTAGTTATTTTCTTAAGTTTTCTGGAATGATATATTTAAATGTTATATAAAGTGACACTGATTTGTGGTGATAAATGTAATTAATGAAGTTGGGGGACAACACTCTGATGTTAAACCAAGGGATCTGATTTTAAAAACACTGATCTCTAAAAAGAGAGATATCCCATTAAAAACAGGCAAAAGATTTGAATAGACATTTCTCAAAAGAAGACATACAAGGCCAGGAATGGTGGTTTATGCTTGTAATTCCAGCACTTTGGGAAGCTGAAGCAGAAGTATTGCTTAAGCCCAGGAGTTCAAGACCAGCCTGGGCAACATAGAGAGACCCTGTCTCTACCAAAAATTAAGAAAAAAAATTAGCTGGGCATGGTGGTGAACACCTGTAGTCCCAGCTACTTGGGAGACTGAGGCAGGAGGATCATGTTAGCCTTGGAAGTCGAGGCTGCAGTGGGCCATAATGGTGCCACTGTAATCCAGCCTGAGTAACAGAGTGAGACTCTGTCTCAAAAAAAAAAAAAAAAAAAAAAAAAAAGACATACAAATGGTCAAGAGGTATATGAAAAAATACTCAGCATCACTAACCATCAGGGAAATGCAAATTGAAATTACAATGAGATATTGTCTCACCCCAGTTAGAATGCCTATGATTAAAAAGACAAAAAATAACATGCAAGCAATATGCAGAGAAAAGAGAACTCTTACACACTGATGGTACAAATGTAAATTAGTACAACCATTATGAAAAACAGTATGAAGATTTCTCAAAAATCTGAACATAGAACTACCATACGATCCAGCTACGTCATTACTAGGTATCTACCCAAAGGAAGAGAAATCAGTATATCAAAGGGATAGCTGCACTTGCATGTCTACTGTAGACCTAATCAAAACAGTAAAAATATGAAATCAACCTAAATGTCCATCAATGAATGAATGGATAAAGAAAATATGAAAATGTGGTATGTGTACACAATGAAATATTGTTTGACCATAAAAAGAATGAAATAAATGTGATTTGCAGCAACATTGATGCAAATGAAGGTTGTTATGTTAAGGAAAACAAGCCAGACACAGAAAGACAAAGACTGCATGTTCTTACTCATATGAGGGAACTAAAAAACTTAATCTGATGGACATAGAGAATAGAGCAATATATAAGAGAGACTGGGAAGGGTTGGTGGAGGGGAGGGGAAATGGAGAGAGGTTGGTTACGGTGTAAATATACAGTTAGATAGAATAAGTTCTAATGTTTGATAGCAGACGAGGGTGACTATACTTGGCAGCCATATTAAATATATTTCAACATAATTAGAAGAGAGTACCTGAAATGATACCAATACAGGCAACTGATAAACGCTCAAGTGATGGATACCCCAAATACCCTGGCTTGATCATTACACATTCTAAGCATGTAACAGACATATGTACCCCATAAATACGTGAAATATTATGTATTAATAAAATAAAAAATGACTGATCTCTGTAGTGATGATAAATAACTGACTGCTAGCCATGTCTTCATCAGCACTGCCCCGAAAAATTTGAGATTCCTTATTTCTAGTCCTCATTTTCTTATCGGCAATCAAACCCTCCCCTTCTCGTGGAGCCTCCCCCTCATTCCCCACTCAAGGTGCACATTGGTGACATTCAAAGAATTTCCACCTCGGTCTGCTTCTTGATACTGTATCTAAATATATCTTCAGGTGTGAGCAAAGCCTTCTGGTTAAAGTTCATAAGCCCAGAAAACATGTTACCATCTCTTGGAATGGTGAGAAAGAAGTACCAAACAGACCGAACTTATAACAATTTTGAGAATGGGAAGCTGGAAAACCGTATGTTTTATATGGATTTCTGAAATTTAGAAAAAGCATCTGGGCTCTTTTCAGCAAATAATAGAAAAAATCAATACTTTCTCCTGGTAGAATTTTAATTATGTAAGGTAGATTTTAATTATGTAAAGTTTTAAACATACACATAATAGAGCATATAAACAACCGAATGCATCTATAACTCAACCTCAATCATTATAAACATGTGGCCTCAAAGTTATTATTATTATTATTTTTTTGTATACTAGGCAAAGAACTTTATTAACCTTTGTTTCAAACTTGATTCCCATGCTTCTTCGGCTTAATTAGCTGCAAAGAATGAATTGTGTATAAGCAAAAACTGAAATGAGCTGCAGTGTCCAAGGGGCTTGGGCTTAAAAGTATTAGAGATCTAGATTTTATCAGATCCATAAACAAAAATTTCTTAAAAAGCAGTCATTATATAAAATAGCAGCTCCCAGTAACTTCTTCAAGTTTTGTCTTCAGAAGTTGACTCAATTCAGTTTGCCTCATTCTTGGAAGCCTCATCAAAATTCTCCACAAGATCTGGAACTTCATCATCATCATCCTCTCCAGTAGCAAGTGGTGCTTTTCCATCCACAAATTGTTTGGGCAGAGCTTCGGCCAGTCTCCTTAAACTAGTCAGACTATCTGCGCCAAGCTGGTTTAAGATGCTGGGTAGCATTTCTGTCAGCTGCTTCGTCTCAGCATGGCCTGTAATGGTGAAAGTGTTCGCTGCCAGAGATGCCTGAACTTTAGGGTTGTTAAAGTGGATCACTGTTCCTTGGTTTGTAAACATATTCACCTCTTCAATACCGGAGATATTGTTTACCCCTAACTTCTTTAAGGAGAACTGAAGTTTTTTATCATCTCCTGTGGCTGTTCTATGAACCACCTTCTTCTTTCTGTGAGCAGTTCCTTTCCCACCATGGCACTTGTGCCTGCAGTTTGGCGAGTTTTTCCTGGTTCATGATTGTTTCTTTCATCTTGTTGGAGCAAATAAGGGGCTGCGCAGGGGACTAGGGTTGGTGCTCAGGGGGTCTCGGGTGGACCAGCTGAGATTAGGCGCACACCCTCAAAGTTATTTTGAAGCAAATCCCAGTCACTGTATGCAGGGGCCTTTGAAAACAGTATGCTGACAATAGATAGGGCTCAAGGACAGTATCTCCAATTGAACTTTTAATGAACTCCCGTAGGCGCCAAGAAGGCGGGCAGATAAAGAAGAGCATAGAAACAAAGAACTGAGTAGAAGGTTACATCTGGGAAAAGAAAGTTTGTTTTGCATTGCATTCTTTCTGCTGATGTGGGGTTTATGGAGTATAAATAAAGTGAGGCGGAGGCTCTGAGCGCGGCCGCCATGTTCTCTGTGTGTCTTTGTCTTTTGTGTGTTCTTTCATTCTCCACCACCCCCGGCACGGACCCCAACAACTGTATCATTTCTTTTTTCCCTCCTCAAATATTTTCTTTTTAATGTTTTGAACACCAGCACTGAGACTCACGATTTAAACTGCCTAATTCTTTTGTGCTTTGGAAGGGACAGGGATGGCATTTCCCACCTTGGCTGAGTTAAAACTTTTTCTTGTAAATAAATACATAATTTCCTAGCACACACCGTAAATTCAAATGAGACCTAGTTTCCATCAAGGGGACAGACATTTCTGGGCACCCACTGTCACTGCTCCTCCTGAGGGCCGGGCTGTGGCTGCCACAAGGAGGATGCACCAGAAAGGCTTCCCTTCTGCAATTCACTGCTCTTCAGACAGGCCGAGAATCTGCTCCTGCCTGCCAGGGCTTATGGAGTCTGGCTCTTGAGAAAAATCTTGCTGGGGCAGGTTCTCTAGCAGTACTGGCACTTTACCCTGAATGACGGTGAGCTGAGACTTCGTACAAACATTAGCTGGCAAGTTGATTTTGACACTCACCATCTTAGTGGATTTATGGAGTTGATACTATACTAGGGCCTTTCTCAGGAAGACCTGGATTCCCATCCTCAGAGAAGCTGAAAAAAGTGGCTTGGGCTACCTATAATTATGCCGACAAGGAAAAGAGAGACTGTGGGAGGTTTGCAAGGCTGAGCGGCCTGTAGTTTTAACTCGGACACTGGCAACCCAGGCCCAAACCAACTGTGCTAGTTCTTGTTAGGTGGAAAAGAATTAGATGGCAAAGGCTTTGATGTCACTGCTTTGGTGCTTGGCCTTATTTCCTGTTTGGAAAAACAGTTCTCTTTCTAAAGAGGATAGAAAATGGGGAGGCCTGTTGTATTAGTCTGTTCTCATGCTGTTAATAAAATCATATCAAAGACTGACTGGGTAATTTATAAAGAAAAAGAGGTTTAGTTCCACATGGCTGGGGAGGCCTCACAATCATGGTGGAAGGCAAAGGAGGAGCAAAGGCACATCTTATATGGTGGCAGGTGAGAGAGCGTGTGCAGGGGAACTGCCCTTTATAAAACCATCAGATCTCCTGAGACTTACTTTCACAAGAACAGCATGGGAAAACTGTCCCTTGATTCAGTTACCTCCCACTGAGTCCCTTCCATGACATGTGGGGATTATGGAAGCTACAATTCAAGATGAGATTTGGGTGGGGACACAGCCAAACCATATCACCTCTAAAAGGCAGTAGAGTGGAGTTTTATAAAAACATACGGTCACCCACATTTTAGGGACCAACACCATGGACTTTATCTTGCTTACCAAATTCTTCACACGATAGAGCTCACTCTATGTGGTGCCTTAGCATCTCAGGCACCACAGAATCTTCACTGCTTGAAATTCACTTATGAAGTCTGACCAACAACTTTCTTTAAACAAACAAACAAAAAGGCATTTCTTCAACTTGAAATATATATATATATATATATATATATAAACAAAAATCCACCAACAAAACAAAAAAGGCAGTAAAATCTCAGAACTTTTGTGCAATACTTCCAACCTGCCCATTTATTAAATAAACAGAACAGCACACCAACCAAAAGCTATGCAAGTGGCAGGCCACCCTGGGCAAAGCCCTGCCTGCCTGCTCATGACTACCCCAGCTCAGGAGCAGGGTGTGATCATGCTGGAAGAAATGAGAGACTTGGACAGAATATAAAGCATGGAATAGGAGGAAAAATTAAGTTAGATAAGTAGGTAGATTTAAAAAATTAAAATTGAAAGCTAAAACTGTAAAGCTAGTAGAAGAAAATACAGAAACTTTTCTTTGTGATTGGGCATGTACAAGGATTCTAAAATAAATCCATCAGATAGAGTGACCTTGGACCATAAATAAATAATAAATCCTTCAGGTATAAACTATAAAGAGAAAAATTAATATATTTCATTACATCAAAATGAGCTGTTACCTGGCTACCTTCACTTTCTAGAGTCTGGAAAGGTGGCATTTTAGCTTTCCAGTCAGTGCTTAATAAAGGACAATCGAAAACACCACAAACAAAATTTAGGAATGGGGTTTCACTTGGAGAAAACGAAAACAAAACTTACGATAAGTGACAGTTTGAGAGAAGATCTACAGTGTATTTATCACCAACAAAGAATTAATATTTAGCATAATAAAATAAAATTTTATAAATAAGAAAAAAATAAAAAGTCAAGGATTATGATTTAAGACATACCCTAATGGCTAAAAAATGACATGCAAAGATGAATTGTTAAACTTCATTTTAGTCAACAAAATACAGGTTAAAACTCTGAGATACTGATTACTGAAGTGCAAAAAGTTAGAACATTGCATATCAAATGCTGGTGGGACTGTGTGGAGATGGGAAACCTGGGTACTGCTGGGAGATATGGACTGGTATGGTCACCTTGGAAAGCAATTAAGCAGTACTTAGTGGAATTGATTCATTACTCTGTAGACCCTAAACACTATAGAAATTCTTACAAGTGTGCACCAGAGATATTTATAAGAATGTTTATCACAGAATTATTTGTGCTAGCAAAGAACCAGGGGATAATTAGGCTAAATTTAGATAATACAGCAGTCGCAAGAAATGAACAAAGTAGATATTTAGCCACATGGACAGATCTCGATAACATAATTTTTGTAGTCTAGCACTATTTATGTAAATTACATGTACACAAATAGTAATGTTCATATTTTAAAGACATTCACACACATATAAATAAACATATGGAAGGTGAGTTGAAGGTACAAATATGAAATACTTTAGGTCAGCGGGGAAGAGAAATTGGAATGTACAGGATGGAGATAAAAATAAAATAAAATAAGAAACAGATAATGTGTCATGAACTGACGGCATGATTAATCCCATTCTACCCATCTGACATGCCTACAATAAGTGAACTTATAAATCTACCAGCTTCTCTTGAGAAATAGGAAGATTTGACCACCTAAGGTCTGGTAAGGTGGAAACCAGGAGGTGAGACAGATGTGGAGCAATGCTTTGCAGCTCCCCTCCCCATTGTCTATCACCAGTCAATGGAAGCCATGTTTATTGGTCTCTGGTTTCTGTAAACATTTGTATTAAGGCCTCTGCTCTACAGAGGTGTGAAAACTTTGTTTGGGCGGGGGGGTCTCAAGAGTAGGTGACCTCATGGGCATGGACCAGTTTCATAAGCCTAATTGGGTGAATTTGTTTATCCTAAAAGCTGTTGCTATGTTGTTAAGTTGCCTGGGCTTAGAATCCCAAAAACAGAGTCATTCAGAAATTTTATAGGCACTGAAGTCAGTATTCACCCTAGGCAGGACTCCCCCTGAATATCCAAATAGATTAAAGGAAATAATTCTAAATGAAGTCCACAGGGAAACTTTTATAAGAGTGTAATATCTTCTCCCATCATGAATAATTCAGTTAAGAGGCCTATGAAGAGCACACCTCTTTTCCCCCTTGACCGTTCTACTATTGGAAATGATCGAACTTTCAGTCCCTGATTAAAGTTTTCAATTTACCCCACTGAAAATGTGCCAATTAATTCTGACTCCTATTGACCCTTGTCAGAAAGTAGCAGCTTTTCCAGTCATGACCTTGCTTGGTTAAAATGCTAAGAATGTTCTATTTTAGAATAGCTAAATAATTTGAGACCACCTTCAAAAACAGACTCTTTGGGATGAAGTAAGAGAAATAATTTCAAAACAGCTTTAAAAAAGGTATTTTCTTTTTGAAAGAAAAGGGCTTGTCTGTAAACCATAGGTGAAATAAGGTTAGTTACTACATTCATCACTGATGTATAACAGGTGGAAAAAAATTAAGAGAACTTCAATAAAAGTTCTTACTTAGGACAAAGGAAAGTCAAAGCAAACACAGGACCCTTCCATACATTGGTCATCTGTAGAGAATATGTATTACATTCCATAGGGCAGTATTAGCAAGAACAGTGAATCTAACGGACTTCACCTTATTGAATAGCTTCTTTGTTAACAGAGACTAACAGCCAAGGCCCATTTTGCCAGAGTGTGTTAATAATTTCTTTTAAATGCTGTACTTGATAATGTAAAAAAACCAACAAAAAATAAGCCTGCATTTGGCTATGTGTAGCTGTGGTCACGTTATGGACTTGTGTCATATTAGGGGAACCATTTTCTGAATTTCAGCCCACTTTGCTGTCACCCAGGAGAGCAGTGGCATCAATGTGCACTGGAGGTCAACATGCTTTGCAATAAACACTCACCATCATGACCCAATCCTGGTGAGCACCAGTTACTCCACATCGACAGCTGAAGGACTGAATTTGAAAGTCTACTCTTATGTTACTAAAAACACATGGTTTCTAATATGAGGCAGTTTATTGCCAGTAGTGGTGTAGAATGATATAAAATGCAGACAAGCACCCAGATTTCAGGGCTATGTACTATCATTCCCCAAAATGAACCAGCTCTCCCTTGAGGGGAGCAACTGCTTAACTTGGGCAGGAAGAACAAGATAGTTCTGGAACATCTTAGCTGAATGGGAGTGATGATGATACTTTCAGAAATTTCTGGGGTAGTGTTAAGAGGTGAAAAGAGGTCAGCCTTATAAGAATGAACAAGTGGTGACAAATGAAAGTCAACTATTACCACAATGTGAAACAGGTTGAGTTTAAACAAGAGCCTAGGTTTCATACACACACACACACACACACACACACGCATACACTCTAGCAACAACAAAAAAACAGGTGTCTTGGAGTGTGCTGAGAGGCTATGGAAAGACAATTGTATTAAACACAAGTGTGCATTTTCAGTTGAAGAAAATATATGGAATGAGTGATATTGTGAGGATTATACTAAAGTTGCTATTGGGAAAAAGTTTTTGTTCATTTACTTAATAATGAATATCAATAATCTCAGATGTCCAGCTTTGGATTTGCCCTTTCCCGCTCTCCTTATGAAAGTTTATATGGGGTAACAGGTGACTCTGATCTGACGTTAAAACCTCCACTTTTGCATTGGCCATAAGCTGACAGTTAACAGCTTCCCCTACTGATTCTTCATTGACAAGGAAGCCTGCCTTTGAGTTAACAAGCTCATGGAAAGAACTACCCTCCTCTGATATAGCAGCAAAGAGACGAGCGCTACTATAAAAAGGGCCAAGCTTCTTTGGTTTTTGCACAGCATGTCATAGTTATTCTGTCTGGCTACTATCCTGAGGTGCATCTCTTCCCCTCCATCTTTTCTCCAAGAACCTTGGCTGTAGTAGGGAGTGTGTGTGCATGTGTGTATATGTATGTGGGTGTGTGCGCGCACAGAAAGCATAGACAAACCATAGTGCATATGGTGCCAGTCACATTCATCCTAAGGTTGAGAATTCCAGATGAAGAAATTATCCTGACACTGGACTAACGGTAGATAGTTGCTGCTACTTCCATTTTTGTCCAGTAGACCCACTAAATATGACTTTTCTGGCTATTATTTTTCTTGAAATCTAATGTTGACAACTTAATATAGTGGAACATTTGAATAGATTGAGTTTAATATTACTGTTTAATTTAGGAGTCATCTTCAATAATTTGGAAAGAAATAGTGCACCCTCTAGTGAACATTTTAAGGACTAGCATAGGCCGCTGTGCAACACAGGTTGCAACTGGGTTAGTTAATGGGGAGTAACGTTACACATCCTTGGCACCCTTTAATCTGTAGCTTATTGGTTGCCGTCTTTGTGGTAACACGAGGAGTATGAAGGACTAACCGCAGGACCAGAAGACAACAATGGTTGGAAGAGGGGAGTGTGTACGTAGAATGTGTTAGAGTCCTTGCTGCTTCACTCTACTGCCCTTTGCAGAGTGTAGGAAGAATAGGGCAAAGTTTGACAGGGAATTTGGAGAGACACTCTCACAGAAAAGAAAATTGGAGCATCTGGGTGTCATGACATGGAAATATAAAAATGTAAAAAAAAAAACCCAACCTGTGATTGTGAAATTAGAAAAATTATTTTAATTTTCATTAGACTAAAGTCACTTGGCATACAGAGAATTGGCCAAGTTCTGAAAAACAGCAAGAAATTTTGCTCTTGAAATCCTATGATTTTGTCCTCACCAACCCCAGTCAATTAACTTCTGGAAGACTGTGGAATGGCAACATTCCCATGGAATGAGATAGAAAGTGTGATGGCTAAAAGTGGCAGTAGGGCTACCTAATATCCTAAAAGCCATTACTAACAGAGATTATTCTTTTCTACTTTTTAAATTTTTGAAGTAATGTTTCTTTTGACAATGTGCAACTATCAATTTTTTAAAATTCAGACAGATGTAATATATATGAAATAGGTTAAAAGTGTGCTCCAAAGGTAACAAAAATAGTATCAATTGTTAGAAATAATAAACCCCATATACATAATTTGAATTGTTTGATTTGCAATGTATGTTTATTTATATTTTGAAACTAGTAAAGGCCTTTTTACTTTGTTCTTGTCTGACCTTTCTGATGGGTTTGCAAGCAATTTGTTATTTTTGAAATAATGGTTACTTGCTCCAAACCTCCAAACAAGTATCTATGTGAATTTGATTTATTAGAAAAGTTTTTGACTATATACACTTTGTAATTTATTTGGTTTTCTCTTAAAGCAAACAGAACTCTATGCTATAAGGTTAAACATATAATTATATAGTATTTTTAGACAATCAAGTGCTTTATATAAATTAGAGGTAATAACTTTTAAAGAAACGTTAGTCTGAAAGTGATTTTCTGTGACTTTGCCAGGAATGCACTGGGAAAGGGCACTAAAGAGGGAGTATACTGAGAAATCGAGATAGCCAGACATTCTTTTTAATCAAAGACACGTAGAAGCTCACTAGTTGCCCCAGAGACACAGAAGTTAAAATCTTGCTAGACCACAGTAAAAGTTGGCTCAATCTTCTCCAGGGTGAGAGGGAGAAACACACACAGGGGGATACCTAGTAATGTTGACAAAGTTCCAAATGGAATTAAATAAACTGGCCCTTTGAAATCAGAATCACAAATTAAATTATGCATTTTGGTTTTGTTTGGGCATTTCCATACTGACTGATTGCTTTTCATTTAATGGGACTCTTTTTTGGTGGAGGGGGTCAATTTACACTGTGAAATTGTATATACTTGTTGGCAAGCTGCAGCTTCACTAACCACTTAATGCTAAATTTTGTGGCGTAAAGGCATGGAGGTATACAGCCCAATGACTCTCAGACTTAGTGTGCATAAATGTTACGTGGAAAGACTGTCACAGATGTCTAGGCCTCAAGCCCAGGGGTTCGGATTCAGAAGTTCTGAGAGGGGGATGAGAAAGTGGCATTTTAAACAAGAACCCCCACCCCAGGTGACTTGGAAGCAACTGCTCTAGGGATTATCACTGAGAGGAACACCAGCTGACCCGAGGTCAATAATGTGGAGGTTTGCAACCATTTATAAATGAATTTATTGAGAAAAGTTCAGTGATAGTTATTTTTGAGGAGTTTGTATGTCTTTTGGAAAAATTGAGAGGTGGGCCAACAATGACTGAAATATAATTGCACTGGTATATAAATCTGAATGCTCTACAAAATGCAGGCTCTTCAGGGCACGTGCTGGAGCCAGGGCAGGACTCCCCAGCCGCACTCTGCATTCTTGCAGCAGGGGCTTCCATTCCTGCTCCTTCCTCTACTGGGGATGCTCTTCTTGTCCTGACTTTCCCTCATCAGTCAGACTCTGCTATCTTCTCACCTTTCAGGAGCCTTCCATGACACCATCAATAAACATCCTTTCCCAGCCACTATGCTTCTCCTTTTCCTACTTCATCTTTCTTTATGGCACTTGCAATTTGTTGAAATAATATTGTTGATCTGTTTACTTCTTTAGTGTCTCTTCCTTGAGACTAAACTCCAGGAGATCAGGGATTTTGTTTGTTTCATGCGTAGCTGTATATCCGGCACCTAGAATTAAGTAGTGAAAGAAATCCAATTCTTTTTCCAATCAAAATTTACCTGGTTTTGTGGCCTATTTTCCAAGGATTTGTGCTCTAATATGGAAGAATACACTGACTCCATGAACACATCCATTCTTGAACTGTGGGGAGTGCAGTGTTCTGCCCATTTTTCCCAATGATTGAGAAACTTACTTTGATGTTCCCTTTTACTCTTGATGGCTATCACTTTTCTTTTGAAAACTTGAGATTGGTAATAGACACTTAATGTATTTCTCACTGTCTTTAATACAATAGGTTAAAGATTAATCAATAAATATGGCATATCTTGAAATGAGGTGTGTGTATTTGGCATTCATCTGAGTGTCACCACACAGTGGTAGAGGAGGGATGGGATTAAGAGAGAATATTTGTCAATGCTTGTCCAAGACAACAGCTCATGCCAAGTAGTTCAATAGAAGACATCCAATATGGGGAACTAGTTACAGCAGTGATGCAAGATCCAAAATGTCAGGAAGGCAAAAAAGAGGCAGCCCCATTATTATCCACAGCAGGAATTTCCTACCAGCTTTAGAACGGAGGAAAGGGGGACGAAGGAAGTAGTATGGCCAGAGTCCAGAGGGGCTGGGAGCACAGAGGGAGAGGCTGTCCAGAGGAATCTGGAAGTCCTGGAGGATGTCCAGCCACTTCCAAGGATGCCTCCAAAACAGAGAGGTAGGTGAAGAAATGCCCTGGCCTCTTCTTTTTTGCACCCTCAAATATTCTGCCAGTGTTCCCACTGCCTGAACCCAACTACAAGGCAGTGGGAAATGGAATTTGCAGGGTTCAGCCCAGTCCACTGCAGAAGAGATTAGAGAAAGGACTGGAAGGGTCAGAGAGCATCCAAGGACAGGAGGAATTTGCAGAAGTGCACCTGATAAAATCATCTTGGTTCAGGTTTGTGCTGCCTATGAATTATTCTAACTGCATGGTGTGAAGCTCACCATGTGATATAAAATTTCCTAAGATCCTGCCACAAAGCTGTCTTATTTGCATGAGTCCAAAAACTGCAGGCTAGAAAGGTGAGTGAAAGTTAGAAAATGGTTTATATAAATGATCAGCCATCCACATGGACTTGTTTTGGATTTACTACCATTATTTTTTATTTTATTATTTTAGTGTTACTGTTATACTGCATCAAACCTTGTTTCCCTGTGGGGTCTTTGACTCCCTTACTGACAACTCAAGTCATTTATGTAATTTTTCAAACACTTTTAGTTATTAAGAGAGGTGAATTTCAAATATTAGACCTAACCTTGTGCATTCTCTGTTCCTCTTCCCACGAATACAGGTGGACTTAAAGCTCTAGCAGCTGGGAACTGTGGACATTGGGATAGTTATTCTCTCACTCACCTCCTTTCCTGCACTTGCCCTCCTGGTGTTGAGAGGAGGAAAGTGGGGGAGGGAGGCTTCACACATACCTGCAGGTTTTTTCTTCCTATTGTTCATCAATGAGTCCAGATGGGATTGTCGGTTTCCTCACAGCAGCAGGCTGTCCTGAGTGGTGGGGTGTATGTTTGGCTCATTGGAGGGCGCAGTCCCTTCAGAGGCCGTGGTAAAGGACCAGCAACTGAGCTTGTGTTTTTCTCACCTGTAGCCCCTACAACAAGTTATCCAGATTATCTTGTTGCTGCTAGGATTGCCTCACCCAGAAGTGGCTCTCTTGAAGGGGCCAGTACAATGAGTGGCTGAATCCCTACCACCTGCTACAGGGTTTGCTCGATCATCTGTAGGAAATCCACAGATGCTTACACATCAAATGGTAACACAGTCCAACTAGGTTCTCTCTCTGTACCAAGGCCACTCTTCCGCCCATTTCTTTATGCTTCCACCATCAGACTTGGGGAAACAGGCATTGTGTGAGAACAGAGGTTCAGCATTTTTACACGAAAGATAATTGAAAATCTTGAGCACAGTGGCTTAGGTGCCTCCAGTATCACAGGAATTGGGCAGGGGTTTTGATAGAATGGCCCTATCCCAAAAGATAGAAGAGGAGGTGTTGCGGGAAGTCAGGGACCCCGAACAGAGGGACCTGCTGAAGCCATGGCAGAACATAAATTGTGAAGATTTCATGGACATTTATTAGTTCCCCAAATTAATACTTTTATAATTTCTTACATCTGTTTTTACTGCAATCTCTAAACATAAATTGTGAAGATTTCATGGATATTTATCACTTCCCCAATCAATACTCTTATAATTACCTATGCCTGTCTTTACTTTAATCTCTTAATCCCATCATCTTTGTAAGCTGAGGATGTATGTCACATCAGGACACTGTGATGATTGTGTTAATTGCACAAATTGTTCGTAAAGCATGTGTTTTTAACAATATGAAATCTGGGCACCTTGAAAAAAGAACAGGATACTAGCGATGTTCAGGGAACAAGGGAGATAACCATTGGGTCTGACTGCCTGGGAGCCAGGCATGACAGAGCCGTATTTCTCTTATTGCTGAAAATAAGAGAAATATTTTTTTCATTTCTCAGAAAATATTAGTAAGAGAAATATCGCTGAATTCTTTCCCCAGTAAGGAATATTAATAATTACCAGCCCTGGGAAAAGTATGCATTCCCAGGAGGAGGCCTCTAAAATGGCCGCTCTAGAAGTGTCTGCATTATGCAGTTGCAGATAAGGGATGAAACACGCCCTAGTCTCCTGCAGCGCCCCCAGGCTTGCTAGGATTAGGAAATGCCAGCCTGGCAAATTCTAGTCAGACCAGTTCTCTGCTTTTGAACCCTGTTTCCTGCTAACATGTTTATCAATGAAAATGTATGCCCAGTGGGACATGGACCTTCATTAGCAATTCTAGTTTCACCCTGACCTCGTGATCTCACTCTGATTTTCTGCCTTGTGACATTTTATTGCCTTTGAACCATGTGATCTCTGTGACCCACACCCTATTCGTACACTACCTCCCCTTGGAAAATCGCTAATAAAAACTTGCTGGTTTTGCAGCTCAGGGGGCATCACGGAACCTGCCGACATGTGATGTCTTCCCTGGACACCCAGCTTTAAAATTTCTCTCTTTTGTACTCGTTCCCTTTATTTCTCAGACCGGCCAACACTTAGGGAAAATAGAAAAGAACCTACGATGAAACATTGGGGGCTGGTTCCCCCATTGAGGAGGAATGGATGGTTTGCTACTCCACAAATTATGCATCTTTATTCTCCCAACCTGTGGCAAACTTGCATCCCTTCTCTAGTCCTCTGGTAGTTTTATATTAATATAGATTCTGCTGAAACGGTCCTTCTGTGTCCAGAGTTGGTTCCTTCCGGTGGGTTCGTGGTCTCACTGACTTCAAGAATGAAGCTGTGGACCTTTGCAGTGAGTGTTACAGCTCTTAAAGGTGGCATGGATCCAAAGAGTGAGCAGCAACCAGATTTATTGTGAAGAGCAGAAGAACAAAGCTTCCACAGCGTGGAAGGGGACCTGAGTGGGTTGCTGCTGCTGGATGGGATGGCTAGCTTTTATTCCCTTAATTGTTCCCACCCATGTCCTGCTGATTGGTCCATTTTGCAGAATGCTGATTGGTCCATTTTACAAACCTCTAGCTAGCTACAGAGCACTGATTGGTGTGTTTTTACAGAGCACTGATTGGTGCATTTTACAAACCTCCAACTAGCTACAGAGTGCTGATTGGTGCGTTTTACAAACCTCTTGTAAGAAAAGTTCTCCAAGTCCCCACTCTACCAAGGAAGTCCAGCTGGTTTCACTTCTCACTTCTCCAAAAGCCTCATAGGATGGCAAACAGGCCTCACAGCAGATGACTCTCTGAACTCAGAATGTGGGTATCTTGGTTTTGGTCTGTGTGCTCTGGCAGAGAATTCCAGGAAAACAGGACAGGTCCACCTAGCTTTTCAGAACCAATCAGGTCATAGGTAAAATGGAATATTTGAAAGCCATCAATAACATATTTTAAAAGAATTCTTTAACTTATTAACATACTCATTTTAACTATTTATTGAGCACTTAACAATTGCTAGGGATTTAGCCAGTCATTGAGAATAAAATGAACAATACATAGTTGCTGCCTTGAGAAACCTCCAGATGGATACATGGATAAATAACAGGCACTAATTGTGCAGCATTTATTCAAGGCCAGATGGTTTGTCAACTTAGTTTAACTTCTCATAGTTCTGTTGCAAAGTGAGAATTATTATCACCAGTATACCAATGAGGAAATGGTTATACAAGTGATATAACTCATAGAGTTTAGATAACTTAACCAGGACTGCTCAGGCTTTGGGAATCATGACCAAGTGTTGGTCCTGGGACCATCAATGCGCCTTATTTCCTCAGGGGCCCTCACTTTCGTCAGAGTCAAATGTCTCTCTTTGCTTTCAGAAAATTCCAGAAACTGTAGTGATGATCAGGGTTTGTGACTTAGTTTTATTTATTTTGGGAGGAGGTTTAGGCATGTGTATAGAATGGAGGCGGTCAGTGGTATGAAGACCTTGACAGAAAATGATCAATGGTGAAATTATTCAGCTCCTATGGACAGGACTAGCTAACTCATAGTTAAAACTCCCAGATGTGAAAAATCTAAGGCCAGGGTTAAATTTCTCAAATTTGAAAATCTTATAAACTTAAGAAAATTTGATTTTGTAAACTCGTATCCTAAAATGGCATTCAATTCTTAGTTGTAAATTAACTCAATTTGAATTCAAGAATAAGTAAAGCACAGTTAAAAAATAAAATAACTTATCCTTCCAAAGCAATTAGCCTCTCAACCCTGCAGCTATAAGGAAAACAGATGAAAGTACTTTAAACATTTGATTCACCTGAACTAGCAATATTAATTGAGGATAATGGCTCTGTTGTGGAGCCACAAAGGCAACTCTTTTTTTGTTGTTGTTGCGGTTGAGACGGAGTCTCACTCTGTGACCCAGGCTGGAGTGCAGTGGCGCGATCTCGGCTCACTGCAAGCTCCGCCTCCTAGGTTCACGCCATTCTCCTGCCTCGGCCTCCCGAGTAACGGGGACCACAGGCGTTCGCCACCATGTCCGGCTAATTTTTTGTATTTTTAGTAGAGACAGGGTTTCACTGTGTTAGCGAGGATGGTCTCAATCTCCTGACCTCATGATCCACCCGTCTGGGCCTTCCAAAGTGGTGGGGTTATAGGCAGGAGCCACCGCACCCGGCCACAAAGGCAGCTTTTTACTCAAATACACACATAAACACACACACTAACTTCTTATAGATAGAGATGATGTTATCTAACACAGCAAGGTGTCGTAATATTCTGCTAAGTATTTTTAGTTGTTTAAATTGAGTCTAACACACATTCAGCAAAATGTAAAAATTACGTTTTTGGCTTTTTTCTTTTATCCAAAATGAGCATACCCATGTAAAAAGCCAGATCAAAAAACAATCAAGAGCCTGAAGTAAACGAAATCAGTATTTGCTCTTTTGTGTCTGGCTTCCTTCACTTGGGATTATGCTTATGAGGTTTATGGATGTTATTGTATATAGTTGTGTATACTCTTTCTGAACAGTATCAATGGGGAGTAGAACTACATAGTATTCTATTATCTGAATGTACCACAATTTATTTTTCATTCTTGACGGACATTTGGGTATATTCCAGATTTTGGCTATTATAAAAAGTGCTCCTATGAACGTTCATTTTGTATCTTTTGGTGAACATATGTATACACATCTTTTGTGTATATAGGGTCATAAGATAGGCATATGTTCAGCATTAGTAAATACTGCCAGATAGTTTTCCAACATGTTTGCATCAATTTTCACTCCCACCATCAGTATATGAGAGTTTAGGTTGTTCTACATTCTTGCCAACACTGGATGTTTATTTCTTTGCATTTTGCTTTTAATTTGCATAGTCATGATGCCTAATCACATTGTGTACCTTAAGTGCTTAAGTCATTTTCTCCATGTTGCATCAAGTTTTCTTTTTCTTATTAGTTTGCAATTCTTGGTATATTTTGGATGCAAATTCTATATTGGGTAAATATATTGCAAATATATTACATTATGTGGGTTGCCTTTTCATTCTCAATAATGTCTTTTGATGAACAGAGTTCTGTTTTGGTCTAGTCCAATTTATAATCTTTTCTTTATTATAGCTCTGTTTGGAACTCCTTGTCTGCCATGAAAACATCCTCCAACATTTTCTTCAAAAACTTTTATTGCTTTAATAGTTACAATTATATTTGCAATCTACTTAGAACTGTGTTTTAGTGGTTTGAGAATGATATATGTTTTGTTTTCCATATGGATATCCAATGAATTAAACCTGGTAGCACAATTAAAAAAATATGTAATGCTTTTTAATTTGAATAACGGTACTATTGTTACATGGAATGGATTGTATCCCAAATTATTCTATAAGTAATAAATAAAGTAGTTAAATTTATGGAGTCTCCGTATCACATACTATGAATATTTCTTTTTAATGCTTTCACATGATCAGATCATATCAAATAAATGAAACCTTGGGTGATAAATAACTTTGGAAATAGTTTCTCAAATCTATTATATATATATTGAGTAGATTAGAGATAGTGAATCCAGAAAGCTTCAATATTTATGCATATTGACTCAAATAAATTAACATTCATTATTTGCTATAACACCTTAAAGAAATGTGCAGAAAACATTTGAAGCAATTTGAAGAAAATATAAATCATCATATAAAAAACCTAGACAATGAAAGTTGGGCAGAGATAATACTTTTTCTGAGGAATCTAATTAGAAAAGGAAGAGAGGGGACAGTGACAAACAGTGCTAAATGGAAAACATTTGCATGAACTTGTGATTTTGAAAAATTCTTATTCAGTAACAAAAGCAACTTTTTCTACTCTGCTGACAGTCTTGTCTACTTCCGTATGAAGAGAGTGAAAAGGCCACCTGCAGGATGGAAGAGCATCTGTTGCCAGTGCTTGGCTGGAATGAGATCACCTGCAGGTAGCACCCAGATCACAATTCTTTGCATGGGCTTTTACTAAAAGCAGAGTGGGCTCTCTAGTACAAAGCCATTATTAGCTCTAGAGTCAGGAAAAGCAAGACAGTCCCAGACTATCTCATGGCGGAGAGACAAAGGCGGCTTGGCAGATATCTGGAGTAAAACTGAAATGGTTCAAGGTGCCAACCTCCAGAAGAAGGCTTTGCTCAAATTGTAAGAATTCTCTACTACAGTTTTTAATCAACACCAGAGTTACTTCACTCCTTGGACTCAGAAGGCATTTTGTTCTTTAGAAGGCTTTTTTTTCTTTCTCCACCAGCTTTATTGAGACGTAGTTGAGAAATTAAAAAAAAAATACTCAGAATGTGCAATGTGATGCTTTGATATACCTATCTGCTATACACTGTGTAATGATTTCCACAATCAAACTATTCAATGAATAGTTTGAATGAATCAACACATTCATCACCATGCATACTCTTTTTTGGGGGTGTGTTTGTGGTTAGGACACTGAAGATCTGCTCCTTTAGCAAATTTCAAGTAAATAACACAATATTAATCAGTCACCACGCTAACCATCACATTTGCAGAACTTATCTATTATACCTGAAAGTTCGTGCCTTTTGACCAACGTTTCCCCACATCCCCCATACAGCAACATGGATGAACCTGGGGGATGTTCTGCTAAGTGAAATAAGCCAGATACAGAAAGACTAATACTGTACAATTTCATTTATATGTGGATCCTAAAAATTCAAGCTCGTAGAGAGTAAAATGTTGGTTGCTAGTGGGGCTTCTGAAGAGAGGGATTCTTCTCTAGTGTGGCAGATCTTGTCTATTAGCAGAATGGAGATTTAATGTGTAATTCTAGTTTACCATCATGTAGGGCCTACCACAAGCTTTATTTTGTTTAATTTTACCTATGTATTTTATTTTATTTTTATACATTCTGTGCCCAGGCTGGAGTGCAGGGGCACGATCACAGCTCACTGCAGCCTCCACACACTGGGCTTAAGTGATCCTCCTGCCTTAGCTTCTCAAGTAACTGGGACTGCAGGCATGAGCCACTGTGTCCAGCTCTGTTTAATTTTCTAATAGGAATTAGGCGCCACATAGAGATGACTTTTTTGACTATTTAGGAACAAGGCAGGGTCTCTGACTGGTGAATGAAGGGGAAGCACTCTGCAAGATATTAACAGGCCAGTATAGTGTACTTTCCTAAGAATGGAAATTACAAACGTCTCATTAAGAAATGTAAATTGTTGACATAATTTTAATCCACAGCATTATTTAAATTGTCTAGTTCAAGATTATTTTGAGAAAACACTTAACTGTGGCAATTCTAATTAAATTCCCTTGATGTATATATTGGAAAGATATAAAGCATGGATTAGAAAAGAAAGAACAGCATTGGAAAGTTTCAAAATACACATTTTTAAGAAAAGCTAAAATAAGAGTCAAAATGAATTTGTTTGGATTCAGATTTTGAGTATATTTTGGTTTAGAATTTTCTGCTTTAAGTAAATAGAGATAATTTAAAACTGATTAACATAATCGAGCCACCAAAATACTTTAAATTCTGTCACTAAACTGGAATTTAATCTGTGTTTCCTTAAGTAAGATAAAGCAATCCAATGTTTGATAATTAGACTGGTACTTCTTGGAGGAGTCAATAAGCCAAGGATAAGTAATTCCCACCTCTGCTCTAAGAGTCTTAGCATGTGGAATACTGACGGGAGAAGACCAGGCCCTGATGCACAAGAGAGAGTGGGACATGGGAACTCTACTGAGTCTTGGTCACCAGGAGCAATGCTGTCTTTAATCTACTACCTGAGTTGGCTGTATAATTTCTGGTACCCAATGCAAAACGAAAATTTTGGTCCCCTTAAATGAAAAACAGGAAAAAAAAAGTGCTTTTAAGGTTCTAAAATATAAAGCTTTTTTTTCTGTATTCCATGGGCCCTCTCTTTCATCTTCTCATGGTGGATTTGCTATTTAATGTCCTAAATGAAATAAATTATTAGCATAAATTTTACCATTCATCTTTATAATGTACAATGCCCATTTTAAATGCAAATACAAAAGCATTTAGCTTGTATGCGGAAATCACATAATTTGAATTTTGTACATGCATATGTATTTTGTTCTTCCCAGAATAGTGGAAAACCTGCTTAAAATAACTCAAATGTTTTTATTTTACTTCTTGATATGTGTGCAATATGGGTTACCCTGTCTTTCTCTTTCTTTTCCTTTCCTTCTATGTCATCACTTTCAGTGCAAGTCCTTGAATAATACAGGAAAGTGATACAAGTAAGAAAAAATATGATAGTTTCTTAGTCATGAATGTTCTAGAACATCATTGCCTCCTTTCTGAGTTCTGGGTTGAATGGAAAATGTGGCTATCAATGTTCCGTTTACTCAGTCGTGGATATAACACGTTCATCCTGCACTTTGTTGCTGGACTCCCATGCATTGCTGGTCCACTGAAATTTACACTCATGGACTCATGGGACTCTTGAATGTATATGCAAATAGGGCAACAAGGCATGCCCTAAATGCAAACGGTGTGCAGTCCCTGCTTATGCTTCATCGTCTTTTCAGACTTCACTTACAAAAAAGTTCAAAGATAGTATCATTAAGAATCCAAAGATGGTGACAGTCAGAGCATGATACCAAGCGCAGGGTTCTTCTGCACATGACTTCCTATACAATTGCACTGATTATAAAGCCATGGAACCAGCCTTGCCTGCAACAGTCAATTTGTTCAGATAGCTCCTGGAGATTTACACTATTTCTCTTTAGAGTAGCACGCCTTCCAGGGCAAGAGACTCAGTCAAAGGGAGGCCCAAGAGGAAACATTCACACTGCATTTAGCACTAGCTCCTTCACCCCAGTGGTGAATTCCTACACTACACGATGATCTGCCCTTGTGCCCAGGCCACAGTCCAGACTGTGCAATCAGATGTCAGAATGTCTGGAAGTGGGTGGGACACGTTAAAGATTCCCAGGAGATTCCAAAGTGCAGATTAGGTTAAGAACTACTACTTCACTGCTACTGCTTCTCGTTACTGAAAGTATGATCCCTAGACCAGCAATGTCAGCATCAATCACCTGGCAGCTTGCCAGGAACATAGAACCTCAGGCTCTACACCTACTGGGTCAAGTAAGATTCTGCATTTTCATTTGTGATTAAACTTTGAGAAGCATGGCTGCAGCTGGATGGGCCATTTGTAACACCTAAAAGTTGACTCCTTAGGCTCTTCTGCAAACATTGGTTATTAGTCCTGGTTGTACATTTAAATGATCTGTTTTATTCTATCACCTAAGTACATAAACGTATTGAATTTATTTTTATGTTTAATAATTGTTTATCAGAATTGTGCAATTGGATTATTTTAACCAATTGTGCTTTATTAATAACAAATATCATTAAGATTTATTTTAATGCTTGGAAACTTACAATCATAAAATTAAAATATGTTTTAATGTGTTAACCTACATATGAAATTTGGCTACAGAGAAATATAATGTGTGACCAAAAAAACCTATACATGTATTAAAGCATAAATTATATTACAGTAGTAAAAAGTATGTGAGGAAGTAGATTGCAAATATGAGATAAAGGAGAAAGTGAATGTAAAAATTTTGACTGTTAGAGATAGACATGTTCATGTATTTTTTAAATGGCTGATGATAGATATAAAATTCTGATGGCTTTTTCAGTCCATTGGATACATTTAAAAGAGTAATATAACAGTTTTATTTTAAGATATCAAAATGTCAGTACTTGAAATATGCCAACAATTAAATTACTTCTAATTGTTTAAATTTATGATGAAAACATTAGACAACAATGTCTTTATTTTGGTATCAGTATTTATAATATGTCAGGGATTATGTTATTTGCAACAATTTAAATTTCTGATGAAAAATATTAAATGCCAGTATGTGAGAGGTACATAATTTTTCAAAATTCTACAGATGTAAAATAATTTGAAGACCACTGAGATACATGGCAGGACCTAAGAATCTCATGGGCATCTTTGAATTTCACAATCCTGCAGCCTCCCTGGGGTCCACTTACCAGCACACATTCATTTTCTAGTATGCTATGCATCACTCTGAGAGGAAGGACAATTCTTTTGCTGAGTCTTCCGTGTTGCTTAAACTTTTCCTTCTCACTGGTGAGGCTACTTAAACCTGGGCATGGCCTGACTTGTTGAACAATCACAGACTTATTTGTTATTGTATTCCCCCTTTGGCAGTGCAGTTTAATGGCCCAGTGAATCCCTTGTCAACTTGATTTTGGGGGATTCAGTTATCTAATAATCATGCTCAGCCAAGCCTTTGAGTCTGTATTCCGCACTTAGAGTTTCCCTTTCTTAACACTAAGCTTGTGGGCTGTGCCATTCACAGAACACGGAAAGAAAACCACAGGCTGGCGTGGGGAGAATAGAATGCCTTAGAATGTTGTCACTCAGAGTCCTAGTTGAATGCAACTCACAAAATTTATTTTTTGTTTTTATCGAGTTGTTTTTTCATCAAAGTAATGTCAGCACACAGTTTTCAAATCAAAGAATTACCAAAAAGCTCATATTAAGAAGACTTTCCCCTGCCTATCTCTCTCCATCTTTAATTCCACTTCCAGAGGTAACTACTTTCAACTTTTAGCCGTTTCTTCTGGGATTTACATTTGTTTATTTACAAAAGTTACTTATGGGGCTCCTTCTTGATTTATTTGCCTGATTTAGCCTTTATTTATAACATTTTTTTATTGCGGCTGAGGCATTGACTCTTACAAGACATCCTTTTTATCTCCTTCTGCCAACCAATACAATCATAACTCAAATTTTGGTTGATATTTTTGCATTATTATGAATATACAAACTTTTTCACTGATGAGTCAGAATGCTAGGTTAAAAATAATTTTCACTTGGAAGTTGAATGGTATTACTGCTCCGTGCTCTAGCATTCAGTGTTGTTCATGAAAAGTGGTGAAATTATCATCTTGATACCAAAACATGGCAGAGATACAACAAAAAAAGAAAACTTCAGGCCTGTATCCCTGATGAACATCAATGCGAAAATCCTCAATAAAAATACTGGCAAACCGAATCCAGCAGCACATCAAAAAGCTTATTCACCATGTTCAAGTTGACTTCATCCCTGGGATGCAAGGCTGGTTCAACATACACAAATCAATAAACGCAATTCATCACATAACAGAACCAAAGACAAAAACCAGATGTTATCTCAATAGACACAGAAAAGGCCTTCCATAAAATTCAACACCCATTCATGTTAAAAACTCTCAATAAACTAGGTACTGAAGGAACATACATCAAAATAATAAGAACCATTTATGACAAACCCACAGCCAGTACCTTACTGAATAGGCAAAAGCTGGAGGCATTCCCCTTGAAAACTGGCACAAGACAAGGATTCCCTCTCTCACTCTCTTCTTCAATACAGTGTTGGAAGTTCTGGCCAGGGCAATCAGGCAAGAGAAAGAAATCCAGGGTATTCAAATAGGAAGAGAGGAAGTCAAATCAGCTTTGTTTGGAGATGACATAATCCTATATCTAGAAAACCCCATTGTCTCAGTCCAAAAGCTTCTTAAGCTGATAAACCACTTTAGCAAAGCCTCAGGATACAAAATCAATGTGCAAAAATCATAAGCATTCCTATACACCAACAATAGAAAAGTAGAGAGCCAAATCATGAATGAACTCCCATTCATGATTGCTACAAATAGAATAAAATACCTAGGAATACAGCTAACAAGGGAAGTGAAGGACCTCTTTAAGGAGAATTACGAACCATGACTCAAGGAAATCAGAGAGGACACAAGCAGATGGAAAAACATTCCATGCTTATGGATAGGAAGAATCAATATCATGAAAATGGCCATATTGTCCAAAGCAATTTATAGATTCAATGCTATTCCCTTTAAGCTACCATTGGCATTCTTCACAGAATTAGAAAAAAAACTATTTTAAAATTCATATAGAACCAAAAAAGAGCCTGTATAGCCAAGACAATCTTAAGCAAAAGGAATAAAGCTGGAGGCATCACACTACCCGACTTCAAACTATACTACAAGACCACAGTAACCAAAAGAGCATGGTACTGCTACAAAAACAGGCACATAGACCGAAGGAACCTAATAGAGAACTTAGAAATAAATCCGCACATGTACCACTATGTGATCTTTGACAAACCTGACAAAAACAAGCAATGGGGAAAGGATTCCCTGTTTAATAAATAGTGCTGCGAGAATTGGCTAGCCATATGCAGAAAATTGAAACTGGATCCCTTTCTTACACCTTACACAAAAATTAACTCAAGATGGGTTAAAGACTTGAATGTAAAACCCAAAACTATAAAACCCTAGAAGAAAATCTAGGCAATACCATTCAGGACATAGGCATGGGCAAAAGCTTTATGATGAAATTGCCAAAAGCAATTGCAACAAAAGCAAAAATTGACAAAAGGGATCTAATTAAACTAAAGAGCTTCTGCTTAGCAAATGAAACTATCATCAGAGCAAACAGAGGACCTACAGAATGGGAGAAAATTTTTGCAATCTATTCATCTGACAAAAGTCTAATATCCAGAATCTACAAGGAACTTAAGCAAATTTACATGAATAAAAAAACCCATTAAAAAGTGGGCAAAGGATATGAACAGACACTTCTCAAAAAAAAAAAAAAAAAAAAGACATACATGTGGCCAACAAACATATGAAAAATAGCTCAACATCACTGATCACGGGAGAAATGCAAATCAAAACCACAATGAGATACCATCTCACAACACTTAGAATGGCGATTATTAAAAAGCCAAGAAACAACAGATGCTGGTGAGGTTGCGGAGAAATAGGAATGCTTTCACGCTGTTGGTGGGAATGTAAATTGTGAAAGACAGCGTGGTGATTCCTCAAAGATTTAAAACTGGAAATACCATTTGACTGAGCAATCCCATTACTGGGTATATACCCAAAGGAATATAAATCATTCTATTATAAAGATACATGCACGTGGATGTTCATTGCAGCACTGTTCACAATAGCAAAGAGATGGAATCAACCCAAATGCCAGTCAATGATAGACTGGATAAAGAAAATGTGGTACACATACACCATAGAATACTATGCAGCCATAAAAGAGAAAGAGATTGTGTCCTTTGCAGGGACATGGATGAAGCTGGAAGCCATTATCCTCAGCAAACTAATGCAGGAACAGCAAATCAAACACTGCATGTTCTCACTTATAAGTGGGAGCTGAACAATGAGAACACATGGACACAGGGAGGGGAACAACACTTACTGGGGCCAGTTCGGGAAGGGCAGTGGGAGGAGAGCATTAGGGAAAAGAGTTGATGCATGCTTGGCTTCGTACCTAGGTGATGGGTTGACAGGTGCAGCAAACCACCACGGCACACGTTTACCTGTGTAACAAACCTGTACTTCCTGCACATGTACCCTGAAACTTACAAAATAAATACATTAATTAAAAAAAAAGAAAAGTGGTGCTATTTGAATTTCCATTCTTTAGTACATGGGCTTCTGTTTGCTTTCTGCAGGTTTTTAGGATGTTCTGTGCTTCTTATACCGAGACTTTCATTTTGTTATCTTTTAAAATTTTCCATTTGTATTTTTATTCAGCTTCCTGGGAGATTCCTTGAAATCATCTTTTGATTCTTATACTATATTTTAAAGAATGCTTACCTTATTTCTATTTACAAGAGCTCTGCCTTATTCTGATTGGTGAAACTTGTTTTATTGACACACAGTAGTTTCTTATGTTATTGCATGGTAGTGTGTGGTTAAGAGGTAGAACTGCAGCCAGACCACCTAAATTCAAATCCCAGCTCTGTCATTTACTGGCTGTGCAAACTAGGACAAATTACTAAATTTTCTCATCTGTAAAATAGGATAAGGCTTTCATCATAGATTGTTGTGATTATTCAATGAGTGAATACACTTAAAGCACTTAGAACACTGCTTGACCTGTAGCAAGAGCTCCATAAGCATTTGTTGCTTTCTTTATCTCTCTGAGGTTATTAGTTACAGGATAAAAAAAAATTCTGGTTTGTCTCCTTCCTTTGCATCCCTTATGTTTAATATGGTGCGCATCTTGACACTAGAAGATTTTCTCAAATGTCTGGTGATCCCTGGTTGTTCATAATTAAGAGTCACTAAAAAGTTGATTGTAAATTATAAATGTGTGCATCAAGCACCAGAATGTTTTTCTGATGGAGTTCACTGTAGGATGTGAACATGATAAACCTTCCCCTTTTTTTTGGCAGGATGCTGAAAATCAGTACATAGATATCTTCCATCCAGAACTGTTCAGTTTCTCCAGAGAAGAATTCTGGGAACAATGAAAGGCCTTGGCATCCAATAGTTCAGTATGTACATTTTCATTAATCCCCAGTTTGGTCTTATACTTTGCCATAGTTGTGCATCCTTTAGTCTGGACCCTCTCTGGTTAGGTTTCCTCAAAGAAAAAAATCTTTTATTTTCTTTTGGGAAATTGTTGAAGGGGTGTTTACTTATTCTCTTTGAGAAGGGGACACAGGACTTCCAGCTACTCTATTTAAATATTGTCAATAAATCCATCAATTGAAATGTGTTTAACTTTACATTTAACATTTATCTGGTATCTTCAACCCTGAGCCTTTTGTGAGTGGGATATGTTAGCTTATTTCCTGTTAGTATCTTACATCTACAAGCACTTAAGTTAAACATTTCTCAACTCTGTTTAGAAAGTTAGTTACTACTGCTTTTTTCACTTTCTACCTTTGAAAATTTTATTAATATATTTCCTTTCAGTTGTCTTCTATCTCATTCTTTTTGCCTTTGGGTTTATATATTTTTATTTCTCTTAGTAATCACTTAAGTGGGGCTCAAAGAAGTAGGTACCTAGGTTTAATTTGTCATGTTTAACTAGAACTCAAGTACATTTTTTTAATGGGAAGCTTTATCACCTTTTTCTGGGAAAGGCAAGGAATCAGTGATTACTGATAACTCTAGATCCTCTGGAATACACCTATTCCAATTTCTAGGAGCCAATATTCTGCCTGTCAGCTAAACACTTCAGGGTGAGACAGAGTTTGCTGCAATTCATCAAATTGTATTATTATCTGATCTCCAGAAATTTCATGTTATGGAGTCAATATTGTCTTATAACAAAGCTATCCCACCTGTCTTTTTGTTCTCCATCAGTTTTCAATGAATCAACTTGTCTCTCCCATACTTTATTTTTGTGAATGCTGAAGGAAGTGGCCAACATCCTGTGATAGCCATGGTAGCATTTTACTATCAAGCTCCCTAAGACTCAAGTCTCCATGATTACTTGATCTGAACCCAAGAGCTGACAGGCAGTAGTTTAACCAACCACTTTACCACCTTCAAAAAGTGTACATAGTACTAAAAATGTTCATATGGAATTCTTGAATTCCAAACCTCAGCCTTCAAAAATTTACTCATTTACATTTTACTTGGATTCAGCCACATCAAAATTTGTAGGTTCTATCCTTGTAGAAACCTAGATAATAATTTCTAGATAATAATTTTAAATATCGGTCTGGATTCTTTGGTTCTAACTAACCATAATCAAACTAAAAATTATCTGTCAGAATCCATAGAACAATTCAACAGTAAAGCTGAGAAGCATCTGGTTCTCATAAGCAGTCATGACCAGGAACTTCAATGACAGCAGGACATAACCTGTGTCATCTCTGCTATTCTGTATATCACCGTCATCATTTCTAGTTTGCACGACAGAGGGCTGGATATGAGCCACCAAGAGTTCATGAGTTTTCAATATTATATCTTCCACCAAAACAAAAGACAGTTTTACTTTTCCAGTTTCAGTCCAAATATATCCCTGGGAAGAGCTTCACTTGGCACAGCTTGAATGAGGTGTTTATTCCTGAGCCAATCAACCGAGGCCATACAGTGGGGTCAGGTAAGACTCTGTTATCTCCCAAGGGAACCACTTAGAGAGGGAAGTTGTGGTGACAGTGGCATGTCCTCAAAAAAGTTTTAGAGCATTTTTTTTCTCTAAGTTCAAAATACAGGTAATGCTATGCTCCTTATACACATCAACTTAAAGTGTAGCTATGAGAGGCAAAGGGAAACATTTTGTCATTTCAAACCCTTCACTCTTTTTCACTCTGAAAACACCAGCTTATAGCAACAAAACTGATAGTTCACTTTAAAAAAGGAAATTGTGAATAGTGCCGCAGTAAACATACGTGTGCATGTGTCTTTATAGCAGCATGATTAGTAATCCTTTGGGTATACACCCAGTAATGGGATGGCTGGGTCATATGGTACTTCTAGTTCTAGATCCTTGAGGAATCGCCATACTGTTTTCCATAATGGTTGAACTAGTTTACGTCCCACCAACAGTGTAAAAGTGTTCCTATTTCTCCACATCCTCTCCAGCACCTGTTGTTTCCTGACTTTTTAATGATATTCACAATAGCAAAGACTTGGAATCAACCCAAATGTCCATCAGTGACAGACTGGATTAAGAAAATGTGGCACATACACACCATGGAATACTATGCAGCCATAAAAAAGGATGAGTTTGTGTCCTTTGTAGGGACATGGATGCAGCTGGAAACCATCATTCTCAGCAAACTATCGCAAGAACAGAAAACCAAACACCGCATGTTCTCACTCATAGGTGGGAACTGAACAATGAGATCACTTGGACTCGGGAAGGGGAACATCACACACCGGGGCCTATCACGGGGAGGGGGGAGAGGGGAGGGATTGCATTGGGAGTTATACCTGATGTAAATGACGAGTTGATGGGTGCTGACGAGTTGATGGGTGCAGCACACCAACATGGCACAAGTATACATATGTAACAAACCTGCACGTTATGCACATGTACCCTAGAACTTAAAGTATAATAAAAATAAATAAATAAATAAATAAATAAATAAATAAATAAATAAAAAAAAAAAAAATAAAAGAGGAAATTTGAGAGCACTTGCTGACTTCAATTCATTCGACAGGAAAACTTTCTTGCGGTATTGACAACCAGAACTATAAGCAACAGAGTTAAGGATGCTAGAATGAAAAATACTTTTAACATAATTGACAGTAGTAAATATTTTGGATATTGATGGTAGTGAAATGTCCAACCTGGAATTAGAATCACCTTGAAACATGATGCATAGCCATTAAGTCAGTCACTAAAGTGATTTCTGACAATATGATTGGTGTATGCACATGAATGATTTAATAAAATTACATAAATTGGAAGGGAAGGTTTGCATCTTGCCTCAGCACATACAGTTTGTCAGAGCTAGTTATTGATACCTTGCAAAAGAATTGACACAAGTTGAATTTGAATTTCTTCAGTTGGTTTGCTGTCATACAGTGATTTTTATGTTCTGTTTGTTTAAAAATACATGTAAGAATTACAATTTGCATTTGAGCTTGTTCAAGCCAGTGCAAACAATTCAAGACTTATAATTTAATACTGAGTTATCCTTCTCTGCAATTTGAAGATGAGGAAATTGAATTATTTACTTTGGGTATCAGTGCAGATACCATAGACCTGATTTATTGCTGGTAATGATAGTCAGTAAGTAGATTAGCACTCTGAGTATTCAAAGTTTAAAACACATCTTATTAATAGTTAAAAGTCTCCTAAGAATTAATGCTTGATTTTGAAAAGCAAGAAAACATTTTGGTAAGTGCAAGTTTTCAAAAACATTAATAGAGACTAGTCAGAAGTATTCCCTACTGTTATAATTTTCTCTGCTTCAAAATTTCAGAAACTCTCTGACTCCAAATATACGTGCATGGTGATTTCAGGTAATTTCACCTATGTGTAAAGTGTGATAGATAGCTGTGAATTTAGGTACATTATTTTAAAATTCCTCTTTTGTGATATTCTCTTTAGGGTAATGCATTAAAAATGCATGCATATTTATGTAGATTCGATTGCATATTTGTCTAACATAAATGTAGATGATAGAGTCATTAGAGCCTTATTCATTTCAACTCACATTAAAATCATTGAAATTTGAAACATTCAGGGATGAGACAGAAGGTGAGTGTGAGGACAAAAATGTATGAGGATGTATTTTCTGTTTCCATTGCAGTTTTAACTTTAGCAGCGTCACAGTGCCCAGGGAACAGAAAGAAAGATTAAAAGGGTTGCTATGAGCTAGGAGTCATATATTTTGCCTTCATGAGTGGGATATGAGCTCTGTTAAAGCTGGTAGACTTCAAATAAAGTTACAGTACACCAGACTGTAGAGGGAGCATTCCAGAGCTGGTAAAGAGATAAATCATTTGACAGTCTAAGAATTATTTATAACTGTTTCTCAGAGTCCCTGTGAATACCAGGGTTGTAAAGGTGTGGAAGAAACTAGGCCAAATGAAGCTGAGTGTAGATTAATTAACCTAGATTCAGGAAATACATGAAGATATATCATTGCCCTGTGTTGTGTGTGGGATGTTCTTGATGGTTTAGTAGACAGATGGTGGTTTTCAGAATTAAGCTTTAGGAGTAAGTATTATCAGACATGTGCCCCAAACAGGTGTAGATGATAGGATGCTTTAAGGCATTTCCTAGGTCCCCACTTTGTGTCTGAAAGAAAGGGTGACTGGGATTATGGAAGATATGGAAAAGATGGTGAACTTTGATATACCTTGGTACTTGTCATGGCTTTGAAGGAGCCCAAGAAAAACCTTTTTAAAAAGTTAGTTGTCCAATATCAGGGAAATATGTGGAGTGAAGATTATGAGGAGTAAGCTTTCCCTGAAAGATTCTGCTCTCGCTACAGACATTGTTCTACTAAATTCAGGGACTACAACATTTTTAGACTTTCATAGATAATATGAGTGACTTGTAAACAACTATGTCCAAATTTCCAAGCTTTTCTTGATTTAACTCAAAGTCATCAAATGCAGGAATGTGGGTTAGGGTTCTCACTGGAGGACTGGAAGCTCTGGAAAGCCCCACACCCTGAAGGAGGTGAAGGTCCACTAGTCCACAGACTCGAAGTCCACATAACATGCTGCTGTGAGTCAGTTGCTCTTCTAGGAGAAAAAAGCTTTAGCTCGATGGTATTTTTCTGGTTGTCACACACCTCCAGTTGAAAGGCAAGTTGTCATGAATGTTCATCTACAGAGCACTACTGGTTGCCTCAGAACCTCCAGCGGAGGAATGACCTGGGTCTATTTTTTCATCTCCACTCCATCGTGGACTCTGGGATACTTGGCAGCATCTCGGTATCTTGCTTCCCTTCTGGGTCTCTTCACTTCCTTTCGACTGTGATGAATGTGTTCGAGTACTGTCTGTAATGAGAATGAAGAGATCTACAGCTCACCCTCTGCCAAGTGAACAGGGGATTTTTACAAACACTAATTAATAAGACTCGTTTGACTGTCTGCTCCTTTCACCACCTGCAACCCACCCTACTCTACCCAATCCAAGGAAAGAAAGAAAGAGAAGAGGGAAGAAAAAAACAAAGAACAAAGAAGCAGAGAAACAGACTTGCATAGTTTACATATGAATCTATGCAAAAACATTTTAATAAAATATTTAATTTCACCACACAGAAAACTAGAACTGTCAAGCAATTTACTGCTAGACTCTGTGAAGAGTAAATCTGTGAAGACTTTTACTCATAAGGCCAATGGAAATAGATTGAGAAAACAATCACTGACTTATGTAAGCTGGGATTCCAAGCAAATCTGCTGGTCTGAAAGAAATCAGGATGATTCTTGCGGCCTCATTGATTGTCAGAACTCTAATTTGGGAACACGGGACCCACTTAAAACCTGGACCGCTCTCTTACTGTTTGGGGCAACTTGCACCAACTTCTAGGGATTAATTGACTGTGAAAAGAAAGTCACCTAATGGGATTTCGATACAACATAATCACATAAATATACTGCAAAACCCACGAGACCCCTGCAACCACAAACCCTGAAGCCTCATCAGTCATGCTCCTTACCATTATTTCCCTTCTCTTATAAACCTTTCCCTTCATTTTTATGCTTCCAAATGCCACAAAATGGAAAATTGTCCTACAATTGCAGTTGCTAATTAATTGCTGATGGCAAAGTGAAAGTCATTGAAAAACAGAGGTAGTGCATACTCAGGATATTTGGTTATAAGACCCTGATGGTATCTCAGATAATGGGGATTTATTATGAAGTTACTGATGTGGCAGTAATGGAGATGGGGTTTCACAAAGTCTATGAAAGAGCTAGGTCATTCCAAAGGTACAGGGGCCATGCTTACAGACACAATTTAGAGACTACAACAGAAGGAAGAGTCATTCAAGAGTCAAGGCTTCTCTGTGGAACCAGGCTTTATGGTGCCTGCTTGGGTCTTCAATTCTCTGCTGGGTTCCCTCTGATTTTGTGACTTCTGCTTAACTATCATCCTCTACTCACAGCTTTATTCTATGGTGTACTTTTTGTTGACTCAAAGTTTCTGCTTACTTGTAATTTGGCTCCTCTATGGTTCCTCCGCTTCACATCTGCTTTTGCTGTTTTTTAAATCTCCTGCGCCTGCTGATTACAACTCCTCTGTCTTTCATACCAATATTTCTGCCATATTAAAGGAAGATACTTTGGGCAAGACAATTACCATGATTCCTGTTGAGCAGAATGTTTCTTTTGGTTTGTTTTGTTTTGACTACAAATGCTTTTTTAAAAATTGTGGTAACATTTATATAAAGTAAAACTCACCTTTGTAGCCTTTTTAAAGTGTGTAATTCATTGACATTTAACGCATTCACAATTGTTGTACAACCATTACCACTATCTAGTTTTAAAGCATTTTCTTCACCACAAATGGAAACTCCATACCCATTAATCAATGACTTCTCATTTTTCCCTTCCCCAAGCCACTGGCAATCACTAGCCTTTTCCTTCTCTGTGGATTTGCCTATTTTGAACATTTTATATAAATGGAATCGTATGACATGAACTTTTGTGTCTGGCTTCTTTCACCTCACATAATGTGTACAATGTTCATCCATGGAGCATGTGTCAGTACTTCATTTCCTTTTTACAGCTAAATAATATTCCATTGTGTGGATATACCACATTTTGTTTGTCCATTTATTGTTTTGTGAATGTTTGGATTATTTCCACCTTTTGGTTCCTGTGAATAATGCTGCTATAAACATTTATGTAAAAGTTCCTATTTGAACACCTGTTTTGAGTTCTTTCAGGTATATACGTAGGTGAAGAATTGCAAGGTCATATGGTAGTTTTATGTTTTATTTATTGAGGAACTGCTGAACTGCTTTTCAAAGTAACAGTACCATTCTACATTACCATTAGCAATGTATGAGTGTTCTAATTTCTCCATATCTTTACTAGCACTTGTTATTTCCCATTGCTTTTTTAAAAAGAGCCTTTTTAGTATGAAGTGGTATCACCAAGTACTTTTCTAAAGCTTAATTTAATTTTTTAAAATTGATATTCAATAATTGTATGTATTTATGTGGTACATAGTGCTGTTTTGATACATAAAATGTATAGTTATCAGATGGGGTAATTAGCATATTTATCTTTTTGTTGGGAACATTCAATAACTATAGTCATCCTACAGTGGTATAGAACACTAGCACTTATTTCTCCTATTTAGTTGTAATTTTGTATCCTTTAACAAATCTCTCCCCATTCCCCCATTTTCTCTACTGTTTTCAGTCTCTATCTATTATCCTCTGTTCTACTTTTTACAACTGTTTTCAGTATCTACATATGAGTGAGAACATGCAGTGTTTAACTTTCCTATTGTGGTCAATTTCACTTAACGTAATGTCACCTAGTTCCATCCAAATTTCTGTGAATGACAGTATTTATTAATTTTTTATGGCTGAATAGTATTCCATTGTGCCTATACACAACATTTTCTTTGTCCATTCATCTCTCGTTGAACACCTAAGTTGATTTCATAGCATGGCTATTGTGAATAGGGTTGTGATAAACATGGGGGTACAGACATCTCTTTGATATACTAATTTCCTTTCCTTTAGAGATATACCCTGCAGTAGGATTGCTGGATCATCTGCTAGTACTATTGGTAGTTTTTTGAAGAACCTCTATACGGTTCTCCATATTGGTTGTACTGGCTTACATTCCCACCAACAGTGTATGAGTTCCCCTTTTTCCACATCCTTACCAGCATTTGTTATTGTTTGTATTTTTGATAATAACCATACTAACTGGGGTAAAATGATATCTGTTGGCCATTTGTATGTCTTCTTTTGAGAAACGTCTGTTCAGATCATTTGTCCATTTTTTAAATTGGATTTTTTTTTTTGCTGTTGAGATGTTTGAGTTCCTTGTATTTTCTGGATGTTAATCCCCTGTTGAATGAATAGTTTGCAAATATTTGCTTCCATTCTGTAGGTTGTCTTTTCACTTTTTTGATTGTTTTCTTTGATGTGCAGATGTTTTATAGTTTTTATATAATCTCATTTCTTTCTGTTTGTTTGTTTTGCTTTTGTAGCCTGTGCTTTTGAGGTCTTATTCATAAAAATCTTTTACCAGACCAATGTCCTAAAACACTTTCCCTATGTTTTCTTTTTAATTATTTCATAGTTCCTGGTCTTACATTTAGGTCTTTGATTCATTTTGAGTTGATTTTTATATGGAGTGACAAATAGGGGTCTAATTTCTGCTTAGATTAAAAAAAAAAAAAAAAAACCCAGGAGTTGTCTTCGATTTTCTTTTGATTCCATGTAGCTGCATCACCACAAATGGTCCTACTTTGAATATATACCTGGAATTTGACCACCTCTCCTCATCTCCACTGCTTCCACTTTGGTCCGAGTCACCACTATCTCTTGCTCCTCTACAGTTGTTTCTCCATCCTGTCACTCCCCTGCTGACAGCTGCCTATTAGCTATCAGTCTCACTAAGAATAAACATTCCAGATTCCAAATCATATAAGCCCCTGATTGGATGCCAACCCTTTCTATGATGTAATCTCTTCTCTTTCTCTAACATTTTTCCACTCAGGCAGAGTACTCTGGATTTTACTTAGGCGTAAACTTTTCCTACATCTATGGTTTACTTTTGCTTTTCTCTTTTCCTGGAACACTTGTCTTCACCTATCAGCTTCTTTTTTTGTTATTCAAGTCCCTGTTCAAATATTATTCCTCAAGGCGGCCTTCCTCAACTACCTTAGATAAACTTTTCTTTCCCCAATCTCATTCTCCTTTCTTATTTTAATTCATAACACTTATTACTATTTATTTATTTGCTTAAATAGCTACTGTCTATTTCTCTCACTAGAATATAAGCTAGATGATGTCAAGGTCTTTGTTGTATTTATCTCAGCTTTCCCAGTGATTATTGTAGCATCTGACATAGTAGCTATTCAATACATATTTATTGCATGAATGAATGAATAAACAAAAAATCCCATCCTTCTATGGTGTCCTCAGTAGAGTCTACTGCATGAAGAGGGGCTGGGCAGGCAAAATTAATAACAATTTGTAGGTTCAAAATATTTTTGCCTCATTATGTTCAGGAAAGGACTTTATTGTCTCACTTATTTTCTACTGCTTATTGAAAAAAATTGGATTATTTGTTTTTCTATTCATTTTACTGTCCTTATGTAATTTTTTTGGTACAGCTAAACAGACCACAGTTTCAGTTTCAGCCACTTTTGATTGAAGGCAACTTTGTTTTCAAAGATGTTTTGCTCAGTCCTTAACTTTTTCAGAAGAATAGTATAACACACATATGTAATTCATATGAGGCTATATTTTTCCCTGATGGGTTTACTAGTTTTAATAAATTGTAAGTGCTATGAATCTAGCTCTCACCTTTTAATTTCATTCTTGATACTATGAATTTTATCATCAGAAAGCATATTCATTTCTTTCCATAACCTTTTCTTCATGCTAAGTGAGTTCTGTTTGTGTAGTACTGCTTCATGGTGGGTGATCCTCAAAAGAGAAAACTCTCTGACCTGTCATAATTGAATAAACACTTTCAAATTTGACAAAAATATGTTCTGGCATAGTTATGGCCAAATCACATTTGGCCATTTGTTTTTTCTTGGCCAAAACTCTGATGCCAATGAACTAAGTAAAAGAAATTTTAAGAGCATAGGCTTTGGAGTTGGTCAACGTGGGGTCAAATCTCGGTTTTGCCCCTTATGTTTATAATGAACAAGTTGCTTAACTTTTTTGAATTTCAGTTTCTTTCTTTGTAAAATGGCTAATATAGTTCAAGGCTTCAGTGTCATGAACATGAGCAATGATGCATGCAAAACACCTGGCGGACTCTAGCTGGTAAAGATGGCTGGATAACTGATGTTATTGTTTAGCTATATTTCTTCAAGGTTTTACTTCATAACCATAGGTTCCATATAAAAATCGAAAATTCTTAGTCATTATAATTTTCTTTTGAAAACTGGCATTTGTTATATTTTTAAACATAAAATAAAATTTTGTTATATTTTTAAACTGGTTGACTATTTCCCCCTGTCCCATTTTGAGAAATTGCCTACTGTCTTTTTGGATAGTATTTCTACTGTTTGAAAATGTAACTTAGCAGGGTAAAAGTTGAGGGCTTTTGGTCGAGACAGACGGAAGATAAAGAGGGCATATATGGAGCTAAGACAGATTATGTAATCTAGTGTGACTAGACCTCAGGTTCCCTTGGGTATGTGGTAGGATATGTGGCTGACTGCAAGATGCAAGGCCAGACTCACTGGGTTTGCCATCCATGCCAAAGAGTTGAAGTTTCTCCAAAAAGTATAGCCAAGCATTGAAACATTATACAATAGACAATGGCATAATCATACTGATGTTTACATATTATTACCATGGAAACAGTATAGAGACAGGACACAGGGAAACTGGTTGACCACTTTTCAAGAGAGAAACGTATAGTGGGTGTTGTAGTGTGCTGCCCAGATCACCTCTCCTGTCTGGGGAGAGCCTGTGTTCAATGACTGGTCTCTACGTGTTAGCCACCCTATTTTCCTCAGTCTGGGACAACTCTTAAGAGCCATCTTAGCTTCAGAGCTCCTGTAGGATAAGCTGACACTGTATCTGCATCTCAGTTCAACTTCTACTTCTGTCTAATCCTATTTCCCTCACTTCCTTCCAGATGGTGGTCTTAGTGCATTCTCTAATAAACTTCCTACACAGAAATCTCCATTTCAGAGATCGTTTCCAGGCAACCTAAGACAGAAAGACACTTGCAAAATTTTAAGTAAGAAATTATGAGGGCATAACCTAGTGACTGGCAAATGAAGATGTAAAGGAGATGATATAAATTCCACAAGTATTCAAGAGGCAGTGTCAATAGAACTTTGCCTTTCATTGTGTGTGTGTGTGTGTGTGTGTGTTAGATGGCAGGGAGGTAGTGTGAGGCTGGCAGGCCACGCAGGAGAGGATGAGACCTAAGATAAATTCTTAGTTTGTGATTTAGGCAACTGGGTGGTCCTCCTTCTTTAGGCATACATGATGCCTGAGCACCCTCCTGGCTGTACTTTCTCTAGTCTAGCTGGTTGTTAGGGCTAGGAGTGGGACTGCCTACTGGGCTATGGAGCTTGAGGCTTGGGAAAAACAAACAGTATCCAGGGACAAAGCCAGAATGAAACCAAACAAAAGTCCACCTGAAGCATCAAACAAAAAAGTGGTTGCAGAAGGAGGTGCCTGAGACATCAGTTAGAGGAGATAGCTTTGGAATGGGGATCAGGCAGAGCCTGAAGAAATTGCTTGAGGCACTGAAAGAGAGATCCAGGAACTTTTAGCTCCTTCGCTGTGGGTGGAAAAAGGAAAGACAGGAAGAGGAGAAGATCTGGAGGGAGAAGACAAAGAGTTTCTTTTTATCAAAAATGTCAACTTTTGTAAACTACAAAGCCTCAGACAATATAAGCTGCTTTTAATTATGTCATTTCTGGGGAATGGGCCTCACATTTTCTGTTATTCACATGACATTGAAAATGGAGGTTCCAGAAAATGAGAGAGAAAAAAAACCCCAGAAGTGTATATAAACTTAAATATTGCCCATGTAATTTACATGATTCTTTTTCCTCGAGGAGTGTAAAAATACAGGAGAAAGAAGAAAATTTTGAGATATGTTTGAAAAAAATTAGAGTTCTAAAGAGAAAAATAAATGGAAATGTATTTAATAGGCAGAAGGATATCTTTCATCTTAGTCCTTTACTAACAATATTTTTTCTTGGAAAAAATATTTTTGTGGATGTGTTAGATAATACAATGAAAAAGAATTATCTGATAAGAAGAAACTACATTAAATGTCAGCAGTTGTCTTTGAATAGAAGGATTATGAGGGTGATTTTAATTTTCTCTCTACTTTTCAGAAGTTTCCAAATATTCTAAAATGAGCATATATTACTTTTACAATCAGAAGAAGTCAAAATACACAATGAAAAGAAGATACCACATTTCATTTTATTGTGGGAAAGGTGAAGAAGCAGGACATCTTCTAATTTTCTTGGCAAAACACCACATACTCATGAAAAATTGCTTTTGGTGAGAATAACCAGGGGATGTACAAACTGTGTCTCAGAATATAGTCCTTTTTGAAATACTCTGGGGGACAGAGGCAACCAGGGTAATACTTGTCCCTGGCCTTTAGCTCGTGGGGTCATTTCTATCACTGTAGCTTGTGAGTCCCCCTGCTGTTGCAACTGTGCTTCACAATCCCCAATGTGGGAAAAGCACAGGGAACTGAGGCTCCTTGAGATGGTTAATTATAGGTGTCAACTTGGTAGGCTATGGTGCTCAGTTGTTTCTTCAAACACTAATTTAGGGGTTGCCATGAAGGTGTTTTGTCTGATATGTTTAACATTTACAATCAGTTGACTTTCAATAAAGTATCCGTAATGTGGTAGGCCTCATTCAATCAATTCAAACCTCAAGAGATTTTCCATAGAAATTCCACCTTGGTTTCCAGCCAGCTGTCCTGACCTATATACTTGCCAGCTCCCATTGTCAAGTGAGCCAGTTCCTTAAAATCTCTCTCTTTCTACATATATGTTACCTACATATATATATAACATATATATATAACATATATATATAAAACATATATATTAATGTGCATATAAAAATATAAAGACCCTTATTGAAACACACCTTAAGCTCATCTTTCCTGGAGCGCACACAATGACCAGAGAGATGTTACTGATACAGGAGTTTTCTTGGCCACTTTGCCAACCAGGGACCTCCATGGCCAGTGACACCCCCCAGCCTGGGGCTTGCTCAGCCCCAGCCTGCCACTGGAGGTGTCCCGCCCACTCATCCCACCTGTTTTATAACTTGTATCTGCCTTCTGTGGTTCCTGAGCTCTTGTCTTGAGTCCAAGAAGAATGAGGATACTCTGATAATTGAAAGGTGAGGATGGGCAAAGGAGGATAACTTTATCAAGTGATGGAACAGCTCTCAGTGGAGAGGGCATCTGGGAGGGTCCCCCACACCCACAGTCAGGTGAATTCTCTCCCAGTGTGGTTGGGTCCAGGGCTTTTTATGAACTCAGAATGGGGAGTGTTTGCTGATTGGTTTGTGAGTGGGCAAAAGGTTAAAGTGAAGACACCACTCTAAGGTGAGCACGACAGTGTAGAAAACCAATTAGGAATGGGTAGGTATATGTAAAATAGGTGAAGGGTAGGATCAATCAGAGGAAAGCACTGCCAAACAGGAAGACAGGTTCTCAATCCAGTCTGTGGATTTACCCGAGACTTATAGCTCGGCTTTAAACTGTCTTGAGCTTGAAGGTTAGGTTTTAGCTGGGGTCTGCTAAAACTCACCCCTGGGGACTCCACCCCTATCTGCCTAGGCATTTGTCTGCTTCCTGTCTCTACCATTACTGTTCTTTCTCCAAGTCCCTCCTGTGTTCTGAGGAGCTAGTCGTCCAGAAACCAAACAGTCACATCTAACTGGAGCTCTCCCACACCTTTTTACTGACAGTCAGAGACTTCAGTTATACCTAGGGGATATGAGTTGAAACTTGACAAAATGACAGAGTGTCTTAGAGGGAAATATTGGACTTTGGGCCTCTGAAAGGACATTGTTCTGAAAGACACTCTCTTCCTCCCACCTTTCTATCCTCTCCCCTTCTTCATTCTCTAATTCCACATGTCTTCACAGGAGGTGTTTGATCTGTCCTTTTGGTCCAGTTTTGTGAATTGAAGACTAGAGAGGTTCAGGCTTTGAACAGATAACAAATGATGCCTCTTTGCATTTCATGTTTGCTGATTCTGAAGGCAAAGGGGTGACTGTAGTGGTCTGAGCTTCTCAATGTATAGGAGCAGAGGTTGTAGGTGTCTCCCTCCTTTTTTTTTTCTTTAGATAAAAGAAGAAAACACATGTCACCACAGAGAACAATGCTGTTGGTTTTGTTTTTGTTTTTGCTCCAAAGAACTGTCTGGTCTTATATGAAGAAAGGATATTTCTTCTATTAGCACAACTTAGACTTTCCCCTTGTGAAGTAATAACCCTAGATCTATAGTATTCAGGGGCATGTGAAACTTTTCTGAGCTTGACTTTTTAAATTTTTGTTGGTTTGTTTGGGTTTTTATAATTGTGATAAAATATACATAACATAACATCTACCATCTTAACAGTTTTTAAATGTAAAGTTCAGTAGTGTCAAGTACATCACATTGTTGAGCAACCAATCTCCAGAGCTGGCTCATTTGATCAATCTCAGTACTTGTCATAAGCAGCTATGTTTAGCGATTTGGTCTTGGCAATCCCTGCTCTAATTGAATTCTCCTTTATGCTCTGGAGGGTGGGCTTTTTCTATTCATTTAGCAATGTAGTAAACGTAGGTTTTCCATGGCTGCTGCAACAAATTATCACAAATTCAGTTACTTAAAACAACAGTTTATTAGTTCTGGAGGTCAGAAGTCCAGCACATGTCTCACTGGGCTAAAATCAAGGCCTCGTCAGGGCTGTGTTTCTTTCTGGACACCTTAGGAGACAGTCATTTTCTTTCCTTTTCCAGCTTTGAGAGACCACCTATGTTCCTGGACTTGTGATCTTTTCCTCCTCTAAAACCAGCCATTTAGCATTTCTCTGACTTTATATTTTTAATTACATTTCTTTCTCTGACTCTCCTCCTTGGCTTCCCTTTTTTGCTGTTAAGGACTCTCATGGTTGCGTCATCCTGAGATAATTCAGGATACTCTCTCTATTTTAAGGTCAGCTGATTAGCAACCTTAATTCCATCTGCAATTGTTGCAGGAAGTCAGGGACCCCGAACAGAGGGACCAGCTGAAGCCATGGCAGAAGAACATAAATTGTGAAGATTTCATGGACATTTATTAGTTCCCCAAATTAATACTCTTATAATTTCTTATGCCTGCCTTTACTGTAATCTCTGAACATAAATTGTGAAGATTTCATGGACATTTATCACTTCCTCAATCAATACTCTTATAATTTCCTATGCCTGTCTTTACTTTAATCTCTTAATCCTGTCATCTTCATAAGCAGAAGATGTATGTTGCCTCAGGACCCTGTGAGGATTGTGTTAACTGCACAAATTGTTTGTAGAGCATGTGTGTTTGAACAATATGAAATCTGGGCACCTTAAGAACAGCTAACAGCGATTTTCAGGGAACAAGGGAGAAAACCTTAGAGTTTGACTGCCTGTGGGCTGGGCAGGATAGAGCCATATTTCTCTTATTATCAAAAACGGGTAAGAGAAATATCACTGAATTCTTTCCCCAGTAAGGAATATTAATAATTAACAGCCCTGGGAAAACAATGCATTCCCAGGGCAGGGCCTCTAAAATGGCCACCCTGGGAGTATCTGCCTTATGCAGATGTAGATAGGGATGAAACACACCCTAGTCTCCTGCAGTTCCCCCAGGCTTGCTAGGATTAGGAAATTCCAGCCTGACGAATTCTAGTCAGACCAGTTCTCTGCTCTTGAACCCTGTTAAGATGACAATGCATGCACAGCGGGACATAGAAGTTCATTAGTGATTCTAGTTTTGCCCTGACCTTGTGATCTCACCCTGACCTTCTGCCTTGTGATCTTTTGTTGCCCTTAAAGCATGTGATCTCTGTGACCTACATCCTATTCATACACTCCCTCCCCTTTGAAAATTGCTAATAAAAACTTGCTGGTTTTACGGCTCAGGGGGCATCACGGAACCTACTGACATGTGATGTCTCCCCTGGATACCTAGCTTTAAAATTTCTCTCTTTTGTACTCTTTCCTTTTATTTATCAGACCGACTGACACTTAGGGAAATAGAAAAGAACCTATGTGAAATAACAGTGAATTATCGGGGGTGGGTTCCTCCGATATGCAATCTTTTTTTTTTAAGTTCAGGGTACATGTTCAGGATGTGCAGGTTTGTTACATAGGTAAACATGTGTCATAGGGGGTTTATTTTACCAATTATTTTGTCATGAAGATATTAAGCCTAGTATCCATTAGTTATTTTTCCTGATCCTCTCTCTCATCCTACCCTCCACTCTCTGATAGGCCCAAGTGTGTGTTGTTCCCCTCTATGTGTCCATGAGTTCTTATCATTTAGCTTCCACTTATAAGTGAGAACATGTGGTATCTGGTTTTATGTTCCTGTGCTAGTTTGCTAAGGATAATGGCCTCCAGCTGCATCCATGTCCCTATAAAGGACATAATCTCATTCATTTTTTATGGTTGCATAGTATTCCATGATGTATGGAATACATGTACCATGTTTTTTTTACCCAGTCTACTACTGATGGGCATTTGGGTTGATTCCATGTCTTTGCTGTTGTGAAGAGTGCTGCAATGAACATATGTGTACATGTGTTTATATAATAGAATGGTTTATATTCCTTTGGGTACATATCCAGTAATAGGATTGCTAGGTCGAATGGTGTTTATGACTTTAGGTCTTTGAGGAATTGCCACACTATCCCACAATGGTTGAACTAATTAACACTCCCCCACCAACAGTATATAAGCATTCTTTCTTCTCCACAACCTATTTTTGACTTTTTAATAGTAGCCGTTCTGAATGGTGTGAGATGGTATCTTGTGATTTTGATTTGCATTTCTCTAATGATCAGCAATGTTGAGCTTTTTTGTATATGTTTTTTGACCACATGTATGTCTTCATTTGAAAAGCATCTGTTCATGTCCTTTGCCCACTTTTCAATGGGGTTGATTTTTTTCTTGTAAAAATTTTTAAGTTCCTTATAAGTACTTGGTATTAGACCTTTGTCAGATGCATAGTTTGCAAAAATTGTCTCCGATTCTGTAGGTTGTCTGTTTACTCTGTTGATAGTTTCCTTTGCTGTGCAGAAGCTCTTTAGTTTAATTAGATGCCATTTGTCAAGGTTTTCCTTTTGTTACAATTGCTTGTGGTGTCTTTGGTCATGAAATCTTTTCCCATGTCCATGACCTGAATGGTATCGCCTTGGTTGTCTTCCAAGGTTGTTGTAGTTTTGGATTTTACATTTAAGTCTTTAATCCACCTCGAGTTAATTTTTGTATATGGTGTAAGGAAGCGGTCCAGTTTTAATCTTCTACATACAGGTAGTGAGTTATCCCAGCACCATTTATTGAATAGGGAATCTTTTCCCCATTGCTTTTTTTTGTCAGGTTTGTTGAAGATCAGATAGTTGTAGATGTGTGATCTTATTTTTGGGTTCTCTAATCTGTTCCATTGGTCTGTGTGTCTGTTTAGTAACCAAAACCATGTTGTTTTGGTTACTGTAGCCTGTAGTATAGTTTGAAGTCAGATATTATGATGCCTCCAGCTTTGTTCTTTTTGCTTAGGATCATTTTGTCTATATGAGCTCTTTTTGGTTCCATATGAATTTTAAAATAGTTTTCTCTAGTTCTGTGAAGAGTGTCAATGTTAGTTTAATGGAAATAGTGTTGAATGTATAAATTGCTTTGGGCAGTATGACCATTTTAACAATATTGATTCTTCCTATCCATAAGCATGGAATGTTTTTCCATTTGGTTGTATCATCTCTGATTTTTTTGAGCAGTGGTTTCCAGTTCTCCTTGTAGATATCTTTCACTTCCCTTTTTAAATTGTACTCCTAGGTATTTTATTCTTTTTGTGGCAGTCATGAATGGGATTTTGTTTTTGATTTGGGTCTTGACTCTTGTTGGTGTATAGATATGCTAGAGACTTTGGCACATTGATTATGTCTTCTGAGACTTTGCTGAAATTGATTCTGAAGAAGCTTTTGGGCTGAGACAATGGGGTTTTCTATGTATAGGGTCGTGTCATCTTCAAACAGTCACAGTTTCACTCCTTCTCATCCTGTTTGAATACTCTTTATTTCTTTCTCTTGCCTGATTGCTCTGGCCAGAAATTCCAATAATATACGTTGAATAGGAATGGTAAGAAAGCATATCCTTGTCTTGTGCTGGTTTTCAAGGGGAATGCTTCCAGCTTTTGCTCTTTCAGTATGATATTGACTGTGGGTTTTTTATAGATGGCTCTTATTATTTTGAGGTATGTTCCTTCAACACCTAATTTATTGAGAGTTTTTAACATGAAGTGATGTTAGATTTTATTGAAAGCCTTTTTTTTTCATCTATTGAGTTAATCATGTGATTTTCGTCTTTAGTTGGGTATTTGATGAATCATATTTATTTATTTGCTTATGTTGAACCAACCTTGCATCTGGGGATGAAGCTTACTTGATTGTGGTAGATAAACTTTTTGATATGCTGCTGGATTTGGTTTGCCAGCATTTTGTTGAGGAATCTTGCATTGATGTTCATCAAAGATATTTGCTTGAAGTTTTCTTTTTTTGTTGAATCTCTGCCAGGCTTTGATATCAGGATGATGCTGGCTTCATAGAATGAGTTAGGGAGGAATTCCTCCTTCTCAAGTTTTTGGAATGGTTTCAGTAAAAATGGTGCCAACTGTTCTTTGTACAACTGGTAGAATGAAGCTGTGAATTTGTCTGGTCCTGGACTTTTTTCAGTTGGTAGGCTATTTATTACTGCCTCAATTTCAGAACTCATTATTGGTCTGTTCAGAGATTCAATTTCTTCCTGGTTTAGTCTTGGGAGGGTGTGCATGTCCAGGAATTTATCCATTTTTTCTAGACTTTCTAGTTTATGTGCATAGAAGTGTTTATAATATTCTAATGGTTGTTTGTATTTCTGTGGGATCAGGGGTGATATCCCTCTTATCATTTCTGGTCGTATTTATTTGAAACTTCTCTCTTTTCTTCTTTGTTAGTCTAGCCAGAAGTCTATTTATTTTATTATTATTATTTTTCAATAAACCAGCTCCTGGATTCTTTGATATTTTGAATTTTTTTTGTGTCTCTATTTCCTTCAGTTCAGCTCTGATCTTGGTTATTTCTTGTCTTCTGCTAGCTTTGGAATTTGTTTTATCTTGGTTCTCTAGTTCTTTTAGTTGTAATGTTAGGTTACTAACTTCAGATCTTTCTGGCTTTTTGAGAAGGGCATTTAGTGCTATAAATTTCCCTCTTAATGCTGCCTTAGCTGTGTCCCAGAGATTCTAGTACATTGTATTTTTGTTATCATTAGTTTCAAAGAACTTCTTGATTTCTGCCTTAATTTCATTATTTACCCAAAAGTCATTCCAGAGCAGGTTTTAAAATTTCCACGTCATTATATGGTTTTGAGTGAATTTCTTGTCTTGAGTTCTAATTTCATTCCACTGTGATCTGAGATACTGCTTGTTACGATTTCAGTTCTTTTGGATTGGCTGAGATGTGTTTTACTTCTGATTGTGTGATTGATTTTAGAGTAAGTGCCATGTGGCGATGAGAAGAATGTATATTCTGTTGTTTTGAGTGGAGAGTTCTATTGACATCTACCGGGTCCATTTGATTCAGAGCTGAGTTCAGGTCCTGAATATCTTTGTTAATTTTCTGTCTCAATGATCTGTTTAACATTGTCACTGAGGTGTTAAAGTATCCCACTATTATTGTGTGGGAGTCTAAGTCTTTTGAAGATCTCTAAGAACTTGTTTTATGAATCTTGGTGCTCCTGTGTTAGGTGCATATATATTCAGGATAGTTAGATCTTTTTATTGAATTGAACCTATTACCACTATGTAATACTCTTCTTTTTTGTTTTTGATCTTTGTTGGCTTAAAATCTGTTTTGTCTGAAACTAGGAATGCAGTCCCTGCTTTTTTTCTGTTTTCCATTTGCTTGGTAAATTTTTCTTCATCTCTTTATTTTGAGCCTATGTGTGTCATTGCATGTGATCATCTGTGATCTTAATACCCCATTGCCTTGTAACCTAATGTTCACTGTTCCCAATATTAGGATGTGGACATCTTTGGGAGATCAGTACTTTGCCTGCCACAAGCGTCAACCCGGCAACTAATTTCATTCTTACTAGACTGTGAAGTGACTTCCACACCACTTTCACAATCAACTTATCCTCCCTCATACTGAGAAAAGAAAATCTCAAAAAGGGAAAATGGGTTTTAAGCTGTTTTGTTTGCGTGAGTATGAATCTAACTTTATAAAAACATAAATGTAATTTACAATCATGGTAAAGTGTGACATTGCTACTTAGAAAACATCTTAGATTGTATCCAGTTGAAGTACGGAAAATCCCAGCTTCTTTTGGGAAATAAATGCCTCATAAATAATACTCTAGGAAGAACAAGAGACTCAAGTACAATTTTTTTTCTTCTGTAAATTTTTCTAACAATTGAAAAAATGCTGACATTTTATGGCTATGAAATTAATGGAAAGAATGAATAAAGAACTCTAATAAAGAATAGTATATCATTATACATTCAAAATTGTTCTTCACTCTAAGAGTAGAAAACTGGGTAGGATTCTAAATCACAAGCTATTTGAAATGAGATATGTGATATGTATTGTCTAAGAATACTTACATCAGAGAGCCATAATTTTGTAAATTTCTTAAAAGGAAAGAATTTTGTTTTAATATATCTAAGAGGACAGAAAAGAAACATCCAGATACTGCATGAGTTCTAAGCTACAGAATAATGAACAATCATTTGTATTTAAAGATGATATGGTCAAGTCATCATTGGCAGAAAAGATATTCTAAGCTAATAAAATCTGAACCTCCATCTCCCCCTCAAGCTGTCTTATCAGAACTAAAGTTCAATACGTCAATTAGATAATATTGCTGAGGGCCTTCATTGTGCAAGGTACTTTGATTTGTTCAGAGAAGCAAAGAAAAATTTGTCTTTTTAGCAAAGAAAAGACTGCTAAAATAATTCTGTGCCATATACTGAAAGAATGGCATATGTGGAAAGAGTATCTCCTTGTTTAATTTAGCAGTTATTCCGAGGTATGCCACAAAAATACCAAATTGACATACTCATAAAACTCTTACCTTGGGCACTGGGGTCATCAAATGGAGAACTGGAGCTTATACTGCAAAGGAAATGATCACCTATTGCCCAAGTATCTGTGGAAAAAGTGAAATTAGTCAGATTTCCACATCTAACCAACATCAAATTTAACGTCTCTTGGATCTGACATGTGTCACAGGCCTTCAAAGTGCAGGCTGACTTGCCTAACTAATTTACACATTATGAAAAGAAGCCAAACACTTAGAAATGCTCTATTAGACACTGCTACTTAAAAACCCCAATGTGCCTCATTTTAAAAAGTACTTGCTGAGATACTTTTGAAGTGTGATTATTATTATTCATTCAAAATCCCTCTTAAGTTTTTATGAATACATAAAATGATTTATCAGCCTTGTCCATGGGCTGCCCCAGATGTTGCTTTCCAGGCTGTAATTTTTATGAGTCTACTTTATAGGTCAAAGAGCTGGGAGTCAGGGTGACTGGTTATAGCCTACAGTCTGGAGAGGTGATACTCAATCATTCAGGAGACAGGAAAGCAATGAAATGACCATTTAAAATTTTTGCATTTTAAAGACTATGTGAGATGTAAACATAGGCAACAACAAACCTAAGTCACCAGTCAATTGGAGATATACTGACTTTAGTCTTTTAGCTTTTTTTTTTTTTTCCCAAAAAAACAAAAACAAAATCTAAATCCAATGGAGGTGATAGTAGTGTTTCATAAACTTGAACGTAAGGTTCCACTGCATCTTCTTATTACCAGCTCTATCCTTACTCCTGAGGCTTTGATGCCCAGGGAATGTGACATGCTGAGCAGTCTAAACAAAGGAATAAAGCTGACCTGGATTCTTTTTGAATCCATTAATTAACTGATTTATTTATGCAGGAACATTAACAGGGCAGTTACAGGACACTGTTGGTATATAAAGATGCCTGGGACACAGCCCTGCCCTCCACTGGCAAATAATTCCTTTGTAAGGAATAAGAGATAAGGAGGGGCCAAAATGAAGATAAAGAAAAGTGGCAGGAGATTACTGAAGAGAGATGAGTGGAGCTTTTGAAAGACCATCGGGATAACTGGATTCACTGAAAAGAAAGCAGGATAAGGTAGAGGTGAAGCCTGGAATTTGTAGATAGACCTGGGTTTGAATTTTGCTTCTATAAACTTCCAATATCTGTGACCTTGCTCAGGTTATTAGCCTCCAAGCTTTGTTCCCGGACATAATGGTAATGGCTTCATAAGGTTCTTCATAGAGGATCAATAATGTTATTATAAGGAACTGCAAATCTTGGCACATAAAGAGTGATTAGCAAGAGGCAGCTGTTATTTTTATTGTTGTTTTTATATAAGACTGCTCAGAGGTTTGGAATATTTCTTGTGTAGGGCAGAGAACTGGATTCACAAAATTTCTCTTGCCAGTAATATGATAGATATCCCCACACAAACTCATGAAAACATGCTGTGATGTTTTCGGGAATTTTGCAAGCTGTTTGTTAAACATAGCTGTCCTTGAAATTGGCCATGGTGGGAGTATTTACTCTATGAAAACCAGCAAACACTACAAATCTGAGCTCCCTAGTGCCCACTTGATTTACCAGCACATCATTGCAAGCAAATTTCAATCCTAGCAGACTTATGGGGCTCCAGGGGTGGAGGGGTGTAGATGTAGGTTTGGAGTGGGGAGAGCGTCTCCCCATAATTCAGGTTTTTAAGTCCTGTCTTGAGGGAACATAACCAGGGTCAAAGGTGATGCCAGAATGAGAAGAAAAATGTGGGCGGATAAACCCTCTCTCTCTTTTTTTAAAAAAATTCCTTAGAACTTGTAAACATGTTAAAACTCTCTTGTAATTTAAACATTTTATTTAAGCCTTTGAAAGCACTGTTTAAAAAATGTCATAGTTATTGGTGCATTCTGGAATTGAAAATTACAGCCCCAGAACGGCCCAAATGTTTGTTCCTTGATAGCAGCTGTTTTCAATATAATTGGAAGAAATGGAGCACACATGTAGTAATAATATTTATAAACATTTCTTTTTGTGCTGTCCAGATCTCCACAGTGAATAACAGTGCTCCGGGTGCCCAAGTATACCCAAGTCAATCATTGCCCTCTTTTCTGAAATGTAACAGGAGGATCTTCAATGGTTATGAGGTGTTTAAAATCCAGCCTGGTCCTTATTATGGAGAAAGTGTTCCTTGTACCTAACCTAATCAATTGCTTAAATTGAATTTCATTCCTTCTGTCTTTGCCTTCATTAGGCGTGGAGAACTGCTGGTCAGTATTTCCCATTTATTCCATCATCGAAGCTGGTGATGCTGTATTTAAGCTCCTGTAAGCCCAGCTTACATTTAGTCTTTTAAAATTTCTCTCTGTTTTATAAAATTTTCACTGTCTAGATTTTTTTTCTGCATTCTTCTTTAAAGATTTTTTTTCTGTTTCTGTTTCTTCCATGCCTGTTATTACATCTCCAACTGCAAAAGCATTCTTTGTTTCACTAAGTCCCTTATTTAGGGCCACTGCTTCCTGTCTATTCAAGTAGCAGATCTCTGATAAATCCCCCACCCACTGATCCTTTCCTACCTCTTGATTATGCCTGTTTTTGAAGGAGCTCCATGCACCTCTGAGGTTAGGCACTCGGCAGTTTATAGCTCCTTCATTTAATTGGCCTACTAGGTTCTGCAGCTTGCTACTGTTGCATTCCAAACCTCAGTGACCAATGAGGTGTAAAGTCATCAAAAATCTCTTAATTTTCTCCCTGAGTGAACCTGGCACTCGAAAGTTTAGAGTTATTAATGGTTGTCTTGTCAACGATTAAACCGCATTTGCTTGGCCTAGGAGACCTTTTTGGGACAGGGTAGACATACTATTAACATTTCAGGACCTGAGTTTTCAACCAGCTGACAGCTGAGCGGCAGTAAAGTTGGAATTGAGATGGAAAATCTCCAAAGAACATTTTTCCGACCCTGCAGAACCTAGGATGACCAAAACTGCTATGCGTAATGGAGGAGAAAGAACACGGGCTTTAATGCCAGGGAGAGTGAATGAACTCTGCCCCTGGATTGACTCTGTGACTGTGGCCAAGTGCTTAATTCCTCCTGATGCTCAGTGTCCTTATTTACAAACTTAGATAATGTTATTTATTTCATAGGACTATATGAGGAATAATGTAATACTATTGAGAGACTATAATTAGGTGACTATCATTTATTATCCAAACCAAGACAGTTTTGAAAATGAAAGGGGGAGCTTCTAATTATGCCATGAAAAGAGACATACACTGGGGCTTTCCCAGGCAAACATGGGTGTCCTGTTATGGTCACTATCATTTCCTTAGGTGGAGAGGCTGTGATACATTTCAATGAATTCTGGTTTAGAGTAGGAACTAAATAAATGTTTTGCAGAATTAACAGAGGGCTTTTGCCCTGTTTCCTTTGATCTCATATTCTTCTCCTTTGCTGCATAGCATGACTCCAGGGAAGAAAGACAGTGCATAACAAAAAGGAGGCCAGAGGGTTTTTGGGAAAGGGCCTCATTCCTTCTAAAACGTAAGCTTTGTCTGGGAGTGGTTGAGAACAAGGATACAGAAACTCCACACAGGTTTGGAGAATGCAAGAGCAGAGACCAGCAGATCAGTTATTATCGAAGGAAGGAACTAAGACTCCAGTGAAATCCTGATTCCAACACTGGGTGAAAACAGAAGCAATATTTGCATGTTTTTTAATCCAAAACTTAAGTGTGGGGTTTGGGTATTTGAAATGTGCCTAGTCCAAATTGTGCTGTCAGGTGTAACATACCCAGATTTTGAAGACTTAGCACAAAAAGAATGGAAGCTATCTCATTAATAATTTTTTATACTGATTACATGTTGAAATGATATCAGGATATATCAGATTAAATAAAGCACATTATTAAAATTAATTTCAGCAGCTTCATTTTACTTTTTAAACGCACATATTAGGAAATTTTAAATAATGTTTGTGGCTTGCACAGGTGGCTTGCCTTATATTCCTACTGGACAGTGCTGATGTAGACCAATGGGGTGACACAAGCTCCTTGAGCTCTACACATAGCTCACTTGTGTAGGAGCAGCAGGATGCCTTCCATGTTCCCAAGAACAGTTCAGGGAAGCCCCTCAGAGCCTGCATACGGGCTGGGAATAAGAGATGAGGCTTATGCCTGTAATCCCAGCACTTTGGAAGGCCGAGGCGGGTGAATCACGAGGTCAGGAGATGGAGACCATCCTGGCTAACACGGTGAAACCCCGTCTCTACTAAAAATTCAAAAAATTAGCCGGGCGTGATGGCAGAAGCCTGTAATCCCAGCTACTCAGGAGGCTGAGGCAGGAGAATCGCTTGAACCTGGGAGGCGGAGGTTGCAGTGAGCCGAGATCGTGCCACTACACTCCAGCCTGGGTGACAGAGCGAGACTCCGTCTCAAAAGGAAAAAAAAAAAAAAAAAAAAAAGAAAACAAAACAAAACAAAACAAAACAAAAAACAGGGGGCAGTAGTAGGGAAATTCCAAGATCAATAACTAGTAACCAATGACCCCAACAGCTGTGAGGGTGTCTTGGTGGCTGCTCTATAGACAGAAAACAATACCAAGGGCAAGATTCTGCCACACTCATCTTCAGATCCCCATATCCAGTGCTTTTGTCCTATTTAAGCTTTCAGGAACTTAGGTAAACCCCCCTGGGAAAGCAGATGGGGACCTTGGCGTAACTGACATTGTTTCTGCCACTCAGTGGAATGGGCACTAAAAATTGAAATTAAATTTAAATAAAGGCAAGGGTAATATTAAATATTTAGCAACTGTATACCACTCCTACCAACCAATCAGAACAGAGGTTGGCTGAAAAATCCTGGCAGCTGCCTGCTGTGCCTGACATCATCTCTTAAATTTCTGGGACATTCAGAGGGCTGGGGCTTTGTGGAGTAGGGCTTAGGGTGGCAGTGATAGTGGAGAGGAATGCGCTTGATTGATAATGGAACATTTTAATATTTAACATCTGTTATGCCTATACTGGTGCACATCAGCTCATATCAGATCTGGTTAAAAAAGAAAGTCACATTTCTTGCTCTTCTAAGTTTGTGAGTTGATTCATATATGTTGAATGTAAATTGAATGAAAGTTCCTTGCACACAATTCTTTGCCCTCCAACTTTTTTTCTCTCTTGCAAAGATTTGTTTTAACCTTCATAATTGTTGCCATTTTATTCTTTAAGCCAACACACACACACACACACACACACACACACACACACAGAAACTACCTCATTGATTATAGTGAGCTCTTCAGATTTTTCTTTTCCATCTTGATCTGATTAAATATCTACGTCAATGAGGACATTATTTTCATTTTAAGGAAGCAAAATTACTTGTTAAAATAAATAGTAATTGAAGTATCACACCATACCTTATAAATGCACACAATCATTATGTGTCAATTAAAAACAAAATAAAACTTAAACATCTTTTAAAAAGAGTAATACTGAAAGACTTACTATATCAGTTCAGTTATTTGGCTGTTTTAAAGGAGGTATAACATAGTATAAAATGATCTTAATAAGAATGGGAAAAACCCTAAATTGGGATACAGATGTAAACAAATAAACTTAACTAGACATTAAATAGATAACATGGCCACGGAGAATAAAATAAAAAGGAATTCAATTAATTTTTGAAAGGAATTCCTTGTACACTTTCAGTGGGAATGATGAACAAGAGGAAGAATCCTGTAGTATTGGATGGGAATTAGGAGTATCAGTGATTAAAAACAAACAAAAACCAAAAGCTCTATTAAAGGGATCTAAAAGCAAAAACAAACCTTGTTGGTAAGCTCATCAGATGGCCAGATTTTGGTTTCTAATACCATATCTCAGTGAAAAGAACGTGGAGAAATGATCAACTCTAGGGCAAAGTTGAAGAAAGTATAAGGTGAGTACAGAAAAAATGAATTGCTCAAAAATGATAGGTCTTAGTCTACTGGTGTAAAAAAAATGATAGGGACATGTCGAAAGAACACAAGAATTAGCTTAACAGGTTCCCATTGGCCAAATTTTGGAAAACGTGAACATCAAAATAAATAATAACAGGAATAAATTTGATGAGTCTATGATGGAACTAAATCAAAGTAAAACAAATCTAAAAGCCCATCTATGCAGAAGAATACCAAATATAAATGTGGAAGAAATGAATAGCATAAATATAATAGAAAAATTACAATTTTGCAACCTGTGTACTAATAATTTGATTCAGGCAAGAATCATCCCATATGCTAAAATCATGAATGAAAGTATTTTCACATAGCCTCAAAATATTAACCCCCAGATTACTAATTACAAAAGGAAAAAGCTACTTTTATGGATATTGTAGACATCTGGCAGATGTTGCCTTAGTCAAGTGATCAAAATATCATCAATGAGGGCACAAACATCTCTGATGTAATGCTAAAAAGAATAGAGCTATTTTCCCTCAAATATTTGATCTGCATCTAATTTGAAGACCAATGAGACAAATCTACATTGAGTGTAATTCGGCAAAACTACGGCCTAGACTCTTAAAAAATCTCAGTGCCATGAAAGGCAATGAAGGTTGAGAAACTGCCCTCAATTAAAGAAGACTAAAGAGACAGGAAAACAAAATGCAGTGTGATCTTTGATGGAGTCCTGGATCATTCCTGGGACAATTAGGGTAATTGAATATCGATCATATAATAGATATTATATTAATTTTATATTTCCTGGTGATAATTGTGTTTGGTTATAGAAGATAATGCCCTTGTTCTTAGCAGATACAATCTGAAGTATTTGGCATGATGGGTAATGTTGATTGTTTGCTGGTAACTTTTAGATGGTGTCGGATAAAATATGTGCACTCATGTAAAACAAACGTGTGTATGTTTATGTGTCTATGTATATATATGTATAGGTATAAATATAAAGAGACAAAATCAGATGTGATAAAATTTTAATAATTGACAAATCTGAGGGGAGGTATAAAAATGTTTCCTTTTCCTTTTACAGCTTTTCCATAGGTTTGAAAATGTTTAAAATAAACCCGAGGAAAGGTTTGAAGTTTACCTTTTGGCATGAGGGTAATAGAAAAAGATATTTTAGGGCCATGTGTGGTGTCTCAGACCTGTAATCCTAGCACTTTGGGAGGCCAAGGTGGACGGATCACCTGAGGTCAGGAGTTCAAGACCAGCCTGGCCAACATGGTGAAATCCCATCTCTACTAAAAATACAAAAAATTAACCAGGGACAGTGGCAGGTGCCTGCATCCCAGCTACTTGGGAGGCTGAGGCAGGAGAATTGCTTGAACCTGGGAGGCGGAGGCTGCAGTGAGCCAAGATTGTACCACTGCACTCCAGCCTAGGTAACAGAGCAAGATTCTGTCTAAAAAAAAAAAAAAGAGAGAAAGAGAAAAATATATTTTAATAAACAAAATAAAAAGTCTAGGTTTTATAGCATGCCCAAGGTGGATTCTAGTCTTAGTAGTGCCACTTGCTCTGCTTACTAGTGATACATCCAAAAGCAAATTTCTTAGATTTTTCTTCTACGAAATGGAGATAAACAATGGAACTTACCTTATGATAGAGGCAGCTGGCTGCCTAACCAATATCTATTCCTCTATTCTTTCTTATTAAAAGAACCATAAATGTGGTGACATTGGCAATGTGCCCAGCTATATAACTACATTTCCCAGAACCCTTTGCAGAATGGTCAAGACATGTGAGTGGAAGTTGATGAATTAGCGCTTTGACAGCTTTGATACTTAGCTGGCTGGTGCCTTTTCGCCTTTACGTCTTTCCCTTCCTCTTGTTCCTGCCTAGAAGATGGATGTAATGGTTGAAACTTCAAGCCATTTTTTAAATATGAGATTGTGGATCATGACTGCATCTGGAAGGAAGTGGAGTCACTGTGAACACAGAGGAACTCTGCACCTGCCTGAGATCATGTTTTGGACCTCCTGTTACATGCAAAAACCACATCATTATTTAATTGCCAGTATTATTTAGTTTTTTTTTTTTTTTTTTTTTTTTTTTTTTTTTTTTTTTTTTTTTTTACTAAATGCAATCAAATGTAATTTCTCATTTACACCCCATCTTAGAGTTATGAAGATTGAATTTGGTAATACATGTAAAGTGTTTAGTATCATTCACAGTGCACAAAAAAGGCTTATGAATATTCAACTATTATTATGTCAATGTAGTACAAAGAAATGTACTTTCCCATTGACCTAGAAGTAGAATGGATATTTTCTTTTCTTTTGTAATTCTATTTTAAAATACTCTTTTTTCAGCTAAGGAAATACATAACAATTCAGAGTTCCTCAAGCATCTTGTCTATTTAAACGTAATTTCTTACAGGGATTATCATAATCAGCCCATATTCAAAATGAAAATAATAAATATGTTCCTTGAACTAATGTAACCAAGTCATTTTTGGTGAATAATTGCTGTTCTATAAGTTGAATAATTTGTTAAAGTTATGAAAATGATTATCTACCAAATATGCTAGATGGATCCTAAACATATGAAAACTATTTTGTAATATGTGGGCTCAATAAATAAAAAGCATAAATGGGTAGCAGTGTTTGCAAATCCTGGGAAAAATGTTTAAGCAAATTACATTCTATATTTAGGAGAAATTCTATATATTTATTTTGTTACAAAATAATAAATATATTTAATGTATTTTAACTTGGTTTGAAATAAAATATGACTATAGTAGTTGGATTCAAAAGCCAGAATTTATCTTAACAAACTGGTATTTCTTGATGATAAGGAACAATGGAAATTTTTTTAACTTATGATCTGTAGTAACATGTAACCAATATCTGGATTCAATATATCTCATAGAATAATTTTCCTTTCTTTCATGTGGCTATTCATACTGCCTGTGTGAATAAGAATCTCTCCTTCTATGTATAACAAGGTATTGTGTGACTAGAAAACAAAATGCCTGATTTCTGGCAAAGTAGGATTCCTCCTGAGTCTCCAACACTTGATTATGCAAGTCTTTGTAACACAGAGGTAACACACTGATTTTTAAACCTAGGATTCTGACAATCCATCCTTTAGCATATCATAAATTCACTTTTGCATGTAATGAACATTTATAATTGAGATAAAGAATTATAAGGACAACAAGCATAATAAATACAAAGGAAGTGCCCAGCCCTGCTCACATTTATCTTTACCCTCTTTACAATAACCCAGTGAGGTGGGTGAGCTTGTCCCCTTTTGTACAGGCTAGGGTTTCAGCAGGAGACAGATGGCACTGCTGAATTAGATAAATGAAGGATGGCTAAAGAAAGGAATTCTTCAAAGGTGTCCTCAAGGTGTAAACCCCGGCAGGGGATCATGCAGTCTCCCAGGGTGAGTCATAGCAGAGTTGTTACCACACCCTGGCTCATAGGATAAGGGGAGAAAGTGGTAGTAGTCCCTGGACCCTAGAAAGAGAAGGATATCTTCAGAGATGTTATGACCTTTAATCAAGAGACAGAGCTGCCCAGAAATGACTTTGCCAGAAGGAAATAAATACCTAGCCTCACTTCTCTCCTTTCAATCTCCTGTCAGGCTTCTCATAGCTGAACTTGAAGGGAAGCCAGTGGGCCAGGATGTCTGACAATATAGTCTCTGCTGGTCTTCTGTGAGAGCAGGGTGGAGATGAGGACAGTACGTCTGGGAGGACACGAAGAAGGTATCCAGCACAGGAACTGAAGCTCAGAGAGGTTAGATGCATCATTAGAAGTCACACAGCTAGGAAATTTCAAAGGCTAGACTGGAACTCAGGTATGACTCTCAAGCCATCTATTCTTTCCATGATATCAGGTGATGGCTGCTGTGAGGAGTGAAATTACATTTGTAATGTCTTCTCTAATCTAGTCTATGTGAATTTATCCATTTATTTAATAAAAGTATCAAAAGAAGACAATAATGTAAAAGTTTATTGTTTGCATGGTGAAGAATATATTTTATATAGATGAGGAACAGATGAATTGTCTGTGGACATAGTTTGTTCAAATAATTTACAAAGAGAACAGTAGTTTCATTCTTTCAATTTGATTCCCCTTTACTGCATACATCATCATAAAACCCAAATTAGGGTTACAAACCAGTGTCTCCAGAAGAAGGTCATTAGTTTGTTAAGGTCCCAATCAATGATAGAATATCTATTTTTGCTTAAGTTTCAAATTGCCTAATAGAAAAATCAGTTTTCTTGAAAAAGAATTAAATTGCAAGTCAGGATTGTCTTTCCCTTCTTGTGAGCATCAGTCATTTTCACTAACAACCATATAGTAAAACTGAAATGAATTGCTTGCTATTTGCTGAATAACTGAAAATTAATCTCATTTTTACAGGCTTCCATCAGATGTAAAATAATTTTACTTAAACACCACAAAAGTCATAGTCTGGAAATATGAGAATACAATAATGGTTCTGTTCTTCTAGGATATTTCTTATTTTAATTAATTGAGTGATTGAGGATGGTTTTGTTGAGTAATTTCCTAAATGAATCATTTAACTTCTCAATGAAACAATCTATTTTCTTAAAAAATTGGGTAAATTCCAGAAGTTTATAATTCATAATTTATTATTCTTAATGAGCTAGTTAATATGAACAGTGATAGGATATAGAAATAATATGGTTACAAGTGTAAAAACCAATTATTTAGCTTGTGACTAAAATTTCAATCAAGCTAACATTGAATTCTGCATGTTATTTAACAGAGTGACTTAGAATCAGTTTGATAAAGGATGAGAACAGTTTTCTGAAAGATTTTTGAAATGCTGACACCATGTAATGGCTGACATCTCCATAATCTCTTAGATTTTATTCAAGGAATCCAGTTAAAGTGTTTAAGAATTTCAGCTAAAGTTGACTTCAGCTGTGGTTCAAGATCACAGTATTAGTTTAGGCCAGATACAGGACTCACATCTGTAATTCCAGCACTTTGGGAGACCAAATCAGGCGGATTGCTTGAGTCCAGGAGTTTTGAGACCAACCTGGGCAATGTAGTAAGAAAGACTCCAGTCTCTACAAAAAAATTTTAAAAACTTAGCTGGGTGTGCTGGTGCATGCCTGGAATCCCAGCTATGTGGGAGGCTGAAGCAGGAAGATTGCTTGAATCCAGGAGTTTGAGGTTGCAGTGAGCTATGATCATGCCACTACACTCCAGCCTGAGTGACACAGTGAGACTCTGTCTTTGAAAAAACAGTATTAGTTTATGTATTCATTTCACATGCTTCTGAGAAATAAATTATAGGCAGGATTTCAGTAGGTAGAGATTTAGGAAGAATCCCATACATTGTACTCTATCATTTTATGTTAGTATCCTTTTTTGTTGGATGGAAAGTGAAGAAAATGTATTTGTTTCTCTGTCTCAAGGATATTTTTGCCTATTTTAATTTACTAAATATTAACAACTTGCATAAAACAGAGCATTTAGTATACAAACTGGGACATTGGCTTATTTGAGTTCAAATTCCAGATCTGCTACTTACTAGCAGTGTAATGTAAAATAGTAATAATAATACTACCGACTTTACAGGATTGCGTGAAGAGTGTGTGAGTTCGTGTAAGCCCTTATAACAGTGCTTGTCACATAATAGGCTTTCAATAGCTTTCACAACTATAAGATCTGGGTTTAAGGCACTCCATTGCCTTTCCCTTGGTGTGGGTCATATTTACGGCATGCCAATCTTTTATGTAATGGTGCGTATGCTATATATTGTAAGACCTGTTTACAAAAGTCTATACAAAAAATTATCGCAAATAAATCAGGGTGATTTTAGATCTACACGTTTCATATTGCTATTGTTTTCAGAATCATAGAATAGAGAAATTGGAAGGTTTTTTTTTTTTTAACAGCAATGGATGGGGCAAGAAAATGACATAATTATAGTCTTGCAGCTAGGAAACCTGTGTTTTATTCTGAGCCTGGTCATGAATTAACTGTATTATCTTTGGGGACATCCCTTAATCTCTTGGGTCTCAGTTCCCTCAGCTAAATACAATGGGCCTAATAATACCATTTGAGATCATGTACATTCTCAGATTGTAAATTGTGTTCTTATTATTAAAGATCATTTAAATCTACATTTTGTATTTCGAAAGTGCCTGAAAACATTTTGTCCCTCTCTGAACTTTGGGATGTCTACAGAATAGTCAACTTCCTATTGCATTCCCATCCATTAGGTCATGTGAGTTGAGAATTAGGAAAGGGGCTGAGAGGAGGCCTGGAGAATCACTTTCATAGGAACTAGAAAAATATTAGGTTATTTGGATGTGCAACACATAGGGGCTCAGGAATTTTGGAGGCCGAAACCACTCACTTAACCTTTCTGGATGCAATCATTTCTCACTTCATTAGGCCAAAGTTCATTTTGATCTGGGAATTCCACGCCAGGAACACAGTTCATTCCACTTCTAATTCAAAACACCTGGACTCCTTTGACTGGAGGCCACTTCCTGGGGCTGGCTCATCTTTCTGTGGCGACCTGGGTCTTGCCTCAGCCTACAACAGCAAACACATCATGAGGAAAGATTAATTTTAGTGGAAGAGGGCCAAGAAAAACAAACAGATAATTTAAAATATTAAAAACTTACTAACTGAGACAATGGGAAGCCAACATTAGCCCTGAAGTAAGAAACGTGCCTAATTAAGGAAGCAAGAGCTGCTATAATCAACCTACCAATTACTGAGAATTAGAGCAAGATACCTTGGAAGCGTAAAGTGATTGTAATAAAAGTATTGTCAGAGCTTAATTAGATAAAGAAAACACACAGTTTGCACACTGATAGCTTTGATATTTACTCTGTCCCTGCAATCACAATGATGAAGGAAGGAACCCCATCCTGAGTCTCAGGGTCACCTGTAGACCTGTGGAATGTGTGCCTTGATTCAACTTTTTGAAGACATAAACAATGAAAAATAGGAGGTGTGAATGCCAACTCATTGGTAGCAGTAGGTTTTTGTTTTGTTTTGTTTTGTTTTAATTATACTTTAAGTTCTAGGGTACATGTGCACAACATGCAGGTTTGTTACATATGTATACATGTGCCATGTTGGTGTGCTGCACCCATTAACTCATCATTTACATTAGGTATATCTCCTAATGCTATTCCTCCCACTCCCCCCACCCCACGACAGGCCCCGGTGTGTGATGTTCCCCACCCTGTGTCCAAGTGTTCTTATTGTTCAATTCCCACCTATGAGTAAGAATATGCAGTGTTTGGTTTTCTGTCCTTGCGATAGTTTGCTCAGAATGATGGTTTTCAGCTTCCTCCATGTCCCTATAAAGGACATGAACTCATCCTTTTTTATGGCTGCATAGTATTCTATGGTGTATATGTGCCACATTTTCTTAATCCAGTCTATGACTGATGGACATTTGGGTTGGTTCCAGGTACCAGTAGGTTTTAAACTGGATATCTACTTTCACCAGTTGTGATGTATATAGATAACACTTGTAGTGCAGTTTGATGACTTTCTAATTTGTGTTTTGCAAGTTTATCCCTAAATTCCCAATCACTCCTCTTTTCTGCCTGCCTTTCATTTCAGATTTTCTTGGCCCCTCAGTATAACAGAGAGAAAAAGCAGGAATAGGAGGGGGCATTCCAATGAGTCTCTTTGCTCTTCCAGGATTCAATCACAGGTTTGCTTCAGTTCAACAAGCCTTTTATTGACTAACTCCTTTGCCAGGCACTGTGCTGGGAGCTGCAAAGATAATTGGGACTTCATTTTAACAGATTCAAACCAAAGACCTTCTTCATACCTTGGCACTGGCCACCTTGCTAGCCATTGCTCCTCACTCACACAATGTCAGTGTGCTTCTTTCTTAGCTGGGGGCTGAAAGTTTAAAACACTTGCACAATTATCCCCCCACTCTCCACTAGTCTTAGTATAATGCCCTGAGGTAGTTATTGGTTGTAGTACTGATGGTAGAAATAGAAGAAGAGAGTGAGTCAAATATGATTTTTTAGTATTGACAATGGGTTTGGTTTTCTATAAAAATTGACAATTGTGTCAGCTACTCAGGAGGCTGAGGTTGGAAGATGCTTGAGCCCAAGAGTTCAAAGATGCAGTGAGCTATGATCACACCACTGCATTCTAGCTTGGGTGACAGAATGAGATGCTAACTCTAAAAAACAAAACAAAACAAAACAAAAACAAGACAACTTGTAGTGATATTTCCATCAAAAATATATTAAATTTCAAAATTTTTAAATCCATGAAGATGCTATTTTTTGTATGTTAGATGTATGATAAACCAAAATAAAAAAAATTGTGGATACATACTAGGTATATATATTTATCGGGTATATGGGATATTTTGATACAGGCATACAATGTGTAATAATCACATCAGTGTAAATGCAGTATCCATCACCTCAAGCATCTATCTTTTGTGTTAGAAACAATCCATTTATACTGTTTATTTTAAATATGTAATTACATTATTTAATTGTAGAAGCTTTTTAACTAGCTGTAATCCCTTTTGTCCATTTTTGATTTGGTTGCCTGTGCTTGTAGAGTATTACTGAAGACATCTTTGCCCATTACAATGTCCTATAGAATTTCCCCAATGTTTACTTTTAGTAGTTTCACAGTTAAGTCTTTAATCCATTTCATCTTGATTTTTGTCTATGGTGAGAGATAGAAATCTAGTTTCATTCTTCTGTCTACTGATATCCAGTTTACCCAGTACAATTTATTGAAGAGAATATTCTTTACCCAATGTAAGTTTTTGGCACCTTTGTCAAAAATGAGTTCACTGTAGATATACAGATTTGTTTCTGGGTTCTCTATTGTGTTTCATTGGTTCATGTGCCTGTTTTTATGCTAGCGCCACGCTGTTTCTCTTACTATATCTCTTTAGTATAATTTAAAGTCAGGTGATGGGATTCCCCCAGTTTTGTTCTTTTTGATCAGGAGAAGTTTGTCTACTCTGGGTTTTTTGTGGTTCCATATACATTTTAAAATTGTTTTTTCTATTTCTGTGAAGAAAGTCATCAGCATTTTGATAGGGATTGCACTGAATCTGTAGATAGCTTTGAAGAATATGGGCCGTTTAAAAGTATTGGTTCTTCCAATCCATGAACATAAAATATTTTTTCATGTTTTTGTGTCCTCTTCAATTTCTTTCATCAATATTTTATAGTTTTCATTGTAGAACTGTTTCACTTTCTGCCTAAGTACATGCCCAGGTATTTTATTTTATTTGTACCTATTGTAAATGGAATTACTTTATTTCTTTTTCAGATTGTTTATTGCTGGTATATAGAAAAGCTACTGATTTTTGTATGTTAATTTTGTATTCTTCAGCCTTAATGAATTTGTTTGGCAGTTCTATTAGTTTTTTGTGGAGTTTTTAGGTTTTTCCAAATATAAGATCATATTGTCTCCAAACAAGGATAATTTGACTTCTTCCTTTCCAATTTGGATGCCCTTTATTTATTTCTCTTGTCTGATTGCTCTACCTAGGACTTCTAGTACTGTGTTGAATAACAGTGATGAAAGTGGGCATCCGTGTAGTGCCCCAGATCTTAGAGAAAGGCTTTCAGTTTTTTTCCCATTTAGTATAATACTAGCTGTGGGTCTGTCATATATGGCTTTTATTATGTTGAGGTATGTCATTTCTAGACCCAGTTTTTTGAGGGTTTTTATTATGAATGAATGTTGAACTTTATCAAATGCTTTTTCAGCATCAATTGAAATGATCATATGGCTTTTGTCCTTCATTCTGTTGACATGATGTATCACGTTGATTGATATGCATGCGTTGAACCATCCTTTCATCCTTGGGATAAATCCCACTTGGTCACAATGAATGATCTTTTTAATTGTTGTTGAATTCAGTTTGCTAGTTTTTTTGTTAAGGAGTTTTGCATCAATATTCATCAGAGATTTTTGAGAAAACCTGTAGTTCTATTTCTTTATGTGTCTTTCTCTGGTTTTGGTATCAGGGTAATACTGACTTTGTAGAATGAGTTTGGGCCGGGCGCGGTGGCTCACGCCTGTAATCCCAGCACTTTGGGAGGCCGAGGCGGGCGGATCATAAGGTCAGGAGATCGAGACCACGGTGAAACCCCGTCTCTACTAAAAATACAAAAAATTAGCCGGGCGCGGTTGTGGGCGCCTGTAGTCCCAGCTACTCGGGAGGCTGAGGCAGGAGAATGGCGTGAACCCGGGAGGCGGAGCTTGCAGTGAGCCGAGATCGCGCCACTGCACTCCAGCCTGGGCGACAGAGCGAGACTCCGTCTCAAAAAAAAAAAAAAAAAAAAGAATGAGTTTGGAAGAACTCCCTCCACCTCTATTTTTGGAATAGTTTGAGTAGGATAAGAATTACTTCTTCTTTAAGTGTTTGGTAAAATTTGGCAGTGAAATTATTGGGTCCTAGGCTTTTCTTTGCTAGAAAACTTTTTACTATGGCCTCCATCATATTACTTGTTATTGGTCTGTTCAGGTTTTGGTTGTCTTCATGGTTCAATCTTGGTAGATTGTGTGTGTCTAGGGATTTATCCATTTCCTCTAGATCTTGGAATTTATTGGCATATAGTTGCTCATGGTAGATACTAATGATCCTTTAAATTTCTGTGCTATCAGTTGTAATGTCACCTTTTTATCTCTTATTTATTTGGGTCTTCTCTCTTTTTTTCTTAGTCTGGATATGGGTTTGTCACTTTGTTTATTTTTTCAAAACGCAACTTTTTGTTTTCTTGAACTTTTGTATTGCTTTCTTTATTTCAATTTTATTTATTTCTGCTCTGAACTTTATTATTTCTTTTCTTTGATTAACTTTGGGTTTGGTTTGCTCTTTTTTAGTTCTTTGAGATGCATCATTAGGTTGTTTATTTGAAGTTTACTTTATTTGATGTAGGCACTTACAGCTATAAAGTTCTCTCTTTGCACTGCTTTTGCTGTATACCAAAGGTTTTGAAATGTTACGTATCCATTATCACTTGTTTCAAGAAATGTTTCAGTTTCCTTCTTAATCTCTTCAATGTCCCACTGTGCCTTTAAGAGTGTATGGTTTAATTTCCACGTGTTTGCATAGTTTCTAAAATCTTTCTTTTTATTGATTTCTTGTTTTATTCCATTGTGATCAGAGAGAAAATGGTACATTGTGCATGCTGGTCTCAAACTCCTGACCTCAAGTGATCCACCTACCTCAGCCTTCCAAAGTACAGAGATTACAGGTATGAGCCTCCACAACTGGGCTCAGGCCAGTAACTCTTAATTTGTCCCTTTGAGGCTATTTTCTACATCGTGTAAGCGTTCTTCATTACTTTGAATTCTTTCTTCTTTTGTCTCCTCTGACAGGTATTTTCAAATAGCCTGTCTCCAGGCTCACTAATTCTTGCTTCTGCTTGATCAATTCTGCTATTAAGAGACTCTGGTTTTTTCACGGGCAAGATGGTTGAATAGGAAACGCTCCGGTCTGCAGGTTCCAGTGAGACCAACACAGAAGGTGAGTGATTTCTGCATTTCCAACTGAGGTGCCTGGTTCATCTCATTGGGACTACTTGGACAGTGGGCGCAGCCCACAGAGGACGAGCAGAAGCAGGGTGGGATGTCCCCTCACCCTGGAAGTGCAAGGGGTTGGAGAACTCCCTCCCCTAGCCAAGGGAAGCCATGAGGGACTGTGCCATGAGGCACGATGCATTCTGGCCCCGACACTATGCTTTTCCCATGGTCTTCACAACCCACAGGCCAGGAGATTCCCTCAGGTGCCTACACCACAAAGGCCCTGGGTTTCAAGCACAAAACTGGGTAGCTGTTAGGGCAGACACCTAGCTAGCTGCAGGAGTTTCTTTTCATACTCCAGTGGCACCTGGAATGCCAGTGAGACAGAACCGTTTATTCCCCTGGAAAGAGGGCTGAAGTAAGGGAGCCAAGTGGTCTTGCTCAACAGATCTCACCCCCATGGAGCCCAGCAAGCTAAGAACCACCGACTTGAAATTCTCGCTGCCAGCACAGCAGTCTTAAGTCGACCTTGGAGGCTCAAGCTTGGTGCGGGGGAGGTGCGTCCACCATTACTGAGTATGAGTAGGTGATTTTCCCCTCACAGTGTAAACAAAGCCACCAAGAAGTTTGGACTGGGCGGAGCCCATGGCAGCTTGGAGAAGCCACTGTGGCTAGACTGCCTCTCTAGATTCCTCCTCTCTGGGCAGATCATCTCTGAAAGAAAGGTGGCAGCCCCAGTCAGGGGCTTATAGATAAAACTCCCGTCTCCCTGGAACAGAGCCCCTGGGGGAAGGGGCAGCTGTGGACACAGCTTCAGCAGATGTAAAATTCCTTCCTGCCAGCTCTGAAGAGAGCAGCCATCTCCCAGCACGGCACTTGAGCTCTGCTAAGAGACAGACTGCGTCCTCAAGTGGGTCCCTGACCCCCTTGCCTCCTGACAGGGAGACCCCAGCAGGGGTTGATGGATGCCTCATACAGGAGAGCTCTGGCTGCCATCTGGTGGGTGCCTCTCAGGATGAAGCTTACAGAGGAAGGAACAGGCAGCAATCTTTGCTGCTCTGCAGCCTCAACTGGTGCTAACCAGGCAAACAGGGTCCAGAGTGGATTTCCAGCAAACTCCAGCAGATCTGCAGAACAGGAGCCTGACTGTTAGAAGGAAAACTAACAAACAGAAAGCAATAGCAAAAACACCATCAAAAAGGAAGACCACACAAAAACTCCGTCTGAAGACCAAAGGTAGATAAACTCATGAAGATGAGGAAAAACCAGCACAAAAAGCTGAAAAGTCAAAAAACTAGAGCACCTCTTCTCCTCCAAAGGATCACAACTCCTCACCAGCAAGGGAACAAAACTGGATGGAGAACGAGTTTGATGAATTGATAGAAGTAGGCTTCAGAAGATGGGTAATAACAAACTCCTCTAAGCTAAAGGAGCACGTTCTAATCCAATGCAAGGAAGTTAAGAACCTTGATAAAAGGTTAGAAGAATTGCAAACTAGAATGACAGTTCAGAGAAGAACATAAATGACATGATGGAGCTGAAAAACACAGCACAAGAACTTCATGAAGCATGCACATGTATCAGTAGCTAAATTGATCAAGTGGATGAAATGATATTAGAGCTTGAAGATCAACTTAACGAAATAAAGTGTGAAGACAAGATTAGAGAAAAAAGAATGAAAAGTAACAAACAAAGCCTCCAAGAAATATAGGACTATGAAAAGACCAAACTTATGTTTAATTGGTGTACCTGAAAGTGACAAGGAGAATGTAACCAAGTTGGAAAACACTCTTCAGGATATTATTCAGGAGAACTTGCCCAACCTAGCAAGGCAGGCCAACATTCAAATTCAGGAATTACAGAGAACATCACAAATATGATTCTCAAGAATAGCAATCCCAAGACACATAATTGTCAGATTCACTAAGGTTGAAATGAAGGAAAAAATGTTAAGGGCAGCCAGAGAGAAAGGTTGGGTTACCCACAAAGGGAAACCCATCAGACTGACAGTGAATGTTTCTGCAGAAACCCTCAAAACCACAGAGTTACATGGAAACTGAATAATCCGCTTCTGAATGACTACTGGGTAAATAACAAAATTAAGGCAGAAATAAATAAATTTTTTGAAACCAATGAGAACAACAACACAACATACCAGAATCTCTGTGAAACAGCTAAAGCAGTGTTTAGAGGGAAATTTATAGCACTAAATGCCCACAGGAGAAAGTGGGAAAGATCTAAAATCAACACCCTAACATTGCAAGTAAAAGAACTAGAGAAGCAAGAGTGAACAATTTCAGAAGCTAGGAGAAGATAAGAAATAACTAAGATCAGAGCAGAACTGAAGGAGATAGAGACATGAAAAACCCTTCCAAAAATCAATTAATCCAGGAAGTAGTTTTTTGAAAGGATTAACAAAATAGATAGACTGCTAGCCAGACTAATAAAGAAGAAAAGAGAGAAGAATCAAATAGACACAATACAAAATGATAAAGCAGAAATCACCACTGATCCCACAGAAATATAAACTTCCATCAGAGCATGCTATAAACACCTCTACACAAATAAACTAGAAAATCTAGAAGAAATGGATAAATTCCTGGACACATACACACTCCCAAGACTAAACCAGGAAGAGGTCAAGTCCCTGAATAGACCAATAATAAGCTCTGAAATTGAGGTAGTAATTAATAGCCTTGCAATTAAAAAAAAACAAAACCCAGGACCAGATGGATTCACAGCCAAATTCTACCAGAGGTACAAAGAGGAACTGGTACCATTCCTTCTGAAACTATTCCAAAAATAGAAAAAGAGGGACTCCTCCCTAACTCATTTTATGAGGCCAGCATCATCCTGATACCATCATCCTGATACCAAAACCTAGCAGAGACACAACAACAACAAAAAAGAAAAATTCAGGCCAATATCCCTGATGAACATTGATGTGAAAATCCTCAATAAAATACTGGCAAACAGAATACAGCAGCACATCAAAAAGCTTACCCACCATAATCAAGTCAGCTTCATCCCTGGAATGCAAGGCTGGTTCAACATACAGAAATCAATTAATGTAATCCATCACATAAACAGAATCAAGGACAAAAACCACATAATTATCTCAATAGATGCAGAAAAGGCCTTTGATAAAATTCAACACCCCTTCGTGCTAAAAACACTCAATAAACTAGGTGTTGATGGAACATATCTCAAAATAATAAGAGCTGTTTATGACATCCACAGCCAATACCATACTGAATGGGCAAAAGCTTGAAGCATTCCCTTTGAATACTGGCACAAGAGAAGGACGCTGTCTGTCACCACTCCTATTCAACATAGTATTAGAAGTTCTGGCCAGGACAATCAGGCAAGAGAAAGAAATAAAGTGTATTCAAATACGAAGAGAGGAAGTCAAATTATCTCTGCAGATGACATGATTATATATTTAGAAAACCCTATCGTCTCAGCCCCAAGACTCTTTAAGCTGATAAGCAACTTCAGCAAAGTCTCAGGATAAAAAATAAATTGACAAAAATCACAAGCATTGCTATACACCAATAATAGACAACCAGAGAGCCAAATCATGAGCAAACTCTGATTCACAATTGCTACAAAGAGAATAAAATACCTAGGAATACAACTTACAAGGGATGTGAAGAAAGTCTTCCAGGAGAACAAACCACTGCTCAAGTAAATAAGAGAGGACACAAACAAATGGAAAAATATTCCATGCTCATGGATAGGAAGAATCAATATCATGAAAATGACCATACTGCCCAAGGTGATTTACAGATTCAATGCTATTCCCATCAAGATACCACCGACTTTCTTCACAGAATTAGAAAAACTACTTTAAATTTCATGTGGAACCAAAAAAGAGCCTATATAGCCAAGACAATGCTAAGCAAAGAGAACACAGCTGAAGGCATCATATTACATGACTTCAAACTATACTACAAGGCTACAGTAACCAAAACAGCATGGTATTGGTACCAAAACAGATGTATAGGCCAATGGAACAGAGGCCTCAGAAATAATACCACACAACTACAACCATCTAATCTTTGACAAACCTGAGAAAAAAAATAAATGGTGTTGGGAAAACTGGCTAGCCATATGCAGAAAACTGAAATTGGACCCCTTCCTTACACCTTATACAAAAATTAACCCAAGATGGATTCAAGATTAAAATGTAAGACCTAAAATCATAAAAACCCTAGAAGAAAACCGAGGCAATATCATTCAGGACATAGGCACAGGCAAAGACTTCATGACTAAAACACCAAAAGCAATTGCAACAAAAGCCAAAATTGACAAATGGGATCTAATTAAATTAAAGAGCTTCTGCATAGCAAAAGAAACTATCATCAGAGTTGTAAAAAGTAAAGTAGAGGTTCCTCTTCAAAGACTCCTGTCTAATTAGGAATAACAGTAACTTCTCTTAGAAGCAAAATGTATTCAAAGACCTGTGCTAACATTCTTAAATATCTGCTAGCTGTAATAAAGAAATGAATGTACTTTATGTTTTTAGCTACCACAATTTAGCCTAAATATGTGCCCTAGCATGCTTATACTAGTCCAAATAAGCATTAGGTCATAGCCTATTCCTCTTCCTTATTTGAAGGTGTTTTTACATTTCTCAGCATTCCACAAGTTACTGCCTCCTTCCTTTGTTCTCTCTGCCTTTGTCTCTTTTAAAAAGTTCTAAGTTGCTAGCCAATCAGGACAAATACAGAATATGAGGTCCTGTTCCAGCCAATGGAGAGAATGTGGAGAAATAGTTTACTCTCCCACTGTTGGTGGGAGTGTAAATTAGTTCAACCACTGTGGAAGACAGCGTGGCAATTCCTCAAGGATCTAGAAACAGAAATACCATTTGACCCAGCAATCTCATTACTGGGTACATACCCAAAGGAATATAAATCATTCTACTATAAAGACACATGCACACGTTTGTTTATTGCAGCACTATTCACAATAGCAAAGACCTGGAGCCAACCCAAATGTCCATCAACATTAGACTGGATAAAGAAAATGTGGCACATACACACCATGGAATACTATGCAGTCATAAAAAAGAATGAGTTCATGTTGTTTTCAGGGACATGGATGAAGCTGGAAACCATCATTCTCAGCAAACTAACACAAGCACAGAAAATCAACACCACATGTTCTCACTCATAAGTGGGAGTTGAACAATGAGAACATTTGGGCACAGGGAGGGGAACATTACACACTGGGTCCTTTCAGTGGGTGGAAGGCAAGGGGAGGGATAGCATTAGGAGAAATACCTAATATAGATGATGGGTTGATGGATGCAGCAAACCACCATGGCATCTGTATACTCATGTAACAACCCTGCACATTCTGCACATGTATCCCATAACTTAATGTATAAAAAAATTTTCAATTTTGATAAAATCCAATTTATCTAAAAAAAATGCAGCAGTTGATGGTTTGCTTAAATGGAGCACAATTATCACAAGTTGCACAGTCTTTTTATCTGTACTTTCACTGCAGGAAATCTCACTGTCTATGTGACCTGAATGCTTATTACCTAGTGGAAAATTCCACAAATACAGAATAGCCTAGAGCACTCAACATCTGCCTTCTTTTTTTTTTTTTTTTTTTAAATCAAACACAAGGGATTGCCAGGGAATAGCTCCCAAAACCATGGAGCCTCTTTACAATTCTCTGTCATTTTTGTCTGTCTCTATTAATTCTTAAACTGCATCCATTCAAATTGCTATGCTTCAACCCCGATGAATGTAAATACAGAGGCAATTATAAAGTTGTGTTTTCCAGTGGCATACATTTTAATGATTAGCTGAAAGTCAAATGTTAATATCACAAAATAGAGAGGTAAAATACAGTCAATGTATTTTCCCCATAGTTAATAGGCTAAACTAGAGCAAGCAATCTAACATTGCAAGGAAATTTGAATGTGGAGACTCACAGTATTTTTTAAATGATCTAAATGTACAACAGTAGATTTATTTCATTCGCTTTAGCCTCTAGGCAGAACTGGAGGGATCGGAGGGGCAAAGATGGAAGAAGAAAATGTATGGAGATGAATTGTAGGACAAAATGTGAGTGTACAATTAGGCAGTGTTTTGAGATGAGAAGACAACTCAGGGTACAGTCCTCAACCTAGAGCTGCCAAGAGCTCACAGACAGCAAAGAAATTTTTTGTTTTGTAGAAATTAGCTATGAGCTGTCTTGGCCCTCTTCCTTCTCTGGGTTCCATTTCTACAAGTTGCCCCTCCTACTCCTCCTTTTTACACCCCACCCCTTCCTTTAAGTCAATTTGAACAAACATTAAGTTTGTAAAGTCTCAAATTACACCCCAATTTTTATTTCTCATGCATTATGAAGCTATTCTCTTGAGTAATTTCACAGAGTCATAAAGTCCAATATGAGTTGAATTGTGTGTCCTCCCAAAAATATGTTGAAATCCTAACCTGTAATACCTCAGGATGTGACTTATGTTGGAAGAAGTTCCCTGCATATGTAATAAGTTAAGATGAGGTCATAGTGGAGTGGGGTGGACCCCTAATTCCACATGATGGTGTTTCTATGAGAAGACAGCCACGTGAAGACACAGAGATACGCAAGTAGAAGCTGGAGGCAGAGATTGGAGTGATGCATCTACAAGCCAAGGAACATCAATCATTGCCTATACGCACGAGAAGCCGGGACATAGACATGAAACAGATTCTCCCCCAGAGCCTCTGGAAGGCACCAGTTCTGCTGACATCTTCCTTTCACACTTTTAGCCTCCAAAACAGTGAGAATAAATTTCTGTTGCTAAAAAAGAGACTCTGATGCATTCTTCAGCATGTCAATTGCATTTTTAAACTCTAGAATTTCTCCTTGATACTCTTTAATTATTTCAATTTCTTTGTAAAATTTACATGATAGGATTCTAAATTCTCTGTGTTATCTTGAATTTCTTTGAGTTTCCTCAGAATAGCTGTTTTGAATTATCTATCTGAAAGGTCACATCCCTCTCTCTTAGATTGGTCCCTGGTGTCTTATTTACTTTATTTAGTGAGGTCATGTTTTCCTGGATGCTCTTGATACCTGTGGATGTTTGTTGGTGTTTAAGGTTTAAGCATTGAAGAGTTTGATATTTATTGTAGTCTTCGCAATCTGGGCTTGTTTTTACTCATTGTCCTTAACAAGGCTTTCCAGGTATTCCAAGGGACTTGAGAATTGTGATCCAAGTTTTCGGTCACTGTAATCATATATGCATTAGGGGGCACCCCAAGCCCAGTAAGGCTGTATTTTCTGTAGACTCATACAAGTAATGCCTTGTTGGTCTTGGATAAGATCTGGAAGAAATCTGTGGATTACCAGGCAGAGACTCTTCTTCTCTTCTCTTATGGTCTCCCAAACAAATGACCTCTCTCTCTCTCTCTCCCCACCACCCCCCGTCCCTCCCTCCCTCCCTCTGTGCTGAGCTTCCTGGAGCTGGGGGAAGGGTGACACAATCACTCCTGTGGCCATCACCACTGGAACTGTGCTGGGTCAAGCCTGAAGCCAGCACAGCACTGAGTCTTGCTCAAGGCCCGCTGTCACCACTACTTACATACCACCTATGTAATAAACCACAATTTTTGTGTCTATAATACAGAATAACTAATGAAACAAGCATAAAATAAATAGATTTTATTATATATAGGGAAATACTTAAACGCTTATTAAGCTTCTAAATCTCAGGCATAATCCTTCACACAGATATTCTTCTGCAGGTGAATATGGACAGACTGGAGTGGTGGTTGAAGTATTTGTCTGTACCAGTTGGCCCTGAGCCTTCTAAATATGTTTTCCCGTGCAGTCTCCTAAAAACTTTTTAGGTCTATCCCCCCAAACTTTCCCAAATCTGGCAACATAAAGGCAAATTCCTGGCTCAGTGGGTGTTTCCAATACTTGTCTCAGCACTAAGGGTAACATCTGCTGTGATTGTTCTGTACCTGAGACAAAAATGTATGTATTTTATATGAGTACTTCCCCAATTACTCCATTTCGCGATGTGGAAGGCATAGTCAAGTAATTTGCTGGTAGGGATAAAGAAAATTAGAGGTGGAGCTGAATTTTAAGTCAGATATGACTTGAAGCCTATCCCACCAAGCCATACTGCCCCTCCAGGAGGTAGTGCCAAGGCTGTAAAAATTCAGGGGATGTTGGAGGTCACTCACTTGTCTTTGCCTGGCTGACTTTTCTCTTCATAAAAAGGCACGTGAGCTGTCAATTTAAGGATTTAACTGGTATTTCTTTATGTGTGGGGAACATACATAGAAGGAGAGACTGGAAAAGCACCAAAACCACATGTGCAGTGATTTCCTAATGGGAATTTACATGTATGTGAAAAGGCATGAACAAAATTTGTATAATAACAAAAATATGAAAACTTTTGAAATGCCCATAATAGGTAGTGGTTACATTCATTAAAGGGCCTGTACAGAGTAAAATATTATGCAGCTCTTAAAAAAGGTAAGGTTGATCTATATGTGCTGATATGGAAATGTGTTCAAGATAAATTAAAGAGCAGGACAATAAGTCTAGCATTTTCCCTTTGTGAGATAGAGAAAATGGTGGAGTAAGGGGAGTAGCAGCTGAGGCAGGGGTTAGCACAGTGTTAGAAGTGAGAAGCTTGCAGGAGGGCTTGCAGCACAGGGGCCAAGTCCCCTGAAGACACTAGGTATCTACAGGAGCTACATTCATGTGCAAAGTCATTGTATGGCTGATCTTTCTCAACTCAATGATGACACAAATACAGGTGGTAGAGTATGATATTCACACTTTGCCATAATGAGACACTAGGACACACTTATTGGAATGGATATAATTAAATAGATTGATCATACCAAGCGTTGGTGAGAATATGAAGCAACTTGAACTCTCATACATTACTGGTGGAAATATAAAATGGTACAATCACTTTGGTATACAGATTGGCAGTGTCTTAAAAAATCTAACCATATGCTTATTTATGACTCAGCCATTCCACTTCCAGATATTTACCCAAAGAAATAAAAGTATATGTTCATAAAAAGATTTGTACACAAATATTGACAGCAGTTTTATTTTAAATAGTCAAAAACTAGAAAGAACCCAATTGTCCTAGAAATTGGTGAACGGACAAACATATTGTTGTGTATCCATATAATAGAATACTACTCGGCAATAAAAAGAAATGAACTATTCAACATGAATGAATCTCAAAATAATTATGCTGTGTGAAAGCCAGGCAAAAATATATACAGTATGATTCCACTTATATCAAATTCTGGCAATTGCAAACTCATTGGTAGTGATAGAAAACAGATCCATTATTGCTTGGAGCTAGAGGAGGGTAGGGAAAGGAGGAAGGGAAACATCAAAAAGAAGTATAATGTGACTTTTGGGGGGTGATGAAAATTTTTATTATCTTGACTTTGGTGATGGTTTTAGTGAATACATATTTGAAAATTTATCAAATAGTATACTTTAGTGCAATTGATTGTACATTAACTGTATCTCAATAAAACTGTTTTAACAAGTAGAAAAATAAAAAGCAGAATTTAAGAGGACTTTTGATTCTCCTTTGGCAGGTAAGTGGATAATTATATACTTTTTTGTAAATTTATAAATGTAAAGTGGGGGTGAAAGATGGGGTGGGGAGCTAGAGAATGTTTACCGTCTTCTAGAAATCCAAGTCTATATATATATTTGAATCAAAGAAAGGCCTAAGTGGATGTTAAACATCCTGATTATTTGATGAAAATCATGACTTTGCTCCATACTGATAAACCTTTGTGTAAACACTTGAGCATGTTCTGCTTGTGATTGGATAATGAAAAGCACACTCTGAGTTTGTGGTGGAGGAAGGGTGTGTTTGGTGGTTAGTGGTGAGGTTGGCAGCTGGGTCTCTGAGGAACTCTTTAAAGATTATTTATGATTTGTTTCCTTTAATTTTCATAAACAGAAAAAAGGAGCTTATAAGTTTTTAACAGCCCACTTTTCTCTCTGTAGGATTGCATTTTATCACACACAGATTTTTGTAGGATTCTTTAACATCTTACAACCAACTGAGCCAGATGGTGCCTTAATGCTTTGGTTGGAATAATTGGTTCATTTGCTTTTCTCAAACACAATATTTGGAGATTTTCTGAAAGAAGGGCCCCTCAAAATATTAGCCTGCTTCAAAGCACCATGAGCAGAAAGCAGAGCTCTACTTTTTGTTTTTTTCCAACGAATATTAGAAAGAAGAAGATGTGGCCGGGCGCGGTGGCTCAAGCCTGTAATCCCAGCACTTTGGGAGGCCGAGACGGGCGGATCACGACGTCAGGAGTTCGAGACCATCCTGGCTAACACGGTGAAACCCCGTCTCTACTAAAAAATACAAAAAACTAGCTGGGCGAGGTGGTGGGCGCCTGTAGTCCCAGCTACTCGGGAGGCTGAGGCAGGAGAATGGCGTAAAAACCCGGGAGGCGGAGCTTGCAGTGAGCTGAGATCCGGCCACTGCACTCCAGCCTGGGCGACACAGCAAGACTCCGTCTCAAAAAAAAAAAAAAAAAAAAAGAAGAAGAAGATGTTTCATTCCTAGGTTATTTATCTTATTCCTATGGATTGTTTCTCAGAAATTTACAGTAGTGGTACCCATGAGACCTGAAATGGATCCTCATGGCAAAGGTAGTGATTTCATCCCGTGTAGAACATAGCCTTGGAAAAGACCAAAAGCCAATGGTGGCTTCAGTAGCCATGATTTTGTATCCTTCATTTCCTCGTCTGAGAATTTTCCTAATGGGATTAAAAAAAATGCAGAATTCAGGGTCATGATGTAAAACTGGGAGAAAGGTACATTATTTAGGCACATTGCAGGGTTGATAAATACGATAGTCAAGCATCGTTGGTTGCATTGCACATTTATCTCAGAAGATTTTACCACCTGCTAATCTGGTAAAACACAAATTAACTTTTGTTCAAGTAAGGAGCGAGAATGTAGCCATTGGCTATCAGTCTAAGTCAGTTCACAGATTTTAACCTGTGGCAGGGTGGCTTCTTAAAGCTCCTTATTCAACAGCTCAGCCCCCAACAGGAGGAAATTATTGCTCCTAGATCACACCTTGAAGCAAAGTCATACAGTTTCCTTTATAACTAGCACAATTAGAGAAATGCCTTCAGATGGAATTATTAAGGAAGAGGAAATTCTTTGAGGCATAAAATCAGCCTTATAAAGATTACTAATATTTCAAGAATTTCTTTGTCATTGTTTCACTTTCTCAAAAATAATTGTGTTCTTGCTGCCCTGGAAGACTTATAAAACACATAATCCAGGCAAGTGGCTTAGCACTAGAGACTTCTACAGATTCCAGCCCAGAGAGATGCTATTGAGGTCATCTTCTGAGTCTCCATCAGGATGAAGGGGAAAGTAGGCATATAGGGGTGATGGGCCCTTGGGTGCAATTTCAGGTCAGAGTCCTAATGAATAATGAGAGTATTTTGTGAAAGAAGCAAATGGGAGAGGGAAGAAGCATGAGCAAGGGACCAAGGTCTTGCCTTTGGGGAAAAGTATAACAAGGTGAGGCTTCCCCCACTCTAAAAATGGACATGGCACCTTGTCACTTTGCAGCGTGTTGCCACTCTCATGGTAACAGAAAGCATTTTCTTCCTAGAAAGTTTCCTCCCATATGTCAGGTACTAGAACATAACTTAGATTTGTGCTTTACAATTTAGAGTACTGTTTCCCTATGTACTTGCCTTACTCCCTCAAAACCAGGTTGAGGTAGGTGCCATTGTCATCCTTAGTTCACAAAAAAGGAATCAGATACAAGGTTAAACTGTTTGCTCAGGAGCACATGGCTAGAGAAGGGAAGAGCATAAACTTGGGTCTGTGTTCTCTGATGCCAACCCCAGGTAATCTGCTAGTTGTTTGGTTTAACATTTTATCACCGTAGAGAAATAGGTTTCCTTTTAGAATTTATTACAGCAACCTGATACTAAGTAACAAGTACTTATCCTAAGAGGTTTAGCAAGATAGTAAAGTGAGTAGGCTTTGGAGTAAAAATTGCTGGAGTTCAAATCCGAACTCTATCACTCACCACAATGTGACCTTGGGCAATATTTTTAATAATATTATTTATTGCACAGAGTGGGTGTCTAAGAGTAAATGAGTTAACAAGTACAAAGCACTTAGAATGCTGCCTGGCACCTTTTACTGTCTGCCAATTAGTTCTAACCACAACAGCATACACCGTTGCTACCATAATTGATGCTTATTGTAATAATAATGGAAAGCATTTATTACATTTCTTCCAGCCCTGTGGGAGTAAAATTTAGGTCTGAATGGCATGTTTTCAATGTTCATTTGAATCCTGCCAGGAATACATTAGGCAGTGGAGAGCTGCAGTACTTTAGTAAATTCTTGTTTCTATTCCCAGCCAATACCTTAAAGAACAGGAAATATATACTCATTTTCTAAGGTGTTTTATTTATACTTCCCAAGCTATATCTAGGGGTTCCTGGATTTATTGAGTTCTGTCTACAATCTTGAGTTCTATACCATTTGAGAGGGCTTGGAGTAAGAGTGAATATTAATTCTAGAGATACACACATGTACCTTCCTCAACATATTTTTCCCCCTTATTTTATCTTCTGCGTTTCTCAGGGTTCAACCCTTGGATTTCTTCTCTTCTCTACCTGCATCTACTTCCTTGGAGTTATAATCCAGTCATACGACTTCAAATGGCAACACTATGCTAATAACTCTCAAATTTATGTCCTGGCTGGATTTTTCTTCTGAATTCCAAACTCGTATGTCTGACTCCACCTCATCCCTTCAAAGTCTGATGTGTGTCAAACTTAGCGTAAGAAAACAACCCCTCCTGATTGTCCCCTCCAAACCTGCTGCACCTTTAGTTTCCCCCATTTCAGACAGTGCCGTCTCCATTCTTCCAATGGTTCAGGCCCCAAATCTGGGAGCCATCTTCTCTTTCATACCTACATCCAATTTGTTAAATGTCCTGTTGACTCTATCTTCAAAAGCAGTCCGGAATCTGGCTACTTTTCACCATTTCCATTACCACCACACTGGTCTGAGCCACCATATAAATTAGGAGCCAATGTCCTCCTAATAGGTCTCCATGATTCTGCTTTCATTTTCCTGTGTTCATTTTCAACACATCATCTGGAATGACGCTTTTAGAATATAAGTCAGATCAAGTTACTATGTTAGTGAGAATCGTGTGGCCTAGAGATCTGTCTTAAGCACCACATCTTACTTCTCTGACCTACTTTCCTTCTCTTCTCCTTAATTATGTCTCTGCTGCTTCCAACACCTTTGCCCTTTCGTTTTTGCTTCCTGGAACACTCCTGCCCTGGCTGTCTGCCTGGTTAACTCCCTAACGTCTGTAAGTGAAGGTGCTGAAACCCCACCTTCCCAGAGAGGCCTACTCTGATCACCCTATGTAATGCTGCACCCATGTCCCTGCTTGCTTTCCTGTCTTCCACATTTCCCTGACCCTGATCCTCTTTCTTTTTTCCCTGGCACTGTTCCTAACAACACTTTGTGTCCACAGTCCTCATCAAAACCCTCTGGGAACAGATGTGTTTCAGAATTTAGTCTTTTTCATATTTTAGCAGAGAATGCAGTGCATATACCATATATTATATCTTAGTGAGCCGTGTTTGCAAAACACAGAAATATGCACATTAACTACAATAAAGATGATACATAACTGCTCATCACTTCAGGTCAGGTCGGTTTCACTGACAATTAATTTAAGAAAAACTACCAATTTTTAGATCTCTTTGGGCTTTGATTTGGCAGATAAGGGATTGTGGGCCTGTATATAATTATTTGTTGTGTTTGTCCCTCCACTGGAGTGGTAAACTCCTTGAGGGTGGTATTCATGTTCTTTAAATCACTGACATACCCCAGATGCTGAGCACACCTTCTGGCACATAGTAAAGGCTCCATGTATGTTGCTGGAATGAAACAATTTGTCACACAACTCTTCCTTTCTTTCTTCCAGGTTTAATGAGCTGGTAATTGTTTATTTAGCGTGTATTTATGCCTTACATATATACTTTTCCATCTGGACTTTTCTTTCCTTTGATCCTTTAATTCTTCCCTTTGATCCTTTAATTCTTCCCTTTTTCTACTTTTATGAAAGTAGTTCAGTCTTTCACAGTTTAGGCCAGTCTTACCCTCTAAGTGTTTCCTTAGAATGCAGTTTTTGATCTCCTTTTCCTATGAAATACTATGGCAATTGTTTTTCTATTAACACAGCATTTGTACTCTATACTCATATACTTCATTTCTTTTATTAATATCTTTGGGGGTAAATAATCTTCACTCTACCTAAATTGCAAGCACCTTGAAAATAAGGGCTATAATCACCACCACCGCCAGCAGGGTGTTAAGTAAAGTTCTTATTTCACAGTTGTAGGCTCACCATTTAACAAGCTATTATGTTTTGTGGTTTTTGTACTAGATGCTGGGGCTGTAGTGACCTATTTGATTCACTCCTTATCCTGACAAAATATGCTTCCTGACTAGTGAGGTGAAAAAATAGGCAATTACAATAGAATTGCTAGGAGCTATGGTAAGGGAAGTATCGGGGACTATGTGCAGCTAGCCCTGCCTCGGAGGAACAGGTATCCTCCTTAAAGTACTGGCAGCTAAGATGCAACATAAAAATTAGGAGTCACCCAAACGAGGAGGAGAGAGAAGGGGAAAGAATGTTGCAAGCAGAGGAGACTCCATCTACAAAGACCTGGAAGTGAGAGAGCAAGGGTATGTCATTATATAAGGCACTCAGTAGATGAACTAAAGGCATTTTGGGTGGTTGGCATACAAGTAGCAAGGGAGGTGAGTGGTGAATTGAAAGATAAACCTGGCCTTGAGGGAGGCAGAAGCCAGACCATAAATGGTATCGAACATCATCCTAAAGAATTAAGGCTTATTATAAGAAAGGTGGTGAATTATTCAAGGGCCTATGATGTGCTCAGACTTGTATTTTTGAAAGATGACTCTAGCTGCACTCTGAAGAATGAATTGGAGAGATGAAGGCTGGAAATAGAGCAGTCCTTTTATTTTTTCTAGTATTTGTGGCAATGCCTTTTTGAACAAATATGCTTGATGTTCACCAAGCACATGTAGGATGGAAAAGAAATCTTAATGATTATGCTGAGGAGAGTACAGGAATATAGTTATGCATTTATTGATTAAAAGATAATGTCTTTTATTTTATGATCTTTGGAAAATAAATTTCCCCCAGCTAAAAGCAAAATGCATCCATGAAGCATCTGAGTGGCAGGCATGTATTCTACAAAACAGGATGCAGTACAGGTTGAGCCAACTCCCCGACAGCAGAGATAGAGACTCCAGAGGGTAAGGAAAGGACAGGTCAGAGATGCAACAGAAAGACTGACAGTGACAAATGGGGTGTGAACTCTGGGAGAATGAAAAGCCCAGTGCACCTCACACTCTATCCTGATGAAAGCAACCCTCAGAGACCCTTAGAGAAATCTGTTAAACAGATGCCTTCAATGTGTCACTTGCAGACAAAGCTTTCTTTGCTAAAACCCCTCTTAGACGATGAATAAGTCTGGTGAGAGGAATAATTTGTCAAACTAATTTATTATAGTGTAAGGAGGTCTCTGAATAATAGCAGACACTAGGGAATAGAAGGTAGTCATCTAGTGGTATGTTAGTACCTCTCTTCCCCCGAGACTGAGGCCTCTGTTTATTTATTTATTTATTTGTTTTAGTTTTATTGCTAACATTGTTCTCAGCAATTTGGTTTGTTAATAATAGTCCATTGTTTGTTCATTCTGAAAATGGGAAAACGTGAACACTGTGTGGGAATGCTGGATTTCAAATAGGATTCACCAGGGAAAATTGGGTCTGCAACTTAAAGCTATGGAGAAAACAGGAAATGGTACAGCCTGTTGCTGCTTTGTTGCTTGGGTATGAATCTATAGGATTCTCAGGGAAAGGACAACTAAAATTGGGCTTGTCAGGCAGTATCTTCTGCTGGTGAGCTCCCTCAGAAGAGCTTGCAACTTAAACCCAAACCACTAAGCACTTTTCACTTACAAAGGAACTTTTATTTTTCGCTTTTGTACAATAAGAAAAAAAGTCACCCTGCCAAAACAAAACCAAACCAGTTTATCAGTAACTAAATGGGAAAATTATCACCATTCTGATAGAAATAATCATGTTTCAAGATAAATTACTAACATATCTACTTCTTATGTGATATATATTGGGCTGCACATCTCTGAAGGAATTATTTTCCTAGGTCATGGTAATGACTATATCTGTCAAACTATTATAAACTATTATAAAGAAAGAGAGAAAAAGAGAACATATGTGAGCTTATTCTGGAGAGATTCTCCATGAACATTATTTTCAGGTGTGAGGTTGTCCATATTGTATCCAACCAGTATTCAGCTCTAGTTGTTTTTAGCCTCAGTTTTTTAACATGCATATTTCACGATCTCCAGAGCAGTGTTTTAGGAGTTAAACAATTAATGTCTCACAAAAGAATTTAACGACTTCAGAAGTTAATAGAAAACCTAAAATAAAATTGTTCCCTAACTATCAGGGCAAGAAATACTAAGACAAGGATTATAAAGACTCTTCATGGCATGGTAGAAAGAGGTAAGGGCTCTGAATCTGTGAGTTGCATAATTTTAGAAAAATATTCTACTTTCTATCACAATTTCTTATTCTGCCAAATGAGAAGTTTGGACTAGATGATCTCTCCGGCCCTTTTCCGATCTAAAATCATTATATGAAGTGGACACATTTAAATCCAGGCAGGATTGCCAGGTTTTGGAGGTCCTGCAATGAACAGGATATGGGCCCTGTCTTTATAGGTTCCCATAATGTGACATGAAGGTCTCATTTTGTGCAGATGTGCAAATTGAGTAGCATTTTTGCTATTTGTTTCTGAAACATATTAATGTAATTCATACAAAGACTTTCCAGTGAAACACAAGTAAATGCTAATCTATATGGCCCTTTGGTGGATTTTTCATGCTCATGAGTTTATAAGGGTCTCTTCAGCCTGTGTTGATGTGCAACTGGGGGTAGACTTTTAGAGTAACCTCACAGATACTATAGTTCATGGAGGTTCATTTGTATGTGTTTGTACAAACATGCACAAGTTTACTCTTTAATCTGGTGCTAGGTCTCCCAATGTTGAATTATACTCACAACCACTGCTTTCCTTCTGATCCTCAAAGGAAGTACTGACACAAGCAGGGAAGAACATTCTAATCTGAATTCTGAGAGCTTTGCCTGTCTGTTTCCTGCCAGACACAAGTGTGAGTAGACAGTGCCGTCTAGCACATGCATTGTCTAAGTCTGCCGGCCGTGGCTGTCAGGGGATTCTATGGTTCTAAGGTGAGCCTCCTAGAATGGCACATTTCAATGTTCACAGGGCAATAATTTGTAATACTAATCAAAGTCTTTTATTCTATCTTTTTATTTTCAGAATGTTCTGACTCTCATGAAATGTTACAGAGTATTTCCTCTGAAAATGCATTTCTGGGAAAATGCCTAATACTCCATGTTACTTTTTTCCCCCCCTAAAAGTTCACCCAGATAATATACAAGACCTTTTTGGACTTTGAACATTCCTTAGCCAGATGTTCAACAGCAAATATTTTCTCAGCTGGAAAAAAGAAGAAAAAAAACAGTGAAACTTGTCAGTAATGGTGGGAATTATCAGTGTCAGTGAACACTTTTTTTTTTTTTTTTTTTTTTGCTATTGCATGGAAGACTGGCAAAAATATTTGAAATATGAATCTCAGTCCTATCCTTAATACAGCTTAATAAATTCCAGCTCTGGAGTAGCAAAAGAAAACTGATACTGGAGACTGCAGAGCCTACAAAAATATGGAACATATTCAGAAGTTATTACTATTCATTCTACTTCCAATCATAGGTTCTCTCAACCTCTGTGTGATAAATGAACCTTCAGGGTATGTTTGCATTGACATTTATGAGTTTCAAGAATAAATGACCTGAGTTTTTTGGAGAGGTGTTCCCTGGAGGACTTAAAGGTAACTGAAGTATCTTTGGCCAAAAATGTTTCTTACATAGCTTTGATGCCAGAGAATTTAATTGAATATGAAAACCCACTTAGGAATAAAAATCAGAAGGCACTTTGGGCATTGCATTATGGGGCTAAGCCAAATATTTCAAAAATACTGTACTTCAAATGAAATTTTCATACATTTGGCTGGTTAACTAAATATGATTAAAAAATTTCCTGGAGAAGGAAAGAATTTTTTGAATCCATGATATTAAAAAGAATGCTAAATAAATTGGAACACAAGAAATGACTGATTTGGGGCAACCTTGAAAAGTAACAGCTTTTTTATCAACAGAAGAAATATATTACTTCCCTTGGTCTGGTCCTTCCCTCCTTTGCCTTGAAGCTATTAGGGTCCACTTTATGGTCTCTCCCAGCCTGTATGGTCACTCATTCCCCAGCTAAGGTGATTTGGAAAATAACTAGAATCCACTCTGCTGCTTTCTCCCACAATGCTTGGATTCTAAAGGGTTCTCAAATAAGAATAGGCAAAGCAGTGTCCTTTTAACTCAGAATACCTATGGATTCAGACTTAGGTTTTTTCCATTATTGACTTGGGATCTTTCCAAATCGGAATCATCCTATAGATAAGGCACCTTCCTTGTGACATGATAAATTATCTTACAATTAAAAACTAAGTTGTAGGTCAGGTGTGATGGCTTATGCCTCTAATCTCAACACTTTCGGACACCAAGGTGGGAGGATGGCTTGAGCCCAGGAGTGCAAGACCAGCCTGGGCAACACAGTGAGACCTTATCGCTACATTTAAAAAAAAAAAAAAAAAAAATTAAAAATTAGCCAGGTGTAGTGGTGGGTGCCTGTGGTACTAGCTACTCTAGAGGCTGAAGTGGGAGGATCGCTTGAGCCCAGAAGTTCAAGGCTACAGTGAGCTGTGATTGCGCCACTGCACTCTAACCTTGGCAAGAGAGCAAGATCCTGTTTCATAAGAAAAAACAAAAAATGAAGCTTTTATCTTAGAAATATTTTAAAGGAACTACAGTCAAAACTGGCATACCAGTACACTATAAAACGCCATCTAAAATTTTGGCATTTTAACTTTGAGAATGTGACACTGGAGTGTGCATTGACAAGTTACTTGAAATTTGAATGTTAGAACATAAATCTTGGAAATATTTGGGCTTAGTTAAAGAGCAATCTCAACTTATAAAATGATATCCCCATGGGCTTTTTGGTAGATGTTAAAAATCCTTTAAGAAATCTCTTGAGTTTAATGAACATACATTTTTTAATTGAAAATTTGAAAAAATGCCCCTCTCTTGAATGAGTAGAGTTGATGATGCTCAGGTTGCAAAGTTCAGGAAATGCGGTCCAGGGAGTCACCTGCCTGCTCAAATCCTTCTTATGGTAAAAACTGAGTCTAAGGAACTACCATTATTTACTCTCACCCCATCTCTTTCCCTCAGTAGAAAGAAAAATTGTTGATTATATTTATTACCCAAGCCATATTAAAATTATTATATTATATTAAGTTACAATACATAACTTCAGTGGAAATATCAGAAGGGTTATTTGTTTTGAAAGGGATTAGCAAAATATTTGAAAATTTCTATTGCATTATTCACTCTTTGAATAATGCTAGTATCTGTGATTTGATTGAAAGGAATCTTTTCAATTGTGATTGAAACACCTAAAGTCAGCAAAGTGGGGTGAAATTTTACCTTTATTACACCTTGATGTTATAGTTCTACTGAAAGGGTTGACAAACAATTGACATACAAATAATTGAATATTCATTTGCTGTTCACACCAACCTGAAGCCTGATTACTTGCTAGAGAACCATCTTTCAATTCTTCAAATCATTTTCCAAGCACCTTTTGATTTCAGAATTGGCCCAAATGCAAGGAACCAGAAGTACAGAATGTACTGCCAGAAAATCTCTTTGCATTTCTGTTACTGGAAGCCAATAGGCTTAAAACAAAGAAATCTTCTAAAGGAAATGGTAAAGGATATACCATGTATATTTACACATGATTAAATCTTAGACTGACACTTTCTCCTAATATTACCTGGTTTCAAACTGGCCAATTAACAATGAGCTGTTCACAAAACTGCCCAATTACTAACATCACTTAGGTGGTATTAAAAAATACACAGGTCAGGTCTTTGAGTAAGTCCTTCTTACTTCCTTCTTAAGAGTTTCTAATTCAGCAGCATTGGACAGTGTCCCAGGAAGTTTTTAAAAAGATCTCTGGGTGGTTCGGAAGATAGACCACATTTCAGATCTTCTCACTTTAACCACCTATTAGCCAGGTACCTCAGCTCCTTTGGAGATGGAGTGACTCAAGTGAACCTTCCACTTGTACACCAAATACTAGAGTGCACTGCTTTAAGACTAATCTCTGGTACTTGCAATTATATATGCAAATACCAACATAGATGAAAGAAGAACCAAAATAATTTAGTAATGGGAAATCCACTCCTGAAGCTGTTGACTTCAATCTTAGAAATGGCTGGAAATTTCTTCCTAGAGGGATCAAATTTAGGTATAAAAATTGAAAGTTGTCCCTCAGTGGAATGAAAGTGCCCTGGGAGACCAAATGCTAGAATTTCAACAAACTATCTTTTATTTCCTTATGAAATTCTATTTTCTTATTACAAAAGTAAAACTTAGACAATAGAAAAAATATTTTTAGAATTAGAAAATAAATGAAGATACAGAGCGTTTGAGTGACTTTGCAACTACCACGAGGAAGCAGAATTCTAGCCCTGCTGCAGAGCTGTTGCTCTCAACTGCCATGGAGGGCCTATTGGGAGAATGAGTGGACAGGACATGGATGTGGACTTGCAATTTCCTAAACCTCACCTCTGCTCCTGCATTTCTGTTTTAACATAAATATTTAGGTGGTAGAAAATTGATTAGGAAATCTTTAGGTTAGTTGGAGACACTCCGTGGTACTACAAAAATAGCTTAGGAACCATAGATCTCAATTTACCTATCAGGCTGGGTTTTGCCTCAGATTTTTATTCTTTAAACATGACCAAAGGGAAAAGAGAGAATTTTACAAGTAACTAGAAACTTTAACTGTAATGCATTTTATTTTCCTTTCCTTGGTAAAATAATTCTGATTGTTTTCTTTAGATCTGGAACCACCCCCAAATGACCACTGTAAATTTCTGCAAATTTCTAGATACAAGCAAACATCTCAAGCAAATATCTTATTTTTTTTCAGACGAATTTAACAATTGGATACCTGTTTCTAATCAACAGTCACTTTTAACTCAGGCTGTGAATTCAGAAAAGAAAAATATGAGCCCTCTCAACAGGGTTTGCTATTTTAGGAGTCTTCTAAGCTTTTGTGCTCGGTCATGCTTAGCTAACACAAAGCTCTCTCCCTGGGAAATCAGCCATCTTAATTGCTCAAGATTTCACTGAAGAATATTGAAAGTGACCAGAGCCCAGAGGGTCAGAGTCATAATGATGAATATTTATTGCTATTCTTATGTCCTCGTTGTTTAGTGACACACAGAAGCATCTCTCCGTTTTTAGTATCATGTAATCAGCATCGAATCACTTTCTCTGGAAACCTTGACCCTGTGTCTGTTAAGTCACATGTACACTATTAAATGATTTACAAGCTGCCCAGCTTAGCTTCACCTTTTATATCTCTCCAGTGATTGCATTTCTATTTTTTTAACAACAAACTTCTCATAGGTCAAAGAAAGCCTCACCTCAAGGAGGTCAAACTCCCTTTACCTTCTCATTCAGTTTGACGAAACAGGATTGGAACTCACTGTTTCTGAAGCATCATTCTCAGTGCTAGGTGATATGGCAGGCCAGCGCTGCTGAGTGATGGAAACCTCCAGGCTGACATCTGGTGCTGGATCATTTCAGACACAAAGGAAATCCACTTATTCTGAGGCTGCTGTGGAGGCAGCCGGCCAGCAGTTAAGCAACAGCATAAAGATCATGCTTGCCCAACTTTGAAATTCTAAAAAAATGAAAAGAAAAAAAAAAAAAGAAAGAGGAAAGAAAAGCATCTGTCCAGTATCTGTTGTTAGAAACTTTCTCCCTCGTATGAACCTCAGGATGTCTGTTTCTAGAAATGTCAGTTCACCAAGTGATATTGCTAAGACCAGTATAACGTGGAATACTGACAATATGGGGAAATGAAGTAATAAAAATAGAAATCCTATCTCTGTTAAGGTGAAATCCTACCTAAGATACAGGGATCCAGTTGTATTTTAAGGTACATATCAAGACATCTAGACTAATAGGCCCTTTGTTTAGTTTCAGATTTCTTCCAAATAGTTTTTTTATATCCTCAATAAATAGTTTTTCCCATTCCCAGTACCCCTTGCATAGCTTTTCATATATAGGGGATATTCAGTCAATCACTTTTGAAAGTTTTAAAGTTTGTCAGATAATTTAAAAAAGCTTTAGGGTGGGTGCAGTGGCTCACTCCTGTAATCCCAGCATTTTGGGAGCCTGAGGTGGGAGGATTGCTTGAGCCCAGGAGTTTGAGAGCAACCTGGGATTGCCTTTGTGAAAAAAAAAAATTAGCTGGCCATGGTGGTACATGCCTGTAGTCCCAGCTACTCAGGAGGCTGAGGTGAGAGGATCAGGGAGGTCAAGGTTGCAGTGAGCCATGATTATGCCAGTGCATCCCAGCCTGGGTGACAGAGTAAGAATGAGACCCTGTCCCCCCTCAAAAGAGCTTTGATCTGTTAGATTTCTTTTGATTTTTTTTCTTATGAAAAATTTCCAACAATCTGCAGTTTCTATTGCGTTTGGAAAAAACGTTGATTTGCTTTTATTTATTTATTTAGAGATAGAGTCTCGCTCTGTCACTCAGGCTGGAGTGCAGTGGCATGATCTGGGCTTACTGCAACCTCTTCCTCCCGGGTTCAAGTGATTCTTCTGCCTCAGCCTCCCAAGTAGCTGGGACTCCAGGCACATGGCACCACGCCCAGCTAATTTGTGTATTTTGAGTAGAGACAGTGTTTTAACATATTGGCCAGGCTGGTCTCAAACTCCTGACCTCAGGTGATCCACCTGCCTGGGCCTCCCAAAGTGCTGGGATTACAGGCATGAGCCACCACGCCTGGCCCGGTTTGCTTTCATGTATTTTATTACGAAATATTGCAAACATAAAAGAAGATATACAATGATGTAATAAACACCCACATACCCATGAACAAGCATTAAAAAGAAATCAACTTTGTCCCATGTGGTTTGTTGCAGATATCTTTTTAAAAAGAAGCAGAACATCACAGATACAGTTGAAGCTCCTAACACTCCAGGGATCTGTTCCCTTTTCTTTCCTCCCTTTTTCAGAGGGTGCTGCTACTTAGAGTTCGATGTATGTCATGCTCATGCATGGCTTATCAGTACATACCTATGCCTTCTACTGTATAATTGCATATATTTTATTGTTTCATTTACTATATAAGCAATAGATATTTTACTGTGTATATATTTACTTATAAGATAGTCGGCAACACACTGTATTTACAATTCTCAAATTTTCTCTTTTTACTCATTATATATCTGGGATTTACTGTCTATTCATCTAGCTTCTCCAACTTTGGAAAAGAAAGTTTTTGTCTTTAATAATTTTCAATTAATTATGAACCAATGTCTTATTAAAATGTAATAAAATAAATTATTAGAAACATGTAATAAAATAAGTCAAAATTTTTTATTATTTCATTTAACAGATAAAAATTATTTCAAGTTGCTATAAAAGTTTCTAAATATTTCCTCTCAATTTTAGTTCTCGTCTTGACGTAGATTGATAATAAATGATTTACCAACTGACACTGATCCACAGAACATGCTTTGAGTATAATAGGTCTCTATCATCTACTTTCACCACTGTACATTAATTTATGGTCTGTAATTGTACCATTTATTTATTAACTACTCTTTTAGTAAGTGTTTATTTCTAGTTTTTTGCTATCCCAAACAGTGCTCCAATGAATATTGTGACCTAGTATAGGGCTTCTTGTGCATAAGTACCAGAATACAATTGTGTAGTCAAAAGATATTATTGCCTTCTTCCTCAGTGGTCTTAATACATTTTGCTTGCATTGTCCTAAAATAATTTTGTAGACCTAAATAAACTCTCACACATTTAAATATATATATACACACACATATTAATAAATGTTACATGATACCATTGTATATAAATATATGTGTGTAAGTTTAGAAATGTGTGTATACACAGGCTAGTATATACACATACATTTTCCAGCTGTGATCCCTGAGAGAGCCTATAGCAATGACATCCCAGAAAAAACAAACGCACCAATCATGCAGATCTTGATTTCTATTACCATTCTCCAATAAAAGGAAGCAGGACTTTTTGGAAAAATGGCTGATTCTAGAACTGAGTCAGGGAAAATACAAGAATGGCCTAGGGAACTTGAAGGGTCAGAAAGTAAGAAAGTGCTTTGAAGACAAAATGATGAGGGTCAAAGTGACACAGGAGCCAACTTAAAAAGCTCCCAGTGGGCAAGGCTGGGACAATTTGAGCAACAAAATAAATAATGTAGTGTTAGATTATAACTCAACATATAAAATAAATACTCAAGAATTCATAGGAATAGAAATACGTACTCAAACAAATAAATAAATAAATGAGGAAGAAGAGACAAATATCCCATATCAAAGATTTTCAAATAATTATATAGAAATATAACTCCTTCAGGGAAGTGGAATGCAGCTCTTGGATGCCTTAAGTGAGGGCTGTGCATAGTGACTTCCTTCCAAAGAGTACAATATGGATCGAGGTGGGGAAGTCAGGAAGAGCAACTTTACCCTGGAGAGATCTGACAAACACGACCGCAACTGGGCTCTCAAGGTGAATATCCTCTGTGATGTCATGTTGATAGAATGTATCTTTGATATGATGTGATGATAAGGACAGTTTACCATTGTGGTCTTCCTTCACAAAATGCACAACTACAGTGTAACTGTGAGAAAAGCATGTAGAAAAATCCAATGTGAGGGGCATTCTAACAAATATCTGACCCGTAAGCCTCAATACTGTCAAGGTAAAAACAAACAATGACAACAACAACAAAAACCAAGAACAAGGAAAGATTGACAAACTGTCACAGTCTAGAGGAGCCTAAGAAGACATGGTGACTAAATGTAATGTGGTAACCTGGATGGGATCCAGGAATAAGAAAGTATATGAGGCACAAACTGAGGAAATCCAAATAAAGTATGGAATTTAGTAATAATCATTTATTAATATTAGTTTATTCATTCTGACTATAGTAATGTAAGATGTTAACAATAGGAGAAACAAGGTGCAGGGAATATGAAACTCTCCATGCTGTCTGGAAATCTAAAATTATTCTGAAACAAAATGTTTATTTTTATAAAAAAGCAATTGAGAAAATGTAATAGAACAAGGAACATAAACATTTACATAAATACTTGCACCCATAAAATAAAACAAATGGTCATACATGTAAAAGGTTATTTTGGGATTTTCAATTCTGATCCATGATTTAGATGTCTCCTTACACAATACCTCACTAACATAATTTCTGTAGTTTTATAGTATATCTTGAAATTAGGTAGTGCAAATCCTTCAACTCTTATTTTTCAAAGCTTTTTTGGTATTCTGGGTCCTTTGCGTTGTTATTTATTGTTGAAATATGTTGTCAATTTCTTTTTTGTTATCATAGCTAGGGATTATTTTATGTATGTATGTATGTATTTATTCATTTATTATACTTTAAGTTCTAGGGTACATGTGCAAAACATGCAGGTTTGATACATAGGTATACATGTGCCGTGTTGGTTTGCGGCACCCATTAACTCGTCGTTTATATTAGGTATTTCTCCTAATGCTATCCTTCCTCTAGCCCCCCACCCTATGACAGGTACTGGTGTGTGATGTTCCCCACCCTGTATCCAAGTGTTCTTATTGTTCAGTTCCCACCTATGAGTGAGAACATGCGGTGTTTGGTTTTCTGTCCTTGTGATGATTTCAATTCTGATCCACGATTTAGATATCTCCTTACACAATACCACACTAGTTTAATTTCTGTAGTTTTGTAGTTCATCTTGAAATCAGGAAATGTAAATCCTTCAACTCTTATTTTTCAAAGCTTTTTTTTTTTTTTTAAATTCTGGGTCCTTTACATTGTCATTTATTGTTGAAATACCTTGTCAATTTCTATTAAGACAGACTGCAGAAATTTTAATAGACATTAGATTGAATAAATACATACATTAACCTAGGCAGAACTGACCTCTTAAGATACCATCTTAGAATCTATGAATAGATAATAGCTTTTCATTTTGTTAGAAATATTTAATTTCTCTCAGCAATCCTTTGTAGATTTTTGTGTACCAGTCTTTCATTTCTTTTGTTAAATTTTTTAAGTATAGTATTTCTTTTCGATGCTATTTTAAATAAAATTGTTTTCTCAATTTCAAGTTTTGATTATTGCTAGTATTAAAAAATACAATTGATTTCTCAATTTTGGTTTTGTATCCTGCAACCTTTCAAAGATGTTTACTAATTCTAGGTTGTTTTCCTTTTTATGTTTCCTTAAGATTTTCTACACATAAGATCATGTTATCTGCAAATAAAGACAGTTTTATTTCTTTTTACCCAATCTATATCCCTTTAGTTTATGTGTATGGCCTGATAGCATTGTCTGAAACTTCTAGCACAGAATTGAATAGAAGCGGTGAGAGCAAATATCTTGGCTTTGTTTCTGGTCTAAGTGTGAAAGCATTCAGTCTTTCATTATTAAATAGGTTGTTAGTGCTAGGGTTTTTAAAGAGGTCCTTTATAAAGTTGAAGCTGTCTTCTATTCACCGTTTGTTGGAAGTATTTTTTAAAATCATAAGTGGATGCTGGAATTTCCTCAAATGCTTTTCTAGGTCTATTGAGGTGGCCAGGTGGTTTTTGTCTTTTATTCTATTGGTATTGTGTATTATACTATTTGATTTTTGGATGTTAAACTAACTTTGTATCTTCACATCCAAGTGGGTAAATCCTACTTGGACATGATATATAATCCTTTTGACCTGTTAACGAGATTTGGTATTGCTAATATTTTGTTAAAGATTTTTGTATTTGTATTCATTAATCCTAAATGAATTGGTCTACAGTTGTTTCTCATTTGGTGTCTTTGTCCAGCTTTGGTATCAGAGTAATGCTAACTTCATAGAATGAATCAGAAAGTGTTTCTTCCTCCTTTACTTTCTGAGTTTGTGCAGGATTGGTATCTTTTCTTCTTTCTTCTTTAAATATTAGGTAGAATGCACTAGTAAATTCAGGCTTTTCTTCATGGGAATGATTTTTATTACTAATTTTAATTTCCTTCCTTCCTTCCTTCCTTCCTTCCTTCCTTCCTTCCTTCCTTCCTTCCTTCCTTCCTTCCTTCCTTCCCTCCTTCCTTCCCTCCTTCCTTCCCTTCCTCCCTCCCTCCCTTTCTTCCCTCCCTGTCTCCCTTCCTTCCTTCCTTTGTTTCTTTTCTTTTCTTTTTTTTTTTTCTTTTTTTTTTTGGCAGACTCTTGCTCTGTCACTCAGGCTGGAGTAAAATGGCACAATCACAGTCACTGCAATCACCACCTTCTGGGCTGAAGCAGTTATCCCAACTCAGCCTCCCAAGTAGCAGGGACTACAGGTGTGTGCCACACCTAAGTTGTGTATTTTTTGTAGAGAGGGGGTTCGTCATGTCACCCAGGCTGGTCTCAAACTCTTGGAATCAAGTGATTTGTTTGCTTCAGCCTCCCAAAATGCTGGGATTACAAGTTTGAGCCACTGTGCCTGGCCTAACTTAATTTCTTTACCAGTTATAGTTCTCTACAAATTTTCTATTTTTTCTTGACTCTCTTTTGCTGTTAATAATAAGTATCTTTGTCTCAATTTTTCCATTTTATTCAAGTTGTTAATTCATTGGCATAAAATGAATTGTAATATTTTCTCATAATCATTTAAATTTATGTGGAAATTACTGATGCTCTCATTTTCATTCCTAATTTTATTAGTGTAATTCTTTATCAATTCTGCTGACTTTTCAAAGAACACACTTTTGGTTCCATTGATTTTCTTTGTTGGTTTTCTATTTTCTTACTCATTGATTACAGCGCTGATCTTTATGATGTCCTTCTACTTAATTTGGGTCTTTTGCTTTTTTTTTTCTTTAGGTGGAGAAAGCTTAAAGTTTTTTCATTTCTAATATATGTTTAAAGCAATTAATTTTTCTCTAAGTATTACTTTAGCTGCATTCCCAAATTTTTATATATTATATTTCCTCTTCATGTAATTCAAGATATTTTCTTATTTTCAAAGTAGTTTGTTAATTGACTCTTGGGTTATTTATAAATGTGCTGTTCAATTTCTAAATATTTGGAATCTCCCAAATTTCTTCATTAACAACAGAAAATGAACAATTTCTAATTTAACTAAAATTAAATTAGAGTTAATAATTATAATTAACAACTTCTAATTTAATTTTATTGGTCTCAGAAAACATATTTTAAGTGATTTCAAGTCTTTTAAATTTATTGAGACTTATTTTATGGCCCAGAATATGGTCCACTCTGGGGACCATTCCTTTTGTCATTGAAAAGAGTGTGTTTTCTGCTGTTTTGTGAGGGAGTGTTCTGTAAATGTCGGGTAGGTCAAGTTGATTGGAAATGTTGTTTGTTTCAGTTTTCAATATCCATACTGATTTTCTGCCTACTTTTTCTATCAATGACTTAAAATGAGCTATTAAAATCTGTGCCTATAATTGTTGAACTGCTGATTTATTCTTTCAATTCTGTTTGTGTTTGGTTCATGTACTTTGGGGCTCTGATGTGATGTGTGGTACATTTAAAACTTCCATATATATTGACCCTTGTATCATAAAATGTCCTTCCTTGTCACTAGTAATTTTTTTATTTTGATTTTTTGAATTTTATTTTTAATTGATATGTAATAACTACACATAGGTAGGGGGTACAGAGTGATACTTTGATATCTGTATGCAATGTGTAATGATCAAATCAGGGTAATTTGCATATCTATCAACTCAAATATTTATCATTTCTTCATGTTGGGAGTATTCATAATCCTCTCTTCTAACTATTTGAAAATATGCAATGAATTATTGTGAGCTATAGTTATGCCACAGTGCTGCAGAGCACTAGAACTTATTCCTGCTCTCTAGCTGTACTTTTGTATCTGGTAATCAACCTCTCCTTATCTTTCCCTCCCCACTCCTCTTCCCATGTTCTAATAACCACAGTTCTTCTCTCTACTTCAGTGAGTTCAACATTAATAATATTTCTTATCTTAGTCTCTGTTTTATCTCATGTTAATAACCACTCCAGCTTTTTGATGGCTACTATATGCAAGGTATATCTTTTCACATCCTTTTACTTTCAGCCTAGTTGTCTCCTTAAATTCAAATAGTGTCTCTTGTAGACAACACACAGTTGGATGTTGCTTTTTTATTCAGTCTGACAGTCTCTGCCCTCTCACTGGAGTGTTTATTTAGTTCATATACTTTAAAAGACACTATTGATACAGTTGGATTTACATCTGTCATTTTGCTGTCTATTTTTGATATATATCATGTGTTTTTTGTTCCTCTATTCTTCCTTTATTACATTTTTTATATTGAGCAAATATTGTAATGTGCCATTTTACTTTGTCTTTTAAAATAACAGCTTTATTTAGATAATTCATACACTATAAAATTCACATATTTAAAATGTGAAATTCAATTGTTTTAGTATATTTACAGAGTTGAGTAGCCATCACAATCAATTTTAGAACATTTTCATCACCCCCAAAAGAATCCCTGTACTCATGGGACAGACTCCCCCATTCCTCCCTAAACCTTCCCTTGCCCAGACCTCAAAAATTATTGTCTACTTTCTGTCTCTACAGATTTTCCTGTTCTGGTAAGAGCAAACATTCTTACATTGTTTCTGATCTTAGGAGGAAAGTACTCTTTCACTGTTAAGTGTGATGTTAGCTGTGGATCTTCATAGATGCCCTTAATTATATCGAGGAGGTTCCCTTTTGTTCCCAATTCGTTGAATGTTGTTATCAGAAAGTGTGAAGTTTTATCAAATGCCTTTTCTGTATCTATTGAGATGATCATGTAATTTTTGTTTTTAAGCCCATTACTGTGATGTGTTATACTAATCGATTTTGGGTCTGGGGCAGTGGGAGGTTTAGAGGGGAATGGGGGAGGCTTTCCATGAGTACAGGGATTTTTTGGGGGGTGATGAAAATATTCTAAAGTTGATTGTGGTGATGGCTACTCAACTCTGTGAATATTTTCATAAACTTTACATTTCTGAAATAAATTCCACTTGTTAATGATATATAGTCCTTTTATATATGTTGCCAGACTCTGTTTGGCAGAATTTTATTGAGGATTTTTACATCTATATTCATAACAGATATTGGTCTGTAGTTTTCTTTCTTTGTGATATGCCTTTCTGATTTGAAGATTAGGATAATACTGGCCTCATAGAATGAGGTGAGAACTATTTCCTCTCTTTCTGATATTTGAACAGCTTTGTGAAAAACTGACATTAATTCCTTTAGTGTTTGGTAGAATTTACCACAGAAGCCAATTTGTCCTGTGCTTTTCTTTGGGGGTAGTTTTAAATTATATATTCAGTTTCTTTACTGTTCTATACCTATTCAGATTTTCTATTTTCTTTTTGAATGAATTTTAACAGTTTGTGTTCTTCCTGAATTTTATTCATTTTGTGTAATTTATGTAATTTGTTGACATATAGTTGTTCATAGTATTCCTTTATAAACCTCTTTATTTCTGTAGGATTTGTAGTAATGTCTCCTCTTTCATTTTCATTTTTCTAAGTCTTTATTTGAGTTATTTTCTTAGTGGTAATTGTAGATTATTTTAGGGGCACACTATACATCTTAACTGTCACAATCTGAGCCAGGTAATCCTGATTTAATTCCAATAAAATATGACAACTTTGTATATGTTATAAACACAATACAGTGCTACAGTTTTGCTTTTATAGTTTTGTATTTTTCTTATTGTAGTGTTTTCCCTCAATTGGGATTGCAAGCCCAGGCTAGTTTAGCATACTGCTTTCTCAATTTATTTGGATAATTTTACTAACAATACTGCCATCCACAATTATTGCCCTCTGGTCCAAATCAAGGTCACTCCTGCTAGCAGCAAAGCTGCTGGCTTTCCATACCTGTCCCACCCTTGTAAAATGACCATGCCAACTGACTAGGTGTGTGTGTGTTTATGTGCACATGTGTGTGAGTGTGTGTATGGGAGAAAGCAAGCTAGGTAAAGAAGGCTGCAGGTAGACTTCCACTGTTTTTACACAAAACATTGGTAATCGTTCATGAGTAAACACTTCTTACTTTCTTGTTTACCACTGGCTAACTATAGCTCTGAAATGTCTGTTTTTAACAATTTGTCCAGTTTTAGACTTGTTTTTTTTGGTGGGGAGAAGATTCTTCAATGTCTTCAAGCCACCACATTCAGAAAGTCAAACTTCCTGCTTTACAAAAAGAACACTTCTTCTTGTAAAATAGTTAAATAATAAAGGCATAAAGAATAAAAATTCCCGTGTATCTCAACATCCAGGTACAACCCATGTTAACCTCAATGTGAATATCCTTTCAGACTTTCTCGATGTATTACTATACAATTTTATATTAAGAGTGTCACACATTGCAGAATGCTTTACGACCTGCTTTTCCCGTTCACTAATACAATAAATAAATATTTCAATGTCAGTATTAATAGACTTACATCATTCATATTGATGCCTGTTATTTTATGACATAGTTATTCAAAAATTCATTACCATTCCTTATTGAGGGGGTTCAAGATGATTTTCTCTCTTTTACTTTTTCTCATTTCATAAATAACATGATAAAAGTACATCTGTATCTATGTGTGTAGGTATCTCTTTAGGAAAAATTTCTATAGAAAATATTACCTGTTTTCAGAATGTAATCATTTAAACTTTGGGTGCATTTTGTCAAATGTCTATCGATTTATACCCCCTCCATCAGTTCATACGGATTGCCATTCCCCATATTTTCAAAAGCACTTGGCATCACTCATTACTTTCACATTTCCTAGACAAATAATTGAGAAGGATAATTCCTATTTTTGTTTGCATTTATTTGATTACTTGTACAATTGAACATGTTTTCTGGTATTCATTGAATATTTCTATCTCTTTTTCTGTGTGAACTTCCCATTTCTATTAGGTGCCAATTTCTTTAATATTAAGATTTTTCATATTTGTTAAGATTCTTCCATTTATCGTGTTAATATTTTGTCTGCTATCTTCATTATAAATATCTTCCCATTTTTTCATGCCTTCAATTTTATAACGTGTTTTTTATTTTATTTTGTTCATGGTTGTTTCTCTGTAGTGTGAGGCACTTACTTCCCGAATTTTTGACCTTAAATACATGTGAGTGTAAATCATATGGTTGTTAAAAAACTTTGCAAAATATGAAATGAACTTTAAAAAGGTCATTTATTAATGAGCTTTTAAAAAAGCTCATTTTATTTTTATGCTAGAACACAGATTATGGAATCAGAATGTTGAGGTTCCAATTCTAGCCTGTCTATTTATAAGTTATGTGACTATAGATAATAAATTACTCTATGCCTCAGTTTCCTCATATGTAAATTGTGAATAATGATAGCACCTACCTTATAGAAACTGTGTGTGTTGAATGTTACAATATATGTAAAACATTTAGGATATTGCCTATAAGTTCTTAATGAATCTTCCCTGTTATTATTGTTATATAATACAATCTTAATTAGTTTCTGGCTTCCTGGTATTCACAGCCACCCTCACTATAAGATTTTATAATATGTTAAATGTGCTTGGTTGGTTTAAGGTTTTAAATATATTTATTCATACTTTATTCCCATACTTCTATAATATTAGTATTTACATACTTACATATTCAGCTTATTTGGATTTCATTTTGGTGAGTGAGATGTATATCAAGTTTTTTGTTTATAATCCATTTTATTGAATAGTTGCCAGATAAATTAATAATTTGTTGCATAGTACATTTTTGCATTATTTTAGATTTAATTATAATATATAATTAGAAGCAACTGTGGCCTCTCTATTTTGTTCTAATTAAGTCTTTCTACTTCTACTTCAGGATTATACCACAATATTTAATTATTGAAACAGTTTTAATACATTTAGGTCTGTGTGATCCTGTTTTCTCATCTATAAAAGTATGAAAATAGTGGTACCGGCCGGGCGTGGTGGCTCAAGCCTGTAATCCCAGCACTTTGGGAGGCCGAGACGGGCGGATCACGAGGTCAGGAGATCGAGACCATCCTGGCTAACACGGTGAAACCCCGTCTCTACTAAAAAACACAAAAAACTAGCTGGGCGAGGTGGCGGGCGCCTGTAGTCCCAGCTACTTGGGAGGCTGAGGCAGGAGAATGGCGTGAACCCGGGAGGCAGAGCTTGCAGTGAGCCGAGATCCGGCCACTGCACTCCAGCCTGGGCGACACAGCGAGACTCCATCTCAAAAAAAAAAAAAAAAAAAAAAAAAAAAAAAGAAAATAGTGGTACCTATCTCAGAGAGCTGTTTGAAAATTAATATATGTTAAGTATTTAGAACAGTTGCTTTGCTACATGTAAATGTTCCAATACGTATTAGCTGTTGTAATTATTTTTTTCTGCAAGAATAGTTTTACTTATGGAATGTTGGATTGTTATCCCAAGTCAAGGGGTAGAATCTATTTTCCTACCTCTTGGATCAAGTAGGCTTGTGCTGTGTCTTGATCAGTAGAATAGTAGAAATTACCTTGTGTGATTTGTAAGCCTGGGCCTCAACAGGACTTAAGGCATCTACTTTCACCCTGTAGGAAATTTGGGCTCTCTTGCTGTATAGAATATAACTGAGGTGCCCTGGGTGGTTGTTCTGGAAAACTACCAGAAACATGAACCATTTTGGGCCATTCATTCTTAGCAGAAATCTCAGTGCCAGCAAGCTGTAAGAGAGGATCCCAGGTGAGCTTAGCAGAAAGACTATCCAGCTGAATGCAGCTAAAATTGCAGAACTGTGAAGAAATAAGTGTTTTAAGCTTCGGTTTTATAGTTTTCAAATGCCACAGTAGATGACTGATACACACACATTAGTTTTCCATTTTATTTTAAAATCAAATAACTACCTAAATATCTCATAATTGAAGTTTTGCATTCTACAAGAGTACTTATTCTTCTGTAATTTGTCTTTGAATCTAAACTTTAGTCATTATTCTAGCAACACAAATATCTGTGAAGGTATAAGAAAAGATGAAAACTCATAATATTACCTAAAATAAAAATTGATGAATTATTCTCATAGTCTGTGAACATTTTTTATGGTAAATATATAGAGGACAGAGGTATAGTTAGAACAAATAGTGGCTTATCTATGCTTGAACCCAGAAGTTCTGGTCTTCTGAAGTGGCAAGATGTTCAATCTTTCTCCCAGCCTACTGTCAGCCCCTAACCTCCCAGCCCCACTATCTAGAAACCTGGGATCAGTACCAAGTACCTAACACTATTTTGCACAAAAGTTTGTCATTTTCTACTTGTAAGATATATTCATGTTGATTATGAAAAAAAATTGTAACCCTCTGCTGCTTTAGAATACATACCAGAATAAAATATGAAAATTAGTACCTCCAAATCAGTAGTTATTATTTTCATGTGGCCAAATCTACCTAACTGTGTTTCTTTATTAGGTATAAAAGATGTTTTGAAGTCCAAGACCCTAAGCATATTCACATACAGTTTTTCTTCTGGTACTGTGCCAATTACTTGCTGTGTGACATATTTTATTTCAAGAATTAGATTAAAGGATAAATAGCAGACTTAAGGAAGTCGGAAAGAAAATTAAGACCAACACACATAGAAATTTGTGGATTGCAGTTTTCTTTAATGTAGCTTCTGAAATAAGGACAATCAGAATGGCTGATCTCTGGCATATCTAAAAAGAAGAAAACCTAGTAAATGAGCAAAATTAGTAATTATAAAGTTGTTTGGCAACAGCTAGTGAAAAGATGGTCCAGTAATTCAACCAGAAGAATATGACATTTTACACTTTTGTGTTTGTTATAAAAGAAGGTAAATTGGCTGAAATTAAATCCCCTAAGTCAAAACTTTTACATTTCTCTAGTTTTCAGCAGTAGAGTTCTCTTGTATAGAGAAATATTTAAAATAATAGTAAATGCAGTTCTGCTCTTTATGTTAGCTTTTGACAGTTCTCATTTTTCTAAATGTAAATCATGCGAAAGTTATTTTCATAATTTATCTGAGAAAGTATTAACCTAGATTCTTCTAAGTCAGGATGAGATGATAATGTTTTTTCCCAATCTCACCAAGAAAAACCTTTAGGGAAACACAGTATAATTTGATGAAATAATTTTATTTTCTGCCACACATGCCTTTTCCAGCAGTGCACGGCACAACGTTCTACCCTTTTTGTTTAATTTGTTCAACATATTAAGAGAGATTACTGGTAAGATACAGGCCAGGAAATTGCTGCAGTCTATCAGACCAATGGATCTTCCTTCCCCACCCCTCTAGGACCTCTCATGATTCACGCACATGCATAGTGTGTGTCACATACATGGCATGGTTTCCAGGCCTCTGTGTATGTGTGTGTGTGTGTGTGCGCGTGCATGCTTGTGTGTCTGAAAACATTTACAGTATATGCATATATATATCTAGACCAGTATATAATAACTGAGCAGAATATTTATAACTTAAACGCGTATAGCATTTCATATTTTGCAAAGTTTTTAACAACCATGTCATTTACACTCACATGTATTTAAGGTCAGAAATTCAGGAAGTAAGTGCCTCATACTACAGAGAAACAACCATGAACAAAAGAGGTTAAGTAACATGTCCGAGGTTATGGAGGAAAGGAGAGGACAGATGGGAAGCCACAATCCCTGACTAGTGCCCTCTACCCAGTGTTGTGCTGGCTCCAGCTTGAAGAAAATACATTTTCTTCATGTCCAATGAATGCAACTGAAGAATGATACCCCAGTTTTTACTACTTTGTTAGATACATTTCCTTGAGAAAAATGTCCAGTGTAATCTGGGTAGCATTATATAGGAAAACATAAGGATTAAGTTTCAGTATACAGCACATATTTTGTTATTCTGCATACTGATACCTGTTTTTTAAAAAATACCCTCTGGAATACCATTGGTTTATGCAATTTTGAGAGTTCTAGAATAGCCTGCTGTATCTCTCCCTCCTAAACATACACACATACCCCCCACACATTCTACATAATGTATCAGATGTTAATCATTAATTAATTAAGCCCTTTAGGTAAATATTTAACCAAATACGTATCTAATTTAGTCTAAAGTAAAAATAGCAGAATTGATGTTTCCCCTCCCCGTCACATTAGAAATCAATAAAAGGCTATCTTCTTAGCTGTCTTATAGAAGAACAGAGAAATTACAGGTGATTAAAGAGATGATTAAAAATGCAAATATAGCCTTTAAAAAAATCATTGATCATATAAGCAGAAATGACTTCACCTTCTGTGAGTGGCTTGGATATAAAACACCTATTTAATTTTAACCGTCATTATTGTGAGCCAGCCTTGTGGAAATGGGAGAGAGTCATCTGCTCCAAAAAGGTGATTATAAATAACAGATAATGAAGCATCATTCAGTCATTATCGATTGGGGTAGAATTGCATGGGGATCAATGACAGAGCTTGGAGATCAGAAATATGGGGTTTGAAGGGCGACTCTCCCACTCACTGCCACTGTGACTTCAGACAATTTAACCTCTTTTAGTCATTGTCCTTTTATCTGCAAAATGGAGATATCTACTGCATATAGTTCTTGTGAGGGTTAAATTTAAAAACACATCAGTAGCACTGAGAATGGCACATTATAAGTGTTCAATAGTCGGTTTTTATTACAAGAAATTTGGCAACGATTTCATAAGCATAATTTCCCACTGATCCAAGAACTCAGATATTTTAAAAATATTCCTGAGATTTCTGTTTTTTGCTATAAAACCTACCTTAAACACTAATAATGTGAATACTTCTGTCTGTTATTATGATGCTGTTGGAAACATCACAGAACTTTCCAAGCCAACATATCTTACCTCTTTCCTAGTCCAAACTTCTGGATGTCCTGCCAAGTGCCTCAAATCATGACTCCCTCACTTTGAGAAAAGATCTATTTCCTAGTCCTCTGCTTAGTGTCTTGGGGCCCTGACATTTGCAGATTTGATTTTCTATCATCCCTCTGCCAATTGCTTTCTGCTTAGCTATGGATAATGGGAGGCAAAACTGGGAAATTGGAGGACTAGAAGAAGCAGCCAGGTTATTTCTGTGCCTTCTCTCTCATCTTTGGGTTGCATTTCTAACATAGGCTGATTCTCCTCCACAATTCCATCTCTCTCTGGCTGACCTTACCTCTGTACTTACAACTTCTGTTGGGCAAATGCCTGCCAAGATCCCAGTTCCCAGTTGGGACCCTCCCTCCGTGGGTGGCTGCTCCTCTATAGTTCCGCTACTGTCTCTGTCTGAATGTTCTGGCTTCTGGACTCATCACTTCTTTTGTCTCTTCTGTTCTTGAGTAACTTTTGACTGACACTGATCCCTGGGTGTTGATGCTTAACTCTGGGTGTCTTTACCATTCGCTAGTTGTCTTTCAGCTCTTTCTGTTCCTTTGTAACTCATTGCCTATATTAACGTCCTCTATTAAACTTCTTGATTTGGCATCTCCTCCTGATTAGATCTGGTCTTATCCAATCATGGTGATTCCACAGCTATTTTCCAAGCAACTGACCTAGCATAGAGATTTGATTTTTAGTGAGTTCTGGATTCCAGAGGACTTTATAAAGAAGCAAATATTAAACTATGACTCATTTCCTTTTTTTATTTAAAAAACTTAAAAATACTTGCTCCAGACTTTGATAACTATTTTTATTAGTAAGTAGCTATATAGCAGAAATTCTGTGACCAAAATCTATAGGTGAAAAAAATACATGAAATCCAAGACATGATGTTTTTCTTTGTTTCTATGTTAGTATTATAGCTCCTGACATTTAGGATTTTGAAGCAGGAATAATTAAATTACTTTCAAGTTTATGCTAAATAAATGAGCTTGGAATTCCAAACTAAACCCCCAACTTGGTGCATTAAGATAGTTTCCCTCTGTTTCTCATTGATATAATTACCAAAAATTAAATTGAAACAAAAGAAATAATACAAATTGTTAAGTCTGAATGTTTGTGTTCGCCTAAAATTCATATGTTGAAATCTAATCACCAACATGATGATATGGTCACCAATAGAGGCCTTGGGAGGTGATTAGACCATGATAGTTGAACCCTCATGGATGGTATTAATGAGCTTATAAAACAGATGCCAGAGAGCTGCCTTGTCCCTTCTACCATATGAGGACGCAGTGAGAAAGTGCTATGTACTATGAAATTGGCTCTCACTGGACACCAAATCTCCTGATATCCTGATCTTGGACTTCTCAGCTTCCGAAACTAAGAGAAAGAAATTTATATTGTCTGTAACCTACCTTTTTGTTTTAGCAGCCTGAATAAACATAGACATCAACCAAATATTTTAAAAAATAATAACTAATGGTAACAAACACATGTTTTACTTAATCACGAGGAATCTCATAAAATAAGTCAGATATTTTCAAGTTACTGCATAAGTCATGAAAATAATCAAACTTATGACTTCTTTCAGTGTTGTACATCATCCGTAATTCAAGGGAGAAATAACTGACCAAGGAAAAAAAAGGTGAAGTTTAGGAAAATCTATTAACATTCCAAATAAAACATAACCAGGTTCTCTTAGGCAATCATATGGGCACATGTATGTTTTCTTTTTTGTGCAGGTGGGTTGCTTTCAAAAAGAAAGAGAGCATGGGATAGTCAGCATGCCCTGAGACATGTCTTTGTTTAATTGCTTTTCTGTTTCCCATGATCATTGGGAAAATATCATCAATCAGTTAGGGTTGTGGAACTTATCTAAAGTTGTAGAATATCTGCTCTGATGGATTTATGTGATTACTATGTTAATGTAAATAAAGAAATTTATTAAATCGACCATTTCAGGGAAATGTGAATTGAGGCAAGATAAGAATTATCTTTCTGAGGTGGTACAGCTGGTGCTTAGAAAATGTTACTGAACTTGAAAATGCTGCAATTCAGCAACGATAATGAATCTCTGACTTTAAAAAATGATTTTCAGGAAGGCAAACCTACATGAATGAAAGTATTTCTCAAAACTGCCTATCAAAATAATATTAGCAACAAAAGTTAGTCAATTAGAAAGAAAACTTGTTTTCATAATACATATAGAAATTATGAAATAAGAAACTAGGTATAGGACTTAGACAGTTTTGTATTCCATCATTATAAATATGTAATGTAGTACTGGAAAAAAGTGTTTAAAGGTAATTCAATAATAATAGAAACCAAAACCATCATATGAGAAGGGGCAAATTAACACAATGGATATTTATTTATTTAACTTAATAGACTGTTTTTAGTGCAATTTTAGGTTAACAGAAAATTCAGTGAAAAGTACATGGAATTACCATATGCCCCCCTCTCCTCTGCAGATAGTTTCTTCTATTACTAACATGCATTAGTGTGGTGCATTTGTTACAATTGATGAACCAATATTGATACATTATTATTTATCTAAAGTTTATCATTTACACTATGGTTAGTTAACTCATTATGTTGCACATTCTGTGCACTTTGAAAACTATAAGGTGACATGCATCTAACATTACAGTATCATACAGAGTAGTTTCACTGCCCTAAAAATACACTGTCCTCTATCCCTTTTCCAAAACACTTGTAATAGTTCATCTTTTTACTGTCTCCAGAGTTCACCTCTTTCAGAATGTCATATGGTTGGAGACATACAACCTTTTCATTTTGGATTATTTCATTTAACAATCTGCATTTAAGTGTTCTTTGTCTTTTATTTAATATAATGGTTTCTATTTTATTATTCAAGTAACATCAGAGGTTGACATTTTATTTCTAAAATGTAAAAATAAAAATATGTGGGAAGAACAGGAAATAAAAATGGCACATGAAATGTTTTTGTGTCCCATCAAGAATTGTTTTTCTAAGGAATAAAGCATAAAATATGACTCACTTGGTTTAAAGACTTCCTTTACCTCTAAAAAAGTAGTAAAGTTCAAGCCATTTCCTAAAGTGTAATGCTTTTTCTTTGTAAAGTATTGGGTTTTGTAGCAAACATTTTAGGAATTATTTTTATATGTTCAATTTAATAATGCAAAAGTTGCATACCTAAGAAATTGTGTTTTATCCGAACAATTGTTAATCGGAGAAAGGGAGGATAAGGACTAGACAATTTTAATCTTGCAATACCAAATGAATTTTACTAAAGAAAGTTCAACAGTAATAGTGTTTTAGGGGCTGTTATGGATTGAATGTGCCCGCCTCATTCATATGTTAAAGCCCTAATCCTCATTGTGATTTTATTTGGAGATAGGGCCTGTGAAGAGTGATAAATGTTAAATAACCTTGGAAGGGCCCTATTCCAACAGGGCTGGTGTTTTTATAAGAAGAGGAAAAGATACAAGAGCTCTGTCTTTCTACCACATTAAGACACAATGAGAAAGCAGCTGTCTGACCCCATTTGGTTATCCTCTTCATTTGGAGAAATAGAACAAAACTGTAGAGATTGATGTCACTCTATTATCATCATAAATGTGCTTATTTGGTTTCAAATTCCACTGGTAAATAGCAGAATAGTGGGTTTTATAAGGTGGGAACAAGAATTTCAGGCTTTTTTTTTTTTTTTTTTTTGGTGAGAGTTAGAGTGGACCTCCTTGTATTGGAATATACCGTTTACAGGAGAAATCCAGAACTTGGTCTATTTTAGTTTCCATTTCTGACCTATCTGTTTCCTTAAAGTTTTAGTTTGATTATGTTACATTTGGCATGAGTGACTCCATTTTGGTTTCATCTGGTTTGGTCTGTTGGAGCCTAGTGCATGTCTTCCATCAAAAATAATAATCTTCCATAATTTTGTTTAAAAAATCCTCCCCCTCCCCTTTTTGTCAGATTCTCACTTAAGTAAAATTGTGACCAAAAACTTAAGGCTTTAGTATGACCTTCAGTTACCATCATTTTGGGTTTCTGGTTTCAGTTTGTTGTTTTTAATTGTTAGTGTCCTTATGGTCACACATCTCTTTGAGTTTTTGTTGCTCCAGTTGAAGAGAGATCATCTGACATTCTAGAGATGGCTGTATGCAAACATTAAAACTTTTGAGAGAAGATAATGCAAGAAGGAGACTACTATTATGTCTGCCACTAGGGTAATACCAAAAGTTTGGAGTATGCTCTTTAGTTAGGGTAGCCATGAACCAAACCAACTATAATCAAATAGATCAAATAATGAGCCAGATAAAGAGTTTACCCACAAGCTGCCTATACATTAATTCCTTACAACTGAATCTGTGTACTACCTGATATGTTTTTCCATATGCAACTAGAAGTATCAGCAACTACACAGACACTTTTCTGTTCAGCCAGTAAGTCATCTAATGGGAAAGCTTTCATACTGCCAGAAAACATGCATTAAAAAATGACAATTGAATGAAATTCCTCTATAGATGTTTAAATGGCCCATCGGCCCATCTGGTAGCAGAAATGTAGCTGATGTTTTTATCATTCATATAATTCCAGGATTATGAGTTTGAGAAACCAAACATTGGTCATGAACTATTTTAGCAATTTTGAACAGTCACCACACACAGACACATACACACAAGTGTGTGTTTGTGTGTGTGTGTATATATATATATATGTATTTATTGATTTATTTTGGATTATTTTCTCTCTTTCGTGATGAGTCATGGACTGCAGAGCTTTTAATAATGAAAGCTTTAAAGACTCAGGAAGGATCAGGTGGTCGTTTGGGTCCTCCATGAGCCTGTACTTAATATTGGACTTATTTTCTCTTAAATACTAGGTTTGTTTCCACAATTCATGTGTATAACACTGATAACTGATGGGTTATCACAGGTAATTTGACTTGGACTATGGAGTTCATTCAAATTACGTATCTTAACAATTTCAGGACTGGCTGATTTAGCATGAAAATTTGGCAAAGCATTTTCTTGGTATTCAATTATTTTTTGTCCTGCTTGGGTTAACAGTTTTAAAAACCATTCACTGTCTTAATTGGAATTCTGGGAATTTTTATGCAGTCCGGATGATAGGATCCTAAAGTTATCAGATACCTTTTTTAACAAACACACATTTGTATGCTTTTATGACTTTCCTCATCAAAAACATATTTTCCTTTTGTCTATTACTTTGTATAACAATTATTATACATAATTGTTTCTTCATACTTAGTAGTTTGAACTATATATATATAAATAATAATTTTAATTCTTAGTAACCTTAATTTATAGTGAAAACACTAGGAAGAAATTTTGAACTGTTTTGTATCAGTATTTGTAGATGAAAATTATTTTATAATTATTTAAAAAGAAAATTATTTTATAATTATTTAGAAATGTTTCCTTACATTATTATTTATTAACAGATCTAAATATATTTAGCTTTTCTACATCATATAAAAATAAGATGTCAAAATATATAAACTTATGTTTAATAATTAATGTTTCAGTATTTTAACTTACAAATGACTCTGAACTTTTATGATTATCTATTATTTAACATACCGTGACTTTAAGATTTTAAATTATTGAAAATAATTTTGAAAGTATGACACAGTGATATGGTTTGACTGTGTCCCCACCCAAATCTCATCTTGAATTGTAGCTCCCATAATTCCCATGTGTTGTGAGAGAGACCCTGGGGAGGTAGTTGAATCCTGGGGGTGGGTTTTTCCATTGCCATTATTATGATAGGGAATAAGTCTCATGAGATCCAATGGTTTTATAAAGGGAAGTTCCCCTGAACACACTCTCTTGCCTGTTGCCATGTAAAACATGACTTTGCACCTTGTTTGCCTTCAACCATGATTGTGAGGCCTCCCCAACCATGTGGAACTGTGAGTCCATTAAACCTCTTTCCTCTGTAAATTACCCAGTCTCAGGTATGTCTTTATTAGCAATGTGAGAACAGACTAATACCCACAGGTACATTCCCTAATGCTTTTTCCAGTTATCTTGGGTCTCACGTAGCCATATGGTTTCCAAGATGGCTATGAAGGGTAGAGCCTGTCTGAGACCTGAATTTGCATACCAGGTATAGAGCTCAGGACAGAAGCTAGATCTGGGAAGACTATGCCTCAAGGATTCAATCCCTCCCAGAATAGCCAGGAGGCAAAGCTAGGGCAGGGAAGAAGAGGCCAAATTGGACGTGACTCTGGCTTGCAGCGGATGGTCTAGGCACTGAGAAAATGTCTCCAATTCTCATGTTCACCTATCCAGACCCCCTAATCCAGGAGCTCAAAACCAAAATCATAAGCTCACAGTCAAACCAATCAAGTGTCCAATTACATTTAACCAATAAAGGTGTTGAAACCACTCCTATTTTGCCAACAATTCAAAAACTAGCTATATTTACCAAATACTACCACCTATATATAACACATACATAGACATAACAGACACACAGACATAAGCAGATCTTATAGATTTATAAGATTCTTCATTTGCCAGTTTTCAAAGTTTCCCTCTCCACCCCATCAACCTCTTGATTACCTGTAAGTTTCCTGAGACCTACCCAGCAATGCTTCCTGTACAGCCTGCAGAACTGTACAGGAAGTTGTACAGTTAAACCTCTTTTCTTTATAAATTACCCAGTATCAGGTAGTTCTTTACAGCAATGCAAGAATGCATTAATACACTTCAAATCTTGTCTTTGGCTCTCGGATTCCCTTGAATAACTTAGCCAATGATTCTTCTCTATTTAGGCAGGCAAGAAGAAAAAATGAACAAAGTGGGTAGAAAATAAACTCTGTGAATAGACACAATGGGCTCAGTAAGTACCTCACTTAGTCACTTGATGCTTCTGGGGGTCACTAGAAGCTCTATGCCAGATCCCACTTTTGACACCATTTATTAAAAGAAGAACCTTAGACAAATTAAGTTTAACAGACTTTAATTGAGCAAAGAACAATTTATGAATTGGGAAGCCTTCCAAGCCAGGATAGACTCAGAGAGACTCCAGTATAGTCACATGACAGAAGATTTACGGACAGGAAAATGTATGCAAGATACAGAAGCAGTCAGATTGGTTACAGCTCAGGATTTGCCTTATTTGAATGTGCTTCAAATAAGGCAAATAAGCTGGCCACCTGTGATTGGGTAAAACTCAGCGATTGGCACAAAAGTAGGTTGCAGTATACAGTTAAGTTTCAGTTTAGTATGTATGGAGAAACCCTTAGGCTGAACTCAAAATACGTAAAGAGCCAGTTTTAGACTACACTTAATGTAACAATTGTCAATTCAAATTTTTAAAACCTTCCAGAAACAAAATCTTAGCTGCTGAAGGATGACAGTTCTATTCTTTTGTGAATCGCCCTTATCCATACCGGAAACTCAGAGGCAATGAACTTTCTTTCTTCCTTTTCTTTTCTGTTCTTTCTTTTCTTTTCTCTCTCTCTCTCTCTCTTTCCTTCCTTCGTTGCTTCCTTCCTTCCTTCTTTCTTTCCTTCCTTCTGGCTGTACTACCATATATTTTCTTGTTACAAGAAGAAATTTAATCTTACATCAGCTGTCTTAGAATGTTGAGAATTTAAACCTTCTATAATTAGCATAATTTTCAAAAAGCATATTTTGAGGCTGAAATAATGAGGCAATGAAATTTTTACCCAACCTCTAAAACAGTTTTAGTTCAATAACTAGTATGTTCAGTCTTAAGCAGTAACAAAAAGTCCAAACTTTTTTCTGGGCTAAATCTCCTCGCCTTGTATTAATCAGGATGGACCAGGTTATGCTTTGGTAACATACAAACCCCAAACAAGTTTACTTTTTGTTTGTTTGTTTTGTTTATCCTAAGTCCTCTCAAGACCACAGGATGCTCTAAGGCAGTAATTCCTCCTTGTAGTAACTGAGCAATTAAAATTACTTTGCTCTTGGGACATTACCTTCTTGACATGGGGGTTCCTTATTGCTGTGAAAGAATGAAGAATGAAGAGTTATCCAGGGACTTCTTATGGCTGTAGTCTGGAAGTGGTGCACATAATTTTCATTCACAGTTCATTAGCTGTAAGTAGCCATATGCCCCAGATAGCTGAAAGGATCTGGAGAGTGCAAATCTTTCATAATCCAAGAATGGAAAGACAGTGATTGGTGAGTATTAGTACCATGTACCACACCTCCCTCCCAGTTTGTGCCTGCTAGGGCTAGGAGATGTGGTCAAGTTTTTATTTTGTAGTCTCATGTTTCTGTCCCTGCCCCTTCCCCACTGCCCCCCACAGTGGTCTTAAAACCAGGGTAAGCTGTCATTGCTTCTCTCAGATAGAACAGGGACCAGAAAGGAAAAGTCAGGGATGACAAAGTTCTTACTTTACTAGGATTACTGTGAGCTCACATAACACTTTATGGTGTGGCTTGTTAAATTAAATTTAGCCCAAAGCTGCCTCCTTACATATTTTAAGTTTGACCCATAGGTTTCTCCATACATAGCTAACTGTACCTAACAGGATATATAAATAGACTGTAACCTACTCTCATACTAATCACTGAGTTTGGCCAATCAAAGGTGGTCAACTGTCAAACTCCATTCAAAATAATGCAAATGTTGAGCTGTAACCAGTACAGCTGTTTCTGTATCTCATTTCAGTTTTCTATAGATTACTTCCCTTTTTCTGTCCATAAATCTTCCACCAAATGGCTGTGCTGGAGCCTCTCTGAACCTATTCTGGTTTGGGGGCTGTCTGACTTGCAAATCATCAAATCATTCTTTGCTCAGTTAAACTCTGTTAAATTTAATTTGTTTAAGGTTTTTTTTGTTAACAGGCTAGTGTTTTTAAATGGATTTTTTTTTCTCTTGTGATGTGCTCCATAGGTTCTTTGGATATTCTCCCACTACTGTAGATTGATCATTGGCTGTTCTTTGAAATTCTCCCACCAACAATTTAAAACTTCTGGTGGTCCACTTATGCCTAGTTTTCTAAGAGACTTACTGGACGAAGAAATTTTGGACAACTGAAATCTGATGCAAGCTCACTTTCCCTCTAGTTCAGAGGAAACACACACATTTGACTTGTCGGTTGAATACACTATAAATTGAAGCCATCTTCTCTGCTGCCATTATCTACTTTTTCCAACTTTAAGTCTTCAAATTCTTCAGGCCTGGGTTAGGCACCAGTCTTATGTATCCTCCAGGCTTCAAGAAATGTAAATTGAACTTTCTTATTGGTCCACTTGGAGCCCTCTTAATTGGATTGTATTCTTCCATACTTACTCCTCTCGGGTCACAGAGTATCATATATGTATTATGCAAAATAAATTGAGTCATATTATTCCCTTCTTAAGATCTTTCAGTGGCTTTCCATTGGACTTACTTAGAAAAAATAAAAATATGTATTTATTTTGTCCTGAAAGGTTTATCTGTTATAGTCATTGTCTATCTCTCCAACCTTGTTTTCTATTGGAGGTTTTCAAACTTTTGCACATTAGAACCACATGATGTTGTCTCCCTAAAGGAAAAAAAAAGGCACAATTAATATACATAGGGAGTTTATTTGGGCCAAGGTTGAGGACTGCAGCCCAGGATACACAGATTCAAGTTGTCCTGAATATATGCTCCCATTAGAAATAGTTGCAAGTGGGTTTTTAAAGGAAAAAGGAAAGGAAAGTTCTTAAGTTTTTTACTAAGAGTTTACATTGGGTCTTTAAAATAACAAGCTATTGATTGAATATACATTGTTCTTTATATCACAAATTCCAGAAACATGAAGATAATGAGTGAGGGTCACATTGTGCACTTTATGGTAATGTGTTAGGTCATTTATGAGTAAGTCTGAAAAAGGAAAGGAAAAAAAAAACATTTTAAAGCTATGCCTTTAAAAATTTCCCCTGGGCATGGCTGCAGGAGACGTGACTGAAGTCTTATGCTCCTCTCTCTTTGGGACTGATAAATTTTGCATACCTTACATTCCTCAGACTGCTCGGAGCCACTTTTTCTCAGTGTGCTTTTAAAAATCCTTGTGACCAGGTTGTACACTACGTCACTTACATCAGAACGTCTGAGGATAGCAGTCAGGCATCATTATTAAAAAAAAATATGCTATGATTCCAGTGTGCAGCAGAGTTTAGCAATCACTGTTTCAGACCATTTTTCCTTTCAACAATTTCTCAGTGAAAATTTGGATCCTTCAAAATGCTAGGTTAAATATTACATTATCACAATGCCCTTTCTTCTCATAATATTCTTTTACTTCATAGATTTTATTGTATCTTATAAGTGTATGTGCATTTGCATATTAGTCTCCTTCCCCAGGCTGTTCAATTCTATGAGATTAGAAATTACATTTATTTTCTGTTTACTATTATATATCCAGGAGCTGGCAAAGGGCCTGAGGTTTAGGCACTCAGGGTTTTTTTTTTTGGTAGGCTTTTAAGCAAATCTTTAGTTGTTAAATGAATAAATCTTTCTTATTACTCAGAAACCACCTCTAGATTTAGAATTATGTACTGAAAATAGCATGGGTTTTGTTGCTGTATGATGTTTGGTTCAAATTCTAGCTGTGTTCCTTCACTAGCCTGTGAAAACTTAGCTAACTTTCATCAACTTATCTGAACCTGAATTTTCTCCTCTGTAAATTAGAGGTAACAATTCTTATCTCATAGGATTATTAGGGGAACTGAAGAAAATAACAAGATAAAGCATCTCACAATGTACTTCCAAAAAATTTAGTTTTCATTTTCCTTTGTGACCTCCCAGGGATTAAAATTTCCACACTCTGTTCATCCCTATTCTGCAGATACATATTAGTTTGATTTTCATTCCCTCAATTCCACACTTTTTCCCCTCAAGGCTATTTGTTTTTATCTTCCAAAGAAGGCACAAGCTAATCAGACATCTGGATTCCTCACACGGTGGGGTGTTTCCTCAGAGGACCATCTAATAACTCATGTCTACCTTCACAGTGTCTCCTGAAGAAGATGACTCCACCTCAGTCATTTTAAACTGCATTTCTTATTGAAGCAAAAATATTTTGTGACATAAAAAATTGCTTTTAGTCACTTTTATTGTTATGTAAAATGTGCAAGTAGGTATTAACTCCTTGTCATAGAATTCTTAATTATACAACTAAAATCATATGCTAAATATAATTAAATCTATAAAACCAAAGTCAAATTTACAACATGAATTTAATGTGAGGATAATGTGTGTTCCGATACTGAACAGCCTATGTTGATTTTAAGGATAGACAATTGAATACTGAGGGTGTTCAAAACGTTCATAGAAAATGCATATTATTAAAAAAAAAAAAACTGCACTCCAGCCCGGGAGACAGAGCGAGACTCCATCTCAAATTTTTTTTTTGCACCAAAATTAACTTGTACAAACTTATTGTAATGTTTCTGAACAGGATCTACTTTGAGGTGCTAAGAAGCATAAGGTATCACTTTGAGAAGAGTCTGATATGAGAAGGGTGAATTCTGTTAAAATCAAGGCAAGAACAAACGTCAAGTTTTGGTGAGTCTTGGGTAGAAGAATGATGAAATCATTGCATTATGAAAAGTTTATGGAAACAATGCCCCCCACCCCAAAATCAACAGTTCACAAATGGACAACTCATTTTAAGAAGGGATGAGGCGATGTTGAAGATGAAGCCCACAGTAGTAGACCATCCACAGCAATTTGTGAGGAAAAAAATTAATCTTTTTTGTACCCTAATTGAAGAGGACTGATGATTAACAGCAGAAACAATAGCCAACACCATAGACATCTCAATCGGTTCGGCTTACACAAATCTGACTGAAAATTAAAGCTGAGCAAACTTTCTACTCGATGGGTGCCAAAATTGTTTTGCCCAGATCAGCTTCAGACAAGAGCAAAGTTCTCAATAGACATTTCAATTAAATGAGATCAAGATCCTGAAGCATTTCTTCAAACAACTGTAACAGATGGAACATGGTTTTTCCAGCATAATCCTGAAGATAAATGGATTTTTTTTCTGAAGATAAATAATCCTGAAGATAAAGCACCATCAAAGAAATGGCTGCCAAGAGGGAGCAGTGGTTCAGTTACAGCACGAGTGGACTGGTAAAGAGCAAATGTCCTACGAACAGTGTTTCGGTATGCTCAGGACACTTTGCTTGTTGTCTTATCTGAAGGGAAAAAGAATGATAATATTTGCTTTTTATGAGAGCATTTTGAAGAAGTTAGTCAAAGCTTTAGCAGAAAAACACCTGGGAAAGCTTTACCAGGGAGTCCTTCTCCACCATGACAATGTTCCTTCTCATTCCTCTCATCAACAAGGGGAATTTTCCCAGAGTTTTGATGGGAAATCATTAGATATCTACCTTGCAGCCCTGACTTAGCTCCTTTTGACTTAATTTTATTTCATAATCTTAAAAAAATCTTTAAAGGGTACTTAGTTTTCTTCAGTTAATAATGTAAAAAAGATGGCATTGATGTAGTCAAACTCTCAGGACCCTCAGTTCTTTTGAGATGGACTAAATGGCTATTATCATCACATACCAAAGTGTCTTGAACCGCATGGCGTTTATGTTGAGAAGGGAAGTTTATATTTATATTTATATTTTTAAATTCCATTTTCCACAAGCTTTTTGAAGTCCTTCATATAACCTGTGTTTAACTTCATATTGACTTGAATCTTTTGGTTTTGCCCAGGATAAATTATAGAGTCATTTTTTTTTCTAGTTTTTAAAATAGTAAACTTATTTTTAAACACGATTTAATTATTTTGTCGGCCAAATCAATATAAACATGTGCTCTTCCGTATAATGCTACAAAAGAAAAAAGAACAGTGGTAAACAAAAAAGTCCTCTTCATTGAATTTGTATATTTACTACTGACAATCTATTGCAAGTTGCCATACGGACTGACAGTATCCCCACAAAGCAATATGAATGTGGTGCTGCCCTCCCAGTTTACAGAAACTTTCTGGTTTGGCGTGTATACAAGGTCACGTTCCATATAAGGAAATCCCTACCCCATCATCTTACTCTTCTCACACCACAGTAAGGTTTTACTCACACACTGTGTCCTCATATTCTCTGGCCTTCCTTTGGCTCTATTCCCCTCCTAAACATACGTTAGATCTCTTGGCAGAATTCTCTTGTAAGGTGTTCATCTAGATCAGGGGTCATTGAACTACAGCCTGCAAACCCAATCCGATTCCCCACATATTTCTGTAAATAAAATTTTATTGTACCATACTCACACTTAATTGATTTTGTTATTGCCTATGGCTTTTTCCTGCTACAATGGAAAAGTTAAGAAATTATGATAGACATTGTGTAACCCACAAAGGTAAAAACATTTTCATCTAGCCCTTAACAAAAAACGTTTATTGAGTCTTGGTTTACATAACCAAAGATTAATCACTGAAATAAAAGCGCACACATATTCAGATGCCAGAGAATATGTCTGTGGATTTAAGGTTTAGAAATACTCATGTATTTGCTTGAAAGAAGTGGGTTTGAAATGCTGAGAGAGGACCAAGTTATGAATCATTCATTAAAGGTCAGATGCTTCAGATATCTGTCTTCCTTGCTTCCCTGAGGCCTGCTCAGACTGTTGCAGAACACTTCACCACTCTTCTATTTATGGTCTATACATCAAACACAGTGCTAGGCAAATCGCAGGGACTTAGCAAACATTTGTTGAACAGATGGTATTGAGATAGTGACACTGAACTAGGAATTACCAAGAAATATGGGAGTTCTTTAGGAGAACTACTGGGTAGATGCAGACCAGAGTCAGTCTTCAGGGCAGTTGTGGGGACCTCTGTGGAGCAAACAATGGGAATTATATAGAGGGCCTTTGCAAGGAGTGGACCGTGCAAGAGCAGTCCACCTGGAGCTGCTGCCAGCAGAGCCAGGAGCTGCCCTGATGGAAGATCTTGCTAGTGGGAATTGCCTTAAGAAAGGCAGAAAAATATCTTTGAAAGTCTCCAGTTCATGCTGTGTTGTGGAATATTTGCTGTCCTCCCCACTAGGAGAAAGAGTCACAATAGTCACAATTTACTTCTTACAGCTATACACATGAGTTGCTCACACAATCCATTCTTTGTTACTAGATAATAGTTATCTTGCAGCTAGGAGAAATGAAATAAAAACAGTAACAAGGAGAAGAAATTGTTAGAAAGGACTCTCGGGACAGTAGGGAGAAACTATCTGTGTGAAGACGCTTGTGAAACTCAATAGTGTATTTTCTAACTTCTTTTGAAGGAGATTTTTAGGGCAGATACTTGAGACATGTTTACAGAAAATTCCTCAGCATTCCCCCTTTACATTTAGCTTAACACATATTTGTAAGGGAGTTTATGCTAAACTTATGGTAGTAATAGGATGAAAGTTTGGCCTTTATTTTCTAACATTTTTCTTAAATGAAATATATACATTTCTGAGAATCTTGCTTTAAACCTGCATTTTTTTTTTAAGATCAAAGGAATATTGGCATTATTTGTTGGCAAAAAGTGAAGTGACTTTCCAAGCATCAAAGCTGTTTAAAGTGTTTTGAAAATACAATTGCACTCTTCATCTGTTTCCCTTTAGAACCAGTCTATAATGCATGCCAGTGATTGTACTGTGCCTTAGATGGGATGTTAAAATGTAATCTTAGTTGAAATAAATTGAAGTTCCTCATTAGATATTGAACAGTAACATGAGGGAAATTGGTTTCCTTTAATCTTCCACATAAGAAGGCAATCTCTTTATATGCAAGTAAAGGATTTTGCATATTGATTGCATTTTCTGATGATGAACTTACACATTTATAGGCTAAATGGCATTCTCTAAAGAGAAGATGCAGAGTAATTATCTATTTTCATAATTTCCTCTAACGAGTTACCGCTCCAGCATGCCAAACACTGTAATAGCATGATTCATATCTCTCTTATCCTAATAGTATTATTCTCCTACATTGACTTTATGCTTCCATAAATGCATAAAATGTTTACTGTTCAAACAAAACAGCAAGAAAACCCTTGTCTTCAATGCCCAATATGAGATTTCACTCTGTACTTTAGGGGTGAAGTGGGAGGCAGAGTGACCAACTTGCCTTGGTTTGTCTGGGACTTTTCTGGTAATAGTGATGACAGCTTTAGCCAAAGGAAGGCTAAATAGATGATTGGAGGCCCTTAATCCTGAGCAAAATGGATGGTTGCTAATTTGAGATGACCAGATTAGTAATTGTTTAATTTTTTTCTCATTTGTTTAAATTTTCTCTCTTTATTTATGTATGTTTAATGAACCATTGGAGAATAAGCTGGAGATATTATGCCACTTTACCTCTAAAAATTCAGTGATTATTTCCTAAGTACAGTCTCTTTCATGACCACAATATATTCAGTATATTTATTAAAATCAGGGAATTTGGTGTTTATAAATTACTCTAGTCCACAATGCAGATTCAAATTTCATTGAGTATCTCACGAGTATCCTTGATAGTTTTTGTTTTCTACTAGTCTAGAATGTATCCCAAGATCACGTACTTCACATCATTGCTATGTCTTTTTGTGTTCTTTAATCTAGAATAATTTCTATACTTTCTCTGTGTTTCTTGTCCTTAATACTTTCTACACTTGCTACTGTGTAGAAAGTCCCTCGGTTTGGGTTTGTCTAGTTTCCCCATGATTATATTCAGTTTATACAGTATTTAGGCAGGAATACCAACAAGATGATGATGTGTCTTTCTCAGAAGACACATGATATTGGTCTGACATAATATTGGTGATGTAGCAAAATACTTAGATTTTCACTCTCTAGTTTTAGTATCTATAGAAAATTTTCTAATGCTATCACTATTTTTATATTCATTGCCATTCTATTATAATTTTTTTAATAAGAAAGAACTTGCCACACATTTTTTAATTTACAGGGAGACCCTCAATTCAGTGTAAAGTTTATTGTTATACTTGTCCTACGACCTAGCTTTATTATTTCATCCACCAGTATTTCCACCAGGTAACATTCCCTGAGAAATGCAGTGATTTCTGGACCCCAAGTCTCCTGAAAACAGGCAAAATCCATCTAGTTATTGCCATTTTGTAAAAATAAGAAGAAGTTTTGTGCTATCAGAAAACATCTTTGAAGACTTTGGAGAATAGAGATTATGTATATTCCACAGGAGGACCCTTTCACAGCTTAATAGACAACCACATTTATTGACCATCTTCTGCCTGCAGCATATTTTACCAAGTGCTGCTTTATAGAGCATTATCTCTAATCTATACCAGCACAGAGCACAGACTACTGGATCTCTTTGGAGAATATAGCTTGCCCCATTATCTACCTCTCAATGATTTTTATTAATTTCCAAATGGTACTCGTACAGTTTTTAAGACTCAAACAAACACAGCTAGTAACACATACACATTATATATATGGGATTTTCTTTGTTGTGCCATAGATCATCAGAAGACATGCTTACATAGGTCAGGTTGAATGCAATCAATACTCATTTTGTGAACAAGAGTGGCTTTTTGGACTTAGGAAATTTATATGCATTTATGTCTTGTTTTGCCTCTCAAAGCCCTTTTAGTTGATTGTTTTGACATCTATATGCATACTTAATTCAGGAAGAAGCATCAAAACTGTAGTAATCACCAAAGGAGTTAGGTTGAAAAGCCCTTAACTGAGTCTGTGTCATGAATTCCTCATCTCCAGGGTTATATGAAAGAGAACAAACTCCTAACTCTTGAGTCATAAAACTCAGATAATTTCTTTGGGTATGAGCATTATAGATAGTTATGATGTGAAAAGTAATAAATTTCAGTAGTAGTACTGAGAACAGATACAACTCTCCCTTGGTATCCATAGAAAATTGATTCCAGGACACCACATCCCTCCACTAACAAAATTCATAGATGCTCAATTCCTTGATATAGCATGGCATAGTATCTGCATGTAACCTATGCACATCTTTCTGTATACTTTAAATCATCTCTAGAGTATTTATAATAACCGAATACAATGTATATGCCGTATAAATAGTTGTTTTATTTATTTATTTTTAGTGTTATCTTGTTTTTTTTTTTTTTTTTTTTTTTACTAATTTTTTTCCAAATGTTTTAAATCCTTGGTTGGTTGAATCCAGGAATGTGGAACCCATGGATTCAGAGGGCTGACTGTAATTGCTAATTACACTTAGCTATACTCTCTGGAAATTTCAACAGTTTTCTTGATTTACTTACGGCTTTGTTTCAGAGACTAATACACATCCTGGTGCTGTAGGAGACTTATGTAACAGGTATTAGAGTTTTAACTCATGAACACAGTAAACAGAAACCATTATATTCATAAATAGGCTGAAAAGAAATCCATGACTTAGTTTTTAAAGAAACTTGAGGCATTTAAACAATCCTTCTAATCCATTTTCTATACTAAGATGGAAAATATAATTCATTTCTTCATCAGTAAATAAAAACCAATGAGTATATTATTGAATTAGATGAGCACTTTGCTTTCAGTTAAAAAAATACTAGATCATTAATTGTCAAATAATTACATGTTTTTATACTTTGCACATTACAGTTAGACTAAATTAAAGACAACCTTTTGTTTTGTCTGGAGGCTTATTTTATAATAGAGGTTCATAATAGAATAATCAATTTATACATTTAAAATCCACTTCTTAGGATTTAAAACTTAACTTTCTTTTCTAGTAATTTATAGTCATATCTTCACTTTAAAGACATATTGTTGGTCATGTCTATGATTCATTTGAGGCCTTCTTTGGTTAGGAATGAAAACCCCAAACTGCAAACATTTTCCCATGGGAAAATGCCATCTGCTTTAGAGTGATTTGCTTTATGATGTGGATTCCAAACTGCATTGTATTCACCTGCTTACATCTAAACACACTGAAGCTCACCCACAAGCAGAATTCTCATGAAAGATTCTATGGGAAATAATAGAGTAAACAATTAAGCAGTAGTCTCCAACAGTGAGAGTAAAACAGAAGAAAAAAATAGTAGGAGAAGAAAAAAATATTAGAGAAAGAAAAAAAGCATCTGAGAGCAAAGAAGAGTAGAGTCAGAGAAAGAACTCACGGGAAGATGGGCAAGGTAATGGGTAAAAGAAGGAAAATACTTTCAGGGAAACAAGTTATCTTTCTTCAGAAACTCAGTTTATGGTACTTTTTGAAAACTACCTACCCAAGAACTTTTCCACTTTTAAAATAATCTCTATTTATTCTTCATAATCATCATCTCTTTTTACTCACTCCACTTTGTTTTATGGCACCCTACACACATTAGTGTAGGCATATACCACAGACAAAAGGAAGAGATGAAGAGAAAGGAAAAGGAGCAAAAGCTGTGTGTGGGACTCTGCAAAATGTCATAATAATAAGTGTATTAGCTGCATGTTATTATATCACAGATGAGGAAAAAGAATGTAAACCAAAGATTTAAAAAATCCTAACTAGTTTGATTGATAAGGAATGAATCATAAAACTCATGGAGATTTATAGGGCATTACTGATTTTTAAATTTTTGTGGTAACTTCAGCATTTTACAGGTATTGGCATGTTTGAAAATAATGCCATGTAGCTAGAACCAAGCTGATTCATATGTGGAGGGTTACTATTAATACGCACACAGTTCCCGTTTAAACAGAAAGTCTGCCAAAAACAAAATACTCTATTAAAGAGCTGTCTCAAATATGCCCAGATGGAATGAGCACCATACATTGTCCTTTATTCTGCTTAGTCTGTTTTATCTGCTCAACTAAGGACCATCGTATTTCCACTTTCCTTTTCTCTTTTTCCTGAGGATAACCCCCACCTCTCCTCCTTTGGTTTAATCACATTTCTTCTCTTTACACCATCACTGAAATACTATAGCATGAGACCGTCATGAAAAGATTAGCACATGAAATATGGTACGCTGATGTATTGTATTCACACAATGCCTGTTATGAGGTTTTGTAAAGAAGGTTTGGTCAATGCCATATGCTCAGAATGGTCCTATTCTTGGACTCTGAATGTTATCTCTGAGTTCTGCAATATCCTACAAAGATACAGCAATTAAAACAGCATTGTAATAGCTTACAAACAACACATCTAAGCAGTGGAACAAGATTGAGAGCCCAGAAACAAACCCACATATCTATGGTCAATTGATTTTGGATAAAGGTACTAAGAGCATACAGTTGGGAAAGGATTGTTTTCTCAATTAATGGTGCTGAAAGAGTGGTTACCCACATGTAGAAGAATACAATTCAGCCCTTATCTCGCCACTTATACAAGAATGAACTAAAAATGGGTTACAGGCCGAAGCATTAAACCTGAAACTATAAACCTATTAGAAGAAAACATAAGGGAAAAACTTCAAGACATGGGTTTGGGCACTGATTTTATATGGCCTTCGTTTCTTAATTAGCCTGGCATCTGACCTCTGGGGCAATTGGGCTGCACGAGATGGGATGCTTTGTGGTTTCATTTCTCCATTACTCTTTGTTTCCCAGGTTGAGACATCAATCTCTCAAACAAAAAATGTTTAAAAATTTAATTGATTTGTTTAATCAAAAACGCATTCATTGTTAAAAAAAATTAAAAATGCTAGACGAAGTAAAACATAGGGCTCCTCCTTCATTTCCAATCTTCTACTCCCTTTTCTCTGTGGTTGCTACTGTTAAAAGTTTAGGATGCGCTATTCCAGCCCTTTTCATATACACATCAAACATATAAACATCTAGACACATGACTACACAGACAATTTTGCTGCTTATATTTTAATAAAAATAATATAAAATGATACACTTTGTTCTCCAATTTCCACTTAACTGTTTGCCATAGATCACCCCTCATGTCCATAGACATATTTACCTAATTCTTTTCAAGAGATTCAAGATGTCTATAGAATGAATATACAATTATATATTTCTTTTCTTCTTGATGGTCATTTATTTGTTACAACTTTTCACCATTATAGAGAATATTGCAATTAAAATATGCTTCTTTGTCCTTTGCAAGTATAAATCTGGGAGCCAGACTCAGAAGTCAAAATGTTGAATATAATTATTCAACAATAATGTGTTGAATACACATTATTTTATAAATACTGCAACATTTTCCTGAAAAAATGATGTGCTGATTTATAATCCCACTAGAAGTTTATGAGATTGCTTGTTTTCTTCTACCCTTCATAACTTTTGATATTAGGTACTGTTAGTTTTAATTTTTCAGTGTATGAGAAAAGTGCCATTTCATTTCCTTCCTCCCTTCCCTCCCTCCTTCCCTTTCTCCCTCCCTTCGTCCCTCGCTCCCCCCTCCTTCCTTCCTTTTCTTCCTTCCTTCCTTCTTTCCTCCCTTCCCTCCCTTCCTCTCTCCTTCCTTCCTTCCTTCCTTCCTTCCTTCCTTCCTTCCTTCCTTCCTTCCTTCCTTCCTTCCTTCCTTCCTTCCTTCCTTCCTTCCTTCCTTTTTTATTTTTTCATTCATTAGGGAGATAATTGCTTTACTTGTTTGTTGGCCATCTCTCAGTTGTAATATTTAGCATACTATGATGTACTTTTTTCCACAAACCTTTTCCATTTCTACTTTATTACATCCTTTACATATTTGAAACTAATTTTCCCATTAGTGTTTTTAATTGACCTGTTGCAATTGTACATATTTATGGGGTTGCAGAGACTGGGGAAGGGAGGAAGGAGAGAAAGATAGGGAGATGTTGGTCACTGAGTACAATGTTTCCATTGCTTTTTTCTTCTGAAAAGCACTCTGGAACTTGTGTAATAGTTATAATTGTAACTAACTGCATTGTGACTCACCTAATCACAGCAGCATGCATTTAAAAGGAGGAGAGGGTAATGTAAATGAATCTGGAGAGTGCTACAACCGTGTAGAAGACACTGCTAGTGGCCTATCCAATATCCATACCCCGTTGTTAATGAACTAATAGAACATTGATTTCTTGAAGGTCAGCAGTGTGTCCAGTCAAAAAACTTACTTCCTCAGCCTCTTTTGTAGCTATTGTTGAACATGTGCCTTGGTTTGAAACAATAAAAATAACTAGGAGTCATTGAATAAGTATTCCAGAAAATGTTTTGAAAGGTACAACCTTAACGGGCTAAATTCCTTTGCTCTTCCCACATCCTCTTCTCTCTTCCTTTCTGAAATGCAAACCTTATGCCCATAGGTATGGTAGCCATCTTGCAAACACGAAGATGAAGACCACATGCGAAGGAGAGCAGAGCTGAAGAACAGCAGGACCCCAAGACCTGGATGCCATAATCTAGAAGCTGGCTCAGATTGGGCTTGTCCACTAGTAGACTCATTGTTATATGAAAAATGCTCAGCAATAGAAGATCCATGTGTTTAAGCTACTGTTATTCAGGTGTATCTGAGCTAGCTAGAGGAGAGCCTAGGGATGATTTATTTTAGAGATGATGAAACTCAGATACCAAACAGGTTAAGCAGTACACTATATTTATGGTCAAACTGCACAACATCTGTATTCTATAATAATTATTTTTTGGGAAAGACAACATGTTGAAATGTTTTAATGGTTATTTAGCTATACCTTTGGCATCGACAGTGAATTTGCGTAGCTCTTTTTTGCAGGATTCAAAGGATTTCCAACATCATATTATTAACCTTTCTTCTTTGTCATCATTGAATGGCCTTTAGACCTCAATCTGAAGCTTGACTATATTCTTCACAACCCCCATCTTAGGTATTTTGTTCATTCATCTTTATGGTTTAAAGAAAGGATAAATTCACAATTATTTGAGGTATGAGAGAAAATATTTTCTCTTTGATTTTGTAGTATATCCCATCAAAATAATAGCAGAGAAATAAAAATTTTCAGGGCATTCTCTATTTCCTTCTAAATATATTTAATCAATATAACAAAGATCTTTGTTTATAAAACTTAATTTTGAGTAGAGAAATCAAATTGCACTAAAAGTAGATCTAATAGTCTCTTGTTATTTAATAAGAACTTCCATTTTTTAAAAAACAGACATTTATTATCACTTATGTGTTGTCAGGCACTGTTTTTTGCTTTCAATGAAAAAGTGAGTGTGACCATGTCTCTACATAGGGAAGGATCAAATATAATGGAACAGATAAATAAGTGAACCAATGATTACAGCTTAGTGAGAAGAAGGCAGTGAGAGAGGTGTTTGTAGAGTCCGATGGGAAGGGAGAAGAATATTGAAATCAAATTGCCAGTTAGGAGAGACATCCCAGGAGAGAGGATACCTCAGATATGTCACTAGGGAAAAATAAAGAGTTGGTCAGGCAGTTGGCCAGGCATAAAAGGGAAGGAACATTCTAGCTGAATACAATATGTTTAATGAAGATAGAAAACAAGGCAAGCAGGACTAAATTGAGGAAAGCTTACATAATTTAGGATAGCTGGAATAAAAGTTTACGTGGGAGACAGACACTAGATAAAGCTAGGAAACGAAAAGGGGGCAGACCAGAAAGGAAATTACTCAGTTAAATTAATATCAATTCAACAAGCATTTTGAGTATCTCACTATGTACCAGGCACTGTCCTGAGATGTGGATTACAAAGGCCATAAGAATTCACAGTTTTGTTCTAAATTGAGTGATTTTTTTTTTCTCTGAAGGTTCCTCTGGATATTTCCAAGGCCAACATGTGTCTTGAGTCATAGAGGAAGAAGAACCTGGAGGTGGGATGGAGAGTGAGCTAAGCAGTGTCTGCGGTCCTAGGGAGCATTATTGCACCTGCTAGCCCACAGAAACCTTACTGGCTGTTGATGATTCCTGGCTTTTCCCTGAGAGCAACTGGATGCCATTTTCTACCTGAAACCCTGATACTTAGGGATGGAAATGAAGCTAGGAATGTGAATGAGAATGGGTTGGCTCCTACTTGTGTGATGTGAGATAACGAGAACATTGATATAATGGAAGCTTTGCTTGGTTGAAGCTCTTTATGATGCTCCTTGTGTTACCTTATTTGGATGATTATATGTTGTTTTTATTATAGGATTGATTCAGTTATCAACTATCACTGTCTTCCATTTTGTGTTCCAATTTAACATTTTCAGAAACTTAAGTAAAATGCATTTTCATGACTGTTCATGGTAGTGCATCCTTTTCCTTTCCACGTAAACCATCTTGACTTCCCAAGACTCTTTGTTTCCCATCATCTGCCTCTCTAGTGTCTTCTGCAATCTTATTTGCCATTAATTATTCTGTAGCTGAAAAAATTCCTGCTTCCTCAGAGATGGCATTTTCTAAGGAGGTGAAGTTTTCAGTACTTCTCAATTCTGCATTACCTTCCCTTTTTCTCCTCTCCTCTCTCATCCATTTAAGTAAAGAGTCTTATTCTTTGTTGGTTTCTGTCATTTGTCATTACTTCTACCATTGAGTACTTACATTTCTGATAGGACATGCTACAAGAAAGAATCTTCTTCAGGACCCAAAGGAATGATGCTATTTACAATAGTAAAGAGATAGACAATGGGGTCAAATTTAGTGTCACTCACTGGCATTGCTCAAAAATCACTCAGATCTCACCTTAAGTCTAGATAGAACGCTCTCCTTTTGGCCAAACCTATTTTTTCAAAGAAGGTGTATCAAATCTAAGAAATTTAGAATATGTGTTGAAGCTGAGACCTCACCATAGAAGAAAAGGCATTTTACCTTGCAGAACCTGTACTATTATTATAAAAGAAAGAAAGCATGCTAGTAGTGCTAGCATTTAAGAAGTTAACAATCTAAAGAAAGTCAGTTCTTTGTTATTCTGACCAGCAGATGAGCAGTTGTTCATGTTTTTAATTTTAAAAAAGGAGGCCACCGGCCAGGCGCGGTGACTCACGCCTGTAATCCCAGCACTTTGGGAGGCCGGGGCAGGCGGATGACGAGGTCAGGAGATCAAGACCATCCTGGCTAACACGGTGAAACCCCGTCTCTACTAAAAATACAAAAAATTAGCCGGGCGTGGTGGCGGGCGCCTGTAGTCCCAGCTACTCGGGAGGCTGAGGCAGGAGAATGGTGTGAACCCGGGAGGTGGAGCTTTCAGTGAGCCGAGATCACGCCACTGCGCTCCAGCCTGGGCGACAGAGTGAGATTTCGTCTCAAAAAAAAAAAAAAAAAAAAAAAAAGGAGGCCACCGATTTTTTGCTTTGTGTTACAGATACTACTAAATACTATGCTTTAGCAACTCAAATACTTTTAATAGAAAGAAAAATCTTTTCTATACTATGTACGTCAGTATTAGCATATAATCATAAAATAATAGTAGTTAAATTTTGTTTAAACAAAGGTCTTGATGATTTCATGTATTTATACTGAAATAGACATCTAAAAACAGGAGAAAAATTAATAACATCAACTACTTTATACTGACGTTATATTGATAACAAATAGTATGTGTGCCTTGTTACCCTACCTTCATCTCTCTCCAGCAACACCTCTTTCTGTGCTGTCTTCAGTGACCTTCCAATTAGAATAAGTCCTTATGTAATAATGATACTGCAAATATTTAGTAGTAGACCTTTTAAGTTAGAAATCATTGTAGTTTATAATTAAAGTTTATGAAACATATTACTTGCCTCTGAATTTCCCAGTGTTTTTTTTTTTCCCTGAGACAGAGCCTCCTTCTGTTGCCAAGGCTGGAGTGCAGTGGCATGCTATCTTGGCTCACTGAGATTTCCGTCTTCTGGATTCAAGCGATTCTCCTGCCTCAGCCTCCTGAGTAGCTGGGATTACAGGTGCGGGCCACCACACCTGGCTAATTTTTTTTTTGTATTTTTAGTAGAGACAGGCTTTTGCCATGTTGGCCAGGCTGGTCTCGAACTCTTGACTTCAGGTGATCCGCCCATCTTGGCAACCCAAAGTCCCAGTGTATATTTTACAGAACATTAGAACTGAGAACAGTTCCATGAATATCAGGGTCCTAGGGCCAAAGGAATGTGGGAAATAGTTCCTATCATGTTTTTCTCTCGAAAATTTATAATGATCTTTAGTATACATTAAGAACTGATATCTGGAGTATAGAACATTGTTTCATTTGCTTAATTACTGCTTTCCCAAATCATAGACTCATTTGGATTAATGTTTTGGGATCAGTGTTCCAAGAGCCATCATTCAGGAAGCAATGGATTAACCAGACTTTCAAATATGAATGGTTTTAGAAGTCAATTTTTCGGGCTTGTTCTCTTGCACTCTTTTTTCTCTTGTTATATTTGCAAATTGCCTCCAATGTGGGGAAATTATTTTTAGCAAAATGTAATTGGAAGTAGATACTTCCATTTCAGTATTTTCTAAGCTACCACTTGCAGCTTCATCTAAATTCATTCTTCATCTAAATGAAGAATCAATACCATCAAAAGCAAGCATTTCCATTAAAAAAACTATTTCTATTAATGCATTAAAAAATTTAGAACAATAGCACTCGAAATTTTAAAACTTTTATATTGACAAATATATGACATTTTAAAAATGGAAACAATAATGGAAATAAATGGATTACAAATTACGGCCCAGGGAAGGTTTCTAGGAAGAAGTAAATGCCTATTTCTTGAATTTTCAAACATAGTGTGTTACTGTGATTCAAAGGAATACTGGCAAAGAAATAAAACTGAAAACACTAGCTTGGCCTTATTCAAAGTTGAAGATTTTTGTAATTCTGATTTGCCATGTGTTAAGGGATAAAGGAATGTAAAATCACAGAGAATAATTTGAAGAATAATAACAGTGTGATAAAGCACTCAAAGGGTTCCATGCTAGTATAAATGGAAAGAAAACAGGGCTTAATTTAAAAAATTGAAAGGAAACGTGAGAACAAATGGGGACCTACCGACATTTTAAATTCATGGAAGATGTGAACAGCATTATCATTTATGAAATCCAGAACACATGCAATAACGGGGCCCTATCCGAATCTTGAAAGTTGAAATATGAGTGCTATCAAAAGGGACACTTTACATAACACGTCCCGACAGGCAGAGAATGTAAAATGGTTCAAGGAAGGTTTTAAGATATTCATAAAGAAATCGTGATTTTAAAAAAATGTTGTTGCTACCTCAAATAGCTAAGGGAAATGGATCGCTTGTAAACAAATATGAATCTTGACTTTCTAAGTCAATATAATAAAGTATTTAAGAGTGTGGTCTCTGGAATTTAACTGCCTCATTCGTTATCCCAACTTCTCCACTTACCTGTGATATTTTAAAGTTACTTAATGTATCTAAATCTCACTTTCATCTATAACATTTGGCAAATGATAGTACCTGTCTCACTGGAGTGTTGTAAAGTTCCAGCACAGTTCTACGTACAGGGGAAGTAGACAAAAACCGGTAGGTATTGTAATACTCTGATAAAATGCGTATTTGGTGACATGTCATTGAACTTTTGGGCACAGAAAAATCCCCAGACACTTCTCAGAGCTATTTTAAATGAACAGATATTAAGCTTGGAGGAAACTGGCAACATCTCCCATATTTTTAACCTCTTATGCAATATTCCCTATGGTACAATTTGAAATTATATAATGATTTTAAAGTTTATTATATGTCTAAATCTGCTGTTAAATGTGTTTGGTGATTTTCTGTGCCCATAGTTTTGTCAACTCAAATATTTATTATAAAAAGCATTCCTGAATATTTTATTTAAGTTTTATGCCTTCTTTGCAAATATTTACTTTCTCGGAACTAGAAGAGAATCCTTCATCTTGCCCTAGTGATCAAATTCTTGTATTTTTAATTTTGTCTGATGTGATGGTAAAAGAAGAAAGTTGTTTTTCCTTAGCTATTGAAGTTTTCTGAGTGTACTTACTGTAAGTAATGAACTTCCATTACTTTTGCAATTATAGCTTATTTGATTGAATTTTCCACTGACTGCACTAAACATCTGTCCTGCTGGAACCATACATAGTCTCTGGTCTGGGTAAAATATGCCATCAAAATACAGTAAGATTTGCAGTCCATTAATTTCTGAAGCAATGGGCAAGTTAGACTTCCAAAAGGGCCAAGTTTATACTTGGGAATTCTGTTTCTGTGCTATCCATCTAAGTGGACTGAGACCATTCATGCTTCCTGCTTTGTTTTACTCTCTACTTAGTGTTTAATAAACAAATACAAACAATTAGCACAGTACTTGGCTTGACACTCTATTTTATTCTGACTATAGCGGCTGTCCTCAGAGATTATAGAAATAACAGTGGTGAGAAGGTACTTCATTATGATCTTGCTGACATTAGGATGCTGTTATTGGAACCGAGTATTAAGATATTTTTTTGATAATGGCACTTTTATGTGAACTTCTTTGAAGGCTAAGACTAAAGATACTTGAAAGGTGGAAAAGAAGCTCCCAGAAATAGAAGACCTTTTGATTTTGTCTGAAAGTATAGTGAAAGACTGCTATTATCATTACCATCATTTCTTGTTTTTTACATAAATGCATTTCAGAATATATGCCCAGAATATTTCTCTAGTAAGGTCTAGAGATTATTTTCTTATGTTTCAGAGAAAACAGGTAAGGCATAAAGAAGTCACAGAGAAAGAATAATGTTGAATATGTATAAAGGCTCAGAGCAGTCACCAGTAAAGGTCATTAATTTCTATAAAGATTTTGGAGCTACCATATCAATTTACTCAAGTTTAGTTTGTGTTTCTCAATCAACAACAATTGTCACTCCAATTTTCAAAATAGAAAATATTGTCCATCCAAGTCTCAGAATTTTATGGTTGTAGAAACCATTCATGTTCACCCACATTTTCCATACTTCCTTGCAGTCTTTTGCCTTATGATTGGTTTCTGCTCAGAGAATGGGTCAGAAGTAATAAATACCGTTTCCAAGACTGGCTCTTCACCCTTCTCTCTTTCTCTCCCAGGTCAATCTTAGAGGTCAAGTGTTTCACATGGCAGAGCTACAAGATAAAGGGGCTGCTTTGTCCAAATTAGGCAGAGCCACCAGTAGAAAACAAATATTTTAAATCTTAAATTTGTAAGATTTATGTCTGTTGCAGCACCCATATTAAATAATTGCTATACCATTACTAAGTGACGTATGCAAGCCATGTGTAATTCCAGTGAGATAGTTGCCATTGCACCTATGAGAGTGAACATTACTTCAAGAGGGTTATCTATGACTCTTTGGCACTATCTAAACTATATATTATGTCCATTCCTCAGCTCAGTAAGATACAGCATTTATAGTCATACATACTTATAGTCATATGTATAGCTTATTCAACTACTAACTAAGCAGACCAATGACAAAAATAGTACAACATGAACTGTTTTTGTGAGGGAGGAGAGAGAGCCTAGGAGTAGGCTCAGGAAGCCCCACTGGAGGATGACCAGGTAAACAGACAGGGCTGAGAACTAGGGAATCATCAAGGGTTGAGGAAGGAGGGAAACGACCTCTCAAAGAGCATCCCTGAGAAACAGGCTTTCAACATTCAGAGCAACCATAAGGCTGAGAGGAAAAATTGTGACCGTGCCGTCATCACAGTGGGACCTGCTGAATACAAACTGCTAGATTCATACTGAAGGCTCCTTCCTCCCTTTCCTATCACAGACATGGATGAAAACACACTGGTGGGGAAGGGTTGAGCCCTGTGAGGTTATCTGATGCACCCTCTCTACCACTTTTGTGCACCTTAAATGGGGTTTAAATATCCTAAAACGTCTGCAATGTGTTCATTTCCTGTGGTAGATCTACAGTGTGTGACAGGAAATCTATTTCTTTTCCTGTAGATGCTAAATTCATTACCTTGACACAGAATTTAGACTCACTCTTTGCACTAGCTGCCATAGCAACCGGTATCAGGCATTTTTTTTTTTTTTTCTTATTTTTCTTTCACTGGAAGCAGGGTAGTTAAATGTAGTGGTAAGAACAGTACTCAATTAAAAATTTTGTAAAAGCACCTAATACTACTGTACCAAGGGTCTCTTCATACTGTCACCTCTGTTATTACATACTTCATAAACCCATAATCACGTTATAGACTGCAAGCAGAATTTAAGCTAGTAGAATATGGGATTCTTTAAGATCATTTTATGAAGGAGTTTCCTTTTCTCTTTTTCAAATTCACAGCATTGAGAGCTATTTGAAATAATGGATATAATTGATTATTATTGAAGGCAAGTCTTGGACAGGTACTAGACTTAAGTGGTCCAAATGTTGTTATGGCTCTGAATAACACTACATTAAAATTCCATGTGGATTGGAGTGGCATCTGTTTCTACCTTCAGTAAAGAGAAGAACACCACAAATTCATCATGAAAACAAATTGTCCTGGTTTCCTAAAGAGCAAAGTGAATACTTATAAATAACAAAACAACGTTAATGATTTTTCCTACCGTAAATACTAGCAGGGTTGGTTTGAATTGGAGGCTGAAGAGGAAGAGAAAGAACACCTGTTTTTAAGGGTCCAACATTTATGTGCTAACAGGTATCAAAAAAGTGAGGCCGTGGGCACACATACACAGATGCCCAGAGAAAATTCTTAAAACACTTAAACATTTTGAGGCTGTGTCAGTGCCAGGCTAGGTACTAAACAGCAACAATCATCTAGCATTGTACATGCTCAGAGCTCAAACCAGCCAGCCCATCTGGTTTAGCTTACTTGGACTGTTTAACTTTTATTTTAAACGTAGTGTTCAGAAACTACTTTGAGGTAGGAGAATGCTCTAAGGAAAACCATTAAGTTTTACAGCTCAAAGCAAATACATCTCAGTGACTGAAGAAGGGGTGATTGTTTATAATGTTTCTTATCGTTTTTTTTCTCTCTCTTCCTGTTGTTCATTCTTATCTCCATTCACCACAGAGATATTTTGCACGTAGTGATTATCTCATTTCTTTCCTTATTCTTAAGCCTGAAATAAATCCAGGTCTATACAATAAGATTCTACTGTCACGTATTCGTATTTCTTTCTTCCTCAAATTATTTCCCTTATTAAACATTGTTTTGCTTACTTCGTAAATTAAGGTTGAAGTCTTAGTAATGTATTTTGGTAACACATAGTCATATACAATCCAGATAATGCAAGTCCCATGTAAAAGTAGAGCACTTTAGGCCCTGCATTAGAATTTTGTTCAGCCATCCAAATGATACTAAGGCATTGCATTGATTGGTGAATATTTCATTAAGTGGTATAATAGGACATTTGAACAATATGACTGAAATAGACAGAAAATATAAGAAAAGTATAATGAGAGTAAACTCAGAGTCAACAAGTGCTTGAGGAGTGATAGACTAGGCAGACAGTGCAGGGGATACAGAAATGTAAAAATGGCGGCCCCTTTCCTCAGGCATCTGGTCTAATGCTCAATAATTGCAACAACAAGATTTAGATAATGTGCCACCAATTATATATGCTAGCAGCAGAGAAGTAAACTACTAGTAACTGACTAAATAGGAAACGCTTCACAGGTGAGTAGAACTTGGCAGATGTAACTAAAGGAAGGGTTCAGGGCTTAACAGCTGTGGTATGTGAAGGAGAGGCATTCTAAGATAGATATGAGAAATGCAAGAATTTTTGCCCTGCTAAAGAACTATTCATGGATCCTGGTTTGACTAGGGCAGGGTATAGTGAGAGTGACACTTTAGGAAGATGAAGGAAGACAATTCCATGTTTTGGCTCTCTCGGGGAGTGGAAATGGGTCAAATAACAAGGGACTGTATTAGGATAGTGGTCATAAAATGAGTTAAGAAAGTACATTATTTCGGCCAGGTGCAGTGGCTCACGCCTGTAATTCCAGCACTTTGGGAGGTCGAGGCCGGTGGATCATGAGGTCAGGAGTTCAAGACCAGCCTGATCAATATGGTGAAACCTCATCTCTACTAAAAATACAAAAATTAGCTGGGCGCGGTGGCAGGTGCCTGTAATCTCAGCTACTCGGGAGGCTGAGGCAGGAGAATCGCTTGAACCTGGGTGGCAGAGGTTGTAGTGAGCCAAGATCATGCCACTGCAACTCTAGCCTGCGCTACACAACGAGACTCTGTCTCAAAAAAAAAAAAAAAAAAAAGTACATTATTTTAATAAAAAAGGTTGATGGAACTAATGACTAAATATGATGATTAATTTCCAAAGCAGTATTTTATAATAGGAAAAAGTCATCTATGGTTGATATTTTTTATTTTATTTGAAAAGCACCAAATCTCCTATATTTTCCTGGAAAAATGAGACCATTTCAAGGGTTCTGTGATGTTAAAACAATTTTTATAATAACACAAAATTTTCTGAGTTTATTATTATTTTTAAGTGAACTGATAACTTTTAAATATTATCAGTCTCAGTTTCAAATATGGCAAATAATGACAGATATCTATCTATCGACTATCTATCTATCTATCTATCTATCTATCTCTCCACTTAAAAGCTCTTTGGAGTTCTCAATATTTTTTAAGAGTATAAAGGGATACTGAGACCATTAGTACGAGAACTTCTGATGTTTTACAAGGTATTAGTGTAGTCTTACCCATTAATAGGGAAAAGTAGAGATAAGCACTTTGATCAATGAATGTCTCCCATGATCAATCAAGTCCAAGAAAGGACAGTACAAACTATGAGAGATCCTAGTGATAAAATGGAATCATTTTTTAATTGAACTGCATGAGGAAGCTCTCACACTCTAGCACCCACCAATTTTAAGCATGCCTATCTTACATTGCATTAGTTACAAGCCATTTAGTAGAGGGTCTTCCTTTTCCCCTTCCCCATGTTGTTACATTCAGTTTTCAGGATGTCCACTGAAGAAAATTCTAGTTTGATAATTATAGCTGACACAGGAATTAGTCTAGGCAACATAGCTTGCTGTACATTTTGCCTTAATCCCCTAGTGAATACAAGTAGTATGCATATATCAAAATATCACATATATCTCATAAATATGTTCAATTATTATATATCAATAAAACTAACAAACTGTAAAAAATTTTTCACCCTCCACAAAGTAGGTAATAATATGATATTGACAAATGATATATTTAAATAGGAATTGTGCATCACACCCATATCATGATAAAAATATGATATTTAATATAAATATGTATGGCTATGGTATTTAATTTATATGGTATTTACTTTAATTTATATGGTATTTAATTTAATTTATATAGTATTTAATATAATATATGGTATTTAATTTATATGGTATTTAATATAATATGTATGGCTCTTATTCATGCAGGAAATTCATCTGCAGCCAATTTGCTGGGAATATTCAGGAGGAACATGCATAGGAATAGAAACTAAATTTCTTCATATGCCTTACAACATAATTGTTTCAGGGCAGAATGCTTTAGAAATCAGATTCATATAGATTACCCAGCAGAATGAAATATTTCTCGAATTCATTGTAAACCAACAGTGCTCTGAAAAAGGAGGAGTGCTGGTAGGGGTAGGGCAGGCGGTGGAGAGGGCAGTAACCAATCCCAGTCTCCACAAAGCTGCTAGGTTCTGGAGATCCTAGCTTCTAGGATCCTCCCTGAAAAGCTAGGTTCTGTTTCCCATCAAATATAGGGTTAGTTGTACATCGCCCTGTGTCTATGTGATTTTGAAAGGACTTCCCATTGATTAGTGTCCAGCTTCCTCCATCTTAAGATTATTTTGGGCACTCAAATGAACAGTCAACAAAGTAACAGGGTCAAAGTGTCAAGGTCATGAAAAACAAAGACTGAAGAACTGTTCCAGATTAAAGGGACTGAAGAGACATGAGAAGTAAATGTAATGTTTGGTCTGGAATTGAATCCTGGATCAGAGGAAGGACATTAGTGTAATGCCAATTGGCAAAAGTGTAAATAAGGTCTGTAGATTTGGTGATAACTGTACCAATGTTAATTTTCTGATTTTGAATTTTGTACTGTGGAGAATCTGGGAGAAGGGAAAGTGAAAATTATTTGCATTATTTCATAACATTTTTATGTCTGAAATCATTTAGAAATTAAAATTAATAATTAAAAATTATAGATAAAAATGTTCAATTGTGAAGGTGCTTACTATTAAAGCTATATTTCACTATGGGTAGTGATTGAGAATATAGGTTGGGGCCTCAGAATTCAGGGGTTTGAATCCAAGCTCCATTGTGTAGTAGTAGTATAAATTTCAAATTAATTAATCTCTAGGTACTTCAGGTTTCTCATCTGTAAAATGGAGAAAACAGTGCTTTCTACCTTTTAGTGTGGTTGTGAATATTGAATGAATGAATGAATGTACATAAAGTGCTTGCAAAAGTGCCAGGTTCCATAATGTTTGTGAGAATTGTGAAAATTATTTTTATGGTTACAGTTGTTATGTATGGAATATTAGAACGAAATATAATACTGTAAATTCTATCTCTAGGTGAGACACTATATGTAAAGCCAACGATCTGTCAGCTATGTAGAAGCTTAGACAAATTATTGGTTAAGAAAGAAGCAAATAGATGCAATGATGGAATGTTGGACACTGCCCCAGGAGGACACATGAGTAGACACAGTTAGGAGGGCAGGGAAACCTGTTAATGAGACATTTTTAGGAGATTTGAGCTTCTGGCAAGGTAACTCCCTATTAGCTAAAGACAGAGTATATCCAAGAAATAATGTGATGTAGAAGAAATGACTTTCTATTCAGCATATAGGCCCAAGAAAAGTTTAAATTTTATTTCTTGAAAATATTAGTTTTCACATGTGCCTCCATTATGAACCATTGCAATGCAGCATGAAAAGGGGAGAATGTGGTTAAGATTACCATTAGAAACCCAGTATTCCAACAGAGCAAGACCTGCAGGAATGGGAGAAGAGTTTCAAATCATGTAAGTTATTAGCTATAGGATGATATGTTGTGGCAAAATTGGACTTGTATCATAAAATCTAGTTGGTCCGATGCAGTGTAGCTCAATGTTCACAACTTCTATCCTGTAAATTTGCTATTAAGACCAGCTGTGGTATCTTGGAGTCACCAAATTTTGTATTTTCCAATTTTGTTCATTCTATGAACTCAAAACTTCTCTAAGAAACTCTGAAATGAAGCATTAGGCTATGAAATTAATATAATGAAGATTTGATTTTGACAAAGTATAAGATTATATCATTGCAACTGGATGGATTTCTAACTTTATTTCTTACTTTCAGACTATAATCCTCATCTATTTTTCAAAGACAGTTGAGACTAATCATGACAGTCTTCATCAGGGTCCAACCAGGAAACAGAAATTGCTAAATATTACAAACAGAGGAAGGAATCTCAAGACATCACTCTACCTCTAGGGGCAGAGGGACACAGAGAGAAGGTGGTATTAGCAGAACCCAGGACTAAGCATTGTCTCTTGTCATAAATGACCCAGGACCATCAAGGCAGGTGATATCTGGCAGGGAGCTAGAATCATGTAAAATGCTGCTTGAGGAATAGAAAAAAGATGGAAAAATACTCTATTTATCTTCTCCTTCTACCCTTAGTCTTCCACCATTGTCTCTGGTGGCTAAACATGCCAGAAAGCCAGTTAGTAAGGGAACCTGGAAAACTTAGTTTGCAGGAAAAGGGAAGAACAGATCTGTGTGCAAACAGGCAATGACCACCGTAATACCTCTGTCCATGCCTAAAACAAAGATGGAAACCAAGTCTCGGCTCTGGAACAGGCAGTGTTCAGGAGAAGCTTTTCCATGTAGATGCTATTTCTTTAGTTTTTCGGAGCAAGTCTGTGAAGTGGTTATTACTATCTCAATTTTGTAGATGAGGAGACAGAATCTTGAAGAAGTTCTGGTCTCCATTTAAAGTTTCAGAGCCAGAAAGGAACAGAGGTCACCTGGTTCTACACAGACTCATTTTTCTTTATTCTATATCTGTTCAACACTTGAAAGCTTGCTTTATGTTATGCTGAGACTGTAGAGTTTAAAACTCTGGAGCTAAAAGAGACAACAGAATTCATGCAATCTGACTTTAAAGATGAAGAAACTAAGGACTGGAAAGCTTTGGTTAACATATATCTTGACCAGAATAGGAGCTATAACTTAAAGTTTCCTTAAGACGTTGAGTAATTACATCAATATTTAATGTGGATGGCATCTGTCTTCTTGTTCTCTACTCAGTCATTGAGGATCTCAGTGGGGATGGGATGAAGAGCTCAGGTGGAAGGGATTTGTCTTGAAGAGGAGGATGCTTGTTGTGCATGTTCTACCCTATTTTTTTCTGAAGTAGGGATCTATGCTATCCACAGGGTTGAGAGAGAAGGAAGACATTAGGAGCATGCTATAAGTTTGGACTGTCTGCTGAGACAATGGAAAGTGAATGTGCCTAGGAATGAATACAACGAAGTGAATACGTAATGGAGCATCGAAGACTAACCTGGGAGTGAATGGAAGCAATGTGAGATGGCACCAGTCAGCAAGACTATGTTTTTTTCAGGAGTGCTTATGGTTCAGGAGAAGAAATAGAAAAGTGAGTCCTTAAGCCGATCCAACATTGTAGAAGGGTCTGAAAAGCGAGGCAGAGTGCTTAGAGAGCAAGCAAACCGAAAGCTTTCATAACACAGGCAAGAGGGAATCGCTGGATCCTGGGAAGGATAGTGTCAAAGGATAAAGGACTCTATTAAGTTTAAATTTAGAGTTAATGAGAGAAAAATATTGGAAGGAATGAATGGATAGAAAGTTCTGATCAGAAAATGCGATTTCTAAGCCTGAGCTTTCAGGACCATGTAGTTCAATACAATAGCCACTAGTCACACATGGCTATTCCAAATTGGGATGAGCTATAAGTGTAAAATATAGCCCAGATTTTGAAGACGTTGAATGAAAAAAAGAATGCAAAATATGTTAATATTTTAAATATTGATTCCATGTTGAAATGATAATATTTGGGATATATTGGGTTAAATAAAATGTTATTAAAATTAATTTCACCTGCTGCTTTTTAAAATGTGGCTACTGGAAAAGTTAAAATTATACATGCAGCTTGCATTACATTTATATTGGATGGCACTGTTTTAGCAGTTGTATAGTTATAGATCAAAACAGAGTTTTTCAAAATGTGGTCTTAGATCATTTAATTGGTATTTAGGACAGAAATGACCAATATTTTAAAATAGCTAGAAAAATTATCATGGTATAAACATTAAAGAGTAAACAACATTTTAATATGTGTTAATGAAAGTGATCATGACTTAATTTAAGAGGAAGAAATTGTCTTAGTTTTTCACTGAATTCATGATGCAAAACTCATTTGTAGATAGATTAATACATAGATTAGGAAATACATTCAATAGTTTTCTATTCTTAGTCTTTCTATATTTGTATTAAATTAGTAATGAGTTGACAATATGGAAATAATTAGTTGGTGGCTGTCAAATAGTGCTGAATAACCAACTTGAAAATATGTCCAGAAACTCAGGGAGATTTCTGTTTAAAACCACTTCCCGTGCCGTTGACAAACATTTCCCACTCAAAGTAGAAGTCAAAAGATAAATGCAAATGGATTTCTAATCCATTTTTTTAGTTGCAATTATCTCTAGAAATTTTATTGCCATTTTTATAGAATTTGAATGTGGTTTTAAAATAAAACTCTCACAGAGTGTCAAAAGATCTTTGACAAGGGTGCCAATAGGGAGAGGTTAGTCTCTTCAATAAAAGTGCAGGGAAACCTGGATAATATATACGTAAAAGAATAAAGCTGAACCCTTATTTTATACCATATACAACAATTACAATGGATTAAAGACCTAAACACAAGACCTGAAACTATGCAACTCCTGGAAGAAAACATAGGGGAAAATTTCATGACATGAGATTTGACAATGATTTCTTGAACATGAAACCAAAAGCACAGACAACAAAAGCAAAAATAGAGAAATGGGACCACATGCAACTTAAAAAACTTCTATAGATTAAAAGAAACAGTCAACAGAGTAAGTGGCAACCTACAGGATGGGAGAAAATATTTAGACAACACACATGTGATATGGGCTTGCATTAGTATCTAGAATATATAAAGCACTACAACTCAACAACAAAAAATGGGCAAAGGACTTGAACAGCCATTTTATCCAATAAAATGTACAAACTGCTGGCAAACATATGAAAAAATACTCAACATCAAAAAACACCAGGAAAATGCACATTGAGATGTCACTTCACACTCATCAGGATGGCTAAAAAAAAAAACAACAGACAATAACAAGTGTTGGCTAGGATGTGGAGAAATTGGAACTCGTACACTGTTGGTGGGAATGCAAAATTGTGCAGTCCCTATAAAAACAACATAAAAGCTGCTCAAAAAATTAAAAATCAAATTACCACATTTTCCAAAAGAAATGAAAACAAGTTCTCAAGGAAATATTTGCACATACATTTTTATTGCAGCATTAACAATAACCAACAAGTGAAAGCAACACAAATGTTCCTTCACAGGCAAACAGATAAATAAAATATGGTCTATACATAAAATGGAATATTATTCGGCCTTAAAAAGGAGAAAACCCTGTTACATGCTACAACATAGATGAACCTTAAGGACACTGTACAAGTAAAATAAGACAGTAGAAAAAGACAAGTATTGTATGATTTCACTTGTATGACATTTGTAAAATATTCAAACTCACAGAAACAGAAAGTAGAATGGTCATTGCCAGGGGCTGAAAGGAGGACAAACTAGGGAGGTGTTTCATGGGTATAGAGTTTTAATTTTGCAAAAGAAAACATTCTGGTGATCTGTTTCACCATAATGTAAATATAGTTAACAATACTGTACTGTACACTTTAATCTGGAAAAGTTCATAAATTTATTTTTTCTGAATGGTGAATTTTATGTTTCTTATCACAACTGAAAAAAAACCTTGAAAATATGGTAACAGTTGCTTCAATGAGTGAAACAAATCATGAAGGGTTGGAGAAGCATGAAACTTTCAGCAATTGACCAATTAATAAAACAATTCCATCTTTGCAAGAAATTCTCACAATTTTTTCAAAATATTCCCAACATTAAAACATGGAATGTTTTATATTCAAGTGATAAATGCAGGTTACTCAAGATAAAGTATTTAAGAAAGCCACTTGAGATAGCTATACACTGAATGAGGTCATTAAGAAGTGTTTATATATTTCTTGATATTTTTGAAATCAACACCCAGTGAACTTTTAATAGTTACTGCCCTTCATATGTCTCCTTAAAGTATTGAAAAATCATATGCCCAGTGGTCCTATTAATTATGTTCATATAGTTTTATGTTTCTTTCAATACTTAGTATACATCAGCCTATATTTTGTTCATTATCAACAGTTCTCTGTGAATTAAGATGTGTATTGATTGATATGAAAGCGCAATTAGTTTTTTTTGTGTAGTAACATATTCTGTTGCTCTACACATAGTTGAAAATTTGTCAGTATTGATCTAAATGAACTTTGCTAGTCAATACCTTGCTTACAAAGTAATCATTAGGTACCAAATCACATCTCCCTTGGTGCAAATTTTCAGAGGTAAACAGAACAAATAACCACCTAGTACTTATTCCTCATGTAAATCTCACACATACTGGGACCTAATTCATGCTCTACATGTTAGACACTTGTAGAACTATAAAGGAAAATATCTGTTAGCACACAAATATAACAGCAGTTGCTCTTCTAAATTACACAACACTGATATTATGTAAAATACACTGGTGTATTTTGTGTGCAGCTCATTTTGCTTTCTTTCCAACACACACATATTTTAAATTAACTTTACTGGTTGCTATATAAACTTCTCAGTAATGGTATGCCTTATACATTTTTGCGTTCTGAGGCATATAACTGAATGCTGCCTCTTTTGTTTCAGTTTCTTCTCTGCTTTTGGCAATCAAACTCATTAATTCTATACTGGAAAACATTATTTTGTCTTCATTTTGGAAAAACTCAATTGGTTTACCAGAGAAGTCCTGTGGTTTTTTGTAAGCTATGTAAAACGTTTTATGACTTGATACCAGTATTTAATATACTTTCAACAGCAACTGCAGAGATGAATCAATCACTAGTTCAATAAAATTCAATATTCTGATTCTCATTATTATGCAGCCTATTTTCATTTTATCCTCCTCTGTTTATGCAAGTGATTGCACTTGCAGAGTCACTTGTCCTAGAGTTTGGTTCACTTTTTATGACTTTCCTGATTTTAGTAATTTGTTGATTATTTTGCCACTTTTACGCTTCAATAAACAATATTGGAGCCATTGATCTATTTTTTCCTGAATTCTCAAAATGCTATAGAGTAATAACTGCAAATGAAAACAGATAAATGCTGAAACAATACATTGTTATGCTGAGATAATTCTAAACCTGAATGTTAGATAAAACGCATATTGACTGTTTAAGCTGTTGTGTTATGGGTAACCTTCAAGCATGTGATTAAGAACTTAATACAATTTCTGGCACTTCTCATTCTTCAGCTCTGAAGTTTCACATTTCTGAAGGGTTTCGCCCCAGCACCATATTTACTCTCTTTTTCACAGCCCTCAAACACTTACTTGTAGACTTGCTTATTTATTACTTGCTTACGGATGAGTTTCACCACAGGAAAAGATTATTGGGCACAAGTTAGTATTATACTAACAGATGCTGGCAATAGAGAGTCTTACAAGTCAAGGGCAAGAGTCTTCAGTGAATGTGGGGAGTTATATGGAAATTGGAAGATGGCAGAAATGAGGGTAGAAAGAGGTTAGTATAGCCAAATAGACAGGAAACATGGTGCTGTGAAGAGAATCTCATTTGGGGCTTCAAATTACTCCATCTCAAAAACTAGGTTATTTAACCTGTTTGAAACTTGCTTGTGGTGTTGTATGTGTAAAACCACTGCTTTTTGGAGTTGACTTAAGAATTATGGAAAATAAAACAATGTCTTGGGACAATGCCGGTCGCGTTATTATCTGCTTATAATGAGTGAGCACATAAATAAAGATGAATCCTACCGTCTTAAACAAGAATGAAAAAACAATTGTTGAAAATGTTAGTGAGAACTTGGGAATATTATGACCCTTGAAATGCAAGGAGTAGGAAGACAAACAACCTGTATTTCAGAGGATCATTAGGATATAGGATCATTAGGATATAGTGGAGAGATTATTCTATGAAGACACTAAGTTTGTAATAAAATATACTGACAGTTGAATAGAGGTTCCTTTGGATTCACTGGAAATAATTTTTTAAAGGAGGCAGACAAAGGGAGGATAAGGAAGGGAAGGGGCTGAAATGGATTTGGATAAGGCTTTGCTGGTCTGAAGGGGCTTAGTCTTGGCTGAAGTGGCTTGGCTTGATTATGAAGTGTGGGAAGCAGCATTTAGATAGTAGAAATGTGGGCTCCTTTAGAACTTCAATGGAATCTGGGAACTATATATATACACACACACACACACACATATATATACAGTGTTTTAATCCCAGTTATGTATGAAGTGCTTAGAGTTATACTTGGTTAATTCAACTTTGGATTTCAGTTTCTGGCCTCTACTGGCTTTCAAGGAGCAGTACTGATGGGACACCGAGAGGATGGCACTCTGGGCTTTTAGAGGGCTCCCAAGAAGAGTGATGAGTATGGCAAGAGAATCCTTTGCACTTTAGTTCTTCCTATTTGGATGAAGTGCGTGCTACTCAATGCTGTCTAGTATAAAGTAGGCAGTAGAGGAAGTTGAAAGATCACGAACTGCATATTTAGATAGGACTAGGTTTGAATATAAGCTTTCTCAGTGGTGTAAATTCGAGGAAATTACCTAGATGTCCAGAGATTCTCTTTTCTCATTTGTAAAATGGGGATAATAACAACAGCATTTCTAGGTATTTATGGGTGTTAAGTCAGATAATATGAGCATGCTGCTTATTATATTGGAGATGATGAATAAAGTTTCATTTCTTTCCTTTGCATTGACAAACTGTCTCTCCCAATTTTGAAAATGGTTTATCTTATTCATTCAGTAGTCAACAAATATGCATTGAGCATCTGCTATGTGTAGGTTTTGTGGTGGTTGCTGAGAAACTTCACACTATTATGTGGAAAAGATAAACATAGCCACTACCCTTATAGAGCGTATAGACTAGTATATATTATGATACAGATTTTCAATTGTTAAAACCATCAGGCAATGGGGTAAGTTTAATTTCTGTGCAATCAAGCCCACATTTTATCAGGGCATTTCTACTCAATGTTAATTTGCACTATAATCTGACCTCCAACAAAAGGGTTTTTCCTTAGTGGTAATATGTTGATTTCTAGAGCATCAAGGAGTGTCAGCCCTCCCTCTGTCACCTCTTTTTGGTGTCATTTTGTTTTAATCTTTACATTGTCATTTATAATCGGATAAAATATTAATAATGATTTAATTTAAATGAGAGAAGTAATGTTAGCTGTTAACTTTTTTACAGTCTTATTCCTTACATATAGTATACTGCCTTGTGACACATGAAACACTGTTGTCATGATTGTGAATAAAGTTTCACATTCAACTCTGTAAAAAACCACATTTATCTGCCTTTTAAGCTAAGAGAAGGACATAAAAGGTTTTTTTTTCTTTTTCCCATATAAACTTGACTCTCAGGTATAAAGATGTGGAAAAATCCATGCAAAATTCTATTCTGGTCACCTCATACTATTCTATTGTGCAGGCAGAAGATGATGTATGCAACGGGATGAATTCAATATCTTTATATATCCAAAATGGATATTGTAAGATAAATATATATTCCCAGGCAAAATGATCTTTAATCATTGCTGCAGTACATCACAAGAGGATCTCAGGTCTCTCAGAATATCCACTGTGATATAGAGCACATCACAGTTTTACATAGAACATTTATTCAGCATAAACTGGCCTTGCAGAAGCTACACTGCCCTTCCCCCTCCATTTCCACTTTCCATGCTCCCTTCCTCCCTTGGGAAGATGCGTGCTTGTTCCATTTGCACGCAGCACCAGTGTTGCCATGGAAACTCGCCTCCTTTTCTTCCCCCTCCCCAGTTACCAAGCACAGCTTCTGGACTCAGTGCCAAGACCTCCGCTGTACAACCTCAATATTCTTTCAATGTTTAGACGAATCTGTTGGAAAATGTTGTTTACATTTTTTTCACAGTGCTATAGCTGCATGTTTTGTGCAATCCATTTCCCATGGATCCACCACCTATGTTCTAAGAGAGATTCCTTTTCCCTCTTCTTTCCCATAACTTTAAAAAATATTTTATTATTTGGTTTGATTTCTAATGGAGCATAAAAGGTAACTCAAGATCACAAAGATTCCATCAGGTAGTCAATTCCATCAAGTCCTAAATTTAATACTTTCTGTATCTGATTTTTGTACTTTTACAGAGGATTTCTGTTTTGCAAAAATTGTAGCATGATGCCTGTTTTTTAAAAAATCCTAAACACTTATTAAATTTGTTTTCATACCTTAGAGGTTCATTAAAGTACATATGTGGACTTTACATTATTCCAGCCATTATTATTCTGATGTTTGAATAATATGTCGGCATCCTCCATTATTTGAAGTTACAGTGAGATGCCTTACATAGTAAATTTTATGCAGACTTGTAAAGTATTGTTTGGAGTTTAATTAGTCATTCTAACACTCATGTGTGCTGACACAAAAAGTTATGTTGAAATGACTGTCCCTTCCCCCACCTTTAAAATGACAAATTTTCTTATAAATTTTGTAAACATTATAAAGTAGGCTTAGCGAAGTGTTTATTTATTTAACTTTTATCGTAAATACATCATATAAGCCAGCCTGGCGTCTTACTATGATGATACTGTTTTTCTTCACTCTAAATATTTGTATTTAAAAAGGTAAAAAAATACTCTATTTGGAAAAAACTACCCGTGATAAACAGAAGAGGGAGCAATATTTCTTCCTTTACTTGGACACAGAATGTGGTGGTGGTGTTTTTCTAATTACTATTTCACCTTTTTTTCCTAAATGGAAACCTCCTCTGTTATAATCTCTGCTGCTGATTTTCTTTCCCTTTCTTTCAATTTTTTACAGGAGGAGGGGTGTCTAGTGGTGGTAGTAGTAGGACCACCCATTTCGATCAAAGAAACAAAGGTTAAATTCTTTCTGGCTTGCTACTTTCTCTTAGGATATAGTTAAATATTAGAAATCTTTGTCTCCTACTGTATATTTTTACTTCCAACAATACTTAAAAAAAAAAGTCTACCGCAACACTTTACAAAGAAGCTCTGGCATTGTGTAGTCAAATGGAGTGAATGAGTGCATTCTCCAGGGCCTGCCCTGTGAGAGACTCTGCCTCCCTGTTGTTCTCACTTTGAGCTAAGTAGGAGCCGTGCACATCTGAATAACAGAGTCTTTTCTGCCTAGTGCAATCCTGGATTGTTACAGTCTAGAGGCCAGCCATGCTGTCACCGGCACAAATTGATTTAACCATCAATTGCTGTGGTCATTAAAGCTGTTAAAAGTCCCCGCCAAACTGATGAATTGCAACTGAATGTGAAATGAGTCTCTAAGTCTGTTTCCCACCATCTCATATCAAAGGCTATTGTATCCCTGCAAAGTAAAGGGTCGGGGGTTCAGGCTGGGGTTCAACAATGGGCTCTGTCAAAGGATAGAGCTCCATTCACTCTGGCACTCCCAATTACAGTTTGCTTTCCATACCTTATTGTATAAAATTTGCATCCAACTAATACATTGAATTATTGGCATACTTTGGGTGTCAGAGGAGTCGTTGAATGGTTTGTTTTTAAAATACATGGAATTCTAAGCATCTGGTGGCTACTGGGTCTTGACAATGAAATAATTCCCTGGTTTTTCATTGTTTGCGAAAGAACTAATTTTCTCTCAGCTCAGATTTAACACTTTTAAACACCATGCACAACTCCTTCCATATTCACAGTCATGAGCCCATTTCTGAATTTTATTTAAGGGAAGGGATAGGGGAGTAATGGTACTATCCCTGCCTAACAAAAACTTAATAAAAAAGATTAATATATAATATAATTTAAATTATTCACTATCATCTTTTGGGGGCCAAAATAACTGGGCAAAACGGAAACTACAATTTGATTATTTTTTACCTGAAGAAAAATGAAAAGTAAAAAAATGTGATACGAAACTAAAATCACATTTAGGCATAGGATTTTAATGCCCAGAAGAACTTTCATTAATTTTTTAAGAAAAAAATAATAGAGTAGATTTTGTTTTCATGGTTAAGCCAGTGAAAGTGCTATGAACCAATTTGACAATGAACACATATATGTTGCTAATAATGATTATTCAGTTAATAAGTAAATACAGGGAGATGAATGATCATCAAAATTAAATTCTTCAAACTCTGATACTGCAATATTAGCAGGGAACTTCAGAATATTTTGAGTTTTGTAGCAACATTAATATCCTCCTGTTGGTGGTAAAATTTTTCTTTTTCCTATTAGATACTCATCTGAAGAGTACTTCAAGTCTTGAGTTAAGTATATCAAACATTCTATTTCTACATGCATTTGCATACGCAATTTGCGCAAGTTCACCTGAGGATTTAAAAAAATGTTTCTTCTAATATTTAAGGACTGCACAAGGAGTCTTCATTTTGAATTCCAGAGTTTTTAGTTGTCTTTTCTTTCTCTTTTTCTCTTCCCAAACTTCACAGTGGTGTGACTTCAGCCTCTAATGCTTTCCATGATGTATAAGAGGAAGTTCTCTGTAGGAGAAACATGACTTTGGAGATCAAAGGAAGAGAGCTCCCTGCCTATTCCCAGCAACTCCACATGCTCTGCTTATTTTCTTTCCCTAGCTCATCTTGCCATGATGTGCTATCAACAGGGCTGAGAAGAACAGATGTGGAAAACAAAATAAATCTGAGTTAATATTGTAATGGAGGTTACATGAACACAAATTATAGAGGAAAGTAAGCACAGCCAGCAACCACTAAAGTGTCATACTGAGGAGAGAGGAAGCAGGGAAGTTTTGCTTACAGATTCACTGTGTAGGTCAGGGGTCCAGGCCATTCACATGTATTAATAATGAGTTGGCACACAGATACAGGTTTGTATTTCCCTAGACCCTATTTACCATAGACTTAACGTCTCTGGTAACTGTGTATGAAAGTCCATCAGTAAGAACTGTTACATTTTACCCAAGGTTCCAAATGACCCTTGAAGAAGGTCAGTGGATTCTTGTCTTTAAAAGATCTATTGTTCAGAAAAAGGGTGGAGGGAGCACAAGCTCTCTAGGTGGAGAAAAATCAAAAACCAAAAAAAACCTAACCAGATGGAAAATCTATGTTTCATGACCCAAGGAACTATAGTACATGTTAGGTGGAATTTAATATGAAAATCAATTCTTTTGATAATCTTCACTCAGAGGACAGCATTGGAAATATTATACTTGTTTGTGAGATGAAATGTAAAAGGGATACAATTTCCCAAGTTCTTTAAAGATTATTTGCCCCAGCTATGCATTCTGGGTTAACAAAATTGTTTTTAACATTAGGTGATAGCAACATTTCTACGTTTATTATTATTAATTTATGTCCTTGTTTATTTATAAGTTCCTAAGCTGTTGATATGAGAAAGTCTCGCTTTAGTGTTATGTGATTAATTTTAGGTTGTCTACTATCTATAAAAGTACACACTGAAATATGTACTTACTGGACAGCATGGCACAAGAGATTTATGAAGCCTATAATCAGGTTAAAATTTTTAAACTTAATTTAATAGCATATTTTACTTGCAAAAATATATTTAAACCATTTAAGGAGTCTCTAACGGGTGTTTTATCATTATTTCCTTTCAGTAGACTCAGGAGACCAGCAAGCCTATCAGCTTTGTTTAAGAATACTAAAATGCAGTGTGTGTAATAGGTCCTTGATAAATCTGTGTAGGGTGAGTTCATACAGTCTCACCATCCTGCTATAAGACAGAACAGAGATTTATGCCCATTTTACAGCTGGGGAAATTGAGTCAGAATTTTGCTTAATTTTCTAACATCACATGATTCAGAAAACGTAGAAACTTAGAACACCAGTCTATTGTGTGCAGAAGACTTATTGATTGTGCTATAGCATTTCCATAATAACAAGGCTGAAGACATGACAAAGATAATCCTTTTGCAAAATAACAAAAAAAGAGCCATTTTCATAGCACACATAGACTTTCATTCTCAAATTAGAGAGCACCGTGTCTTTCTTTCTGCATGGGCATGTTTTCTCCCAGACCAGAACTCATAATATTAAATTGTATGCTACTTTATTTAAAATACCATATTGCATATTCCTAAATTTTAATGTCTCTTATTTAAATTCTATTTAAATATTATTTCTTCGTTTTTTCTAGTCTAAGAATTTCAATTTTAAAAGTTCATCAATTTATTTCATTTTTATTTAATTCAAAATATTTTTTTCAATTCCTCTTGAGATTTCTTCTTTGACTTAAATGTAATTTAAAAGTGTATTGTTTAATTTTCAAATATTTTAGGATTTCCCAGCTAACTTTTTGTTATTGATTCCTATTTTAATTCCATTGTGGTCTGAGAGCAAACACTGTATGAATTATATTCTTCTAAATTTGTTAAGGTGTGTTTTATGGGCCAGAATGTGGTCTGTCTTGTTACATGTTCCATGTGAGCTTGAGAAGAGTGTTATTCTGATGTCATTGGTTAAAGTAGTCTACGGATATCAATTATATCCAGTTGATTGAGGGTGCTGTTTAGTTTGACCATGTTCTGACTGATTTTCTGCCTTCTGGATCTGTTTGTTTCTGACAGGGGGGTGCTAAGTAACTGTACTCATAGATTCATCTATTTCTACTTGCAGCTCTATCAGTTTTTGTCTCGCATGTTTTAACCCTGTTGTTGGGTGCATACACGTTAATGATAGTTATGTCTTCTTGGAGAATGGACCCTTTATCATTATGCAATGCCTCTGTTTATCCCTGATAACTTTCCTTGGTTGAAGTCTGCTCTGTCTGAAGTGAATAGAGCTACTTTTGCATTCTTTTGATCATGTTAGCATGGAATATCTTCTCCATCCTTTTATTTATTTATTTATTTATTTATTTATTTATTTATTTAATTATTTAGAGACCAAGTCTCACTCTGTTGCCCAGGCTGGAGTGCAGTGGCATGAACCTCCGGTTCCTGGGTTCTTGTTCTCCTTTCCCTTCTTCCTCCTCCTTCTGTAATTGAATTTCTCTATTCCCTCTGTATCCTGAAAACAGGGATCATCCTTGGAAAGCCTGATGAGTTCAAGTTAAACATCTTTATCTAGAATATAACATAGGTGATTTTGTGGATTTCTTGTTGAATCATATCAGAGGACATATTCTATCTAGTTGACTCACCAATAGTAATGCATAGGTGGGGCACTGGATCTGAATGATGACAGTCAAATCCTTTTATTGCACAGGAATGTTTTGCCCTGAGACACTAGAAAGTAACTTGTGTCAACTATGGTTCTCGCTTTCACCTAAGTGATTTTAACATGACTTGGTAATACTTGCCTAGGTCAATAATTTCTCTAGGGTTTGGAAAATTATGTTTTTAAAATCCTGTAATTTCTTCTACATTTATTAGCTTAAGTATTCTGTAAATTAGAGAAATCCCTCATCAGCTGTGATTACTTGTTACCTTGAAAGGCTGGATAAATGCTCGATTTCTTCCTTTTAATTACCCGTCATCAAAGTAAAAGTAGTTTGAAGAGTGACTGCTGATAGCAACATGAAATTTTCCTGACTTTTTCCTTTTTGATTATTGCTATTAACTCATGAATTTTCATTGATTCATTGTATTTATATCCACTACAATCTTTATTTCTAGGTATTTTTTTGGTGTCTTAACCATCTCATTATTCTAAAAGACTCTTTCCCACAGCTCTTCTCTGTTCAAATCTCTAGTGCCTCCACCTTCATGTTCATTCTCAGATGATTGCTGGCTTTGTTTACTATTTCACTGAGGAAAAGGAGGTACCATGAAAATAATAGGAGCCCCTTCATCTTGGTTCCTGCATCCTTTTGACATGGCCCCATTATTTAGTCCAATAGCTTCTTGATTTTTGACATAAGATGTTTTAGGCTCACCTTGAACCACTCATGCCTATTGAATTGAACAATTTGAAAGTGATCCCTGGATGTTTTCTGTGGGGAATGATGTTACAGACCAAAGTTTGTATTCTAGGTCTGAATATTAATATTAATAAATATTAGTTTAAAATTAAATTATTTGAATTATATATTAGTTGAAATACTAAACTTCCTTATTTAAAAATACATGAAACTTAAAAGGAATGAAGTACTGATGCTTGCTATAACATGGGTGAACCTTGAAAACATTATGGTAAGTGAAAAAACCAGTCACAAAAGGCTTCATAGGAAAGGGATAGAGACTTTCATGAGTATGGGATTGTTTTTTGTGGGTGATGGAAATGTTCTAAATTTAGTGGTTATGGTGGCATAACTCTGGAATGTATTAAAACTCATTGAGCTGTATACTTTAAGTGGGTGAATTGTACACTATGTTAATTGTATCTCAATAAAGCAGTTATAGAAAAAGTAAAGATTCAAAGTTGGTCTTGAAAAAATAAAAAAAAAAGAATATGAACTTAGTTTCAGCCTTTCTCAGTAATGCAGAACTAAAACTATAAACATCACTTATCTGTATTTTGTTTTAGTATTTTTAGATATCCTTTTGGGTTGTTTGTCCCTATGCTTAATTGATTAAAAAAGTTTCCCTATTTTCTCATTTACTAAGAGTTCTGGACACATTTCCTCCTGCTAGTTGGCCTACTTCTATAGCCACACTACTTTTATTCTGTTAGGGGCTAAGTACAATTGTGGTACAATTGTAAGAAATGTATGTAAAATAAGAGTTCATTGGTTCCATGCTGGGTGTAATTAATAAAATATAACAATATATAATGATTATATTGCTTTACTTTTCAAAAATATTAAAGGAAGTTGCCAAAACTTATTCTGTTTATGTTAGTCCTTAGTTGGGTTCAAGCAAAGGATGCTGTAGAGTGATCCTGAGATGAGATTTATGACTGAACACATTACCTGAAGCCTCTTCAAACCTTCCTAGTGATGAATCTCTGTAGGCAGAAGGCAATGAATGTAAAACTATATACAGCCATTCTGTACTCCCCAGAGGTAGGACATTTCTGTAAACCTCATGTTCATATTAAAAATTAATATGGCTGTTGCATTGTAATTATTCAGTCAATAAATATTTATTGCCAGGCACTATTCTAGGTACTGAGAAAAAAATAGGGTACGAAGCTGCCCAAATATCACCCTTTGTCAAGCTTATATCCTAGCAGGGAAAGATATAATAAACAAATAAATAAGTAAAATACATTGTGGTATTGGATAGTGAAAAGGAGAATGGAAAATATGAAGTCATGGAAGGGAGACAGGCAGTTCAATAAGGAAGAGTGTTGCAATTTAAATAAGATGAACAAGGCAGACCTCATTGAGAAGACAGCGTTTAAAGATCCAAAGGAGGTGAGGGACCAAGAGACGTTGATGTCTGGAGAAGAGTCTTCCAGTCGATGGAAACTGTGTGCAAATACATGGGGCAGGAATGGGCTCAGGGAACAGCTATGAGGTAAGTGTAGCTGGAGCAGCAAGCAAGAGGGAGAATAATAGTGGTAGAGCTGAGATAGAGATTGAGATCTGAATGGTACAGGCCTTGTAGGAAATTTGTCTTTTTCCCTGAGTAAACTCCTTGAGGGTTTTGATCAGAAGAGACTATTGTTTGGCAGGTTTTGGAAGCATCACTTTGGTGATTGTCAGGAAGAACCAGACAACACAGGGCAAGCAAGGAATCATGTAAAGCAGTTAGGTGGCTGTTGCATTAATGTGAGATGATGGTGGTCAGGATTAGAATGGGACCTTGGAGCTGGTAAGAAGTGCCTGTTGTCTGAATACATGCTGAAATCTGAATTGACAGGATCTGATGATGGAATGAGATATATGGTAGGGAAGAAACAGAAATTAAGTATTATAGAAGTTTTCAAATTTGAGAAACTGCAAAAATGGAGATGCTATTTCCAGCAATGAGGGATAACAGATTTGTTGAGGGGAAATAAAGGGTCTAGTTTTGGATGGCTTGAGTTTATAGTGCCTAGTAGATATCCAAGTGGAGATGTTTAGGAACCATTTGCATTCATCTAGGAAGAGAGCCTAGATGTAGATAAGAAATGATCCAAGGATTGTGCCCAGGGCAACCAACTTCCTTTGTTGCTAGAGGACAGCAGAGAATTTAGGCATAGATGCAGATAATTGGGTAAATGTGTGCTGGGAGCTTATGAAAGCTTCTCTCTGAGTGCTTCTGTTTTTCCATTGAAATGGAAAGTAGGACCATCATCTGAGAAAGAGGATGGGGGTACAAGTATAGGTTTCAAGGGAGATGAAGAACAGAGTCCTTTAGAAGGCAGACGAATGAGAAGGTGAAGGGATCTGAGCGGCAGAGCCAGAAAGCTCTCTGGATGTACCTGAATTCAAAGTAATGAATTCAACATGGGACCATTCAGTGTGATTGTACTGTTTACTCCAGCAATGTTCAGCTGTGGGAATGAAATCACAAATTGGGTGCAAGAGTAGGATTTAATCAGGATTAGGCTTTTTACAAGGGAGAACATTGAGCAGGAGGGGGCAAAGGAATTGGGGGAATGCAAGGGAGTGATTATAATGAAGAACCAGGGAACTTAAGCTGAGTTAAGAAGAATTAGTTGCCAAAGTACTAACATACAATTAAAAGACAGTGTATAAAGACAATTGCATGAGAATTTGCTGTACGAAAATGTGTTTCTATGTCTTTGAGTGTCCCTGGGGTTATAAATACTCTTTCTTTAAAGAGTGGCTTCATACTCCAATATGCATTAGAGTCACTTTATTGTTACAATTTTGTTTAATGGGTTCCAAAACACCATGGAGGCAGGAACAAATATTTCAAGTTCACAGTACTTTTCTTGCGATACTGAAATCCAAAAATCATTACAAATTGGAAGCTGATTTTCTAATTCATTTGGCAGCAGAATATGACCTCACCTGAACTCAGTTTGTGGCAAACTGTTGTTTATTTGATGTAATAATGTGAATAATCCTACATTCTCTGCTGAAATATTAGTATGTTTTATTAAAGGGAACTGCTGGAGACTCTGGCTGGGATGTCACATAATATACAGAATATGTCTCATTAACATTCTAAAATCTGAAAAAGTCTCAATTTCAGAGCACATTTCACCTGAAGGATTTTAGATAAGAGACTATAAATTATACTAACATTCTACTTGAAAGAAAACTGATGTTTGGATATTTAAGTAACTTGCGTAAGGCTGAGTTGTAAGCAGGATAGCCAGGTTTGAACTCGATGCTGTGTGAGTCCAGGGTACGACTATAGAATCCACTACAGCATCCCCCTCAGCAACTTGCTTTCAATGGATGTAGAGTTGTTCATTCAGCCACTTAACATTCATTGTGCAACTGGGGACAATGTGGAGGGAACAGAAACTCTATGAGGATTCATATAATCTCAGCTTGGCTATATTCAATGGATCTAGATACATATTAATGGGAAAGGTATCTGTCTGCCTGTTTGTCTGTCTTAACCAAGAAGACGGGTCAGAGTTGGAATGGAAACACCTTTTTTAATGTAAAGTAAGAAACTCAAAAGCAGAATCTCTCCTGTTGAGTGAGCTGACATGTTCAGCCAGTACCTGCCATCACCGAAATTACCCAGTTGAATGGCTGCATGCACAAAACATTTGAGTTCTCAATCAAAATAAACTTATTTTTGAAAATCCACTCTTTCCACACTACAACTGCTGCCAATAATAGCAAACATTAACTGCATGCTTACAATTTTTCAGACACTGTTGTGAACACTTCATATATTTTATTTCATTTAATGTTTAAAACAACCTTGTGAAGTGGGTAATATCTATTATCCTTCTTTTATGGATGAAGAAATCAAAGATTAGAGAGGTTTAGCAAATACTCAAAGATATGTAGCTGGTAAAGGGAAATAAAGACTTCGAATCTATGCTGCTAGGCTTGAAAACAGTGGTTTATAACTATTTAGCACCTTGCCTTTCAAAAGTAAGCAATGATAGCAATAATAATAGCTACTGCTTTTTGTAAGCCTACTATGGGTCATATACTTTATATACATTATCTCATTTTGCTGCTATAATAATCCCAAAAGCTTATTAACTGAGAGAGCTAAAATTCAGATAGTTGTACAATTTGACTATGTCTGTATAGCTGCTAATTGCTCCTTTCTGTTACCAAGCCAAGACATTCAAGTTTGAGAAAGAAAGGACTTCTATATGTGGTTTATCATACTGCTGTATACAAGGAGGGCAATTTTAGTTATTGGGGTGTAGTTTTTATAAAAGTTCAGGGTCAAGAGCAGTGAAAACTATGACTACTTACCCTTTTAGCCTCTAGTTTTATAATTCTATAAGGTTTTCTTACATACTTTCCCCCTTCTTTCCTTTCTCCCCTCTCCTCTCATTAGAGAATACTTTATAGTGAAAGAGAAAAACAGTTACTTTCTTGCCCTAACGACTTGTCATACTGTTGAAAGTCTTTTGGTAATGGCAAGAACAGGTATGTTTGTCTTGTAGGTATTTATCCCTGAAGATACTGAAGGACTTAAAGTCACCTCCAATAGAATGGAAGACTAACTGGATATGCTTTTTTTCCCCTCCATGGAACTTGAAAGGGGGATAGAAATAGAATAACAATGAGAGGGAAAAAGAGTGGGTAGACTAGGGGAAGAAAGTATTCCTGAATGCCCATCTGAAATGGGTCCTCTACAGGTTGAGAGCTGACTCAGTAGGTGAAACAGGAAAATGTTTGCCACAACCCTTGGGTACCAAGGGTAGGAGAGAAAGTCTCATGGTAAGAGTTCCTTTCTGGCCATGGGATGTTGTTACCTGTCTTTCCTGACATTATGGAATGTCAGGAAACCCCACAACAAAGGGGTTACACATTGGGGTGAAAATAAGGACGGTCAGTTGGTCATTTTCTCTGCACTGATACCATGAGCAGAGGTTCAATAAGAACTCAGGTAAATACAGAGAGTAGCATTTTCTTTTGGAGATATTTGAACATAAACAGGGGAAGGGATGGATATAGATAAGTAGGATGCCCAAGACAAATTGTGAGCCTGCAAAGGGCCTTAGTCAATCACTGTAGAGGAGGGCCAAGTTAAATTTGTGAATGCTTCAGTGACAATTGACATTGAGAGACCTGACTGACAAAATTTAACATCAGATGATGTTTCGAAAGTCAAGTTCCTTCAAAATTATTGCTTAGGGAAGTGTTTCAAAGTCACTTAGGAGCAATGGTAACTTTCTCAGCGCAGTGCAGTTCTGACTGTACCTGGAGTTAGGTTCAATATCACAGGTTTAGGGCAAAATTCTTAGGTTTAAAAAAGAAGAAAGGAAAACTTCAGCTGAATTAAATTTAAAAGAGTTTACTTGAGTAAGAAATGATTCATGAATCGAGCACCCTCCCAAGCCAGAGTGGGATCAGAGACTTCAGTGATGCCACAGGGTGGAAGAAGATTTAGGGACAGCAAAAGGAAAATGACTTAGAGAAAATGGAAGTGAGGTACAGAAATGGCCAGATCGGTTACAGCTTGGTGTCTGCCTTATTTGAACATGGTTTGAGGAGTTGGCCACCTTTGGCCAAAATTCAGTAATTGGCACTAGAATTGGCTGTAGTCTGTATACAACTCCTTTTAGGTTATAGTTTACAATGTATAGAAAAACCTTTAGGCTGAACTTAAAATATGTAAAGAGGCAGCTTTAGGCTAAACTTGATTGAACAATTTCCCCGTTTTGGTCATCCTCTCAATTTTGAGAAGATGACTAAAACTTTAGTCATTGATGTCACTATCACCATCATACATGTGCTTATTTGATCTTGAAACCCACTGGGAGATGGCAGAACAGTGGGTTTTGTAAGGTAGGAACAAGGATTTCTGGTTATTTTTTGTAAGGGTTAGAGAGGGTACCTCCCTATGCTAGAATGTCTTGTTAAAGGAGAAAAACAAACCTGGTTATTTCTAAGATCTATGTGTTTTCTTGAAGTCTTAGTTTGGTTATGCCACATTTACTGCAAGTGACTCTGTTTTGGTTTGGTCTGGTCTGTTGGGGTCTCATGCATGAGTTCAGTCCAAAACAATGGCCTTATATAATTTTGTGAAAAAATTCCCCCATTTTGGTTAGGTTCTCATTTAAGTGAGAGTATGACAAAATCTTAGGGCCTTAGGGCCACTCTCAGTTACCCTCATTTGGGGTTTCTAGTCTCACCATGTCATCCATAGGTTACATTGACCTCACAGTCACTCATTTCTTTCAACTCCGGTCGTTCCAGTTTAAAGAGAGACCATTGACATTCTAGAGATAACTGCATGCAAACATTTAAAACATTTGAGAGAATACAGCATACCAGGGAGACTACTATTATGTCTATCAGGAGGATATTACCAAGAGCTTGGAGTATGCTCCTTAGCTAGGGTCCCCACAAACCACACTGACTAAAAGCAAATAGATAAAAGAATAAACTAGATAAAGAATCTGCTCACTTTAAATAATCTCTTTGTTAATCCTCTACAACTGAATCTCTATAATACCCGATGGGATGTATTTCTCCATGGGCAATAAAAAGTGACAGCAGTTGCACAGATACTTCTTTGTTCAGCCAGTAAGTCATCTAGAGCAATTTAGTATAACTTTCCCAAGAGAATTTGCAGTGTGTTGTGTAACCGTAGCCTTTACAGTAGAATCTGCTATGGAGCCTATAATGTGGGATAAATTTCTAATCATTGCCTCATTTACTGTAAACCATGGAAAAAAGAGCTTAACAAATGATGCCCTTCTCAAACAGTAAAGACCTCCTGGCAGTGTTCTCTTTAACCCACGATGAAGGTTAAGAGGAGTGGAAAAATATTCTGTTTCTGATTGAGTATGAGCTAACATGTGTACCATTAAAATTTCTCACCTATATTGGGCTTCCATCTTCCATCTATTAAGGCATAAGGTTATTCACATATTGGGCTGATTGCAAAATTCTTCACAAATAAAAGTACACCCCATGAGTGCGCACAATGAACCCCCTTTTCACTTCTATCATTCATAGAGGCATAAGCAAGGGAAAAATGAAAGATAAGAATCTCATAATAGTGGAGAAGTCTTGATCTATACTCTTGGGAAAAAGCTGTCCACATCAAGGATGCTGTCTTATTTTGTGGAGAAACGTCCCTGGTTAACTTTATCTTAAGTTTTCCAATGGGTATACAGTTCCTAGAGTGCAGAGAGACCCTTCTGGGTTGAAAGGTTATGAACCCAAGGTTCAGGATCCCAAAGTTTTGCTGCAGTGTGCAAGGCAAGGACAGTCTTTCTCTGATGTTCTCAGAAGATCTAATCTTTGGTTTCTAGATTGTGAAAGGGTTGATTTTCCTCAGCCAGTGGACCATGAAAAGCTTTCTTTACCCGGTGGAAATGCACTTTGGTTTAATGAGCTACTGTTACAACAGCCCTCTTGCAGGGAAAGCTTTTATACAACCAGAAAACATGAATTGAAAATGATAACTGAATAAAATCTCTCCATAAATGCTTACATGGCCCATCAGGTAGTGGAACGTACCTGACATTTTGATCGTCTTCTCAGGCATATGGGCTTGATAAACCAAGCATTGGTCATAAACTATTTCGGTAATTTAGAAGTCACCACACCAATATATAATCTTAATTCAGATAATTTAATCTTTTTCTTAATAAGCCGTGGAATGCACAGCTTCTAATAACAAAAACTTAAAGGACTCAAGAAGTACAAGCGGCCATCCTGGTTCTCCCTGAGTTTATGCTTAATGCTGGATTAATGTCCTCTTGAATGCCAGTTGTTTCTCCAATTAAGGTGCATAACTCTGACAACTGATGGATTATTGCAGGTAATTTGACTTAGACCATGGAGTTCATTCAAATTGTATATCTAAACAATTTTTTGTACTGGCTAATTTAGTGTGAAAATCTGGCAAATTATTTTCTTGGTATTCAATTAATTTTTGTCGTCCGTGGGTTAGCCATTTTATAAACCAGTCAGCCTCTTCATTAAAGTTGCAGGAATTCTTGCCCAGTCCAAATAATATGATTCTAAAATTATGAGAAACCTGTATTCAAGAGTGCTTCTCAGGGTCCTTCGTATCCTTTCATGAACCTCCTTAAAGACATCGTATTCTAGGATTTTGCATGCTTGTGAAGTTTTCAGAAACTGCATCAGAATTAAGCAATTAACTGTGGAAATGACTTTAAATAGTTATAGGTGAAGACACAATTGACAAGGAAATTTGGTTATTTCTGTGGTTTGTGAAAACGTAACATAGGCTGGGCATGGTGGCTCACGCCTGTAATACCAGCACTTTGGGAGGCTGAGGCTGGCAGATCACAAAGTCAGGAGATCGAGATCATCCTGGCCAACATGGTGAAACCCTAGCTCTACTAAAAATACAAAAACTAGCCGAGCATGGTGGCGTGTGCCTGTAGTCCCAGCTACTCAGGAGACTGAGGCAGGGGAATCACTGGAACCCAGGAGACAGGGATTGTAGTGCACCGAGATTGCACCACTGCACTCCAGCCGGGGTGACAGAGCAAGACTCCATCACAAAAACAAAACAAAACAAAACAAAACATAAACATAATTTTGAATGATAGTACCCAGACATATTAGAATTTTGAAACATATTAATAACATTCATTAAAATATAAAATTAAAGGCCGGGCGCGGTGGCTCAAGCCTGTAATCCCAGCACTTTGGGAGGCCGAGACGGGCGGATCACAAGGTCAGGAGATCGAGACCAGCCTGGCTAATACGGTGAAACCCCGTCTCTACTAAAAAAAAAATACAAAAAACTAGCCGGGTGAGGTGGCGGGCGCCTGTAGTCCCAGCTACTCGGGAGGCTGAGGTAGGAGAATGGCGTAGACCCGGGAGGCGGAGCTTGCAGTGAGCTGAGATGCGGCCACTGCACTCCAGCCTAGGCGACAGAGCGAGACTCTGTCTCAAAAAAAAAAAAAAAAAAAAAAAATATATATATATATATATATAAAATTAAAATATAATTAAAATTCATTAAAATATAAAAAAGAACGTTAAACATAATTTTTTCTTCATATTAAGTTACAATGCTTCCCATGTAACTTAATATGTCAAAAATCCTGTGTGCCTCTCTTTTGGATGCTTCAGGGTCCCTCCGTAGCATCTCAAAGTTTGAGGTCATAAAAGACTTAATTTTGGAGCTGAAATTTGGGGAGCCTGTCAACTATTTCAAAGGGTTACAATATGACCAAAATAGGATCACAGGTCATCCTAAAACAACAGTCATTTATTTAGCCAAAGTGATAAGTAAAAGATTCTTAAAAGTAAAAACCTGTACTCTCTGATAAAGAAGACTGTTTTCCAAACAATAAAAAGACCTAAGACAGCACAAAACAGAATTTGTTTCTTCTACTTTCTTTTCCCTTTTCCCCCTTTCTGCAGTTTACTCAAAAGGTTAACAAAAATATTTTGCTGTGTATTATTAATACTACATAAAATTTTTGTTCAAAAGTTAAAACCAACTTTTACTTTTGTATTAGTGTATTATCAACACTAAAATTAATTTTAATAAAATGTCATAAATTTATGAATTCTGTCATCTTTTAACCACACAAGATTTCCATAAACCTTTCATTTTACATTTTCCCCAACTTGTAACGTTTATCTTGTTTTATCTATTTTTCTTTTACCCCTTCAGTTTGAAGCCTTTATGTAACTTTAAACCAGACAAAATTTTTAACACATATATTTATGTCTTTATAATTTTTTTCATTAAATGCATATTTTACTTTTGCTTATACACTTTGTATACAGAATTGCTTTCTTCATATCTAGTAGTTTTTAACTCTTAGTAACCCTAATTTCTTTTTTTTTTTTTTTTTTTTTTTTGAGACAGAGTCTCACGCTGTTGCCCAGGCTGGAGTGCAGTGGCGCGATCTCGGCTCACTGCAAGCTCCGCCTCCCGGGTTCCCGCCATTCTCCTGCCTCAGCCTCCTGAGTAGCTGGGACTACAGGCGCCCACCACGGCGCCTGGCTAATTTTTTGTATTTTTTAGTAGAGACGGGGTTTCACTGTGGTCTCGATCTCCTGACCTTGTGATCCGCCCGCCTCGGCCTCCCAAAGTGCTGGGATTACAGGCTTGAGCCACCGCGCCCGGCCAGTAACCCTAATTTCTAGTGAAAACCCTAGAAAGTAATTTTTAACTCTTTTATATCAGTATTTGTAGATAAAAATCATTTTATAATTTTTTAGAAAGATACTTCTTCAAATTATTGTTTATTAGCAGATGTGAATATATTTAGTTTTTCTATACCATGTAAAAATAACATGTCAATACATATAGGCTTAAACTCATGATTAATAATTGATATTTCAGTATTTTCACCTACAGATGACTTAGACATTTTATGATGATCAATTACTTAATTTGACATAACATGACTCTAAGATTTTAAATTACTGAAAAGCATTTTGAAAGTATGACACAGCCTCCCCAATATCTTCCCCCACTCATTCTACTTCCGAAGTAGCCACATGGCACCAAGGAGGACTATGAAGTTCAGGGCCTGTCTGAGCCCATCAGGACAGAAGACAAGGCTATACCTGAAGGACTATACTGGAGGATACAACCCCTCCCTAAATAGCCAGGAGGCAAAACAGAGAAAGCAGAGAAAGAAAAGGCCATATTGGACTTGATTCTGGCTTGCAGCTGCTGGTCTAGGCACTAAGAACATGTCACGAGACCTCATGATGGCAACCTAAATCCAGACTCTAAACCAAAGGCATAAGCTCACAGTCAAATCAAGCAAGTGTCTAATTATATTTAGCTGATAATTTCGAAATCATTTATATTTTACTAACAATTTGAAAACTAACTTTTCCAAATATTATCACAGACACATAATGCACATAGACATACAAACACAAGGAAGCAGATGTTATAGCTTTCATAAAGTATATTCATTTGTCAGCTTTTAAATAGTGTTTCTTCCCCATTTGATCTATCAATCTTCCAGTTACCTGTTTCATTGTTCTAGGGACTTGTTAACTAGGCAATAGATTTCATTTCTAAAGGGACAAATCTTAGGTAGAACAAAAACAAATTTCTATTTCATTAGCATAGAGCTAAGATTTTACGCCTAAATATTGTATCATCATTTGCTCAAACCGGGGGAAAAAACTGCTCAAATAAAAGTTTACTTAAGACAAGATGGCCAGAAAAGTACCTTAAACAAAGGTATGACTTATTTTGTAAATCTAGAAGGATAGTAAGTATTTCTAATGTGCATAGGCTGACATTCTTAAAAATGGATATTTCCCTTTTAGATTTACATTTCTTTTACAAAAGAGTCTCAAGATAGCCAATTAAATCCCAGAAAGGTGTATTTTAGTCAAAAGGGTGTTCTTTTCAACCTAGCTACCATTTCTTAGCTAAAATTATTCAGTTCAGGGCGAAGCCCCTAAGGAACAGGGCAAAGAAAGCATTTTCTATGCCTGGCCTCTGCATCAATACACCTAAAAAAGAAACAAGCCTATTATATCTGAGTGCCTACTTTTTATAAACACTTTATATAAGATAGCTTCCTTTCCACCTCTGGATTGGAAAAGTATCTAAGCCAAAATGTTAGCAGATTTAATTTTTCTTATCAGTTAGTCACTGACGCTTTTTATTTATCTTTTATAAAGTCTTTAAATAAAAAATACTGAAATCTTTTTAGAAGCTTCTGCATGTCGGTAGGCATCCCTAGATGAGACTAATTTGGGAGTCCTTATTTTCAAATGCACTTCTGCAGTGCAGTGTTGTTAATTTGGAATGTTCCACTGTAACTTCTCTTTAGAAGATTTTGCCATTTCTGTAAGAATTTGCTGCTTCCAGGGCCTAATATATATGCCTGTGTAAGCTGGAAGTTATTCAGTTCTTCAGAAACTAAGGATTCCATTTTTATCTCAAATAATATTTGGCACTCAGGTCCCCTTGATCAATGTAGCCAATGATTTTTTCCCCTACCTAAGCATGTAAGAAAAATGAAACAAAGGAGGTAGAACGCAAAAATCCCTATGAATTTCCAGAAGCCGTTATACTTCCTGCAATACTGCCATTTACTACCAGTTTCTTTCTGACCCAGTCAGACATAAGAGGCCTCTAACTGGATTCAAGTCAGTTAGTTATCAGATCCAATCTGATCCTGGACCCAGTCAAGATTCTGTCACAACTTCCTAACCCAGTTTGGATCAGAAATATGCTCAAAGAAACTTGGGGAGCTCAAAACCCAAATCTGTTGAGCGTTACAATCCAAGAGAAAACTTACCATGATCCTCAGTTGCCCTGAGGGAGCAATGGACACAATGATAGCTTGTTTGGTCACTCAGCACTCCTGGGGGTTGTTAGAAGCTCTGCTTTGGATTCTACTTTTGACACCACCTGTTAAAACAAAAACTTTAGCCAAATTAAATTTAAAAGAGTTTAATTGATCAAAGAACAATTCATAAATTGGGTAGTCTCCAAGGCCAGAGTAGGCTCAGAGACTCCAGTGCAGTCACATGGTGGCAGACTTATGAACAGAAAAAGGAAAGTGAGGTACAGAAAATAGAGGTGAGGTACAAAAAACAACTGAATTGGTTACAGCTTGGCATCTGCCTTATTTGAACATTGTTTGAAGAGTTGGCCGCCTTTGACAGTCCAAAACTCCGGGACTGGCATAAGAGAAGGCTACAGTCTGTTTACAACTCAATTTAGGATAGTTTACAATGTGCAGAGAAACCCTTAGGCTGAACTTAAAATATGTAAGTGGACAGCTGTAGGCTAAACTTAACACCTATATGACTACATTCACTTCAGACACCAACTGCAAATTTCAGATTTCTCAGGCCATCTGTACTTCTGTCAATTGGCTACTAATTTGGGGGCTCCCACTACCCTGTCAGGTTTGATAATTTGCTGGAATGACTCCTAGAACTCAACAAAGTTCTATACATATAATCATAGTTTTATTGTAAATAATACAAATCCGGACCAGTCAAAAGAAGAGATGGACAGTATGAGGTCTGGGAAGGTCCTAGATGCCAAGTTTCCTTGTCCTCAGGCTATATCACCTTCTTGGCTCATCAGTGTATATTACTAACCCAGAAGCTCATTCAATCTTCAGGTGTTCAGAGTTTTTGTTGGGGCCTTTCCATAGAAGCACTATTGACTGAATCATTGGCCATGTGATTGGACCCAATCTCCAGCCCCTTTCTCCTCCTTGGGATTGGGCTGGATCAAAGTTTCAGTCCTGTAAATGGGTGATTGGTCTTTCCAGCAAGGGCAGCCCCATTCTTGAAACTATTCAAGGGCCCGCTATGCATCATCTCATTAGCACAAACTCAGACAAATTTCCAGGGGCCATGATTAAAAACAAAGACATTCCCTACCACTTGGGAAATTCCAAGGGTTTAGAGCCTCCCTCCTAGGAACCAGAGACAAAGACCAGCAAAATTCCTTATTATACATCATTCAGGTTACATTACAGAACAGAGTACCAAGAAATACACTATTTTCTGGGGTTTCTCAGAAAAGTGCTCTCTCATTTCCTACTCCATCACCCCAGTCACTTCCCACTTAACTTTTTGGTTAAAGAGGGATACTCTAGCGGCGCCTACCTTCCAGGCACACCTGTAAGGAGAGGCATGGGACTTCACCTTCCTAACTTTGTCTACTAAGTGACTAAGCTTGGTGTTTATTAAACTCTTTCCTTACTGCAATGCCATGGTCTCAAAGAATTGGTTTCATCTATGCTGAGGGCAGGATGAACTTGTTAGGGGATTACAATACTGAAATGGTAGATGTGGCTATAAGATTTGAGATTCTGTCTCTTTAAAGAAGCTACTCACATTCAGTGTGTTGCAACCACCTCAGTTCTAAACACAGTGAAGACAATCCCCACTTAATTGGTCTCACCTTGGTTTTTATTGATAGGAAAAAAGAAGAATAACTATATGCATGGCTAATCCCTTGGAAATCTAAACCAGTAGAAGGTTGATCATCAGTTAATATTTTTGTTTGTTTTTCTAAAAGGTAATTCATTATAAGGGGCATTCTAGTATCGTTCTTAAGTAACTGGTAAATTCTTTTAAATTAAGTAACTTTTAATTAACTTTTTAATTAAGTAATTAAGTAACTTTTTAATTAAGTAACTTAAGTAATTAAGTAAATTTTAATTAATTAAGTAACTGGTAAATTATTTCAATTCAAAATTTATTGTGAAATTTTTCAGAACTCTTACTTTTCTTATTAAAACAGTGGAGGTGGTTAAATTCAGGGTTTCTATTGTGATATATTCTATTTCCTTCTCATTCCAGATTATGGGTTAATTGTCTAGTTGCCTATACTTTTCTATATAGAGGAAGATATGAAATCATAATTTCACTAGCTCTGCCAAGTCATAATGGAATCTAGATTTTTTGCTATTTGGGAGGGAAATTTTAGCCTGAAGTCCTCCTGAATTTTCAGTAGCAGTGATTTGGGATCAGGTCATCAAGTTTCTCCACAGGACTGTCTTTAGGGTGCTGAGACAATCTCACTCCAGAGTAGGAGACCTATTTGGGTTCCCCTTGCTGAGCTAAGCTGCTCTGTCTCATCAGGTACATTAACAGGCGTGCTAATGCCAATGCTTTTTATCTAGTAATTAAAAAGTGTAAATAAAATAAAAAACATTTAAAAAAGAAATACAATATCTAACTTAAAAAATAACAAAACGTTCAGTTTTATTTTTATTAGTATTTGCATTAGAAGTATGATTCACTATGAGTACTTTAAAACTTAGATACAGCCACCGGATGCTAAAGGTTCACCTGTGACCACAAACCTAGAGCTCCTAGCAAGAAAAAATGTATAGAAAGGACAGAACTGAAAGCTGAGAACCTCTGGAGAATTCATGGTTGAAGGGTCACTGGCATTGAAAACTGAGACTCTTTACTAAAACTCTTTCCTATTAGGGAAGAGCCTCAATTAAGACAGGCATATGATATCTGAAAGAAAGAAACCAAGTGTATTTAGGAAAAAGCAGAGTTAGCTGATCCATCAGTCAAGCTAGCCTTCTGGAAAATTACAGTCCACATATTAGGTAAGGAGCATGTCTTCTCATGTAAAAGGCAACTTGAGACTAACCAAGGCTGACTATAATGCAAATGCAAAAAAAGGATTACAAACATATTGCTGGATGATACAAGATTATGGCCTAGAAAAGTGACTACACTTCGTTACTAGGCAAAAAGACAAAGGTATCAGTTGTTAATCAAGAGGGTGGGATTTAGGTTAAGAGAGAGACAAACAGCATGTAATTAACTTTATAATTACTCAATTTGTTTAAATTATTTTATATCCACTTCTGGTTGACAGTTTTTAACTGTACTTAGAACTGAAAATAGAATTATAACTTTTTTAGAAGGTTAATGGAAATTAATATATAGTCTTTTAGAAAATTTGAAAGAATATAGAAAAGAATAAAAAACCAAAAATTCACCTTCAATTTATCTTTATGGATAAATGCTATTAGCAAAATATTTACATATAAATATAGTTTGGACAAGAATAGGGTCATATTTTACATGTTCCTTTGTAGTTTATTATTTTTACTTGATATAGCCTGGATTTTCTGTGGACCAACAGATAAAGAAGCTATGCATAATTACTTTAATACCTGTCTTTTATCCCATTATATATCTGTATCTAAATACTTTTTAAAAAATGTTGTTCTTAAAATTATCAGTGTCTGTAATTCTAATCATTCTATTCTTGGTTTCCACTCCTTACCCACAGATGCGAGTGGTTGGGAATCAAGCCTACTTCTTGCTTAAGGCCAACGTGGATATCAGAGTCCCTTTTTTAATTTTCTTTCTTTATTTTTTATCAGCTATATGGCTTAAAAGATGATCTCAGGCTGGGTGCGGTGGCTCACGCCTGTAATCCCAGCACTTTGGGAGGCTGAGTCAGGTGGATCACCTGAGGTGAGGAATTCGAGACCAGCATGGCCAACATGGTGAAACCCCACCTCCCTAAAAATACAAAAACCAGCCTGGTGTAGTGGCAAGTGCCTGTAATCTCAGCTACTCAGGAAGCTGAGGTAGGAGAATCGCTTGAACCTGGGAGTCGGAGGTTGCAGCGAGCCGAGTTCATGCCAGTGCACTCCAACCTGGGCAACAGAGTGAGACAGCAATAAGAAAAAGAAAAAAAGAAAAGAAAAAAAGAAGATGATCTCTTACTATTGTGAAAATATAGGAAGACAATGGTTGATTAGTTGGACATTGTTATGAACAATAATTGCTAAATGAGAAAACCAACAACAAGGCAACGAGGAATTATATTTAAGAATAATAAAACACTGAAGTTGTATATATTCCTGAAGGGATCCTTGAATAGAAAGAGAAATATTCTGAGAAAGTTTATAAAAACACTCAACTATGGGGAAAACAAAATTTAAAGTATACATGACTTCTTACAATTAAGGACTGGCTAAAAAAAGAGTCAACAGCTATTTGAATTTTCCTAATTTGGCTCGATTTGCATCATCTGTTGGAGTATACTAATTGGAATTATTAATATTTTTATTTAGTTGTATTCACAAAGAAATGTATTTCTGATTAGTACAAATTTTAAAAGTAAGAAAGGAAAAATATATTTCACTTACTTACCAAGTTAATGCCTTAGAGCTTGATGATTCAGACCATAAATCAATTCTTATAGCAATATTTATCTCAAGAACATGCTATATAATCCTATACAAAATATCTATGGAAAAATAAACACACTTCAATTGTAGTGTATAATTGTCAATAACTTTTATTGCTGTTTTATCTTAAAAGTTTATGGCATCCATGAACATAGCTGGTAGAGAAACTCTCCTAATTTAATGAATGCTTTCTTTGCAATCACTGCGAGTACATTTTAAATTGTTAATAAATGTCACACAGACAATTCACTAGAAGTCCTCTTTCAGAATAAGATTGCCATATATTAATCTGCAGTGAGTTTACCACATTTTGCCTGAATCTTTAAGATAATTCTCATACGGTGTTACCTATCAGATAATATTAGTATTTTTATCATCAAGTAAAGGTTTTTATCTTGTAAACAAATAACAATACTCAGGAAAACATGAAATACTCTTCCAAAACCTTTCCATTTTTCATTAATCAAGGAGAAAGGCCCCTAGCAAACTGACCCCATTGCCTCTTGGTTGTAGCATTAACACAATTACATAGGAATGCATAGAAACATGAAATCTATGAAGTGTAAACTTGTCAACAAGGCCTGTTTATCAAATGCTGCAGAGCATCCATGTGGCCAAATATATTGCCAGGATGCTGAATGGCTCCATTCTTCTCTTTAGGTAGACAGCATTAGGAGGCTTTTCTGTGGAGGACAAGATTTCCTGCAGTGGATTTTTGCCTGATGATCATCTGTTACCTCTTCCCCCTTCATTATGATAGTTAGTGTTCATCCAGGAGTCTAGTTCTTGCCCATGCGGCACGGAAGCTTTAGGGGAATTCTATCCCTTCCCTAGTTTTATGGGTGGACCTGATTGGTTGAAGGGCAACATATTCCTTTTCGCAGTGAGTAATTCAGAAAATCAAGCTTTGGCTATTCAAAACATGACATTTCCCTTGGCCAAAGGAATTGATTCATGACTAGGCATGTGACCCAATTCAGGCAAATGGGAAGGAGGAGGCGGCCTTCTGGGTTTTCTTGGAATGCAGTTTCTGCGTTCTTAAGGGAGAGGCACCAGAAGACAGACTTGCTTTTCCTGTTACTGCCATTACCTGTAGCGATAAGGCCTGGAACTCTGCACCCATTTTCCTCCTCTGAGAGAAGTCAGCAGGGAGATGAAACAACATATAAAGAAAGGCCTCACTGAAAGAACACAAAGAAATTAAGCAGATGCGAAGTTAAGCCAACCTTGAAAACCTCCCTCTCTCTGAACTTCCGCTTACATGAATGCACAAATTGTGTACTTGTAAACCAATCTGAACCAGGTTTAACACTATTTGTAGACAAAAGATTTCTTATATATTACAAAACTATTTTCCCTAGAATGTGGCATCTTATTTAATATAATGCCCTCTTCAGAGGCATTGTCATATTTTCCGTGAAGATTCTTCTTCAATGTGAATAGGTAATCATATAAAACTTTCAGAATGTTCCCACCTCAGGTGATACTATAGGACTTTGAAGAATTCATACATGTCTCTGTTGTTTTCAGTAACTGTTGTAAAATCATGAAAGGATGCTAGTCTTCAGTGGGTTTGCATGGAATATGATGAACAGATTGATTTCTTTTCCTATTACATTATCCTGATAAATCCGGGGCACCCATGTGTCTCCTTCCCTATAGAAAAATCACATAAAAAATCCCTAAACAATGCCTAGGACACAGTAGGAACCCAAGAATTGTTTTTGAGGGTATGAATAAAATAATAGATGAATGAATATGCACATCATTTATGTACAAATACAATCCCATCAACCTGAAAGAATAAAAGAATAATAAAAGAATAATTTGCTTATAGTTTATCTCTTTAAAGGGACTGACTCTAGGGTTTTACACAATGCACCATGAAGAAAACTTTCCAGAAATCATAAACTTTCCACAAACTTTCATACAAGCAACAGCAGCTAAAGATCTCTCTGGTTTTCTCAGGGTTAGTTGACTCATTTCCTTTTCTCCTTCTTACTCTCCTTACAGCCTGTTCTAGTGCACCACTTTCTAGTCATAAGTGTCCACTGGGATTCATACTCTTGACACCCTGACGTGCCCGGCTTCCTAAGATGGTTGGAGGATCAAGTGACTCCATGTTCAATGACGCACATTTTTTTTTTTTGCTTACGCTGAATACTTTCTCATATAAAATACTCACCGTGCACTTCTGGTGAATACAATTCTCTACCTCATTTCAATGTTTCATTATTTATAGCTTTGAGACCTTCCACATCAAGAGGAAGGATATACACTTGTGTAGCCTTGGGACTTCTTTTATTTAGAATCATTTTCCTCACCCTCTTCTTTACTCCTTCTTCTAGGATGAGCATAATTCCACTTGGAAACCCTGGAGATAGTGTCAGGATCAGACTATAGCCTTCAGATTTCCATGTGCAAATCTTAGAGATGAGGGATAGGGAAAACCTGGAGATTTAAGCTCTTTTCTTCCAAGGTTTATATCTCTGGTTGTGGTAGAAAAAGATGCCTTGGATCAATAAGAAACTAAATTTACATCTTTGTCACTACCAAAGTAATGCTGTGGAAAGTCACATTGGAGTCTGAAAAATGCAAGAGGATGAGAGGACAAACGAGGGCAGTGATCTGGCATATGCACCACTGTATCATATATATTAGCAGTAATTCTGTGGGAAGTCTTCAAATGAGACTGGGTACTTATTCTCATGCACTGGGACCTGCTTGTTGGACGTACGTCTCTAAGGAATAGACTTGCATTACTTCCCGTTTCCTAAGACACCTTGGTGTCTCAGGCCTGGTTTCCATTTGTCAATTTTTGTCCCTGATGTCTGCTTAATTCAACTCCTTTACTTCCTCTCCCTGGTTAACTTTACCATCAGTGAGGATTTGGAGGCCTCTTTAAGGTGACCATGCAATTGTTTATCAGTTTCTGTCTGTAAATCACCTTTATGTGAACTGAACTTCTGAGCCTACACATCTCTTTCTACTGCGTTGGAGAAGAGAGCTTACTAGAATGGTTTTTCTACCCTGAATGTGAAATTAGAGTATATTTTTCACACTCCCTGCACAAGTCTATAAATCCGTGTTCCTGAACATCTGGCTACGCACTCCTTTTAGGACAGGGGAAATAATCCTGCACAGAGATAACCAACTTCATGATTTTGAATTCACATAAACCCTCAGTGCACGGCCTTTTACATAAAAGTGGCAGCTCTTTTTGACCTTTGAATCTGTCCATAATGTTTCTATGACACATTACAACACAGTTCAAGTTCTTTTCTCTTGTTGTGGCTTAGTACTATACATGCATTTCTCCAGTTTATAGTTGCACTTAGCCCATAGCACAAGATTTAAGGTCTGCCTAATTCTTTTTTTTTTTTGAGACGGAGTTTCACTGTCTCCCAGGCTGGAGTGCAGTGGCAGATCTCGGTTCACTGCAACCTCTGCCTACTGGGTTCAGGCCATTCTCCTGCCTCAGCCTCCCTAGTAGCTGGGACTACAGGCACCCGCCACCATGCCTGGTTAATTTTTTGTATTTTTGGTAGAGACGGGGTTTCACCGTGTTAGCCAAGATGGTCTCGATCTCCTGACCTCGTGATCGGCCCGTCTCGGCCTCCTAAAGTGTTGGGATTACAGGCGTGAGCCACTGCGCCCGGCCAGGTCTGCCTAATTCCCGATTCTGATTTGTGATCAAACCTAAGGGATCTGGTTTAGCCGGTGGAGGCGAATGGAAAGCTGTAAAAACCTGAGCCCCTCAGAAATTGATCTCCTCTCACTATCCAATTGCTACAGAAGCCAGGTAACCATGGAAAGAATTAGATAATCAAAACTCCAGTTTGACGATTCCATGAGGAAGTTTTTCTAGGTTTCTACAGTTAGTAAACTCGTGCACCACTGCCTCTGTTTGGTTCTCTGAGTAGTTCTGTAATTCTGACAGCATCCCCCGAAGTTGTAACCCCAGTTTCAGAGCCATCTCTGTATCATTATGGATTTCTACTATTATCCCAATAATCATTATCATTGGAACTTACCTGGCCCTCATTCCTCTGTTATATTATCCCCATATTATCCCACCAATTTGACGGTCATGTTGAAAACATACTCTTGGAATGTCTGATAATTTTATTTTATTGTTTCTGGACCCTGGCTGCCTGGTCCCTACTACAGACCAATTGAATCAGTATCTTTCAGAATGCCATTTTGATACACTTATTTTTTGAAATTTTCTCATGACTCTAATATAACCAAGTTTAAGGACACTTATTTTAATTCAAAGCACAGCAGAGTGAGATGAAGGAATTTAGGTCTAAAACCCTTGATAATTGCTCCCACCCCAGGATGACACAAACACACACACACACAAAATATATATTTATATATTATATATACTATAATACATAAATATATAAATATATCATACATTATATATAAATATATAATACATAATATATAATATATAAATATATAATTATGCATAAATATATATAATTATATATAAATACATATTATATAATTATATAACATAACTATATATAACATATAATTATACATTATATATGTGCTCAATTCTAATGTAAATAAACCTGGGGCTGATTCTGGCTGAAATTATGTATAAAGAAGAAAAACACCACAAATGGAAAATACAACGTTTATCATTCCAGTTGGTTTTCTCTTAAGAGGCTGCCTTTGGTTATACATGATGTATCCTACAGAAAGTTCCCTAGAATTTTTTTCTAGATGTTATTTCCTTTTTCCAAAATTTTATATTCACATAAACCACAAAGAAAAAAATTCTTTTATACTCTTTCATTTAGGCACTCTTTGTCATTGTTTCTCCTGATTCAATTCCCCTCTAATTCTTCCCTCTCCAGGTGTCTAGCTATGCTGGGTGCCTGGGAGAACTGAAAAGACCATGTGGCACCAGGCTTCCTGATGCAGGCAGCCATGGAAAAGTGGAATTTTTAATTTTTGTGTGTGTGATACCGTGTCCGGAATTGGTGAGTTCTTGGTCTCACTGACTTCAAGAATGAAGACACGGACCCTTGCGGTATTACAGTTCTTAAAGATGGTGTGTCCGGAGTTTGTTCATTCAGACGTTCAGATGTGTCTGGAGCTTCCTCCTTCTGGGGGCTTGACAGTCTCGCTATTAGGAGTGAAACTGCAGAGGTTTGTGATATTACAGCTCTTAAAAAGACAGCGCGTGGGCAGTTGTTTGTTCTTCCCCGTGGGTTTGTGGTCTCACTGGCTTCAGGAGTGAAAGCTGCAGACCTTTGCGATGAGTGTTACAGCTCTTACAAGCGGGGTGGACCCAAAGCGTGAACAGCAGCAAGACTTATTGCAAAGAGCAAAAGAACAAAGCCTCCACAGCAAGGCAAGGGAGGTCAAGGGCTTGCAATGGCTGGCTCTGGCAGCCTGCTTTTATTCCCTTATCTGGCCCCACTCAGATCCTGCTGATTGGTCCATTTTACAGAGAGCTGATTGGACCATTTTGACAGGGTGCTGATTGGTGCATTTATAATCCGCTAGCTAGACATAAAAGTTCTCCAAGTCCCCACTAGGTTAGCTAGATACAGAGTAGTGATTGGTGTATTTACAAACCTTGAACTAGACACAGGGCACTGATTGGTGTATTTACAATCCTTTAGCTAGACAGAAAAGTTCTCCACCTCCTCACTAGGTTAGCTAAATACAGAGTACCAATTAGTGTATTTACAAATCTTGAGCTAGACACAGAGTGCTGATTGTTGTAGTTACAAACCCTGAGCTAGACACAGAGTACTGATTGGTGTATTTACAATCCTTGAGCTAGACATAGAGTGCTAGAGGGAAAAGTTCTCCAAGTCCCCACTAGGTTAGCTGGATACAGAGTACCAACTGGTGTATTTACAAACCCTGAGCTAGACACAGAGTGCTGATTGGTGTATTTACAATCCCTTAGGTAGATATAAAAGTTCTCCAAGTCTCCACTAGATTCAGGAGCCCAGCTGGCTTCACCTAGTGGATCCTGCACCAGGGCTGTCAGAGAGCTGGCTGCCAGTCCCGTGCAGTGCACCCCTACTTCTCAGCCCCTGGGCTGTTGATGGGACCCAGGGCTGCAGAGCAGGGAGCGGCCCTCCTGGGGGGAGGCTTAGGCCATGCAGGAGCCCACCGCGGAGTGGGAGCAGGGGTGGGGCGGTTCAGGCATGGCAGGCTGCAGGTCCGGACCCCTGCCCCACGGAGAGGCAGCTGAGGCTCAGGAAGAATTCGAGCGCAGTGCATGCGGGCAGGCAGTGCTGGGGGAGCTGGCACACCCAGTTGCTAAGCTCCTCACTGCCCTGGGCCTGTGGCACAGGTCCGCCACTCCGTGTGCTGGGCCCGCGGAGCCAGCGCCCGCAACCACAGGGAGTCACGCTGGCCCACAAGCGCAGGGCGCAGCCCGGGTTTCCGCCAGCGCCTCTCTCTCCACACCTCCCAGTAAGCAGAGGGAGGCGGCTCCTATCTCGGTCAGCCCAGAGAGGGGTTCCCACAGTGCCATGGTGGGCTAAAGGGCTCCCCAAGCACGGCCAGAGTGGGCACCGAGGCCGAAGAGGCGCCCAGAGTGAGGGCTGCTAGCATGTTGTCACCTCTCAATACAAAAGTATCACACACACAAAAGGCTTCAAAAGCTTTGCTGTTGAGCCCTATGGAAAGACTCAGAATTAAGGTATACGCTAAAACAATGGAGTAAGGCAGCATAATCATTTTGAGACATATATTTTCACAACCAAAGAGTAAATTGCTAATCCTGCCACTTAATTTACAACTGCCAGGTTGAGCTGGAACAAAAAGCATATGGGGTGTGTAGTTAAATTTGAATTCCAGATAAACATAAACTCTTTCTTAGTATATGTATGTCCCATGCCATATTTGGGACCTACTTCTACTAAAAATTGATTTGTTATTCATCTGAAATTCAAATTTAACAGTTTTTTTTTTTTTTTTTTTTTTTTTTTTTTTTGAAAAACGTTTAAGTTCAGGGCTACATGTGCAGGTTTGTTTCATGGGTAAATGTGTGTCATGGGGGTTTGTTCTGCAGATTAGTATCCATTAGTTATGTTTCCTGATCCTCTCCCTCCTCCCACTTTCCACCCTCCAATAGGACCCAGTGTGTGTTGTTCCCCTCTATGTGACCACGTCTTCTCATCATTTAGCTCCCACTTGTAAGTGGGAACATGCAGTATTTAGTTTTCTTTTCCTGTGTTAGTTTGCTAAGGATGATGGCACCCAACTCCATCCATGTCCCTGCAAAGGACATGATCTTGTTCTTTTTTATGGCTGCATAGTATTCCATGGGGTGTGTGTGTGTGTGTGTGTGTGTGTGTGTGTGTGTACATATATCTATATATATCTCACATTTTATTTTTCTAGCCCGTCATTGATGGACATTTAGGTTGATTCCATGCCTTTGTTATTGTGAATAGTGTTGCAATGAACATGTGCATGGACATGTCTTTATAATAGAACAATTTATATTCTTTTGGGTATATATATCCAGTAATGGGATTGCTGGGTTGAGTGGTATTTCTGTCTTTAGGTCTTTGAGGGATCACCACACTGTCTTCCATAATGGATGAACTAATTTAAACTCTTACCTTTCTAGGTAGGTTACCTAAACTCAATTCTGAAAAATCAGTTTCTCTCTTTTCCTTTGGGTTGCTCTCATAGATATTAATGCTGATATATAACCTCTAGCTCAGTGATTCTCAAAGTGTGGTCCCTGGGAACTTTTTACAAATGCAAATTCTCAGGTTCCATCTCAGAACTGTTAACAAAAACTTGATTCAGCAATTATTTTGTTTTAACAAACCCTCTAGGTGCTTCTGATACATGCTCAGATTTGAGAACCACTAATCTATCTAAACCTGGGTTGCCTTTCTACCAGTACAATTAACTTCTACAAGTCTACATCCCAAAGGAGCCAAGTTAAAATAAAATAGGATGAGTGTGGAATTCTAACAACTTGAACTATGAAAGAAGTACTCTCAGTATTTGTCTAAATAAATTATATAATGGGAAAACTTCAAATAGTTAAAAATTCCTCTTTTTATAGCAATCACCACAAAACTAGCACTCATAATTGAGTACAGCTGTTTTATTATGACTGTCATTGTCATTCTGTATGAGCATAATTCACATTGTTTGGTGAATGGTGTGGAATCACTCAGTCCATGAACTTGTCTTCATCATATACTCAATAGTGAAATATAGCAAAAAACATTTGACTCTAATATATGCCTTGCTTGAGTTAATGAGGACCTTTACTCCTTACCTCTTTTTTTTTGGACAGGATTTTGCTGTCACCAAAACTGAAATGCAGTGGCATGATTGTAACTCACTGCAGCCGCAAACTCCTGGGCTCAAGTGATCCTCCAACCTCAGCCTTTAGAGTAGCTGGGACTATAGGCATGCACCACCATGGATGGCTAATTTTTTAAAAACCTTTTATTTGTGGAGATGGGGGGTCTCAATATTTTGCCCAGCCTGGTCTCAAACTCCTGCTTCAGCCTCCCAAAGTGTTGGGCTTGCAGGTGTGAGCCACCTCTCCTAGCTCCTTGCCTCTTAATACCTGAGTTCCACGGAGAAACACCACAGTCCGTCCCAAATTATGATTTCATTTTCACAAGGAAAAAATGAATAGTTGAAAATTAACATGATAGTTTAAATAAAATGCTGACTTTAATAGAGTAGGGTTTAAAAAAAAACTATACAAATTATGTCACATGAAACTGATGTTATTTTATATTTATTTATTTATTTATTTATTTATTTATTTATTTATTTTTCTTTTTGGCATCCCTGGGTGGGCACAGATTTATTTTGTTTTGTTCAATTCTTCTTACAAAGCAAGTACTCTGGGAAACTCAAAGACTCACTACATATCATGGAGTCAGAGGAGGGTGTAATTTGATTCACTGTTTAAATTGCATTTTATATAAACGGATCTCCTTTGTAGACACACACACACAAACCAATGTGAAGGGGGTTTTAACTACAAACCAGAGCCTGAAATAGTGTGTTCTGAATTCGAAGAAATGACAGCTTCCTTTTGGGAAATATCATGATTTTTGAGAAAGAATGCCAGAACTTATTCTACTGTAATTTAGATGACAAGAACAGGCAAGCTTCATAATTTGGTCTCTGAGTATCTCCATCTGTAAAAATTAGCAGAATGAGATATTTGCCATGTATTTCATAAACAAATTATTAATATAAGTCATGTTATTGCAAGAAGATATTAGTTCCTATTTCAGTTTTCAGGGCCCTTTTAGAATCCTGAGACTAGAATAAGATCTGCCCTTGGATGAAATATGGATGCAGACTAGTTGGTCCAGGACATTTTGTGAAATCTGATTTCCAGTAGGCTCTGGTGTGTAGGGCCTCTACAATAACCAGACCTCCCATACAGAAGTAGGCCCACTGAATGACAGCCTGAACAAATTGAAGTGGGGACCAGCTCAGGAATATTGCCAGCATTAGGAATTTTCATTGTGATAGAACTGAGCTTCATGAAATTGTATTAAACCACTCCATCCACTCTCTTTCATGTCGTTTCTTATCCAGGGTAATTCTATAAACCAGGAAACCTCATTTTTTTGGAGAGGCACTGTCTCGAATGACCAAGCCATTCCTGGGTAGCAGAAAGGTAAAATGGGCCCTTTCTGTAAAAAATCAGGATTGTCTCTAACTTCTTGGTATTGCTTTAAATATATATTTGAAGTCATCAGAATTTACTTTTCTCCTGGCTTGGACTCTTCAATACATAATTACCTTCAAGTTACAAAATAGGTTCCTGACCTAAGTGAATATTATGCCACATATCTCTGCACCTGGAATCCCAGGCAAGGAAGGGATACTGCTTTCAAATGCGCAATGGCTTTACTTAACATAAATGTCAGAGATTGAGCTCTTCAATACCAAATGAAATAAATCCTTTATTCATATATACAGTCCAAGCTTTTCTCAAAGTCTCATTCTCTTGTTTATTGTAAAATAACAAAGTCTCATTGTTGGAGTTAAAAATAACTTTAAATAGGTAATGTGGCTATGGTTCAAAAATAATTAAAATCAGACCTGTGAGTTATCATAATTTCCTCCAACTAGAATTAGAGGTTATTACTGAGGACAAGAGATTAGTGCCATTGGAAGAAAATACACAAAAATGCATAGTCATATCTTGAAGTTTTAGAATTCAGTCCAGTTACCATAAAGATGAAAATCAGGTAAGTTTAAATATCAGTGTATAATATTAAAACAATCTGATTATTTTAAGAAAATGATTTATTTGTAAAACCATATTTGTAAATTTGGCTTTTAATTTATTTATTCTTGCCATGTCTTTCAAAGTCATTCAATATTTTATTTTTGTATTGAGAAAATATAACCTCTAGTCTCTATCTTCTAAGGCGTTTTGCTAATCTTTCATTCAAAGGCTATAGGAAAGAAAATAAAGTAACATTTATTTGAATGTCTCATGTGTGGGTAATTTGATAATGCTTTTTTAATGTAAAGGTTTTATGTAACATCATCATTAGCTCTGAAAATAAAAGCAGACACTACTTTCTGCACTTAAATATTAATATAATTAGACTTTAGGCTACATTTTTTTTTTTTGGTTTCTCTAAAATTAAATGAGTGCATTGCATATTCCATTAGTTTAGAATTAATTTCTTGTATTAGGACATATGCTGTGATAAAAAAAAAAAATGTACCCAATGGTTAATGATATGCTCCCAAAACAGATATCGAGGCCCAATTTTATAACAAGCCACACATATGGTGCCCATCTATTCCTCTCCTTGTACAGTCAGAGGTGCATGGCTTCAGGCAGTTGTAAAGTCTGGCAGGATTTTACTGAGTTTATGGTGAAATCTTGTGTTGATTATAAGAACTGATGTGTTTGGCTTTCAGGTTTTCTGTGAGTTTAGGATTTTTATGCAGTAAATCTATATCACTCCTTCAAAATTATCAGAAGATTCTTGAGATACCTCTAGGCTACATATCTGTATATATGCTGGCCACATTCATTTTGTATGTCATTTTTTCCAACTCTCACTGAGCCTCAAATCAAATCAAACATTGAAAAGCATTCTTTATATTGCCATTAGTTTTATTTTTAAGGGATAGGGTGGGGTGGGTAGGTTGCTACTGCCTATCTCAAAATATTTTATTATTGAGAATAGTGTAATTTCATACCCACAAATCTTAAAAGGCTTCAAATTCTGAGTGTACAAAAGCATTTAATTTTGGATTGGGTGTTTATGGCAATTCAGTTAGCTCAACCAAACACGAAGGTTAGGCAACAATTATTGTAGAAGAGGTTCATTTGATTATAAGTAAGAATAATCTATTTGAGCTGTGTTAAGCAAACATGAGAAATTTACTATTAGTATATTTAACGGACTCTTAGAACCTGAGGGCAGAAAGTTCTCTCAAGTCTTAGGAAAGATGGGACTAGAAACTATAGGTTGTCAACATCTAAGGCATTTACTGTCTCAGTCTTTTCCGCTGAGACCACAGGGTCACTCGCCTATGTCTTTCTCTACAAAATTAGCTTCTTCTCCAGTCTCTTTCTGCAGAATGGCTTTCTGTGCTTTTATGTATGTCCATAGCCCACCACATCCAGTTTTACATCTCTGCAGCTCATTAAAACATTATTTCCACATGTTGAAAATTATGATGTGTGGGAAGAACGTATTACACTTATTTTTAAATTAGAGTTCCATGGAGGGCTTTTATTATCCATTGTAGAGAGGAAGTTTTTAAGACTTCGAAGAGGTGGGAATTGTGATGAAAATGTTAGATCTAATAGTATCCGTGATGAAATCAGTTACATGCCTTCAGATAGCTGTGAGGATAAAATGAGTGAATTGGCCTAAATCTTGTTTATTGTAAAATGACAAGTAAAAATAAAATTTTTGACGGATATAATGTAAATTATTTGAATGCGAATGTTTATTAATTGGTAACAAAGTGAGCATGTTTAATTATGTTTAGGGACACTCAAATTCTAGTATAAATCCACCTCAACTCAAGTGCAATTTTGAAACACAAAATAAACATCAGAAGAAAAAAATAGAAATTTTCTTAGCCAAAAAAAAAAAAATAAAAGGAAAATCAAGCTTTCTGATGAGTAATGTACAATATAAACAGGATGAAAATGCAAAATTCATGGCTGCTTTTTAGTCGTGTTACGAACAAATAAAACAAGAACCCTGATGACTGGTAAGATGGCTGAATAGGAACAGCTCCAGTCTGCAGCTCCCAGTGAGATCAACGCAGAAGGTGGGTGATTTCTGCATTTCCAACCGAGATACCTGGCTCATCTCATTGGGACTGGTTAGAGAGTGGGTGCAGTCCATGGAGGGCAAGCAGAAGCAGGGTCGGGGCATTATCTCACCCAGGAAGCACAAAGCGTTGGGGAAGTCCCTCCCCTAGCCAAGGGAAGCCATGAGAGATGGTGCCATGAGGGATGGTGCCATGAGGAATGGTGCTTTCCAGCCCAGATACTATGCTTTTGCCACGGCCTTTGCAACCCACAGAAAATGAGATTCCGTCAGGTGCCTACACCAACAGGGCACTGGGTTTCAAGCACAAAACTGAGTAACTGGTCACTGAGCTAGCTGCAGGAGGTTTTTCTTTTTTATTTATTTTTAATTATTTTTAATTTTTATTTTTTTCATACCCCAGTGGTGCCTGGAAGGCCAACATGACTGAACCTTTCACTCCCCTGGAAAAGGGCCTGAAGCCAGAAAGCCAAATGGTCTAGCTCAGAGGTTCCCAACACAATGGAGCCCAGAAAGCTAAGATCCACTGGCTTAAAATTCTTGCTGCCAGCACAGCAGTCTGAAGTTGACCTGGGATGCTTGAGCTTGGTGGGAGGAGGAACCTCTGCCATTACTGAGGCTTGAGTAGGCTGTTTTCCCCTCACAAAGTAAACAAAACAGCTAGGAAGTTCAAAGTGGGCGGAACCCACTGCAGCTTGGCAAAGCTGCTGTAGCCAGACTGCCTCTCCAAATTCCTCCTCTTTGGGCAGGGCATCTCTGAAAGAAAGGCAGCAGCCCTAGTCAGGGGCTCATAGATAAAACCCTCATCTCCCTGGGACAGAGCACTGGGGGAAGGGGCAGTTGTGGGCGCAGTTTCAGCAGACTTAAACGTTCCTGCCTGCCAGCTCTGAAGAGAGCAGCCGATCTCCCAGCACAGCGCTCAAGTTCTGCTAAGGGGCAGACTGCCTCCTCAAGTTGCTCCCTGACCCCCATACCTCCTGACTGGGAGACACCTCCCAGCAGGGGTCGACAGATGCCTCATACAGGAGAGCTCCAGCTGGCATCTGTTGGGTGCCCCTCTGAGAAGAAGCTTCCAGAGGAAGGAACAGACAGCAATCTTTGTTGTTCTGCAATAGTTGCTATTCCACAGTCTCCACTGGTGATACCCAGGCAAACAGGGTCTGGAGTGGACCTCCAGCAAACTCCAGCTGACCTGCAGCAGAGGGTCCTGACTGTTAGAAGGAAAGCTAACAAACAGAATGTTTGCCCATTGGCAAGTTTGTGATGAACGACAATGTAGAACCTAGATTGTGAGTGAGTAATTTAAGTTTTCTTAAGAAGGCATTTCTCTGGATTCAAGCAGACATACCTGGAACAATTTCTACTTACTGCATGCACAAGCAAGCTTTCCCTTCTTGAAGAACCCAGAGGAGTTTTTAGAGCATTTAGTGAAGCTGTTAAATTCATCAAATTAAAGGCAGGCCTAGGCATCTTTGATTTTTTTTCTCAAAGCAAAGTGACTGTGGTTAAAGTTTTCTCAGAAAGACTTCTCTCATTTACGCAAACTGTCTGAGGAACTTAAAATTTTCCTGGAGGGAAACTTGTGTGAGATCATGTGATAGCAGCGTCTTGCTTTGCAATTTATGTAACTTTGAGATTTATTTACTTATTTAAACAACCGAACATCTGTGTTTCAAAAGACAAGATTATCACCAGAATACTCACCTTGTTTAAGATGAGTTGGATTCTTGTATTTTTTTGTCCTGGACAACCTAGTTATGACATTGCCTAAAGAATGCACTAGGCTGAGCATGGTGCCTAGTATCTGTAATCCTATCACTTTGGAAGGCTGAAGTGGGCAGACCAATTCAGGCCAGGAGTTCAAGACCAGCCTGGCCATCATGGCGAAATCCTGTCTCTAGTAAAACTACAAAAATTAGCCAGGTATGGTGGCACATTACTGTAAAGCTAGCTGCGTGGAAGGCTGAAACACCAGAATTGTTTGAACCCAGGAGATGGAGGTTGCAGTGAGCTGAGATAGTGCCACTACACTCCAGCCTGGGTGACAGAGTCAGATCCTGCCTCAAATAAAAACAAAAAAAGAAAAAAAAAAAGAAAAAAAATTGCACCAAACATGTTTCACACACTCAAGAAGCTCCAAGGAACACTTGATAAACTTTCTAAGTATTTTCCCTAACAAGACTATATCCATGGGTAGCTAAGTGAAAAGTTTTCTCACTATTTTCTTTTAGCCAAAATTTGACACATTTAGAATAGATGGGAGAGTTTTTTTCAGTTGGTTGAATTTAAAATTAATTAACTTTAATATTATATGCCTTTTGTTTATTTTATACTTTAATTATAATTCCTGTTTGGTAACATTATCATGTTTTTATCTCATATATTTTTATAGTTATTTTCTATTTATAATAAATGTCAGTGATTTTTCAGTTACACAGCAATAAAGATTTTTTTTCAAAAAGAAATGTGCTCAAGGTAGTTTCATTTACAAAAAAAAATAAATGAATATTACTTAAGTGATGATATGGCAAAAATCATGAAGATCGAAATGTAAATAACTAAGGTTTCAAAAACATGCTAGATTTTCCTGATGTAGCAGTTGGAGAAAAAGAGGAAGAACCTGGAGTTCAGCAGATCCTATCAAAGCCACAAACTAGCAGTGTTTACCTTGGCACACTACTTAGATTCTATGAACCTCAGTTTCTTCACCTGTAAAATGGATATAGTGATAATGGTTGTCGTGAGAGTTAGAATTAACATACGTTAAAGTACCTAGTCTAAGAAATGCTAGTTATTTTTCAGGCAGTTAAGAAAACTTTAATTAAAAAGTGTATTAAATATATATATATATAATATATATATATTTGCATCTGTGTATTAACTTTTTCATGGAAAAATAGCAAAATAAAAGATTAACTGCAAAACTACCTTGAGATTTCAGAAAGACTTTAGAGTGGTATAGATGAATTACATGTCATCTAATTAAAAATGTTAGGATAGTTGAAAGTGAATGCTAGTATACCAGTTTTCTCCCACCGACCTTGAAGTGTGATGTAATAAGTAGGTTAGTTGTGATAATAAATGGCAGATAAATTTGCATCTTAGATTGAATCAAGAAATGGAGGCCAAGAGCTATGACATTCAGTCTTAGCTCTGAAATGGAACCTTGGCTCTTAATTTATTTATTTTTTGTTATTATTATACTTTAAGTTTTAGGGTACATGTGCACAATGTGCAGGTTTGTTACATAGGTATACATGTGCCATGTTGGCTTGCTGCACCCATTAACTTGTCATTTACATTAGGTATTTCTCCTAATGCTATCCCTTCCCCAGCCCCCAACCCCTGACAGGCCCTGGTGTGTGATGTTCCCCACCTTGTGTCCAAGTGATCTCATTGTTCAATTCCCACCTGTGAGTGAGAACATGTGGTGTTTGGTTTTCTGTCCTTGTGATAGTTTGCTGAGAATGATGGTTTCCAGCTTCATCCATGTCCCTGCAAAGGACATGAACTCACCCTTTTTTATGGCTGTGTAATATCCCATGGTATATATGTGCCACATTTTCTTAATCCAGTCTATCATTGATGGACATTTGGGTTGGTTCCAAGTCTTTGCTATTGTGAATAGTGCCACAAGAAACATACGAGTGCATGTGTCTTTATAGTAGCATGATTTATAATCCTTTGGGTATGTACCCAGTAATGGGATCGGTGGGTCAAATAGTATTTCTAGTTCTAGATCCTTGAGGAATCTTCACACTGTCTTCCACAATGGATGAACTAATTTACACTCCCACCAACAGTGTAAAAGTGTTCCTATTTCTCCACACCCTCTCCAACATCTGTTGTTTCCTGACTTTTTAATGTTCACCATTCTAACTGATGTGAGATGGTATCTCACTGCGGTTTTGATTTGCATTTCTCTGATGACCAGTGATGATGAGCATTTTTTCATATGTCTATTGGCTGCACAAATGTCTTCTTTTGAGAAGTGTCTGTCCATGTCCTTCGCCCACTTTTTGATGGGTTGTTTGTTTTTTTTCTTGTGAATTTGTTTAAGTTCTTTGTAGATGCTGCATATCAGCCCTTTGTCAGATGGGTAGATTGCAAAAATTTTCTTCCATGCTGTAGGTTGCCTGTTCACTCTGATGGTAATTTCTTTTGCTGTGCAGAGGCTCTTTAGTTTAATTAGATCTCATTTGTCTATTTTGGCTTTTGTTGCCATTGCTTCTGGTGTTTTAGTCATGAAGTCTTTGCCCTTGCCTATGTCCTGAATGGTATTGCCCTGGTTTTCTTCTAGGGTTTTTATGGTTTTAGGTCTAACATTTAAGTCTTTAATCCATCTCAATTTAATTTTTGCATAAGGTGTAAGGAAGGGATCCAGTTTCAGCTTTCTACACATTGCTAGCCAGTTTTCCCAGTACCATTTATTACACAGGGAATCCTTTCCCCATTTCTTGTTTTTGTTAGGTTTGTCAAAGATCAGATTGTTGTAGATGTGTGGTGTTATTTCTGAGGCCTCTGTTCTGTTCCATTGGTCAATATATCTGTTTTGGTAGCAGTACCATGTTGTTTTGGTTACTATAGCCTTGTAGTATAGTTTTAAGGCAGGTAGTGTGACGCCTCCAGCTTTGTTCTTTTTGCTTAGGATTATCTTGGCTATGTGGGCTTTTTTATTTGGTTCCATATGAACTTTGAAGTAGTTTTTTCCAATTCTGTGAAGAAAGTTACTGGTAGCTTGCTGGGGATGGCAATGAATCATTGAGCAGTATGGCTATTTTCACGATCTTGACTCTTCCTATTCATGAACATGGAATGTTCTTCCATTTGTTTGTGTCCCCTTTTATTTCGTTGAGCAGTGGTTTGTAGTTCTGCTTGAAGAGGTCCTTCACATCCCTTGTAAGTAGAATTTCTAGGTATTTTATTCTCTTTGTAGCAATTGTGAATGAGAGTTCACTCATGATTTGGCTCTTTATTTGTCTGTTATTGGTGTATAATAATGTTTGTGATTTTTGCACATTGATTTTGTATCCTGAGACTTTGCTGAAGTTGCTCATCAGTTTAAGGAGTTTTTGGGCTGAGACCATGAGAATCTCTGGGACACATTTAAAGCAGTGTGTAGAAGGAAATTTATAGCACTAAATGCCCACAAGAGAAAGCAGAAAAGAACTAAAATTGACACCCTAACACCACAATTAAAAGAACTAGAGAAGCAAGAGCAAACAATTTCAAAAGCTAGCAGAAGGCAAGAAATAACTAAGACCAGAGCAGAACTGAAGGAGATAGAGACACAAAAGCCCTTCAAAAAAATCAATGAATCCAGGAGCTGGTTTTTGGAAAAGATCAACAAAATTGGTAGACCACTAGCAAAACTAATAAAGAAGAAAAGAGAAAAGAATCAAATAGACACAATAAAAAATGATAAAGGGGATATCACCACTGATCCCACAGGAATACAAACTACCATCAAAGAATACTATAAACACCTTTATGCAAATAAACTAGAATATCTAGAAGAAATGGATAAATTCCTGGACAGATACACCCTCCCAAGACTAAACTAGGAAGAAGTTGAATCTCTGAATAGACCGATAACATGCTCTGAAATTGGGGCAATCATTAACAGCCTACCAACCAAAAAAAGTCCAGGACCAGATGGATTCACAGCCGAATTCTACCAGAGGTCCAAGGAGGAGCTGGTACCATTCCTTCTGAAACTATTCGAAACAATAGAGAAAAAGGGAATCCTCCCTAACTCATTGTATGAGGCCAACATCATCCTGATACCAAAGCCTGGCAGAGACACAACAAAAAAAGAGAATTTTAGACCAATATCCCTGATGAACATCAATGTGAAAATCTTCAAGAAAATACTGCCAAACCGAATCCAGCAGCACATCAAAAAGCTTATCCACCACAATCAGGTTGGCTTCATCCCCAGGATGCAAGGCTAGTTCAACCTACGCAAATCAAGAAACGTAATCCATCACATAAACAGAACTAATGACAAAAACCACATGATTATCTCAATAGATGCAGAAAAGGCCTTTGACAAAATTCAACAGCCCTTCATGCTAAAAACTCTCAATAAACTAGGTATTGATGGAACATATCTCAAAATAATAAGAACTATTTATGACAAACCCACAGCCAATATCATACTGAATGGGCAAAAGCTGGATGCATTCCCTTTGAAAACTGGCACAAGACAAGGATGCCATCTCTCACCACTCCTATTCAATACAGTATTGGAAGTTCTGGCCAGGGCAATCAGGCAAGAAAAAGAAATAAAGAGAGAGCAGTGCAGAGGCTGTCCACTTGGATGGCATCTCTTGTAGTCATTCGTCTAATTAGATGCCTCACCACATATATCATAAGCAGCTTCAATACAGGACTAGAGTTATACGCATCTGATATCCAAGATTTCAGCACAAATTAATAATGAATGAATTAAATAGCTAACCCGGCCTGGTAATTGCTCTGTCAATTAGGAAAAGAGGAAGTAAAATTGTCTCTGTTTGCAGATGACATGATTGTATACCTGGCTTTTAATTTCAAAGAGATTTTGATGAGGCTCTTTGTTTCTGTGTTTGAATTATGCAGTCACTCATAGACTCATCATAAAATTTCTCTTCTTTTTTAGCATTAATCATACTCCCTGTTCTCTGCTCAGGGCATTGTATAATTGAAAAACATTTGTCAATCATTTCAGAATATAAGTAGAGGTGACAAGGCCTTTCATATTAGCAGTCCAGGCACTGGTTCCACTATGAAATCCAAAGATATTTATTCTATCAGATATTTAACATAAAATAGTTACATTTTATAGGGCCGGGCACAGTGACTCACATCTGTAATCCCAGCACTTTGAGAGGATGAGGCAGGTGGATCACAAGTTCAGGAGATCAAGACCATCCGGGCCAACATAGTAAAACCTTGTCTCTACTAAAAATACAAACATTAGTTGGGCGTGGTGGTGGGTGCCTGTAGTCCCGGCTACTTGGGAGGCTGAGGCAGGAAAATTGCTTGAACCTGGGAGGTGGAAGTTGCAGTGAGCTGAGATGGTGCCACTGCACTCCAGCCTGGCAATGGAGCAACACTCTGTCTCAAAAAAAAAAAAAAAGTTGCATTTTATAAACCTTGAACCTGTGAAATGGGCTGCATTGGTGATTACATTATTCTTTTCATTTCTTAGATGAAATTTTTATAGCCCTAAATATTATTGAAAATTTTTTGGTATTACTGATAATAGTACCAGGCCGGGTTAGATATTTAATTCATTCATTATTAATTTGTGCTGAAATCTTGGATATCAGGTGCATATAACGCTGGTCCTGTATTGAAGCTGCTTATGATATGTGTGGTGAGGCATCTAATTAGACCAATGACCACAGGAGATGCCACCAAGTGGACAGCTTCTGCTCTGCTCTGTCTGTATCTGGACACCAAATTGGCTCTCTGTCCTGGCATCTGTGAAGCATTGGGGCTGATTGCCAGATCCTCTCATGATCAGCCCTGCCTCACTAGAAGCAAAATAGGGGCATCTTCCACCTCAGGACATCCTTATCCCACCCCTTGGGGCCTTGCTTGCTAGAAATCCTGTCTTGATTACTGTAGCTTTATTTTAAGTCTTGCAGTTTAGTGTTAGTCCTCCAACTTTGTTCTTCAATATTGTGTTGGCTGTTCTGGGTCCTTTGCCTCTCCATATAAACTTTAGAATCAGCTTGTTCATATCCTTAAAATAATTTGCTAGTATTTTGATTGCAATTTCATTGAATCTATAGATCAAGTTGAGAAAAACTAACATCTTGACAATATTGAGTCTTCATATCCATGAACATGGACTATCTCTCCATTTGTTTAGTTCTTTGATTTCTTTCATCAGAGTTTTGTAATTTCCTTCAAATAGTTCTTACACATATTTTGTTAGATTTATATCTAAGTATATCATTGTTCTTGGTGCTAATGCAAATGGTATTTTGTTTTTGATTTTAAATTTCACCTGTGCATTGCTAGTATATAGAAAGAACACTTGACTTTTGTATAATCACCTTGATTCTGCACCCTTGCTATAATCACTTATTCATTTCAGAAGTTTTTTTTCTTTTTCTTTATTTGTGTGCCTGTTTTGGGATTTTCTGTGACAGTAATGCCACCTGTGAATAAAGGCAGCTTTACTTCTTCCTTCCAAATCTGTATGCCTTTTAGTTCCTTTTCTTGTGTGATTTCATTAAGCAGAACACAAACATTTATTTTTTCCTCATATTACATGTTAACAATTATCATCAGTTGCCATTGGTCTGGTGTATGACTTTGCTTCATTCTGGGACCTAGATGGAAAGAACCAACCCTTTCTGGAGTAAAAAATGAGCAAGAGCTCTAGTGGAACCACAATTTCCCTCACAGATTCTCCTCAGAACAAGCACATGACCACTTCTGCTCACATGCCATTGGCCTAAGCAACTATCACATGTCCTGAGGAGGCATTATGAATCACAGATCAATGAAACTCTTACATAGAAAGGGACAAATGTTTGGAGACAAGATTAAGGAATTAATATACCTATAGTTTTTAATATCTATCACATGGTAAGTGCTAAGTATTACTATTATTATTATTATTATTAATTTCTTTTTCTCTGTACCTGCCAGACAAATTCCCAACCCTGGATTAGCGGTACTGTTCACTTTTCTCTACTTTAGCCCATCAGTGAAAATGACTGAAAAAGCTACATCAGCCTAGAATGATGCACCTATAAAATCATGACCTCAACATCAGTTGGGTCTCTGGAGCTGGAGATGCTTACCAACATTTTCACTTTTCCTGCTTCAATATCCCATTCTATTCCCCTCAATGTCTACTTTAAACTTTCACCATTTTCCTCCAAGTTAACAAAAAGATCCTCTTCCACTTGCTTCTCTCTACAGATGACTTGCCCACTTGACAACCATAGTTGGGAAAATTGAGCTCATTAGATGGAATCTCATTTCCATTTCCTAGCTTGGCAAACCAAACTACAAATTTAGCAAACCCCATTATCAGCCTTAATTTTCTTTGTCTAGGTTCTAATGATTAAATGTCTTCTATTCTGCTGAAGTCCAACTTCATCTTTGTTCTTTGTGCTATATATTTCTGCCGTCTCTCATACTTGATCATTTATACCCCACTTTCTACTGTTTTCAACTTTTTTTCTTATTCTTTTCCTTCCCATTAATTCATTAAACTTGTTCTTGACCTATTATTATACATCTATTATAATATGTATCCCGATTTAGATATGGTACTTGTACATAACTTTTATACCTCTATTTAGTTTGTGGTCTAAAGGATGTTTGAACCATACATTATTCATCGGCATATCCCCTGTACTGCTTAACATAGTATTGTAGATATGCCATGTGTTTCATACATATTTGTTGAGTGAATACACAGTGACCCCTAGAAGCCTCCAGTAGTCAGCAATGCCTTCTCAAAGTCAGGCTACTTACTGCCAGTCCTCCTGCTAGCTTTATATTCTCTAATTTAGGTTGACATTGTAAATTACCTTAGTCTGATTTGATAAAACAGTTAATACTTATTGTAGCAGTTACTTTGTCACAGATTCCAGTCTAAAAGCTTTACATTTATTAACTAATTTAAATCTTTACAGTAACCCTAAGAAGTGGGTATTATCTTTAGTTTATATCTGAGGAAATGCTGATACAGATGGGTTGTTGTGTCTTTTTTTCATATGAACATGGAAAGAAATGTAAAAATATAGATAGATGATAGATTAAAAATAGACATAGGTGTAGACTTAATCTTATTCTAGCTAGTAAGCAAAATGACTTTGTATCCTGCCTCTTAGGTTTATTTTTATAGTAATTGATGAAGTCCACATATAGTTATCCTTAAGGAACCTGAACATTAGCAGAAATATCACGTAACTGTGTGTGTATCAGAATATAAATGAAATGCTCATCTCCCTCCACTCTTGTGAAATGCCTGATGAAGCCTAAGTATTTAACTTTCCTGTTGCTCTACTCATTCTCCTGTTGCCACAGCAACTAAAAATGTTCGTTCCACTGCTCCTGCAGGTACCTTACAAATACGGTTTCTTTTTCTTTCTTTTTTTTTAACAATGTGGTCAACATGGAGAGCTACCATTCATGTGTTTCTTCAGCCCCAATGAACAAGTCTTAATTTTTCCTAGTAAAATTCTGTCATTTTAAGCATCATGTCCTGCATACTATTGGAACTGGAAAAATCAGGCTTTTATTATTCTAGAATTAAGACATTTATAGAGAACCACAACGTACAAAAGCGTATTTAGTCAGGGTTTTCCAGAGAGATAGACCGATAGATAGATAGATAGATAGATAGATAGATAGATAGATAGATAGATAGATAGATAGATAGATATGAGTAGGGATTTATGAGGGGAATTGGCTGACATGATGATGAAGGCTGAGAATTTTCATAATAGACTGTCTGCAAGCTGGAAAAGCAGGAATGCTGGTAGCATGGCTGAGTCTAAGTTCGAAGGCCTCAGAATCAGGGAAGATGGTGACGTAACCCTCAGTTCTGAGAACCCTGAAGCTGCTGGTACAAATCCTAGAGTCCGAAGGCTGGGGAACCTGAAGTTCTGCTATCCAAGGGCAAGAGAAGTGTGCCCCAGCTCTGGGAGAGAGTGAATCTACATTTCCTTTGCCTTTTTCTTTGGCCCCCCTCCAGATTGGATGGTGCTCACTCACACTGAGGGTGGATCTTCACCTACTCAACCTACCAACTCACCTGCCAGTCTTCTACAGGAATATTCTCATAGAAACACTCAGAAATATTTTATCAGCTATGTAGATGTCCTGTAATCCAGTCAAGTTGACACCTAATATTGATCATCATATTACCTATAACTTACCTGTAATGTTTCTGTCATCTCGAAAGGGGCAGTAACTCTCTGAAAGTTTGCCTTTACAATCTTATGTTCTATGATTTAGGAAAAAGGCATATATAGTTCCTTTGCCATTTTCAAGCTTTTTATTTTCCTCACTTAGCTTTCTAAAAAAGATTTTCTATTATATTAGTAAATTATAAAATTGAAATAAGTTATAGTTGAAATACTGTGGTTTTAATTAGGGCTATTTTGGTTGCAAATGGCACAAATATAATGCATGCTTGATTAAGAAAAGGGAAATGTATTATAAGCCAGGATGAGTACCCCTGGAACTCAAAGGTAAAAACAAAGAAAAGCGAAAAAAGGAAATCGAATGATGATCTCAAACAATGCCTGGATGCTCTCTATCACTTATCTCCATTTTTTTTGCTCTTTGGCTCTGTGCTTCTCTCTCACTGCAGAGCAGCTTTAGTCAAGTGTTGGAAACATGGGCAATGACAGCATTGGAATTTTACCTCTTGTGGCTTAAGTCAGTAGAGAGATATTGTGCTAACTCTTTTTCTTTCAAGCTAAAAGAAAACAAAAATCAAAAAGAGGGAAAAAATGTCTCATTGGTCCAGTTTGGGTAAGATGCCACCAAAAGAACAATCAGCACCGTCCAGGAGGCAGAGTCACATAACTTACATGATAGCTGACTTGATTTATCAACAGCAGGATTGATATTTCCACCTCTTCAAAACTCATCTTTCACTTGGCTTCCTAAACACCATTCACTCTCTGTTGTCTTTATCTTTCTGTATACGTGTGCTCAGTCTTCACTGTTTGTTTCTCCATATCTTTCTGACTGATTCACATTGCAGTGCAGTGCCCAGGGCTTAGTGCTCTTCTTGGTTCTACTTGCATTCACTTCCATGGTGGTCCTAAACAGGACCCTACTATTAGTAGTATGTCATCTACATGCTGCATTTTCGGTTTTTCTTTCTACCTCAGATCTCTTCCTTCCTTATATTTCTTTAAGTTTTGTGTCTTCAGTTGATATTTCCAACTCAATATATCTAAAACACGATTCTTTAATCACCCGCACATCTCCTTTGTAACTTTTGAGCTTCTTGTTCTTCCCGTAGTCTTCGTTAAACTTATGCCACCCAGCCTTCCATTTATTCAGGCCAAAAATATTGGAGTCATCCTTGATTTTTAATTGCCTTTGTGTTCTACTGTCTTCTGATATAAATAAAATCTTAGGCCAATCTGATTGTCATTTCTTCATAACTTAACTGGATTTTCCTCACTAAAATTTCTAAGACATTTTATCTTTCTCTTTGGTGTTCTACAACTTCACACTAATGTGTCCAGGTGTGTGTCTTTTTCTTTTTATCATGGTCAGTAGTACACAGCTCATTTCAACCTTTAGAACATGCGTGTTTTCACTCTGAGCAACTTCTTTGCATTATTTTATGATTTCTTCTCTCAGTTCTCTTCATTCTCCCTTTCTTTACCCCTACTATTCAGATATTATCTCCATAATTGAGTGTTTATGTTTTTATGTATATTTTTAATTTTTGTACTATATTCTGGTTCACTTTTCAAATCTCATCTTTTAATGCCTACAATGACTGAAGAAAAAGTGTTTCTGCTCTGGAATCCTAAACATAGCCAGAATACCATTCAAGCATAATAAGAGACTATAGCTATAACCAAACTTAGAAAATTAATATGGCAAATGTCCTTTCTTTGGAAATCTCCTGAGGATTCTCTTCAAATCCTCTTTCTCAGGATTTCTCCTGAGAAAATAATGGTGACAACTAAAAACAAAAATGAAAACAATTTGGGCAACAATTTCTATACCCAAGAGTAATAAAAGGAAATAATCAACAGCACAACTGGTATGTGGCAGCCTAGAGAGCTGGTACTCAAGCTTGGAGAAGGATGGAAGCTATGGGAGGGAGGTCCCTAAGAGGGGGAAAAAAAAGACACCACAGAATTAACAGTAGGTAGAGAGCTTAGAGAAAAAAAGCAAGGATATAATACAAGTACACAATTTTAGAATTAACACCCTCTTCACCACCACCATAAAGTTAGAGTATGGAATAATTAGGGACAGAGACCAAGCAATTAAAATAAACGATCTCAAAAGGCAGAAATTTAGACTTTGAGTGCTAACTTACTTATGTGGTTAAACTCAACCAATAAAAAACTAGCATAATATTCAACCAATCAATAGAAAACAGATATCAATTTCATGCCAAGATTGATTCCAGAAGCACAATCATAATTCCTTTTTCTGAGTAAACTACAATCTGGTAGAGAATCAAGATGTGAATGAGATGATACTATTTGCCACAAGAATTTAGAGAAGGGAGACCCCATGTGGCACAGGATTTGTGCATGTACAAGTGAACCTTTCAGAGCTGGGCAGACTTCCTAGTGCAGGCCAATGCCTGTGAACTAAGCATCTTTCTCATTGCCCACTCCATCCTTAATTCACAGCAACACAGGCACTAAATAAAGATTTGATGCAAATATTGTCTTGTCCTTGGAAGTAACAGCTTTCCTATTATAAATCTCAATTTTCTTTAAACTTCCAAAGTTCTTCTGCCTGGGTCTTCATCAGTAGTTTCTGGAGAAAAGCAATATTTTAGGATCCAAATACACCACTCTGTCTTGTGGGATTCCAGTTTGGGTTCTATAAGGAGCTCTTAAAAGTCTGACATTTTAAACTCTGCCTTGCCCTAACCCAGTGCTTTCTATTTCTAGGCTTTCAAAAGATCTACCTCTACTGTCCCTGTTCTTTTTGTTTGTGATATAGATGGATTTTCTTTCTTTTTTTTTTTTTTTTCAGGTTGAAAGAAAGCCAGATAGACCAGATTTTATTGCATGTATTTACAAAGATGGAATGCCATAACATCTGGTACCTCATCCACTGTTTTTCCTCCAATATTCTTTTTGTTTTTTTGTTTTTTTTTTAAACTTTAAGCTCTAGGGTACATATGCACAACGTGCAGGTTTGTTACATATGTATACATGTGCCATGTTGGTGTGCTGCACCCATCAACTTGTCAGCACCCATCAACTCGTCATTTACATCAGTTATAACTCCCAATTCCATCCCTCCCCCCTCCCCTCTCCCCATAGTAGGCCCCAGTGTGTGATGTTCCCCTTCCCGAGTCCAAGTGATCTCACTGTTCAATTCCCACCTATGAGTGAGAACATGCAGTGTTTGGTTTTCTGTTCTTGCGATAGTTTGCTGAGAATGATGGTTTCCAGCTGCACCCATGTCCCTACAAAGGACACAAACTCATCCTTTTTTATGGCTGCATAGTATTCCATGGTATATATGTGCCACATTTTCTTAATCCAGTCTGTCACTGATGGGCATTTGGGTTGATTCCAAGTCTTTGCTATTGTGAATAGTGCCACAATAAACATACATGTGTATGTGTCTTTATAGCAGCATGATTTATAATCTTTTGGGTATATACCCAGTAATGGGATGGCTGGGTCATATGGTATTTCTAGTTCTAGATCCTTGAGGAATCGCCATACTGTTTTCCACAATGGTTGAACTAGTTTATAATCCCACCAACAGTGTAAAAGTGTTCCTATTTCTCCACATCCTCTTCAGCACCTGTTGTTTCCTGACTTTTTAATGATTGCCATTCTAACTGGTGTGAGAAGGTATCTCATTGTGGTTTTGATTTGCATTTCTCTGATGGCCAGTGATGATGAACATTTTTTTCATGTGTCTGTTGGTTGTATGAATGTCTTCTTTTGAGAAATGTCTATTCATATCCTTTGCCCACTTTTTGATGGGGTTGTTTTTTTCTTGTGAATTTGTTTGAGTTCTTTGTAGGTTCTGGATATTAGCCCTTTGTCAGATGAGTAGATTGCAAAAATTTTCTCCCATTGAATGAACAGTAGGTTGCCTGTTCATTCTGATGGTAGTTTCTTTTGCTGTGCAGAAGCTCTTTAGTTTAATGAGATCCCATTTGTCAATTTTGGCTTTTGTTGCCGTTGCTTTTGGTGTTTTAGACATGAAGTCCTTGCCCATGCCTATGTCCTGAATGGTATTACCTAGGTTTTCTTCTAGGGTTTTTATGGTATTAGGTCTAACATTTAAGTCTCTAATCCATCTTGAATTAATTTTCATATAAGGAGTAAGGAAAGGATCCAGTTTCAGCTTTCTACTTATGGCTAGCCAATTTTCCCAGCACCATTTATTAAATAGGGAATCCTTTCCCCATGTCTTGTTTTTCTCAGGTTTGTCAAAGATCTGATGGCTGTAGATGTGTGGTATTATTTCTGAGGACTCTGTTCTGTTCCACTGGTCTGTATCTCTGATTTGGTACCAGTACTATGCTGTTTTGGTTACTGTAGCCTTGTAGTATAGTTTGAAGTCAGGTAGTGTGATGCCTCCAGCTTTGTTCTTTCTTTTGACTTAGGATTGTCTTGGCAATGCGGGCTCTTTTTTGCTTCCATATGAACTTTAAAGCAGTTTTTTCCAATTCTATGAAAAAAGTGATTGGTAGCTTAATGGGGATGGCGTTGAATCTATGGATTACCTTGGGCAGTATGGCCATTTTCACGATATTGATTCTTCCTATCCATGAGCACGGAATGTTCTTCCATTTGTTTGTGTCCTCTTTTATTTCACTGAGCAGTGGTTTATAGTTCTCCTTGAAGAGGTCCTTTACATCCCTTGTAGGTTGGATTCCTAAGTATTTTATTCTGTTTGAAGCAATTGTGAACGGAAGTTCATTCATGATTTGGTTCTCTGTATGTCTGTTACTGGTGCATAAGAATGCCTGTGATTTTTGCACATTAATTTTGTAACCTGAGACTTTGCTGAAGTTGTTTATCAGCTTAAGGAGATTTTGGGCTGAGATGATGGGATTTTCTAAATATACAATTGTCATCTGCAAACAGGGACAATTTGACTTCTTCTTTTCCTAACTGAATACCCTTGATTTCTTTCTCTTGCCTGATTGCCCTAGCCAGAACTTCCAACACTATGTTGAATAGGAGTGGTGAGAGAGGGCATCCCTGTCTTGTGCCAGTTTTCAAAGGGAATGCTTCCAGTTTTTGCCCATTCAGTATATTATTGGCTGTGGGTTTGTCATAAATGCTCTTATGATTTTGAGATATGTTCCATCAATACCAAATTTATTGAGCGTTTTTAGCATGAAGGGCTGTTGAATTTTGTCAAAGGCCTTTTCTGCATCTATTGAAATAATCAGGTGGCTTTTGTCTTTGGTTCTGTTTATATGCTGGATTACATTTATTGATTTGCATATGTTGAACCAGCCTTGCATCTCAAGGATGAAGCCCACTTGATCATGGTGGATAAGATTTTTGATGTGCTGCTGGATTCTGTTTGCCAGTATTTTATTGAGGATTTTTGCATTGATGTTCATCAGGGATATTGGTCTAAAATTCTCTTTTTTTGTTGTGTCTCTGCCAGATTTTGGTATCAGGATGATGTTGGCCTCATAAAATGAGTTAGGGAGGATTCCCTCTTTTTCTATTGATTGGAATAGTTTCAGAAGGAATGGTACCAGCTCCTCCTTGTACCTCTGGTAGAATTCATCTGTGAATGCATCTGGTCCTGGACTTTTTTTGGTTGGTAGGCTATTAATTATTGCCTCAATTTCAGAGCCTGCTATTGGTCTATTCAGGGATTCAACTTCTTCCTGGTTTAGTCTTGGGAGAGTGTGAGTGTCCAGGAAATTATCCATTTCTTCTAGATTTTCTAGTTTATTTGCATAGAGGTGTTTATAGTATTCTCTGATGGTAGTTTGTATTTCTGTGGGGTTGGTGGTGATATCCCCTTTATCATTTTTTATTGTATCTGTTTGATTCTTCTCTCTTTTCTTCTTTATTAGTCTTGCTAGCAGTCTATCAATTTTGTTGATCTTTTCAAGAAACCAGCTCCTGGATTCATTGATTTTTTTGGGGGTTTTTTATGTCACTATCTCCTTCAGTTCTGCTCTGATCTTAGTTATTTCTTGCCTTCTGCTAGCTTTTGAATGTGTTTGCTCTTGCTTCTCTAGTTCTTTTAATTGTGATATTAGAGTGTCAATTTTAGATCTTTCCAGCTTTCTCTTGTGGGCATTCAGTGCTATAAATTTCCCTCTACACACTGCTTTAAATGTGTCCCAGAGATTCTGGTATGTTGTATCTTTGTTCTCATTGGTTTCAAAGAACATCTTTATTTCTGCCTTCATTTCGTTCTGTACCCAGTAGTCATTCAGGAGCAGGTTGTTCAGTTTCCATGTAGTTGAGCGGTTTTGATTGAATTTTTTAATCCTGAGTTCTAGTTTGATCGCACTGTGGTCTGAGAGACAGTTTGTTATAATTTCTGTTGTTGTACATTTGCTGAGGAGTGCTTTACTGCTTTACTTCCAACTATGTGGTCAATTTTGGAATAAGTGTGATGTGATGCTGAGAAGAATGTATATTCTGTTGATTTGGGGTGGAGAGTTCTGTAGATGTCTATTAGGTCTGCTTGGTGCAGAGATGAGTTCAATTCCTGGATATCCTTGTTAAGTTTCTGTCTTGTTGATCTGTCTAATGTTGACAGTGGGGTGTTGAAGTCTCCCATTATTATTGTATGGTAGTTTAAGTCTCTTTGTAAGCCTCTAAGGACTTGCTTTATGCATCTGGTTGCTCCTGTATTGGGTGCATATATATTTAGGATAGTTAGCTCTTCCTGTTGAATTGTTCCCTTTACCATTATGTAATGGCCTTCTTTGTCTCTTTTGATCTTTGATGGTTTAAAGTCTGTTTTATCAGAGACTAGGATTGCAACCCCTGTTTTTTTTAATTCTCCATTTGCCTGGTAGATCTTCCTCCATCCCTTTATTTTGAGCCTAGGTGTGTCTCTGCATGTGAGATGGGTCTCCTGAATACAGCAAACTGCTGGCTCTTGACTCTTTATCCAACTTGCCAGTCTGTGTCTTTTAATTGGACCATTTAGTCCATTTACATTTAAGGTTAATATTGTTATGTGTGAACTTGAGCCTGTCATTGTGATATTAGCTGGTTATTTTGCTTGTTAGTTGATGCAGTTTTTTCCTAGCATCAATGGTCTTTACATTGTGTCATGTTTTTGCAATGGCTGGTACCGGTTATTCCTTTCCATGTTTCATGCTTCCTTCAGGGTATCGTGTAGGGTAGGCCTGGTGGTGACAAAATCTCTAAGCATTTGCTTGTCTGTAAAGGATTTTATTTCTCCTTTACTTATGAAACTTAGTTTGGCTGGATATGAAATTCTGGGTTGAAAATTATTTTCTTTAAGAATGTTGAATATTGGCTCCCACTCTCTTCTGGCTTGTAGAGTTTCTGCTGAGAGATCTGCTGTTAGTCTGACGGGCTTCTCTTTGTGGGTAACCCAACATTTCTCTCTGGCTGCCCTTAACATTTTTTCCTTCATTTCAACTTTGGTGAATCTGACAATTACGTGTCTTGGAGTTGCTCTTCTCGAGGAGTATCTTTGAGGCATTCTCTGTATTTCCTGAATTTGAGTGTTGGCCTGCCTTACTAGGTTGGGGAAGTTCTCCTGGATGATATCCTGAAGAGTGTTTTCCAACTTGGTTCCATTTTCCCCCTCACTTTCAGGCACACCAATCAGTTGTAGATTTGGTCTTTTCATATAATCCCATATTTCTTGGAGGCTTTGTTCATTTCTTTTTCCTCTTTTTTCTCTAGACTTCTTCTCTTCTCACTTCGTTTCATTCATTTGATCTTCAATCATTGATACTCTTTCTTCCAGTTGATCGAGTCAGTTACTGAAGCTTGTGCATTTGTCACGTATTTCTCGTGTCATGGTTTTTATCTCTGTCAGTTCATTTATGGCCTTCTCTGCATTGATTATTCTAGTTATCCATTCTCCCATTCTTTTTTCAAGATTTTTTGTTTCTTTGTGCTGGTTATGTAGTTCCTCCTTTAGCTCTGAGAAGTTTGATCAACTGAAGCCTTCTCCTCTCAACTCGTCAAAGTCATTCTCCGTCCAGCTTTGATCTGTTGCTGGCGATGAGCTGTGTTCCTTTGGAGGGGAAGACGCGCTCTGATTTTTTGAATTTCCAGCCTTCCTGCCCTGCGTTTTTCTCATCTTTGTGGTTTTATCTGCCTTTGGTCTTTGATGACGGTGACAAAGTGATAGGGTTTTGGTGTGGGTGTCGTTTCTGTTTGTTAGTTTTCCTTCTAACAGTCAGGACCCTCAGCTGTAGGTCTGTCGGAGATTGCTTGAGGTCCACTCCAGACCCTGTTTGCCTGGGTATCAGCAGCGGAGCCCGCAGAAGATAGAATATTGCCAAACAGTGAGTGTTGCTGTCTGATTCTTGCTCTGGAAGCTTCATCTCAGGGGTGTACCTTGCCATGTGAGGTGTGAGGTGTCACTCTGCACCCGATTTTCCAGGTGTTGTGTGTCTCAGTTTCCCTTGGCTAGGAAAAGGGATTCCCTTTCCCCTTGTGCTTCCCAGGTGAGGCGATGGCTCGCCCTGCTTCAGCTCTTGCTGGTCGGGCTGCACCAGCTGACCAGCACCGATTGTCCGGCACTCACCGGTGAGATGAACCCGGTACCTCAGTTGAAAATGCAGAAATCACCCATCTCCTGTGTTGCTCACGCTGGGAGCTGGAGGCTGGAAGTGCTCCTATTCGGCCATCTTGCTGCAGGCTGGATTTTCTTTAATATCATGTTTCTAGTGTCTATCTTTTCTTGCCCCCGTCTGGTTCTCCTGAGGTTACAAACCTCTAATAATCTTTAGTAGCTAATAGTTTTTAGTATTATATTCAGCCTGTGCCATTGTTTCTCTTTCTCCTTTTGTCCAATCTTTTCAGCTTTATTTCCCTTGCTCTTCTTTGTCCTGCTTTGTTTTTCATTCATTCATTTATTCATTCATAAATACTAGACACCTATACTAGGAGTGGGAATAAAAAACGAATAAGAAATAGTCATTCTAAAAGATTTCACAATCCAATAGATCTTTAAGTGGAAGTTAGGGCATATGTAAGACCTTCAATTGAGCTAAGAAAAATGGTCTGGCAATGCCTAAGACTTAATACAAAAATGGGAGAAACAAATTTTGCCTAAGATGCCTGAGTAAAGTTTTATAGAGCAGGTACAAAGTGAGCTGAATTTTGAGAGATGAGTAAGAGTTTAAGAAAAAAAGGAAAACAGGGATTAGAGTAAGAAGGGAAAGGTATTCTAGGTGAAGGGAAGAGAATATACAGAGTTATGGAATGAGTTAGATGTTTGTGAATATCTTACTAGCAGTAGTTACTTTAGCTATATTTGTTTCTTTTCTTCCTGGGAAAGCAAAGTGAACCCCATCAACGTCTCTAACGTTGCTAGTGGAGTAGTCAAGGACATTTTTTAAAAATAGCTCTCATTTGGATAGTTTGTATCCACTCCCATTGAAACTTTTCATTCTTCATCCTCTTCTCCCAGGATTTCTCTGGGGTACTATATTATTCCCAAATATTGGATGTAGTGAAATTTGTTAACAAACTCATCCTTGGCAAATATTAAACAGGTTATTTGTAATGACAGTTATTAAGGGGAATTTTCTAAGCCTGTATTTTGAGATGCTCAAACAATAGTCTTTGAGGGCAACTTACCAAATGCATTAAAGGAAGTCATTTGGAAACTTCTTTACTGCTTTCAGAAATAAGAGAATTGAATTTCTCTTTTGCAGCCAATTCTCTTCAGCCACACACACATAGTAAATGAAGGTTTACTAACACTCTTTCTCTTGAGAACACTATCTACTGTGAGTGGTGCCAACAGCTGAAAGCATCGAGCCTGCCCTCGCGCTGTGAGAACACAGCTCTCTCCCAGGGTCTGCCCAGATGCTCATTAAAATCCAATGAGTACCCAACAAGGATGTGTTGTTTAGTCCAACATCATAGTTTTTATAAATAAAGGAATTTCAACTCGGTGTGGGAAGATGGACAAAGTCGAGCACCATGGTAACTAGGTCAAATGAACTCTTTAAACAGACTATCCACAAATGAATGGATGTCAACTGTGCATGCCATTTAAGGCATCACAGCTTAACATGCTCCTGCCCCGTGTAACTTCTGCTGATCCCCAACCTTGATGCTTTCATGTTTCCTTCTGTGCTCACTCCATCTTTGTACCTCTCATAATTGACTCTTTCACTCCTCCCTTCTTTTTCTATTTCTGTAAGTTATGATGTTTTTTTCCTATCAGTTTGGCTTCTTTAAAATATCTCATATAACTATTCAACACGTTTACTTCTTTCACAACTTTTGGATCCATAACGTGTAACTATCTTTTCTTATGTTTATTCCACACATGAGAAAAAGCCACTTGACTAATGTCCTTGTCAAACATCACCTATTACCACCATAATACTCTCTTCTTAAGCACAGTAGAAATCAGGGGGAGATTAGTATATAGGAGGGGACTAAAAATAGTTTCTACTTTTAAGGAGCTTAAAATCCATTGGGCTGTCACAAAGAATACTTTTATGAAGCCTCACTGTATGAGGAAAATGTTTATTTCTCCCAAAGAATGGTTGTGCTTTCTTTTGGCAGATATTGGAAATTATAGTATTTAGAATCGTTCTTGTTTGCTCTTGCTGCCAGAATGCTGAGCACCAAATGTAACATTTGCAGACTATAATTACTTAAGCTTCAATTGCTTCCTTTTCTTTGTATGGCTTTGACTTTATACGGTTATTATAAATGGATACGTATTATTGCAGGGTTAAACTTTTCTTAAGCTTTGTAGGAGTGACATTGGATTTAAATAACTAGACAGACCTTTAGCTTTGACTTGGATAAAAATGTAACACATGCTCATCAAATTTGCACATGAGAAGAGTCTAGGAAAGAGCGTTGCAGTATTTGGTATAATGCTGGGTCAATAGGGGCTTCATTCTTCAGAATTCCAGGGAAGTGACATCATGAGAAAAGCAGTTAGAGAGGGATGAAGCCAAGGTTACACAGTAGGTGATGGGCTGTGAAGGAATGTCAGTGGGTAAATAACCTTGTAGAGAAGGGCAGGGATTTGCATGAAGTAAATTATAGTTGTATGGGCCAGGAGTTAATTCTTAAGCAATAGAAAGTGAGATTTTAAGTACTTTCCAGGAGTGTAACATTTGGGGGAAGGAAGATGCTTTTAGTAATGATTTTAAGAAAGTTTTCCTATCAGATACTTTTTCTTCAAGGCTCTTATGGTCAATCTGATGTTTATTTGAATTTGGTGATATATTCAGATGAAAAGAAAGCTGCTTGACTTTAGGATGGTAACAGTACAGAGACTCAGAATGTAGAGGTCTTAGGGGCTAGAAGAACAGTTTAGAACTGATGCAGGGAATACTAAAAGGAAAAACAACACATTGGTGGGAGTTCATGTTGAAAATCTAAATGAAAAGTCATGGATTGGGACAGACATAGAAAAGAATGGGAGTTTTTCATTAATGCACGAGTTAAAAGTATGATGTACGTTTCAAAGAGTGGACACCTTCAGGCAGTTTGCTGAAAAGGCAGCAAATAAAACAAACAGGTGGTGGTCTGGGTGTACTGCATTCAGTTCTGAATACACAAAAAATAAGAAAAATATTTTTTGTAAATGAGCACATACAGCATATAGTGGCCAAATGGAAAAGCAATTATAAATAATGTTATGGTAAACAAGGAATGGTAAAGCCACTATATACTATTAATTCGAAGAAGAAAAAAATTGAATGAGAGGTAAAATCATTATTTTTAAGTATTTGAAGAGAAATAGTCTGGCTTCAGGGAGGGAACATGTAATTTGAAGGCGGAAAAAACTGTGCCAGATCTACGATCCATCACCTACTTACCACCTACCCAGTATTGCCTCAACAACACCCCTAGGCTCTGTGATAAGTGGCAAGAAAGCATCTTGTCTGGCACATGGCAATTAGCAGGCCCTCCACGAATGTGATTTTATTCCTGTAATTAAGAAAATGTGAGAAATCACTATGTATATTCTCTACAGTCCCAAAGGTTTAGGTCTAAAACCAATGTATAGTACCTACAAGGAGAAAAGTTTTGCTGAATTAAAAATATAAAATATACACTTTTGAAAAGAAAGTGGGCTTTCTCAGCAGATGATTTTGTTTTCCAGCCCAGAAAGTGTTCAAATCCAAGTTTTCTTATCCCAAGGGAACCTAAGAAATCTGTGATCTAAGTGGCAGCTCCTATTTTGAGACTTCTATTAGGATTTTGGTAAAGGAAATTTTTTTGGTCTTCTCTTAGAAATTAGAGATGAAGGAGATAGAGAAGGGATGGAACTGCACAGGTAGAAACAGAAATTGGGTACAATCAGAAAAAAGAATGTGTTGCTCTATGAATCTGGTACCAATAAAGAAACAAAGGCCCACTTGGAATACAGTAATTTGAGGAAAAAGTTTATAAAGTTTTCATTTACAAAGTTGAGTTATTAGTGGCAGAACGTATCAGTCATGAATGTACTCTAGTATGTTAGGAGTGGAATGTATCCAAGACACGGCACCAAAGTAAGTTACCAGCAGCTAATCCATACGGGTTTGTAGCAACCTCAATTCTTGCCCCCTCAGAAGAAAGAATTCAACCAAGGGCCATAAGGCAGAGGGGGAAACTGAGGCAGGTTTGAGCGCAGGAGTGAAAGTTTATTAGAAAGCTTTAGAGCAGGAATGAAAGGAAGTAAAGTATACTTGGAAGAGGGCCATGTGGGTGATTGGACAGATCAAGTTTGCAATTTGACCTTTTGACTTGGAGTTTTATATGTTGGCATATTTCCTGGATCTTGTGTCCCTTCTCTCTGTATTCTTCCCTTGGGCTGGGCTGTTCACATGTGTAAAGGCCTACCAGCACTTGGGAGGAGTGCATGCACAGCGTGTTTACTGAAGTCATATGCATGCTTACCTCAGGTGTTCTTCCCTTACCAGTCAAGCGTCTCTAGGAGATCATATACGAGTTAAACTCCACAATTTTGCCTCTTAATGTGCACGTTTGAGCCCACTCACCTAAGTCCTGAGATCTTATCAGGAAGCTGCTGATCACTGGTTTCAGGTGTTTTTGTTCATTGGGAGACTGTCTTTGCCTGATGTTGGGAAATTATTATTTTAGATAGACAGTTAACAATCACCTGACCATCACGTGATGGTCACCTAACATTGCTGGTGTGTGTGTGTGCGTGCGTGCGTGCATGTGTGTCAGGGGAACCCTCTCCTGTTCTGCTCATGTCTGACTAGCTACCCACTGTAACAGAGAAAGAACCACAATCCACAATCCAACATTAGGGACAGAAAGGAACAACCTACATCATGTGGAGAAGATCGCCTTGAAAAGAAGAGGGACCATTGGTCAAGAGAGGCTACAGCTCTAGGAGACCTCACAGGGAGGGCATCAAGGAAGGTATACCCTGACCTCACTCTCCTCCCTCCTTGAGGTCCCCATTAGCCAAAGACAAGTGAAAACTGGTAGGTAAGGAAGCATGTTGATGTTTTCCAAATGGGTCATCTTCCCAGGGCAGGAAGAAAGGTAGATCTTCTTAGTGAAAATTATTTAAATAGAGTAATACAATCTTCTCTTGATGCTTTTCAAAATCCCTTTCTAAAGGCATTCAAACTAGAAACAGATAGTGAAATCTCTCTTGACAAAAGAAAAACATATTCTTATGTTTATCTCCGTTTTCTCTTTCCACGTTACTTTCTTCTCTTGAGTCAGCCACTACTATCCGTTCCACCACTGTCCTCAGAGCTCTGTGACTGGATCTACAGATGGGCCTCCATAACTGATTCAGGTCTGTCTGTAGCTGTTCCTGAGAAATTTCTGAGGAGCCAAGTTAGGTTTTTGTGAGTTCTTTCCCACTGCTCAGGTCCCCTTTTCAGTTGGCTAGTCACAGGGTACCATTTTTTCCTTCTGATACATTAAAATTGCATCCCTGCACCCACCTTATGATTCTAGGAAGCCATGCAGTTCCTGAACCTTGTTACTCTCTCTCTCTCTTTTTCTTGTTGTCACTGTCTTTCATTTATTTATTCATTGATTTGTTCTTTTAAAATAGATTGAGAACCTACAGTATGCACACATTGGGGATACAGTGGTAGACATACCAGGCATGTTCTTTAACTTCATGCAACCTATTTTATCTTATTCATTTTATAACATTTAAATATCCTAGAAATTTTCAAAATGTAAACATGATCAAGACTTCCTTTACAAACTTAAGATACACAAATATTCATTTCAGATCAGGTATTCTAATTTTTGACATGGAAAATATGTTCCCATTGCAATTTGATGCGCAAATATGTCTGCATTAGTAGTCAAACAATAGTTTGAAATGCCCGCTCCCTAATTAATTGTCACTGTTAGCTTATAGTTTTATTTAGTTTGATGATGATAAGGATAGAATGCAAATTTAATTGAAGTACCATAAAATTGAGATATTAGAATATTTTATAAGAGCCAGTTCTTAGAGATTGCCTGTAAAATATACTCAGAGTTATGTGTAAGCTCTAGAGAATTAGGATGTGTATTAAAAATTTATCTAGTCCAACCACCTTTTGCAGGTCAAGAAATTTAATTTCCACTGATATAAAAAGAGAAAACAAGATATTCAATAGAAGCCCCTACATTTACTCTCTATATCTAAAAATCTTCCTTTAGGATTTTGATGCTCGGCAGCAGGTATATAAGGCTGAGTTGACCTTGACTTTTTTATACCATTGTGAACCTGAGTTGTCACTGTTGTTCCTTGTCTTTATCTAAGTTGTACATTCGTAATTTCTGGGATTAATTGAACCCCATGAGCCATATCCATAGACCCCATGAAACTGCTTCTGAGCAGAATCTATAGATTTCCTGAAGAAGACAAAGTTTTTTGTTTTTTTTGTTTTTTTTTAACAAAGACCAAATAACATTATGCATAGATATTATATTCCAGTATCTCCCAAATGGACTAACTGACCTCCAGGAAATTCTTAAATATACTAGCTTTGGGGATTTAATTCAATTTAATTTTTTTCTGGCTTTAATTTTAATGCTCATCTATACATTAATATAAGCTAATTCATAGTCATTTAAATAATCACCATACAATGGAGCACTGCTATGCAATATTTGATTCCCTATTTGTCTTTGGTCTAATATTGAACTTGCCAAGTGACATTTGCTATAGGCACTGAGATTGTAGGTACTATAGCTATATTTTGAAAAAATACATTAGATAGACCTTATTCATATACACACCACTTACATGATGCATTATTTCTAAGTGTGACAGTAAATAAGCAATGAGGTTGCTTCTGTACTTTATTTGAGCAATGATTAAATTGTGCATTAATTCATTCAAGTATTCACTTGACTAGGAATGGGGCTAAGTGAGGGGACACAGAAATAATGATGAAGTTTACATTCCACTGTGGGAGTGAGTGAAAGGATCAGAAAATATGCAACTAAGTAAATGAGAAAACAAAGGCACATAACCAAGAAAACATAAGTTAGTAACACTGCAGATTTCAATGGAGCCACATGGCAATCTCCTCTTAACATGAGAGCTTTAAAAAGTTATTATGTGACACTACCATAAAACTTGCTCTTGTGGATAGCTTACTGGCTGAATTTTAGATAAATGTGGAGTCTGATTATCATGAACCCAGAAACAAAACTTTGAAATTATGAATAGCATTCTGTAAAGCATGCTAACATAAACATGCATTCTTTACATTAGTATAACTGAAATGAAAACAAGGAAACGGATTAAATGTAGAAATAGACCTGTCTACATTTCTGTAATATTAATTCTGACTTCTGCTATTTGTTTTAGCACATCAATATCATCTGTCACATTGAATCAATGTTTTAATGATATTGGATTTTTTTACAAATTTATATCTAATTTGTAATTTTGATTTCTATGTCATAATTGTATAAAAGCTCTAGGCATGAGATGATTACACCTTGTCCTATAGATATTTATTAACATAATTTATGTCAAATCTAGAGGTTCCTAATTTTATTTTCTTTAATATGAGTTATTAACAAAAATACTTATAACATTTATTGTTGTTAAGAATGTGGTAAAATACTTTTAGAGGCTAAGGAAAGAATGAACTACTACAACCTTTTGAGATAATAATCTGGCAGAATCTGTTGAAATTCAAAAGACTCATATCATGTAACTCACTTTTGGGAAACTATCAGAAATAAAAGCATCTTCATATGTAGTTTTATAAAGATTATCATTGCAGCATTTCAGGTAATGCCAAAAACCGAAAAGCAAAATTTTAGCAAATCAAACTTAATAATCTATAAAAAGAAAAGTATGTCATGACCAACCAGACTTTATCCCAGGATTTTAACATTCATTTCACCTTTTTTCATTTTTATTCTTTCAAAAGTTACAATGGAATTTTCTAGATGCTATGTCATATTTTATAACAACAGTTGTGATGGCTAGTGGAATTTGTGATTGTGTGCTCTTGCGTTTTAAAACTTTCTCAGTTTTAATTTATGCTAAGGCAAAAGTACTGGTAGATACAACTCAAATTAAAAAAGCACTTTGGAGTCCACAATATTTTTATTATAAAATGTTTTACATTTTAGAAATTTCTAACATTATTATTGCTAGTGTTTGTGAATCTAAGAGTTGTAATTTATTTCAATCAACTGAGTTTTAATACACTAGCTTCCTTCGGGTACTTTCTGATAAAGATTATTCTTCAAAAATATATTTATTGTGAAATATTTCAAATACATTTATAAATATGGGAATTGTATAACAAAGAGGCTTGTACCAACAATTCAGCTCTAGAAATAATCTACCATATTTGCTTCTGATCTTTTTAAAATCAACCTCATCTTTTAGAACACTATTTGATTTACAGAAAAATCGAGAAGATAGTAAAGAGAGTTTTCATATATCCAAATTTAGTTTCCCTTATTACTAACATCTTACATTTGTCACAATTAATAAACCAATGTTGATACATTATCATTAACTAAAATCCATATTTTGCTGAAAATTTGATGATGATGTGATAAAAATGGAACTTTATATCTGTTGTCTTCATCCCCAAATTATGTAACTCCAGTCTAATCATGAGAAAACATTAGAAAAATTCCAGTTGATAGGATCCTACAAAATGCATCACTAGTATTCCTCATAATAGTCATAGTCATAAAAAAACAGAAATGTCTAAGAAAATGTCAAAATTTGTTAGTTTTTAAAAAATATTTTTGTCTATTCCAGGATTCCGTCCACAATGCCATATTACGTAGAGTATCATGTCTCCTTAGGCTTCTCTTGGCTGTGACATTTTCTTATACTTTTCTGATTTTTACAACTATTTTGAGGAATACTTAATGATGTATTTTGTAGGATCCTACTATTAATATGATTAATATGATTTATCACCTTTGATGTTGACTTTCATCACGTGGCTATGGTGGTTTTTGCCAGATTTCCGCAATGTAAGGTTACTTTCCCCACACCCTTTTTTATGGTACTCTATGGAAAAAACTCATTATAAGAGTTCTCCCTCCTCGAAGGTGAAGTGTCTACAGAAATTATTAAGAATTTTTCTTTATGCAAGCAGATTTGTCCTTTTGCCTCTATGTATTGATTTAGTCAATTATTTATTCATATGAGTCACTGCTGTGGTATGAATGTATCCCCAAAATTTCATGTGTTAGAAACTTAAGATCTAAATTCATATGTTGTTTGAGGATGGAGGCTTTGGGAGGTAATTAGGATTCAATAAAGATTTCAGAGTGGGACACCCTATCCTTCATGATGGCACTGGTAGTTATTTTTTAAAAATTATTATTATACTTGAATGAAAACCATCATTCTGAGCAAACTATGGCAAGGACAGAAAACCAAACACTGCATGTTCTCACTTATAGATGGGAATTGAACCATGAGAACACTTGGGCACTGGTAGCTTTGCAAGAAGGGGAAAAGAGACATAACATGCATGTTCTTGCTTTCTGGCCAGCTGATGCCCTCCGCCACGTTATGATGCTGCAAGTAGAGTCTCACCAGCTGCTGTCACCTTGTTTCAAACTTTCCAGACTCCAGTACTGTAAGAAATAAAGGTATGTTTATTATAAATCACCCAGTGTCAGGGATTCTGTTTTAGTAACAGAAAATGGACTAAGGCTTATGGATATTTATTTTATATGCTGTGTTATAATTTTTTACTACAATGCTTATCTTGTTGCTCTAATTCTTCCAACTTTGGCCATTATGTGACATTTTAGTTGGTTTCTATGTGCCTTTAACATTCTTCTATCAATGTGTAGTGGGGTGTTTTATTGGTGCGAGGGTGGAGAAGTACTTTCTCACTTTCTGGCACTTATTTGAGATGCTACATAATCTCATTTTGCCCCAGTCCTAGAATTGGCTGTTTATTAAAGGAGCCCTGCTTCCTTTTATTGGAAATAGTATTAGAAACCCAGACCTGGGTTGTTGAGTTCCAATAATTTTTAAGGGTTTGTATTAACTGGTGCAAAATTTATTTAAATATTGTGTATAATTATCCCTACAGATGTTTGGAAGAAAGCAATGTATTGAAAAGAGCACAGGCAGACTTTGTTTTGAGTCAAAGCTCTTTATTTTAGGGGCAGCCTGACCTTGAGATACTTACCTACTCTTCTGATTACTTCTACCAGCTTACTCAAGCCAGACAAACAAACTTGAATTTCTTTGTAATTTTCCCAAGGCAAAAGAAAATCTTGTGACAAATATCATGCAGAAAAAGTATATGTGTGTGTGTGTGTATATATATATATGTGTGTGTGTGTGTGTTTAAACTAAAATACTATACCTTAATGGTATCTCATAATCTACTGTAATTATTTACTCAGACACTGTAATGTTACATACATTTTATCCTTTAATTCTTACAACAACACTATTTGTATTATCTGTATTGTTCTTTCCTCCATTTTAGACGTAAGGAAACTGAAACTCAGGTTAATTTAACAAGTGTAAAGTTTCTAACATCGTGGCAGTCACATATTCAGTTCTAATTAATGTTATTCCTCATGTCCTTTACTAATGTGAACAAGCAGTGACTGAAGAGTAAACTTTTGGCCTATCTCACGGGCCAGGGAGTTGCTTGCTAGATCTTACTTGTTTGCCAGAGTGTCTCACAGAATCAAGCATGCTGTGGGGGTTAGTGAGTCCATTGGCTAGAAGCCATTCCCTTCTTGCCAAAGTTAAAGTGGCCTATATAAACTTTTTTCTAGAGCTGGTACACCAAAGGCATAAGTAACAACAACAATCATCAAAGTAACAATAATATTTGACAGTCCTTGAGATTTTACTTTGTACCAAGCACTATGTTAAATTAATATTAATATTAATATTCATCATCTTATTTCATTGTCACAACAAATTTGCAAGGTTTAACTAGCCAATTTTTTTTTTAGTTGAGAAAACTGAAGCTTGGAGTGATTAATTTTATTTCCCTAAGTAATGCAAATTGTAAGTTGCAGAGTCAGTGTTTGCAGCCAAGACTGTGTGATTCCAAACCCGTTTTCTTAGCTATTATACATGAGAAAACAGCACTTGTTGACAAGTGAAGGATGCTATGGGCATTTTTTAGAACTTAGTAACAGCAACAAACTTCCCTTAAGTTCTAGGGTTGCAAATATTTGTGCAATGCAAATGAAGAGCAGGGCTTGTGAGGATTGTAGAAAGGTAATTGATGAAGGCTTTATGCTTACAGTCTGAACACTGAACAACTGTAGAAATACCTCATACGAATTTTCAGCAGTAGGCACAGAAGTTCTGATACACGGAAGCAGAGATCACCTGGCATAAAAAAGGAAACCAATGTACAACACAGAATTAAACTATGGGAAATTAGGTAGGACTAGGACAAAGATGTATCCCTCAACCATTCCCAGCAAAGTGCATCATCATTTTTATTCTGAAAACAGTAGATATTAACATTTGACCTATTTGTAGTCTTTTATTTGTAGTTTTGGTATATGCTTTGTAGTGGATTATATGTTTTAAAAAGACTGTGATGGTTAAGTTCACGTGCTAACTTGACTGGGCCATGGGATGCCCAGACATTTGGTCAAATATCTTTCTGAGTGTATCTGTGAGGGTGTCTCTGGATTTGAATTGCTAGGCTGAGTAAAAAGCAGATTGCCCTCCCTAATGTGAGTGGGTCCCACCTTGGTACCCACTCAATCAACTCAAGATACGAATAAAATAAAATAGACTGAGCAAGATGGAGCTCCTGCGACCTGACTGCTTTGAGCCAGGACATCAGTCTTTTCCTGCCTTTGGAATCAAACTGAAATGTTGGATCTTCTTGGGTCTTGAGATTGCTGGCATTCAGACTGGATCAACACCATCAGCTTTTCTGGTTCTCTGGTTTTTGAACTCGGACTGGAACTTATACCATCAGCTCTCTTGCATCTCCAGTATGGGACTCGTCAGCTTCCATTATAGTAAATCTTTATAATTTTTATAAGGATTAAAGATTGACATATTAAGGATTATTATTAAGGATTGAATACTGCTAATAATTAATAATTATATAATATATTATCCTATAAGGATTATTATTAAAGTCAATTACTTATAATACATCTCTCTTGATATATGATATATAATATATAGTATATATTAACTATATTTGATACATAAAATATGTAAAATGTATTTTATGTATATATATACACACACATCATATGCATATATTCTATTCTGCTTTTCTGGAGAATCCTGACTAATGCAGACTCCAACAATATTTCTATTTTCATACACTCTTAGAGAAGCTTACCATTCCTCTCTTACGAGTGTGTTCCCTCCTCTCAAACATGTCTGGGTTTAGGACTAATAAAATACAACAGAAATAACACTGTCTGAGTTCCGAGGTGTTCACCTTATAAAAGGTGACACAAATTCCAACTGCCATTCTCCCTTGAGACATATGCCTTAGAAGCGTTGAGCTTCCCTGGAAGAAGTGCTTGACCAGATATGTGAATGAGGAAGACTTCCAGTGATTTCAGCTCCAGCCACTGCACAAAACAGCCTGGGAAAAAATTGCTCACCTGAGGTCAGTCAACACCCAGTACTTTGTGAGAAAGATAATAATAATAATTTATTATTGTTTCATGAGACTAGCATGCATTTTGTTTTACAGTAAGAGATAACAAAAATATGTGCACAGAAATAAAAATACATAGAAAGCTATAAACCTAAGTATATGAATGCATAAGGATGTAAATTGAAAGTTATACTTGAACGATTAAGATATAACATCAGATACAAAAGTGTGTTGTGAGATAGACCTTTCTATAAACATTTCAGAAACATATAACCAAAAACTGGGCTACACAACTTATAGGTTCCTCTGTCATATCAAAAGTTTAAAGAAATTTAATTGCTGACATGTTTAGGTAGAAGTGTGAAGGGAATTTCTTTGGACAAAGCTGCCCCATGATGGCAACCCTCCCTGTCCTGCTATCATCAAGCAGGAGGGAAAAGGTGCTTCCACAATTGTAAGTCAGGCAGAGAGCCTCCACGGGAGCCACTCAGAGGACTGGGTATCTTATGCAGCCTGGGAAAGCTAGAGGATGAGAGATGGGCCGGTTAGCTGCTTTAGTGGTTGAGTGAGAAAAGCTTGATGCTAGAATAAGCTCAGATAACACTCCTACCCTTTGCTGGGACAAATAATGCTAATTTCCAGTGGACTAAAGGTAGGCTAAGTGGGAACAGACAGAGCTATCCTGTAGATATTTTTAATTCTAAGAGAGTTGCCTGAAAGAATGATGGAGAGTCTGTTCACAATAAGTCTTCAAAGCAAAAAGCGATGAGGGATGAACATGTACCCAGAGGAAAATGCATCACCTATACCATAGGAAATGCATTAAATGCTTCTGGGAGTTTCTAAAGAATCCACAAAACATACGCTGAGTCAGCTTCACACGTCTTCCTGGCTCTGGGTGCTTGAAACCATCTTAATATAAGAATAGTCAACTAAGCGATGGCCTGCTCCTCCGTCCACACAAGCCCAGCGTCTTTTCTAAACTTTGCTCCAACCCAAAGGGGTGAGGAGACTTGGTGAGCTAAATGCGGTAGAAGCGGGGAAGATAGGGGAAGAGAGGAGGACTCCCTCACTTCCTGATCTTCTACCTACAGAAGACACTAGCTAAGGGAGAGAAAACAATTTAAGTAATTTTAAATTCTGATTATTAAATGAGATTAGACATTTTACAATTTCTGAATTGAAATTGTATTTCAATAGGTAGTTAATCAATAATTATTAAGCAAGTATTATGTGGCAGTCACTATCGGAGGTTTTGAGGATGAAGTTGTGAACAGAACAAAGAAAATCCCCTGCCCCCATGGAACTTGCATTCCAGTGGGGAGATGCAGACAATAAATAAATGAATAGGTTCCATTTATAGTATATCAGATGGTGATATGTGCTGTGGAGAAAACGTAACCAGGAAGGGTGGAGGGAGTGCCAGGTGTAGGGTGAGTAGGTGACCATCGAAGGCATCCCTGAGGAGATAACGCTTTCTCACTAATGCTTTCTTTTGAACCTATTTTTAAAAATTGAAAGCACGTCTTCTGTTATTAAAAAAAATGTATTAGGGGAAATAATGCTAGCAGTTATTCAGGCAAAATGTGCAATCTCATTCTCCTGACACAATACAGGTCTATTTTTGGCTCATGTTGTAGGCCGATATGGCTCATAGACTTTCAGGTACACAAGCTGTTTGCCTTGAGTGGCTGCTCCAGCCCCAACCCCCAAGCCCTTAGAGCCCTGCACTGAATTCGCCTCACTGGGCGCACAGGTGAGGTGAAAGAGTGCATTTGGAGAAGCACAGCTGTGTTTTATTACTTCAGCCCAGAGGAGACACACATCACTCTCACCCATATCCACTGGCAAGGAGGCACTTGGCCATGGCCAGATGCAAGAGAGTTTAGTAATGAGTCCACAAAGGAGTAGAAAATATGGATTTTGGTGAATACTATGAGTCTTCGGTCCATATAGCTTCTTGGATTGAGTGGAAGCAAACAGACAAAGACAAATATTGGGACGCTAGTTGGGCTGGCTAGGCAGAGAAATTGAGCTTACCAATAGTGCCTGATAGAACAGTTTCTGATTATGCTTAATAAATGCTATATGTAATATACAGCATGTAATGTTCAGTACTATAATGGATTTGTTAGGGTAGAATAATTATGAATAACTTTTATCTTGTATTTAATTTTAAATTAATTCTATTTACTTAATAAAAAGGGGGAAACACAGTTCAAAACAAGTAAAGTACAAGATTTGCTTGAGTAAATGCTTGGTTTTATGGAATGTCATCAAAGTGGCAGAAATGTTTCATTTTAGACCAAAAATATAATTTGTATCTAAGAATGTGCCCTAGAGATTCTTTTTCATTGAACAATTTATCAAGAAGTAAAAGGGCATATTTGCAATATGAAGTGTGCTTAAGGCATTAACTGGAGAATTATTAACATACCCAACATGTCTTGTTCTGTTTTAATATCAGATTACTTGTAGACATCATTTATTTAAAAAATAACAAAAGTGTTAGGAATTGAAATAAAGACTGAATCTACATAGATGAGATATAAGGGGATGTATCATATGGTAGTTCTATTTTTAGTTTTCTGAGAACGCTCCAAACCGTTCTCCATAGTGGCTGTACTAATTTACATTCCCACCAACAGTGTATGAGGGTTTCTCTTCTCCACATCCTCCCCAGCATTCATTATTGCCTGTATTTTGGATAAAAGCCATTTTAACTGGGGTGAGATGATATCTCACTGAGGTTTTGGTTTACATTTCCCCGATGACTAGTGATACAGAACATTTTTATATAGCTGTTTCCATTTGAATGCCTTCTTTTGAGAAATGTCTATTCAGACCTCTTGTCTGTTTTTTAAATTGAATTGTTATTTTTCCCTATTGAGTTGTTTGAGCTCCTTATATATTAATTCCTTATTATATGGATTGTTTGCAATTTTTTTTTTCTTATTTGGTGGATTGTCTTTTCATTTCGTTGATTTTTTCATTTTGTTTTGTTTTGGTTTGGTTTTTGCCAAACCAGGACAAAAACCCTAGTTTGTCAAAGCCCAGGGATGGGGCTGGAGTGGCCACTCAAGGCAAAGAGCCTGTGTACCTGAAAGTCTATGAGCCATATTGGTCTATAACATGAACCAAAAATAAACCTGTATTGTGTCAAGAGAATAAGATTGCACAATTTGCCTGCATAACTGCTAGCATTATTTGCCCGAATACAATTTTTTTTAAATAACAGAAGAAGTGTTTTCATTTTTTTGTTTTGTTTTTTTTTTTGTTTGTTTTTTGCTGTGCAGAAGCTTTTTAGCTTCATGTGATCCCATTATCGATTTTTCTGTCTGTGCTTTTCAGATCTTACTCAATAAATCTTTGCTCAGACCAAGGTCCTAGAGTATTTCCCGAGTGTTTTCTCCCAGTAGTTTCACAGTTTCAGATCTTGAATTTAAGTTTTTCTTCTGCATGTAGTTATCCAGTTTTCCCAGCACCAAATTTTGAAGAGACTGTCCTTTCCCCATTGTATGTTCTTGGTACCTCTGTGAAAAATGAGTTGATTGTAAATGCATGGATTTGCTTGATATATATTCAAAAGAAAAGAAATCAGTGTATCAAAGAAATATGTGTGCACTCCCATGTTCATTGCAGCACTATTCACAATAGCCAAGATAGAGAATCAACCTAAGTATCCATCAATAGATGAATGGATAAAGAAAATGTGGTACATATATACAATACAGTATTATTCAGGCATGAAAAAGGGAGAAATTCTGTCATTTTCAGCAACATGGATGGAAATGGAGGACATTATAATAAATGAAATACCCTAGGCCTAGAAAGACAAGACAATTGTTGCATGTTTTCACTCATATGGGAAAGCTAAACAAAATTAATTCATGGAGATAGAGAGTAGACTGATGGTTACCAGAGGCTAGGAAGGATAGTGGGAAGAGGGGAGAGAGAGGGGATGTTAATTGGAACAAAAATACAGTTAAGTAGAAGGAATAAGATCTAATGTTTTGTAGTAGAATAGGGCGAATACAATTAAGATTAACCCATTGTATGTTTTACAATAACTAAAAGAGTAGAATTGAAATGTTTCCAACACAATATATACCCACTGTAAGATATAATTGTTGTATTCCATGTAATCAACTGTCCCAGCATCAGTACTGAAAAAGTTATTTCTCCATTGATTTGCAGTGAGAGCCTCCTCATTTATCCTTTATCAGGATTCTTTATGTGTGTGGATTGTTTCTGGCTCTTTGTGAAAAAGTTTTAGAGGTCCAGATGCAGCGCTGAGATGTTTGATATGTGGGGTATTTGTTAGGGATCAGTACTTGTGGAAGGGAGGAAAAGGAAGCAGGATTGGGCAGATAAGAAGTCAACCTGTGGTAAAGGGCTAAAAAAAAGATTCGGCCGACCTTGTAGAGAAGTGGAGTAGGAATATAACAAGCCTTGAGAATTGTCCCATGGGTAGCTGAAAATCCCTGGCCTTTTACTTCCTCAATCAATCAGTCCTGGGATGTGGACCGCTCTGGGAGGGATGTGCTGTGGAAAGGCAGGCCTCCACCTGAGGCAAACCCTGAAGAAACTAAGCTGAAGCTATAAGCACAGAGCATGAGCAGCAAGTCCTTTCTTGAAGATGGAGGGCCTCTTTGGCAAGTCTCCAAGTCCACTACATTATTCTCTTCCATTTGTATGTTATCGTATCCTTAAATCAATAATTAATATCGGTAGGCCAGGCGCGGTGGCTCACGTCTGTAATCCCAGCACTTTGGGAGGCCGAGGCAGGCAGACCTGAGGTTTGGAGTTCAAGACCAGCCTGGCCAACATAGTGAAACTCCGTCTCTACAAAAATTAGCCGGGCACAGTGGCGCGCGCCCATAATCCCAGATACTCGGGAAGCTGAGACAGGAGAATCGCTTGAACCGAGAGGTGGAGGTTGCGGTGAGCTATCGGGCCACTGTCCTCCAGCCTGGGTGACAGAGCAAGATTCCGTTTCAAGCAAACAAACAAACAAACAAACAAAAAGAATTAATATCTGCGAGGGCGAATCTATCTACCTGACAATTATTCCTCAAAATGGAATGATCTATTGTCAGTCTTTTTGTTTCTATTTTAATTTGGGGGTTTTTATAACCAGTTCGAAGAAAATTGCATGAACTTATAATTCAGGAAGAAATAGTATCTCTGTGATATCACCTTACTGTAAAACTACATAATATGCTTCTGTTAATTTACAGTTTATTTTATGACCTTTATAAGGCTTTACAATTTTTTCCCACAGATAATTATCATCTTTTCTTAAGTCAATTTCTGCTTAAAGTTTTTGTAGATATTTTAAATGGATTTTTTTTTTTTTTTTTTTTTTACTTTGGCAATTTCTATAGCTTTGTTTCTAATATACAGGAACACTTGATTTTGTATATTCGTTTTACATCTGGAAATTATTTTGAACTGTTAGCTCTATTCATTTGTCTGTGGATTTTTTTTCACTATTTCTTTGTAAACAATCATATCATCTTCAAAACACTCTGTTTTGGCCTAATTTTATATTTTAATTTTGATGCTTTTAATGTGTTTTATTAAAAGAAATTATTATTTTGTAAAAATTATTTTATTTCAAGACCTAAAATTTTCACTGCAATTTTGAATAGAAGCATTCTTTGGTATCTCATTTTAAAAGGTATCTATCTAAAATTTCACCATTAACTTTTACTTTAGATTCACATTATTCATAGAAGATTTTTATCTGCTCAAAATAGTCAATAATTCTAGTTTGCTTAGATTTTTTCTTTTTTCATAAAAGTGTTGAATAGTATTCAATGCTTATCAACATCTAAGATGAACCTTTGGAGATTTTCTTTTACCGTCTTAATGCTGTATTTTATACTAGATTTTCTGGTGTTGTACTCTCCTTGCATTTCTGGATTAAAACCAAGTTGCTTATGACTCATCTTTCTTTTTATACATTTTATGTTGGAGTTTTATATAGAATATTTGCATCTGTTCAAAAGTGAAATCGATCTATAAATTTCTTATCTTGTACTATATCTGGTTGATTTTGGTTTGAAGCTATTCTGGTCTTATAAAATGAGACACTTCAACTGTTTCTGGTTTCTAAATTCTTTGAAATAATTTTTTAGAATAGAAAATTTTAAAAATTTGTTCACTTGGCAAAATAAATCTCATAAAGAAATAATAAAAGCCTGGAGATTTTAGGGGAAAGGGAGGGCACTGGGGGTACAATTTTGTATTATCAGTTCAATTTATTCACTAGCCTTTAGTTTATTCAAGTTTCTAATTTTTCTTGAGAAGAATTTATAATTTGTATTTTTTCTAGATAATTATCTTTTTTGTTTTTATTTTTGAATTTATATACAAAATTATTTCTTCAAAGCTATTGAAGTTAAAAAATATCTCTACCGTAGCTGTCTTTTCATTCATAATGGTTTGTCATTTTTGGATAAATATTCATAAATATTTATTTATGTTAGTTTAATTTTTTGATATAATACCCACTTTAGTTTATTAAATCAATTGTTACTTTCTGAATTAGTTTTTTTTCTTTTTTCTTTTTTTTGTATTTTTAGTAGAGATGGGTTTTCACCATGTTGGCCAGGCTGGTCTTGAACTCCTGACCTCAGGTGATCTACCCACCTCGGCTTCCCAAAGTGCTGGGATTACAGTGGTGAGCCACCACTCGCGGCCAGTTCGTTTTTAGACTTAATTATCTCCTTTGTTTTGTTCTTTATATTATCTCCATAATTTTTTTGCTAGCTACTTGACTTAAATGCTGAAACCATTTTTAAATCTTTCTTAATTTTTTTTTCACAGCCTGTACTTTAAGCTATATTTGTTCTATTAAGACGACTTTAATTAACAGAAATTTATAGGTTCTTTACTATAATTAACAGGAATTTATAGGTCCTTTTACTTTCAATTTTAAATGCTTTTTCACAACTGCTATGATTTGACCTTTATCACATGAGCTATTAAGAATTGGATATGTAAGTTTCCAATTGTGTGTGCTTTAAAAAATTATCATGAATTACTGCTATTGTATGCTGAGATGCAATGATTTTTTAGAGGAAATAAATGTCAGAGGAACCATGTGCTTAATGACATGGAATCGTGAATTAGGTAAATGCTACTGTGTTAATCAAAATTATTCTCTTTATTATTTGATGATATGACAGTTGATCATAAACAACTATTAATGCTTGCTGATAATGACAGTTTTCCAGGGTAAATGGTCTGGCAGAAATGTTAGAACCATAGCAGGATCTCCTAGTGTTCTTGAAAGATTAGAAACCTATTCAGTCTCAATTTTTTAAATATGCGAACTGGCCAATTTTGTCCTGCCTAGTTGTCTAAGTCAGTATTTTAATGATGTTAATACTCACCGTGTCAAGGAGGGAACACAACAGATTTTTCAACTGCAGATAAGATTAAAGGCAAAAACAAGTTTCTCCTGCTTATTACAACAAATTTCATAATTTAGTATTATTTATCAATGAAACAAGTTATTATCTTGCTATTGCACATCTGCAAAAATGTATCACCAAACGTCATTGGATTTAACATACATATTTTAACTTAAATTCCAGGCTTCATTTGGATTTGCTGGGTTTTTGCCAATGTCCTTTTTCAGTTCCAGGATTCAACCCAGGATACCATGCTGTCTTTACTTGTCACATATCCTTAGTCTCTTTCAATTGGGACAGTTTCTCAGTCTTGCCCTTTCCTTTTTAAATGTCTTTGATTATTTTGAAGAGTTTTTATTAGAGCAGGTATTTTGTGACATGTCCTTAAATTTTAGACCATCTAACATTTACTCATGATTAGACTGAAGTAACGTGATAGAATGTTTTGATTTTCTGGTTTTGTTTCATTTTGTTTTTTGAGACGGAGTTTCACTCTTGTTGCCCAGGCTGGAATGCAATGGAACGGTCTTGGTTCACTGCAACCTCCACCTCCTGGGTTCAAGCGATTCTCCTGCCTCAGCCTCCCAAGTAGTTGGGATTACAGACACCTGCCACCACTCCTGGCGAATTTTTGTATTTTTAGTAGAGAAGGGGTTTCACCATGTTGGCCAGGCTGGTCTCGAACTCCTGACCTCAAGTGATCTGCCTGCCTCAGCCTCCCAAAGTGCTGGAATTATAGGCATAAGCCACTGTTCTGGCCGATTTTCTTTTTTTCAGTAAAGAGAAATGCATGGATAGAAAAAATTCATAGATCTAGTGTCCACTTCTTTCATCTGAAGGTAATTTAAATTTAATTATTATAACTTTGCATTATAAATTGTTGGATCTGGATAGTAATGAAAAATTGATGATGATGTGTGGCAATAGTGTCATTTGTTTCATTTTGGATGAAAGCTAAAAATGAATGTCATGAGATCTCTTGTGAATATGGTTCCTCCATTATGAGTGATATTAAAACAAAATGTAGAGACATTTTAAATGCATATGATGCTCTGTGAGGAGCATTTTTGCTAATATATTCCTAAATAATTCATAAGCAAGGAGCAAGCACACTTGGCATATAAAAAACTTCAAATGTTTCTTGATATATATTGATGTCATTCAAAGTGTTTAAGAAAAGGCATCACTATTTTACTAATAACTACGGAATAGTTGTAAATTAATAGTGTAATAATGACCCCATATATTAATTGCTTTCAAAGCAGATGTATAATATTCAAATTTATTTTCTTTTTTCTGTTCTGATTATATTTATTAAAATGTATTTTATGTCTATTGAATACAAAGATTTTGCTTGCATTTTGCACATTGTGGTAGTTTTTGTAATTTATTTTATTTTATAAAAATATCAAATTGGAAAAGAATGATTTTTTACCACAAATGGTTTGAAATGCACTCATCTAGACTTTATCTTATATATTGCTTTCATGATTTTTCATGTTTTCTTGTTCTTGTTTCATTTCCACTTAAAAAAATATCTAACACAATTTTAAAGGAAGATGTATTTTCATTTTTCTCTTTAAACATAGGATATATATTAATTTTAAGTCATCTTTAAAGATTGTTTCATAAAAGCAATTTCATCTGAAGTAAATTCCTGAACTGCTTGCTGATTTAAAAATATATTAGCATTACACATTTTGAAATATTAGTTTCCAGAGTTATTTCAAGTGGGCAGTGTTTTCAAGTGTTTGCTTTTTCTTTTCATTCTATTTTTATTTCTCTTGCTCAATCTTACTCTCTGCAGACACTTCTCTGGCTGTGAGTTTTCTGTTGCATCCCTAGAGCTTGCCAGACCTCTTGTCCAGAATTGGGTTCTATAAGAGCATCTGAGATCCTCCACCATTATAATGGGATCATGACAATAATATTTTCAAACAAATGAGCAACTTGCATCAGTTCTTGAACCTATGCTTTCTTATTTCTTTGGAACTGCATCATTCTACAAACCACAGAAAATTCTTTCCAGTGACACTCTAGGTCCTGGCTTTAAAGAGAGAGACTTTGGCTCTGGTTTTCTAGTTCCCCAATCTCCCACCCACCCAATCACCTTTGCTATTTTCTGTCTCACAGGAGCCAACACATAGGCCCAACTCTCTACCCCAGGATGAGGGGCCTAACTGGATTCTGCCTTCTCTTCCTCTTATCATTTTAGGCTTTTGTTCTTTTATGGACATTGAAGATATTTTGAGCCTAGTTTTACTACTTTATATCTATAATTACTATGAAAGCAACAACAACAAAATATTAAACCAAAGTGTGAACATATAGATCTATTTTGATAAGAAGCCTTCCATTTTTCCATCTCAAATGTTTTATTAGGAAAGTAAAACTGCAACTTTATCAGACTAACATTTTGTACATATTAATTACAATAGTTTTTGGCATACAGGGGATTTTTAATATAAGCAACAAATAATTATTTTTGGCTACATGGATAAGTTCTTTAGTGGTGATTTCTGAGATTTTGGTGCAGCAGTGTACACTATACCCAATATGTAGTCTTTTATCCCTCACCCACCTCCCAGTTTTTTCCCTGGGCCCCCAAAATCCATCATATTATTCTCCGACCTTTGTGTCCTCATAGCTTAGTTCCCAATTATAAGTGGAAACATATGACATTTGGTTTCCCATTCCTGAGTTACTTCACTTAAAATAGTGGCCTCCAGCTCCATTCAAGTTGGTGCAAAGGCCATTATTTCATTCCTTTTTATGACTGAGTAGTATTCCATTGTGTATATATACCTCATTTTTTTATCCACTCATTGGTTGATGGGTATTTAGGATGGTTCCATATTTTTGCAATTGTGAATTGTGCTGCCATAAACATGCAAATGCATTTGTCTTTTTCATATAATGACTTATTTTCCTTTGGGTAGATAACCAGTAGTGGGAATGCTGAATTGAATGGTAGTTCTACTTTTAGTTCTTTAAGACATCTCCACACTGTTTTCCATACTGGTTGTACCAGTTTACATTCCACCAGCAGTGTAAAAGTGTTCTCTTTTACCACATTCATGCCATCCTCTATTATTGTTTTTTTTTTTTAATCATGGCCATTTTTGCAGGAGTAATGTGGTATTTCATTTTGGTTTTAATTTGCATCTCCCTAATAATTAGTGATGTTGAGCATTTTTTCATGTGTTTGTTCACTCTTTGTATATCTTCTTTTAAGAATTACTTATTCATGTGCTTTGACCACTTTTTGATGGGATTGTTTGATTTTTTTCTTGCTAATTTGATTGAGTTCCTTGTAGATTTTGGATATTAGTCTAGTCCTTTGTTGGATATATACTTTGTAAATATTGTACTCCACTCTGTGGCTTGTCTGTTTATTCTGCTGATTATTTCTTTTGCTGTGCAGAAGCTTTTTAGTTTAATTAGGTCCCATTTATTTATGTCTGTTTTTGTTGCATTTGTTTTTGGGGTCTTAGTCATGAATTCCTTGCCTAAGCCAATGTCTAGAAGAGTTTTTTTAATGTTATCTTCTAGAATTTTTATGGTTTCAGGTCTTAGATTTAAGTCTTTTATCCATCTTGAGTTGATTTTTAGATAAGCCGAGAGATGAAGATCCAGTTTCACTCTTCTACAAGTGGCTTGCCAGTTTTCCCAGCACCATTTATTGAATAGGGTGTCCTTTCCCCACTTTATTTGGCTTTATTTCTGAGTTCTCTACTCTGTTCCTTTGGTCTACATGCCAATTTTTATACCAGAATCATGCTGTTTTGGTAACTATAGCCTTGTTCTGTAATTTGAAGTTGGGTAATGTGATACCTCTAGCAATACTTTTTGCTTAGTATTGCTTTTGCTATGCAGGCTCTTTTTTGGTTCCATATAAACTTTAGGGTTGTTTTTTCCAGTTCTGTAAAGAATGATGATGGTATTTTGATGGGAATTGCATTGGACAGAATGGCCATTTTTATAATATTGATTCACTAAATCACTGAACAGTATAGACATTTTTACAATATTGATTCTACCCATCCATGAGTGTAGGATGTTTCCATTTGTTTATGTCATCTATGATTTCTTTCAGCAGTGTTTTGTAGCTTTCCTTGTAGAAACCTCTCTCATTGGTTAAGTATGTTTCTAAGTATTTTATGTTTTTTGCAGATGTTGTAAAAAGAATTGAATTATTGATTTGATTCTCAGCTTGGTCATTGTTGGTGTATAGCAGTGCTATTGATTTTTGTACATTGATTTTGTATCCTAAGAGCTTACTGAATTTATTTCTTAGATCTAGGAGGTTTTGGATGAGTCTTTGGGTTTTGTAGGTATATAATTGTATCATCAGTGAACAGTGACAGTTTAACTTCCTTTTTTTTCAATTTGGATACCCTTTATTTCTTTCTCTTGTCTGACTGCTCTGGCTGGGACTTGCAGTACTATATTGAATAGAAGTGGTGAAAGTGGACATCCTTGTCTTGTTCCAGTTCTCGGGGGAATGCTTTCAGCTTTCTCATTCAGTCTGATGTTGGCTGTAGGTTTGTCAGAGATTGTTTTTATTACTTTGAGGTATGCCCTTTCTATGCCAATTTTGTTGAGGGTTTTTATCATGAAGGGATGCTGAATTTTATCAAATGCTTTTTCTGCCTCTATTGAGATGATCATATGATTTTTGTTTTAAATTTTATGTGATGAGTCACATTTATTGACTTGTGTGTGTCAAGCCATCCCTGAATCCCTGGTATGAAATCCACTTGATCATGATGCATTATCTCTTTTATATGCTATTAGATTCAGTTAGCTAGTATTTTCTTAAGGATTTTTGCATCCATATTCATCAGGGTTACTGGTCTGTAGTTTTCTTTTTTTGTTATGTCCTTTCCTGGTTTTGATATTAGGGTGATATTGGCTTCATAGAGTGATTTAGGGAGCATTCCCTCTTTCTCTATCTTTTGAAATAGTTTCAGCAGGATTGGTACCAATTCCTCTTTGAATGAGAGTCTGATAGAATTGAGCTGTGAATCCATCTGGTCCTGGACTTCTTTTGGTTGGCAACTTTTTTTTATTATTATTACTGTTTCAATCACATTAATTGTTATTGATGTGTTCAGAGTTTCTATTTCTTCCTGATTTACTCTAGGAGAATTGTACATTTCCAGAGATGTATCCATCTCCTCTAGATTTTCTAGTTTGTGTGCATAAAGGTGCTCATCGTAGTCTTGAATGATCTTTTGTATTTCTGTGGTATTGATTGTAACATCACCCGTTTCATTTCTAATTGAGCTTATTTGGATCTTCTCACCGCTTTTCTTGGTTAATCTTGCTAACAGTGTCTCAATTTTGTTTATCTTGTCAAAGAAGAAGCTTTTTGTTTTATTTATCTTTTTGTATTTTTTGTTTGTTTCAATGCATTTAGTTCTGTTCTGATCTTTGTTATTTCTTTTCTTCTGCTTGGTTTGGGTTTGGTTTATTCTAGTTTCTCTAGTTTCTTGAGGTGTGATATTAGGTTGTTTGTGCTCTTTCAGGCTTTTCTTATGTAGGGATTTAATGTTATGAACTTTTCTCTTAGCACCACTTTTGCTTTATCCCAGAGGTTTTGATAAGTTGTTTGTCACCATTATTGTCCATTTCAAAGAATTTCTTAATGTCCATATTGACCTCATTGTTAACTCAAGATAATTTAAGAGCAGATTATTTCATTTTCATGTATTTGTAAAGTTTTTGGGGCTCATTTTGGTGTTGATTTTTAGTTTTATTCCTCTGTGGTCTGAGAAGATACTTGATATGATATCAATTATCATAAATATACTGAGACTTGTTTGGTTGCCTATCATATGGTATATCTTGGAGAATGTTCCATGTGCTGATGAGAATGTATATTCTGCATTCATTGGGAAGAATGTTTTATAAATATCTGTTAAGTCCCTTTGTTCTAGAGTATAGTTTAAGTCCATTGTTTCTCTGTTGACTTCTTGTCCTGATGATCCATCTAGCACTGTCAGTGGAGTATTTAAATCCCACACTGTTATTATGTGACTATCTCATTACTTAGGTCTAGTAGGAATTGTTTTATAAATTTTGAAGCTTCAGTGTTCATTTCATATATATTTAGAAGTGTAATATATTTTTGTTAGGCTAACCTTTTTATCATTATATAATGTCCTTTGTTGTCTATTTTTACTGTTGTGGCTTTAACGTCTGTTTTGTCTGATATAAGAATACCTATTCCTGCTCACTTTTGGTTTCCATTTGAATGGAATATCTTTTTCCACCCTTTCACCTTAAGTTTATGTGAGTTCTTATGTGTTAGGTGAGTCTCTAAAAGACAACAGATACTTGGGGGGTGTTTTTTTGTTTGTTTGTTTTGCTTTTTTTTTTAATCCATTCTGCCATTCTGTATCTTTTAAGTGGAGCATTTAGGCCATTTACATTCAATATTAGTATTGAGATATGAGATACAGTTCTGTTCATCACATTAGTTGTTGCTTAAATATCTTGTTTTGTTTTTTCCATTGTGTTATTGTTAATTAGGCCCTGTGAGATTTATGCTTTAAGGAAGTTGTATTTTGTTGTATATTGAGGTTTTGTTTCAAGATTTAGGACTTCTTTTAGCATTTCTTGTAGTGCTGGTTTGGTAGTGGCCATTCTCTCAGCATGTGTTTGTGTGTAAAAAACTTTATCTCTCCTTCATTTATGAAGCTTCATTTTGCTGGATATGAAATTCTTGACTGACAATTATTTTATTTAAGGACCCCAGTCCCTTCTGACTGAATATGTTTTTAGTGTTTCTTTACTGAATGTCACTAAATGAATACAGACATTATCACTAGTAGTATCTAATTCAGAATTGCTATTTTTTGGTCTGTGAGGATACATTTAAATATAAAAGGCCGGGCGCGGTGGCTCAAGCCTGTAATCCCAGCACTTTGGGAGGCCGAGGCGGGTGGATCACGAGGTCAGGAGATCGAGACCATCCTGGCTAACATGGTGAAACCCCGTCTCTACTAAAAATACAAAAAACTAGCCGGGCGTGGTGGCGGGCGCCTGTAGTCCCAGCTACTCGGAGGCTGAGGCGGGAGAATGGTGTGAACCCGGGAGGTGGAGCTTGCAGTGAGCCGAGATTGCGCCCCTGCACTCCAGCCTGGGCGACAGAGCGAGACTCCGTCTCAAAAAAAAAAAAATAAATAAAAAATAAATAAATAAATAAATATAAAAAAATTCCTCCAGACACTGAAATTTAGATGAAATACAGCTTGGCTTCAAATTCTGTTTTATTTCTCCTCCTGCACTTTCAGTAACTAAGATAATACAATATAAAAAGACATGGCATTGTAGAAATTCAATAAGTGTAATTGTTCTTAGTCACATTAGAAAAGAAGCAAAATACCCCTTTTTACAGTGAAGTTTGCTTTCAATTATTAGTAAATTTTCCTTGCTACCCTAGATTATCATTACTTTTTCAACATTTTTCTGCCTGTTTTCATAGCAGCTCTATAAAGTTTGTGGTGCATATAAAACCTTAAAGATATTTCAAGTCAGGCTTGACAGCTAGATTTATTTTTGAGAAAGAGTAATATTACTACTAAAATAGTATTTTTTATTTTAAATATTAATAGATCAAAAGGATGATATGTTCACTATGTTTTATGAATGAATATAGATTTTCTTGTTCTATACTGAGGCAATTAATTTGGGTTGAGCATACTCTGAATAGTGACTAAATATATAGACAATTGATTTTGGAAATACATTAACATGCTTAGACTATAAAAGTATATTTAATATTCTCAAATAAACTTATTTATTTCGTAAAAATTCTCAAATTCATTGGCAAGAAATAATACATTTAAAAAGATAATTTTCTACCTATTTGCTTTTAAGATAAAATCTAGAGTGAAAACTTGAAATAGCAAACATATGAGAATGGATGGAGTCTGATAAGAAGACATGTTTGTCTTTGTGACGGATATTAATGATTGCTTACCCAATGGCCATTTTCTCCTACTTTTTCCATTCTGACGGAATTTGCCACCCGCCATAGAGGCAGAAAATCTCCAGATGTCCATTTTCTGGTATCCCTGATAGTTATGTCTAGTGGGATGGATGAAGTGCTACACGTTTCCGGAATGGTTTTACTATTTTAAAATAAGAGAGACCAGTGAAAAGAGGCACCTTCTTCCTTGCTGCTTTTGGATGTTGTCCTGGGAGGATGAAATGATGAAAGTTAGGACAGACATTCTGTAATCTCAGCAAGTAAGCCAAGGGCTCTGACGCTTCTGGGCTGTGGAAAAAATAAATTTTGTAACTGCTTTCATCTGGACTTTCTGTTACATCATGTAATAAACCTCTACTTTTAGTTAGGTACCATCTTGACTGAGATAGTTTCTGCTTAAGAGGTAGATTAATTCTACTCTGTAAAGATATTAAGAAGTAGCTAAAATATGCTCATGTTGGTGGTCAGTGCCTGATGTAGGGAGATGAATGGATGGGTGAAGGGTTAAGAATGTTTGTCTGTAAAGTTGAAATTATAATTTTATGTTTATCGGAACTAATATTTAGTCAAATTAAGTTTATTTTTTAATAGACTAAAGCAAACCTAATGCTGGTATTATGAATATATGTGAGACTAAGCATCAGCTTTTGGCATGCGTGATTACAGTTTTTAGAAAAGTAAGATGGTGGGGGAAAGAACTCAGGTAAAGCAGGAATGTTGAGAATGAGTTATGCCTAATTTTGCCTCTGTAAGCACCAGAAGCTTCTCTTTAATAGTTGTTTAAATGTCAACCAATCCATGATGTTTATAATAACATTTAATTGTTTTTAAAATTTAGGAATTTATGAAGGCAAGTTTATTTGAGAGTAAGAAACCACACTTTAGAGGTTTTTGTTTGTTTTCTTGTTAGTTGAAGTCTTGCCCTCGTTGCCCAGGCTGGAGTGCAGTGGCACGATCTCAGTTCACTGCAACCTCTGCCTCCTGGTTTGAAGCGATTCTCATGCCTCAGCCTCCTGAGTAGCTGGGATTAGAGCGCCCGCCACCACACCCGGCTAATTTTTGTATTTTTCATAGAGAAGGGGTTTCGCCATGTTGGCCAGGCTGTTCTCAAACTCCTGACCTCGTGATCTGCCCGCCTCCGCCTCCCAAAGTGCTGGGCTTACTGGCGTGAGCCACTGCGCCTGGCCTAGAGGATTTTACTTGTGTGCAACTGTAGAAAATGTATTATAGCTCCATATACTGTGGAATTCCAATATTAACATTTAAATCTATCCTCAGCATGGTCTCAGGAGGGAAGCATCTTAGCTTGGTGAGAAATAGAATTCTCCAATCACTTAGCCTCCAAAGTTTTGCTGATCTTCTTGTGCATTCCTTCATTCTGCCACAGAAGGATTCATTGGGCAGGACTTACTGATGCCACGGAACAAAAATATGTAAACTTTTACTTAGGGATAGAGATGCTTTTCAGTTGTTTGGCCCTGAGACATTCTTTCTATAAGGCGAATACTCTTTATTGTTTGGAGAATTTTCTCTGATACCTATTATGCAGTGGGGATGATGAGTTTTCTGGAAGGGTAAATTCTGGATCTACGTCTTTCTGGAAAGACACATAGATGCCATTATGTCCTATGGATGACAATTTGATGGCGGAAATTTATTTATTTGTTTGTTTATTTTTTGAGACGGAGTCTCGCTCTGTCGCCCAGGCTGGAGCGCAGTGGCGAGATCTCGACTCACTGCAAGCTCCGCCTCCCGGGTTCACGCCATTCTCCTGCCTCAGCCTCCCGAGTAGCTGGGACTACAGGCGCCCGCCACCACGCCAGTCTATTTTTAGTGGAGACGGGGTTTCACCATATTAGCCAGCATGGTCTCGATCTCCTGACCTTGTGATCCGCCCGCCTAGGCCTCCCAAAGTTCTGGGATTACAGACGTGAGCCACCGTGCCCAGCCGATGGCAGAAAATTAAAGAATGATTGTTTTAGTTATTCACTCCTAATGTAATGTTAGCATCATGGCAAAATGTGAATTTCTGGCATTGCGACTCTAGCCGTTTTGAGCTCACTAGAGAACTATGAAAGAAGAGTAGGATTTTGCTCCTATAAAACCTGAAGAATATAATATTTTCTCCCCCAACGTGGAATCCTCTAGAGGAGCAGCTTGATATAGTAGAAAAAGCTCCAAAATAAGGTTTATATGTTTGAAGTTCTAAGTTTGGTTTCTTTATTCAGTGATCATTTAATTTGGGACAAACCTTCACCTTTCCTAAGCCCTGATTTTTTTTTCTTATACAATAAAGATAATAATTTCTTTCTTGCAAGAATAGCATTTTGTGGAGATTCAAAAACTAATTGTGCTTCCAAAGCTCTAAAACATTTACAAGTGTTGTCATCTTATCTTTTGGACTGTAGAAATTTGAAAGCTGTTACTTGGAAAAGCGGAGCCTCTGAGAAGCAGGCATACTAATATCGGAAATGACAGGTGACAACATGACCACAAAGATGAACTGGAAACCAAAGGACAACATTGGCAGTCATAATGATGACTGATCATTAATGGAAAGGCAGATTATGTTTAGAATCATCTGTTTTTAAAAAGCACACAGATGTGCAGTCAAACTTAGTGTTTTTAAATGGTTAAATATTTTGGATCACACCAGGGTGAGGTTTAGCTGATTAGAAAATGGATACATGTGTTTTATATTACTTCCCAAATGTCTTACAAATAGAGGCACTGATTGCCTTTGGTTCAGGCTGTATTTTCCAGGGTGAAAAAACATTTCGTTGCCTTAGTTCATGCACTAGGCACAAGGCAAAATTTAGCCTCTCAAAGTCTTGAATTAATCATCAATTTTTACCTAAGTAATTTTCTCAAAACTAGTTCATACTCTGCACACCAAAATATTGAAATTCTTTGGGTTTCTTTTTGAGCCATGTTTTCCATTGACTTTCCCTCCCTCCCTCTCTGGCTGAACATCTGCACAGATATTCCCCTTATTATACATTGGTCAAACATCTGTGAGAGATAAGCTCCAATATTCTACGGTATGGATTCTGTGGTGATTTGAAATATTTTTGAATTTTTTAAAACACCACCCCCATCAAAAGAGTGTCCAATTGCCTTTCTTTGAATACAGAACCATCTTAACATGAAAAAATAGAAAAGATCTGAGAGTTTACCCTACATTCAAGCTAATGAGTTTGCCTGCTACAGTTTTAGGATTGCTTGCAGCCTCCTGAGTCAGAAAAGAATTTTATTACAACAATAACAACAGCCAGAGTATCAGTATTTTCTGGTCCCCTAATTACCTAAATTCTAATTCCCCGAGGGAGGCAAAAAGAGGGTCAAGCGACATCTGCACACATAGGAAAAAAACTTGAGCTTAGGGAACTCAACTCTTTTAGGAAATGTTAGTATGCATGTCTTCTCTTCCTTTGGAGGGAGTCATTATTTTTTTATCATATTGGGTAGTAAGCATGACTGCCCATTTCTCAGGAGGGTGCACTATATATTTCAATGCTGTTGACTGTATAAGCATTTTTGTAAAGATAGCCTAGACCAAAGAAGGTCTGAGCCTCTATTCACAAGACATGCAGAAACACAAGAGACAATGGAGAAGCATCTCCCAACACCTCCCAAAATAATCATGGTTGACTTCTGAGGCTAGGTGTACCTTTCACAGTTTTAGTGGGGGTTCCAGCTGAATCCAGACAGGTGAGTACTCAACTGCCAGACATGTGAGTAAGGTAGTCTTCAGTTGATTCCAGTTCCCAGGCTTCATGCCATTCCAGCTAAAACGTAGAGCAGAGATAAGAAGTTCCCCCCAAACCATGTTCACATTGCAGATTTATGAGTAAAATAAATGTTTTTAAGTCCTTATGTTTTGGAGCAGTTTTGTTATGCAGCAGCAGATAACCAGAACAGACTGTTTAGCTTAATGCAGCTCTGTAAAGGCAAACCTTCCACTAGATTTACCCCAGCTGTGAGATTAGAAGCTCCACTCCAAAAATTCTGGATAAAATATATTTTGTTGTTCTTGTACCATATAAACAAATAAACAAAATAACTCAGCACGGGAAATTGTAGCTTTAACTAGGAAAATATATTAACATCAAGATTTAAAGGGATTGTGTTTAAGTATCTACCATGTTGCCATTTGAGTATCTACCTACATGATCTTTCCTCTATAGGAAGCCAAACCATATATTTGCTAATAAATTTTCCTCATGGTGCGTTCTTCCATAATCTGTGTTTCCTTGCCATTTTATTCTCTGTGTTCTGTGTTTCCTTGCCAAAGAACATAGAGAATAAAAAGATATTCTATGTATGTAGTCTTAGGTTTGTCACTAAAACTATTTCCCAGATGCTGGGGTCTACAAAATATAATTTCTAAAAATGGTTTGGTGACCAACTCTGCTAGGCATCTAGCAAAGGAGGTAGCAGCATCACCAGCTCAGACCCAGTTAATTCTGACAAAATGTTTGTTTGGGGTGAAATTTGCTTGCCAAGAAGTAAACTTGAGAGAGTAGTATCTGTTTTCACCTCTAGCTTATCAAGTCTGTTTGTTCTTTCGTTCTTTTGTTTTGTTTTGTTTTGTTTTGAGACAGGATCTCATTCTGTCACCTAGACTGGAGTGCACTGGTGCGATCTCTGCTCACTGCAACTTCTGTCTCCCAGGCTCAAGCGATTCTCCTGCCTCAGTTTCCCGAGTAGTTGGGACTACAGGTTTGTACCACCACTGCCCTGCTAATTTTTGTATTTTTAGTACAGACGGGGTTTCACCTTGTTGGCCAGGCTGGTATCAAACTCCTGATCTCAAATGATCCACCCACCTCGGCCTCCCAAAGTGTTGGGATTACAGGCGTGAGCCACTGCACCTGGTTTGTGCTCCCATTCTAATAATGATATCCAGTCCTTGTTCCTTGAAAACAGTCATGTTTCAGTGTTCATATTGAATTCGGTTCACTTAGATGAGAGAGGTATAAATTTGGTTTGTCTTCTTGACTATAAATGGACTTGATCTGGCCCTTTCTGATTCTCTAAGCTCTATATCGGAGTATTGGTTTGCTATAAAAATCTTGCAAGTCTGAACATATATAGAGTATATCATCTCTCTGCCATCCTGTAGTTATTAGCTCAATATAATTACCCCAGTGATCTCTCTACCTCACTGTGTTTTTCTCTGAGGACTGTTAGGTATCTTTCCTCAGAGGTAGATGCTTTTGGAACATTCAATTCAATTAATTCCAAATACTATATCTTGCAACCATACAGTTAATCTCTGGCACTTCTCAGTCTCCAAGTCCTGCCATATCTACAATATCCCATGGGCTTTATTAAACCATACATGTCTTCTTTTATTAAACCACGCATGTCTCAAAGGCTGATACTGTCCTCCCTAAGGATGTCTTCAATTCTTGGCAAAATGTGACCTAAACCAGTTATTTTGGAAGCCTGTTATAAAATTTTAGTTCAGCCTACAGATGATGTGGGTTTGGATGGTAATGTTACTCCAAAATACACCAAAGCTTACTGGGACACAGCTATACCCATAAATTTATGTATTTTCTATACTGCTTTTGTGCTGCAGTTAAAGAGTTGAGTTGTCATGACAGAGACCATATGGCCCACAAAGCCTAAAATGTTTGCCAAACCCTGTCTCATATGGCTGTTACACTTATTTGTGTGTGTTTTTCATCTTTTTTCCCCCTCTGTCCTTTAGTCTGGATATTTTCTATTGGCCTATCTTTCAGTACACTAATCCTCTAATCTTCTTTTCTGCTGTGTTTAATCTATGGCTAAACCCATCTACTGAGTCCTTAAATTCAGTGATTATATTTTTCATATCAAGAATTTATATGTAATTTCTCTTTTATAGATTTTTTTGATTGCTGGTGAAATTCTTCTTTTGTATTTATATGTTGAATATATTAATTAAAGTTATTTTAAAGTTCATGTTTTGCAAGCCAATATTTGGATCACCTGTGGGACTATTTCTATTTTCTGTTTTTTCTCTTGGCCTTTGTTTATTTCATTTTGACTCAGGGTAATTTTTCTTTGAAAATGTCAGATATAGTGGTTGAAAAAGGACAGATCTATTCTGAATCTCTGGCTGAGATCATCTTCATTGACAGAAGCATTTCTTTCTGGTAGGCAGTTACAGTAAGAAAGAGTACCTTAATACCAGTCATGAGGTGGTTGAAACCCGGTTTTGAGTTTTGCATGATGGTTGGTTCATTTCCAGTTATCCTTACCCTTACAGTGTAGCTCTTCCAATGTCGTAGTTGGATGCCTAGGGTATTTACCAGGACCTTTCCTCCTCGGCATGTGTCCTGAACTCCAGGTTTTGTCTTCTCAGCCCCACGAAGTTTCCAGTAGTTCTGCTCAGCTTCTTGCCTCTTTGCTGCCACCTTCTGATTAGCTTCTCAGTCTACCTAGCTACTTACAGATCGCCACAGAAAAAGTAGTACATAATGTTAGGTCTCCTCAAAAGAACATCCATTTTCTCCAAGATCTTTGTCCTCTCAAGTCCTGGTTAACTTAGTAGCTTTCTGATGGTTTCCAATGTATTTTTTTCATTTGTATGTAAATATTCTGAACAGCTTTTCTAGTTACTCTTGGAACAGTTCAGCAGGGGTTGGAGGAGGGGAGATAGTTCGTGACAAAGCATTCAACCATTACCCTCAATAAGCAAATTCTTATTATTTTTGATAAGTTATTTTATTCTTTTTCTCATTTCAGTGAGTTTAGGACCATAGATTTCTATCTCTGGTCCCCTGTATTGGAAAAAAAAAAATTACCCTAGGGTAGGTTTTTTCTCCAAGACTTTGTTTTGTGTTGGTCGCCTGTGGGGGACACCTGCTCTGGAAGGAAGCCACACCACACAGTTTGTTGATTTATTTTAGCCTGTAAGAAATCCCTGTTGCACTGAATTTACTTATTTTGGCTGCCTGCCCTACTGCCTGTCTTTACCTTGCCAAATTAGGGGTTTTATATAGGATTCTTCTGAGATTCCTCCATTTGTTTCCCCAACATTCTCTTTTCACATTCAGAGGAATTGTGAGTCAGTGAGGTGTGCCTGCTTCTACACTGAACCATGCATCCTATATTATGAAACTTCATGGAATTCATATACCATTTTTCTTTCTTTTTTAAAAAATGTCTCCATTTATTTTGACTGTTCACCTTTAGAGACCATTACATCTAGCAAAACCATTTCTTAGGGCTTCGTTTCAAGCTTATTATTATTATTTTTAACAATGAACATTTTTATAGCACTCTACATGTGCCACACAATCCACTAAGCACTTGACATATATTAATTCATGTATTTTCCCCACTTTACAGATAAGAAAACTGAGGCGCAATAATCTTAACCAACTTTCCCAATGTCAGAGCTAGTAAGAGCCTGGGCTGTAGCCCCAGGGATTCTAGTTTCTTAACCCAGCTCGGAAGTTTGACTTGGATGTTCATGTGATAGAATGGTAGAGAATGGAAGAAAATCACAAATCGCAAGTATTTCCCAGTTAGTAACTCCTCAAACCCAAGGATGACTCAGGTTGGCTCCCAGCACTTGGCATGTCATGATTCTATCCTGCTAATTCCATATTCTAAAGCTCATTTGTGGTTGGCTATCTGGAAGGGGAGAAAAATCTCTCAGACCCTGTGTTGGCTGGAAGTGTTTAGCATTTTTGGTGAGTGAGGGTGTGAAGAGCAGCTTGTAATGCCGTAGGATGTCTGGAAAACACTGAATTTTTCTTACTCCCATTTCTAGTTCAGCTTTTCCTGAAATACCTGCATATCTTTCACTTTTACAATCTGCACAATTTTGCTCAAAAGTCACCTTCTAAGCAAAGCTCACTCTGATTATCTCATTTAAAATAGCAAGTACTCTGTCCACAGACAACCAATCCCCTACCTTATTTATTATAACATTTATTGTCTCTGACATACTACACAGTTTATTTACTGTCTGTCTCCTACTCCAATGCTGTATCATTACTACCTAGAAGATTGCCAAGCACATATTAGATGCTTATTAAAATTTGTTGAATAAAAGAAGAGTAACAACTTTAAAAATCAATTGAATATATTTTAAACCGCTAGAGAAAAAGGTTCAGCGAGGAAAAAATTAACTGATTTCAGGGGTCACTCTCTTTCATTGCCTGATGCTCAGTGTCTTGAAAACTGCTTTTACACTTTTTCTCCATGTTATGATTGCTTCATATTGGAGAATAAATTGCTTTTCTTTTATTTCATCTTGGCCAGAAGAAGAATTTCATGCTTTATCTTTTATGTATTTGTTATCTGTGTCTCTCTAAAAGAATATAAGTTCCATAAAGGTGGGGGATTTTTCTGTTTGCTTCCATCAATATCTGTCCCAGTGATTTGTATTCATGTGTATTCTCAGTAACCTATTTTGTGTAATGTCGAGTTACATAACCACTGGAAAGAGTTTTCTTTGCTGCAGCCCAGAGCATATGATAGATATATGTTCAGAATCTAATTTACATGTGAATGTCTTAATCTTGCGTGACAGCAGTGACTTTAATCTTATAACCCTCTTTCTCCTAGGTTAGGTGATTAGAAAGGGAATTAAGACTACTTTATTCCCATCATCTTACCAGGGCTTAAATTGAACAGGAAATGCCAATACCCTAGAGTCTTCACTGTATGATCTTTGCATGGAGAGATACATGTTAAAAATATAGTTCATCTATAATGGGAGAGAGAGCAATCTGCTACTCCATTACTAAAAAATATAATTAAATCCCTTATTGCTACTGGCTACTTATTTTACATAACTGAACATGAAATACAAAATAAGAAACAATCACCTCATTTGCACAGTCCATCAGAGTAGTTGTAATCTTTTGATTTGGAAACCTCATTAACATAATTTCAGCATGTCAGTGGAAGTCCATTTTGATAGCATTGTCATTTGGCTTTTCTGAAGCTGTGCTAGTTAAATTAAATGACTCTCCAATTGTCAAGGGTTGAGTGTTGTTGCCAGAAACAATAGAAACAGAAACACAAGAATCAGGAAACCTTCAACATACACCAAATTTTCAGACATTTTCCACCTGAATGTTAAATTTGAAAAAATAAATCCAATAATCTTAATAATTTGTTAAAGCAACAGTTACCTATAAGCAGTAATTGTGTTTTGTGAAGGACTCTCTTTGACCCAGGGGAATGAAAAATGGAAAGTAGATTAGATTACTTAGAAAGGGAATTCCCTGCTTGGAGCATCAGACATATGCTGTGGGGTTTAGGAGACACAAAGCTTGTCAAGCTACTTTGTAATTCAGGCCTGGAGCTTCTTTAAATGCATGGCTAGTCTTCAGTTTCAGACAACATATTGCTCGTTAGCTTTTCTTCAGATACAATCTTAGTGTTCATTTCTTTTCAGGTGCTGAGTTCTGCATTTTGTGACACCAATTATGGAATGGGTGACCTTAATTGTCTCCTGCATGTTGCCTGGGCCAGAATGCCAATTGGATAACAGGAGGGTCATGGTTGCCCTATGGAGAGGGTGATGGAAAATTGTAAGCCATGACTCGGCTGATGCAGGAGAAGACATAGACTGCAAAAACAGATTGATCATGAAAAGTAAACTTGCAAAGGACAGCACGCATGCACTCTGAAGCCTACAGGAGAGAAGCTCACACTTACACCTCCCATGGCATTATTGCCATGCTTTATTCATTCATTTTTTTAGTATGCCCCAATAGATGATGGTGGACATAAGCATTTGATGATAGTTTATTAATCAATTTCTACCTTTTAAACAACTCCTGGATAATAAAACATTACATTTTATCTACAGAGATGAAAAGACCTTAGAAATTGTCTGAGGTAGTTCACCTTAATGAGAATGAGAAGGAAAATAAGTTGTCCAAGGTCATAGAGCTTCTAAGGCACATAGAGTCTGTTTTAAGGAACGTACAGTCTGTTTATGCACCTTATCTCATTTAGTCTTCACTGATCTCTGTGAGGTAGTTGTGGAAATTGGCCTAATTGCTATTTTATTGAGGAGAATGTTGAGTTTCAGAAATTTCAATACCCAACATGAGAAGAAAAGTGAGGTGTAAAATCAGGTCTTGAAGTCAGAGTTTCAACTCCTCCTGCAATATTCTGTGGCCTCTGAGATGTGCCCAGAAGGAGAAATTTAATAAACCCTGGCCTGTCTTAACTTCCTACTATTTTTACTAAACCATTACTTTTTTTTCCTTGAATAAAACTTGGTATGTTAGCTCACAAAATCTGTTATTCTGTTATTCCATGTTCTGTGTATTTTTTATCAACAAATTTACAGTTATCAATAAAGCAAACTAAAAACTGATTCATGGAGAACTATTGTTTTTCTATTCTAATTCCTGCCATCATCTTGTGTAAATTTTGTATCTACACGGATGACATTACCTTCATCTCTTATGCCCTTGGCCTTTGAACTCCTTGACTTTTTAACCTGTTTTCCTGACCCCATATTGGATTAGTTGACTTTAGGAAATACGTTGCCTTCATAATGTTAAAGACCAACATCTTAGAGGGATAATTATACTAGGCAGGGGTGGAGGTGTTGGCAGTGGTGAGATAGTCAAGGTTGGCACTGGTCTTGTTGCCAGTTTTGAATTTTATCTTTAATGCAATAGAAAACCATTGAAATATTTTCAGTAACAGAGTGACATATTCAGATTTGCAATAAAAAAGAAACATACTGCTGTATGGAAAACAAAATGAAGAGGGACAAAAGTGATTTCAAGCAATTAAAGGATTATTAAAAGAGTTGATGATGGTTTGTAGCAGGTTGATGGCAATGGGAATAGAGAGAATGTTTAGGAGCTAGAATTAATAGGACATGGCCATTGGTTGAATATAGGACTCAAGGGAAATGAACCATTTAATAATAATAATAATAAACAGTGTTAGGCTTGGAAAACTAAGGCTAGTTGTGGAAATACTTACTGAGATAGGGAACACTGAAAAAGAAATAAGGTTGAATTTGGGAGGAAAGGCAAATGGGAAAATGGTGAAATTAGGATTCGATACGTTCATTTGTGGTAACATAGAGAAATCTGAGTCCTACAGGGAGTAGGATACATGAGACTGAAGTTAAGAAGAAGAGAGGCTCAAGAGGAGAAGGAGATTCAGGGAAATAGGTTATCACAGATGCTGTAGGTGGTGGATGCTCCAAGGATGCAGATGTAATCAAATGATCCCAGCTGCAAAGTGAAGATCCATTGCATTTAGCAACATTGAAGTCAGATATGTTTTTAGTATGAGTTATTTCAATAGATTAGTGGTAGAATCTAGAATTCAGTGGGTTGAGGAATGAGGATAATGTGAGAAAATAGAGGCAGGAATTACAAATACTTCTTTTAAGACGTCAATAATCCAAATACAAATCTCGATGTCATCTAAAACTACTCTTCGCACTCACTGCCTACATAAAAATCAATCACTCAAAACTGGCAGCCCTACCTTTTCTTTTTCAGATTTATACCCATCATCTCTATCAGACTCCCTTAGCTTAGTTCCTCTTAATTTTTACATGGGTCTCCTCCTCTTCAGCCCTCTTAGGTACATCATTTGAAAGCTACTGGAATGACCTTTAGAAAATTCATATCCTCCTCAAAATCCTTCTATGTCTCTCCTCGTTGTGGCTAACTTCCATTCTCTCCAGCCTGACATGGCCTTTCCTGGGGCATCCCACATTCTAGCTACCGAATACTATTTCAACTTCCTTCAAGTGTCTTCTTTGCTTAGCATATGCTGTTTATTTTCTAAGAATGCCTTTAATCCCTTCCTCATTCTACATTACTTGGCAGATTCTTCCTCAGCCATCAAAATTCAGCTAAGATTTCATCTCCAGGAAGCCTCTTGGCTTTCCTCTGCTGTCTTTATTAAATGCTGCCACTGCACATGGTGTGTTCACCAATTTTGACACAAACTATTTGTCTATCTTTCATTGCTTTATATCCAAAACCTTGTGCAAAATCTGAGACTAAATTGATATGTACTGAAAGAATGAATACATGCTTTGGATACAAAGGGAAAGAAATACAGATGACCTATCACGCTCCCCAGATGCCCATCTTATTTATTTACATTTCAATTCAGATGACTTGAGGAACAAGATAACCTAATAGAAGGCTCCACTGATCTTCACCTCCTGCAAGGACACCAAGTTAACAAATATTACCCACGCAAAAGAACACCTTCAGAAGAACCAAAAGTGAGGTGAGCACTTAATCCCTGGTTCTAACTTCATATCACTGGAAGAGCACTGAAAAAAGTAGGAAAGGTAGCCTCGAATCACTGACCCTTCTCCCATTCCCCCTGGCAGCAGCCACATGGCACAGAGAGAGAGAGAGAGAGACCCTGTACTCTCAGGGAAAGGAGAGCACAACAATTGTGACACATTGAATTGACCTCAGTGCTTCCCTGCCACAGCAGAAAGAAAAACTGGGCTGAACTCAGCTGATGCCTGCCCATGGAGGGAGTATTTAAACCGGACCTAGCTAGGGGGCAGTTGCTCATCCCAATGGTTGGGACTTGAGTTCTGCCAAGCCACACCATGGTGGGCTGAAATGTTCTGGGGCCCTATATAAACTTGAAAGGCAGCCTAGGCCACAAGGAGTGCAACTCGTAGGTGAGTCTTAGAGTTGAACTGATCTCAGCCAGTGAACTTGGGGGGCACACAATCTATTGAAACACCAGCTAGGTCAGCTAAGGGAGTAATTGAGTTACCCCTCTCCTACCCAGGCTGCACAGCTTATGGCTCCAAAAAAGACCCCCTTCCTTCATTTGAGGAGAGGAGACAGAAGAGTAAAGTGGATTTTGCCTTGCACCTCGGCTACCAGGTCAGTCACAATAGAATAGGGACCAGTTAGAGTCATGATGTACCCTTTTCAGGCCCTAGCTCCTGGACAACATTTCTAGACACACCCTGGGCCAGAAGGAAACCTGCTGGTTTGAAGTGAAGGACTCAGTCGTAACAGGGCTTATCACCTGCTGACTAAAGAGAGCTTGGGCCCTGAGTAACCAGCAGCAATACCCAGGTAGTATGCTGTGGGCCTGGCATGAGACTCTGCTACTTGTTGGCTTTAGATGAGACCTAGCACATTCCCAGCTGTGGTGGCTACAGTGGAAGGCTCCTTCAGCTTGAGAAAAGCAAAGGGAAAAGTCAGGGGACTTTGTCTTGCAGCTTAGGTACCAGCTTGACCACAGAGTGGTGGAAGAGCACCTAGCAGCCTCTTAGGGTCTCCAGTTCCAGGTTTTGGCTCTTGGATGACATTTCTGGACCTACCTAGGACCATAGGGGAGTTCACTTCCCTGAACGGTGAGTCTCAGGCCAGGCAGCAAGCTGAGTGAAGAGTACTTGGGTCTTTAAGGGAATATCTGCAGTAGCCTGGCAGTACTCCCCATGGGCCTGTGGTGGTGATGGCCATACAGTGAGTCTCCTTTGCCTGTGGAAAGAGGAGGGAAGAGTGGGAAGGACTGCATCTCATAGTTTGAGTGCCAGCTGAGCAACAGTATGGTAGAGTATCAAGTAGACTTCTAAGGTTTCTGAGTCCAGTGATTGGCTCCTGGACAGCACCTCTGGGCCCACTCAGTGCCTGGGGGAACTCACCACCTTTAAGGGAAGGACACAAGCATGGTTGGCCTTGCCAGCTGTTGACTACCTCAAGGCATTTAAAAATCAAACTTCTAAAGGTCAAGGATAAAGAAAGCAACCTAAAAGCTGCAAGAGAAAAGAAACAAATACATACAGTGAAGTTCCCATGCATCTGGCACCAGATTTTTCAATAGAAATCTTACAGGCCAGGAGAGTAGTATGAAATATTTAAAATGCTGAAGGGGCGGGGAGAGAAACTTTTACCATAGAATAATATACCTGGCAAAAATATCTTTTGAAAATGAAGGAGAAATATAGACTTTTGCAGACAAATAAAAGTTGAGGGGTTTCATCAACACCAGATTGATCCTACAAGAAATGCTAAAGTAAAAATTTACTGAAACAAATGATAATGGAAACATAACATACCATAACCTATAGGTTATAGCGAAAGCAGTACTAACAGGCAAGTTTATAGCTATAAGTGCCTTCATTGAAAAAGAAGATTGGGCCAGGCGTGGTGGCTCACACCTGTAATCCCAGCTCTTTGGGATTACCTGAGGTCAGGAGTTCAAGACCACCCTGGCCAACATGGTGAAACGCTGTCTCTACTAAAAATACGAAAATTAGCCAGGCTTGGTAGCAGGCACCTATAATCCAAGCTACTCGAAAGGCTGAGGCAGGAGAATCACTTGAATCTGGAGGGGGAGTTTGCAGTGAGCCAAGATCGCGTCATTGCACTCCAGCCTGGGCAACAAGAGTGAGACTTCATCAAAAATAAAAAATAAAAATAAAAAATCAATAAACTTCAAATAAATAATCTAATGATGCATCTTAAAAAAAAACTAGAAAAGCAAGATAAAACCAAACCCAAAATTAGTAGAAGAAATAATAATGATCAGAGCATAAATAAATAAATTTGAAATGAAGAATATAATATAAAATATCAACAAAACCAAAAAGTAGGCTTTTTGAAAAGATAAATAAAATTGACCAATCCTTATCCAGGCTAATTAAGAAAAAAATAGCAAAGACCCAAATAAAATTAGAGATGAAAAAGGAGACATCACAACTGATACTGCAGAAATTCAAAGAGTCATTAATACCTACTACGAGTAACTATATGCCAATAAATTGGAAAATATTTGAGTGGATAAATTCCTAGATGCATGCAACCTACCAATATTGAAACATAATGAAATCTAAAACCTGAACAGACCAGTAACAAGTAGTGAGACCAAGACAAAATAAAATGTATTCCAGTAAGGAAAATCTCAGGACCTGATGACTTCATTGCTGAATTCTACCAAACATTTCAAGAGGATCTAATACCAATCCTACTCAAACCATTCTGAAAAATGGAGGAGGAGGGAATACTTTTAAACTGATTCTATAAGACCAGTATTACCCTGATATCAAAACCAGAAAAAGACACACTAAAAAAAAAAGGAAAATTATAGGCCAATATCTCTGATGAACATTGATGCAAACATTCTCAACAAAATACTAGCAAACTGAATTCAACAACACATTAAAAAGATCATTCATAATTGCCAAGTGGGATTTATCCCAGGTATGCAAGGGTGGTTCAGCACATGCAAATCAATCAATGTGATATATCATATAAACATAATGAAGAGCAAAAAAAGTATGATCACTTTTACTGATGCTGAAAAAGCATTTGATAAAATTTAACATCCTTGTTGATAAAAATCCTCAAAAAATTGAGGATAGAAGGAACATACTTTAGCATAATAAAAGCCATATGCAACAGATCCACAGCTAGTATCATACTGAACGGGGAAAATGGAAAGCCTTTCCTCTAACATCTGGGATATGACAAGAATGCCCACATTCACCACTGTTACTCAACATAACACTAGAAGTCATATCAGGGCAATCAGATGAGAGGAAGAAATAAAGGACACTCACACTGGAAAGAAAAAAGTCAAATTATCCTGGTTTGCAGATGATATAATCTTATATTTGGAAAAAACTAAAGACTCCACCAAAAAATCATTAGAACTGATAAATTCAGTAAAGTTGCAGGATCAGTAGCATTTCTATATCCCAACAGCAAACAATCTGAAAAAGAAATCAAGAAAATAATACGCTTATAATAGTTGCAAATAAAATAAAATACCTAGGAACAAACTTAAAGAATTGAAAAATCTTTACAATGCAAACTATGAAACACTGATGTAAAAAACTGAAGAAGACACACAAAAATGGAAAGATATTCCATGTTCATGGATTGAAAGAATCAATATTGTTATAATGTCCATGCTATCCAATCTATAGATTTAATGCAATCCCTATCAAAATACCAATGAAATTCTTCATAGAATTAGAAAAAGCAATTCTAAAATTTATATGAAAGCACAAAAGACCCAGAATAGCCAAAACTATCCTAAGTAAAAAGAATGAAACTGGAGTATCATATTACCTGACTTCAAATTATACTACAGGGCTCTAGTAACCAAAATGTCATGGTACATAGATCAGTAAAACAGAATAGAAAATCCAGAGATAAATCCATGTATTTAAATGAAATCATTCTTGACAAAGGTGTCAAGAACCTATATTGAAGGAAGAACATTCTATTCAATAAACTGTGCTGGGAAAACTGGATATCCATATGTAAAAGAATAAAACTAGACCCCTGTCTCTCACTAAATACAAAAATCAAACCAAAATGTATTAAAGACTTAACTCTAAGACCTCAAGCTATGAAACTACTAAAAGAAAACATTGGGGAACTCACCAGAACATTGGGCTGAGCAGATTTCCTGAATAATGCCACAAAAGCACAGGTAATCGAAGCCAAAATGGATGAATGAGATCACATCAACTTAAAAAGCTTCTACACTGCAAAGGAAACAATCAACAAAATGAAGAGGTAACCCACAGAAATGGGAGAAAATATTTACAAACTATCCATTTGACAAGGGATTAATAAACAGAATATATAAGGAGCTCAAACAACTCTAGGAAAAACAAATCTAATGATTTGATTAAAAATTGTACAAAATACCTGAATAGACATTTCTCAAAAGAAGATATACAAATTGCAAACAGTATATGTAAAGGTACTCAACATCATTGGTTATCAGAGAAATGCAAAACAAACTACTATGAGATATCATCTCACTTCAGATAAAACGACTTTTATCCAAAAGTCAGGCAATAACTATTGTTGGCAAGGATGTATATAGATTTATCTCTAGATAAAAGAGAACTTTTTGTACGCTTTTGCTGGGAATGTAAACTAGTACCATCACTATGAAGAAAAGTTTGGAGATTTTTCAAAAAACTAAAAATAGAGCTGCCATACAATCCAGCATTCCTACCCTTAGAAATACACCCAAAAGAAAGGAAATCGTATATGGAAGAGATCTCTGCACGCCCCTGTTTACTGTAGCACTATTCACAATGGCCAAGATTTGGAAGCAATCTAAGTGTCTATCAACAGATGAATGGATAAAGACAATGTACATATACACAATGGAGTACAATTCAGACATAAAAAAGAATGAGCTCCTGTCATTTGCAACAACCTAGATGGAACTGGAAGTCATTATGTTAAGTAAAATAAGCCAGTTACAGAAAGACAAACATCGCATATTTCATTTATTTGTGGGAACTAAAATGTAAACAATTGAACTCATGGAGATAGAGAGTAGAAGGATGGTTACCAGAGGCTGCTAAGGGTAGTGTTGGAGGGAGTGGGGATGGTTAATGGGTATAAAAAGTAGTGAGAAAGAATGAATAAGATCTCGTATTTGTTAGCACAACAGTGTGACTACAGTCAGAGGTCATTTAATTGTACATTTAAAAATAACTAAAAGAGTATAACCGGATGTTTTATCACACAAAGGAAAAATGCTTCAGATGATGGATACCCCATTTGCCCTGATGTGATTATTATGATTTGCATGCCTGTATCAAAATGTAACTCATAAATATATACACTTACTATGTACTCATAAAAATTAAAAAGAAAGAGGAAAAAAAAAAAAAGAAAAGAAAAAGAAAAACATCCAGATGACTTGAAAGCCAGAATAATTGGTTTTTATATTTCAGGTAAATAATATTTCTAGAAACACATAATGAAGTAATTCTCATGAGGAGTGAAAATACAGGTTTTAGCTTATGCAGAGTTTGTAAATCAATTCAAATGGGATCACAAAATAAACATTAGAATTTTCATTTTTTATTGTCTTTTTCCATTAATTTTGAAGATTTAAAGGCATATGTATTTTTAAATTCTATTAAAGTAATGAGACTTCGTAAGTAATTTCACAAAGGTTTAACTCTAGTATACATATTAGCATTAATCATTTATGGAATAATTATTTATAAAATATATAAAGTTGTATATATAAATGTATATATTTATAAGCATACACACAGTTTAGTAGTTCCTGTGTAATTAAGTAGGTTATGTAGGCAGTATGAGGACTTTTGAATAAGTCTTCAGTTGCTACCATGGAAACAATTTTTAGAGTTGTTCTGCAGAGTGATGTGATGCTGATTAAAGAGTTCAAGCACTTCATTTAAAAATTAGTCCAGAGTCAGCCGGGAAGAAGCTGCACATTGCAGAGCTGGTCCACCTCTTGCTGCTGGGCTCTGCTGGGCTGCTCCTGCCAGGTTGCCATGGCCAGCGGCTCTTCTTTACAACCTTCTTGATCTAAGGAGGCCAGGAGGTGATTTATAGCATGGCAGCTCCAGTGATCCTTGTCAAAAGGTTAATAGTTATGAACTTTCCAGTTAAGAAATGTATTATGTACTGCTCTGTAATCTGTGAGTGCTTAGCCTTAAAGGGCTTGATGAAGATAATATTCTGGCATTTTAGATTCTGACACGAACTTCATAACCATTAAAAACAAATGCTTGGCAAATTAATGGCTGTTGGATCTTTATTAACTTGCAGTGAAATATAATATCACTTTCATTAAAATATATTGCTGAAAAATGATGGTGAGAAAAATGTATTCTGAATGACAGTGAAGCTGTGAGATCCTAGGGCTGTTTATTTTATTACTATGGCAACTGTGATAAAAACACACAAACCACCAATGTTGTTTCCTTTAGTGAAAATTCTAAATTATAAATCTACTTGCTAACTAATTTTAAATTCTGACTTTTCAAAACAAGATGTTATTTTAGGGGTAACTTTCTAAAACTGAAATTTAGTCTCTTACTAGAAACACAGAAGCAAAATGACTGCAGGACAATTGAAATTTAAAATAGTCTAAAACATTGAAAAAACTTTTCTATAGCTGAATTTTCCCCAGACCACTCTAACCCTTTATCCCTTTGCTTTTTTTTTAACTTATCAAGAATACAGTGCTGTGTAATTATGAAAATCTCGGTATTTGTTGCTATGATACTTATCAAATCATTTAAAGAGAAATTAAATTTTTGCCATTTTAATGGGCATTAAAACTGTTTCACAAAGCCATTAGGGTAAAACAACATTATGCCCATTTTATGGAACTTGTTCTATCTGTTGTGCCACACTTAAACCAAACTCTGTGTCAAAAAACAAACTGGCATATGTGAGTATTCACAAATAGACATAGACAAAGAATATTTTCATGTGTAGACACTTGTCACCAGTAAAATAAAGTAGACTGAATTGCATTCAGCTGAAAACATACTGAAATCTAGGTTCATTTCCTTCATCGATTCATAAACTAATCACACCCTTCTACTTCTGTATAGTGTGGCAGGGATGTACAGTCGAAACATACACATCTAGGTACCTTTATACTCAATCATACTCTTTTTCTTCTGTCTTAATCTGTTTTGTGCTCTCGTTGCAGAATACTACCGGCTGAATAATGCATAAAAAGCAAAACTTACCACCTCACAGTTCTGGAGGTTGAAAAGTGATATGGCTTGTCTGTGTCCCCACCCAAATCTCATCTTGAGATCCCACATGTTGTGGGAGGTACCTGGTGGGAGGTAACTGAATCATGGGGCAGGTCTTTCTTGTGTTGTTCTCACAATAGTGAATAAGTCTCATGAGATCTGACGGCTTTATAAGGCAATTTCCTTGCAAAAGCTCGCTCTCTCTTTGCCTGCTCCCAATCATATAAGACATGACTTGTTCCTCCTTGCTTCCCATCATGATTGTTAGGCTTCCCCAGCTATGTGGAACTATAAGTCCATTTAACCCCTCTCTTTTGTAAATTGCCCAGTCTTGGGTTTGTCTTTATCAGCAATGTGTAAACCGATGAATACAGTATATTGGAACCAGGAATGGGGTGCTGCTGAAAAGATACTCAAAAATGTGGAAGCAACTTTGGAACTGGGTAACAGGCAGAGGTTGGAACAGTTTGGAGATCTCAGAAGAAAAGGAAAATGTGGGAAAGTTTGGACCTTCCTAGAGATATGTTGAATGGCTTTGCCCAAAATGCTGATAGCAATAAGGACAATAAAGTCCAGGCTGAGGTGGCCTTAGATAGAAATGAGGAACTTGTTGGGAACTGGAGGAAAGGTGACCTTTGTTGTATTTTAGCAAAGAGACTGGCAGCATTTTGCCCTGCCGTAGAGATCTGTGGATTTTTGAACATGAGGGACATGATTTAAGGTATCTGGTAGAAGGAATTTCTAAGCAGCAAAGCATTCATGATGTGACTTGGGTGCTGTTAACGGAATTCAGTTTTAAAAGGGAAGCAGAGCAAAAAAGTTTGGAAAATGTGCAGGCTGACAATGTGATAGAAAAGAAAATCCCATTTTCTGAGGAGAAATTCAAGCTGGCTGCAGAAATTTGCATAAGTAACAAGAAGCTGAATGTTAATCAACATGACAAGGGGGACAATGTCTCCAGGATATGTCAGAGACCTTTGTGGCAGCCCCTCCTATCACAGGCCTGGAAGCCTAGGAGGAAAAAAGGTTTGTGGTTTGGGCCCAGGATCCCTCTGCTGTGTGCAGCCTAGGGACTTGCACCCTACATCCCAGCTGCTCCAGCTGTGACTGAAAGGGTTCAAGGTACAGTGTGGGCTGTTGCTTCAGAGGGTGGAAGCCCCAAGCCTTCATAGCTTCCATGTGGTATTGAGCCTGCCAGTGCATAGAAATCAAGAATTGAGGTTTGGGTACCTCTGCCTAGATTTCAGAAGATGCATGGAAATGCCTAGATGCCCAGGCAGAAGTTTGCTGCAGGGGCAGGGCCCTCATGGAGAACCTTTGCTAGGGCAGTGCAGAAAGAAAATGTGGGATTGGAGTCCCTACACAGAGTCCCTACTGGGGCACCACCTACTGGAGCTGTAAGAGGGCCACCATCCTCCAGAGCCTAGAATGGTAGATCCATGGACAGCTCGCACTGTGCACTTGGAAAAGCCATAGACACTCAATGCCAGCCTGTGAGAGCAGCCAGGATGGGGGCTGTACACTGTAAAGCCACAGGAGCAGAGCTGCTCAAGGTTGTGGGAGCCCACCTCCAGGATAAGAGTGACCTGGACGTGAGACCTGGAGTCAAAGAATATCATTTCAGAACTTTAAGATTTGACTGCCCCACAGGATTCCAGACTTGCATGGGGCCTTTAGCCCCTTTGTTTTAGCCAATTTCTCCCATTTGAAATGGCTGTATTTACCCAATGCCTGTACCCCCACTGAATCAGGAATTAACCAACTTGCTTTTGATTTAACATGCTCATAGTTGGAAGGGACTTGTCTTATCTCAGATGAAACTTTAAACTGTGGATTTTTGAGTTAATACTGAAATGAGTTGAGTCTTTGGGGGACTGTTGGGAAGGTATGACTGGTTTTGAAATATGGGTACATGAGATTTGGGAGGGGCTGGGGTGAAATAATATAGTTTGGTTATGTCCCCACCTAAATCTCATCTTGAATTCCCATGTGCTGTGGGAGGGACCTGGTGGGAGGTAATTGAATCATGGGGAGGGGGCTTTATCATGCTGTTCTCGCAATAGTGAACAAGTCTCATGAAATCTGATGGGTTTATCAGGGTTCCCACTTTTGCTTCTCTCTCATTTTCTATTGCTGCCACCACAGAAGAAGTGCCTTTTGGAGGGCACGGTGGCTCATGCCTGTATTCCAGCACTTTGAGAGGCCAAGGTGGGCTAATCACCTGAGGTCAGGAGTTTGAGACCAGCCTGGCCAACATGGTGAAACCTCGTCTTTACTAAAAATACAAAAATTAGCTGGGTGTGGTGGTGCATGCCTGGAATCCCAGCTACTCGGGAGGATGAGGCAGGAAAATTGCTTGAACCTGGGAGGAGGAGTTTGCAGTGAGCTGAGATTGCACCACTGCACTCCAGCTTGGGCGACAGAGTGAGACTATGTCTCCAAAAAAAAAAAAAAAAAAAAAGGTGCCTTTCACCTCCTGCCATGATTCTGAGGCCTCCCCATCTATATGAAACTGTAAGTGCAATTAAACTTCTTTTTCTTCCCATTCTCAGGTATGTCTTTATCAGCTGCATGAAAACGGACTAACATAGGAAGTCTAAAGTCAAGCCACCAGTAGGTTCAGTCTCTGGCTCCATTGCTGTGTCCTTCAGACAAGTGGAAAGCTAATCCTCACATGGCAGAAGGTGGAAGGGCTAAGGCGCAAAAGGGGGCCAAATTTGTCCTTTTATAATGGCATTAATCCCAACCATGAGGCAGAGCCTTCAAGGCCCAATCAGCTCCCAAAGGTCCCACCTCCCAGCACCACTACGATGACAACCATATTTCAGCATGAGTTTTGGAGGGGATGAACATTCAAACCATAGCACCTTCTTTACTCCATTAAAGATGAAAACTTTGTGATTTCCGTGTTGAAATTGAAACTTTTTTGGTTCTAAGGCTTTGTAATTACATGCACCCTTTGGTTGACTGATCAATTTTACTGATGAGGAAAATGAAAGAACCTGTGGTTTCTTTTTAATTTTGCTTTTTTAAATTCTTCACTCTGCTCCAGAGCATGGTGTTTTCCAATTAGAGGTCAATCAAAACAGTGATTTAAATATTTTTGAATAAATAAAAAGTAGCAGTTCCTTATTTTTGTCCTGCCTTTAGTCTACAGTCTACATTTTTGGCAAAAACTTTCATTTTGCAAATCTTTTTCCAGTATGCAGTGCCTGTGAGTTTCAAGTGCATTTGTTAAGTTGTTGCATTTTCTTCTTTTGTCCTTTCTCCCCTTCCCCCTATTTCATCAACAAGAACAACACGTCATTTCAAATATCAAGGTATAATCATTCTCCTGCAAGGCAAGTGTATTTGGCCATACTTTGGGCAGTATTTGTCTTTTCTCTGAGAGAAGAGTCCTATTATCTTCATGGCAGGTTCACATTCATGACTGTGGACTTCATGCCTATCAAGCAGCCCAGAGAACCAAAAGACAGCATCAAACTGGATTCCCAATTTATTGTGTATAGCTTTTACCCAAAAAGGTTGTTGAGAAGATTGGAAAAGACAATATATATGTCTGGCTAAACAACTAGTTGTTTTCATCTTTATTTTTCCCTGCCTTCATTTCTATTTTTTTAAAATCAAGCATTATAGTCATAATTTTCACTCAAGTGAAGAACTCATGAAGGATAGGCTTGGCATGGCAGCTAGAGCCCGATAGCACCTATATTTTTATGCACCACTATGCTTGGTGGATTGATATCTTGTATCAAGTCATTAGACAATTGCTCCAATTCTGGCATGCGTCTCCTTTGAAGGGAGATAAATAGAGCAGTGAAAAACAGTAGGATCTAGTTACACCTGTCCCCTTGTATTTGCTCATTTTTTTATTTTGAAAGAATCTCAAGCCCACATAATATTCACAAGCACAGTACAAATAGTAATCTTTGTCCCCCTGAACTGTTTGAAAGTTGCTAATATGGTATCTAATCCCTTCTGACTATTTTAGTATGTATTTCCTACAAATGAAGACATGGTTCTACATAAACACTAACATTTATCATGAAATTAACACTGATACTGAGACATTACTGCCATCTAATCGTCAGACTCTATTTAAGTTTTACCAAGTGTTCCAGTCATATCCTTTATTACCAGATGATCCGGTCCAGTATCACATGCTCATCTAGCTGTCATGTTTCCTTAGTCTCTCTCATTGGGGAGCAGGTTGGCATTGGTCTGTCCTTGGCTTTTACGACCTTGGTGCTTTTGAAGATTACAGGTCAGTTATCTTTTAGAACATTCCTCAATGTGTTTTTATCTGAGGTTTCTTCATGATTAGATTTGAGTTATGAATTTTTGGCAGAAATACCACAGAAGTGTTTTCATTGCACTTTATTTTTATTTGTACTATATTATAGTAACTCTAGGGACATTAAATTTGATAAACTTGATCGGGTGTCATCTACCACACACAGTTACATCATCATTTATACATCTATCCATATATATTGAAAATCATATGTTCACACCAATACTTCTAATTCCAAACCAAAGCCACAAGATTTATTCTAGGTTTCTCCTTTTCCATAATTGCAACTCCTATCTGCAACAGCAAAAATCTTGGATTTCATAGTCCTTAAAATATTTGCTTATTTCATCAATCTCCCCATATGTAACTAATCTTAGGCCATATCCACCTCATCTCACCTCACACAAATGCTATGCTTCCTCTGCTCAGGCCCTACTATCCCATATTGAACCACTCTCCTACTCTAATATTCTCCTCACACCCTCGGGCTGTTACATTCTGAGCTAGGCTGCCGCTCTGCGTGAGCCTCCATACCTTCTCAAGCTCTAACACTGATCTGGGTCCCTCTTCCCCCACTTACCAAAGTCTACCTTGCTCTACCTCCCCTAATAGCTTTTGGAATAAGTTATTTAGCAAGGGAAGAAAAGGAAAGAGAAGAAAAGAAAAAAAGAGGGAGTGAAGCAAAGAGAAGGGAAAGGAGAGCAAGACGGGAAGAGGAAGAAGAGAAGGAAGTTGACTTTTGTATTCCCCTGCTTTCACTCCCAAGTTCTCTCTGCTTTCGAGTTCATTGCCTCTTTTACACCCATTTTCATCTTCAATTAATATTGTTTTTACAAATTGGAGGCCTCTACCTTTCTGTCTGTGTTTTTTAAAATTGTCCAGATTTATTGAGGCATAATTGACAGAAATGAATGTATGTACTGTATTAAATATGATATTTTCATATATATATATACACAGTAAAGTGATTATGACAATCAAGCTAATGAACATATTCATCACTTTGCATAGTTACCACTTTTTTTGTTGTTGTGAGAACACAAGATCTACTCTCTCAGCAAATCTCAAATAAAAATATAGTATTAACTATAGTTACCATGCTGTATGTCAGATCTCCTGAACTTACTTATTCTGCATAACTGACACTTTTTACACTTTGACCAACATCTCCCCATTTCTCCCAATCCCTAGCCTCTAGCAATCGCCTTTCTACACTGTTTTGATTAGTTTGACTTTTTAAAATTCCACATACAAATGAGATCATGCAAGATTTGCCTTTCTGGGCCTGACTTATTTTATTCAGCATAATGTCCTCCAGTTGTATCAATGTTGTTGCAAATGGCAGGATTTCCTCTTTTTTTTAAGACCAAATATTATTTCATTGTATATGTATATCACATTTTCTTTATCCATTCATCTGTCTGTGGATACTTAGGTTAACCTGATTCCATATCTTGGCCTTTGTGAAAAATGCTGCAATGAACATGGAAGTGCATATATTTCTTTGAGATGCTGATTTTATTTCCTTTCGATATATACTCAGTAGTGAGATTGCTGGATCTTATGGTCATTCTATTTTACAATTTTTGAGGAACCCCAATATTATTTTCCATAATGGCTGTACTAATTTACATTAATTACCACCAACGGTGCACAAAGGTTCCCTTTTCTCCACACCCTCACCAACACTTATCTTTTATATGTTAGATAACAGATGTGAGGTGATATCTCATTGTGGTTTTAATTTTAATTTCCCCAAAGATTGGTGATGTTGAGCATTGTTTCATATATTTCTTGGCCGTTCGTATTTCTTCTTTTGAGAAATATCTATACAGGCACTTTGCCCATTTTTAAATCATATTATTTGCTACTGTTTTCTTTGTTTCTGTTTGCTCAACTCAAATTCTATTCAAATTTCAATTAGTTTGGGAAAATTATCCCTAGCGAAGGTAATGGTTTTGAATATCCTTTTGGAAGTACAGCTCATCTTCACCCTTATATTCCTTTTTGTCACTTTGGACAAAATACTTAATAGACCAAAACTTTATAAATAAATTAATTGGCTAAAACATGAACTCATATGCATTTTGATAACTTGAATGTGTTTAGCTACTTAGACTCCATCAGCAGAGAAAGCTGAGAAAGTAATTCTTTTATAATAAGTTTTGAGTGGGGAAGGTCACATCGAATGGCCATGATAGAGTGGGTGGAACCAAGTTACTGTGTCATTTAGCACAGTCCTGCCCATTAGTTCTGAATCAAGTCTGTCTCTTAAATTACATTAATGTTGCTGGTAATTTCAAATCAAGGTAATGTGGGTACTTTTTGAGGGAAGAATGTTTTGAATTTGTTGGTGACAAGGCAAGAGATAGCTTTAGCTCGGATTTGGAACAAAGAAGAAAACAATCTGCACCGAGGCAGTCTGTTTCAGAGGCCAGCCTGGTGTCTAGTGGCAATACCAACCTTCTGAGAACACATCTAGTCATGCTGGCCTATCTCAACTATATGAAAGGAAAGCACACAAAGAAATTTTGCCTAAATTTGGACTGGAGTTTTAAAGGTGATCAGCAAACTCTTGGGTACTCTCTGTGTTGTAGCAATGGAGCTTTAATTATAAAATCCCCAAGTGCAACACATATATCAAGAGTTGAGTTCCAGTGTTCCATAGCCCAGTAGGGAAACTACTGTTACAATAACTTATTGTGCATTTCAAAACAGCTGAAAGAAAGATTTGGAATTTTCCCAACACAAAGCAATGTTGTGAACATTTGAGGCATTGTATATCCCAATTACCCTGATTTGATCACTACACATTGTATGCATGTGTTAAAATATTGCATGTACCTCAGGAATATATACGATCATTATGTATCAGTAAAAAAAGCTTTGAGGCTACTTGTTCAATTCCTCAGCCTTTGTGATGATTTCTTCTCAGAAACTCGTGTTTCTTTTTTTTCTTTCTTTTTTTTTTTTTTTAAAGATGGAGTCTTACTCTGTTGCCAGGCTGGAGTGCAGTGGCGCGATCTTGGCTCACTGCAAACTCTGACTCCCTGTTTTAAGCGATTTTCCTGCCTCAGTCTCCCAAGTAGCTGGGATTACAGGCATGCACCACCACACCCAGCTAATTTTTGTACTTTTAGCAGAGATAGAGTTTCACCATGTCAGCCAGGCTGTTCTTGATCTCCTGACTTTGTGATCTGCCCACCTTGGCCTCCCAAAGTGCTGGGATTACAGATGTGAGGCACTGTGCCCGGCCAGAAACTCGTTTTTTTTTTCTTTTTTTAAAATTAAATAAAAGCAAGTAAAATTTCATTTTATAAATAAGGCCATTTCTATTTTATTTCTATGATTATCCACAGATATTTATTTTGTATTTTTATGAGCAAATACAAATTTATTTTAATGTCATGTCATTTTCCAATGTGTTTAAAAACCTCATAAGATAGTAGGAGCCCTAGTTTCCTGGGACAGAATGCCACAGGTACTGAAATTTGTCATCTTTCCCTACAAACCCCCAGCAATTTAATCCAAGTCCATAGCTTCAGAAAGCAAGGAGTTGTATCTCCAGTCAGTCTACTCCTCTTATTCTTGGTTTTTCTATCAAGAGAGGGAGATCACAATATTTCAAATAGGGAACAAAACCAGTTGAACTTTCAGCTCAGATTTGTGTAAAATGGAGCGAGGGAAGACCCCACTGACTCCAGAGAAAAGGGTAAGCTTCAGATGGATTTCTTTACAGCTTTGTGAAAATGGAAGAAAAAAGATTGACAAATAAGGATCCATTGCATAGATGAGAATCGCTTCATAAATGAAGGCTCCAGCTCCTGAAATGGGAGGGGCCTGACTGGACAGCCTGAATCCGATGAGGAATCAGCCACACTGAATAAAAAAAGTCTGAAAAATAATCCTCCTAATTTTGAAGCCAGATAAAATACTTGGGGAGAATGGAAAAAAGAGTAAAAAGCCCCAAACAGGTGGGAAAATGCTAACATTAGAATGGTATAAAAACCTTCGGCTGAGTTTTCAGTGGTGGTGGCTAATTTAGCCCCGTTCTGTAGTAGGGTCACAAACCTTGACCAAGCAGAGGGTAGTAGAAAAGGCTAGAAAGAAGGGCCTGAAGACGATGAATTTTTGACTCCTGATTTTATTATTCAATTTCTTTTTTTCATTTAAAGTAGTCTTTCGTGGTTGGGAAGCCTCGCCTCCCAAGACCAGAGTCAGTTGGAGCTGGTTGTTGTTGGAAGGGAGTGGGTTGGGGAACTGGGGTGCGGGCAGGGAGACCCCCGCTCTGCTGGCGATCCTAGGTGGAGAAGAACTGCACTTCACAGCATCTGGGGTGTGGTGGGAAGGGGATGAGGCAGGAGCAGCAAGCTGGGGAAGTGGACCCACCTCAGTCCCCAGCTTCATTTTCTTCTAATGTTTCCCCACTGGTGGCATTTTCTGCAGTCTTGGAGGCCTTCTTCTTCCTTTTTTTTTCCTCTGGGTTTTTTGACTTGCAGAACTCTGGATGAGGGCCTTTAGCTCTGCATCCTGGACCTCCATCTCAGACTTGTAGAGGTCAGGCTCGAGGGGACCACTGGTTATCCACATGGGGGCATTGGGCATGAGCAGAACTGTACATTTAAACTGGGCAACAAATTCACCCTCCTTCTCATAGAGAACATTAAATGGTTACCGCAGTTCGTGTTTGGCGCACTCCACCACACCCACTGAGCCTTCTTCTCATCTTCAAAGGCTCTTAAAGTAAACACATGGCATTCAAACTCCTTTCCATCCACTGAAGAAGGCACGTGGAGTTTTCATTTTCAGTCCATACTGTTTAGAGGGGTCTCATTTGGAAATAGTGGTTCTCTGTCCTGCATCCTTGGCCCTGCCCTCTCCTGAGCTGACAAGAACATCCATAGCATGTACTTCATATACCTCAAATTCAGCTTTTTCATGGTCCTTCTTCTGCTGGTCTGTGGGATTCTGGATAATGGTTTTTTTCTGCATCGATGACATGCTGCTTCCACAGGTGTGACAGTGTACCTTCTATTGGCATATAGTTAAATGAGTGGGCAACTTTGTTCCAGGCGTCTGTCACTTGTGTGTTCTGATTTCCAGGTTTGACCAGGCATAGGGCAGCTTCAGCACAAAGGTGAGCTGCCTTAATAACATCTGCTTTCCTCCCTGTTACTTGGGTCCCCTGAGCTACATCGACCACAAAAGTATGAGCTACATTAGCGATGAAGTCATCCATATGGACCCCAAAGTCAATTTTTACCAGGTCACCTTCCTTGAGAATATAATCCTGGCTGCATCTTCAAAGGACAGAAGCGACACACACAGTTATTTACTGAAATGCTGGTGGGAAAAGCAATGCCTTTCTTCATTTCCGTTTCTTTCTTGAAGATTTTCCCTGTTTCTTCCATAATCATGGCATCATCTTTCTCACACAGGCTCAGTACTGATACACCTGAGCTAGATGCTTCCACCAGGGACCGAAGTACCCGGTTGGCGATGTTACCCCCCATCTTATACTTGGTCACGACCAAGTCTTCAGCGTTAGTTAGCTCCTGCTGCTCATCCTCATCCTGCATCTTCCTACCACCACCACTGCAGCCTTGTTTCCCCTGAGCCGCGGCCTCTGTCTCCCTTCCTAGCCGCAGGCTGGGGTCAGAGGCTCCTGGATCCTCGAGGAGAGGGTGAGTGAAAGCGCGAGCTAGCAAGGGAGCGGGCAGGCAGGCGAGCGTCATCCACAGATATTTAAATGAAAGAGACTTCTTCTTTCCCTAACTGAATACCCTTTATTTCTTTCTCTTGCCTGATTGCCCTAGCCAGAACTTCCAACACTATGTTGAATAGGAGCGGTGAGAGAGGGCATCCCTGTCTTGTGCCAGTTTTCAAAGGGAATTTTTCCAGTTTTTGCCCATTCAGTATGATATTGGCTGTGGGTTTGTCATAAATAGCTCTTATTATTTTGAGGTACATTCCATCAATACCGAATTTATTGAGCGTTTTTAGCATGAAGGGCTGTTGAATTTTGTCAAAAGCCTTTTCTGCATCAATTGAGATAATCATGTGGTTCTTGTCTTTGGTTCTGTTTATATGCTGGATTATGTTTATTGATTTGTGAATGTTGAACCAGCCTTGCATCCCAGGGATGACGCCCACTTGATCATGGTGGATAAGCTTTTTGATGTGTTGCTGAATCCGGTTTGCCAGTATTTTATTGAGGATTTTTGCATCGATGTTCATCAGGGATATTGGTCTAAAATTCTCTTTTTTTGTTGTGTCTCTGCCAGGCTTTGGTATCAGGATGATGTTGGCCTCATAAAATGAGTTAGGGAGGATTCCCTCTTTTTCTATTCAAAACCACAATGAGATACCATCTCACACCAGTTAGAATGGCAATCATTAAAAAGTCAGGAAACAACAGGTGCTGGAGAGGATGTGGAGAAATAGGAACACTTTTACACTGTTGGTGGGATTGTAAACTAGTTCAACCATTATGGAAAACAGTATGGCGATTCCTCAAGGATCTAGAACTAGATGTACCATATGACCCAGCCATCCCATTACTGGGTATATACCCAAAGGATTATAAATTATGCTGCTATAAAGACACATGCACACGTATGTTTATTGCAGCACTATTCACAATAGCAAAGACTTGGAATCAACCCAAATGTCCATCAGTGACAGATTGGATTAAGAAAATGTGGCACATATACACCATGGAATACTATGCAGCCATAAAAAAGGATGAGTTTGAGTCCTTTGTAGGGACTTGGATGCAGCTGGAATCCATCATTCTTAGCAAACTATCACAAGAACAGAAAACCAAACACCGCATCATCTCACTCATAGGTGGGAACTGAACAATGAGATCACTCGGACTCAGGAAGGGGAACATCACACACCGGGGCCTATCATGGGGAGGGGGGAGGGGGGAGGGATTGCATTGGGAGTTATACCTGATGTAAATGACGAGTTGATGGGTGTAGCACAGCAACATGGCACAAGTATACATATGTAACAAACCTGCACGTTATGCACATGTACCCTACAACTTAAAGTATAATAATAATAAATAAATTAAAAAAAAAAAAAAAGAAAGAGACAAACATACCACACCTTAAAATTGTGAGAATTGAGGGAAGAAAGCCATTCTTTTTCTATGAACATGCCAAGAGGGGTCCTAACTTAGGGTGTTTGCATTAGTTATTTCCTCAGCTAGAAAGCTGTTTCCCTAGAGCTTCCTTCCCATTCTTCACTCCTTCTTGCCATTCAGGTCTCAACTCAAACTTCGGTGAAAACTTTTTGATTAACTAAACTGAAGTCTCTTGGTGTTTCACTAACATAGCACCTTAATATATTTTCACCTTGTCACTTTCATATTCTTATTGTATTCTTGATATGTTGGCTATTTGCTTACTATCTACCTTCAACAACATGAATGTAACTACCAAGAAAGTAAAGACTTTGACTGTCTTGTTCACTGTTGTATTACTAGTACTTTGAGTATCTGGTGGCACGCAATACCTAATCAATAAATAAATGTTTAAAGAATGAATGACATGAAAGCAATAGTGGCTGAGTAAAATGAAGCCGCCTCAGGTGAATTACATCGGACACAAGAAAAAAACAGCTGGGATGTAAAATGAGCTAAAATAGCAGTTAAATAATTATTAACAAACTGGTTCAAGGGTGTAATTCACTTCATATTGACCAGCCAGAGGTAATAGCAAGTGGCTTTCTAACTGAACAGGGCTCAATCAATATGGTTACTTATGACTAATTAAATTAATCATCTTCAACTTTGTTAAGTACCTTATAGATGTTTAAAATATCTAAGAAGTATTTCCTATATGTGTATGATTCATTATAGGTCATTCTCAATATTCATGGAACACTAAGGAGCTGCTAAGCTTCATTCGAAATGCTGGGGATACAATGGTGAATTAGAAAGTATTCACTGCCTTCAAAGAACATAGTCTACTATCTAGAGTCTGGAGGAGGATACAGGACAGGAGACTGGTGGGGCCACCATGTGGTGAGTGCTAAGATACTGCCAAACAAAGAGTGTTAACGGGAGCACAATGGAAGGGCATAAAAGGTCACAAAAACTTCCTTGAGAATGCAAAATCTAAGATAAATAAACTTGTAGGAAAGCTACAAATTAGCTAATCAAATGTGAAGGTTGGTAAAAGGGCAAAGGACCCAAGGAGGTGAAAGATTCCAAGGTCACATAGAGAAGCTTAGGAACGTACATGTATTTGTGCAATAAAGCATGAGGGAATGCAGGGAGCACACCCCACCAAATGGTCATGCTGGCGCTTTGTTAAAAATGATTTAGTGCATCACTGCATTTACCCAGGGTTAGTGAACTGTGGTCTTTCTTACTCTAATGGAAAATAAATTCCCAGTGTGTCATATAACTTGTGGAGAAGGACAAAATAACTTCATTTACGAATTTTGCTGATTTAGGAAAAGCACCTAATTTTGAAAATCAATTTTATTCGTTGGGTATTGAATATCTGCTCTCTGTCAAGCATTGTGGTCGATGCTGAATGCAGGGTGGAAAACAAAACACATAGAAGGCACGCTGCTGTGGATCTTAAAGACTGTGCCATTGGAAGCATCTTTGGCAAGGGCTCTGCATTGTTATGAAGGCCACAGTCAGTAGTAGCAATGGTGAATTTTTCCCCATGGCTTTATAGGCAGAAGATATCAATGAGAAAGCAAAGCAGATATTGTAGATGCCATGTAGTGGCTATGGTGCAGTCTAACTTCAGGAAGCATGTAAGAATCCTCCTTAGGGTTTCCTGGAAATGCTTGATGAATTGGGGTAACTTTGTAGTGGAGATAGCTGAGATTCTTTGTAAGCAGAAACAAGAACACGTCCTTTACCGAATACTCACTATTAATGTTAAGGTGACTTAATTCGTATCCACAGATAGGTAAAGCCTGATGATCTGTAGATTATTCTCATGATCAAGTTATGTTGGATTCTTATGCTTTCGTATACCATGACACCACGGGTAAAAATGGTATTAATGCCATGCTTTCAGCCACAGACACATTTGCTGGACCCTAGTGCACAATATTGGCATAATTTTACCCGGTGAAGTTCAGTGCTCCTTCTATGGGCTGCACTAAGCAGACAGATCTCCTTTAGGGTAGCAATAAAGGTAAAATAGTGATTTTTTCCAGCCCATTCAGGTGTGGGTTATTCATGTGATAGTAAAAGTTCATATGCACAATTTTAAAACACTAAAATGAGTCAAGACTGAACAAGACATTTTGTAAAACACACATGTGTTGATGATGGTATCTCTTTCTCTTGAAAGCCAGGGTGGAAAGAATGTTTTTAATCAAGAATCTGGACAGCTTATTGGGGAGTGCTGGAGCAGCCTCAGAGAGTGGCTTTTAAATTTTACTTTATAACATTTTACAAAACTTAGATGGCAGAATAGAAAACTTATAAAGAGATACTGGAAGACACAGATTCTCTTTATTTGATTTGATTGTTTTAAATTAAAGTGATAAACTTAGAGCTCTATTCCATTTATATTTTAAGCCCGTCATTTTGAGTTAACTTGTCATTTATCTATCTTTTTATGCTGTGAAGTTCATTGGAAATAAGTTAATTCATTTTAATAAATGCTTTGTGCTTTTAGGAGTGAAAAAAATCCCACTTGCATTAAATAAAAATACTATTATGATTGCATCTATAACCATTTCTGTCATGGGAAAATGGTATTTCTCTAAACCTCTAATGAGATCTGTGCAGGTGTTTGTATATTTGCCATAAATCTGTACCCACACAAAGTTCATTCTGTAGCATAAAAATAAATCGTCTCATTCAGGTGGAATTGAGCTTTGACTCAAGAATACTCCTTCTCACTTCTCTTTCCAAAATCAAAGCAACACTTACATTTCCACTGCCATATGCTATCTTTCTCAGCTCTCAAACTACTTATATATACTGGGTTCTTTTCCTTCTGTTCTTTCAAAGACATGAGAGAAACTGGAGCATGAAAATGGATTTCAGCTTATGTAAAACCACAGAGCAGGTTTCCTTAGAGAGTTAGGGAGGGGGTTTGTTCTGAAGTTATGATTAGTCATCACATACAGGCCTTAGGCCGAACTTGCTATCATATAGTATTTGCATATGAGTAAACAGAGTTGCTCCTTTTATCAGATTGATAAGCACTTCAAGTTTTTAAATTGGGGCCTTCCCCAGTTAAAAAATATATCTGTATACTATATGTAGTACACATGTAGTGCATACATATATAATTGTTTCCTCAAAAGTGGAGTATTGTAAGGATAGGAATACTTGCTTTCCCAAGATGGTGGATAAAGGGGTGGTATGTGGTTGTTATAATAATTTGCTCTAAATACGTAAATTCTGGTTTCTTCTTGGGCTGTGCCTTACTGGGTAAGCTTGGGGAAGTCCTTGATGCCTGCAGAATTTTGAGTTTCTATTTATAAAGTGATGGACTTAGAATTATTATAAATGAGAGTCAAATCACTTATTGAGCTATTTTCATATATCTGAAAACTTAGAACTGTAAAGACTGAGAATACAGGCAACAAGGAGAATCATTTGCTTTATGACCTGGAGCTTCAAGACTACAAAGACACAAAGCAAAATCCTAACAGAGCACCAACCCCCATTTTCAGTCTCCCCACGGGCAGCACCCTATGAGGGTGGTTTGTCCATGTAGGCCCTCTGGCTACTCTCAAAGTAGCATACTCTTCTATAACCAGGAGGTTCAGGAAGAGCTTTGTGTGCCTGGATTGATGGCAATATGGTGAAGTAAAACTATTGACAGATATGTGAACATGTTAATTCTTAATTTCATTATGAAATGACCAGCCAATGTTTATATTGAAAGCTAAACATATCTGATATCTGAGCACAGTTTGAACATTAATGTTATGTGGAGAAAATATGGAGGCCAGCTTCTCTGGCAAGAGTGGCCATTATTTTGTCTATCACAGGATAAAGTTTCTGAAATTGTTAATATTTATTAAAATAACTTTCTTCTGGCTCTAAATATCTACATACATTTCATCCACAAAATTTAAGATATACAATGTATTTAGAAATTTACTAAAATGTTCTTATACCCTGCAAAGCAACTGCATGAAAACATGCATCTAGCCAATGAATTCAATAAGTATGTGTAATTGTAGAGTTCCTTTTCTTAGTTTTCTGTCCTTCATTCACATTCCAGGGGAGTAACTCAAAGTGAAGCTGAATAGCATTTCCTGCCTTCACAGGTATTAAGCAATTTCCATGAGAAAAAGCAGCTACTTCAGCTCCCAGTTCCAAAGATCACACAAGTGCTTTTCCTCTAAACAGCCTTATGTTTTGACTGTGGCAGGAGTGCTTTATGTGTTCTTCATACTTCCCATTGCCTCCCACAGAATAAGTAGACCATACCCAGAAGTCTACATTTAATAAAATTAACAATCATTACTGCTTCATCAAGGGCATTTTGAAGCACAACTGGCTTTTGTTAAACACGAGTGTAGAGCAATGGAGAGTACAGTTAGCTGCCTCTGCCTTGATTCAAGCTATTACTTTTGAACCAGCAGTGTAAATGTTAACGCAGTCAAAAGGGCAAATAATTTCATTATATTATTATGAATAATTTGCCCATACAGACTCCCTGAATGTGTCAGAGGGAGATCAATAGGTTTGCTGACTACATTTAAGAACTGCTAGTTTTCATTTTTGGTGTCCTTTTGACGAGTTTTACAATCAATATATACTAGTTTAACAAAATAATTCAAAAATGTTCGTTTCTTTCCCAGGTTCTTGGATCACTTACAGTAACAACGGAATTATCTGAACTTAAAAGTTTAGGGAAACAACCCTATTCCAGGGTCTTTTGGGGAAGTGCTAGTGCTACTTATGATAACAATGTGTATTCCTTCCAAATTAATTATTGTCTTTATATTTCCTAACTCTTATGAGGTTATTTCAAGTAATTTATATTTGCTAGAAGACATTTCATCAGATGTTCATCTTTTTTTTTTTTTACATAGAATTAATCAAAGTGGACACTTATGATTTGATTAATTCCTTCATTGTGGATATTTCTTTTTTAAAATCATTTTTATACAATAAATTGGGTATTTTTCCCTTTTATCTTCATTTGGTTAAGTCTACTTTGTACTTTTGTTATACTTTAAATCAACGTTGTTTGCTTTTTACAATTAATTCTACATTTTAATGTTTCTAATTAATTACTTTCTGCTTTAAATATATCTTCTTTTGGCCGGGCACAGTGGCTCACGCCTGTAATTCCAGCACCGTGGGAGGCTGAGGCGGGTGGGTCACGTGAGGTCAGGAGTTCAAGACAAGCCTACCAACATGGTGAAACTCCATCTCCACCAAAAAGACAAACTAAAAAAAAAAAAAAAAAAAAACTAGCCAGGTGTGGTGGCAGGCACCTGTAATCCCAGCTACTCTGGAGGCTGAGGCAGTAGAATTGCTTGAATCCCGGAGGCAGAGGTTGCAGTAAGCCGAAATCATGCCATTGCGCTCCAGTCTGGGCAACAAGAGCGAAACTCTATCTCAAAAACAAACTTAAAAAACAAAGTCTTCTTTTTTAAGTTCATCTGATTGTTCATGTTCTAACTGCCTTATATAGATGTTTCTTTAACTTTAAAATTTTTTTATTAATATAAAGAGTTAAGGCTATGGATTTTCTTTGGAGCTTTAACTGTAAAATATATTCTGTTATTTTGGTTTCCATTTTCTCTTGGACAGCAGAGTTGTTTAAGAGAAGACTTCTGGGTGGATAGGAGGATGATAGTAAAGTTTTGCAACAGCAGGTTTTTTTGCTCTTTTAAAATTTTTTTTAAAGTTCTAGTTTTATTGCATTGTGATTAAGAAAGCTGATACAACACACACAGTAAATTTACTGCTTTTTAAAACCTAATATAAATATTGTTTGTGAATATTCCATGTGTTCTTAGAAAAAAATTGTTAACTTTGTTTTTAGTCTACTGACTTTGATGTAGACCTACCTTAAAAATCATCATGCTATTTATGTATTCTATTTTCTATTTTCTAATTTTGTGTTCACTTGAACTACCATTGACTACGAGAAGTGAATTAAAGTTTCCTGCTCTTAACAGATTCCTATTTCTCCTTGTGCTCTCCCCCACCACACGCTTTTTTCCTTCATGTGTACTAATGTAGTACAGTCCTAGCTGATATAGATATATTCATATTGTTAGATATTCATTTGGTTTGAAACTGGAGCCGTATCTTCTCCATCTCATTTAATAACTTTCACTCTGAATTCAATCTCATCTAATACTAAAACTGCAATTTCTGATTTCTATTTGTGTTTGTCTAGTATGTCTTTTCAATTTTTTAATTTTCAATCTTTTCAAATAATTGCATTCTTCTGCTCCACACTAACATATCATCTTTCCAAGTAACATGGCTCTGATGACTTTCTTGTGTAAAACATATAGTTAAGTATTTATTTCTTTTGACATCTGTGTTTAGTCTATTTAAATTTTTATATAAAGAAGAGGCTTGGTTTTATATAGTTCTGTTATCATAGTCTATGTTGTACTTTCTGTTTTCCTAGCATGTGTGTATGTAGGGGTTTTAAAAAGTATTTTGAAATTTGTCTTTGTCTAGTGATTATTTATATACTTAGTGAGACAGAGTCTCGCTCTGTCACCCAGGCTGGAGTGCGGGGCACAATCTCAGTTCACTGTAACCTCTGCCTCCCGTGTTCAAGCAATTCTCCTGTCTCAGCCTCCCGAATAGCTGGGACTACAGACATGCGCCATTATGCCCGACTAATTTTTGTATTTGCAGTAGAGACAGAGTTTCACCATTTTGGCCAGGTTGGTCTCGAACTCCTGACCTCAAGTGATTCACCCGCCTCGGCCTCCCAAAGTGCTGGGATTAAATCAGCCACTGCACCAGGCTAATGATTATTGTTTTAATTTTTACTTTTTATTCATAAATTTGTTAGTTTCCTATTGTTAACTGTCAAAGAATGATGAAGTTGGTATATTTTTCTTCTTTCCTCTTTCCCTCCTTTCCCTTTGACAGTGAATTTTTATTAACCTGTATATTTAATATTTATCTTTTCTATTATATATATACTTCTATTGTTTCTTAGTCATTTAAAATAATCTCGATTGATCCTCACCTTGATCTAAAAATTACTTATTACCTCCTAGCTTCCTGTCCTTTCCCTTCCCGACTTTCTTCAGCTGTCTCATTTCTACCTTGTCAGGATTTCTACTATTTACATTATCTTCTATTATCATAATCAACATATTTGTTTTGTCTTAGTCACAGAATTAGTTTCAGTATTTGATAGCACTCCTTTTACAATTGTTTGTCAAATATTTTTTGGTTGATTAAAGTGTTTTCTAGTACTTTCTTCAAGAAGGCTCATGGGATCCATAGCCTATGAGTTCTTGCTTTTTAAAATATATTTTATTTTCTCTTATTCTTAAACAACAATTAGAGCATGAAATTCTTGAGTTTTATTTTCTTTTGATGGCTTTGTAAAAAATTGCTCCATTTTTATCAAAGTTGACTGTTTTATTGGGAAATCAGACACTAGCCAGGCATTTTTTTTACAACTGCATGTATAACATCATCTTTTGGCTTTTTGGCAAAAAGATTCTTTCATTATTCATGACATTCAGTAACTAGTAACTATGCTAAGATATGCCTCAGTAGTGATCATTCTACATCATTTTGCCAGGGATAAAGTGCATTGTTTCAATATTTAGATTCAACTTTTTTTTTTTTTTTTTTTTTTTTTTTTACTTCTGGAACACTTTCTTTAATTACATACTTACATGATTTTTTTCTATTCTATCGTTTTTCTTCCCTTATGCTAGGACTCCAATTATGAATGTTTTGCATTGTTTTGACCTAAACTCCATATTTAACATTTGTCTGTTCCTGTGCTGTTAGCAACATCTTTCTTCATTCTTTTCCAATATTAGAACCTTTTAAAAAGTTAATATTTGTGATCTGCCATTTGGATTTTTTTTCTATTTATTCCCTTTTTTAAGAAAAAGAAAATGTCCGGGCGCGGTGGCTCACACCTGTAATCCCAGCACTTTGGGAGGCCGAGGCAGGCGGATCACAAGGTCAGGAGATCGAGACCATCCTGACTAACACGGTGAAACCCCGTTTCTACCAAAAACACAAAAAAGTTAGCCGGACCTGGCGACGGACTCCTGTAGTCCCAGCTCCTCCGGAGGCTGAGGCAGGAAAATGGCGTGAACCCGGGAGGAGGAGCTTGAAGTGAGCCGAGATGGCACTCCAGACTGGGCGACACACCCTCTCAAAAAAAAAAAAAAAAAAAGAAAAAGAAAATGTCTTATTTTGGTTCTTTTTGGTTAACCATCTTAAAAAAAAATCAATCCTTTCTGAACTAGCAGGAAAGACTAGGGCCAACTTATGAGCAAACAAGAATTTTATTTACAATAGTTTTTAGAGTGAGTGCTATTTTTCAGTTTATTCCTCACAAGTCAGCTGAGATTAGCACCGCTAGGGCTACTCACGTTATTGTATTTCCCTTCTCCATCGTTTCTGGAATATGGGTTGTCTGTGATTTTCTATTCAGCTCCAACTTGGCTTTTCTTTGTAACCAAAGCAGATGTGAGGAAGCTCTTCACAGCAGCCTACTCACCTGTTTCCATGTGGCCAATACAGTTTTATTGGTCTTGCACGGTGGTAATTTTAAAACACACACATGCACATTCTTTGACACTCCTCTTATTCAGACTTTGAAGTTTGAGGTTTCCCTTAAATCTGAGCAGCCTTGTGACTGCTAGAGTACAGTGAATGTGATGCAGTGGGACTCCCCAGAGGATGACATAACAGGCCATGTGGCTTCTGCCCTATTTTATGGGGCACTTGCTCGTAGAATCTGAACTAAGACGTACCCTGACACTACTGCAGTGGAGAGGCCACATGAGGCACACAAGCTTAGACAGTCCCAGCTGAGCTCAGCACTTGCTCATCCCTTCCAGGGTACCAGATATGTGAGTGAAGCTGTTTTGGATGCTCCAGACCAGCTCAGTCACCAGTTGGTTACAACTGGATGATTTCTGTCAAGACCAAATGGAACGGAGGAATGACTCAGCTGAACACTGCTGAAATTGTTGACTGGATTTTTGAGTTACAATAAAATGTTTGCAGTTTAAACTTAAGTTGAGCTGGAACAAACATCTTTGTGCTGCTTACTTAAAGAAGTGCACCGGGCCTGATTTTGTGAGATTTGTAGTGACAGGGTCTCTTGAACTATGTTTTCATGTACTATAGATTGTTAAAGCTCCTGAAGCCACTTTCCTATTACTGACATTGAAATGTTATCTATCTCACAGTTTCAAGGAAAGTGGAGCTCCCATTCTTTATTCTTAGTTTGACTTTTGGGTGTTATTGAGAAAGGGGAGAAGACAGGACAGTGACTAACAGTTAAAAGTCTAAAGTCTTCTAAACAGAATATTTCCATATCAGAGCTATTAATGAAGATGTTCAAGTCTAGAATGTAAAATGACTTTTCTAAAGACATAAAATTAATTCGTGTTAGGTAAAATACCTAATTTCCTGACTTCCCTTTCTTCATTTTTTTATTATGCTGTTAATATTATAAAAAGTCAATAGCGACAAGAATTCTAGATTCAGTGTACAGGACTTATAAAAATACTTTGTTTTCTCAAGTAACAAAGGAAAATTGAAATTTAAAAGATAAAGTACAGTATAGTAACTTACTGAATAATAATCTGTAAAAAACCTTTTGTATAGAACAATTAAAGAAGATATCTAGGTTTTACAGTTCCTGAATGGCTTAGTGGAATGCCATATTAATTAATAAAGTTGGATATATGAATAACCAGGGACTTTTCCAAACATTCTGGTAGTATACAATGAACAAAGAGCTCACTTTCATTAATGTAGTGATGTGATTTGTTTTGTGTTCATTTACTTTAAATTTCAATTTTACCCAATGTCTTCATTTTATATAGAGAACTTTATTTATACTCCATGAAGAAAAATTAAAAACAGATATTTTAATTTCAGAAGAGTTTGTATTTCATTAAAATATGCACATTTAATATTTTAATTTGCATTTCTCATGAAAAATAAACATGAAACCCAATATTGGTTTTAACACAAAATTGTTGTAGTATCTAATAGTACCAGAAATCCTGAGAGTATGCAAAATATTTTGTTTACTAATGAGATCTGCATCAGATTTGATTGGTAGAGTCATTTATTTATTATGTTGTGGGTATTGTCATAGAGGCTGAGATTACAAAACTGAGTAAAGCAAAATTCCTGCCTTAGACAAAGTTTTAAGTTACTAGAATATACTAAATTTACCAACAATTTACACTTTAAAAAATTGACTTTATAACTACATGGTTTCAAATCATAATTGCAGGAAGGAAGTAATGAGTAGGGAAACTGAGAGCTAATCTAAGATTTCCTGCCTGGAAGTGTTGGCTTGGGACAACATTAAGCAGACATTTAAAGAATTCAGAAGAATTAGGTTCTATGGGGATGTCCCTTTGGATAGTTTTGAATTAGCATTTGATACTGAGTAGTCAAATTTCAATAAGAATTTCAGAGAGGGATATATAGTTCTTGAGATGGATATATAGTTACTGAAACTATTAGAGATAAAAAGATGTCTCAGATCCTCTAAATAGAGTTGTAGGAAGACAACAAATAGAACCCAGAGGAAACACAAAATCTAAGGAAGAGATAAATGAAAGTGCTAAAAAGATCTTGGGATTTAAGTATTTGACGACCTTGCACCAATTTCTGTTGAGTGATGAAGTCAGAAGTCAATGTGTATTTCATTAAACTAAGGAGTGAGTAGGAGCTGAAGAATTACAAATTATGACAATGGTTATTTTCTAAGAATTTTGGCAATGAAAAGGTAGGGGCTTGGCCATACAAATCATTATGAATCGGTTTTCCTTTTCTGCTTGCCACTTAAAAGGCTGGACAGACAGTAACACGTTTTCTACCATGCTTTGCAGAGGATGCTATTGAATGGTATGTACAGTAACATGTTTTCTACCATGCTTTGCAGAGGATGCTATTGAATGGTATGTATCATTTCCATTTTGAAGGTCAGGAAATTGAATCAGAGAAAGCTAAGTGGCAAAGTGGTAAATGGTGGTATTTGAAGGTAACAAAAAATCTAACATCTCTTAGTCTGCTTCCAAAACATTTTAATTTCCCCCTGTGCCACAAAGTCTCAGGAATATGACATGGCGACAAGGAGATGAGGAGGGTAGGAGATACTGTCAAGTAAAGTTTTTGTTTGTTTTTTTTTTTTTAATAGGCTGAGGGCAAGGAATTGGGAGTTTGTGGAACACTAAGAGGAGAGACAATGGGGATAATAAATGAAGTACAGTCAATTTAGAATATAGTAGGAGATGAAATCCATAACTCCTGGGAAAGATGAACTTTGCACAACCTAGGTATTTCCCCATTCGAGACTGAAAACAAGGGGTAAAAATAGTTGTTGCAGGTAAAAAGTGATACAGAGAGAAGCAAAGACAAACCAGCCTTGAGACCAGGACTCTACTTTGAGAGTGGGAGTGAGGACTGAGACAAGAAACAGGAGCACAAAGAGAGAAGGCAATGGCAGAGCAGCAATCCTCGGTTGTGGGAGGATGGTCTGGTCAGTGGTTTGTGAGGGACCACAGAACACAGCACGAGGTCTGCTGCACCTGGAGGTGATTAGCTACAGTCCATGTCAACTTTGATATGGCTGGAAATCCTGACCCTGCCTTTGAATCATGAATTCGACTTGGATATAATCAATTCATTATCAAGCCTTATCAATTATCCAAATTATTTCTCAGATGCTCCTTTGTCATATTTTTCCAAGGACCTCAAAATAGGAAATCATATTTATTGGAATTATTACCAATGACTCTAATACATTTATTGCAAAATACTTGAATACATTCTCAGAGCTATATACCAGTCAATACAGAATTTATATGTAAGAGAACAGAAAGGCACTCAAATACATAAAAGCTTAAAAATACATATTCAATGTTAGCTTAGTATTTAAAATTTGTAATTAAAAATTGAGCATATTTGTTTGGTGCTCTGTTCCTCTTTCAATACTACTAGCTCAATAGGCTGTAGTTCAGGGTAAGTTACTTAACCTCTCTAGTTAAGTAGTTCCTTGATCTGTGAAATTAACACACTTATGTCTTTATTGTGAGGATGAAATGAGAAAATGAACATAAAGTGTTTAACAAAGTGCCTGGAGTGAATGTGGTAAGTTTTCTCTCTCTCTCTCTATATATGTATACATTCATGTATATGTATACACAGAGTGCTTACACATATGTACGTGTGCATATATATACATATATATACACACACAAAGCTATATATAGAGTTCTATCAGTCAAGCAAGAGATTAAACAAAATTTCTGACTCAAGAAAGGAAAGTCATGGTATGAAATAATTTTCAGTGAATATTGAAACCATATAAACATAGAACATAACATAAATATTCCCCGAAATCTTGGCAAAAATATCTTTTTTTTTTTTTTTGAGATGGAGTCTGGCTGTCACCCAGGCTGGAGTGCAGTGGCGCAATCTCTGCTCACTGCAAGCTCCGCCTCCCGGGTTCACGCCATTCTCCTGCCTCAGTCTCCCGAGTTGCTGGGACTACAGGCACCTGCCACCACGCCTGGCTAATTTTTTTTGTTTTTTTTTAGTACAGATGGGGTTTCGCCATATTAGCCAGGATGGTCTCGATCTCCTGACCTTGTGATCCGCCCGCCTCGGCCTCTGAAAGTGCTGGGATTACAAGCGTGAGCCACAATGCCCGGCCCATAAAAATATCAATTTTTAATAAATATAATTATTTTTAGTTTGTATACATAACTCTAAGAATAGTAGCTGTGTGCTACTAGAGAAAATGTAGAAACAAATCAACTGGTTCCTCTGTTAATCTGTCTTTTTTGGGGGTTTAAAGCCTATCAAGTAATCTTGTGATATTTTTCTAGTTAGATTCCTCTGCAATTAACCACAAAGACAAATGTAAACTTTCTTTTCCTTAAACCTTCGGTTCAGTCCTGTCTCATTCGATCTTAAAAACTTATCTTCCTTCTTATTTTACTTAGACAATGTATGGGAATATAAACTTTCTTCTTTCACACCTATCCTTTCCTCCCTTGGCCAGGTTGTAATGATGGAGGTGCTTCTAGAAAATCAATACCTCACCTGGATTCCCATCATTTGCCTCAGGAACATTCCCCTTCTCCACCCTCCTCCTGTCTCCTGAATTCTTTTCATTTATGCTTATATATGCTAAATTTCTCACATCCTAAAAGAAAGAAACAAAATACTGACTTATGTACCTTTTCTGGAGAGCAAAATCACTTCAATTATTGTCTAAAACTCATTGATTTCATGTCCTGACTCTCACTGTCACTCTTCAAACAATGCTAGTCTGGCTTCTGTACCTACCATTTTACTGAAACTGCTTTGTCCACGGTGACTACTAACTCTGTGTCACTGTATCCTCCGTAGTATATTTAAGTCTTTTTCCTAATAGATTCCTTAGCAAGATTTAACACAGAAAAACAAATCCTATTTCCTTAAGTGTTCTGTCTTTTCTCGGAACTTCTGTCAGCAGATTATGTACTCCTTGGTCACTAATTTTCCACTTTTACTCATTCCTTCAATATTGCAGTTTCTCAGGGCTTAGACCTTTTTAGCTCTCCATAGGTGACATAACCCACTCTCCTAGATTCAACTATTAACTATATACCAACTACTCTCATTTCTCTTCCTCTGCACTAGACCTTTTTTCTGAACTCCAGGGTCACATCCCCAGCAGCACACTTTTATCTCTACTTGAATATTCATGGATTTCTCAACTCATCCTATCTAGGCCTGAGCTCACCTTCTCCTCTCTACACTCTTCCTCCTCCACTGTTCTCTATCTCATTTGTGTCACCTCCTGTGGTAAGCAGAATTCCAAGATGGCCACACCTGCTGGTGTACATGCCCTCTGTAACCCCTGGGACTGTGAACAACACGGATTTCACTTGTGTGATTGAGTTGTCATATGGTACAGTTGTCTCTAAGTAACCACTTGAGCCCTACAAAAGTGGAGAAGGGAGTCAAAATTTAAAGGCATGGGAGATACTCAACACAGCATTGCTGCCTACAAGATAGAGAAGGTTACATGATAAGGAAATGCAGGTGGCATCTCAGAGAGAGAACAGCCCTCAGATTGACAACCAGCAAGGAAAACAGGGCCCTAGTCCTACAACCTCAAAGAACTAACATTCATCAAAAAGAATGAGCTTGAAAGACAAGGTTTCTTGAGAGTCTTCAGACAAGAATACAGCCCAGTCAACACCTTGATTTCAGCCTTGTGACACTCTGAGATGAGGTTGCAGCCATGCCATGCCTGACTGATAAGCTACAGAACTGTAAATAAGTAAGTGGGTGCTGGTTCAAGCCAAAATTTTGTGATAATTTATTATGCAGCAAGAGAAAAATAATAGAGTATCTGTCAACTGAATTTTTGAGAGTCAAACAATCCTGGAAACTATCATTGCTTTCTTTCTGTTAAGTTATTCCAAAACTCAATCAATAAGTCTTACAGACTATCTGTCATGTATTTGAATCTACCCAACTCTACATATCCCCTTGATACCATCCTAGGCTAAATTGTTACTGTCTCCTGAATAGAACTCTGAACTATATTCCTAATTTGTTGCTCCCAATTCATGCCTGCCTCAATCTAATCCACTCTTTACAATGTAGCCAGGTGTATTTTAAATCAACCATGGATCATATTGCTCTCTCTTCAGTGTCATCATCTCACTGATAATGACAAAACTGTTAGTTCCATTCCAAGTATCTCTCTGACTCGAGAGGCACTGCATGGGATGCTTGCCTTTTACTAGCACCTTCTTCCACTCCATACATGACTGTCTCCCATTCCCTACACAACAGCCTCAAATGCTTTCTTTCAACTCCTGTCATTTGCTGTGTTTCTCTCACTGCAAAGTTCAATATATTCTTCTCTGTCTCCTACATATGCTGTTGATCTTCTTCCATCTTTTATAGTCCAATTAATTAATGAAGATCCTCAGGTCTTAGGTTACATGATACTTTATCAAGACAACTTTCTTAATACCCCCAAATCAATGAAGTCTCCAGAATTTAATGTGGACTGTTCATGTTGGTCTCCACTGAGAACGTTAACTTCCCCTATAACCCCAGTACTTGACAGAGACACTGAGTAAACCTTTTTAAATTGCTTGCTTACTTGGTTATCAAGCCACATTTTCAAAAAGAAAGAAAAGTTAAATAAGGCCAAAACCAGCCAAATCAACCAAATAATTGCCTAGTCTACAGTCTCAGTCATTACATGACAAAAATGGGGAGGCAAAAGGGAACGAGTTGAGAGAGAAGGAAGGACTTGTTAATTTCTCATATATAAGGACATATTTAATAACTAGTTACATATTTAATTCTCATGTAAAAATACTCAAATAAGTTGATAACAAATATAACCCATTTTTCAAGTAACCATATGCTTCCTCTAGTACTTGTTATTTTAGGATGAAAATTGTATGAGTATTGGTATGAACCATGTTTTTCTTATCACAGCCTCTAGAATCATATGGATGTACTCCAACTGTGTTATAGCTCATCTACGTATTTCATATTAAATTAATATTCTTTTAAAATTATGATTTATTCATTACTTTTTTTGAGGTAAAAATATTGTTTCAGAGCCAATGCATAGTATTTATCTGCTTCACGGACTCTACAATATTACAGAAATCTGCTGGAGGCTTTCTTTAGTTCCAATTGTGTACTTCATAATCCACATGGAAAAACATTCAAAATGTGAATTCAATTGTTCACCAAAAACAATACTAAGTGGTGCCAAATTGAAACAGAAACAAGCAATACATCTTATATCAGTAACATATGTGGAAAGAGCAAAGTGAAATTATATACTTATCAAAGTTAATAACAAACTTTATATTTTGGGAAGTAATAAGACCACTAATAATCATACCATTGCACACAGAGTGCAACTGAGAAACAGATGTTTTAAGTGAAAATGTCTTAAAGCTGAATCCACTAATAATACTTATATTAAAACACATCATTGCTCCCCAACTGTTTATTGCTTTTCCAGATTCTGCAAAGACTCTGTTTTTATAGATGTCTTTATGACTCAGAGCATAAATATGCAAATACCCTAATGTTTATTTTGATATATTGATGCTGACTTTTTGAGTTACTTCAGTGCATCTTGGTATGCAACTAATACAATGAGCATAAGAATAAATTGGTCACCAATTATAGCAAGTTTTATGTTATTTTAAGGCATCCTCAACTATGTTTTAATATTACCTATATCTTATATTTGTGGAAAAATTTGGGACTATACATTTTCCATTTTCTTGCATTTATGTTTTTTTTTTTTTTTAAACACTACAGTTCTCACAGATATTTGAGGGTTCTTTGGATCTGTGTACTATATTAAAATTTTAGCATGTTTATGGGAAACTTCCAATTAAATTAAGATATGTTATAACTTAATTTAGAAAACAAAAAGAACTTTCCAATGTATTTTTCAGTCATCGTTCTATGGTTGTGCCAGAGAAAATATTTAAAGATTGGTATGAATTAGGAAGTAGTACAATAACCAGTGCTAGAAACATCTGCTCCACTGTTCCACTGAGTTAAGGACTCCACATTTGTATTTGTTAAAACATTTGCATTGTGGCAGGATTTCTAAGGAGTAAGATTCACCAGACTTATCATTGAACATTTTATTAAAAAGCGTTACTTTTGTTTGGCAATCTTCCTCATCATAAAGTGATTTTATTTTAAGAAGTTAAAGTTGGTTAAATGGAGGAGACACTGCTATTGAAAGAAACAAATAAATGAAATGTAGTCTTTGTTAAATTTTCTTAGTAAGATTACATATGTGACAAAGATAAGTATGACAGTGAAAATATTTGCTTTTACATGGGCAGCTAGAAATACTCTCCACATTCTTGAGAGAAATTCTGAAAGTGAAGAGACAGATTGTTAGATCTAACCAAAAGATTATGAGGAGATTAATCATCTGCCAAGGACTGTGAGGTTCATGGAGTATGTCTCACAGGGGATAACTGGAATGTAAGCATGCATTTACAGATGGTCTTGTGGTTACGTGAATCCCATTTGTGCAGCTATATCTGGAAGGCAGTGGTAAATCAGATTCAAAACCTGCAAATATGATTGTCCTGGTTCTGCATGGATTATCAAAGCCTAAAAAGAGCAGAACAAGCCTTTTTCGTTATCAACTTGTGCAGTTTTGCTGTGCAGATAAGTCATGCTGACTTATTTTATTACTTACTGATTTTTTCCATCTTACGACCAATTTGAGCAGGCTGACAAAGTTTTGAGAAAATCCTGTGATCTGTTACTGTCTTGTATTTTGCTGGCAAATAAATTCTGTTCTCTATATTTATCTGCATTCAAAAGTGTAGAAACTTGTACTTCTACTCAAATATTAATTTTCACAATTAAAATTAGGAATATTATCTGCAATAGTGTATTATTTTTATCTATTATATTTAAGTTTCTTTTTCAAAGTGTTTAATAGTTTAAAGCAGTTTGCTGCCAAAATTTCAAACCAGATTCTTACAGGTGATGTTTCTTATAATTTCATTGTTTTATTTTTTAAGTTTCATGTACTTGATTCTCACTGTATATTACAAAACTAAGAAATACAAAGAATGAAATGAGTAAATATCTTTAGCAATTAATGTAAGGCCAGCATCGACCATGAGTATTTCTAATTGGATGTATTGACAGATCTCACATCCTTAAGAATGAAGTGGAAAAATGGCTAAACATTCCTCTAATTAGCATGTGTAACAGCTTTGATACTCTCTATTAATTCCTTCTTTAAGTGATTTTGAGGTTAAATGGGTATTAACTAAACAATATTTTATTGCTTACTGGTCAGTTTAATGCACTTTATTACAAAGTAGATTAACTCTATTGCTTTTACTTCTATTGTATATACATGAAAAAAGGGGTTGCAGGATTCATTTAGTCAATGAAGAGAAAAAAATTAACTTACATGTTGATGAATTATAATGAAAAAAAAGCAGCTTTACCTTTAATTGCTTTAGGGAAATAATAGATAACATTCTCCCTTTGAAGACTCTAAAATCAGTCAAATTGAAATAAATAGTTGCAATATATCTTGACATATACAATTTGGGTTACAGGATAATATTGGCACAGTAACAACATTTCTTCTTGAATGATATAAGCAATTTCATTGTGCAATATATCTTTTTTGGAAGTTGGGTTTATTGAGGTATAATTTATATACAACAAAATATACCCTATTTGTAGTCACAATTCTGTTCATTTAGACAAAAGCAGAGTCATGTACCTGTCATGCACCTGTCACCACAATCAAGTATAGACCGTCTCCATAACTCCAAAGAATTCCCACACACCCTCTTGGGAAGATGACTGGCTTCCCACATGCCCACTGAAAACACCAGTCTGTGTGTTCTCTTCCTGTAGTTTTGCCTTTTTGAGAAGGTCACATAAAATAGAACCATTTAATATGTAGCATTTTGAGTCTGGTTGTTTTCACTTAATATATTAAAGATTCATGCATGTTGTTGCATGGCTCATTCCTTTTTCTTACTAAATAGTATTACTTTGTAAGAATGTATACAAATTGTTTATCCATTTACTTGTTGATGAACATATAGATTGTTTTCAGTTTTTGACAATTCCAAATAAAGTCGTTTTTAAAATATTCATACACAAGATTTTATGTGAACATGTTTTCATTTCTCTTGGGTAGGAGTGAGATTGCTGGGTTGCATGGTAAGTGAATGTTCAACTTCATGAAAATCTTTCAAACTGTCTTAAAAAGTTATTGCACGATTTTGCGTTTTCATCAGCAGTGTGAGAGAAATTTAGTTCCTCTCCTTCACCAGTATTTGATAATGTCATTTTTAAAAATGGAGCCATTATAGTAGGTATGTAGTAGTATCTAGTTGTGATATTCATCTTTACTCATCTAATGACTAGTGATGTCAAGCATCTTTTTGTGTGTTTAATAATAATAATAATAATCTGTGTATCTTTTTGGTGATTTGTTTCATCAAATATTTGGCTAAACATTTTGAGGAGGATTTCTTGTCTTACTATTATTGAGTTGTAAGAGATTTTAAAATTTATTCTGTATTCCAGTTCTCTCTCAGATAGGTTTCTTGTAAATATTTTCCCTTAATCTGTGGCTTGTCTTTTTGTTTTCTGAACAACATTTTTGAATGAACAAAAGTTTAAAATTTTGATTAAAAACAATTAAAAAATTTTTCTTTTTGAAATCATGCTTAGATTTTCTATATAAGAAGGCGTTTTATTAAATAAAGCCACAAATATTTTCTCCTATAATTTTCTCTAAAAATGTTTAAATTTTAGGCTCTACATTTAGGGATATAGTCCATTTAGAAGTATTTTTTATGTGACTTAAAGTATATGTAAAAATCATTTTTCTAAATACACGAAGATTACATTTTTCCAGCACCATTTTTTGGTCCTTCTTCACTGAATTATGTTGACACCTTTGTCAAAAATCAGTTGTGTATCTATGTAGATCTATTATCTATTTCTTCGCTTTCTTTTTTTTTTTTTTTTGAAATGAAGCCTCACTCTGTCGTCCAGGCTGGAGTGCAGTGGCATGATCTCGGCTCATTGAAACCTCTGCTTCCCAGGTTCAGTGATTCTCCTGCCTCAGCCTCCTGAGTAGTTGGCGTTACAGGTGCCTGCCACCATGCCCAACTAATTTTTTGTATTTTTAGTAGCGAGAGGGTTTCACCAAGTTGGCCAGGCTGGTCCCAAACTCCTGACCTCAAGTGATCCTCCCACCTTGGCCTCCCAAAATGCTGGGGTTACAGGCGTGAGCCACTGCACCCTGCCTATGTCGGTCTATTTCTGAACTCTCTGTGCTCTTTAACTGATCTATGTGTCTATCATTTTATCAATATCATGCTCTCTTTAATGCTGTTGCTTTATAGTAAATCTTGAAATCAGGTGCAGTGAACCCTCTAGCTTTTTTCGTTATTGTCTTCAAAAATTGTTCGGGCTATTCAAATTCATTGTTTTTTATTCAAGTATTGAAGTTAGGTTGTCATTGCAATTTGTAAAAATTGACATCTCAACAACATTGAGTCTTCTACTCATGGTACATCTCCCCGTTTATGCAGTTGTGTTTGATCTGTCATCAGAGTGTAGTACATGTTTTTTAGAATTATATATTTAAAGTAATTCATGTTTTGGTGATATCATAACTATTGCTTTTAAATTTAAATTTAAAAAGATTTTTGCTGGTTAAAATTCAGTTGATTTTCCTATAATAGCATGAAAAGTGGCAATCTGACTAAGCTCACTTTTTATTTCTAATACCCTTTTTGAGTATTTAATATTTTCTTTGTAGACAATATGTCATCTGCCAATAGAGACCCTTTTATTTCTCCTTTTCCTATCTATAGGCATTTCATTTCTTTTTATTGCCTGCTTGCGCAGGCTAGAGCCTTTAGTATGATATTAAATAGAAGAGGTTAAATAAAACATCCTGGCCTTATCATTCTTTCTCTTTTAAATATAAGGTTAGCTGTAGCTGTTGCAATTTAATTACATTGAGGAAGTAGCATCTAATTTCTAATTTGCTTGGTCTTTTTCTTTTTATACTAAATGGATATTAAAGTTTATCAAATTGGTTTCTTCATCTTTTGCAATGATTACATGATCTTCTTTTTAAGTTTATTAAAAAGTCTATATGATGAAACACATTGGTTGATTTTTAAATTTTGAACCAATCTTGCATTTCAGGATAAACCTCACTTAATCATGAAATATTATACTCTTTATGTATCTCTGGGTTTAATTTGATAATATGTTATTGAAGATTTTGCATCTATGAAGAATTTCTGATATTGACCATTTGTTCTTCTCTTTTTCCCAATTAGTCTGGCTAGAGGCTTATAATATTAATATTTTCAACTAACTCACTTTTGTTTTCTTTTATTTTCTCTGTAATTTCACTATTCTCATTTTTATTGTCTTATTCTATTTACTTTGTATTTAATTTGCTCTTGTCTTTGTAGTTTCTCAAGGTAGGAGGTTAGAACATTGACTAGATCTTTCTTCTTTGCTAGTATAAATATTAAATGCTATAAAATTTCCCCTAAGTATTGCTTTAGCTGAATGGAACAAGTTTTGATATGTTGTGTTTTCATTTTTATTAAATTCAATATATTTTTCAATTTCCCTTATGACTTCATATATTGATCCATGGATTTTTTTCAAATTATGTTATTTAGTTTCCAAATATTTGGGGATTTTCCACATATCTTTATTGGTTTCTAGTTTAATTCCAGTAGGTCAGAGAATATACTTTGTACTATGTTAATTCTTTTAAATTTGATGAGGCAAAAATCATGAACATGAGCACTTCTTTGTTTACATGATGGCAAAACATCTTACAAATATTTGTAAACTACAGTAAATACTTTATATTGATAACCACAATTCTTTACCCAGCTCATTATGGGTGGGATATTCTGTCACACCTCTTGACTCTAGACTCAACTGTGTGACTTGCTTTGACTAATGAGATATTAGAAAATGTGATGCAAGCAAAGGCTGGAAAAAGGTCCTTACATGTTTTTACCTTTCTTTTTTCCTCTGTGACCACCATGAAATCATGCCTGGGTCAGCCTGCCCAAAGATGAATCACGTGGAACAGAGCTCGGGTCTTTCACCTGAAGCCATACTACCCATTCTACAACTGACTCAACACTCATGAACGAGCACAGCAAAGATTGACACAACTACCCAGCAGTCATAAACTCGTAAATAATAACGTATAGCTGTTATTTTACACCACTGAATTTTTAGGTTCTGTGCACTTTCTTGCCTACTTTAGCTTTTCTCTTTCTTTCTTTTCTGTAATTGCCATGAGAACACACATGGCGTTCCACATTGAGAATATCCTCAGGCTAGCCTGCTGGAAAAGAAGATGTGCAGAGTAGAGTCACATAGAGAACGGAATTCAGCTGTCACAGTCTATCCCAGTTCTAGCCCATATCTATCCCAGCTCTAGCCCGTAGTTGACCTCAGCTGCAGGGGCAAACCCAGGGCAGATTAGAAGAAGCTCCCAGCTGACCACAGCCTCAATTGCTGACTTGAGACCGATGAGTAAAATAAATTGCTATTGTTTAAAGGCCATGAAATTTGGAGTGTTTTGTTACACAGCATTATTGTGGCAATAGATGACTGATACAAAAACCAATAATGATTGGTACTTTACTTTGACAATGAGAAGAGCTGTAGAAAAGAAAATAATAGGATGTTTGTATAATGTTTTATAGGACTTCAATGAAGCAGTGAAGAAAACAGGAAAAAGCAGGGATAATTGACTTGATCTACTCATATTATTCTCCGCATCGTTCCTCCAAAAATGACAGAACCTACTTCACATGTTTTACTGACACAAAGGGTTAGAAAATGAAGGGTTCACATTTTATGAAATCTTGCAACATCTCGAATTCATCATTTCTGGTATTGGTAATTTCAGTGTTTTCAGTATTTTAATAATGATAACTATAATTTATTTTTACATACAATTTTTATTTTCCTAGAGAAGCACATAATTTCTATGGAAATACATCTGCAGTTTGATAATGAGAAGCATTGGAAAACAGGCCAGGCTTGCAGTAATTTACCTGCAGGCAATCATTCTGGGAATACTTTAAAGAATTTGAGAAATTCTTACAATGCAAAATGAGTTCCATCTCCCTAAATTTTCATAGGAAACATAAGGTTGAACTTTTTCTCTGATTAGCACAAAAGCTCTTTCTTCAGAAAATCTTAGGAAATGTCACAATACAAAAAGATGGTTAGAATAGAGGTGCTCAGTTGCAGAATGTAACTATTGCACTTCATTTTTACATAATGATATTATTAAAACTTGTAAGAACTTTAAACGTATTTGCATAAAAGAAAACATTTGAAAAAATGTAGGTCTACTGTAAAGATTGTATAAACGAAAAGCTCAAATTGCACATTTGTAGTCTTATTCTATATATTTATTTATTTCAATTTATTTATTAACCCTTCTTTTTTCCAAAAAAGGTTAGAAAAACAGGTCAGTTTCTTGAAAGGTTGGAGTAATGGGCATTTAATGGCAGCTGTGTTTTGACATATCCAATTAATTTTATAAATTTATATTAGATTGGTCAAAGACCTGCCATTCTAAAGTTTGGCCCTTATACAAAATTCATTACTATTTTAAATAGGCAAGTTCTTGTAAAATCCTGCTTTCTTTTTCCTTTGAATAGTAACACTGTTTAATGTGGATCACTGTACTCAGAAAAAAATCTTTGCAGGCTTATGTGACCAGTGCAGCAGTAAGCATTAAGGTAGTGTATTCAGTACTGGTGATACTTAAGGAACAGGATAATATCGTCAAGAAGATTCACTTCAAAGGAAAAGTGTAATTAAATTGCAAGACCATATTTGAATCACAGCTCAGATACTTAAAAGCTGTGTGACCTTGGGAGATTGGTTTAACTTCTCTAATACCACTTGGTTTAACTTTTCTAAGGAGAATATGGATACAGTGGTGATACCCGTCTTATAGGATTCATCAAGGTTCAATGAGGTGATTTTCAATCTCCTCTCCCAGATTGAGGGTAGATGGCTGGGGTACTGGCAGGAGGCCAGCACTGTATTATCCTGGGCGGACAAGGCGGCTGTATTGATTGTGGAGCATGAGATAAGCAGGGGAATCAAAGTAGCAGCCATTACTGAGGTCAGGAGACAGAAAAACTGTGAAATATTCAGTAACAATAATATTAATAATATTAATGTTATCCAGAGTTCCTGTTGTGCCAATCTTAAATGAGTTAAATATAGTTTCTCATTTGATTCTCAGAAAAATCTCCAGAGATGGATATAACTGTTAGAAAACTGAGCAAGAAAGATAAAGTTACATCACAGCTACCATCTGATAGATGTGAAATTTAACCCAAGGACACCAACAGAGTGAATGCTATAAACTGCTGTGCCATGCTGCCTTTATACATATCCAAAAAATTCAGACAGAGAAAAAATCTTTATCCTTAAGCAATGTATGCAATTGCAATGATCAAAAGTGAACAAGTACGTTCTGGAATTTGAGTAGGTGGAAGGCAGAACCCATTCATTCTTTCATTCATTCATTCAAGTATTGATTCAACACATGTTTATTGCTTTTTATATGCTCAGAATAACTCTGGCAGGGGAAAAATAACAGAAAACGGCCTCATGGAACTACATTCTAGTGGAGGAGGCAGACACTAAAAATTAAACAGATGGTATCATTTCAGAAAGTAATAATATTAAAAATAAAATAAAGCCGAGTAAGGGGACAGAGAGGGGCTACTTCAAAAAGAGTGATTAAGGAAGCCTTCTCTGAGGAGACTGACATTTGTTGAAACCATGAATAATAAGGGGGATCATCTCTTTATTATTATTTATTATTTATTATTATTATTATTATACTTTAAGTTCTAGGGTACATGTGCATAACGTGCAGGTTTGTTACATATGTATACTTGTGCCATGTTGGTGTGCTGCACCCATCAACTCGTCAGCACCCATCAACTCGTCATTTACATCAGGTATAACTCCCAATGCAATCCCTCCCCCCTCCCCCCTCCCCATGATAGGCCCCGGTGTGTGATGTTTCCCTTCCCGAGTCCAAGTGATCTCATTGTTCAGTTCCCACCTATGAGTGAGAACATGCGGTGTTTGGTTTTCTGTTCTTGCGATAGTTTGCTAAGAATGATGGTTTCCAGCTGCATCCATGTCCCTACAAAGGACACAAACTCAAAACAAACAACCCCATCAAAAAGTGGGCAAAGGATATGAACAGACATTTCTCAAAAGAAGACATTCATACAGCCAACAGACACATGAAAAAATGCTCATCATCACTGGCCATCAGAGAAATGCAAATCAAAACCACAATGAGATACCATCTCACACCAGTTAGAATGGCGATCATTAAAAAGTCAGGAAACAACAGGTGCTGGAGAGGATGTGGAGAAATAGGAACACTTTTACACTGTTGGTGGGATTGTAAACTAGTTCAACCATTATGGAAAACAGTATGGCGATTCCTCAAGGATCTAGAACTAGATGTACCATATGACCCAGCCATCCCATTACTGGGTATATACCCAAAGGATTATAAATCATGCTGCTATAAAGACACATGCACACGTATGTTTATTGCAGCACTATTCACAATAGCAAAGACTTGGAATCAACCCAAATGTCCATCAGTGACAGACTGGATTAAGAAAATGTGGCACATATACACCATGGAATACTATGCAGCCATCAAAAAGGATCATCTCTTTAAAAGGCCAGAAAGTAGTCCTTTAGCAGAGAGAACAATCAGCATTCAAAGCTCTGAGGTAAGAACAATGCAATATGAGCGAAGCTTAGGGCTAGAGGAGGAGATCAGACAGACCACTGAGAGCATGAAAGGCCAGGTAATGTAGTGCCTGTGGGGGCCCTAGAGAGATTTTTGGAGGTGCCATTTGACAGATCCACAGAGCAAGGCCATTTTCTGTAGTTACTCTGAGTGGAAGTTCCTACCATGAGTGGAAGAGAGATGTTAAAGTTACCGAGCTATGTGGAAGATTGTCAGAATCATACTTCTTGTATGTACTTAGCTCAAAGTATGTCATCAAGAATTACCTGTTACTGGGTGTGATGGTGCATGGTTGTGATCCCAGTGACTTGGGAGGCTGAGGTAAGAGGATGACTTGAGCCTAGGAAATCAAGGCTGCAGTGAGCTGTGATTGCCCCCACTGCACTCCAGCCTGGACAACATAGCAAGACCCTGTCTCTAAAAATAAACAAATAATCATCTGTTCATTTTTTCTCATGCCTTATTTCTTATTTATTTATTTATTTATTTATTTATTTTTAATAAGCTTTAGCTGAAAAACCTCCCTGAAACCTTTATAACACAAAGTGAAATGAAACCAACATTAAATTTAGGTTTTGCTGCTGATTAGGGACATGATGCTGGGCAGGTAATTTAACTTCTTTCAGTCTTAAGTTTTCTCATCTGGAAAATAAAGAAGGCAGAGGTTGGTTGGGAGGTTGACGTGGGTAGATCATGAGGTCAGGAGACCGAGACCATCCTGGCTAACTCGGTGAAACCCCGTCTCTACTAAAAAAATACAAAAAATTAGCCAGGCATGGTGGCGGGCGCCTGTAGTTCCAGCTACTTGGGAAGTTGAGGCAGGAGAATGGTGTGAACCCAGGAGGTGGAGCTTGCAGTGAGCCGAGTTTGCACCACTGCACTCCAGCCTGGGCAACAGAGTGAGACTCCATCTCAAAAAATAAAAGGTAAAAAAAAGGCAGGGGTTGGATTACTGGTATATAAAGTTCCTTCTCCACCAAACATCCATTTTTCCATGTTTCTATGATCTAGATAGACAATAGAATTTATCTCCTAGTGATTCACTTTTTTTCTTCACACATACAAAAATCTAAGAGAATTCAATGCTTGCAGCACTCTAGAGAGCACAGAGTGGATATTGCCACCAAGTACAAATGGATACACAAATAGTATACATATCCTATTAATTGTGATCTTCTCCTTACATATGTCATGTTTTGACTTACCAAATGTCCTCTATAAGAGGCATTTTTATTACAGAAAACAAGATGTATATAAGTTTATCTCAGAGCCTGTGATACATAAACCACTTTTTCTTCTTCCTTGATGTGACACAAGTCTTCTGGTCATTTCCACGTGTATTGTTTTATTCACCTGCTACTTGGTTGTCAGGCTGATGGTAACAGGCCTTCCATGACAAGGAGTTCCACTGTCATGCAGAGACTTTAAATTGAACAATTTCTATCACAAGGAGTTCAACTTCTGAAACCTGCCTCCTCTACTAAATAGAGGATTAAATAGAGGTTAAAATGAGTTCCCATTGATTAGTTAAAGGATTTATTTTGGACTTACTTAAAACTCACCTTTGACAGAAGTGTCAGCATATTCTGTTGAGAAGAGCAGATACACCCATCAGATACTAAGCTAAAGTCTAGCTTTTTAAAGAGGAGAGCTTTGATTTGTTAGGAACTGAAGAAAAACACATTTCTGGTCTGCAAAGTCACATCCTGTCACTGGGAAGGTGTCCTTTGGAGGGAAATGTATTTCTGAAGAGCTAACAGTTGTTTGAATTGAATTAGCTCAGTAGAAAAAAAACAGTTGGTATTTTGTGCCGTTGCATAGTACAGCTATGGTGTTTTGTGAGGCTTTGCCTTTCAGCAAATTTTTGGTAAAAGCGGATTCCGGATTTTATATAGTTGGAGTGAACCAACCATTTACTTTCAATGTGAACACTATTCATTTGAAGACAACAAGGTTCATGCATTTTTTGTTACATTATCTGTATGTATCACAAGCAACCATATTTCCTCAATCGGCAAATCAGATTGGCAGTTTCCTGGTGAATTAAAGCTAATTTGGAATTTGAATAGATCTTATTTTGAACAAGCCTTTCCCCCCGTTTCTGCTCTCAAATTGGCCACATTGGGTTGGAGCATACCCATCTAACCTGCGCTTGGTTTTGGATAAACAGAATTTGGAAACTTGCATTAAAAAATAAGGAAGCTCCGTGGTCACCTCACCCTACCCCAACCAAAGCAGTACCACTCTTATCCGTTTTCCTGATCAAGTGCTGCTAAATAATTTTAAAACCACTGTACTACAAACAACCTAGAGGCAGGCAGTAGTACATGCTGCTAGATTTAGGAATTGCACAAACCCAGCCTTTCTTGTACATTGTTGACTTTTCTACCTAATTCTTCTCTTGGAGTAATCTAGATGATTCCATATACTGCTTGATTTTGTGTCCTCTTTGAATTTTTGGGGGATTCAAATATTGGGAGGGTTTGGTTTCTGGACAACTTTATTTCACTATGAAGTATTCCTTAATGGAAACCCTAAGACCAGTTGACTTTCCTCCTAACGTCTGAAAACAATCAGTACTTCGGTTACCTGAATTTAATTTCATAAATAAGCAAACACTTTTAGTTTATGTGATATATTATAGATACCAGCACTATTGGTGCATTCGTTTCTGGTTTTGGGCCCAGCCTACTTCTCCCAAATAAAGTCTGCTTATTTCTAAAATATTATTTGAGCTTGAAGGCACTAATATATTATAACCCCAATTTCATTCTTCATCATTTTACTTCCCAATGCGTCCTTTGTTTTCTCTTCCTCCCCTGTTCAGATCCTCTTTTCTTCATACTAAACTATTTTGCCAGGAAGTTCTTTACTTTTCATCAATTCACCGAACTTTCCTTAGCAGACCTAGTTTTTTACCACCCCAGAACAGCTTGTGCCATACTTGGATTTCTGTAACTAGGTCACTGCTGCTGCAATTGTAAAGACTGAGCAGTCCTGCACAGAATGCCAACTGGCAAAGGCAGATCTCCAGATCTCCAGGCCTGCTCGTTGGTTGGATGGACCCACAGGGACTCGGGCTTCTACCATCTTTCTTGAGAAAACAGATGTTATGACCAGAAGTGCAGAGGAGTAATACCTTGTCTTGATAAGCTAAATTTAGCCAACGGAAGCTAGGGGACAGAGAGAACCAGTAGATAAAATGTTTCCCTGACTGGTCCTTGCTGAGGGCAGCAGTTCACATGGTCTCTCTGGAGACACCTGCAAATCATCAATTGCCCAGCTTGGTAGGGGTTCCCTAACATGTACTCTTTTTCCTCCCCTGTTCCACTTCCCTTTCCCCTTTACCCCTATCTCTATGGGATTTTATTTCCCAGTAAAGTGAGGGAACATGCTTTTGCTTCATGCTTATTTTCCAGGGAAGCTAGCCTAAGATATTCCCTAATTTGCATCTCTCTTTTACTCCTCTCTTCTGAGTTCCAAAGTCACATATCACAAATATCCAACTATCTACTTGGTTTCTCTATTTGAACCTCCAGTTGTGACTCAGATCAACAGGTCCGAAATATTCCCATCCCCAGAGATCCATAACATTGTCGTTTCAGTATTCCTGTCTTAATAAATTACATCTTTAAACACTGAATTATTTAAGCCTAGTGGCTGGGAGTCATTATTGTTTTGTCCTTTTTTTAACTCCCACATATACTTAGTTCTTAATTATTATTAATTGTATTTCTTAAACATCTCTCTAATCTCTCCCTTCCCTTCCCTTCCCTTCCCTTCCCTTCCCTTCCCTTCCCTGTCCTGCCTTGCCCTGCCCTTCCCTCTCTTTTTTGCATAATGAATTCTAGGACTTTAATAGTATTGTACAGCAATAACATTGTGAACAAATTTTAATGTGAGGAATACTATCTTGCTCTGTTCTCATTTCTTGGTTGTCTGTACAAATTCAATGCATTCATTTTTATTCTGACTCAAAACATTCCTCTGTATGATTTTAGCATCCTAGTTATCACCCTTCTTACAAATTCTTTCTCACTTCCACTCCAGTTCCTTCCTCCTTCTTGGGGTTTCATGAATGCTAAAGCTCCACATTTTTTGTTTATTATTCTTACATCTTAATATCTTTTTGCTTAGTGAAATAAATGCTTCTGATTTTATTATTTCAATAATTCTATCTTCAACTATAAAAAGGAGAAAGAGATAGTAATAAAAATGCCTGACTCTAAACAGTATCACTTAAATGATGCATTTCCCATTTATTTTACTTAAATAAAATTTTTTTTCAATTTCTGTATGATCATTGCTAATTACCATTTAACATACTGCTTTGTAGTAAATACATATTTGTGAATGAATGCATGTATATAATAATATTCAGTGAATGAAGCAACAGAATTCCAAACATCAAAATGAAGTAGTCTCCCAGTTCCCCCAATTCAGTCTTCTGTTAGTAAACTGAAAAATTTGTTGGATTTATGAAGTTAAATCCAGTTAAAAAATTAAGAATGACTAACTTTACTACTAGAATATGACATTTATATGTATATATGTGTGCGTGACTACATGTATGTATTTGCATGTGTGTATTTGACTATTTTGTGACACAGAAGACAATTATTCCTGGGACCTGTGTTTCCCATTGATGACTGGTTTGATGAAGCAAATTTGATTAGCTGAGTAATCTCTTCTTCTTGCTTTATAGTTTCACATGTGCTCTTCTTAAATCTATCTATTTGGTCAAAAGAAGAGGACCTTCAAGGATATAACAGAACCATTCTTTAGTCACCCTAATGATAGACAGTGAAGCAATCTGGTGAATGGTTAGGATGTTAGTGAGATGAGAGGATTTGAAAAGGAGCAGATATAGTTGAGTATTGGAAAGCAAGAATTCTGTTTGGTACATTTTAAGTTGAGAAGTCAATTTTATGGACGTCCAAGGAGATATGTTGCTTAAGTAGTTAAATAATTGAGTCAAACATTCATGGAAAAGGTGAGAGCTAAAAGTATAAACTATGGAGTTATTAGCTTATAAAGTTTGCCTTTAAAGCCATGGGATTCAACGTTTCCACCTAGAACATACGTGTTGTTAGAGAAAAGTGTGAGGCTTTAGCCCTAGAGCATGACAATACGTAGACATCAGGAAGATGAGAAACATCCAGAAAAGGATATAGGAAGGAGTAGCCAGTGAAATAGAAAGTAAGCAAATGAAAAAAATGTCCTGGAAGAAAAGTGGGGAAAAAAAAAAGTTTCAAGGAGGAGAAAGTGATCCACTGTGTCCACTGAAGTTGATGAATTAAGTGAGGCAAGAAAAGAGAATTGACCATCGGATTGTTAACCAGAGGTCACTGGTGACTGAAAAATTTCAGTGGAGTGATCTAGGTGAAAGCAACACTGGAGAGTGTTCACAAGATAATAAGACAGCAAGAATTGGAGACAGAAATAACTCTTTCAAAGAGTTTTCATCTAAAGGGCTTTAGGGAAATAGCTGGTAGCTGCAATGAAAAATGAGATTAAAGGAGGGTTTTTTTCATTGTTTCAAAAGTTGAGATTTAATGTACCTTTTATGAAATGCACAGATCTTAAGTGTATGTAGTTCTGATAAATGCACATACTCATGTGGCATGCACACTCTTACGAAGATATAGAACATTTTTCTCAGTCCAGAACATCCATTTTTACCCATTCTAGTCAAGTACATATATCATACTGCATTCCCTTATCCACTCCATATGAAGCAACTATTGTTCTGATTTCTCTCACCACAGAATATTCTTGCCTACTCCAAGAGTTAATATCAATGGAATCACAAGGTGTGTCTTATTTTATGTTGCCTATTTCACTCAGCATAATGTTTTTGAGATTCATCATGTTTCTGTATGTCTGAATAGTTTATTTATTTACAGTTATTGAGTAGTATTCCGTTTCGTAAATAAATTACACAGTATTTATTCATTCTCCCATTTCTATTTCTAATACTTTCATTTAAGTGGGATTTTCTATGATCATAAAAAGCCTATTATATTACTCTAATAGTTCTGACCAGTAGATAGTTTAGCCTTGTATGGAAACAAAATCCATCTCCCTATATCTTCTAACCACTCATCAAGTTATATGTCCTGGACCCAGTGGGAAAAAACAGTATTTTCTTTACATTTTCTCATCTAGTATAAGCTTCCCTGGTTCTTTCAAATGTTTCTGATATGGCATATTCTTTTACTTCTTAAATTGCTCTCATCTTGCTCCTGAGACTGTGATGATTTATGACCCTTGAAATAATAGTGCTAAGGCAAATAAATAAATATAGAAATACGTAAATAATCCAGATGTAGTTTGATCAATACAGTGAGGAACTGTCACCACTTATTCTATCTACTATATTTTATCAGTGCAACCTACAATCCCATCAGATTTTTCTTAGTCACATATTTCCTTTACAAATTTTGAGCTTATTTTCAATCATTATATTTGAATGCATTTTTTTGAGTCATGGTTTCCGAGTTACAATTTTTAAGTTAGTTTCTTGGAGCAACTAGCAGGGCTTTCCATTTATCCCTGTCAAGCTTTATTTAATTAAATATGTCACACTGTTCCAATGTGTTGAGTTTCTTTTTTCAATATTAATTATTTCATACAATGTATTTTCCATATCACTCAGTGTCATATCATCTTACATGTGAGACCACCATGAATATGGTTATCAAAATCATTGATTAAAGTATTGCATAGGCTAAGTGCTACTAAAGATAAGCCCTTCGATACACTTAAATCCTTCTCTCAATATTTACTTTCGTCCCTACGAAAAACACTTTGCTGTTTCCAAGCAATTTCAAATGTACATATTTGTGCTATAACCCAGCTTATATACATTTTTTAACAACAAGAATGCAATGAAAGATGATGCCTTTTGGATACTCAGATTTCTAAAGGACTCCCCTGCTCAACCTTTCCAGCATCCTTGGAAAACAAGCAAGTAAAAATTGTTTTGAATTACTTTTCCTTGGAGACAACAAACTGACTTATAATGATCAGATTCCTTATTCTAAATGCCAATAAATGTTTTTAAAACATAATTCATTCAAGAATCTTCCCAGGTAATGGCATATAAATGGCATCACATGGTAGTGAAAAGAAAATGCATAGGCTTTCGATAAAGAAAAACCTGATTTTAAATTTCAGCTATATGATCTTGAGCAAATTATGCAGGTTTCTTCAACTTTAGAATCAGGATAATCATTTCTACCTCATAATGTTTCCCTCAGGATTAAGTAAAATAGTGGAATGAAGAGAAAGTGTTTGATACTTTTATGCTGTTATTAGGCATCTTTCATTCCCCTTCTGCTGTGCACATACATCGGAGACTACCAAGAGAAAATATAATCTGAGAGTCTTGAATATGCAGTTGGGAACAAGATCTAAACCTTTTAAAAGCCATTGCCTACACTCAACACTGTACCACTTTCAATTATTTTAAACTTGTTTTCTCATACCAACACTTGATCTATGTTTTTCAAACTTATTTTTTAATGAAGCCATCCATTTTCTAGTGATTATATTTTCCTCTCTATGTGCCATGAATCAAATTTTAATAATTCATATTTAAGGCTCATTTCAGGCAGCATAAAATATGCCTAATTGTTTTGGTTTTATGGCTGGGATGAACTGAATATTTGCATTTACTCCAAATTCATATGTTGAAACCCTAATCCCATTGTGATGGTATTTAGAAGTGGGGCCTTTAGGAGGTCATGTGGGTGGAGCCCTCATAAATGGGATTAGTGTCCTTTTAAGAAGAGGCCATAGATTAGCTGGCCCTCTTTCGGCCACGTGAGGATACCACAAGAAATCATCGATCCACAACCTGAGGGTTCTTACCTGAACCCAATCAGAATGGCACCCTGGTATGGGACTTCCAACCTCTTGAACTGTGAGAAATGCATTTCTGTTGTCTATAAATCATCCCATCTATGGTACTTTGTTATAGCAGCCTGAATTGACGAAGATAATGGTAGAAAGAAAAAGGCAGAGTTCCTGTCACCTTAACAAATCAATAATTATTTAGTATAATTATTTTTAAAGCATTGGGCTCATGGGAAATAGCATCTTTCAATAGAATTTTACATGATAATTATCTAGAATTATATGCCTCTTTCCCTTATAGACTCTCTACTTAATTGCTTCTAAGTCTTTACAGTATTGGTCAGATTTGAAAACCTATTTAAATAATAATAATCATATTAATAGTGGCTATTGATCATTATGAAATAAGTCCCATGGAATTCTCATAATTTACCAATTTAATTCTCATGAGCAAACCTATGAAGTAAATGCTCTTCCATTCTCATTTTACAAAATAGAAAATTGAAGCATGAATGAGTAAAGTAGCTTACCCATGATAGTTTACCTACCCATAGCCCAGCTCCACCACTTACAAGCCATAAGTGGGATATGAACCTAGATATCTGAAGATTAATTTTATTTGTTATTGTAAAAATAGTGAAAGAAAAAGGTTTTTGGAAGAGGTATATTTAAGAAGAATAATTGGGGGGCAAAAAAGATAAAATGGCTATGGGATAGATTTGCGTGGAAGTCTGTTTTCATGTCTTCCTTCACTGGGCTCCCAAAGTTGATTCACAATGTTAGGAATTTTAGGAAGCATGCATTCATACACCATGGTTTATTCACTGGGCTGTGGTTGTATGCTGGCAAAAGAAGAGCACTCCTTGTCTTCCCATTAGATCCTATGGGTGGAGCCAGTGTCCTTATGCTCTTATTGCAGAACAGGGAACTGTCTACTAACTTGCCTCCAGTGACAGGCAGGGTGCAGGATGAAGAAGACATTATCGCCACCTATTCAGGGCACCCTTATAAAACATAAACGGCATGTGCATTTTTATTTCATAAGGTTACCCAGGAATTCTGTGTTAACCCAAAGTAGCTCAAGATCATGTTGCTTGTCTGTTTGTGACAATAGCTGAGGCCCTTGCAAACACAGGGCCAGGACTGCAACTTTACCTATCAGTCTATGGGTGAAATGGGCACATGTCTTTCCCATAATTTACCTTCAATAGGTAGACCTTCCTGTGAACTTGACATGTGACCTTATGAACACAGATAGCATCCTGACAGAATAAATGGTCCTCACATGGACAGACTCATTATGGTAATTCATGCTGCCTCCCTCCCCCATCTCACAAACACACATTGTTGGAGTGATAGTTAGTGTAGTCATATAAATTATAAGTCAAAGCCGTAACATATATGATAGAGCCAATTTGCTTGTGGAGTATAAATTCCAAATAAAGGCAATCGATAAAGCAAGTAGTATCTTGGCTTTCATTCAGCGATGCAAGCTTTTGAAGGATTTTAAAGGCTCATTATCTTGCTAACCCTTCCTTTGTGATATGTTCCATAGCAAACTCAATTACATAAAGTGAAGCATCTTTTTGTCATGTAGATCACTGATTAGGTGATGATATGTTCATTGCAGTTCTGCTACACTTATTTGCCCAAGGTTAAGTATTTACAGAAATCTTGGTATGAAATTCAAGATGAATTTTTCTATTGTAGCAGAAATGTTATATACTTACATCCTTTAACTTAATAATTTGTTAAGATAAAAGAAAAAGGGATTGAGTGTTTTGAGGAGAAAACAGAGGCATTAGAATTCAAGGTAATGTAGATTCCTTCTTAGTAAAAGACGGTGTCATGACTCTCTTAAATATGTTAATGGCTTATTCTATATTGTACTATTATGAATGAATGAAATCACCAAATATTAAATGTCATGACACATTATAGAAAGAAAATGTCTTTTATTTTATTTGAAATACAAAATAAAGCAGTAAGGTGAATGACCAACATTTAAATAAATTTATTAAGTGAAAAATTGTGGGAACTTAACAAAAATTGTATGAATTTGCTCTTGGATGATACAAAATCATAGCTTTTTAGAAATTATCTATTCCCTATACAGTGATATTCTTTTTTTTTTTTTTTTTTTTTGAGACAGGGTCTCACTCTGTCACCCAGGCTGGAGTTCAGTGGCACCGTCTCGGCTCACTGCAAGCTCTGCCTCCTGGGTTCAAGCAATTCTCCTGCCTCAGCCTCCGAGTAGCTGGGATTATAGGTGCCCACCACCACACCCAGTTGATTTTTGTATTTTTGGTAGATACAGGTTTTCACCATGTTGGCCAGGGTGGTCTTAAATTCACACTCAAGTGATCCGCCCACCTTGGCCTCCCAAAGTGCTTGGATTACAGGTGTGAGCCACCACGCCTGGCCCGTTCCCTATATAGTGATAGTCTATTGTATGCTTTGAATGCAGTTGGCTAAACACATTTGCAATAGAATAGCTTTTAAGTGCAAAATATCCCAGAAATAGAGAAATACTAAATTTGGTGAGGGAGTATTTGGAGATACAGTCTAAATTTTCCATCATAAAAAATTAAGGCCATGAAAATAGATTCACTAATTTAAAAAAAAATGAAATACTGCAATTTACTACACTTAGGTAAATCGGCTGTTCTTTGCACTTAGCCAATAGTAAGATAGTAAGATAGTCAATTTAATAAATGACCTCAATATAAGAAGAAAAATCTCTCTCGCAATGGATGATGCAAGGATTCTGTTCTCCTTTTTTTTTTCTTTCTCTGTTGCTCTCAGGACGGCACCCTAAAGCCTCTATGAAACTTATCTCTGATTTGTGCAGACAGAGTACAGGATGATTTGGTTCCTTTAAATGGGTCTTCTCTGTGAGACCCTCTTACAGCATTTTAGACAGAAGCCATCCAAGTGAGTAAATGGTAACAAGATTGAAGGGATTGGATGAAAGCAGACTCTGGGTCCCATTTAGATTCTTTTATTTTAGCAGGCAGTCACCCTGTTTAGGTTTTCCATGCATGGCTTGACCTATTGTTGTGGGCTATAGGTCAACATTTTTCTTTTCAGAGCCTTTGTGTTATTATTTTGATCTGCTTGGTTTACCTGGTGCCACTGCGGATCCCACTAGTCCCTGTGGCGTTTCCTGAGTGGGTGGAAGGAGCGCCCCAGGTCAGGTTGCCTGATGCCTCTAGCTAGGGGAAGGAGGTCTCCTGCACAGTGACAAAAAGTGTTTTCTAGGTTGGGTCACTTGTGGAAACTTGATTCTCTTTGCTGGTGCCACTGGCCACCTGGTATCTCTACGTGGGAGAAAATGTTTTCTGGACAGTGAGAACCATGGAGCTTCCTGAGAAAGGCTGCTTATTGGGACAAGTTTCCTCTTGCCATTGCAACCTGGCTGTCCAGCATCTCTGGGTTGGGATGCGGAAGGTCTCAGGCTCATGAGGAAAGATAGCATTGCCTCTGGTAACTTCCGGTCAGCAGAGCCTCTGAAGAATTTCTGTTGCTACATCCGCCAGGCTTGCTGGGTGTTTTCAGCAGCCTCTCGGTCCAGGAGAGGAACAAGTCTGCCTGGGCTGCCTTCTGTTGTTATATTGGGAGTCAGGAAACATCAAGCCTGGAGAGCCTTCTTTTGAGGGTGAGGGGGACATAAAATGACCGGTGGCTATGTTCCTCCTCTAGTCCTGCTGCTCCTAACCAGTTCTCTCTACTTTCCAGATTTCTCCTTTGATTGTTTCTTGCATTATTGCCAATATTTATAGTTGTACTTAACAGGGCAGAACATGGAGAAATGAACCTATGCCCTGTTGTATGGGTGAAATTTCACTATAATTCCTTTTTAAATGCTATTAATTTTATGTCAATATAAACTTACAAAAATTTTAGTATAAGTGAATTTTTTAACTAAAAATATTACCATAGAGAAGAAAGAATTTTAATCTAGAAAAATTTAAAAAACCTGATTTCTTATTTTTGTGTGTCTTGTTAGGTTCTTGACACTTCAAGAGTACTCTATGATTGAGGTAAAGAGTGCCAATATTTACACTATAGTGACATCTGTCATTAGTGCATGAAAATTATCCTTTTGTGATATCAGATTAAATGAACAAAATGAGTTGAAGTACTACAGATTAATCATTTAGACCTTGTTTACATTTTTCACACATCAGACCAAGTCTCTTCATTCAATCTCTACCTCTGCCCAAAATGCATCCATATTTTATGTAGAATTCATATCAGTGGAAAAAAGCATCTGAGAAGACTGAAAAGGAAAAGACGCTATTATTTTTGCTTTTAAACGGAGAAGAATGCTATTTTTAGTCTCTCTCATTAAATATTTAATCTTGTTACTTTTTCCTTGCATCACAGGAATATGGCAGGTATTATAGAAGCTTGTGTTAATCAGTTGAATCCAAAAGCAGATGTAATACTTTGTGTCAAGAAAAGGTGAAATACCAGGACGTTTTCTTTGAGCTATTTTCTTCCATGCTTTCATCCTTTCACTATTTGAGATTTTCCTGTAATCACTATTTCTGTTCTCCACCTGTCATTATTTTCCCTGTGTTGCTGCATTTCTACAATATCTCAAAATCTCTGACTAGTAGCAGGGCAGTTCACCAGGACCTACTGGATAGAAATTTTCCAACACCATAAAGTTTCTTCCTTACAAAAATTAAATTAAGGCTGGGTGCAGTGACTCACCCCTGTAATCCCAACACTTTGGGAGACCGAGGTGGATGGAACACCTGAGGTCTGGAGTTTGAGGCCAGCCTGGCCAACATGGCGAAACCCCATCTCTACTAAAACTACAAAAGCTAGCTGGGCGTGGTGGCACACATCTGTAATCCCAGCTACTTAGGAGGCTGAGGCAGGAGAATGGCCTGAACTCAGGAAGCAGAGGTTGCAGTGAGTCGAGATCGTGCCACTGCACTCCAGCCTGGGCAACAGAGGGAGACTTTTTCTCAAAAAAGTAAACTTAAATTAAAACAAATGAAACATTATATGTAATAGTGAAGGTGTCTATAACAATTTTGTGACAAATAATTGTAATATGAAGTTCTGTGGGGAGAATTTCTATGAATAATGTGCCAATGTTAAGTGTGACTACACATAAAGTTCAGTGAGTGCATCCAACTCTAAGTGACTTTTTCATAGGACATAGTTGATACCTTTTGCCTGAGAGTTAAAAATTTAGGAGTAATAACAACAATATCTATAGTCTGTGATAGACCTGTAAAAAGTTGTACGATGCAGAGCAGAGGTTTCACACATGTAATTATTTAAAATATATATGAACCTATTTTAGAAAATATCTGAGATTATTATAATTGAATGACAACTGAAATGAAATGAAATAATTGTGCATATTAAATGTGTATTATTTATTGTTCTGTGAAAAATAATTGTTTGAATTGCTTGCATCTTAGTTTGGCAAGAATAAACTAGCCTATTTAGGCCTTTGTAATAACAAAATGGAGTACTTATCATTCATGTTTTCACAAGTACTTTGATTTTCTTCATTGTTTACATTGCTTCTATAAGAATGTAAACAGACTTTATTTTAAAAACGTATAATTGTAAATTAGTAGAAGAAATGACAGTGATCTTATTGGCCTTAGAACATCAGTGTATCCTGGAGGGTCTCTTAGCTAACCAAGAAGATAGAGCTTGGGGAAGGTATGGAGAAATTGTCATGGGAATATTTATTACTATTTTAGGGGAGCTTATAAGCCTTATTGCTAGTCTAAGAGCCTGTTAGCCTGTTTCCCAGAGACATCTGACCCTGCTTCTCATTCTGAAACTATGTTCCGGACAGTGCCAGGACCAGGATGTGTTATCATGGGGAATGTGAGTGTGATGCTGAACCACGGCACTGCATCCAGGTATGTTTTATAACATCAAGATTGCTAGGACACACTTGGCTGAAATGAAGCAGTCCCTGGTATATATTCAGTCTGGCTTACATGCAGATTGTTAGAGACTTAAAAATGTAAGACTTAGCTTGAATGGGGAAATGAAGCTTCCAAAGGTCTGATTTGGTGCTTGTTCAGATAGTATAATCTATAAACATGTACCCCCTAGTGAGGATTGGGATGCTAAACTGTAAACCTTCATTGTCTACTTTAACTTCTTTTAGATAAGTACACCTTATTTGATTTTACAAAGTGAGGTCTCTATTGGCTCTCTCTGACAATCAGTGCTTCCTACTGATATATGACAATATAATGGTGCTGCAGTTACTCGTACTCCACGTTTTGGTCTGCTTTGTGCTGTGTAATACAGTACTGGAGACTGGGTATTTATAAAAACAGAAATTTATTTCTCACAGCTCTGGAGGCTGGAAAGCCCAAAATCAAGATGCTAGCAGGTTTGTTGTCTAATGCTGACTGCTCTCTGCTGCCAAGATGGCAACTCGATGCTGCATCTTCCTGAGGTGAATAACACTATGCCCTCACATGGCAGAAGGGTCAGAGGGCAAAAAAGAGCAAACTGCCTCCACAAGCCCTTTTAAACCTAATAAACCTAATCCCGTTTATGAAGGTGGCGCCCTTATGACTCAGTCACCTCCGAAAAGCCACACCTGCCAATACTGTTGCATTGGGAATTAAGTTTTGACATTCAACTCACAGCATTCCATGTTCTAAATGGAACAGCAAAGACCTCACTCTTTTATACTTATTTTAAGTTACTTGATAATGAATCCAATTCTGCTTGGTGTTGGGTCATTATGAGATTGAGACTAAGTGACTGACAACCTTTAAAGCTAGCAATTAGCTGGATATTACTCAAAAGACTAGAAAAGCAAAGTGAGATAATACATTAATTAAAAATGTTTAAAATTATACACTCCTGAGACATTAGTATGAAAGTTCTTTTGTAATATATTTAAATGAATAAGGTTATTAAAATATGTCATGAAAATATACCTAAATACTTTCTAGTTTTCTAATACTCCTTTATTTTAACTTAGTTATTTAAGAAAACTTGAATTGTACTACATAAGTACACAAGCTTTAAAGTAATTGGAGGGTATAACTGAGGTGATTTAAAATGTAGTTTCTTTAATTTTTATTGGCAAAACTGCATGAAAACAACTACTTTAAGATCTAAAAGGATGTATAGTCATGCTCTACATAATGACATTTCCATCAATGATGAACCAAATATATGACTGTGGTGTCCTAAGATTATAATAACATATTTGTAGTGTACATTTTCTGTATGTACATAGATTTAGACACACTAATACTTACCATTGTGTTACAATTGCCTGTAATATTCAGTATAGTAAAATACCGTACAATTTTATTGCCTTAGGAACATATAGCCTAGGTATGTAGCTGTCTATACCATCTGGGTTTGTGTAAGTACACTCTATGATGTTTGCACAGCGATGAAATTGCCTAATGATGCATTTCTCAGAACATATCCTTGTAGTTAAGTGATGCATGATCATAATTACTTAATCAATCACCTCTTGAAATGTTTAAGTGAATTACAACTTTTTATCTTAAATTTTAGCTTTCAAATTGGTGAAATTATGAACCATCCTTAATTTGAGTTGACTAAAGCTCTGCTGCATGGCAAAATTCTTGGCAAGGAGTAATATTCAAAGGCAGTGATTTCAAACGCTCTGATTGAACTTACATTTAATTTAATAATATTAAATGTTATATGCAGTGATATATATTTTGTGGTGACAGTAAATATTCTCCATAATCTCAAGCAGAAATAGTGAATCTCAGACTTTGAGAGTTATAACATGTATCTCAGAATATATATCAGATGTTTAAGTCCTCATTTAATTACTCATTAGTGATATTTAATGTCACCACTTGCCAAATACTTTCTGAATCCATCAGAACTGGAAAAAATCCCAAGGATACACTAATAACAGCTGATGTTTACTGTCCACCTACTCCGCTTCACATGAATCACCTCTTGGTTGCTGCTCTTTCTCTGGATATCACTGTGTGGCTGTCAGCACCCTAGAATTTCTGGAAACAGACATTCAAATGCTGAGTCTCCCATGGAACACATGAGAGAGTTCTTTAGGAGGCATTCATTACTGTGGAGATAGTGGTTGAGGAAACGGGGTGTTTCTTCCATTTTTGTCTCAACAATCTTCCACCTTCTCACCCAGCCTCTTGCCGCTGGAGCTCCTTGCCCATTGGCTCTTGGACCAGGTACCACCAGATTGGCTCAAATCCAGATACTGGTATTGTATTCTACTGAAGGAGCAGAACTGCTTGTCTGGCAAATTGTTTGGGTTAGTAGAATTTCCACACTGGAATGAGGTGACATTGCCACCTTCTTGAGGGAGTTCTCAATCTCTGTGACTGATTCTCTTTGATTCAATGTTGGCTTGAGGTTTGAAAGGAAAATCCACCATACATACTGCTATATTTGGGACTTAGCACTGACAATTCCCTCTTCTCCTTTCCTAATCTCTGGCTTAAATGGATTTGGAAGTTGTGCGTGCATGTGTGTGTGTGTGTGTGTGTGTTTGAGAGAGGAAGTGTGTGTGTGTGTTTGTGTTGGGGATAGACTATACAGATTATGGCAGAATAGTTCATGTCTGAGCTTCTCTTTAAAAGGTGAAGTGCTGTGACTCTTTCCTTTGCTGTGAGCCCTAGTCATCAATTCCATAGCAATAGGAAGTATCATGTTCACTGTGCACCAGTATATGGATGAATCAGCAAGTTCCTGAAGAGGAACGGGAGAGAGATGTCAAGTTAGGTTGAGTTAGATCACAATCAAATTTTGAAACTCGTCCAGGAGACTTATGTACCAAAAATGAATGGAAGAATACTATAATCTCTTTACATTAATTTGAATGACTTCAGTGCTAAACTCTGAAGTACAGGTATTTTGCTATTTCTGTGATGGATATATCAAAAGAGAGTTATTTCTGTCTTGTTCTGAAGCAGAAGTGGCTTTCCAATATAAGATTAGTTCTGAAAAGATCACATGTCCTTCCATAAAGGTGTGATATCTTTTCATGCTGTTGTAGGAGTTCAGGTACACAAATAGCTTGTTGGAGAACCATTACTGACCTTAGAAACTGTCCCTTCCAAAGTTATTTAGTAGAAGTAATTAGAAGATGTGGTGTATTAGTCCATTTTCATACTGCCATGAAGAAATACTCATGACTCGGTAATTTATAAAGGAAAAGATTTTGCTTTGGCTGGGCACAGTGGCTCATGCCTGTAATCCCAGGACTTTGGGAGGTCAAGGCAGGCAGATCATGAGGTCAGGAGATCGAGACTATCCTGGCCAACATGGTGAAACCCCATCTCTACTAAAAATACGAAAACTAGCTGGGCGTGGTGGCACATGCCTGTACTCCCAGCCACTCGGGAGGCTGAGGCAGGACAATCGCTTGAACCCGGGAGGCGGAGTTTGCAGTGAGCTGAGATCGTGCCTCTGTACTCCAGCCTTGCAATAGAGAGAGATTCTGTTTCCAAAAAAGAAAAAAGAAAAAGAAAAAGAAAGAAAAAGAGATTTAATGGACTCACAGTTCTACACAGCTGAGGAGGTCTCATAATGATGGTGGAAGGTGAAGGAGGAGCAAAAGCACGTCTTACATAGAAGCAGGCAAGGGAGCGTGTGCAGGGGAACGCCCTTTTATAAAACCATCAGATCTCATGAGACTTATTCACTATCACAAGAACAGCATGGGAAAACCCACTTCCACTAATAGCAGTAGCTGCACCAGATACCCTGCCGCTGCCATTGTGCCAGCTGCAGCAGGGAGGCACCACTAGAGCTGCACAATCAGTGTGGCTGGCAGGAGCTGGTGACAAGTAGGATCCCTGCCCCTTTTGAGTTGGGGTAAGAGCTTCCTGGGTGCCCCTGCAGCTGCTCAAACTGTGGCGGCAGACCCAGGTCTCCTGCTCCACAGAGCAGGCATGAGCCCCACCCTCCTGGGTGGGGCTGCAGCCTCCCATGTTGTGGCTCCAGATCCAAGCTTCCCTGTGCTCTTGGGCCTCCAGGAGCAGGCAAGATCCTTGTGCTTCTGGGTGCCACTGCATCCACCCAAACCGTGGCTGCAGACCCTGGCCTCCCGCTCCATGGAGCAGGCAGAAGCCCCGTCCTACTGGGTGCGGCTGCAGCCACCTAAGCTGTGGCTGCAGATCCAAGCCTCCCTGTGCTCTTGAGGGGCCTGGAGCAGGCAGGAACCCAGCCCTCTCTGGTGCAGCTGCAGCCACCCAAACCATGGCCACAGACCTGGGCCTCCCAGTCCATGAAGCAGGCAGAAGCCTCACCCACTTTGGGCACAGCTATAGCCACCCAAACAGTGGCTGCAGACTCAAGCAACCCTGTACTCTTGGGAGCCCAGTACTCTTGTTTGTTTTATTGTTTCAAGCATAAATAAAATATCTTTCTATGACCTCTAGAATTTCTGAATTTCGTGGGAATTTTTTCTTTATGATTCTCTTTTCATGGACTCGTGATAGTTTATTCCTTTTAAACCTCCATCAGTACTTCTGTTTTAAATATACAAGTAATTCAGATTTACTCTGATAAAGAAGAGGTCACTGTTGAATATTTTTATTATAGGGATGGATGTGATGGAAGTGGTACTTTAGAGAGATGAGTCTTACATTCATAGGCTGAGGAACTGATACATCTTGCTAGGAGAATAACTCATGGGGACAACTATGGTCTCTGTCTACGTTCATTTTAATCACACTTTCAGTCTCTATAGAATGTTGAGAGGGAGCAGATCAGTGTTTGTAATGCTGCTGTTTTTTTTTTTTTTTTTTTTTGGACGGAGTTTCACTCTTGTTGCCCAGGCTGGAGTGCAATGGTGCAATCTCAGCTCACCACAACATCTGCCTCTCGGGTTCAAGCAATTCTGCTACCTCAGCCTCTGGAGTAGCTGAGATTACAGGCGTGTGCCACCATGCCTGGCTAATTTCGTATTTTTAGTAGAGACAGGGTTTCTCCATGTTGGTCAGGCTGGTCTCGAACTCCTGACCTCAGATGATCCACCTGCTTTGGTCTCTGAAAGTGCTGGGATTACAGGTGTGAGCCACAGTGCTTGGCTGTAATGTTGCTTCTAACTGGACAGAGTCACCAGTACAGAACAGATTTGGGTTTAATAAGCACTTAACTCTACAAAAAAAAAAAAAAAAAAAAAAAAAAGAGTATGAGAAAGCCTAATTAATCAAATGTCCATGGAAATGGAGACCAGGTGTCTGTAAAGGAGCATATCTTCATTCTTTTATCCTAAAATAGACTAGACTCTAAATCTAGTAAAATTTTCTTCGGAAAAGTTGACAGATGCCTATACATATATATTATCACCATTTCTCTACATCTCTAGATTTGGATATGGAAAGATAGTTGTTGAATGCTGTTCTAGACTGTATTTTTCTTTTCTTTCTTCAAGGATACACACACACACAACCACACAGACATATGTGTATGTGTGTATGTGTGTGTGTGTGTGTGTATATATATATATGTGTATCAGGTTGATTATATAATTAGAGATGATTAATACCAAACGCTGACCGTTCTACCAAATCAATACAGTCTTGTTGACTGTTACATAAATGATGAGTCACTTTTTAATTTAATATGTAGAAACATCATATTACTATGGAAGCTCAATGCAAGTAAAGATATTTTTCTTGAGCTTAATGTTAATTTTCCTTGAGTACATGCTGTCCAATTTCAGATTATATTAAATGACAAAAGAAACACTGAAAATTTTATTTATATATTCACTCATCAAATATTTGTTGAATAATGACTGTATATACTAGATTTTTACTACCAGAAGTAAATAATAGTTAACAAAATTTAAAAAATGCCCTATCATTTTGCAGTTTATAGTATACTGGGGAAAAAGTAAACAGACAATTATAATAAAGTGTGATAAGTTATCTAGTAGATCAGTAAATGAGAAAAGCACCTAGCTTATGCTTAGGCTGCTAGAAAAAGATTTCCTTAATAAGTGATACCAAGCTGATTCCTTAAGGAGGGATAGAAGATAAAAAGGTAAAGAGGCTATTTAATGGCATATGCCAGGCATTCATCATTGCAGGATTTGAAATAGACATGATCAGATTTTCATTTTATAATGCTTATCTTGGCTGAAGAGTAAGGAATAGGTTGGGTGATGCTAACGGAAGTAAGAAAAGAGACCTTGGGACTAGTCATGAGATTCTTGCAGTAACCCATGAAAGATGATAGTGACCAGAATTAGGGCAGCGCCACTATCAGTGATATAACTCAAGTTAGAGCTATAGGACTTAGTACTTGATTAAGCGAGGGCAACAAGGAGATGAAGGAGGATCCCAAAATAGTGCTTTCTTTTGTTTTTGTAGAAATATATTGGGATTGTGACCTTTGTTGAGATAAGAAATACCAGAAGAAGAACAGAATTCAATCATTATTTAACACTTCTCTTCTTCTCCCCCACTCCCCATGCCCTCCCTCCCATCCCTTTCTTCCCTTCCCCTCCCTTTCCCTCCTTTCCCCTCTTCCTTCACTTCCTCTGTCCATCTTGAAAGCTTAAATCTTTAGTCTAAAATTTTCAGTCCCTTCAAGTCATTGTCTTCTATGAATCCCAAAATTATTTTGACAAGGAAACGTCACTTTAACTTCTGTATTCAGGGTGAATCAGTGGGTAAAAATAACAACAGCCTATCACCTTGCCAAGTTATTTCAAATATTTATAAGTGCTTAATCAAAGGAGACAGAATATTGATGTATTTAAGGACATTTGCCGAGAGTATTTCTTGACCTTATTTAAAGACTGAAGATGAAGCTAGGCAAATTGTTCCATGCAAAATAAAATAACAGTAACTGAGAAAAAAAATGTATCCAAGAGAAATTATATGCTGCTATGTGAATATAATTTCTATAGATTTTACCTTGAGTACTCACAATTCAGAAAGAAATTTTCATTTTATTTTATTATTTTGCCACAGGGATCTTCAAATGGAAGAAACCTAATTTAAAATAAAGTCAACAATGAAAATAATGGAATTTATTATCTTTCTTACCTGAGAAGTGTTGGCAAAGATGTGGAGAAATTGGAACCCTTGTACACTGTTGGTGGGAAGGTAAAATGCTTCAGCTGCTGTGAAAAACAATATGGAGGTTCTTCAAAAAATTAAAAATGGAAATATTGTATTAGTCCAGTTTCATACTGCTGATAAAGACACACCAGAGACTGAGCAACTTACAAAAGAAAGAGGCTTAATTGACTTACAGTTCCACATGGCTGGAGAGGTCTCACAATCATGGCGGAAAGCAGAGAGGAGCAAGTCACATCTTACGTAGATGGCAACAGGCAAAGAGAGGGCTTGCACAGAGATGTTTTTAAAACCATCAGATCTCATGAGACCCATTTACTATCATGGGTGCAGCACGGCAAAGACCTGCCCCCATGATTCAATCATCTTCCACTGAGTCCCTCCCACAACACATGGAAATTATGGGAGCTACAAGATGAGATTTGGGTGGGGACATGGAGCCAAAACATATCAAATACCATCTGATCTAGTAATTCTGAATATTTACACAAAAGAATTGAAATCAGGATCTTGAAGAAATATTTGGACTCCCACATTAACTGCAACATTATTCACAACAGCAAACATGTGAAAATAACCTAAATGTCTATTGACTGATGAGTGGATAAAGAAAATGTAGTATACGAATACAATGAAATGTTATTCAGACTTAAAAGAGAAGAAAATCCTGCCATATGTGACGATATGGATGAATCTTGCGGACATTATGCCATGTGATGTAAGCCAGTCAAAGATGATAAATACTGCATGATTCAACCTATATGTAGTATCTAATATAGTAATACAGTAGGAAAGAGTAGAAGGGTGTTTGAGCGACTATGATCGTGAAATGGGAAGTTGCTATTCAGTAGATATAAAGTTTCACTTCTGGAGGACGATTGCCTTCTAGAGATCTGTTGTACAAAACTATGCCTATAGTTAACAACACTGTATTGTTTCATGCTGCTTATAAATTATTGTACACTCAAAATTTGGCAAAAAGGTAGGTTTCATCTTAGGGCATTCTTACCACAATAATAATAATAATAAAAAGACAAACTTAAATCTAGTCTCATGTGAGACTACATCCAGGGACTCAAATAGTGTTACTGACTCTCCTATTCTCCCTATCTCTCTTACATCTTGGCTCTGTTTCTTAGGAATTATTGGCTCATTCTCTCCTAATCCAGATAGTTACTTCCAGGAAGGCAGAAGAAGGTGATGGTGGGGGCTAACATTACCTTAGCTAGAGCCCACAGAGGTGTGAGAGAGCTCTTTGCTCCCACTGACCATATATAAATCTCCAGAAGATTCTAATTGCTCAGGCTTGGGTCATGGGTCCACCACTTGTAGGGCAATGGTGGTCAGGTGTGCAGGGAATTGTGACAGCTCACCAGGATCACATAGTCTGAAAAAATGTGAACAAAGTGCCTGCTGTTATCCAGTAAAGGGGATGTAGAATACGGGGCAGATGGAAACACACATGTCCATCATATTTCTATTGGACACATTTGAAAATTTGCCTGAATATTAACTGTAAATTACAAGACTGATAAATCATATCAATGCCAAACCACTGGCATGAATAAATAACTAAAGAAAATTGCCCACGACAAAAACCACGTGATTATCTCAATAGATGCAGAAAAGGCCTTCAACAAAATTCAACAGCTTTTCATGTTAAAAACTCTCAATAAGCTTGGTATTGATGGAATGTATCTCAAAATAATAAGAACTATTTATGACAAACCCACAGCCAATATCATACTGAATGGGCAAAACCTCGAAGCATTTCCTTTGAAAACCAGCACAAGAAGACAAAGATGCCCTCTCTCACCACTCATATTCAACATAGTATTGGAAGTTCTGGACAGGGCAATCAGGCAAGAGAAAGAAATAAAGGGTATTCAATTAGGAAAAGAGGAAGTCTAATTGTCTGTGTTTGCAGATGACATGATTGTATATTTAGAAAACCCCATTGTCTTGGCCCAAAGTCTCTTGAAGCTGATAAGCAACTTCAGGAAAGTCTCAGGATACAAAATCAATGTGCAAAAATCACAAGCATTCCTATACACCAAGAACACACAAACAGAGAGCCAAATCATGAGTGAACTCCCATTCACAATTGCTACAAAGAGAATAAAATACCTAGAAATGCAACTTACAAGGGATGTGAAGGACCTCTTGAAGGAGAATTACAAACCACTGTTCAACGAAATGAAAGAGGACACCAATGAATGGACAAAAAAATCCATGCTCATGGATAGGAAGAATCAACAGCATGAAAATGGCCATAGTGCCCAAGGTAATTTATAAATTCAGTGCTATTCCCATCAGACTACCACTGACTTTCTTCACAGAATTGGAAAAAAAATACTTTAAATTTCATATGGAATAAAAAAAGAGCCTGCATAGCCAAGACAATCCTAAGCAAAAAGAATAAAGCTAGAGGCATCATGCAACCTGACTTCAAACTATACTAAAAGGCTACAGTAACCAAAACAGCATGGTACTGGTACCAAAACCGATATATAGACCAGTGGAACAGAACAGAAACCTCAGAAATAACCTCAGAAATAACACCACACACCTACAACCATGTGATCTTTGACAAACCTGACAAAAACAAGCAATGGGGAAAGGATTCCTTATTTCATAAATGGGTGCTGGGAAAATGGGCTAGCCATATGTAGATAGCTGAAACAGGATCCCTTTCTTACACCTTATACAAAAATTAACCCAAGATGGATTAAAGGCTTAAATGTAAGACCTAAAACCATAAAAACCCTAGAAGAAAACCTAGGCAATACCATTCAGGACCTAGGCATGGGCAAAGGCTTCATGGCTAAAGCACCAAAAGCAGTGGCAACAAAAGCCAACATAGACAAATGGGATCTAATAAAACTAAAGAGCTTCTGCACAGCAAAAAAAACTACCATCAGAGTGAAAAGGCAACCTACAGAATGGGAGAAAAATTTTGTAATCTGTCCATCTGACAAGGGTATATATCCAGACTCTACTAGGAACTTAAACAAATTTACAAGAAAAACAAAATCCCATCAAAAAGTGGGCAAAGGATATGAACAGACACTTCTCAAAAGAAGACATTTATGCAGCCAACAGACATATGAAAAAATCCTCATCACCCCTGGCCATCAGAGAAATGCAAATCAAAACTACAATGA